>NC_083329.1:11570923-12799673 GCF_963455315.2 Globicephala melas
CATCCCCAGCTGAGCTGTAAATTCTCTGCATCCCCGGCAGAGCCTAGGACAGTCTGGACACTTAAGAGATCACCAATAAATATACAATCGATTAAAGCAGGAGCAGCCATGAGAAATATTATTCACTAGACTCCTGTTTACACTTCTTTTGTCAAAACAAATCCCTTGTTCTTTGAAGGAAGAAATCTTAAAGTCCTGGGTGTCCAAAAGTAAATGCTTGGCTTTAAACAGGCTGTTAGAACTGCACTTCACATCTCATTCCTGTGCTAGGACCGACATAGAGGCAAGTCCTTAAGCCAACAGGAGGGGAATCCAAACGGGACTAGACCCCACCTGGAGCAGGCGGGGCCCAGGCTGCCTGGTTCCCTGCACGCCCAGCTCCCCATTCAGAGCCTGGCATAGAGCTGGCACAGTAATATTTGAGTGCACAAGTATGAATGAATGAATGGATTAACGACCTATCTCATCAATTTGCTAGCTGTTGGCTACATTCTAATTTGTCCCTGGGCTGCGTCAAGTTAATGAATGGATCTGCCACGTGGGAAAGGGAGCCTCTTCCCAACACTGGCATCCTCATTCTTTATAACGCAATCATAGGACAGAGCAAGGGCGTGCCGGAGGGAGCAGGGACACAGACCCTGAAGAAAATCCGAAGGAAAGCCAGTGTGATGCCCTCATTGCTCAGACGGAGAAACTGAGGCCTGGGTAGGGGCAGGTCTGGTTTTGTTCCTCACCGCGGGGCTTGCTTAGCCGCTCAGCTGCTCTAAGGCCCTGGCTCAGCGTGAACAGGGAGGGGAAGTTCTTGATTAAAATTCAAAGACCCTCACCCTAGGGTCCCACCCAGGTCTGGCACAGAGACTCCCGGTCAAGCCTGTCAAAACTCCCTCCCAGGACCTGGCATTTTGAACACCGTGCAGGGTAGCTGCTTCTGTCAGCCTGAAGGCTGGTGCTGGATGCCACACAGGTGTCTCATATAAATCCTCAGGGGCCATCTCTGCCTGGAGCCAAGTAGACGCTTTTAATCATCAAGAGGGAAAAGAAGCAAAATGCCTCCTGCATTTTCATCTCAGTAAAAGAGCGCAATCAATTTGTCAGCAGGCAGTAACACTTCTTGCCAAATACCACTTATTGTAAACTAAAGCCTTCTCAGCTGTACAGCTACAGAATAGAAGCACGCAGAACCCAAGACACATGTTTTCCTTTCTTCCCTTCTTTCTTTTCTAAGAGTTCCACATATCTAATAACTGTCTAGACCTCGTAAGCTCCGTCTCAGCCTGAACATCGCTCTCTGGGAACACTTTTTCTCTTCCCTCTGACTGCCAGGCTCCGAACAGACGTTCTGACAGACACTTAACTGAGGCTAACCGGTATCCTCTTCAGTTACTCAGCACAAGAAAGACAACTGCGAAAAAGACCAAAAAACCATTGGGATGATCAAAGAATACCCTCTGTGGCTAAATGGTCTCAAAACGTGACCTATAATGGCTGTTTGTTTTCAATCATTCCTTGCCAAGAACAATGTTCAAATGATTGAAAAATTCCACGCTGGAACATCGGATGCTCACTGATTTTTCCCTTCTGAGCACCTGCATGGAGAGAAGCTCTGTTCAGAAGGTGTAACTAATAACAGGGACCGGAGAGCTCTCAGCTCCCCACATTCAGTGTGTCGTCTCAGAAAGCCCTCCAAGGACTTCGGAACGGGGCCTGGGTTCTGAGAGGTTGTTCTAGCTGAGTCAGGGCCAGTTCGAGCAGGCAGCTGGAGCACAGAGGGAGAGAGGCAGAGGCCCTTCCTCGCAAACCAGGGGCCAGCAGTTGACAAACCCAGACCTCCATGTGGCCAGAAAAGAATCAGGAATGTACAGGGCACAGCCCAAGAGACCACCGCTAGGGGAGAAGCCACTCAAAGCGGCCAGTTCCTCCCAAAGCAGGCACGGAGTCGAATTTCCAGTCTGGAACCACAGCTCATAGATGTCTTCAAAGTTGGGGTTAAGCCAGGGCAGCCAACAGGATACCCTGAACCTCTCTGTGGTCCCAACCAAAGCAGCTGGGAGCTCCACCCTGCAAGGGAATCCTTCTAGGCCCAGCTGCCTCCTGGCAGTTGGTCACTGCAGTTTCCAGCCCCCTTATAATTCACATCCAGATGCGCCCATCATATTTAGCTGGGGCTGGATCTGGTAGGTCAGGTCCCTCTCTACTGCTCTCCCTTTAAGATTGATTTACTGAGCACCTACTTGTTGCCCTGCGCTGTGCTCCCCCAGAGGATCAAGGGATCGGCAGAAACACCCACCACCGTAAGCACCCGAGGAGCTGACGGTCCAGCTCTGGGCTCCTTTCCTTGGAGCTGACCTTGAACTCCTCGGAGATGAGAGGTGGTGGACAGGTAAGGGACATGAACTCTGTGCACCACCTAGACTCATCCCAGTCACCTAATGTCCATTCATCGTGTTTTCTGTTGTAATAGATCTCCCACTTTTAGCCAGGCACATGGCCACCCAAAAGAAAGACTACATTTCCCAACAACATTTGCAGCTAGGTGTGGCTATATGACCAAGTTTTGGCCAATAGAACATGAGCAGAAAGGTCCCAGTTATCTGGGTTACGTCCTTAGGAGAAAGGGCATGTCCCCCTTCCCGCATTCTAGACTAGAATGCAGACATGTGGGGTGCCATCTTGGACCATGTAGATGCAGGCAACATCCTAAGGACAGAAGAGACTGGGAACTAAACAGCCACAAAGATAGAACTTCCACAGCAGCCCCAAACCCCTACCCGAGCACTGTTCCATGAGAGAGAAAGAAGCTTCTACCTTGTTTAAACCAGCGTTCGGGTGGGTCTTTGTTACAGCAGCCGAACCTATACTCTGCTTGATCCAACCACATACTAGCTGTATGAGCTTTTCTGAGACTCGCTTTCCTGGACCTAAAATAGAGATAATAACAATACGACCTACCTCATAGGGACAGATCAACCAAGGGGTTTATTAGCGCAGTGCCTGTCAGAGGGAAGGCCCTCAGTAAGTATCAATACTGTCTATCCATCATTATTATAAGGAGCAGTCACTGGAGATTCCTGCCAGTTCCCCAAACCCACCCCCTTCACTGCCCAACCAGGGGAGAGCTGAGCACACACAGCCAATGAGGGATTAATTGTGGAACTGATGTTCACCCACCTGAACCTCATCTACTAAATCAGGCAGTTTCAGATGCTCCTTTGCCACCGAGAGGGAGGCCGAGGTGTCCCTTCAAATGCGATGTACCCACCCGACCTCCCTTGGCATGATCCACGGTGCTGTGATAAGGCTCCCAGGGTCCCATGGTCCTCGAGCAGCCCTTGGACTTAAGCAAATAGAGAACTGCTTCCCTGGTGGAATTAAGGTACCCAAATCTCAAAAAGCATGTGTTCAGTTCTAAAAATTGTGACCTGGAGGCCTCCCTGGTGGCGCAGTGGTTGAGAATCTGCCTGCCAATGCAGGGGACATGGGTTCAAAGCCCTAGTCCGGGAAGATCCCACATGCCATGGAGCAACTAAGCCCGTGCACCACAACTACTGAGCCTGCGTGCCACAACTACTGAAACCCACACGCCTAGAGCCCGTGCTCCTCAACAAGAGAAGCCACCGCAATGAGAAGCCCGTGCACTGCAACGAAGAGTAGCCCCCACTCGCCACAACTAAAGAAAGCCCGTGCATAGCAACGAAGACCCAATGCAGCCAAAAATAAATAAATAGATGAAAAAAAAATCCCCTTAAAAATGGTGACTTGTACAATGGGTATCATCAGAAAATCTACAAACAACAAAGGCTGGAGAGGGTGTGGAGAAAAGGGAACCTCTTGCACTGTTGGTGGGAATGTAAATTGATACAGCCACTATGGAGAACAGTATGGAGGTTCCCTAAAAAACTAAAAATAGAATTACCATATGACCCAGCAATCCCACTACTGGGCATATACCCAGAGAAAACCATAATTCAAAAAGACACATGCACCCCAATGTTCATTGAAGCTCTATTTACAATAGCCAGGACATGGAAGCAACCTAAATGTCCATTGACAGATGAATGGATAAAGAAGATGTGGCACATGTATACAATGGAATATTACTCAGCCATAAAAAGGAACGAAATTGGGTCATTTGTAGAGATGTGGATGCATCTAGAGACTGTCATACAGAGTGAAGTAAGTCAGAAAGAGAAAAACAAATACCGTATATTAACGCATATATGTGGAACCTGGAAAATGGTACAGATGAACCGGTTCGCAGAGCAGAAATCGAGACACAGAAGTAGAGAAAAAACGTGTGGACACCAAGGGGGGAAAGCGGCGGGGTGGTGGGGGTGGTGTGATGAATTGGGAGATTGGGATTGACATGTATACACTGATGTGTATAAAATGGATGAATAATAAGAACCTGCTGTATAAAAAAATAAATAAAATTTTTTTTAAAAAACGGTGACCTGAAATGGAGAGTATTTTCTCTCCCTGTCAAACACAATTTAGCTTTCTGTCCCTGTGATATCCCGGGTAATCCACATTTTATCCACTGGATAAAAAATCCAGTATTTTAATAAGTTATAGTTTGGAAGCCACAAGGTTCTGAAGTCACTAGAACTGTTTTTGCTGTATATTACACAAAACAAACACTCTGGTTCCAGGAACTCAAGGCAGCACACTGGGAACCACATTCGTTTTCCCAAGATACAGGCGCTGTGCGAACTGCCTCGTCCCGGTCACATCAGGCTCAAGTGTCTCTGGGGTTCCTGAAGCGCATGGGCAAGGAGCAGCCCCCAGATGGCCATACCAGCACCTGGGATGGCACCACCTCTCTTACAAGGGCCAGGAAGGTGGGGGATGTTCGTGCACTCAAGGGGCAGACATCCAGGTGGCCTCTGGCCCCCGGCTACAAGTAACTGGCTAAACACAAGATTGTATACAGGGCTACTAAGAGCTTCCTAAGAACTGACATTCCTTTTTTTTTAAATATTGACTTTGACCTTGCAGTCTGATTGCCTCTGATGGTCACAGAGCCCAGAGTGGGAACAGCCTACAGCTGGTGCCCACACTTCCTAAAGGCAAGGGCTGCCTTGCAACTCTGAGTCCCCTTAAGCCTCAACCAGAGCTGGGCCCCTGTCACCCCTCCTCTCTGGCACTCAATACAGGTGACCTTTAAAATCTGCTTGGCGGACTTCCCTGGCTGTCCAGTGGTTAAGACTCCGCACTCCCAATGCAGGGGGCGTAGGTTCGATCCCTGGCCAGGGAACTAAGATCCCATATGCCCCAAGGTGCAGCCAAAAAAAAAAAAAAAAAAATCTGCTTGGGTGGTTGCTTGGTTAGTGTCCCTCCCCAGCTTCAGTCTGGAAATAAGGAGCCAGCCCTGCTATCTTATTTCTGGTTGTGGTCCCCAGTACTCAGAGCAAGGCCTGGTACAGGGCAGGTTCTCAGAAACAGGAGAATGGATGAATGAATGAATGGACGAGGGCTAGGGCTTGCTAAATAGGGATTTTTTTTTTTTTTTAATTTGGTTGCGCCAGGTCTTAGTTGCAGCAGGCGGGCTCCTTAGTTGTGCCTCGCTGGCTCCTAATTGTGGCATGTGAACTCTTAATTGTGGCGTGCATGTGGGATCTAGTTCCCTGACCAGGGATCAAACCCGGGCCCCCTGCATTGGGAGCATGGAGTCTTACCCACTGCACCACCAGGGAAGTCCCCAAGGGAATGGTTTTAATCATGACGATGAGGCCTTCCCACCTAGGCAGTCAGAGAGCAGCCAGGGCCAGATTGATAAATGGGAGAGGGGCATCAGCTCACATCCCCCACGCGGGCAGGGACCACTCACACGGGAGCTCTTGCACATGCGCTCAGCACCCACAGAGCCCCAGGCTTGAAGACTCCATTCTCGCTCTTAATGCCACCCTGGGGGATTGAGACTTCTCCCCCAGCACTGAACAGAAAACCACACATCACTGGTCTAAGGAACTCGCTGAGGTCATACAGCGGCAGTGGAGGAACTGGGGCCTGAGTCCAGGTCTTTTTGGTTCCTAAGGCCCTATGTTCCCAGCGAGCACTGGGGGGAAGGAGGCTTCCCAGGAGGCCCCTCTGCTGTCCCAGAGAGACTCACCCTTGGGAATCGGAGGAAGGGAGGACAGCAAATTGCTCCTCCCTCAAGAGGAAGCCACCACTTCCCACCAGAGAAGCGATGGGCCTCCCTCAGGGAGGAAGGGAGGGGAGTGTCACCCAAGCAAAGGTCCCTGGGCCAGGTGCAGAGGAAGGAGAGAAAGGGTGGGAGACAGGGGAGGGTAGATACTCCATCTTCTTTTTTTTTTTTTTTTTGTGGTACGCAGGCCTCTCACCGTTGTGGCCTCTCCCGTTGCGGAACACAGGCTCCGGACGCACAGGCTCAGCGGCCATGGCTCACGGGCCCAGCCGCTCCGCGGCATGTGGGATCCTCCCGGACCGGGGCACGAACCCGTGTCCCCTGCCTCGGCAGGCGGACTCTCAACCACTGCGCCACCAGGGAAGCCCAAGGGGAGAGTAGATACTCCATCTTCTTAATTAACGGGGTTGCGAAAGCTTCAAGCACTTTCACATGGAGCAGCAAGAGGGGGCTCTTCCCTCTCACACGGGCTGTGGCTTAAGCTCCAAGAAGCAACTCAACACCTTCAGAGCCCGGCTAGGGCCAAGGTGTGCTAAGCTGAGGCACAGACATAAGAGAAGCCAAAGACACCCAGAATGGACAGGCTCACACTCTGCTTTGGGGCAGGGCTGGCACTGTGGTCTTCATAGAGGAAACGTGAGAAACAGGAAGTTCCACTGAAAGAGCAGAGTCCCTCGGCCTCCCTCGGCCTCCTCGACCTCCTCAGCACTCTTTCCAGCCTCTTGACTGAGTACCTACTACAACCCCACACAGAACCCATATCTGCTCCGGACTCCACACAGGACCTGGTGCATGAACCCAAGCCTCTGTCCTGGGAACCCCGCCCTCATTCCAGAAACACAGACACTGCAGAAAGTTAAAATTTCTAAACCTGGCAGCGAGGATTTCCTTCACCAGCCACATCTGGCCTGAGTCTAAGAAGAGAAGGGAGGACAGACACTGGGTGAGGAAGGCAAGAGGATTTACAGCAGGGGCTCCTGCAGGTGATGACATCCTAACAAGGCTCCTCTTTATAGAAAGATCACGCTCCCCAGCAGCTGGGACCACAGCAGCTGGGGCTGGCTGCCACATGCAGCAGCCAATCTGCAGATGTCTCTCTCTGCTGAAGGAGTGCTTCCCAGGTCCTCAGCTCGACTTCTGCCCTTCTTTGCCCACCTGGAACTCCATCCCCTTCCACATTAAAGACCTGGAAATGCTACCTGATGGGCTGCATCAAGCTACAGCTGCCTTGCTGGACCAAGCAAGGACCAGATGGTTCCCCTCTTGCCACATCCATGGAGAGAAAGTTGCTCCTGGAAAATAGCCAGGCTCGTCTGAATCACGGGGTGGGGGGTAGGGGTGGACTCCCTGTGGGGTTGCCCTGAAATGACGCAGATTCCCAAATGGGCCAGCTACTCAAGCCCAGGGTACACACACACAAACACAGCCCTCCTTCAGGAAGCCTTCTCAGGTTGCCCCTGTCCTCTCCCGGGGCTCCTGCACAATCAGTCGCTCCAAATGACTCCTTTGATGTGCAGTAGCAGCCATTTCCTGGTGTGACCTGGGGGCCCCAAAAGAGTGGAAGGGGCTCAGGGTAGGTTACAGACTGAACTGTGCTCACCCTCAAATTCATATGTTGAAGCCCTAACCTTCAATGTGGCTGTATTAGAGACAGGGCCTTGAGTGCGGTAATTAAAGTTAAATGCAGTTATAAGGGTGAGGCCCTAATCTGAGGACTGGTGTCCGCAGAAGGAGATGAAGAGACACCAGAGATGGCGCGCGCTCTGTCTCTCTGCACAGAGGAAAGGCCATGTGAGGACACAGCGAGAAGGCAGCCGTCTACAAGACAGGAAGGAAGCCCTCACCAGAAATCAACCCTGTCACGACCCTGACCTCGGACGTCTAGCCACCAGAACTGTGAGAAAATACATTTCTGTTGTTTAAGCCACTCTGCCTTATCTTGTCGTGGCACTCAGTGGCATTTTGTCATGGTCCGAGCAGACTAATACAAGGTGTACGAGCAAAAGAGCGAGGTTTGAAGCTCAGTTCTACCAATGCCAGGCTCAGTGATCTCTGACGAATCACCTGGCCTCAGTTTCCTGGTGTGTAAAATGGGGTACTAACTCTCTCTGCCCTGCCTAGCTCACTGAGAGGCCAGGAGAAGACGGCCAGGCTACAGGGCAGGAGGGCAGGGCTGGGGTGGGAGATGGACATGGGTTCAGTCCTGGCCCCGCCACTCGCCACCTGGGTGACCCCAGACAAACCACATGATCAGAGCAGCTACTGTCCACAGAGCATCTGCTACGGGCCCGGGTCCGGCACCATTAGTCAGTTTTCCCAGCTGAGCAATGGGGACGAGGTTCCTGCTGCGTGTGGGAGTGACGGCCAGATGCTAAGGTGGGCGCAGCATCCCGGCCAGGGCCGGCCACGCCCCCTGGGCGGCCACCCCAGAATGCTCCCAGCCCTTGCCACATCCCTGGCCTGGCGACACTCACTGATGCTCCAGGAACTGGGACGCACTGGCCCTTTGCTCCCTCTCCCCCACACGATGGGGAAATCAGCTGGAGCCTTGGGAAGGAGAGGCCAAGCCATTCCAGACCGTCCGTGGCATCGTCCAAGGCTTGCATACTTTCCACACTGAGGCCTCAGCCCTTGGGGTGTTGACTGACGCAGTCACCCCAAGAGGACCAGAATCTGCTCAGCAGACGCTGCCCAGCCGCTCAGGAAGCTGCCTCAGCACCTGATCCAAAATCCAGTCCCCGCGGGACCGAGGTAGCCGAGTTAAGCAGTGTGCCCCCCACCAGCCCATCACTCTGCTGATGGCGCGGTTACTAACCATGGAGAAGGCCTGATATACAAAGGAGGAGCAAGGGCCATCACAGGGCTGTGACGGCTGCAGTGGGGAGAGGGGTGGAGAGAGAACGTGGAAAGAAACGCGTGCAGAGCAGTAAATGGTGGGGGCCAGCGGGGGGGCTGAGTTTGCACGGGGATTGCTAGCGTTGAATGAACCTGAACTTTAGTCAGAATTTCCATGGCACGTGGGGACGCAGGTCTCTGGAGAGCTGCCAAGCCAACGTCAATCCAGACTCTGATGCTGTCCCCCAAGGGGCAGGAATCCAGGAGGCGGTGGTCAAGGTGTGCAGCAGAATGGAACATTCCCCCCGCCATTCCCCATTTGCAGCCATGGCCTTTCCAAACATCCCTCTGACCCCAAGCACGAACCGGCACAGTGGGACGCTCCCAGGTCCCACCTCAGCCTGTCTCCCAGGGGACAGATATGCGGACTCCACACAGGTCCCTTTGAAGGCACCTCTGTTGTGCTGAGATGATCTCGAGCTGGGCTCCCGGGAATTTGCCCAGAGAAAGGAGAAGGCCACAGCCCATTCTATATCCCATTTGTTGCTTTCCCTTTGGAGCATAAATACACATCACCTGCATTTATGGTCAAAATGGCCAAATCGCTATTCCTTACCCAGCCCTGCTCTGTCACTTAAAAGGAAAAAAAAAAAAAAGATCACTCATAGATCACTTTCATTGCCTTAGACACGGCAAGGCATCTCACATCACACCGCTCCGCCTGGGCTCCAGGCTCTGTTTGGCCCCTTTCATACCTCACTCGTTGTTAAGAACGTTTCCTCCCCTGGCCTGGCCTCCCTTGCAAGCTGTTCTTCGGCAGGGGTGGAAGCTCCCTGTCCCGGGCTGGGTCTTCTCTGACGGTGCCTTAGAGGTACCATGAGACAGCCCAGCACTGGTACGTTGCAAAAGGGAGAGCTGGCAGAGCAAGTTTCGGTCAAGCAAAGTCTTTCGCCTTTTGTCAATTGTGAGAAGCGTCCCCACACGAGAAGACAAATCCTCCCATAGACTGTGTTGAAAACTTGTGAGAAAAGGGACCAACGGTGGCTGGGCTGGGTCTGCCGGATGCTGGAGCATATAGAGGGTTGTGGTTATGCCTTGTTGCTTGCTTTTTATTTTTGATAGTTTTCTCTATTCTTGGCTCTTTTCTCTTGATGGTCCTGAGACACAAATGGAAATAATCCTGGGATCAAAGAAGAAAGATGGAGCTGGAAGAGCCCAAAGGCTGTCTGAGGTTGGATTCAGGCAATGCGGGGAGTAGAAATCCAGACGTGGTTAAGGGGCTGATCTGCAGGGCATCAGGAAGGTAGGCACACAGGGCTCTAGCTAGCCCAACCTCGGAAATCAGACGGGACCCCAGAAATCAAGAAGGCATGAGCCGTGAACATGGTCTAAAGTCTAGGGCTCAGAGCCTCAAACCTGGGTGTCGACAACAGTGGAAGGAACAGGGCACCGACTGGTGGAAGAGCTGGGGGCCGGCACTGGCAAAGATGAGACTCAAAGCTCAGCTTTCCAGCCCTATATGGTTCCTATAAGGCAGAAACCACCCTAGCAGGGCCATTTCTGACCAGATATTGTCTAAAATGACCATGTTCCCTGGAGAACTTTTTCAAAATATAAAATTCTGAGCCCAGACACTCTGATTCTATAAAGCCTTGGAACTATTTATTTCTTAAAAGCTCCAAGGTGATTGATGTTAGCCTCTACCCTAGGCTCCCTGATTTTCCTTCTAACTGTGGAAGAGGGTGTGTAGGCAAAGCAACTGTCATTATGTCCTTTCTAAGCTGCCTTCTGCATCCTGAGAATTTCTGTTTTGTCTAAGCTGATTATAATGTCATACCCTGCCTGACAGAATTTGCTCTTTTCTAGGTCCTTTTCAGTCTGAATACAGCATTTACTCTTGCTGGTTCTTGGTCCCATAGAGCTGGGTTGTAACGCCCCAATTGTTCAGTAGGTGTCACTGTAACACAGGATGCGCATGATCCAGTCTTGAAATTCTTCCAGATGAATGTTTTCAAGTCCTGCAGAATATATTAGTACCTTACTTTATCAGTTCTCTCGATTTTAAAATTTCTATCTTGGGGCTTCCCTGGTGGCACAGTGGTTGAGAGTCCCCCTGCTGATGCAGGGGACGTGGGTTCGTGCCCCGGTCCGGGAAGATCCCACATGCCGCGGAGCGGCTGGGCCCCTGAGCCACAACTACTGAGCCTGCGCGTCCGGAGCCTGTGCTCCACAATGGGAGAGGCCACAGCAGTGAGAGGCCCGCGTACCACAAAAAAGTTAAAAAAAAAAAAAAAAATTTCTATCTTGAGTTATCTTAGAATGAAGGATAACTATATAGGACCAATTGTTTCTCAGGGCTCAGGAAATGCTATTTCACAAGAATTGTCTTTTTAAAAATATATATATATATCCATATTGGAGTATAATTGCTTTACACTGTTGTGTTAGTTTCTGCTGTACAACAAAGTGAATCAGCTATACGTATACGTATATCCCCATATCCCCTCCCTCTTAAGCCTCCCTCCCACCTTCCCTATCCCACCCCTCTAGGTCATCACAAAGCACTGAGCTGATCTCCCTGTGCTACGCAGCAGCTTCCCACTGGCCATCCACTTTACATTTGGTAGTATATATATATGTCAGTGCTATACAAGAATCGTCTTCTATGTTTCACTGTTTCTATCTTCCTTTTTTTCCCCTCTACCACAGTGGTTCTCAAGTTTTATAGACTCAGAACAGTGTTACACCGCTAAAAATGTTGAGGACCCCAAACAGCTTTTGTTTATGTGGGTTATATCTATTCATAGTTTCCATATTAGAAAATAAAATTGAGATAAATTTAAAACACAAGAATATACAGGCGGGCTTCCCTGGTGGCGCAGTAGTTGAGAATCTGCCTGCTAATGCAGGGGACACGGGTTCGAGCCCTAGTCTGGGAAGATCCCACATGCCGCGGAGCAACTAAGCCCGTGAGCCACAGCTACTGAGTCTGCATGTCTGGAGCCTATGCTCTGCAACAAGAGAGGCCGCAACAGTGAGAGGCCCGTGCATCGCGATGAAGAGTGGCCCCCGCTCGCCGCAACTAGAGAAAGCCCTCGCACAGAAACGAAGACCCAACGCAGCCAAAAATTAAATTAATTAATTAAAAAAAAAGAATATACAGGCATACATTTCATTAACAGAGTGATGATAGGCTCTAGAAAACTCTATACTCACAAAAGAATAAGAGTAAAAAGGACAAATAACATTATCAGGATTATGTATCATTATGGAAATAGTTCTGACCTTGCTGAAAGGCTCTCAGGGACGCCCAAGGTCCCAGTTCACATTTAGAAACTGCTGTCCTACTAGTTTTGAAGTTATACTGTTTGGTCTTAACAAATCTGAAGTAAATGAACATTTAAAATTTCCTTCTGAAAAAGATATGATAAGTTTGAATGCTTTGATTCTGATCATCCCCTTCCACCTTACATGTTCTGGTTGCCCAGTATTTTAGTTCTATTTTGTTTTGTTTTGTTTTAATCTCTCAATTGAGACATTATTTTATACAACCAGCATTTGTTTAAATATAGCCAAATATTTACCAAAATTTTTGCACATCATTCCATCTTGCACCTTAGACCTTCCACCTGGTATATTCTTTTGCCTGAAATACATTCTTCAGAATATCCTATTATGAAATAAATCTGTGGGGAATTATCCAAGCCTTGTCCTCTATCTCTAATTTTGCTCTTATTCTTTCACTGGGTATAGAATTATAGGCTAACAATTACTTTCCCTCAGCACATTGAAGTTATTTGACCGTTTTCTGGCTCCCATAAACTGCTGCTGAGAAGTCATCTGACAGACTCATCACTGTTCCTAGACAGGAAATCTTGCTCTTCTCTCTGGTTGCTTTTAAAATTATCTCTTTGTCTTAGGTGGACACAGGTTTACACTGATGTGTCAAAGGAGAAGGCTTATTTTCATTTATCATGCTTTATTTCTCATGTTTGGGATTCACTGAATTTCCTAGATTTGAGGTTTCATATCTGTCAAAGACTACAAAATTCTCAGTCATTGTCTCTTAAAATATTGTCTTTTCCCATTTTCTGTATTATTGCCTTCTGAAAACCCAACTGGGTGTATCAGACCTTCTCACTCTATCCTGTATGTCTCTTACTGTCTTTTTTTTTTTTGCTGTACGCGGGCTTCTCACTGTTGTGGTCTCTCCCGTTGCGGAGCACAGGCTCTGGACGCGCAGGCCCAGCAGCCATGGCTCACAGGCCTCACCACTCTGCAGCATGCGGGATCTTCCCGGACCGGGGCATGAACCTATGTCCCCTGCATCGGCAGGCGGACTCTCAACCACCGCGCCACCGGGGAAGTCCTCTTACTGTCTTATTATTTCCATTTCGTAAGTCTCTGGGCTGCATTCTAGTTTACTTATTTGAATATATCTTCCACTTCTCTAATTTTTCTTTTATCCACTAAGTCTAATCTGCTATTTAATGTGTCCCTTGAGTTTTAACTTTCATTTATTAAATTTTCATTTTTAAAAGTTCTCTTTCTTTTTATTTTGCTTTTTTAAAATTGCCTCTTCTTCCTTGCTCATATTTTCGAAACTCTTATACTTCTTGAAATATACATTCACCCCATATGCTCTTCAGGCAATGTGACTGACATCCCTCCCACTAACAGGTGGGGTCTTTGTTCCTTCCCCTTGAATCCATGTATGGACCTGTTACTGCCTCAACCAACAGAACACGGTGAGGGCGATGCTTTGGCACTAGGTCACGAAAAGGGCGTAGCTTCTGCTCAGCTCTCCATCTCCGAGATGCTCATCCTTGGAACCAGCCATCACATTGTGAGGAAGCCCAGGCCACATGGTGAAGCCACATGGAGAGGAACAGAGGACCCATTAACAGCCAGATCAACTACCAGACATGTAAGTGGATTAGTCATCCAAACGGCAAGTCCTACACTGAGGCCTTGAACAACGTGGGGCGGAAATAAGCCACCCCCGCTTTACCCTCTGAATTCCAGACCCACAGAATCCGTGAGCACAGTAAATGGTTGTTCCGTGTCACTACATCACTCAGCCATGGTAACTGGAACACTCCCCAATGTATTTCCAGTGCCTAGTTTAGATCTGGTGCATAGTGGGTGCTTAAATATGTGTTAGGTTTATAACACATTAGCTAACGTATTATTACTCTTCTAGAACCTACAGCCTACTCTTCAGAAAAGTCCTGCGCCCTTCATCGGGTATCTTTGATCCCTGATCGGAACAAAGGCTCACTCTCCTGTTTGCCAGTGAATGAAGGCACCCAGTTCCGAGAGGGCTCCTGCCTTACCCAGTCCCTCAGAAAGCTAAGGGGTGCGGATTCCCTGGGATCCACCCTCAAAGCAAACAAGGCGCTCATCCCCCCTGTTTCCCAGATAAATATTTATATTGCCCTTGGCTGAGTGGCTTTTTGTTTTTACATCTTTATTGGAGTATAATTGCTTTACAATGGTGTGTTAGTTTCTGCTGTATAACAAAGTGAATCAGCTATGTGCACACATATATCCCCATATCTCCTCCCTCTTGCGTCTCCCTCCCCCCACCCTCCCTATCCCACCCCTCCAGGCGGTCACAAAGCACCGAGCTGATCTCCCTGTGCTATGCGGCTGCTTCCCACTAGCTATCTATTTTACGTTTGGTAGTGTATATATGTCCATGCCTCTCTCCCGCTTTGTCACAGCTCACCCTTCCCCCTCCCCATATCCTCAAGTCCATTCTCTAGTAGGTCTGTGTCTTTATTCCTGTCTTACCCCTAGGTTCTTCATGACATTTTTTTTTCTTAGATTCCATATATATGTGTTAGCATATGGTATTTGTCTTTCTCTTTCTGACTTACTTCACTCTGTATGACAGACTCTAGGTCTATCCACCTCATTACAAATAGCTCAATTTCATTTCTTTTTATGGCTGAGTAATATTCCATTGCATATATGTGCCACATCTTCTTTATCCATTCATCTGATGATGGACACTTAGGTTGTTTCCATCTCCTGGCTATTGTAAATAGAGCTGCAATGAACATTTTGGTACGTGACTCTTTTTGAATTATGGTTTTCTCAGGGTATATGCCCAGTAGTGGGATTGCTGGGTCATATGGTAGTTCTATTTATAGTTTTTTAAGGAACCTCCATACTGTTCTCCATAGTGGCGGTATCAATTTACATTCCCACCAACAGTGCAAGAGTGTTCCCCTAGGATTAAAGACCTAAATGTAAGGCCAGAAACTATCAAACTCTTAGAGGAAAACATAGGCAGAACACTCTATGACATAAATCACAGCAAGATCCTTTTTGACCGACCTCCTAGAGAAATGGAAATAACAAATAAACAAATGGGACCTAATGAAACTTCAAAGCTTTTGCACAGCAAAGGAAACCATAAATAAGACCAAAACACAACCCTCAGAATGGGAGAAAATATTTGCAAATGAAGCACCTGACAAAGGATCAATCTCCAAAATTTACAAGCAGCTCATGCAGCTCAATAACAAAAAAACAAACAACCCAATCCAAAAATGGGCAGAAGACCTAAATAGACATTTCTCCAAAGAAGATATACAGGTTGCCAACAAACACATGAAAGGATGCTCAACATCACTAATCATTAGAGAAATGCAAATCAAAACTACAATGAGATATCATCTCACACCAGTCAGAATGGCCATCATCAAAAAATCTAGAAACAATAAATGCTGGAGAGGGTGTGGAGAAAAGGGAACCCTCTTGCACTGCTGGTGGGAATGTGAATTGGTACAGCCACTGTGGAGAACAGTATGGAGGTTCCTTAAGAAACTGCCGTTTTGTTTTTCTCATAAACCAGGTACTTCCCAGACAAAAGTGATGTAGGGAGAAAAAGACCTTTCCAAACAGCACCTGCACCATCCAGTCTAAAAATAAAGTCAGTAGAATTGGTTTGGGAGTGAGTGATGTCACTGCTAACAATGCTTAGATGTATAACGACATTAGCGGGTAACTGGCCTAGGACCTGCGGGCTCCAGCATCCACCGACATGACATCTCTGAGGAGGTGCCTGCTTTCCGAGCTGCGTCAATTCCTTCTCACCCAGCCCCACCAAGCCTTCATTTCGGGAAGCCAGGGCTGGACCTACTAAATCCAAGAAAAAGGGCTGGCTGAACATAGGGAAAGCCTGGATTTAGAGCTTTCATTAAGCAGTAATATGGACTTTCTATTTCAAGAACAGAATGTCTAACAGTGTTGCCAAGGAGAAGCTCTCCAGGACTTGCTTAAATGGTAAATATATAACCATTGTAATTAGCATATTAATAACGGTTTGATATCTAACGCCATAGGAAAGCATCTCTCCAGTCTCTTTATAATACTATTTGCTTGGAGGTAATTACAGAGCAAAGACACAGCACTGGCGTGCAGAAGCCTGCTCTCCCCACTTCTGCCTCATACTGGCTGCAGCAGTCTCCTGATCATGAAAATGGAGGCATGGGGGCTAATCTCACCTCTTGTGCCCATTTTAGCTCTAACATTCTTTCCACGATCTGATAAAAAGTGAAAGTTTCCCCCAAAGTAAAAGGGGAGCATTTCAGACCCAAAAGAACCCAAATCCCTGCAGAGGGGGCTTCACCCAAACAAGGATTATCTTCTATGAATGGGTCCCCAGGACAACTTCTGCAACTCAGAAAAGAATCACTGATATTAAAGAACCCTCCAAACTTGACATTCCTGGCAACTAGCCGACATACACCCCCTGAGAGTTGAGAAGTGCAAAGCACGCTTATGTCCCCACGGCCGGGAGGCAGGGCAAGAGGGAGGCTGGAGACCAGGTGGTAAGCAGTTTCCCACGAGCTGCACAGAACCCCACACTCACCTCGGGGCTCTGCACCCCATGCAGGGCTCTAAATGACAGCCCAGGGTTCAGTTCCAGGCTGCAGTGAAAAGCTGACTCTGCAGCTACTGCTCTAATTGCACTGGAGGACGGAAGGTTGGGAATCTGGTTTGTTTTGCACTCAAGAGTGGCTCTTGTCTTCTCAGAGGGGCTGATGGGATGGTGAGCAGGGGCTGCCTGGGGCAGCCTAATTGCTGCAACTCTACACTCCAATTAAACAACAAACCAACACGCAGAACAGTGCAAAAAAGACCAGGCTTATTGGGACCACTCCAGAAGCAGGTCCCAGTTCAGAGGAGGCTTTTTTCTCTCCACACAACTGCTGTCCTCTCCACATCTTCAACCAAAAGCAGCTCACTCTACTGGAAGCACCTTGAGGACAGGACTTTTGTTTTCTATGCACATATGCCTATCACACAGTAGGCAGCCTCCCATATAACAAGGGCTGGCCAACGAGATGAGGAGAAGCTGGGTTAGGTTCAGCTTCTGGAAAACTCCTTAAAGGTGGATGACTCATTGAAAGGAATGTATATTTACCCTTTTCTTCCCTTTCTTTTTTCTAATGCCTGGAACAAGAATGTGATGGCTGGAGCTGCATTAGCCGTTTTGGACCATGAGATACCTGGTGGAGATGAGAGATGGAAGGAGCCTGGGTCCCTAATGGCACAGAAGAGCCAACCCGTAGCCTAACCTCGAGACTTCATTTATATGAGGAAAAAACATGTTCAAACCATCCAGCCAATGATCATAGATATCTGATGGATGGGATACTCTGCCTTGCCACCCAAACTTCCCTTGCTAAATCCTGCCCCTCAGTCAAGGCATCCTTCTCTAGGAAATTTCTTGGATTATACCCTAGGGAGGAAATAATCACTTCTTCATTTGACCAACTGCTGTACTTTGTCATTTAGCATAGTGACGAAGAGTTCATGATCAGGAGTCAGACCAGGGTTCAATTCAAGCTCTTCCACTTACTAGTCATGTGGCCTTGGGCAAATCACTTCCCCTCTTTGACCCTCAGTTTCATCAGCTGTCAGTTGGGATGGTAACACTACCATCTCCCAGAGCTTCCTGAAGCTTGGATGATGGTACAGGTAAAGCCCCTGGCAACCCATCAGCATGCAACAAACCTGCACTGAACTTTTCCAGACATAGCCATTCGTGAGCCACTGTCAAGATTTTTTTTTTTGCAGTACGCAGGCCTCTCACTGTTGTGGCCTCTCCCGTTGCGGAGCACAGGCTCCGGACACGCAGGCTCAGCGGCCATGGCTCACGGGCCCAGCCGCTCCGCGGCATGTGGGATCTTCCCGGACCGGGGCACGAACCCGTGTCCCCTGCATCGGCAGGCGGACTCTCAACTACTGCGCCACCAGGGAAGCCCTGTCAAGATTTTTTAACGATAACTTTTACCATAATCTACCACCTGTAATAGTTACTACCATTAGAGTATTTACTTGGTATTTTTCTTTAACTTGGGTTTTAATTGACTCTCCCTCCTACCTTTTTTCAACTTTTTCCCCTAATCAATAACATATGGGAAATTACTGTAGTAGTTACTTTTTTTTTTCTTTTAAACGGCATACATCAAAATAAATGCATAACCCCAGTTCATCCATGTCTCACCTGAAATCACCTCACAACACTAAGAGACGTGCCTGCTGCCCTTCCTAATATGGTCCTGAAGTATTTAGGAATGAAATGTACCTGCATCTTTTAGTCCCCATCAACTAGGCTCCTTGAGGATGGGGCCCGGGTGGCACTTATCTCTGATTAGCCCAGAATCTGGGACATAGAAGGCGCTCATTGAATATTTGCTTGATGAGCAGGCGAACCTTCTCTCGCAGCCATATCAGAGACCTGGACGGAGAGCACAGCTAAATTCCATTCCAGCACATTCCGAGGGCTGGCCAAATTCTTCTGCTGTGCTGGGTGCATGTTCTATCAAAAATTACACAAAAGGAGTGGGCTGCCAGCAGAGGAGTCTGCAATTGTTTCCACAAACATTTCCATGAACCTTCAATGGCTTTGGCTGTAAGGGGACTTGATCCATTTCGTGGTACCCTGGCAAGACCCATCCTGGCCAGTGAAACGTGGCAGGAGCTCTACAGAAAGGGGATTCTTCTCTGAGCTGGACAAAGAAAACCTTCTGAAGGAGTTTTATGCCACCTTGACAATGAAAAACATTCTTGCAAAATATTCCATCAGGGAGTTCAGTCCTTACGCAAAGCAAGAGGTGGTGACATTCCAAAAACACTGGATCCCAAATAAAATGTGAGCTGTGACAAGGATGCAGCAGGACCCAGCTTCTGTGTCAGAGACACTTTCTGAACGATGGAAATGTTTTGATGGAAAATAGTGCACTAGGCCTGTTAAGAAGTAACCAAGTGAAATGATTTTTGGCGTACGTAAATGTTTTAGTTGGCAAATTCAAACCAACTCAGACTGAAAGATAATACTTCTCCCACCACCTCACCTTTCTGTGGCCAAATGGAGTACTGAGAAAATGAGACAGGTGTAGGCAGCAGGCTGCTTGGACCACGGAGCCAAAGACCTAGATGCAAAAGGCTCTTGAGTTGGAGGGTCTCCGTCAAAGAGGCAGCTGCCGCTGGTGGAAAGCTTATCTAGCAGGAATGGGCGTGACCCTCCAGGCCCATCTGCACGGCATCCTCACCCCATCCTGGGGCAAGCTGTGTGGCACAACCATGATTAAGCCCCGAGAAGCGGCAGAGAGCAGCCACAGGCCAGGCCTTGCTGGGCAATGGAGGCAACTTCTAGGAGCCTGGTCTGTAAAAGGAGAATGGAAATACCGCTTACCCGCAGGATTGCTGGGGGATTACATGAGCTCAGCGAGTGTGAAAAGAGCTTTGCAAGCTGCATGGCAGCCCAACAGCCTCCATGGAGAGTGAAGACAGGCACGTTCAGAGCAACAGTCAGCAGCATGTGGCGGTTTGAAGATCATAAGAATCCCTGGAACTCAAAGGACTAGGAGGTGACGGCAGCTGAATCAGTGCCAGACAGGAGAGCTGGCTTTCACCATTCAGGCCTCACTGGGAAAATAACTTGGCTGCTGGCCAATGACCCCAGAAAGGCCGTCTCCAGGACTGCAGAGAGACAGACCACACACCGACCCCCAAGGGCCATCTCGGCCCCAGTGAGAATTGTTCCACACCGGCAGGAACAGCGCCCTCCCACTCGTGTCTCAGCTGATGTGCGTGGAGACCCCGGGGGGTGTCCTGTATTTACCCCATGGTCCGAATGAAGAACTGCTTCCTGAAGGTGAGAGGCTTGCCCAGGACTACCCAGTGAGTAAATGGAAGAGCAAAGCACTGAACCTGTTTGGCTTTTAAAGATACTGCTTTCCTTCCAGAACCATCGGAAATATAGTCTGATGCAGCATCACCTTGGCCCACCTCCCAGAGCCATGCCGCCACCTTGAGCTGCTGTCCTGCCTTTTGTCTGCAGCTTTGTAACCGTGAAGCCCAGCGAGGACCAGGCTTGGCCCACTGCTAGTCCAGCCCCATCAGCTCCTCACCGGCCCCCACCTCCTTCCAGCACAGACCACAAGCCCCCTCCATCCTCCCTCCTCTCCTCCCTCTGGTCTCAAGCCACAAGTTCTTTTCTGAACACAGCAAATGGGCCACCTAGAGCTCATTCTCCCAAACTCTCTCTTGTGATGTGATGGCCAGGGTGTGGCAAGGGAAGAGGGTGCAGGATGATGGGAGATTCCTCAACCCTCATCTCTCGCCAACATCTCAAAAAATCTGTCTCATGCTGGTGGCCAGGCCCTCAAGAGCAGCCCTCCGGTGGTGGTGGAGGGGCTGAGCAGAGCAGCCCCGTCATCCGGCCACCCCCCAGCCCCGCACTCCTATCTATATCTCTCAGTCGAGCTCTTTCCTTTCTTGGACAATGTCACCGTCTTGGCTCACCGTGGATGCCCTGTCACTGTACCTCTTTACCAGGGACAGAGGAGCAAAGCAAAGCAACACATGAAGTTGGCCTGCCACCAGTGCTATAACTTAGGATGTCTAATTCCCCTCCAGGGCACTTTCCAATGGCCGGTCTAGCCAAGGTCTCAGCCAGTTTCTTCGAAATAGGGAGCTGGCCAGCTGCGCCCAGCCAGGCAAGCCCTGGCCCCTCCAGGCCGGTTGTTCCACAGCCAATTCCACGGAGGCCCCTGGCATCTTCTTGCCCAAGTGGCCTCATCTTCTAGAGCCCCGGGGCAGGCACTGGCCTGGCACTGCCCAGCACCCTGGCCTGTCAAAATACATTCTGCCCATACCTTCCTCGAAGTCAGCAGGGCAGGTGCTAATCGGCCCTCTCTCCAGAGAGGCGGAACAGAGCTCAGACGCACCTACTTCCCAGGTGGAGCAGGGGGGCCTTTTCTCCTTTTTACTTCTAATGACTGGTGTATTTGTTGCTTGCTCACGTCTCAAAAGGATCCACACCATTTTCCAGTAAAAGCACAAGTTCAATCATTCAATGAAAGACAAAGAAGAGGAAATAATCAGCAAAGCGGGAGGGGGAAGAAAACACGCTCCCCCAGGCATCTGACAAAGGAGAGCTATGCCTCTGGCACAAAACTGGGCTGTGGGCTTCCCAGCAGTTTGAACAAAGAGGGATGCAGGTGGGTGGGTAGTGGCAGAGCATAAACGAAAACCAGGCCTCAGGACTCCTCGTTAATCAAACACACAACAAGCACCTACTGGGTGCCGGCGCTGTGATACACGACCGGGGGGCACAGGGAACTGAGGTACAGCCCCTGTCCAGGGGTCGGGTGGGTGAGAGAAGAGCTCACCCGTGGGGTATCACTCTGCCCTCCCTCATGGAGAAGAGAAGGGTGGATGCTGGAACACAACGGGACAGACAGCGCCACCTGGCACCACCCGGCTGCACCCATGGGTACCGGTGAGGCTGCCCTCTTTGCTTGCCAAGCGGCCCCTGTCTCCTAGGGAAGGGCCGGGATCCTGGGAGTAAGCCCTTTCCCAATTCGGAGGCTGCCCTTGAGCGTGGCAGCCCCACGACCTGCCCAGCAAGTGATTACTCAGCTCTACGGCAGGATGGGATGAGACCAGGAGCCAAGGACGGGTCCCTTGTTGCCACAGACCCAGAACTGCCCCTCCCCGGCTCAGACCCCACCCCTCCCCGCACAAGATGCCGCGGCTGGGCTTGCCAGGCTCCTCGACTAAGGCACCTCCTGGGCCCACGGTGCCTGCCATCGAGCCAGCAGACCCAGGCCCCTCCTCGTTTCCTGCCGTCCTCAGCCTCCAGCCTGCCCGTCTGTCCCTCTGTGGGGCCTCGGTTTCCCCACCTGCAGAGTGAGGGGTGCGGCTAGAATGGGACTGAGGTCTTCCAGCTCTGATATTCCAGGAGGAATCTTGTTAGCTCGAAAACGACTACAACTCGGCTCTCCAGCACCCGGCACTGGCACCGCACCCGGTCAGCACTCAAGGACTCACTGAACAAATGGATGAAGGGGCCCCAGGAGGGATGTGTGAGCTCGGTGGCCACTGGGAGGCACTGCGCTTTCCTCCCTGCTGCAAACCAAGGCGGCGGAGATCAGAGCTGCTCCTGGGGAGACTCTCCACCCCCCTGAGAAGGCCTTACAAGCCGAAGGTCCCACTCAGCTCGTCCCTCCCCTGCCCACTCACTGCCTGCTTGGACCCCTGCAGTTAGGCTCTCACACTCCCCAGCCAGTGGTCCTGAACAGGCCCATTGTCTCTGAGCCTCAGCCATGTCATCCATAAAATGGGGGCAAGGGGAGGGGTGGTTTCTATACAACCCCCCAGCACAGTAAGAACAAGGTGAGTGTCCATCCCCATTTGACAGGTGAGAAAACTGAGGCTTAGGCAGGGGCTCTATGGGAACTCTCTGTACTTTCTGCTCAATATTTCCACCAGACTAAAACTGCTCTAAAAATAGGGCCTGTTCATTGAAAACAAAACAAAAACCGAGGCTTGGAGAGGTGGGTGATTGGCTTAAGGCACAGAGCTGGTTAGTGGGAACCATGCAGAATCTGGAACTTCTATCTCCTGGCCCAGAACTCTCTCCACTGCCTTCCCTTGCCGGTGTTGTCTCCAGGTCAGAGTCACTCCACCTGATATCTGTTCAGGCAAAAGCGATACAAGACAGCCAACAGCTTGCCTTCAGGGCACATGGTCTGGTGATGGACACACACGCACACGCACGCACATAGTACAGCGCTGGGTCACAAAGGCCAGGCCGAGGACAATCCCCTCAACAAGAGGGAACCTCTGCAGACTCTTCCAGAAAGCTGGAGGGCAACAGACAGCACAAACCTGGTCTCCCCTCAGATGAGCCAGGTGCCAGCGGTACCTCAGCCCTCAGGACTGAGTGTCAAAGCAAAGAGATGGAGAAGAGGGGTGTAGATCCAACCAACTGGGGACAGAAATTCTGAGGTCTCTACCTAGTAAAGTCATTGCAAGAAACAGGAATCCAGGAGGGGTGCAGGCTGGGGATGAGTGGGAAGTTAACACAGCAGCAGGCAAGCACAGCTGAGAACTACTCCTTTCACGTTAAAGCCAAACACAGACAGAGGGTGGCAAAAGCCCCAAGAGAACGAATCTCTTGGCTGACTAGCCAGGGGAGGAGGCCAGAGGACTGTCAAGGGCGGAGAGCTCCCTCTGCACCCAAACCCACGTTCTGATGCCCAGTCGGCTCAGGTCTGCAAGCCGCACCTGGACCATGCCCGAGGTGATCTCCCAGCCGGACCCCAGGCTCATCCCGGCCAAAGACGGCCAGTGTGACATTCCTGCCCATCTGCCACCTTCTAAAAGGTCCAGCGGGGGAGGAGGGAGAGAGGACAGACAGCAGGGGAACGAGAAATCACCCCCGGAAAGAAGGGGAGAGACAGGTGGGCAGCGGGAAGAGCTGCCGGCTCGGAGACCTCACAGGTGATGTGAAAGGCATCCCATGACCCAGCATCACAAAGAGAAACCTGCTCCCAGACTGACGCTGCGGGTGAGGAAGCTCCAGCCACCCCTGTCCCCTGTGGCATCACCTGAGCCACGGCGTACTGCCATCAGAAGTGGTGGCCCTTTCTGGGACATTCCAGGTCCTGGGCTGGGTACTTGAGAAACACTGTCTCATTTCTCCCTGGCACACAGTAGGTAAAGGATAAATATCTGGAGGAGTGAAGGAATCTCATATCACCCGGGAAGCCCCGCCTGCTTCCCTTTGCTCTCTGCTCTCACTGCGAATGGCTGCAGGGGCTGTCAGAGATGGACATTCAATGGCTCCCTACTACCTGCAAGACAAAGACCTAACCTTCCAGGCTGGAGGCATGGATGGTGTCTCTGGCTCGACCCAGCCTCTCTTAGCCTCTTCTCACTCCTGACTTCTCTGCACAAAGCTCACCAAAGCAGTGCACCATCACCTTCCAAATGTGCCCCATGCTGTCCCACCCCCATGGGGAAATCATGGCCAACATGGTGGAAATCACAGCCAGCATGGCCTTGACTCAGGCCCAGGTTTGAATGTGGGCTCTGCTTCTTCCAGAGCTCTGTAGCTTTGAGCAGTTTATTAATCTCTCTGAATCTCTGCATCCTCGTCCATAAAATAGGAGGACTTCCCTGGTGGTCCAGTGGTTAAGACTCCGCGTTTCCACTGCAGGGGGCACGGGTTTGATACCTGGCTGGGGAACTAAGATCCCACATGCCACACGGCATGGCAAAAAAAAAAAAAAAAAACAGGGGCGGGGAAAACAGCCCCTGGCCCATAGGGTTCTGTAATGCTTTGATGAGTGTGTGTCTGTTAGGCAAGCAGCCTGATGTCTGGCCAGAGTAAGTGCCCAGGAAATGCTTGCTGGTTGGATGACGCTGAACCTGCTGACCCCAAAAGTCTTCCCTTTCTGCCACGACTCAGCTGGCTCCTTCCTGTCCCACACAGACGTCTCTGTCCCCCTTCTCCCCCGACCTCTGGGCACTTGGTACTAAGGACAGATATCTGACAGTTGCCCACTTCACGTGGCTGTTACCCAGCACCATGTGTGTGCTCTCTGCCCTGTCTCCCCGACCAGGGACAGCTCTTTAAGGGATGGAGCTGGCCTCACATGCCCCCTGGGGACCCTCTGCTGGGCCTTCAGAGTGAAAGCTGGACAGGGGTTTGTGGATGAACTGGCTCTCACTCCGTGTGTCTGAACTGGTTGAGACCCCTCCTGCCTGGAGCCAGAGGGATGGGTGAGATGAGATGGCCTTTAAGAAAGGAGGTGTGGAGGGCAACCATCTGGAACCTCTGAGCCTGCTGAGAGTTAGTAAATAGAGATTTGAGGGCTAAGGGAAAAGGGTTATATCCAGGTTATGTAAAGGAAACACACGGCCCAGTCCATGCTACCAAGAGCCACTCCGGAAAGCAGCTCCCCAGATCCCTGCCACAGAATAAAGACTTAACAGATGAATGAAAGAATGAATGAATGAACAGATAAACTTAAAACCAGCAGGACCTGGCAACCACCACTCAGGGAGCCAAGAGGCGAAGCTCTGAACTGCACCAACTGTTGACAACAGTGAGATAAAGAAGAGGAAGGGGTTGAAGCGGCCACCCGTGAGCACCCACTGTGAGCCCAGCCCTGTGCAGAGCTCTCCCCACACCCGTCCCCAGGTAATCCTCGCAACACTCCTATTCCCGTTTTGCAGATAGAGAGACTGAGGATTAGGGAAGTCACATCACTTGCCAGTAAGGAACAGAGCCTGGCTCAAAACCAGGTCCCTCACACTTCATTGCTGTCTCTGTACCAAACCGACAGAGCTGGGTTAGCCCCTCCAAAGCTTTGCCCCAGTTGACCTGCCTGAGGCATATGCACAGTGCCTACAGCTGCCGGGTACTTGCAGAGCTGCTGCCACCCAAGCCTGATGATGGCGTCTCTTGGCAAAGCCGTTCCCGGCACCTTGCTCCGCCTCAAGCGGGTCTCAGCTAAAGGCGGGGAGCAGCATCACCTCTGTGTCCATCTCTGCCCACCAACCAGAGGGGGCTGGCGGGACAGCGGGCCTGGCAGCACACACCCCTTCCTCACACTCTCCCACGCTGCCCCTTGAGTCAGAAAGGGAGAGAAAAGTGGGGTCACTGCCCTTGGAGGGGACAGTTGGACACCTCTGTCCTGAACCATTTGTGACGAAAGCAGCTACTTCAGAACGGACAAGGTGAAAGCCGTTCTCGATCCACATTTCCAGAGCCTTTTAAAAGAACTCAGAGAGAAAAATTCCACCCATCGGCAATCAATCGTTCCAGGATTTGGGAAGATTAAGGCAAAAATATCCCAGCAAGGAAAGAAAATGAAGATTCTAAAAGGGCACGGTGCAGGGTAGACACTCGTGTTGGATGCTGGGGAAACAGTGCCAGGCAGATCCAGGCTCTACCCTGTGGTCAAGCCGAGGAAGAGGCTAGTCATCAGACCGCCACAGGGTGAGGACCAAACCCAGACTAGGTCAGGTCACCAGGGAGAGCTTCCTGGGGGAAGTGACCTGCAAGGTAGAAGACCAAGGTTGAGTCAATTACCAGGCAGAGTGAGGGACGTGTGCCGGGCAAAGGCCTGGAGAAGGGAGGAAACAAGAAGGAAAGGCTGGGGACCTCCCTGGTGGTCCAGTGGGTAAGACTCCGTGCTCCCAGTGCAGGGGGCCTGGGTTCAATCCCTGGTCAGGGAACTAGATCCCGCATGCACGCCACAACTAAGACCAGGCACTAAAAAAGAAGGAAAGGCTGAGTCGGGGCACAGTAGGAGGGGTGAAGCTGGAGCAGTAAGAAAGGGCAGGTAAGGCAGGGCCTGGACAGCTTTGATAAGACCTTTGGAGACCTTTGGGCTCCATCCTGACCACAGTGGAAAGCTATTGAAGCAGCAGGTGGTAGCGTGATCAGATGGATGTTTTAGAAAGAGCCTCCTGGCTGTTGCGTAGAGCTTGGTAGGAAACACGTGAGCCTGGAAGGAGTTGGCAGCAACACAGGAGTTCAGGCAGGAGAAGGTAGTGCCCGGGACGAAGGGAACGGTGGAGATGGGGAGAGAGGGGCTGCCCCAAGAGAGACTGTGGAGGCAGTTACCTGGACTTGGAAGGGACTGGCTATGTACACAGGACAGGGACAGGGGTGGCAAGTCAGAGGGAAAGGGAGGATCCCGGGTCTCTGGGCAGGCACAGGGAGGGTGGTGATTGTCATCAAGATCAGACACAGGGGTGGCTTTAGAAGAAAGGGTCACACGACCACATTGAAAACGGCCAGAATCAATCTGCAGAGCTCACTATAAAGACTTTCTACCAGTAACTCCACTGGCCACTTGATCATCCAGTACGGTAGGAAAGATTACTGGATCCCCATTTTAAAGATGGGCAAATTGAGGTTAAGCAACTTTCCCAAGGCCATAGAACCAAGAGAGGAGCACAGGAAGCTGGGTCTTCTGCCTCCCAGTCCATTGGGGATTCTACAACCATATTTCTCAATTTAAGATGATACCTGACTTTTGGGCAGGGCAACAAAAGACAGCTGGCACAATTCTCTCTCTCTAAGCAGAACAAACTATGAAAGGGCCACAGACCGGAATGTCAACAGTGGTTATCTCTTTGGCAATTTTTATTTTCTTCTTTTTAGATTCTATTTTGGAAATGTCATCAATGGGTTTATATTATTTTTGTAAAGACAAAAAGAACTAAAAGATAATTTTAAAAATAATTTTTAGGAAATTCCCTGGCAGTCCAGTGGTTAGGACTCTGTGCTTTCACTGCCGTGGCCCAGGTTCAATCTCCTGGTTGGGGAACTAAGTTCTCGCAAGCTGCAAGGCCAAAAAATAATAATAATTAAAAAAATAATTTTTAAAGACAATGCAAGGACATCACAACCGTGAAACAGAAAAAATGAACAGATGAAAAGCTGCGCTCGATTTGCATGTTTCTTGATTTTGCATTTTCCTTCCTAACACTAGCTGGGAGGGGCCGCAGAGAGAAGTCAGTAGGAGCTCATGCCCACAGGAGCCCTTTAGGGGATACATTTTTTTGGTGATGTCCTTTTTTTTTTTTTTTTTTAATTTGAAAGTTTATATTGGCCACAAATATCCCTCCGCCCACATTTTTTTCTTCTCACTCTCCCTTGGGTGCTAGCTCTGGGGTACTCGGAACAAGGGGTGTTTAATACGCTGAGGCAGAGGCTGGGGCAATACTGCCAAGGTGCTGCTGAACAGACAGAGCCCGGGAAATAAATTCTGTAAATAGTCTGAGCAGAGACCATCAGGAGTGTTGTCCCAGTGTCTCTTTATGGGGCAGAACTGTCATGCTCAGCCTGCTGCGGGTCGGCTGGCCTCTTGTGCTGGTCTGAGGTCCCCATTGCTGCATAAACCAGCTTGTTTTTCCCCTGTTTTCAGCAACAGGCCTTAAAACAGACAGAAAAGCCCTTCTCATGCCCGCGACTGCAGTGAATTGGGGCTGGCAAGCGGGGCCAAGGTGCTCACCAAACCTCGCTGGCTTTGTCCATCAGAGGCACATTTCAGGTTAATGGCATCTGCGGACGCAAGCATGAGCGGGAAACAGAACATTCCAGAGGAAGCAAGGGAGGCAGAGGTCATGGCGCAGGCTACTCGGGTTTAGCTACACGCGTCTGCCTTTAAAAAGACAGCGTGAGGGGGCTTCCCTGATGGCGCAGTGGTTGAGAATCTACCTGCCAATGCAGGGGACACGGGTTCGACCCCTGGTCTGGGAAGATCCCACATGCCGTGGAGCAACTGGGCCCGTGAGCCACAACTACTGAGCCTGCGTGTCTGGAGCCTGTGCTCCACAACAAGAGAGGCCGCGATAGTGAGAGGCCCGCGTACCGCGATGAAGAGTGGCCCCCGCTTGCCGCAACTAGAGAAAGCCCTCGCACAGAAACGAAGACCTAACACAGACAAAAATAAATAAATAAACAAATGTGGGATTTAAAAAAAAAAAAAGACAGCGTGAGGATTTCCCTGGTGGCGCAGTGGTTAAGAATCCGCCTGCCAATGCAGGGGACATGGGTTCGAGCCCTGGTCCGGGAAGATCCCACATGCTGCAGAGCAACTAAGCCCGTGTGCCACAACTACTGAGCCTGCGCTCTAGAGCCTGAGAGCCACAACTACTGAGCCTGCGCTCTAGAGTGCGCGAGCCACAACTACTGAGCCCGCGTGACACAACTACTGAAGCCTATGCGCCTAGAGCCCGTGCTTCACAACAAGAGAAGCCACCACAATGGGAAGCCCGCGCACCACAACGAAAAGCAGCCCCCACGCGTCACAACTAGAGAAAGCCCATGTGCAGCAATGAAGACCCCATGCAGCCAAAAATAAATTAATAAATTTAAAAAAAAAAAAGACAGCGTGGGCTTTCTCACCTCTGAGCAATGTCACAATGAAGTACAAAGATGCTCATCTGAACACTAACTGTAACGGCAAAAACTAGAGGGAAAAACCCCCAAAAGTACAATATATACATGGGATAGATAGGAAGCCTTGAAAAATCAGGTTCATTGGAGGCTAATGGGAGAGGGCTTCTTTTCTTCCTTTCTTTTTTTAAAAATTATTTATTTATTTGGCTGCAGCGGGTCTTAGTTGTGGCATGCGGGATCTTCAGTTGCACCCTGCAGGCTCTTTTAGTTGTGGCATGCAGGATTTAGTTCCCTGACCAGGGATCAAAACCGTGCCCCCTGCATTGGGAGAGCGGAGTCTTAACCACTGGACCACCAGGGAAGTCCTGAGAGGGCTTATTTTCAAGATAACTTAAAGGAAGAATCGCCCTCAGGAAATAAATAAGCCACAGGTAGGGAAAGATCGGGGGCCTGGACCAATGCTGGGAGGAGGGCAATAGGCTAGTTCCCCACTGCCCACTGGTGTAGACACTCAACCCTCTGGATGGCCCAAGAGAACAGGAATTTTGTGTTTTGTTCACTGATGTATCCCCAATGCCTGACACTCAATAAATACGCACCTAATGGAAAAACATGAATCACGTTTATGGAGGTTTTTAATGACCTGGGAAAATATTTTTGAAATTATATTAAGAAAAGATTAAGAAACAAAACCATGGTATGTACACAGGGAAAAAAAGCTAGAAGGAATTACATGAAAGTATTAACTAGCTATAGCTGAGTGGTAAAATTATGGGTGGCCTTTCTTATGTTTTTTAGCAAAGTAATTTACCAATTACAATGACTTGAACAATAACAACAACAATAATAAAAAGAGGGAACAAAAAAGCACCATGCAGCATGGTTTGGAAAGCAGTTAATTGTCTTGTAGACATTCCTGTGGCCTGTGGGAAGAAGTCATCCTGGGCCTGCAGGGGTTAACCCCAAGCTGGGGTCAGGAAGGAGGGAAGGATCCACCCTCAGACTTGGTCAGATGTGGGATCCTCTAGCCCCTTGAACTTGAACTCCAGAGACCATGTGAGAAGGTGATAGTAGGGGTTGGATTGTGACCCCCAAAGAAGACCCCCTAGTACTTCAGAATGTGATCTTATTTGAAAATAGGGTCTTTACAGAGGTAACTGAGTTAAAATCAGGTCATTACGGTAAACCCTAGTCCAATATGACACCAATATAACTGGTGCCCTTATAAAACGGGGAAATCTGGACAGACACAGACACAGACACGAACAAGAACGCCATGTTAAGGCGAAGATGAGATTAGGGTGATGCTTCTACACGCCAAGGAATGTTGAAAATTGCCAACAACCACGAGAAGCAAGGAGGAAAGCCTGGAGCAGGCTCTCCCTCATGGGCTCAGAAGGAAACAATACTGTCGACACCTTAACCTTAGACCTCCAGCTTCTAGAACTGCGAGACAATAAATTTCTGTTGTTTAAGCCCCCATAAATGTCTGTGGCATTTTGCTCCGGCAGCATGAGTCGACTAACACAGTGAGGGAAAGCCTGCCTTGGAGTCAGGTCACAGGGAGACCTCGGCATGTCACTTGTCTCTCTGGTACTCAGTTTACTTACCTGGAAAATGGGAGACCTGGCCTAAAGCAGTGGGTTTCAAACTTGGTTTTCACTCTGGAATAAAATCTTACACAGGTAAAACCTTCACTCTGGAATAAAATCTTACCAAATATAAAAGGTAAAAAGAAACCCTGTTCAGATAGAAGTCTGCTCTGGATCTCTCATGCTCCCTGCAGGACAGCCTTTGAAAACCACAATCTCAGATCATCTGTAAAATCCCTATCAGTGCTCCATTCTAAGAATCTCCAAACACAAAAGCCACCAGCTAGGATCACTGAGCATCTTGCTTGCACCCAAGCCCAGGCTGGGCAAGCCCTTGCCTTCCAGTGCAAGGGCTGGGCAAGCCCTTGCCTTCCAGTGGCTGTTCATCTTGGTATAGAGGTGAGACTAACACCCAGCAAACTAGCCAGGCCACCCTCTCCCTCGTAAGAGCTACAGCTGCAGACAGGTCACCTGATGTTCTAAATCCGCCACATCTAAATTTATCTTGCCCTCCAAGGACAAGCAGATGCTGTGCCTTATCAGAGCACGGCAAGTGGCAGAACGACATACATGACGTGCCCTTATCACCCCAAGGACGAGAATGACGTCTGTAGAAAGACTTGGTTCACCTGGCGATGAAACCAAGCGCTTACGTGCCAGCCTGGAAGGCCTGAAGGGGACCAGGTCATGCAGACCCTTGGGTGGGGTGAGACCTGTCCCAGGAGCCCATACTCCTTTCCAGACCCTGATGCGTGCCTGGCAATGCCAGGGAACCTGTAGCCCTTGAACAGGAACGAGCAGAAAAGCAGGCTGTTTTGCAGCACAGCATGGACTAGCCCCTGTCACATCTCTGGGAAAGGACCCCGGCTGCCCATTCCACTCAGTGGACATCGACGATGTGCAGGCAGGAGACCACCGTGGGCTGGATGAGGGGGACCCCGCCAGTCAGAGCGCAGAGCTGAGCAGCCCAGGAGGAGGCTGGAGACTCCAGGGATGGGGTCCAGGGTCAGGCTGAGCTGATCCAGGCTTGGGCTTCCCCCAAAGCCTTGCAGGATTGAAGGCCCTGAGACCCTACCTGCTGAAGGCAACAGGGTGGCTCCTGCCTGCCAGCATCCCAGCAGAACCGGGCAGGAGCCACACAGCCACAGTCCTGCTGGATCTGCAAAGACGGAGAGACTCTGACCATCTTCTCGGAGACCACAGACTCATCAGGGGACCCAAAATCAAGTAGGAAAGAGGGCAATGGTGTCACCAATCCCATTGCCCCACTGTGGAACCAGGCAGCAAATTCCGTATTTATTCATTCAACTTTCACTTACACAAATAACTCGCCAATTCATTCTCCTTTAAAAAAAAAAAAATCACCTTACAGATAAAGTTAATATCCCCTCTGACCTCTATGTCTTCCCCAGGGGTAACCTTTATTAGTGCTCTGGGGTGCAACCTTCCATATGTCCCTGCAAAGAAACCTACAAGGTCAGGGATCTGGGCACAGTGTGATGCCATCAGCTTCCACAGGTGTGCTGTGGGGCTGAGGGGAAGAAGGAGGGCTGAGGGCTGCAGGGATATCAGGGTGGCCTCCGGGAAGGGGAGGCCAGAGGCAGGGGCTCAAGGAAGGGTAGGTTTCAAATGATCCCAAGGCTGGAGTCCCTGGGGCACTGGACCCACGAGATGTCAGCGCAGAAGCAGTTAGCCACATTCATCGTTTGCAGCCAATTCGGCTTCTTTGGGAAACTCTAAAGCCCTCCCCAAGGGCCTTCAGCCTTTGCCACACACCACTAGCACCATGATGATGATGGTGACAAGGATGGCTTCTTCTAGGCACTCTGCTGGCCCTCCCAACGGTTCTACCAGGTTGGTAATAGTGTCTCCCATTTGATAGACAAAGAAACGACAACCCAGAGAAATTAAGCAACCTGCCCCATGTCACACGTCTGGGAGCAGCAGAGCCACCGTTTGACCTTAATGCCAGTGACTTTCCACAAGATGACCCTGCTTCTGCGGCCAATGGTACAGCTCCTGGGCCTGTAACAATGCCCAGCACCCAGCAGGAGCTCAACACATATTTGTAGGCTGACTTCTTGTTCAAAGACCATGAGCAATGCTGGGTGAACAGTCAAAACTAGGCTAGTTCAAGGCATCTTCACATTATTACAGTATTTTGGTTTTTCTTCTTAAAGGTTAAAAGTCTCCATTTTCTTCCAGGAATCCCCCATAGCCTAGAGCTTCTGCTCCTGGAAAGAGTTAAGACTTTGGCAAGACGCTGTCCCACAAGGCAAATGAAATCTCTCCCGTCCCGTCCATCGGTGAGTGTACAGGGCACCGCGGCAGCTACTTGCTGCGAACAGCTTCCTGGTAAATGTTAGCCTCACCAGGGGGTGGGGAGGGGCCTTGATTTATTATATAGCTTTTGGACAGTTCCTACACAAATATTGCCAAACAGTGGAATAACCAACTCTTTCACTCATACTCTTTTTTTTTTAATGAAAGAAAAAAGCATGCAATGAGCCTGAGCTAAATAAATAAAAATGCCACACTTTTTGCCCAACAGAATTTTCTGCGTCACTGAGAAATATTTGCAGACCTCAACAATCTTTTATCTTCACAATGACGTTCCAGCCTTCCAAGTTTTGGACATTCTGAGAACTTCTTTGATTTGGACCCTCTAATTATCTTACAATTAGCTTACTAACGAATGCCATTATTTGGTGTTTCATCAAGCAGATATCAAAGAATGCTTCTTCTCCCACGATCTGTCTGCTCCCCTCCAGGACTGTCTAAAATCAGTTACTCATATCTGGGGCTCACACTGGAAGTAGATGCATGTGGCAAGGACTCTCTGTCTTAATACTCGTTACTGCCAATCCCAGTTATGGTTTCCAGGCTGAGGAGGAGGGCAGCATCCATTCATTCAGTCACTTCATCCATCCATCATCCACCCATCCATCCATCCACCTACTCACCATGCCAACGATGGAGACCCCAAGATGGAGAGCACGTGGTCCATGCCCCCAGGGAGCTCACACAAAGAGATGCCCTGGGAGGCTCAGAGTGACGTCACTTCCTCCAGGGAAGTTCCTGACGGGTGGAAGACCCTCCACACTATTATCTAGCTTGGCAACCTGTCCCTCCATCATGGACCTTTCTCAGAATTTGTTATCACCTCTCTATTTCTGCCAGTCTCTTGGGTTCAGCCATGAATGAGCTCAGGGGGTGGGGGCAGGAATCAGGCCTGTTTCCCCAGTGCACAGCATATCTTAAGTGCTCAATAAACACTTGTTGAATAAGCAAATGAACATGCTACCCATACTTAGAAGATAAAAGAAAGAAAGAAGAGACAGAAATGTCTATCCCTCCGAGTACCTACTGAGTTTCTCTGCCGTGGGTACTGGCTGGGGGCTGATGCCAAAATGTTTATAAAGTCAATAGGATGCTGGGGAGTGGAGAGCTGCAGCTCAGGATCAGGGGCCTGGACTGTCCTGGGCAGGTCACTTCTCCTCTTGGAGCCTAACAGGCTCTGAAATTCCGACTCAGGTCTGAAAGGGGTGGCTAGACGAGATGCTCTCCAGTTCCTTGAGTCGAGAATTCCGTCAAAGCCTAACATCACTGTGAGAATTACTCCAGTTGCAGCCTCAGGGGAAACGGGCCTGGACCAGGAGCCACCAGGGCACCTGCCCCTCTGAGTTGCTCATCATCTAGTAGGGAGTGGGGGAAGGGAGACAAAGCAGATGCTTTCTAAGGTGCCTCCTAAGTCTGAACTGTTATGACTTTAAACCACTAGCTAAATTAAATGTGGGTATGGCAAGCATATGTCACAGAATTTTTAAACAGAGCCCTCGTTTCCAATATTTCACTTCATTCATTCCTTCATTCACTCTCCCAACGTGTAGTGAACCCCTATTGTGTGCCAGACACTGTTCTAGTGGTGACCCACACAAGACACAGTCAGTATTGTCATGGGACATCCAGTCCAGTAAGGGAGAGAGAAAATACACAGGTCAACAACTAAACATAGGATGACGGCAGCTGGGGGCGCAGGCCAAGAACATTAATAAACAGCACAGTGTGAAAGACAGCAATTAAAGGGCAAGTATAGTTCCTATCTAAAGGCTGGTTGGGAAGGCTTTTCTATGCAGGTGATATCTGAACTGAGACCTAAAGGCCCCCTAGAAGAAGTGTGGGGAAGAGCATTCCAGACAGAGGACAGCAGGGGCAAAGGCTCCAGGCTACAGACAAGCTTGGGGTAGTCAAGGGACAAAAGGGCAACCAGCACGGCAAAGTGAATGGAGGAGGAGGGAGTGACTGAGACAAAGGTGAGGGCCGGCTCACATAGGACAGGGTAGGAAGGGCATTGCCAAGAGGTCCATGGATAGGATTCAGGGGGTCTGTGAACTTGGATGGAGAAAAATGTCATCTCTCTCTTCACCAGCCTCTAACTGGAAATGAGCACTTCATTGAGTCACAAATGTTGACAACAACCCACAGTAATGTTAGCGGTGCTGGGACTTGTCAACGACAGAAATCTCAGACCCATTCATATCACCATCATTGCAGATATCTGGAAATATCACTTACGCTCTCACTAATTCAAAATTACAGTAGCTATTAGACCAGTTGCTGGGCCTTATTAAAGTATTCACAAGAAAGCACATATACTTCAAGATCATAACATTTTAAAGTATCTAATAACTATTTGAAAAGAACTGGTTTCCTTTGCAACCCTGCGTCTTTTATTTTCTGTATGTTAAAGCATTATTCTGAGAAGGAATCCCTAGGCTTCACGCAACGACCAAAGAGCTCATAAGCCGCGGTGAGAAGTTTGTCTTTTATTACAGGTGGGAGCAGCTGCTGCAGCGGTTTCAGCAGGGGACCCAAGGGGTGCCGTTTTCATTTCTCAGAATCCCCCTGGCTGCTGGGGGAGATGGCCTGTGGTTGTCAGGGCAGTGCTGGGGGCGAGAGGGGGTGTGGCTTTAACAGACCACTGTTCTGGCCAGTCAACGGGGTCCTTGTGGTCTCCGTCCTCCCCTCTGATCAAGAGCCTTCCCACGGGGCCCTCTGGGCCCATAAGGGCCTCATCACCCTGGCCCAAAGCCTGCTCTGGGACATCCTCCCAAAGAGCTTCAGAAAGTGAGCTCATGTGTCCACAAGAAAAATAAATGTGGCATTTGCCACTGTTTGGTTTGTATATTGGTCTAGAAAAGAAATGAGATTTTTATTTAAGAAAGCCTTCCAGCAGGACCCCAGCAGAGGCTGGGCAAACACCAGGGCGACGGACTGTAAACACACAGGAAGGCCCGAGCCCTGGGGCCGGTCCCCACGAGCTGCAGCCCCTCGGTTTATGGCGGCCTTCCTGTTTTCCCGGCCTCTCTTCACACTGCACTCATACACAGAGTCTTTTCAATCCCTCTAGGAGAACAGAAGAATTCATTTTCACACGGCAGCGTGCACGTTTCTCTCACCCTCCCAGGGGAGGGGACCCTGACAAGAGGCCCGTTTATGGACCTTGATGGACAGATGGGGATGGGGCCCATGGGGTGGAATCCACGGACATAGAAAAGCTCAGAGGCGAATCCTAGGCTCCAGGGGGTCCCCCGTACCGGAAGTGACGAGGGTGCGGCCGGGCCGACTGGAAGGAGAGAGGCATTTGGGGTCCTTCTGGGGCAATGCCTGGAGGCCCCATGGGGAGCAGGGCTAGAGTGGGGGGCACTGAGAGTTGGTTTCGGGGACTGAACCTCAGCAGAACTCGCTCACCTCCAAGTATCAGGATCTGTGTGTCAGAAAGGAGAGACGTGGAGAGGGAGGGAGCCCTGGGTCTCTGAGTCTGGCACTAGGATAGGTGAAAAGAAAGGTAGAGGGTGAGGCGTCCACATTGCTGGAGTGAACTGTGGCCGAAGTGTGACCGTTCTGGAGGGGCCAGCTCAGCTCAGCTGTCCTTTTCCCAGGCTGCTGGCTAGAGAGAACAGAATTTTTTTTTTTGGGGGGGGGTGTCTTTTCTTTTGCACCCATTGGCATCTCCGGGTAGTGAGTTTCTCCAGCACCTTGTCCCTGGGATTTAACGGAGGCAAAAAAGAAAAGCCAGGAGCCCACTGGCACATCACTCCTCACATCCTGAGATCCCAGCCAGTCTGCCTCTTCCTCCATTTTTAGGAATCTTCTTTAAATGCTTGTTTTGTTTTTATTTTATTTATTTATTTATTTTTGGCTGCGTTGGGTCTTCGTTGCTGTGCACGGGCTTTTCTCTAGTTGCGGCGAGCAGGGGCTACTCTTCGTTGCGGTGCGTGGGCTTCTCACTGAGGTGGCTTCTCTTTGTTGCAGAGCACGGGCTCTAGGCGCGCGGGCTTCAGTAGTTGTTGCACGAGGGCTCAGTAGTTGTGGCTCATGGGCTTAGTTGCTTCGCAGCATGTGTGATCTTCCTGGACCAGGGCTCGAACCCGTGTCCCCTGCATTGGCAGGCCGATTCTTAACCACTGTGCCACCAGAGAGGTCCCTTTAGGAATCTTCTTATATTTTTTTATATGTGATGTCCAGAGCTCTGGACTGCCCATGGTCGGGGGGGATAGGAAACCGCATCTGCTCCACGTTGTCTGGAACTGGAAGTCCTATAGTTGACGTTTGTGTTTTCCATTTTCAAGAGACACATGAATCAAATATAGAAAAATATTAACATTTCTTTAATCCAGGTGGCAGGTACAAGAATGTTCCTCATATGACTCTCAACACTCTTCCATTTATTTAAAACACTGCAGAAGCTCAGTGTTCACTCCTTCATACCACTTCATTCATTCTTTCCTTCACTCGTTCATCCAACTATTGTGCTCCTCCTGTAAGCAGGCACCAGGCACATGGTGGTGAATTTAAAAGATCCTTCTCGAGGAGACTTTCGCACTTGAGGGGCAAACAGACATCCAATAATAACTGGGGGTGGGAGGTGGGGAGGTGGGAGGTGCCCTGACAAAAGGGCAGGATGCTTTGAAAGATCCTGGCCAGGAGCTAATTTTAATTCTCTGAGGAGGTGGCCTTCAGAGCTGGCTGGGTCCTGAGGACCATTCCAGACACCACCACCTGCAGGCAGTTAACCCAAGGCAGAGAAGCAAATGGGCTCCACCTGCCGGGCCCCTCCCAGGTGATACTGGCCCTCACGCAGTTACCCTGCCTCTCTACACAGCTCCCCACTTTGGAGGGTCCTTTCCTCCTATTTCAAGTTCTCTCTTCCAAATCAACACCTCAGAAGGGTCTCTGGGATCAGCCCTATGGCTCCGAGGTTGAGTGGGAGCCATTCCTGGGCCTGTTGAGAAAAAGCTGGGCTCAGCATCCAGGAGAGGCATGTGGTAGCTGGTGAACGTGCTCGCCCTGGACCAAGAGGATGGAGAAGAGGGTCTGGTTCCCCAGGGGTGTGCGGAGACCATGGCATCTGAGCTCCCCACCCCTCCCCACCCCTAGGCCCTACTCTCTCCAGGCCTAAAGAACCAGATGGCCCCGGGAGGGTGGCGGCAGATTCCAGGGACTCTCCTTCCTCTCCCCTCTCTGAAGGCTACTTGTGAGTCGTCAGTGGCAAAACCCTCCCCGACATCCTCCCAGCCCCAGAAGAAGAGCCCATCTTCTCTCCCCCCGCTGCCCCACGTACCTCCAGATCAAGGGCAAACTCGGGCACCCCCAACACAAGAGCGGCCCAGCAGAGTGGGAGCTGCTGTGCATTCCAGGAAGAAAGTCAAGTGCTAAGGGGAGTGGTCCCGGGCTCCAGCGAAGCCCTTCACACACCTGGTCTCACCGGACTGGGTTCACGAGCACTATTTTCAGCTGAGGAAACTGAGGCTCAGCAAGATTAAGTAGCTTGTCAGGTGGCTGGAGAGCGGGTGGGGTTTGAACCCAAGTCGGCCTGGACCCAGAGGCCCTGATCTCTTAGGCCACCTGCACTCTCAGCCCCAAGAACACCGTGGGGACTCCGACCTGAGGTTTTAAGGACGGAAGGTGGGTCTGAGGTCATTTCCCCACCACTCAGCACCCTACTTCTTCCCTGGTCACATCTGCCTTTGTGGGATGCACGTGGCTCCCTTCCACTTCATAAACACCAATTAAGGGAGCTCCTCCTCCGTGCTGGGCATGTGGGGCGCACAGAGGGAACAGGTCACCTGCTGTCACAGCACAACGGAAGGATCTGGAGGGGGGCGCCCGGCGAGAGGACTGAGCAGGCCTGGGACGGCATGTGAGTCTCACCTGGCCTGGGGAGCTGGCGGAGGCCAGGCCACGCAGAGAAGCCATTCAGAAAAGCTAAACGGCCACGAGTGGCCTCACGTCCCACAGCAGGTGCAGGGCAGTTCACCCAGTGCCCCGGGCAGAAGTCTCAAGAGCAGCTGGGCCTGCGGAGTTCTGGGTAACAGCATCATCTATACGCGCGCTCAAAGGATCTGAGTGTAATAAACACAGCATTGCGCATCTGTGACCTCTAGCAGTCAGGAGCAGATAAGACGCCTTCATGCAGCAAGCGGGAGTGCCCCGCCCTGGGCACAGAGGGGAGAAGGGCCAGGGCTCCCACCAGCACAGAGAGTCCTCATCCAGCCCCCCAGCCTCCTCACCACAGCCGTGTTCGGAGCGGGGCCGGGGACAGACCCTCCTTGTGCATTTGGCTGTGCCAGCCCCTAGGGAGACAAGCGCCCTCTGCTCTTGGAGCTGCCTGGCCGTGTGGGCACTAAATAAAGAGGACAGGGCTGTGCACTGAGCAGGGCAGCTCCTCGGTGAGAACCCACATCCCTGGCAGCAGGGAAGGGGAGCCCAGAGGCTCACCACCCCGCCTCAGCTCCCAAAGCCTGGGGCTGCTTCCTGAGGGCAGGACCCACGGGTCCCAGGAAGGAAAGGCGGAAAGCTGCGGGGGGGGGGGCGCTCAGGGCCAGGTGTGGCCCACCTCCACCACCCTCCCACAAGCTGTGCAACTTTGGTCCAATTACAGAATCTCTCTGTGCCTTGGTTTCCCCAGCTGAAAAGTGGAGTAAAATAACAGCCTCAAAGGGTAATGGGGAGATAATCCTGCCCAGCACACACCAAATACTCGACGAATGTTGGTTGCATCTTTATATCAATTAGCAAAGGCATCAGCTTGGAGCGCCTACCTGGCATCACTTTACTGCATTAATCGATTTGTACCTGACTCACCGTTCAGACGGTTCCGGTTAATGGGCCGCTTGCTCCCCTCTCCGTCCCTCCCCGTGCCCCCTCGAGGCAGGAGAACTTACCTATGGTCCTTCGGAGGTCTTCACACTGGCTAATGTGAGGGAACTTCAGGATTTCCTTCCACTTCTTGCTTTTCCCCTTGCGCTTTCCTCCGCCCCCTGCAGAGATGGGGGAGAAAGATGGGGAGCTGATGCTGGTGTTGTCCAAGGCTCCAGAGCCTGTGTCCCAGCCCAGTGAGCCTGTGCACGGCTTCCTGGCTGGGAGACAGGGACACGCCCCCTCCCCAGTCGGCATCAAGCCTATGTGTTCTTCCCGCAGGCTCGCCCGGGCCTGGGCCCCCGCCACCACCAGCAGCAGCGGTCCCTCCCATCCTCCACGCCTGCACCCACACCGGGCACCCTGTTCTTCCTCGGCGTCTCCCACGGCTGTGCAGCCCTGCCGGGTGCCTGGTGTTCGCCCCAGACTCGACCACAACCTTCCGATGGCAGGGGCCAGGCCTGTCGGCCTGGGAAATCCTGGTGAAATGGATTCACAAGCGGGTGGACTGCAGCCCCCTCACCACCTCATTTTACCCCTTGTTTCCCGGGGAGAGTCCCCATCCCCAGCTGGAGGCCAGGTGTCGGGGACAAGGACTTCAACTCCCACTTGTCCTGGGTAGCCCCTTCTTCTCCCGCCTCACGAACCCCAGGGTCTCAGGGGATGCATTTCTCAAGGCTGGGAGGACTCCTGAAGGACCCCCGTCAGGCCTTGCATCCTGCCCAGTGTGCACACGTAATGAACACGCACACGCTAGGGACACACACATGCAATGGATATGCACACATGATAGACATACAAACACAATGAACACACATGTAACAAACACACACAATGAACACGTACATGCAAAGAACACACGGAGCTACCTAAGGCGCACACACAGGTGTTCCCATCAGCCCTGCCACACCTTATCCGTGGACAGATGTCAGAACGCTCAGGTGTGCAAACGGCAAGGGGGGGCCGACTCCAGCCTACGTGTCCCTGAGCCCACCACCATTTGGAACTTGGACCTGGAGGCACCTCTGTGTCACGTGGCCAGGACCGCGCCAAGAACCTGAGATGCCATCGTCTGCCCACTGCCCCCAGAGTGGCCCTTAAATTCCACTGGTCAGTGACTCACCAAAGATCACATAGTCCTTTAGGTCCCTCAGCGTCTCAGAATTTTAAGGGCTTCTTATCCCCCTTCACGTGATCACCACCTCAAATACCCACGAAGTTTGGGGCCAGTTAAAGAGACGCCAGATCTTGGCCAGGCCCTCAGCACCCCGGGATGCTCCCCCCAGCCTCTGACCCCCAGAGAGGGTCTGGGCAGGGCAAGGCCCCTTTCTTCAGCCAGCCAACCCAGGGACACCCGGAGGAGCTCGGATCTGGGCCCGCCCCTGGTCCAGCGTGTGCCGGCGCTGCCACAGAGCTGATCTCAATAAAGGGAGATTCCCAACTCATCCAACTGCCCTGCAAAGCTGAGGCCACCTTCCTGAACAGCAAGTGGGTGGGCTTCTGAGGATGGGACCAGGACCCCCACCCGGGGGGCCAGGAAGGAGGGGAGGGAGCTGACGGCAGAGGCCCAGGACACGGTCCATTTCCCAGCTCTCTGCTCGTTCTGTCTTCAGCCCAGCCAACCAGCCCCAGCCCCCTCTGCTCAAGCCTCCACAAAGGTCAAAGGCCCCAGCTTCCAAGGAACAAAACAAATGTGTATGGGGCTCACGTTGTAGCCAGACACTGTTTGAACATTATCTTACTTAATCCTCAGAATGACTTGTGGAGGAGGAAATCACGGCATATCACAGATGTAGAAACAGACGTCCGACGTTGCGTAACTCACCAGTGGATGGCCTGTCCGACTCCACTGTGCTCTTTGCTCCAGCGGCACCAACACACCATCACATGTCCACACACACCTCACAGCCCTTCTGCTGCCCTGCCCTGGTCCCCGCTCTAACTCTCCCAGGCATAACTATTACCATTGCCACTTGACAGACAAGGAAACTGAGGCACAGGGAAGAAAGAAGCAAGTCACCTATAGCCTCACAGCTCACAAATGGCAGGGCCAAGACCCCAGCCTGAGCAGAATCCAGACCCTATAGGCATTCACGCTCACCCTTCTGTCTATAAAGCTCCCTTTCGGGAGCACCGAAAGCAAAGGAAGCTCCCAGGTATCAAAGAGGAAGCTGGCATCGGACCTCAGAAGTGATACGGCGTCCGGTAGGAGGAAACAGAACCCAAATCTCTCCAGCTGAGGCCCAAGCCACCGGGAAGAGACGCCACCCCAGGCCCGAGGCCTGAAGAGCTGCTCTGTTGGACCCACGTGTGGCTTGTTGGTTTGTTTGCCTGTTCATTGAACCCGGTGTCAAGATTTAAACATGGAGATGTTACATATGAATCCAGATTTGGGACTTCTCTTCCTGCATTTCTCTTCCAGGATGAGCTGGAGCTGGGCGGCGGCTGCCCTTGTGGACAGGACAGTGGCCTCCAGTCGGCAGCTGGCCCGGCCCCTGTAAAGGTTAGTTACGTGCATCACCCAGGGAAGAGCCGCCGTCTCGAGAAATCAGCCAAGTCCGATGCTCCCATCCCCATCAGCTCCGGCTCTGAGGCTTAAAAGGGCCATTAGAAGTCATCCAACCATAAACAAGACCAAAAGACAACCCTCAGAATGGGAGAAAATATTTGCAAATGAAGCACCTGACAAAGGATCAATCTCCAAAATTTACAAGCAGCTCATGCAGCTCAATAACAAAAAAACAAACAACCCAATCCAAAAATGGGCAGAAGACCTAAATAGACATTTCTCCAAAGAAGATATACAGACTGCCAACAAACACTTGAAAGAATGCTCAACATCATTAATCATTAGAGAAATGCAAATCAAAACTACAATGAGATATCATCTCACACCAGTCAGAATGGCCATCATCAAAAAATCTAGAAACAATAAATGCTGGAGAGGGTGTGGAGAAAAGGGAACTCTCCTGCACTGCTGGTGGGAATGTGAATTGGTACAGCCACTATGGAGAACAGTATGGAGGTTCCTTAAAAAACTACAAATAGAACTACCATATGACCCAGCAATCCCACTACTGGGCATATACCCTGAGAAAACCATAATTCAAAAAGAGTCATGTACCAAAATGTTCATTGCAGCTCTATTTACAATAGCCCGGAGATGGAAACAACCTAAGTGCCCATCATCGGATGAATGGATAAAGAAGATGTGGCACATATATACAATGGAATATTACTCAGCCATAAAAAGAAATGAAATTGAGCTATTTGTAATGAGGTGGATAGACCTAGAGTCTGTCATACAGGGTGAAGTAAGTCAGAAAGAGAAAGACAAATACCATATGCTAACACATATATATGGAATTTAAGAAAAAAAATGTCATGAAGAACCTAGGGGTAAGACAGGAATAAAGACACAGACCTACTGGAGAACGGACGTGAGGATATGGGGAGGGGGAAGGGTGAGCTGTGACAAAGCGAGAGAGAGTCATGGACATATATACACTACCAAACGTAAGGTAGATAGCTAGTGGGAAGCAGCCACATAGCACAGGGATATCAGCTCAGTGCTTTGTGACCGCCTGGAGGGGTGGGATAGGGAGGGTGGGAGGGAGGGAGACACAAGAGGGAAGAGATATGGGAACATATGTATATGTATAACTGATTCACTTTGTTATAAAGCAGAAACTAACACACCATTGTAAAGCAATTATACCCCAATAAAGATGTTAAAAAAAAAGAAAAGAAAAAAAAGAACTCATCCAGTCTGCACCCCCTGTGCCCCCATTGATTCCCACACTATTTGTTCCCAGATCTGGCTGGGATTAAGCACTTTTGTGTGTGTGGTAAAATATACATAACAGAAAATGTACCATTTTAACCATCTGTAGGTATGCAATTCAGTGGCATTAAGCACATTCACATTGTTGTGCAACCGTCACCACCGTCCATCTCCAGAACTCCATCATCCCAAATGGAAACTCTGTACCCATCAAACACCAGCTTCCACTCCCTTCTACCCCTGGCAACCACCTTTCTACTTTCTGTCTCTCTGATTGGACTACTCTAGGGACCTCACGAGTGACATCATACAAGATGTGCTCTTTTGTGACTGGCTGGTTTCACTTAGCATGATGCCTTCAAGGTACATCCATGCTGTAGCAAGTGTCAGATTTCACTCCATTTTAAGGCTGAATAATACTCCGTTGTGTGCATACAGCACATTTTGTTTAGTTATTTGTCTGTTGATGGATACTTGGGTTGTTTCCACCTTTTGGCTATCGTGAATACTGCTGCTCTGCATATCTGAGTCCCTGCTTTCAATTCTTTTGGGTATTTGCCTAGGAGCAGAATTGCTGGATCATATGGTAATTCTATGTTTCCCTTTTCTGAGGAACTGGTGAAGCCCTCTTGACAATACAGACTCCCAGGCTGCACCCCATCAGCCTGAGCCCCAACTCTCTGTGATCGGAACCCAGGAGTCGGGCTACGTAAAAGGCTCCCCAGGCGATTCTTAGGTAGCCAGTCTATGGCAACAGGAGTCTATTTAAGACACACACACACACACACACACACACACTTCTTTATAGGTTAATTTATCCATTAAGAAAATTAACACCAAAACTTTAAAAATAAAGAAAATGAACAAAATTCATTAATTCATTAAACCAGTATGTGTAGAGCATCTAGTAAATGCCGAGCACTATGCAGGTGCTGGGGACGTGGGGACGGGCAAGACAGACGGGGTGTCACCCTCTCGGGGCTTCCTTCTTTGGGTGCCCGATCTAGTGAGGAAGACAAACATCAAAGGCTTGATTTCAGTGGTTCTCAACCCCTGGGCAATTTGTCCTCCAGGGGACATTCAGCAGTGTCTAGAGATATTTGGAGTTGTCACAACTGGATGAGGGTGCTACCAGCATCTAGCAGGTAGAGGCCAGAGATACAGTTAAACCTTGCCTAATGAGCAGGACAGCACCCCACAACAGAGAACAATGTGCTCAAAGTGTCAATAGTGCTGAAACGGAGAAATGCTGCTTTATTTAATGACCATTATGACCAACACTCAGAAGGAGTGCGAGGTTTGGGAGAGACTCGCTAGTAATGGGGCCACAGTGGTGGTAGTAGGGAGGTGGCAAAGGTGAGTCAAGGCTGGAGGATGTGACCCAGAGGCTGGAGTAATGAAGGGCCGGTGGGTACCACACAGCCACCTGGGGCTTCCTTCGTCCTTCTCCTCACTTCCTCATCCCCCAGAACAGGGCAGGGACTATGGCAGGCAAATCAATGCTCCTCCAAAGTATCCCTTAATCCCTGGCACCTGTGAATATGTTAGGTTATGTGGCAAAGGAAATTAAGGTTGCAGACTGAATTAAGGATAATGACAGGGACATTATCCTGGATGATTTGGGGGGACCCGATGTAACCAGAGTCCTTAATTTTGGAAGCAAAGGTGGGAGAGTCAGCTCAGAGTGATGTGATGTGCGAAAGACTAGACCAGCTGTTGCTGGCTTTGAAGAAGGAAGGGGCCACGAGCCAAGGCGTGCAGGCGACCGCTAGAAGCTAGACAAGCAAGAACACAGATTCTCGCCTAGAGCCCCCAGAAAGGAAAGAGCCCTGCCAACACCCTAGTTTTAACCCAGTGAGACCCAGGTCAGACTTCTGACCTCCAGAATTGACCCCTCTGCCTGTTGAAGTCCTGCTCTTTCTTCAAACCCCCAACCTTATGCCCCTTCCAGGGCTGCCCTTGAGAGGCAGATCCCTTGTCTGCCCACAGCCCTCTCCCAGCTCAGCCCAGACCTGCTCCATATCCTTCCAGAGGGTGGGGCAGCTAACACAACTGGCCTGGACAATTGCAAGCTTTTGTTAAGTTATGCTGACTGACTGGTTAAGTGAATATTTGCTTAGCACTGAACTAGATGCTACACGCTTGGTCCTCAATAAGGCAGTTACTAGCCCCATTTCACAGATGAGAAACCTGAGGCTCAGGGAGAGGAATTAATGGGGCCAATGGATGAACCACACCGCAAACAGGAGCATGTATCTTCTCCAACCCACACTGACTGGCAGCCACTTCCCGTCTTGAGCATCCTTGGGCTTTATTCTCTTTACCAACCAGCCTACGGTTGCTCACAGTTTACCTTCCACAGGCTAAAAATGAGACGGCCAAGAGGACAGAGTGCCTACCTTCGTGGACGTCCAGCTCATTCCACGCTTAAAAGGGCAGAGCTGAGTGAGACCACTGGGGGTGTGGCTAGGCAGGTGGGGGCTGCATGGAGGAAGGGCGCCCCAGCCAGGGAGGGGATGCCAGCAACACAGGCTGGGAGCCAGACAGGAGGGCTCCTATCAGAGGTGAGAAGAGACCAAGATGTCAGGCTTGTGGACATGGGCTGAACTCTACCCACTCATGGCTCTGGGGAAGGCACCAAAGGACCAGGGCAGCAGGTCTCTCTCCTGGGTGGGCAAGAGTCCAAGCAAAACCTGGAGAAAGGTGGGCGACAGGAAGATGCAGCCTCCAGAGAGGAAGTTGCTTACCAAATCACTTCTGCTTTCTCCAGCCCCCAGGGTCTCCTTGGCTGCCAGCAATGGCCTCGTGCAGGTACACCCCAGATGGGCCGAGGGAAGTGTGATAAGGGGGTGGCAGGGCAGGAGGAGGGAGAGTGGCCAGCAGGAGGGCAAGTCCTAGCAGGGATGGAGCGCAGGACTTGGGGGAAAAAGCAAAGTAATAAAGAGCTACTGTGTCTTAAGCATGGGCCAAGTGCTCATAACAGGGTGAGCTGCTGAGAAACGAGCTGGCATTTCTTTTCCTCCTGTGGATGCGCCCAGGGAAGAATGAAAAGATCAGGCCAGAAAACTGCCATGAGAAAACTGTCACTGTGGGGGAAGAAACTGGCTGTTATTCTTGTTGCTTTTACTGTTTTCCAGGGAGGTGTTCATGCTTTGCAGGCTGAGGACTGAAATGAGAACAACAGGGAGACAGTACGGTGGGGAGGCCTTTGCCCCTGCTGGATCCCAGGGACAAGGGGCTCTGAGCTGTGAGGGACCCGGGACCAGCCTGACACAGGGGAGTGGAAAAGCGCAGAGACCTCTCCTCCAAAGGACACTGACAAAATCGGCAACAGCAGTGACCCCGATGGTGTGAGGTCTTATTTGCTGGATTCCTTTGAGCCCTGGGGCTTCTCGTGCCATCCATGGAAGGGAGTGGGACAGACCTTTGCAAAACAATTGACCTTGAACTTCTCATCAATCTTACAGTATATCTGATTTGGAAGTTAGAGAAATGTGGCATTTCCTGTACTACCAGAGTCAGGGAGCTGTTTGTTAAGACGCCCTCTCATCTAATCCTCACATCAACCACACAAGGTAGGTCCTCTTACTGGACCCATTTGACAGGTGAGGAAATAGAGTCTCAGAAAGGCAAGAACCTTGGCTCAAATCACTCAAGCGGTTTGTGTCACACACCCAGGCATCCTGACTCCTACTCTAATGTTCTCTTCCTCCCTGGTCAGAGAAAGGTTCCTTGGGGGAAGCTGAGAAAGGCTCTCTGCATTTGTTGGAAAGACCTTCCTTCACACCCTTGAATCAGTGGTTCCCAATGTGGTCCTTGGACCAGTTGCACCAGCATCACTGGGGAATTTGTCAGAAATGCAAAATCTTGGGCCCCACCTTAGATCTACTGAGTCAGAAACTCTGGGAGGGGGCTCAGTGGTCCGTTTTAATGAGCCTTCCAGGTTGATTCTGATGCACAGTCAAGTTTGAGAAAGCCCTTGAGCATCATGTGGGAAACGGGACAACGATAGGATGACTCTTTCTGGAAATTTCTCTCTCTGACTTATTTCTGCCCTGCCTACTTCTTTTCTAGATCTGAAAAAATTCACAGCAGTTTGGACCAATTTGGTGATCCTGGGGTCTGACTCTGACAAGAATCCCGGTCCCTGTCCCCATAAAACCACTTACCCGGCCACTCGCCGGTGTAGGAAGGCAAACTGGATGTGGACCCAACTGTTTCCAGAAATCCAGAGGGAGACACTGGAGAGAAGCTCACCAGTGGCCATGGGGGAACAGGTTGGTGAGATGGCCTCAGGGGCCCACCACACCCGGCACCAGGCCCAGGTCTGGCTCCCTACGGAGCAGGCGGGACCCACCTCAAACCCCACCCGAATCATCAGTGCACACACCCTATACTTCCTGGGTACCTCTTCCCATTCTGACCTCTTCCCTTTGGACCTTTATTGTTCTCTGGAACCCAGAGAGAAGAGCATCATCCCTGGAGATAGGCACACTGGGATCCGGAGAGCACCTGATTCGTTTTGTGGGCCCTGAGGAAGTGGAAGCCGGTCTTCCCATGGACCACATCCTCCAGGACAAACTTGTCAACTCACACTGGAAAATTGTGTTGGTGAGTGCGGTTCTAACCAAGGTGAGCAGGAAGAGAGAATCATTTAAGCTGACCCACAAAGACAGGGATTATTACCAGGATCACTGGAGCCTCTAGGAATCCAAGGAGAGGCAGCCAAGAGCAGCTGGGTTTGTGGGAACAGGAAGGCTGTGGAGACACAGAGAACCCGGGGCTGGGGTGTCTCTGCCTCTCACTCCGCCATGTGCCTCTCTGCAGACCATGCCAGGCTTACTCACCTCTTTGCATGGAACCCAATTGGCTGTTGTTGTATAACGAAGAAACTGACTTTGTCCCTGGTTCCTGGTAGGTGATCTCCCAGTCCTGGGGATTTTCTGAGTGATGGGGGTGTGGGTTTTATTCGTGGTGGGCCCCCGGAACCACGCCCGAGCTCATGCTAAGGAGACGACTCAAGCTGGGGCTGGCCATGCCAGAATGACCAACCGTGGGCTTAGAGAGTTGGGGCTTTGAGCCAAATGGTGGTACCCAAACTTCGCGGAGGGGAAGGGGGCTGGAGACTGGGTTCAAACGCGTGGCTAATGATTCAATCAATCACGCCTAAGTAATGAAAAGTCCAATAAAAACTCTGGGCACCGGGCTTGGGTGCACTTCCTGGTTGGTGATCATACACTGGTGCCGGGATGGTGACGTGTCCCTAGCAGACCTTGCCCTATGCATCTCCCACTTTCGCTGGTTCAGATTTGTATCCTTTCGCTCTGATAAAACTGTAAATATAGCGCTCTCCTGAGCTCTGTGAGTCGTCCTAGTGAATCATCAAACCTGAGAGGGGTTGGGGGAATCCCCAAATTTTTAGCCAGTTAGTCAGAAGTATGTGTGGCCTGGGGACTCTCAAACTGGTGGCTGTGGTCTGAAGTGAGGGTGGTCTTGTGGGGATTGCGCTTCCTCTGCGGAGTCTTTGCTCACTCAGGGTAGTCAGTCTCAGAATGGTGTTGCAGCCGGCAGGCCCCAAAGCCCCCTCCCTGCCCATCTGCCAGAATCCTGAGCCTAGAGTCCCAAGGAGCAAATCTGATTGGCCAGCTCACCTTTTCTCTCCAGGCACGCCACATGTCGTGGGCCAGCCTAGGCTCTGAAATTACCCAATCAGCTCTGGCCCTTGTGGATGGGGCGAGATGGAGGGGCTGAGCGAGCTTTGCCCGTTCAGTGCAGAGGCCCCCAGGTGGTGCCAGATGTAACTAGAGGCAGCACAGGCGAAACCACAGAAACAGCTGCCCTCTCTTCCAAAACGGTTTAGGGCACTGCTGGTTAAAGGCACAAGGACACAGGATGGAGGAGGGCCCGGGCTACAGGGGCCCCAGGATTCCCAGCAGGGCCTCTTCCTCCTGTCACCTCAGAGCCCCTTCCTCGGAATGGCTTGTGGGTCACCAAGCTTCCAGGAGGCTGGGAAAGGTCATGTTAATGCCAGGGACCAAATCTGTTAGAAATTCAAATTGTGTTGTAAAGCAGGTCTTTAGACCACGCATCTGGGGGCTGGGGGGTGAGAACCATGAAAACTGGAGGAGCTGCTCTCAGCGCATTTGGATCAAGGTCTGGGAGGGTCTCAAGCATCCTGGTGACTGACTGTACATGGGAAGGATCTCTCTCTGTGTTCCCAGCCACAGAAGCTGATGACTCAGCCACTCCAGCCGGTCAAGTGGAAGGCACTATGACAATTTTGCCTGTGACATCTGTGGAGCTAAAGAGTCTGTTCAATTCCTTTCTAACCAGGTGAGTTTTCAGGACTCAGTTTCCACAGCACTGCCAGCAGGGTTGGTTTTCCAGAAAATATCGCCACGGGGAGGCCGTGGGTGTTCTCAAAGGCCACAGGCAATGCGGAGGAGGCCAGTTTTCCTGGTGGGGTAGGTGGACCCTGTGTCTGCTTGTTTCTATGCTCGCCCTCCCTGCCACCAATATTTCTGTCCCATCCACCTGGGCTCTGTCCCCTTTGCCATTGCCAGAGTGGCACCCGCAGCTGAAGCTGAAGAGGAGGGTGTATCTCACTGGTTCAGAGTCTCTTTTCATACAGCCCCAAACAAGGCAAGATCCCAATTATAGGGCCATTCGGGACTGCGTCACTGAGTGACTCAAGCCTTTTCAAAAGGGACATGACTCCAGCCAAATGTACTTGAGGTGACCTCAGCCTGCAGGGGACTTTCTCCAACCCAATGCACTTGGCAACCACTGTGAAAGGGAGACGGGCCCACCCCTCTGGCCTCAGTTTCCTCACCTGGGATGGGAGGGGGAGGAGGGGGCGGGGGAGGGTGATGCCAGGTCATGGCAGCAGAACCCTTTTTTTTCAAAAGAGTGTTTCTTTAAGATCGCATTAGTACAGATGAGAAGGGAGCTGATCGGGTGCGTGGGGCAAGGGGGATGGAGCTTGCAAACCCAGGGCCAGGGGCCTCGTTCTATTTTTGTAGGTCTCACTTTCTAGAACTATCCAGTACCCACAGGGTCTCTGCCTCAGGACACCCTCTTCTGTGACGTTTCCTGGACGCCCCCTGCATCTAGTTGACTCCCCCCTCCATCCTCCCCTGTCCTCCACTCCTCCGTTACCCCACCGTCCCAAAGCGCTGGAGCTGGGAGGTCAGGATCTGGTGGCGACAAGTGGAGACGCCCCCAGAACTACCCGCTGATGGAAACGTCTGGAAGAAAACACAACACGAGGGGCTACCAAAGGCACCTCTGGCCCAGAATCTCCTGTGATGGGAGCTGTGCCATTTAAGCGGGGCAGCCGAGTCCACGGCTCCTCGGGGCAGGAAGCATCCGGCAGCCCTGGTGTCTTCAAGTGTGTCCAGCGCCATCCTAGCTGGCAAAGGACCCCAGGAGTGGGCAAGAGAGGGAGGAGGGCAGGGCTCGGGGCACAGAGCCTCTTCCCACCCAGAGGGGCTTGCTACCTTCACACCACCACCACCTGAATTCATCAGAATCCAGGATGAAGCCCTGGGCTCCAATCAGAAGGCTGACACTGGTGCAGGCGCAGCCAGGCCGGGGAGCACCTGCCCACACTCAGCGAAGCAAGGAGGACGGGACAAGACCGGAGGCCTTTCCGGGGCCTGTCTACCCGCCTGGGAGCTGAACTCCGTGGCTTAGTTGGGGCTTCCGTTGTTCACAGGGACCCCACCAGGAGGGTGGGCAAAACCACGGTGGGCAAACAGAAGCAGTGCATTCCCACACCCCAGGCCTCAAGGCCGGCTGCACCCTCCATGGGACCAGACATGGGGAGGCAAAGACACACAGGGATCCTGACCACGGAACGTTTCGTGGTGCCACAGCTGTCAGCTACCAGAACCTAAAACCTCCAGGATGTTCTTCAAAGGAAGCGCGGTACTGAAGCGGCGAGAGGTGGGGGGGGGGCGGAGCAGCACGGGGCGTGTACGGCCTGCAGGCAGGTCCCAGCACCTCCAGGCCCCACCCCATGGCCACGCCGCAGCCGGGTTTCCAGGGCAGAAAAGCCTCAGCCACAACCAGAAGGATCCCACAACCTCAATTAGGAAAACCCAAACCAACACCAGGCCTGGTAACTGGTTGCCATGGGGCTGGGGGGACGCGGCCCCTCCCCATCACACGGAGCCTGAGAGAGGGGAGGCCTCCGGTGTGGCTTTGCGGTGGGAGTGGGAGGGCAGGGGGGCCTGGGGACGGCCCCTCCCAGGAAACCCTTGCTGCCAGGGGCAGCACTGAGACTGGGCCACCTTGACCGGAGGCTGCTGCCCTTGTGCTGGTTGCGCTGTTTACCAGGGGTTCTCACGCCCACGGCCTCCGGCCTCTTCACTGGAGTATGATAAGTGGCTATCACAGCATGTTATCTGAGCCCTGCCACACACAGGGTCTTCCCCAGTCACTCAGTGTTTTCTCTTGCGAAGGAAGATGCTGCTACCCAATCTGCACCGCTGCGATAAGAGTTAGAGTCAAGTGTGCAAGTGCCCAGCACACAGTAGGGGCTCACTGGATGTAGCCATTATCAACACCACCACCATCATCACCACTGCCACCCCATCACCACCATCCCCACCCCCCCAACCTCACCATCAACATCACTGCCACCCCCCCATCGTCCCCACCACCACCCCCATCCCCACCACCATCGCCGCCGTCAACATCATCCCCACTACCACGATCACCCTCACCACCACCACCACCATCACCATCCCTACCAACACCACTACCACCATCATCATCACCCGTCACCACCACCACCATCACGACTTCTGTAAATGAGATAACCGAGGACACAGAGCTGGCGAGGGACAGACAGCAGGTCTAAAGCCCAGGTGTTAGGACTCCCAAGTTCAGCCATCTCTCCGCCCTATCACTGCCCCCACCCAACACAGACACACACACACACACACACACACACACACACTTCCCCATCAGCATGATGTCAGCCTCTGTCCTGACATTTACCAGAGGTGCCACAGGAAAGCCATGCAGGAGGGTTACCTGATTTGGTGCCCGTGACTTCTCTGACCTCACCTGCTTCTACTCCTTCCTTCCCTCACTCCAGCCATCCTCTCCTCCTCTTGCTCCTCACATACCCCATGGACCTTCCCACCTGAGGACCTATGTATGCTCTACCTCAGGAGTCAGGAACTTTTTCTGTAAAGACCCAGGTGAAGTCCCTGAGTCACAGACAACATAATACGTAAACAAATGAACATGGCTTTATTCCGATAAAACTTTATTACAAAAACAGACAGCAGGCTGTTGGCCCGGGGGTCACAGTTCACCTGAGTTCATCTGTTCCTGCTACTCCCTCTGCCCGGAGCCTTCCTCTTTCTCCCTGGGAGAAAACATCCCAAGTGTTAACACCTTCCCCTCCTTTAGCCTTTTGCACAAATATCACTCTCTCCATGAAGCTGACCCTGCCCACCTTTTTTTCCCTAATAAACATTTTTTCCCTAATAAATAAAATTGATACTTTAAAGGGAACAATTCAGTGGCATTTAGGACATTCACGACGCTGTGCTACCTCCACCGCTGCCTAGTTCCAGAGCATTTCCACGCCTCCAAGGCAACACCTGCTGCTCACCTGTTCTAACACTACAGGCTGTACCCACCCACTGCCTGCCTCTCCGGATCCCTCTACCCTTCTTTTACTTTGCAGGTTTAATTTCGACTGCACATATCACTTTGTAACATTCCACGTGGCTTATTGCCTGTGTCCACCCCTCCTTCCATTAGAATGCACGCTTCACAAGGGCAGGGATCTTGGTTTTGTTCCCTGCTGTCTCCCAAACACCCAGAACAGTGCTTGGCACATAGTAAATGCTCAGTAACTCGTTGACAAATAGACTGATAAACAGATGGAGAGGCAGGACCACAAGGGAAGAGATGGTTTCCAAATGAACTTTATTATTTTATTTTTTATGTTTTGGCCGCACCACACCACACGGCATGCAGGATCTTAGTTCCCCGACCAGGGATCAAACCCATGCCCCCTGCGGTGGAAGCTCGGAGTCTTAACTGCTGGACCGCCAGGAAAGTCCCCCAAATGGACTTTAAAACAATAAAACCACATCACACACCATAGTCTTTCCCGAGCCTGCATTTTTTTCCCCCTGAAAATGGGAACACAACACCATCTATGGGAGGGACAGGGCACACACCGCCTCCCCAGCCCTTCCCCTCAGGTGTGTCTCCTCCCATCTTACCATGTCAGTTATCCTGACCCCGGACCAAGAGCCCTTTCTCCTAGGGCAGCATGGAAAGAGAGGGGGCTCTATCAGACGAGCAGCGTTGGACTTCTGAGTCCTCTGTCCACCAGCTGAGTGACCACAGGACACCTTCCCAATCTCTCTGAGCCACAGTTTCCTAACAGGTGTAATAACCAAATGCCCTTTGTCAGGGTCAGATAGAGAGTGTGCTTAGCACAGCGCACCGGGCGGGCGCGAACACAATTTTAAGCCGTCCTGCTTCCCATCTCGGCTCCCCAAGCATCCCCTCCCCGTGGCTTTCCCCGTTCCCCCCTCCTCCTCTCTGTCTCTTCACGAGTTGAGTGAACATTTCCTTCAGGAGAAAACAGATGCCCCTGTCCTCTTGCAAACACTAATGACCTTCTTTAAAATGTCCTTTCCAAGGAAAATCATTTCCCAAATGTACTTTCAGGCTTACTATGCTTTTGCCCACACTGGTTTTCACAGTTGAGAAAGTCTGGCCACAAAAATTAACTTCTCACTGCAAAAGTAATCCCGTTCTCTCAGCAAAGCCCAAATTTGGTCACTTTTGTCTTCACTATGTTTCCTATAGGTTAAAGAAAAGAAAGTGTGGGGGGGGGATTGGGGAGTGGGAGGGAGGTGAGCTGACCCCTGAGAAAAGCCACTGGCATTGAAAGTTGGCCCCTGCAGCACAATTGTGGCTATTTTGTTAGAGAAATAAACAGGACTGTTTGCTCATGAAGAAATGCCTCAATTTTTCAGAAGATACTCATAAAAATACTTGCATTTTCCTGTGAGTAATAATTACTTCTGCTGTCCCCAGAATTTCTGCATCATCTACTTAAAAGAAGCTGAACAGACTCTTTAGAAATCCTTCCCAATCAAATCCACCTAGCGACCTGGGTATGTTATGATGTAGCTATGACTGTGCACACAGAAAGGCTGGGAATCTGAGGTGTAAAGAGGCCAGGGCGAGCCAGGCCCCAGCCTGAGCGCTACAGCAACATAATTTCTGAGTCTCATGCTACCACAGCGAAGTGGATTTGTTTTGCAGATGCGGAAACAAGCCCAGAGAGGCCAAGAATCTGGCCCAGGGTCACACAGCCACTAAGTGGCTAAGCTGGAATTTGAACCTAAGAATGCCTGGTTCTTAATTCCTGGTCCTCGAGGCTGACATGGGATTAGTTCAAGGGACAGATGACAACTAGGCCCTGAGAAAGTTCCCCCCAAGTCTGAGGCTATGGAAGCCCCAGACCAGCACAGCACAGCAGCACCTATAGACAGAAGTTTGCAGTGCAGAGGTGAAGTCTCCCAAACTGGGGTCTAGAAGAGAGTTCTTGATCCCCACCTACCTTCCCCCAAGCATGTGCTTCTACCCCTCGGTAAATGGTACCACCATTCACCCAGCCACTTAGGCCAAAAGCCTAGTGTCATCCCTGATCTCACCCTCTTCATGGCCCCTGTGGTAAACAGCCTCCATGATGGCCCAGTGATTCTTGCCTCCTGGGATTCACAGCCTGTGCAGTCCCCTCCCACACTGAACCTGTGTAACCAAAGGGATGTGGTGGAAATGACAGTATGACTCCACGGCTAGGTCGTGAAAGTACTGTGGCCTCTGCCCTGCCCTCTCTTGGATCACTTGCTCTGAGGACACCTATGGAGAGGCCCACGTGGGGAAGAGCTGAGACCTCCGGGAAGCAGCCGGCATTGATTTGCCAAGCCATGTGCAGGAGCCACCCTGGAAGCGGGCCTTCCGGCCCCAGTCAAGCCTTCAGGTGATGGCAGCTCCGGCTAACATCATGACTGCAACCTGAGACCGTAAGCCAGCACCACCCAGCTAAGCCACTCCCCAATTCCTGACTCACAAAAACCATGAGTTAACAAATGTTGATTGTTGTTCTAAGCTGCTAAGTAACCTCTTACACAGCGACAGCTAACTAACAGTCTTTCACCTGCAACCATCCAGCAAGTCCTCCAGGTTCTCTTTCCAAATGACATTTTCACTCTGCCATCTCCCTGCCCCTCCAAAGTGGGCCACCGCCCTGATCCAGGCCACCATCACATTTCACAGGACGGCTGCAGCAGCCTCCTGACGCCTCCCTGCCTCCATCTGGTTCCCGTCCAATGCACCGTCCATCTTGCAGCCTGTGTCATTCTACAAAAGCAAACCACTTCCAGTCTCTCCAATGGCTCCCCATGGTCCTTGGGGTGAAACCTGAACCCTTCGCCGTGACCAAAAGGCCTGCAGGCTGAAGCCCACCTGCCTCCCCATCCTACCTCATCTCCTGGTTCACTCCGTGCCAGTCGCACTGGGCTGCCTTTGGTTTCCCAAATACACCAGTTCCTCCCCTCCCCCGCAACTCCGAGTCCGTGTGCCCGGCTGTTTCTTCTGCCTGAAACATGCTCCTCATGACTCTTTTCTTTGGTTTCCATCTGAGAGATCACCCCCTCCGAGAGGCCTTCGCTGATTCCCTTGTCTAGCAGATACTCCCCATCACGTCTTGTTTATTCCCCTTATAAACTGTAATGACCTTGAATTATTTTATTCATTTATCTTTTAGGCCTGCTTATCGTCACCCACCCACCCCACCCATTAGAAGGTTACTCCTCAAAAGCTGGCATCATGACTATACCTAGTGCCTGGCACCGAGCAGGTACACAATAAAATGTTCTTAAATGAATGAGTGAATGACTCCCCCGTCTTAATGTGACCCCAGGAAAAATCCCTGTCATTTCAGAGCTTGTAATTCCCAACAAGGAAACTATTGACTAACTTCCTGTGTGACCCTGGGGAGTCCCTTCCCCTCTCTGGGCCTCAGTTTCTTCAGATGAGGAGTTGGGCCCATGAGCTCTCAGGGCCCATGGGTCCTTGCAAAGGACCCAAGAGCAGTTAAGCCACACTCTGGGAAAGGTAAAAAGAACCCCATTTTTTGTGCTACTGGACTGGACCAGAGGGCCTCACCTTGGGTTCTACAGAGCCGGCACGTTGTCCTTAAAGCTCAAAATAGCATCTCTACAGGAAGAACTGCTTTCTTTAAGGACTGTCTAAATTCCTGACCCAGTAAAGCGCACAGGCTACTTCTACCATGAGCACAGGTACCTGAGGATGAACCAGAGCACCTGTGTTCTCTGCAGGGACCTGGGGAGAAGCCCACCACTCGCTGCCGCAGACCTTGGCCCTGACCTTGCGTGTTCAGCCCACAAAGATGTGCTGGGCATCTGGTGCAGACCCCACTGCAGGCGATCACTCACAGAGGATCAAAGACGGTGCCTGGAGAGGTGGAGCGTCCAGCTGCGGACTCACAGAGGCAGAGTCTGTGCTGGGGTCCCATGACCCTTTCCCTCCTAATTCCCATTACACAGCAGAGACAATGGGAGCAAGGCGGTTGGCCTTACAAAGTCTTTGTCTAAAATGCTTCTTTAGTTGTAAAATGGCCAAGCAGAGCTCTATTTGGCAGATCAGATTTCTACCCCTAGGAATTCAGAAACAAACTTGAATACAGAAAGGAGAGCCAGCTGCAAGTGAGTAGGACATGGTTGTTTTAATTTCCTGTTGATGCTATAACAAATTACCACACATTTAGTGGCTTTAAATAACATGAATTTATTATCTTACAGTTCTGGAAGTCAGAAGTCCGCAATCAGATTCACTGGGCTAAAACCAAGGTGTTGGCAGGGCTGATTCCTTCTGGAGGTTCTAGGGAAGAATCTGTTCCCATGCCTTTTCCAGCTCCCAGAGGCTGCCCGCATTCCCTGGCTCATGGTCCCTTCCTCCAGCTTCAAAGCCAGCAACCACTGGTTGAGTCTTTCTCAAGCTGCATCGCTCTGACCTCCTTTTCTGTAGTCAGATCTCCCTCTGCCTCCCTCTTATAAGGACCCCTGTGATGACATCGGGCCCACCAGGATAATCCAGGCAAACCTCCCCATCTCAAGATCCTTTAATTAGTGTAATTAAGCCAAAAAATCCCTTTACCAGGTGGGTAACTTATTCACAAGTTGCAGGGATTTGGATGTTGACATCTTTGGGGGCCCTTATTCAGTTTGCCACAGTGGTGATTAAGATGACACGTTCCAGGGTCGGACTGCCTGGGTTCACATCCCAGCTGTGTCCTTTATTAGCTGTGTGACAGACTCTGGGCAAGTACTCAACCTCTCTGAGCTTCAGCTGACTCTTTTCTGACCTCACAGACACAGGAGTCCTGAGTTGATGCATGTAAAGCACTTAGCACAGTGAAGAAAGCTCAATGAGAACGGGCTGTAATTACTCCCTCCTCTCCACCAGACTCAGAACTAATGGACGCCAGATCTGGGAGGGGCCTTGGTGATCACACAGCCCTGCCCCTCAATGAATAGCTGGGGATACAGAGGCCCAGAGAGAAGTGAGTCATGCAGGGCGCACTGCATTTTCTCAGGCAAAGCCCCAATACCCTCTAACAACCACCTGGCACAGACTAGCCAGAAGAAGCATCCAGCAGGACGGAGGCCATGGCCCCCCTGCACCCAGCACACTGCCCTGCACCCAGTAGATGCTGGCGGATGCTGCAGCCGGAGAGTCACACGGAAGGGGGAGGGAAGTGCTCCCTAGCAGAACGCCAGCAGGAAGCACCTGCAGGTGCAGTGCCCTGGCCAGAATCTCACACCCGTGGTTCCCACCCTACCCACCAGGCTCAGGGGCCAGGGTCAGACACAACGCATCTCCCCAGGAGAGGTCAGCAGGACTCATCTCAGCTAGGGACATCGAGCCCCATGTTCCAGGCCAAGAGAAAGCTCTGGACTGCAAACGTCAGCCGGGCCCCTTGCTTCCTTCCCGCTCGGCGTGACCTCAGATTGGACACCTCCTCTCTTTGGGCCTCTGTTTCCGCATCAGAAAAGAGAGGTCCTGGACCAGATTACTGATCCTCAATCTGCAATCCCTGCTTCCATGGATTTCAGAGAGTTCTAGAGAGCCGTCCATGGACGTAAAACTGAAGCACGTGCCCAGCTTGCTCGTCCAGATGTCCAAGTTCATCAGTGTGTGCGGTTCAGACTAAACGGACGTGTTTGGAGGTGTCTGCGATCAACAAAATGGGGAAAACAGTGACTCACCTCACACAGATGCCCTGGTTAGCAGGCAAGTTCCTCCACAAAAGGAGAATCACCAAGGGCCCTTGGCAGAAGCTCAGCTAGGCTCTGCTGCATCCAACCGAAGAAGGCTGACTCACCCCAAAGGTTTCCCCTCCCACTAATCTAGCTTACGCAGGCACTGCCCCCGATGGTCCAATTTCCCCCACCATCATACTGTCTTCCAGCTGACACCCAGGACTCCTAGAACGCCTTTCCAAGGACCTTTCTCTTGGTCTCAGGGGCAGCTGAAAGCAGACTTTCAAACAGAGAGGAGGTGGGGTGGCCTCCAGGGCAAAAGCCAGGCCTTCACTTGCTTCCTCACTGGGGAAGAGTTCCTGCCTCAGGGCCTTTGCACACATCATTCCCCTGCCAGATACACACTTCCAGTATTTTTTTTTAATGAAATATTTCAAGCTTAAAGAGAATTAAAAAAATTTAAACATATATCCACAGGTTTTGTGAAAATAATTCATTCATCCACTCTTTGTTGAGAGACATGGGTTATTTCCAGATTTTTACCATCACAAATAATGCTGCTCTGAGCGCTCTGACACATGTCACCCCCACTTCCCCAGACAAGTGTTCAGGTCTCAGCGTCACATCATTCCCTGAACCCCCTCCCCATCGATCCAAGAGTTATGTCTCCGTGTTTCTCTCCCACTGCTCCCCAGAGTCCTTCCTTCAAAGACTTATAATTTATGTCTTAATTAGGTCCCATCCGAGGCCATGTCGCTTTTGCTTACCAGCACTCAGGGACTAGGACATGCTTCCAGGCCCACGGCAGACCTCAGTTAGTGTCTGCAAATGAGTGAGGGAACGAATGAATGAGTGAGCAGAGGCAGCGCCTCAGAAGCAGGCTGTGCTGTGCTCCTTTCTACCCGGGACTCTGAGAGGTGACCCTGGCACATCTTCTGCCTGCCCCTTGCTCTGCCCTCAAAGGGATGGGAAGGGGCCAAGAATCCCCTGGGGACCTTGGGTTCCTCAGGCTTCTGAGAGCCCTGAGCCCTGAAGCAGGGAGTCCTGGGAGCTGGAGGGTCAGAGGCTCTAGGCCAGGCCCTCAGTGCCAAGCTCAACGTGAGGTTCAGGAGACCTTCACCTGGGCTTTCCCAGGGCTCCTAGCAGCCAGGCACCCGGTCCAGCTCCACCTCGGCAGGTCTGGGGAACACACTTCCATGGCCATGTCCAGTCGTGGGAGGCAGCTGCTCTGGGAACCCTGATAGCTGGGCCAGGGGCCGCACCTCATTCCTGGCATCCCTGTGCAGCTGAAACAGACCAGCCCCCACCTGCTGGCCACACCTGACCTTGGGTCAGGCCAAGGAGCAGGGCTGGGCAACGCACCTTCACTTGCTATCAATCACTTAGGATCTCTGTTTCCAAAGCTTCAAGAGGAAGTGCTGGAAATAAGAGAACTGGGTGGCAGTCGAGGCAACAGTAATAATAACACCCGTGAGCTGCTGTTGCTGAGCAGCGTCCTCTATAGGCTGACCTCGCTCGATCCTCCCCCTCCACTCAGCGAGGAAGGTCCAGCTGTGCCAGATGAGGAAACTGAGGAATGGTGAAGCATTCTCCTCTTGCTTCAGGAGGTGCCGGGGCCTTAACCAAGCAGGCTTAGGGACCAGCCAGTGAAGCAGACTGGAGACAGACGGACAGACCATGACACTGTGAATGGTGATATTCTAAAAAGACAGGCAGCACAAGCCTCCCTGCCGGTCCATCCGGGCCCCTTCTGCTGCAGATTTCTGGGCGCTCTGTCCGAAGTCCACCCTCCAAGCACCCAGCGCAGACCCACGTTCAGCTCCTGGCCGCCCACCTCTTTTCAGGTGTGTGGGCTTTGACAAGTTGCTTCCCTTCCCAGCCTCCATTTTCTTCTCTGTGAAATGGGCTACTGCTCGCTGGATTGGGAGGAACAGCTGAGGAAATGCATGGGAAGCATACAGCACCGCATGAATCCTGGTAGCTTCCCAGGTGGCCAAGGGAGTGAGGGTGGGGGACTCGGAAACTCCCTCCTGGTCCTGAACCTGCCCCACCCCGTTCAAGGGACAGACACCGAACCCTGGGGATGGGGGTGAAAGGAGTAACCGCCACACACACACACACACACACACAAACTGGCCTTGTTCTGAACACAGAGGCTACTGAAAGGCACCGGAACACCCCAGCACCACAGAGTGGCGCAGACTGCCTGGTGGAGAGCACCCCAGGGCCCCGGGGTCAGGGTGACAATCACAGCCTGCCCCCTGCTCCCTGAGTTCCCTGCCCTGGGGCTCAGGGGTCCTGAGAGGAAGCCTGCCTGCCTTCCTTTCTCCATCCTTCTGACATTTCTGCTTCCTCGGGACACGGTGACTTTCTTTTTCTTTTATTTCACTCTCCTCCAACTCAGCATCACGGCCTGTATTCTGAGTCCCAGGAGCAGGGCCCAGTCGTGGCCTGGCCCCAAACCCCCGAATCAGAGCCGCCTCCTTGAGAGGTGGAGGGAGCAGAAACCCCCGGGGCCCCATACACAAGGCACTGCTGTCTCCTCTGGCTAATTCTGACCGTGAGGTTTCACTCAGCATCCCCATTTCAGAGGTGAGGAAACTGAGACTCAGAGCCCTGCACCGGCAACACCGGCAGGAATGGGAGACTTGGGATTCCAGCCCAGGTCTCTTGGCCTTTCAAGGACAAATACCTCAGCCGAGGCCAGCGCCGTCCAAGAGGAATAGAACATGGGCCACACGGGCAAACTTAGACTATCTGGCAGCCACATCAAAAGAGGAAAAAGAAATGAGTGAAATTGACTTTAATAACATTTCATATTTAACTCAATATATCAAATATCAATTCAACACATAATCAGTATAAAAAATTAGTAATGAGACACTTCACTTTTTTTGGTCATACTTAGTCTTTGAAATATTATATACACTTACAGCACAACCCAGTTCAGACTGGCCACATTTCAGGGGCTCCATGGCCACGTGTGGCGAGTGGCTACCAGCTTGGACAGCGCAGGTCTAGAGCAACAGAGAAGCACTGAAGACCAGGGGCAACCCATTCATTCATTCATTTATTCACTCATTCACTCAACCTACCAACCAACACTTACTGGGTACTTACAGTGGGCCAGGCGGGGGGCTAGGGGTAAGGACACAGTTTGAATGAGGAGGAATCAAGCCCTACCCCCACGGGTTTACACTGGGGAGCAGGCGGACATGGAGAAGGGAAGCCAGCCAGGGCAAGCCACACCCCACTGGCTCAGTCCCCAGAGTCCCAGGCCCTGTGCCCGTGAGGACACACATGGATGGTCACCTGCCAGGCCAGGGCATCTGACGTGAGGTTTGGGAAATGTGGGCACATCACACCCTCTTCTTCTGGACATCAGAGTAACAGCCCCTCCCCCTCCCTGCTAAAGAAAACTTGGCACAATAATGTCCTGGCATCACTTCCATCCTCAGACCCCGAGGGAGTCCTTCGGATTCGTCCAAACCTGATGGAGGAGCTTCGCTCCCCACCCACTGACAGGGCCAGGCAGCGGGAGATCAAGTGCAAGTGGGTCAGGTGTGCCCCTCAGGTGCCGGGGAGGAGGCGGGCGGGGCCCAGGCAGCTGTCGCAAAAGACGAGGCTGACGGCCCCTGCCCGGGCCCAAGGCTGCTCTGCCTGCAGCTCCCACCTGGCCTGAGCCCCGGCAGCAAACCTTCTTGGGAAGGAAGGGAAGGAAGGAGAAAGGGAGACGGGGTGGGAGGGGCTGCTCTTTCCGCAAACTCCCTGCGGTCCTCTCCCGCATGCGCGGAGGAGCAGGGGTTCTCCGTCCCCCGGGCCTAGACAGGGACGGGCACAGAGCGGGCCCTCGGTACACAACTGGTGAGGGGACGGTGTGGCTCACTGGCGACAGAGCTGGGTGCTGGTAAAGGACTTAATACCTGGAGTCAGGGGCCTGTCGGTGAGCTGGGTCGCTCACTACCTGGGTGACCTTGGACCAAACACTCTGAGCCCCAATCTCTGCATCTACAAAATGGGGATAAGATCGTCTACTCTGCTGCTCAGGGTTGTGAGGAATACCTGAGAGAAATGCGTGTACAGCTCTTGGCACACGGCAGGGCAAGCACGCAAGCAATAGTAGCTCTCAACGTTGTCCTGAAGTTGCCGTCACCGGGGACCAAACACATCAGCCAGGGCTGCCCAGGGCTGCCTCTCGGGCATTAAACCCTGAGTTTTCCAACTTCCCCAGACTCTGGGTAACATCACACCGTCCAGCCTCCTGGCTCCAGAAGGGCAGGGTGGAGTCTGCCCTTCCAGGCATGGTAGTGGACGCCCGCAGGAGCCAGGCACTGAGTGGCACCTTCAGGTAAGCAAGGACTCCGGCTCTGCCAGGGGAGGGGACCGCAGACCATGCAACCCTAGGTGGTGAGTGCATCGGAGGAGCCCTGCCGGGTCCCAAACCCAGGAGACACCCAGGATTCTTCACTTTCGCTCCCCCACTTTATATTCCACACTGGGTCCATCCCCAGATCTGTGGTTTCTACAGCAAAACACATGCCTGTCCCCTCCCTGTTTCCACAGCTGCCACCTTGGACCAGGCCAGCATCAGCTCTTGTCACTAGACTGGACCAGCCTCCTCCCTGCTCTCCCACCTCTGTTGTCCCCCGCTTCAAACCATCTCGGCCCAGCAGCCAGAGCTATACCAACCCAAATCCAATCCTGGAATTCTCTCACATAAAGTCCTCCAATGACTTAACAACGAGCTTGGAATGATGTCCAAGGGCCTCGCACAGCTGGCCCCCACCACGGCCCAGGCCTGCACTCCCCTCCAGACAGCCTGACCTCCTCTAGTTCCCACGGAGACTTTCCAGTTGGTTCCCACCTCTGGGCCTTTGCTCCAGCTGTGCCCCCTGCCTGACCATCCCATGCGGGCCCCTTTCTGACACCTCTGAGTCACGTGAGCCCCGTGGCGGCTCTGTGGGCCCCCCTCTACAGTAACACTTCCACCCGCAGAGTCTGTCTCATACTCATCTAATCCCGCTTCATCTCACTGACTCCACAGTTCTCATCACCATCGGAAATTACCACTGTTTACGTATTTATAGATTATTTCCATCTGACATGATCTTGTTTGCTTCCTGGTTTACTGTCGGGCCACCACCCAAGCCTGAGGGCAGGGATGGCATGTGCCTTGGTCACTGCTGACCCGTGGAGTTCAGAACAATGCCGGATACACAGCCCTCCATCAATGCATGTGACTGACCTCCTACTCACTGAGCAACCTCGGGAGAGCCAGAGACCCCCCTCTGGGGAATGCCACCGACTCCGAGGGGTTGTAGAGGCAGGGGCGGGGGGGGGGGGACCAGGGAAGGAGGACGCAGACGCTCTTGCCTCCTGAACCTTTGCCCCATTGACAGTGTCTACAAGCAGTGGTGGGGCAGGTGGGGCACTGTCACCCCGGGGGATAGCGGATCCTCCAGAGACCCCTAGCAGCGGCCCCAGGGAACCCCCTGCCTCAGTGTGGAAGGAGCCCGACAGGCCCCGCCCCCTCCTCAGGCTCCAGGCTCTCCAGCCTCTGCTCAAACACCTGGAGGGACCTGCTTTCTGGCCCTAAGAAGTATTTACATTTTGATTAAGTCTGGTTTTAAACCACCAGGTAGGCTGGCCTGAGGCCGATACACCCCAGCCAGTCCCGCTGTAATAACAGCGCACTGAGGGGCAGGTAAGAAATGTGGGCCCGAGGGAGGACTTGCCCCTGCTCCCAGGGGCCTCCTAACCCCACTCTCTGCCCTAAGCTGCCTGCCAGAGACAGGGCACCACCGGCTCTGTGAACAGAAGCAGTAAGCAGTCTGGGGAGCCCCGAAGTCCTGCCTGGGAAATAAACACGCGGGGCAAGGAGCAGGGGCACCCTGACCAAGCTAGACTGCGAGGAGAGTGGCCCTCGGGCTGCCCTGCCCCCAGCCGGGGCCTCCCTCCTGCCAGGTGGTGTCTCACCCACGAAGCAGGAAGTGAGTCTATTCCTAAGTGGGGACTTGCACAAGTTACATTTTTCTCCTGTTGGATGTACTCTGAGGACTCTAGCAACAACCAACCACTGTGAGACCTCAGGAGGCTGGAAGAGAGTCCAGTTATTTATTTACAACCTTCAAGTCTCCTTGAAAGTGTGATTCTGGAAGCAGCAAATGACACCCTAAAGGAATGTGGACTCCTGAATTCAAAATATCCACTGGGCAAGACATGCCACCACACCTACTCCCTGCCACCCCACCTGCAAAGGGAAAAGGTCTAGGCAACTAACGAATGCTTCAAAAAGGCGATTTCTTTCATTTCTGGCCCCTTTCATAGGAAATCAAGCTTCCTCGGCAGAAAGCAGGATTCTGATTGTACCACCTGGAGCTGTAATGGCAAAAAGATTTTACGCCTGTGAGCTCCAAACAGATGGAAGTGGCTGCCTGGAGTTCCAGAACTCAAGACGGTTCAGGCTCAGTGGACAGGAGTGCAACAATTGATTAGCAATGTCTGCTACTGGCACGAGCAGGGGGAATAATGCTATACATACTACATGTTTGCAGTTTAGGGCTTAGCTAAAAATAAAAAGCAAAACCAGCAGTGGGAATTCAGAAAACCGGGGATTCAACTGGTAAGGAAACACGGTCAAAGTAACTCAAAAGGAGAGCCAGAAGCTTTCGAAGGACCATAGAGAGAGCCAGTGGTAATTTCTAGGGCAAAGGAACAAATCACTCCCAGAAGGATCCAGTCACTTCCTCAGCAGCTGTCATGCAGATGGGACATGTCCCAGAGCCGCCCCCATCTGAGCTGTCAACCCACGATCCACTCCCAGCTCCTCAGCGTCAATCCCAGCCTTCTCACGAGGCAGAAGGGCGTTTGACCTCTAGGGTGCAGAAATAAATACCCAGAGTTATGAACAGGGTTTGCTGCTTCCGTGGGGGTGGGGGGGTGTCTCCCTGATGACAGGCGTCCATTTAAAAACAAGGGGAAAGAAAGAGCCGGAGCACAGAATGTTCCATCACTAGGCTTCCCTCAGGCAGGGCTGTGCAGGAGCGGGGTTTACAGTGCGGTGGGGAAAGGACAGGCCTACCTAGCAGAGCACCGTGGGCATTTTTTCAGGACAAAGTCTGCACCTCTGCCTGTATGTTTCTACCTCCACACGAGGCCAGAGGAAAAGGCTCCCAGCATGACTGCCTGAGGAACCTTCCTGGGAGGGCCAAACCCCACTGGGGGTTGCTAGCTGGGTTCCCGGTTTGAGAATCACAGCTAAGGAACGGCTTATAGGCGAGTAACCCAGATAATTACGGGGTTGGGAAGAGGGTGAGTTCAAGGAGGCCACATCCCTCAGCCGGCCGTCCAAGGGTGACTTCCAGGGAATGCAAGTCATTTCCCAGAGGAGCAAAGAAGAGAGTGAGTGTCCATTTCTACAGAACGAAAGAAGATGTGGGAAGGAACTTCGTTGCAGCACAGAGGATTGACGTGAAACTGGAGGGGAAAGTTCCAGAACACGTTACCCTAACTGGGAGGCGAGGCTCAGTGCAGTGCTGTGGGGTCTGGGGTGTGGGGATCCAGGGCAGAGCTCTCGGGGGACCCCCGGCCCACCTCTGCCGACCTGTGTGACCTCGCAGGCCGCTTCCCCTCCCTGACTCTGGGCTTCCTTCCCCATCAGGCGGGAGGAACGGTCCCCAACCCGCATACCTTGCGGGGCTGTCGTGACCGTCAAATGTGTGTGGGAGATAGTGGAAGACCGTGCGAAGGAGCCGGCTACAAGTGCCTGCAACCACGTGGCTGAACCTTGAACGCGGTGGTGAGTCAAAGAGGCCACAGGCGCAAAGAAGCGGGTGGCATGTGACTCTGCGCATCCAGGCTTCGAAGGTGGGCAAAACCACGCCCTGGTGTTAGCACCACCTTGGGGCAGGTGGACATTGCAGGGGGGCCCCAGAGGGCTTCTGGGGCGTTGGCTCTGCAATGCGTGCACTTTGCAAAATCCCATCCAGCAGGACGTTGATTGTTTCTGCCTTTTCTACATGAACAGTACACCTCAATAAAAAGCTTACTCGCCCCCGCCAAAAATGTCTGGAAGTCTTTTGTAATCTTCTAGGTCACAGTATCAATATAAGGGAGAGTGCTGCAGAACACACAGGCTATCTATCCCCCAGAAATGAAAGGCAGTTGAGACAATTTCCCAAGGTCTCAGTTCACCCTGTGACTGGGGGAAAACTGAGGGAACCTTGTCCTGCTTCCAGGCCAATGAGCTTCTAAATTGGGCCACTATGTAGGTGACAGTGGGGACAACTTCTGCCCTTGGCCAGCGGCACACTGGCATCTTTCTCCAGACGGGATGGCCCCCACCCCCCCCTTCCCATCCTCACAATATACAGAACCCTGTGGCTCATGCTTTGGAAGCTAACACACTACTCTGCGAATAAACCAAATGTCAATTCTGCACCCTACAAAAGGGAATATTTATAGGCTCCTTCCTTGCAGGCTCCCTTCCTGTGCACCTCTCAATTTTAACACACAGTTGCCAACTCCTAGAAACTTGTGGTGCAGTGGCACTCAGGCTCAGCAGGTAATGCATGGTTTTCCACTCTTCAGCAGCATTTTTCTTTAGGGAGAACACCTGATGCTTAAAGAAAAATCTTAGCAACTGAGCTTCTGCAAAGCTCAGTACCAATGGACCTCACGTTGCATCATGAGGATAAAGGGCTGCTCCCCCTTAGAACGTCTGCTTGAACGGGGGACTCGGCGGCACACCGGAAAGGGCTCTGTCACTAGCCACCATGAAACTGGAAGCGCCTTCAACCCACCCCTTCTCTTCTCCAATCCTCACTGATACATGAGAGCTTGGCTAGACCACTGGCTTTCAAACTGTTTCACTAGGACCCTGTAGGGTGCCCTGGGGACCTCCTCAGGAACCGTTAGAGTGGAGCAATTTCATTTGAACAGGTTTCTAAGACATCTAAACAAGTTTGGAAACTACAGAATTAGATGAGCTTAAGGCTTCTTAAAGGAGAACAGGATTCTGTCTATCATGGTATGAAGGATACTCCCAAGATGGACATCTCTGTCAGAGATCTAATATTCATCTACATAGCACATCGGTCAATAAACACCTACCATTCTGGGCACTGAAGATGAAAAAGGAGATGCGGCCTGCTCCCTGAACCCCAGGAGGCCCCAGGGTGGTAGGAGGAGGTCAGGCCAGCCTTTAGAAGGTCAGACTGGAGCCGAGGAATGTCCTAACCACAGGAGGCATGGGGACAGGCGCACACGAGTCTGCCAGGAGAATCAGGGAAGGCTCCACAAAGGGCGTGTTTGAGCAAAGACTGGACTTTGCCAGGAGCGGGGAGTGTGCCTGAGGGTAAACGGTGTTCCTGGCAGGAGGAACAGCATGTGCAAAAGCACGGTAACCGGAAAGCAAGGCTGAACAGGTCAAAGCTGGAAGCAGTGTGGGCCTGAACCTCGGCAGGGGCAGTGGGTGTGGGGTCCTGGAAGCACAACACAGAAGCTGATCTCACTGTTCTGGTTTTTTTTTGCGGTACGCGGGCCTCTCACTGTTGTGGCCTCTCCCGTTGCAGAGCACAGCCTCCAGACGTGCAGGCTCAGCGGCCATGGCTCATGGGCCCAGCCGCCTTGCGGCATGTGGGATCCTCCCGGACCGGGGCATGAACCCGTGTCCCCTGCATCGGCAGGCAGACTCTCAACCACTGCGCCACCAGGGAAGCCTGATCTGACTGTTCTTGATAACAGGGGAGGATGGGAGGGGGACTTAGGGAGGGGAGTCTGGACAGGCTCCCGTTTGTTGAGGCAAGAGGAGCATGTTTGGAGAGACCAAAAACCACAAGGCCCATTGGAAATGTGAAGTTTGCAGTGCCTGGGACGTCCAGACAGAGACAATGGTGTCAGAGAGAGATCTGGGCTGGAGGTGGAGAGTGATGCGGTCAGGGCGGGGGACAAGGAACAGGGCGTTCAGAAGCACGTAAGAAACCCCAGCTCTCTGCTGCTTTCTGCTACATCCGATGCCTCTCACTAGGGTGTAAGCTCCCGGAAGCAGGACTCTGTCTGCCTTGTTTGGCACCTGGAGTCGTACCTGGTACACAGGAGGAGCTCAATAATCTTGATGAATGAGTAAGGGAACAAACGAGCAAACAGTACTGACCTCAGAGACCTGCACTGTGAGGACCGAACAAGACGTCACAGGTACAGTGCTAAGTGGAGCACATGCATGCAGTAAGTGCTCAATAAATGTTAGCTGGGATTTGAACTTGGGTCTGTGCAATGTTCTCCCACCACCATACAGGCATCTCTCCCAGAGTCAGACGCCCTTTTCGCCCCGCGGGAAGGGTCAGGAGTAAGTACAAATGCATCTTCTCAAACCATGAAGCCCGAGTCCCATCCCCTCCCCACCCCGATTCCGCTGCTCCCCCGCCCTACAAAGTGAAGGGGAGGGTGAAGATACAGCTGCTTCCAGACCCCAGGGGATTAGCAGGTGATTGTCAAGCATCTGAAAAGACAGCGTGCTCTTGTCATTACTAAACCATAATAGACGCATCTCACCCCCTCCAACCGAAGGTGTCTATTTCAGGTTTAACATAACAATAGAGTATTGTTCCCACTCCCTGACTTGGGTACCACCCTGCAGAGACGGTTGAGTGAGGGACCGCTGCCAGAGCGTCTAGGCACCACCCACTCCTCCCACCCACTGTATCACCAGGGGCAGGGCGGAGCCAGCACGGCAGAAGGAAGCCTGCCTTGTGCCTGGCACCGGGAAGGTCGACACAGACGGAACGGATCTACGGTCACCCATCGTCAAGAGCCACTGGAGTGACAGCCTCGCGGGAGGTGCTCTGGCATGGTGAGGGTGGACAGGAACAAAGCCACTTAGCACACGGAGCATTTGCTGGGTGCCCTGCTGCTGCTTCACTGAAGGCAACCCCGCACTGGAGCCTTACAACCACCCCATGGGAGAGCAGCATCTGTCAGCTAAATAAAGAATACAGCAGCATGGCCAGAAGAAAGCGCACTGGACCCCAAGTCAGGAGCCTGGGTTCAGGCTGGATGTGCCTCTGTATGTCTCTGCGGGCCTCTATTTTCTCATCTGTTAAACGGGAGATAAAAATACTTCCCCCGCCTTGGTTCACAAGATGGCTGTAAGAGTCAAAGGAGAGTGTAAGCAAGTCCCACATGCGGTCTCTTGACCTTGAACTATTATACAATGGATACCTAATTTCTCTAGGGCTTCGTTTCTTTATCTATAAAATGAGACAATTCTTGCTCATAGGCTGTCGGAAGTATGACATGGGCTGACGTCCCCAGGCACTTGGTTCAGGGCCTGACCCAGAGCTAGCGGTCAGTGTCACCAGGATTAAGTTATTAAAGGCACTTTGTAAAGTCAATATGATTGGAGAGCCCCACCCTGTCTCGGCTGGCAAAAGGCATCCTTAAGTTTGTGTACAACTTCAAATGTACTTATTCCCTGAGGGTAAGAACTAAGTTTGGGGCTTACGTACTTTTTTTAGCATTCTCTGGAAGACCCCCAAAATAGCCACTAGTCTGAGGCAGCAACCCAGAAACAATGAGCGGATGAGCGCCACGCGAAGGCACCGGGCGACTGTGAAGGCTGACGGGGGCGGGGGGGGGGGGTCCGAGGAGGCAGCTCCTTCCTGGCTCTGGCAGGCAGCTCTACACCCACCAGCGCCCCCGTGGTCACGCCCGCCACAGCAGATGCTGCTGGGTCCACCCATCCAGCCACAACCCCAACGAATGACCCCAAGAGGAGCCTGGGCTCAGATGCCTGCTTCTCCAAGGATACCAGGCTGAACCCCCTACACCTCAGCGTGTAGCTAAAAGGGCAGCACCGATTTCACCGAGTTTCCTGCTGATCTGTGTTACTTTGGAAACCCAAGGAACCCTCCTTTGCCGCTGATGCCAGCTTCCAGAAAGTGGAAGAGATTAAGCCACAAGAAACTTGAAGGTCATAGAAGAAGACACCCCCCACCATAGGATCACCCCCAGCCCTCAATGCCCACCTGCCCACAGCCGGCTCCGGGGGCCTCCACCACGTTGTTTCCAATGCCTAAAGACCTCCCCCCACCCTAGATCCACCCCCAACCTAATGTCTATCACCCCTCAAGGGCCAACGCAAGGCTCACTCCTCGGCAAAGTTTCTCCTGCTACTCGCCCCAGGCCCGCCTCTCCTGTCCCTCTTGCTTTCCCCTGATCCTCCCCACTCTATCCTGGGCGCATTTACTGAATAAACAGGCTCCCATCTCTGACTTGTACTGCACCGGGCTTGCCGCTGGGAACACAGGGATGACAGCCCCCTCCTTAGGGGAACCCGCAGTCCAGAAGACAAGACAGGCCAGGAAGCAGATGATTATGCCCAACACCAGGGACTACAGGACCCAAGTGAACAGAAGGCTGTAGAAGCACAGAAGGGGAAAACCAAGGCCAAGGAATCTAGAAGGTCCTCCAGAGGAGGGACGTTTCATCATGCCCTGGAAGGACAAGTAGGCGCCCTCCAAGCAGAGGCGGGTGAGAGGGCATTCCAGGCAGAGAGGCTCCAGAGGGTCAGGGGTCCCTGGCAATGGCTGGATCATGGGGTCTAGGACAGGACGGGAGTCTGGGGAGAGAAGTTAGAGCCAGTCTGTGGGAGGAAAGCCATGATCAGACGCAAGTTTGAGAGTCGTCATGAGGTTGGCAAGACCAGGAGGTATTTCAGGGGCTACTGCAAAAGTCCAGGCAAGAGAAGGAATGAGTCTCTGAACCAGGATAGTAGCGGTAGAGGTGACAGCAAAGGACGGAGGTGATGAGAAGGGCCACAGGTGGAAAGAAGCGGGGGACAGAGGCATCTTCCAGAAGCCGCTCAGCACTTGGGGGTTCTTAGGCTTCAACCTCCCCTGCTAAAAAAGCAAGTGCTCCTTTTAGGCAGCAGCCAGCTTTTCTACTTTTCTTGAGCACAGAGCAGCCTCCCAATTGGTAAGTACTTGCTGAACTAAAAGTTTTAAACTCTAGAAGGATCCCTGAAATGTCGGTATTTGACATGCCTGACCCTGATCTGAGTGGAACAAAGAGCACGGTTGTACAAACTGGAAACAAGAGAACCCTATCCCAATCAGGCCAAAGACAGTTCAGCTGGAGCTTAATGAAACTGCCTCCAGAAGTCCATCAACAAACCGCTGCTGGGTCGTGGGGAGACTCGGGCACGGGGGGCATCTGGTACAAAGGCCAAGACACAGGGAAGACACTCTCTTCCAGGCCTCCACTCATCACTATCCGGAAGGCTGTGTGACCATGGCCAAGTCACCAACCCTCTCTGGGCCTCAGATCCTCAGATCACCAGATGAAAATTCAGAGGCTACAAATATGTCCACAGGCTGCTGCCACCCTTGACCCCCACAGGGGGAGAAAGCCACAAGCACAGCAGGCCCCGCCTCCCATCCTACCCCACACTCTGCCCAGAATACCAGCTCCTCAACGCAAAGACATATTAAAGGACTTCCTGCTGTGGAGGGAGATGCTTGTTTACAGCCCTCAGTGGGTCCAGTCCTAGGTCTTCAGAAGGAGAGGAAAAGGTGCTCAGAAATCCTTGATCACAACAATGACCAAAACAGCTGCAGGTTCAGTTTTCAAACACCTCTGCGAATCTTTGAGTAGGGGCCACATACACATGGTTCTGGGCAGAAAATAGCTCCAAGTAGCCTCCACAAAAACAAAAAAACACCTTACTCTCCCCATTCCTCAACCCCTTTTTTTAAATTAAACTCTTTTAAAATGACAGTTCTGAAAAGAAAATATGCTCTCTTACCATATTTTCTCATGCAGTTAAAAATACAAGTGTTTCAGGGGAAAACGTTTTGTTTGAGGTCAGAGGGGGAAAAAAAGGCATGTTTTTTGAAATCTTGGAAAATAAACAGACTCAGCCCTCATCTGCAGGCTCTCTGGGAATGTGACCTGAAGTGCTGCTGGGGGTCGGAGAGCTGTTTAAAGGAAAGTTCAAGGGCACGCCGGAGGCCAGGGATTAGTAGCTTGGACACTGTGTCCCCCTCTCCAGATGACCGGCCTGCTAGCCAGTCGGGATATGAGTGTCCAGGAGATGAGACGCTGCGTGAGCGGGTGAGAAGGCAGGGAAACAAGGGCACCGCCGGAGGGTCCTCATCTGACCGGGCCAGGCTGTGGGGATGCACTGTAGGCGGGCAGGAGAAGTGACACCAGTGAGGGGTGGTAGAGCTGCTGTCTACCCAGGGGACAGGGTCACACCGGGTGCCCCCTCGGCCTGGCCCACCCACTCTTAGCAGCAGCTCAAGAAACCACAACAAAGCCAGCCCTGGGGAAGGCCAGGAAGCAGGGCTCGGAGGTGACTCATGCTTTCCATACGTACTTATTAAGCACCTACTGTGTGCTTAGACCGAGCAACACACACTGCGACTACCACTAGCAAGACAGCCAAGGCCCTTGTCTGCATGGAGCTTACACTCGGGTGCTCAGAGACCCTCCACTCTCTCCTCCTCATTCCCCACCTGGCAAGCCCACATCAACCAGGATGGAGTGAGCCACGCCCCTGCCCTCAAGGCTCACAAACTTCTGGGGGGGATCTGCAGGCAGTCAGGATGGGGAGAACAGACCCCGCACCGAGGGTGGCCAGCCAGAGAGATGTGGCCCCAAAGGCGCTGCACACCTCCTACGTCCCCAGCTCTGAGCTAACCATGAGAGCAAGGGACACAGGCACAGGCTCCATTCCTACCTGTGAGGACCACCCAGCCCAGAAAGGCAGAACCGAAAGCCAAGGATTCAGATGCACCCGGAAGCAGCAGGGCTCCGAGCAGAGCTTTGGACTCAGACAAGGCTCACTTTGGACGTAAGGCTCACCGTTCACGAGCTGTGTCTACCTGGAGAGTCCCTTTGCCTCTCTGAATCTGAGTTCTCTCTGGTGATGTGGACATGACAGTGCCAACCTCCCAGTGACCAACGTGCCACTGGCACCTGACGAAGCAGACCCATCCTCCTATCTGGGCTTTAATGGAGGTGTGAACAGCAGTGTGGGTGACAGCAGAGGTGGCCATGGATTTTGCCAGAGAAAGTCCAAAACATTTTAAAAGATGAAATGTCATCTGAGCTAAGTCTGAGATTAGAATACAATCTCTACAAGAAGAAAAAGTAGAGAAGGCATTCGAAGCCCAGAGGAAACAGGCATTTTTTTTCCTGGGGGCCTTCTAATGACATTTCTTTGTCCTGAAATGAAAGATTTGCGATGAATTATTAATAATAGATGGATGGATGTAACTTTTCCTGCCCTCCTCCCTTCCTTCCTTCCCTCCCTCCTGATCGTCAACATAAATTTACTGAGCACGTACTATGTGCCACATACTGTTTTAGGTACAAGAGACAGATTAGTGAGCTAGACAGACGTGACATCTGGAGCTGACATTTGACCCTCACAACCACCCAGAGGTGGTTTCGCCAAGTTAAGAAACTTGAATTACACATAGCAGCTTTGAGCAGAAACAGATCAAAGGAAGCCCAATCAGCCTTCACCCCCGACTCCCCCCCTCCCCCCCTTTCCCACCGAAACTGCCACATGGGAATGGATGACCGTGTGCGTGGCGGGCTGAAATGAGCAGAGACAACAGACTTCCCGGCCCCCTCAAAACTCCTGTTAACCACTCCCCAGCTCCTCTTGTAAATAATCATTTAGACTCCAGAACAACCTTTTCCCTTCAAATTATAGCAAGTTAAAAAGGAGAGTCCTCAGAGGCCCGCAAACTCCTGCAAGAATTGATCTTGCCCTCGTGGCTTAAGGAAGGGTGAGGGGGCCCCAGAGGCCCCAGGTGGGATTCCACACAGTCCACTGATGAGACGTTGCTGAAAAGCCCATCACTTGCTGCGGCAAGCATGTTAGGCCAAAACGCCTAATACATAAACACACTCTTTCTCCCAAGCGAGGGGTCAGATTTTACTTCAAAGGACTTAAAGCACTTCGGGAACTCGATTAATGAAAGAAATTATTCGGTGAGCTCAAAATCGCCCTGATGAAATATTAAGAATTGTTGAAGCGGGCTGAAGGGCACAGGGGCCTCAGTATGCCATCCTCTCTATGTCTGAGCACACCTGAAATTTTTCAAAATGAAAAGTTTTAAAAATTCAGATGAAACAACAACACAATACCTAAAGGCTATAAGATAGATAAAAATAAAAGATCCACAGTAGGGTTAATAAAAATAATAACCTCTGGATTTCTGCGATGCTTGGCTCTACAAACTGCTTCTGCATGTACAGCATCTAACTTGAACTTGCAGGGAAAGTAGGGATTGTTAGACCCATTTTGCAGATGGGGATGCTGAGACAGCCTTGCCTGAGGGCTTTCCACCAAGAAGCTGTAGGTGAGGTGAGAGAACTTGTTGCCTGGACTTCATCCCCGGCTCTGGCGCAGCCTTAGTGGCTCCCGGATCCTCCACTCCTGCCTCAGGGGATGTGGACTTATCGACCAGTTGTTGTTACTTTTTATTATTATTATTCTTTTTTTTTTTTTCTTTTTTTTTGGTCGTACCACTTGGCATGCGGGATCTTAGTTCCCTGACCAGGGATCGAACCTGTGCCCCCTGCATTGGAAGCGCGGAGCCTTAACCACTGGACCGCCAGAGCAGTCCCACTGTTATTTTTTTAATGTTAAAATGTTTTGCCTGCCATCACTCCTTTTCCCAGGCCACCTAGTCCTATTCCTGATTCATAGGGCAGGATTTTAAGAACTGTGCCATGGCCACCTTGTCTGGCGGGGAGACTGGCCACAGATTGCTCTGATCTCTGCCCTGAGCCAGGAATCGAGACGGGGGAGCCTGGCCCACGGAGCCCTCTTCTCCCCACCAACCCACCTCTCGCTACACCTTAGGACCATCCAGGAAATGTTTTAAGTGACAGTCTTAACCCCTTTCATTCAAGACCCATTTAAGAAAACACTAGTGCATTACTGTCTCCCCTTCCGTTTACACACCCTTCCCCACCCCCCGGGTCTGTAATTTCTAGTCTCCCCTGCTACAGGCCGCCTCCAAGCCCAAGGTGCCCTAAATGCGTCAGCCAGCGCCGACCCCGTGATGTATGAGTCTGATGACTTCACTCTTGACACTTGAAGACATCCTCTATTTGTATACTCAGAACCTCTGTTATGTCTGAAACCTCGTAACCTTTCCTGAAGAACACACCGTACCTGTTCTGAGCTCCGGGAGTTTTGCAACCGCCTTTGGCCAAAAGCAACACAGCTCAGAGCCAGATCCCCACGCAGACTAGCAGGGCTTCCCCGCAGCTCAGGGCTGGAAGCGCAGGGTGTCTGCGCTCTGCACAACCCTGCCCACGCCCCGTCCCAGAATGTGGGTGAGATGCTCCATTCTCAGGGGCAGCCCCTAGTGGGATACTCCCTTTTCGAGGTGACAGCTTTCACCCAGCATACACACTTGAGGAGAGACCCAGCGAGTGCTTTCTGGAACCCAAAACACATGCTCAGGCCTGCCACGCCCTCTCTATCTGTTATTCCCTTTGACCACTTCCTCATGCTTCCTCAGCTGCAAATGGCAACAAACCCCAATATTCATTCATTGACGAGCAGAGTGAGCCCCGATGCCCAACACAGAAACCACTGGACACGACTAGCTACTGAGCACTCGAGATGTGGCCAATCCAAAGTGAGATGTTAAAATACACGCTGGATTCTGAACAGTCAGCATGAAAAGAACCTGCAAAATATCTTAGTAATAATGTTTACGTAGATGACATGTTAAAATGATAATATTTTGCTTAGAGTGGATTAAATGAAATATATTATAAATGTCATTTCAGGTGTTTCTCTTTTGCTTTTGTTTTTCTTTTACTTTTTTTTAATGGGATGACTAGAAATTTTCAGTTTCACAGAAGGCTCACATGAATTTCCTATTGGACAGCAATGGTCTCGACAGTGACCCTGACCCACAACCTGAGTCCAAACGTCAGCTCCATTCACTAGTTATTTGACGTTGGGCAGGTTTCTTTTCCCATCTGCATTCCAGCTTTCCCACCTGCACACAGGGGATAAAAGTACCTACTGCCCAGGGCTGGAGGAGGATTCGATGAAACCATATAGATTTGCAGTTACCGTAATTCCTGGCGTTCAATAAATCGTGGCTGCTATTATTCATTCAACAAAGATTTGCTGACCTCCTGACATGCCAGGCTCCATACTAAGCCCCGGGGACAAAAAGAGGAACCTTGAGGGCTTCCCTGGTGGCGCAGTGGTTGAGAGTCCGCCTGCTGATGCGGGGGACGCAGGTTCGTGCCCCGGTCTGGGAAGATCCCACATGCCGCGGAGCGGCTGGGCCCATGAGCCATGGCCAGTGAGCCTGCGCGTCCAGAGCCTGTGCTCCGCAACGGGAGAGGCCACAACAGTGAGAGGCCCGCGTACCGCAAGAAAAAAAAAAAAAGAGGAAACTTGAAACATTCTCCTGCTGGAGGCATTCCCCCTCCCACCCCCCAGCCCCAAGTCAGGCCTTAAGGAATCAGGTTTACCTCTCAGCTTTGCTACTAACTGTGTGACCTTGAGTTATGTATGTCATCTGCAGAGTGAGGGGTAGGATGTGCAGCTCAGACAGACACTTGATGACTCTGAGATCTCACGGAAACCACCAGCACAGGCGGCCACAGAGAAGGCCCGTCCCCAGAGGGCGGGCATAGAGCTCACTCCACCCCAGGAACAAGCCTCCCTGGGTAAGAGCATCTGTGCCCGAGGCCCCACTGGCACTTGGCCAGGGAGCCCAGAGATGGGGCATTCCAGAAACCCGCAACTCACAGCCCCAGGAATGTGTGTGAGTTGCTCCCTCCCCCAGGCCCCACCCCATGTCCTCATTTCCCAGCCTTGGAGAAGGACTTGCAGGGCCTGGGGGTGGGAGTGGGAAGGTGGGGAGGGGGAGGGAGGTGGGGCTTGGCCTCACTTTCATAGAAGCTTCAAGATCAAATATTTTGTATGATCTTCAAATGAGACTACGCTCAGCCTGAGGGAGAGGGGACACTTCTGTTTGATCCCAGCTCCCCCCCGCCTGCAGCGCACTATGAATCAGTATTTCTTCCACGTCCTCTCATTACCTGGTACCCAGAGCTGCTGGCAGTTTTTGTTTTAAAAGCACCATCTTAGTAAAGGTAAATCGTTTTAAATACCATAATGTTTGTAACCTTCCTGTGGAATTTAAAAATTCTGGGGGACTTCCCTGGTGGCACAGTGGTTAAGAATCCGCCTGCCAATGCAGGGGACTCGGGTTTGAGCCCTGGTTCAGGAAGATCCCACATGCCATGGAGCAACTAAGCCCGTGAACCACAACTACTGAGCCTGCGCTCTAGAGCCCGCGAGCCACAACTACTGAGTCAGTGAGCCACAGCTACTGAAGCCTGCACGCCTAGAGCCTGTGCTCTGCAACGAGAGGCCACCGCAATAAGAAGCCCGCGCACCGCAACGAAGAGTAGCCCCCGCTCACCGCAACTAGAGAAAGCCTGCGCGCAGCAACGAACACCCAGCACAGCCAAAAATAAATAAATAAGAAAGAAATAATAAAAAGACAATTCTTCAATAAAAAATTTAGTTTAATGAACTCATAGCCTCAGAACGAAACAAAACATCAGAAGCAGGCCAAGCCCCTTGCCACCTTTGAGAGGCCCTGAGATGCATCCACCTTTGCAGAAGGACCAGTCTCCATGGGCACCTGTGACTGTCCAGGCTTAGAGGAGGGATTGGACCCTGGTCAGCAGGCTGCTCATGCCCACCAGACCCTGCCACCTGGAGTAACTGCAGGCTCCCCCTGGCCCCATAGACCTGCCTTCTTAAAAGAACTTGCCTTGAAGATTAGACACTCAATCTTGTTTGCTCACGAGATAGCAGCCCAAATGCTTCTAGAAAGCCTCCTCAAAGCCTCCAGGGCCTCCACCAACGCTGGACCCTACTGACAACTCCCAGAGCACTTGTCTCTACTCCAGTTAGATCTGGGCCCGACCACTGGACGTGACAGCAGGAAGCTGTCCCAGACCCCAGGGCCAAACTTATCTGCTCCAGGTGAGAAACCTGGACCCCCAGAGGGCCTCAGTCCAGCCTCCCGGGGGTCTGTCCTACCCCATGACCCACATTTCTCCAGCAGCCTCCGTGCCCAGGCCCTGGTCGAAGGAGCTGGGCACACAGTGGCATGAGACTGGCTGAGTTGGTGAGGGGGCCAGGTAAGGAGACCAGACCATGCTAAGGCTGGTGAGCACAGGTGGAGGAGGGGAGAGGGAGCGCAAACCGCGGGGACAATCGAGCTGGGGTCAGAGGAGTGTCTCCCAGGGAGCAACGTCAGGGCCGAAGCCTGAAGCACGAGTGGGACCTGCCCTGGCGAAGAGCTGGGAGAATGCTCCAGGGCCAGGGAACTGCACACGTGAGACAAGACAGTGAGAGGAGGGCCTGTGCACACCCAGGGAACTAAAGTAGTGCGGGGGCCCGAAATCCATGCAGGGAGGGGCTGTTGGTCACTCACCAGGGTGGCGGGTGCAGCTCGATTTGAACTCTAGGAAGGCTGCGCTGCATAAACGGGCAGACTGGAGTGGGGGACAAACCGGAAGTGGGGGAACCGCGTAGGAAGCCACAGCGATCCTCTAAGCCAGAGACGATCCTCTAAGCCAGAGACGTGGACAGAGAGTTCAGAGGGAGAATCGCCAGGATTCATGAGAAGTAGGCCGGGCTTGAGAGTCAACACCGGGTTTCTGTCCTGGGTGACGGGCCACTCAGGCTGTGTCTGGGCAATGAGACGGCCCCTGAGACACCAGAGGCTCCACCAAATCCGCCCACCAAGTCCAGTAACTGGCTGCTTGCTTCTCTGTGACTAACGCACCGTCATAGTGTTCAGCCAGGCTTCCTGGCCCCCCTGGGGGATCGGATGACCTGATGGCCTGGTTCAGGGACGGCGGTACCCGAGGGCATGCTTCCAAATGGGCAGGGGCCCAAGAAAAAAGGCAGCCAGGCCGCACCCCGGAAACCTGAGGCAGCCTGCCGGCATGGAAGGCCCAGCACGCTCATGTCAGGGGCCAGCCAGATCCCTCCCTGTGAAGAGGATATGCCACGTGGAGCTTGGGTGCAGAGCACCAGCTCGCCCGCAGGCTGGCAGTCACAGGCCGGACATACAAGCACAGGCTGAGCCACAAGGAACAGTCTGTGTTGCCTTCGGTGCGCTTGACACCTAGCGGGAGCTAAGGAGCCAGAGGAAAGGGGCGAAACAGTAATCTCAGGGCACAGACTACCAACCCAGAATTAGTTTGCAAACCGGGATCTGGATCACCGAGTCAGACCCACAAGAGCTGCCTTGGGAGCAGCAGGGAGGGGTGAATTTTTTTCCAAAGGAGGTGTTGAAGGCAGGATTTGCAGTAAATCTGAGAGGGAGGTGAAGGGGTATGCTAGGTGAAAGGAACGATCCAGCCCAGGTGTGGACACAGGACATGATGGCAAATCAGTCTGATCAGAGCAGATCCTTGTAGTGAGGCAGAATGATCAAAGTCCTGAAGGCAAGAGGCGGGCATTGGGCTTTATCCTGCAGGCAGTGGGGAAATCATTGCCTCCAAAGCATTCTGCGAGGAAAGCAGCTTTAGCAGCTCCTCAAAACATTAAACACAGAATTTCGTTACCATCCAGCAATTCCACTTCTAGGTGTATAGCCCAGAGAATTGAAAACAGGGGCTCAGACAGATACTTGTACACCAGTGTCCACAGCAGCACTATTCACGACAGCCAAAAGGTGAAAACCACGCAAGTGTCCATCGACAGACGAATGGCTAAACAAAATATGCTATATCCATACAATGGGATATTATATACATGCCACAATGTGGACAAACCTTAAAAAGATTATGCTAAGTAAAATAAGCCAGATACAGAAGGACAAATACCGTACGGTTCCACTAACACGAGGCACCTAGAGTAGGCAAATCCATAGAGGGAGAAAGCAGAAAAGGCGACCAGGAGCTGAGGGGAAGAAGGAATGGGAAGTTACTGTTTAATGGGTTTAGAGTTTCTGCTTGGGATGATGAAAGAGTTCTGGAAATGGTTCGTGGTAATGGTTGCACAAAACTGTGAATGTAACTAAGACCACTCAGTTGCACACCTTTAAATGGTTAAAATGGTAGATTCTATGCTTTGTGTTTGCCCAACACCTGGAGAGACCTGGTTCACTCCCGGGCAAGCATGGCGGAGCTGGACAGAACACGTTTACTCCCTCTCCTTCCTGAGACCCCTAAAATGACAAGGAATAAGACGGGTATCAACCTACAAAGGCAGAGGGAACTGGAGAGCGGATGACAGCGGACCAGAGCTGTTAGAACCACTTTTGAACGATGACAGAGGGATGGATGGGAGGGCACCGGCCTGGCAGGCCACAGAAACCTGACATTCACATCCCTGCAGGTAGCAAAGCCAACAAGAAAAAATATGTAAGCTGGGGGCAACGAGGGTGCTGGCCCACAGGCTTGGAGTATTGATTTTGTGTGCGTCCTAGCGTGAACTGTTACCGTCACTCAGACAAAGCATGCTTGGGATATCTCATTACCAAACATAACTTGTTCCCGCACCAATATTTTTAAGTCACTCTTCTTCACCTTAAGTACAGTTGCTCTGCACAGACAGGGAAAAGCCTCTAGTCAAAGACGCTAAGGCTTCCAACTCCCTGGGCACAGCGCAGGGGCGTGCCACTGCCTACAGGTAAAGTCCCAACACTGCTCTTGCATTTAGGGCTTTTCCCATCCTGGCCCCAGTGCCACTCAAACATGGGACTTGTGGGGTCAGGACAGCAGGAATCCAAGTGAAAAGGAGGCCACAGGATCAAAACAGCCTGCGTGGCCAGGTGGTGGGATTCGTGCCCCTCCATCACCACCAGCCCAAGGAGTGTGCAAACTGACCACAGCCTCTCCAGGAGCAGAACCAGGACTTCACAGTCTCCCGAGGTTGCTCTATTTTTCACATGCTTCCCTTCCACTTCACTGCCCCCCAGAAAATGGTGTGAGTGAGCCCAGCGAGAGCACGTGCTGCGCACCGAGCAGCTATGACGTGCATGAGCCTGGGCCCTGGCCCGCAGCCTGGAACACCTCGTCTCCTCCTCGCCCCGCAGGGCTCAGGGCGGCCTTAGCCACAGAATGCCAGGGGGCCGCGGGTCGTCGCCATCCACTCCCCAAGAGCCCTCAAGAGTCGTCTGTGCCGTGAAGGGACACGAGGCCCTTGCTGTCGCCATTGGAGTGAAGTCTGGCTTAACCACGCCCCGGCCCCTTGTCCACCCAGGAGCAGCGAGCCTGCCCCCTCCTGGGCCTGCTGTCATCAGAAAATCTGCCCCTCCTGGATGCGGAGTCTAGCAAGGACAGAACTACCCTGTTCATCTTTCTGTGATGGGCACCTAGCTCATGGTTTGGTACCTAAGGGGGCCCGTAAATGCCGGGGGATGGGCAGAAGCGCTGGGAGGAAGCAGGCAGGAGCTCTGATTCACTGCTCAGTCGTGCCAGATTCCAGGCTGTCTCTTCAGTGGGCTCATGTCAATCCAGGGGTCAGCCGACAAGTGAACCCTGAGGCATCCAAGCATGCATGAGGGGGTCATGGGAGCGTCCACCTCTTTAAGGCCTCTGGGTGGGACACTGTGGCACTGAAGGCGGTTCCTTGCCACGTGGCTTGTCGACCCTAGAGAAAGTCAGTGCATCTGCTGTGGCTTGGGTGGGTGGGAGGCATGTATGCACGGAAAGAGTCTGAGCTTCCCCTCTGCTCCCCAGGGGCATCTTGCACAGAGATGCCAAGTCCAAGCCGGCCATGAGAGAACAAGTGGAGGTGATGGGCTCACGAGGCCTGTCACTCAGGACCAACCACAGGCCAATAGGTGATCGCAGGAAGGAAAAGGCTATGGGAGAATCGCTGGGGAGGCTTATTTAAAAATATAGATTCCTAGTACGGTGGTACCAGGAACTGACAGTTTGTCAATTTCCAGAAAAGTTAAACCTATACCCACCATATCCAGCCATGCCATGCTAGGTGTTTCCTTCTAGGTGTTGACCCAAGAGAAAAGGAAAAATATATGTCCATAGAAAGACGTACACACAATGTTTCCAGCCGCTTTATTTGTAATAGCAAAAAAAACTGGAAACAATCCAAATGCCCAAACAGGTGAGTAGATAAACAAGGAAGGAAGTATTGATACATACAACAGTGTGGATGAATCTCAAAATACTTAACACTGTGTGAAAGAAGCCAGACAAAAAAGAGTGCTAATTATATGTGATTCCATTTACAGAAATCTCTAAAAAATGTCAACTCATCCATAGTGACAGAAAGCAGGATGAGTGGTTGCTTGGGGTTGGGGGGGAGGCAGGGAGGGATGAGAGGGTGGGATGATAAAGGGGCATCTGGAAACGGGCAGGCGTGCCAGACAGGCTCACTAACTTGTTTGTGGCCGTGGGTTCACAGGTGTGGGGATAAGCCCAAACTTTTCCAATGGTGTGCGTATTATAAATACACAAAGTTTACTGCCTGTCAATTATACCTCAATGAAGTGGCTCTAAAAAGAATATAGGTTCCTAGGTGCCAGTCTGGAGAGTGAAGGCCAGCCGTGTCGTGGAGGGGGTGTTACAGAGAAGAGAAAAGGGAGTGTGGTGCAGGCCTTCCCTGACACCCCGGAGCAGAGCAATGAGGACCAGCCCCAGGGACCCCAGGCTGCCATCTTCCACTTGCCACTGCTGTCCATTTACAGGATATATACAGGGACCATGTCTCAACAGCATCAATTATCCCTCCAGGGAAAGTGTGTGGACATTATTATTTCTATTTTGACATCTAGAAATCCCTTCATGGCCCCCAGAATTAGTTTGGAGAACCACTGGGAAGGGAAAAGTGCACACAGTCAGCTGGTTGTGTGGTCTCCACGCCCCAGTGTGGCGGTCTGTGAGCTCTCTGGGGTCTGGCTGAACTGATCCAGGTGTCAGTAACCCATGCTCAGTGTCTAGCGAGAGGATTCCAAACAAGCTACCTTCTGAACTATCACCACCTAATTCTTCACTTGAGAACATTTAGGTTAAAACTTTACTCACCCAGGTGAGGCTAAAACTTGGTCATGTTATCCAGAGATTTGGCCAAGGAACCATAAATTTTCCCAAGTCACAAGGACAAGCGATGGAAATATGGCCATCAGGGGACTCCAACTCAATTTCTAATAAACTTCAAAGTCAGGCTAAATGATAAGTCTGACATTATTACAATGACTTCTGCTTGTATATTTACTTTGTGGGGCTTTCTTTTTCTTTCTCTCCTCACTCACATGCTCAGGCACAAATGAAGACAGGAAAGAAATATGCCAAAACATTAATGGTTGGTGGACTTTGTTCCTTGCAGAAATTTTTCCGCAGTATGATCACATCACTTTTTAAAAAAGAACACATCGTAAAATATAAATTTCATCTGCCAAAGTACATTGGTACAGAAGTGACAAACAGCACCATCACAGTCGACCACTGTACAGGACTTGTGAACTGCAACAAGCATGGGCCAACCACAGAGGAGCCCCAGATGAGAAGTTAAGACGTGGGTTCAGGTCTCAACTTGGCCCTAACTAGCTGTGTGCTGTTCGGCCTTCCACTCACCCTCTCTGGGCCTTTTCTCATAAGTAAAAGGAGCACTTCATCCTCCCCAAAGTCCCTCCTCTCTTTGAGGTCTAGGACTCCTCCCACATCCTGTTGGATCTCAAATCCTATTGGAGTCTTCTACCCCTGATCTGCTAGCTGTGTTGCTAAAATGTCAAAGGTGACTTCAAGAAAACCAAAAACGCCCTCTGATTTCACTCAAAACCTCATCCTTTACAGCGGAATCTCAGCTGCACGTCTCTCCAGCAAAAGCCCAGTATATCCCACCTCTGTGGCTAAATGTGTGGAAATGTTAATCTGGCAAATAGAGGAGGAAAGACACAGACTTCCTTCAAACCTCAAGCAGGGAATCCTCAAAACCCACTGCGGTGCTGGGACAGCCGTGGACAATTGCATCTCTGTCTGCATCTTCAGTATTGCCCAGCAAGACAGTTCCCAGCTCCTGCAGCCCTTCTTTTCTTGTCTGACGTTGACACTAAGTACCTAATACCCATTTTTATAATGCTCGGCCCTCTCCCTGAACAAATGTTGCCTTTTTACTCCAATGAGTAATATCTGAATGCCTTCCAAAGGCACCCATCTAATTTATCGGCATCTCGATCAGATCATCAGGCAGAAGGAGCAACAGTCAAAAGCACAGCATGTCGTGACTACAAAACCACAGCAGCAAGAAATAATTCTGCCTTGGAGAATTCAGACTTGACCTCAGTTCCAAAGGTCATCATTTATCACAGGAAATAAAGGGTTCACCCTATGTTTTTCTTCCTCTGTATCAAGTCTCCATCACAGGAAAGTTTACATAAAACTGAAAGGACTGCCTGTCTCCAGGAAGTGGTAACACGATCCATGGTCACAGATCCAATCCTGCCCAGTGTAAAGGAAGCTCTCTCAGGTTGCCCTCATCTGTTTCTAACAGGTCAAGTGCAGGTCACAGTCACGCAACCGGTCCAGGTCACTGCTTGGAGAAAAGAAACCAAAGATGCTGATCAACCGTATGCCCTCCTCACTTCACTCTGGGTGCTTATCTGGGCTGTAACCCCAGCAAGAGTCAGGAAACTTGCTCCCCATCCTGTGTGAGGGTCACACCCGTGATGACGGTGATATGAAGTACTGGCTGCCACCTACTGAGTCTTACCAATATACCAGTGACTGTACTCCGGTGTCTATCTCACTTCATCTTCCCCAAAAGCAGCGAGACAGGGACCGTCATTAGCCCATTTTACAGGTGAGGAAACTGACAACCTTAGGAAGCTAGCATGTGGCCAAACCATAATTCCAATCCCAGGTTCTGAACCACTTTCCAATATTGCTCTCTGAGAAATTTTACATTAAAAGGGTCTTTGCATTTCCACAGCAACTCCCATGTAACAGCAGGAACCTGCAGCCCCCAGAGGCCAGGAGATTTGCCTATGACCACCTAGTGAGGAGCTGCACCCGAGGCAGGAACCCTGGCGTGTTGATTCCCCGCTGACAGCGTTCTTGGGGCTGCAGCCCGGGCCGCAGAGCCCACCCAGAGGGCACCAGCTCCGTTAAAGGATGCGAGGGACAATCAGCGAAGGGGATGGAGAAACCTGAACTATAACTTTCCTCCAACAGGCAAAGATGCAACCCCCCGTCTCCAGACGCAGACAGCGGGCTGGAGAGGAACATATCCAGCCTTGCTTTAGGAGACACCAAAGGAAAGAGAACCACCAAAAACAGCCACATAAAGAGACCTGTGCTGAGTCTCCCAGGACCACCCAGACACCACTTACAACACCAGCGTGACACTCGGAATCAATGATCACCTTCTGAAGTCAGCATGGTGGGTAAGTGCATGAGGAAGCCGCACAATGAATGTTACCCCTGGGATCTCTCCGAACATCTCCTGCTCTCCTGCTCTCCCTTCCACATCGTGTGCGGCCCCAACCAGAACTTTCACCACTCGCTGCCTCATCTCTTCCAGCCTTGTCAGGGTCAGACATCTCAGAGATAAGTGTAGTGTGTGCTCCTGTGCCCCAGGGGAAACCTCTGGCCTCCCTGGGTCAGTGTTATAATCTCGTGTCGGCCAGTCAGTCCCGCTTCTCAGCTCCTCAACGGGATGGCTGAGTTGGAACCCGTCCCCCATCACATGCCAAAGGCCAGCCAAGCTTTGCTATAAACCAAGCACCTCAGGGCTCTTTCATTCATGACATAAACCCAGCTCTAACTAGCTAAAGAAAAAGAGAACACATAGGATCAAGGGAAGGCTACCCAAAAATCTCAACAAGAGATGACAGTGACTCTGATAACACCACTGAAAAGTCCTAGGCATTAGAAGATAACATAGGAGAAAATCTAGATGACTTCAGGTTTGTCAATGACACTTTAGATACAATAGCAGAGACTTGATCCAAGAAAGAAAGAATAGATAAGCTGGACTTCATGAAAATTAAAAACTTCTGCTCTACGAAAGATAACGTCAAGAGAATGAGAAGAAAAGCCATGGACTGGGAGAAAATATATGCAAAAGACACATCTGATGAAGGACTGTTATCTAAAATGTACAAAGAACTCTTGGGAATTCCCTGGAGGTCCAGTGGTTAAGACTCCGCGCTTTCACTGCTGGGGGCGCGGGTTCAATACCTAGTCGGGGAACTGGGATCCCACATGTTGCGAGGCCAAAATAAAAATTAAAAATAAAATAAAATTACGCAAAGAACTCTTAAAACTCAACAGTAAGAAAACAAACTACCTGATTAGAAAATAGGCCAAAAGGGGGCTTCCCTGGTGGCACAGTGGTTGAGAGTCCGCCTGCCGATGCAGGGGACATGGGTTCGTGCCCCGGTCCGGGAAGATCCCACATGCTGCGGAGCAGCTGGGCCCGTGAACCATGGCCGCTGAGCCTGCGCGTCTGGAGCCTGTGCTCCACGACGGGAGAGGCCACAACAGTGAGAGGCCCGAGTACCGCAAAAAAAAAAAAAAAAAAAAAAAAAAAAGGCCAAAAACCCTAACAGTTACCTTGTCAAAGAAGGTATACAGATGGCAAATAAGCATATGAAAAGATGCTCCACATTCTTTGTCATCAGGGAAATGCAAATTAAAACAACAATGAGATACCAGGACACACCTGTTAGGATGGCCAAAATCCAAAACTCTGATAACACCAAGTGCTGACAAGGATGTGGAGCAACAGAAGCTCTCATTCATTTCTGACTGGGATGCAAAATGGCACAGCCACTTTGCAAGACAGTTTGGCAGTTTCTTACAAAACTAAACGTACTCTTACAGTATGATCCAGCGAGTTGCACTCCTTGGTATTGACCCAAAGGAGGTGAAAACTTTTGTCCACACAGAAATCTGCACACAGATATTTATAGCAGCTCTATTCATAACTGCCAAAACTTGGATGCAACCAAGACGTCCTTCAGAAGGTGAACGGATATATAAACTGTGGTGTACATTCACACAATGGAATATTAGTGCTAAAAAGAAATGAGCTATCAAGCCATGCAAAGACTTGGAGGAAACTTAAATGTATATGACCAAGTGAAAAAGGCCAACCTGAGAAGCCTACATACTATATGATTCCAACCATATGACATTCTAGAAAAAGCAAAACTACTGAGACAGTAAAAAGGTCAGTGGTTGCCAAGGGTTTTGGGGTAGGGAGAGATGAATAGGCAGACCATGGAGGATTTTTAGGGCAATGAAACTATTCTATATGATATTATCATGGTGGATACATTTGTCTAAAGCCACAGAATGCAAAGAGTGAACCCTAATGTAAACTATGGACTTTGTATAATTATGAGGTGTCCCGTAGGTTCATCAACTGTAACAAAGGTACCACTTTGGTGGGGGATGCTGATAAAGGAGGAGGCTGTGCATATTTGGGGGCAGTGGGTATATGGGAGTTCTCTGTAGTTTCCTTTTAATTTTGTTGTGAAGGTAAAACTGTTCTCAAAACAATAAAATCTTTAAAAAAGATTAAGTATATGGCTCAGACACTTTCCCACCATCAAACAAGCCCCAAAACCACAGTCAAAACGTCGGTGGCCAATGTGAACAAAGCCTGGGGAAATAAGTCCTGCCCTGTGGGTCAGAGCAGTGGTCCACCTGCACCTGTGGTCTGAGGTACCAATGCCTAGGGCGCCCTGGACGGGCCTGAGAAAGCCTGGGGCCAGGGTGCTGAGGCTGGCACCCTGCCCCCGACATCCGGTAATGACCACCATGGATTGCTCATGGATAAATAAACTTAAAATCTTTTTTTAAATGGTCACGTGGAGTCTGTACACTCTTGAAGTCACCCACTCCTGATCTTTACAACCTGCTGTACCAAGGCAGACAGCGGAATCCCACAATGGAGCTCCATCTGGAAGAGACCACATCAAAGTCCCCTTCATGCCAATGGTGTCCAGCACGGCCTCCAACACTACTGGCCTCAGAACAGGTGCCAGTGGATGCATCTCAAAATCACTTCCTTTGAGCTTGGAGTGGAGCTGCCAAGGCCCCCTTCTGGAAATCCACAGTCTACCCATGACCTGGTGTAATCTCCTCTCTGACTGGGCCTTTAAAACTGGTTAAAGGTGCCCCATTAATCCATTAGTTGCCCTCATATTCTGAGGCGGGGGAATGACATGTGTGTGGTATTGAAGCGGAACATTATCTCTGGTTCTGTGCGAGAATCCTAGAATATCCAGGGTGGGAAGGACTTTGAAGGCTATCAAGATGGACCACCACATCCCTGTCCCTCCCAGGCACCATCCAGCTTCTGCCTGAAGCCCTCTGAGAACAGGAATCCACTCTCTCTGGGGCGGCTCAGGTCCCTCCGCAATGGTCTCGCCTCCTGTCACTCCAGTTCTATGAGCTGGGCCACAGATGACCTAGACAATCTGATGGGGTAAAGCCTTGAGAAGTTTAAAGGCTGTGATCACCTCCTCTGCTCCCCACTCCCCACCACTCCACTTTCTTCAAGATTCTCTTGTATTTCCAATGCCCCTTCTAAGGATACCGAACTCTGGCCTTTTCAGATGCAGCTCATCAGTCAGGGCAAACCCCCGACCCACCATGTGCTGGCTCTGTGTCACCTAAGCATCTTACAAACATAAGCGCAGTTCAAGCTCACGGCCACCCTGTGAAAGAGGGATCTCACAGGCTCAATTTCACAGGTGAGAAATGCCCAGAGAAGATACGCAGCACATCCAAGGTCACACGGCAGTAAGGGCAGTCACAGGGGTGCAAACCCAGGGCTGTTCCCATTCAGCATCTGTGCGTCCTGTACAAGGTAGAAGTTCAGAACATTCTGAACCATTTCTGACGAACAGACCATCACCACCACATCCAGGAGATCACATCAACCTACAGTGATAAACGCCTCGATTCCACTTCTAAGTGAAGTGGGTCCTCTGGAAAGCCTTTCCCAACAGGATTTCTGGGGAGAGTCCAGTAACGGGGCCCAACAGACAAATAACAAGTGCAGCTAGCATATATTAGCCCCAGGCCCTGCACCAGATGGTTTCCAAATATTAACTCCTTTAATCCTCCCACCAAGGTAGGTACTATTTTCACAGATGAGGAAACACACAGATCAGGTAAGCAACTTCCCCAAAGTCACACAGCTGCTGAAAGTGCTGGAGCTGGGACTCAACCCTGACTAACCTAGTTCTCAAACATAGGTTTCCGCCTGACTAGTCAGAGGCCCGATACTGCCCTCCACGACCGCAGCCAGCAAATGAACCTCCGCACACGGGCCAGCGCTGACAGTATGAGTCATTTACAAGTTCTGGACCAGCCAAGGTCTTCAGACTCAGAAGAGTCAGTGACTCAGTGCAGCCACCCGGTCCAGGGCTCCAGATTTCTCTTTGTCAAGTGCAGAGATCTGTATATGCTAAATGGCTGTTTACTAGAGCAAAACAAAGACGTCAACGCAGGCGAACAAAATCTGTAGGAAACACATGGTTTCAGCAAGTCACTGGGGCAGCAAACAATAGAAGGGAAAGGCCACAGCAGAATCGCTGCAGAGAGAAACTGCCTCGCACGTCCCAAACCTGCAGACCCCCTAACTTGTGCCAGCAGCTCGGGGTGGTGGGAGGGGGGAGTAGAAAAGCCTCTGAAGAGGCAAGGCCAGTGTCTGAGAGGCCACGGGCCTCCACGGCGCCTCTCCGAATGACCAGAGCCCCAGAGGGCGTGGAGGATGTGGCAGAACACGTGTGACCAGGGTGGAGCTTCCGGCTGAAATCGCCATCCCTCCCGTTGTGTCAGCGGAGCCACCGCCTCCCCAGAGTCCACAGTTCTGTCTGACGGTGAGCTTAGGAAAGGGCCTGTCTGCTATTATTCAGCAACTTCTAGGCGGGTCCTGTTATTATTATTAACAAAGATAAGATTACAACTAATAATAACGCGCGTGACATTTAAATGCATTTTGTCCTATCGCTCCAGCCTTGCTCTCTGAGGCAGGGTAGAGTTCAAATTCCACATTTGTATTGCTCCAGAGGCCTTGCGTGCCAATTCGCCCAAACGCAGATGAAATTTCCAGAGCCTTCTTAGGAACTAAGTGATTTTTTTTCCCCTTGAACGAGTATGCCAGGTACTCTGCAGTTGGTGCTGCTGGAGAGAAAATGACTATTGTCTTACTTACAAAACCTGTACTTAACTCTCTCCTTCACGCCTCTCAGAAGAAACCTCTGAAAATCTCCTCGAGATCCCCCAGCGCACACACACTAAGCCGTGCCTTCACCCAGCGTCTGAAGGTCTCTGAGAAGGTCTGTTCGTGCTGCGGACTCACTTGAGTCCACTGTGGGCAGCATGAGCCAGACCTGCACCAAGCAGCCCACGGTCCAGCTGGAGACGGGACAGCACACAAGAAAACCAGCCAATGTACAGTTACACGTTTTGGTGAGCAATGGGAAAGGAAGAAACGAACAGGGGGCTGTGGTTGAGAAGAACGTGGATGGCGTGGTCCGCAAAGGAGCCCGGTTACTCAGGACGGCAAACGAAGGCCTCCCTGAGAAGGTGAGGTTTATGCCAAACCCTGAAGGTCAGAGAAGAATCGAATGGGTGAAGGGCTGGGAGAGGAGGGAAGAGGCTCCAGGCAGCGGGACTGGCGCACAGGAAGGTCCACTGAAGGAACTAACAGGAGGCCAAACGGCAGAAGTAGACCAGACAAGGAAATCGGTGCGAGGGGCCACTGGCAGGGCGGGAGGGGCAAGGCAAGCCAAGACCCCTCTCTCCCGAAGCTCAACATCCCTGGCGTGGAGCTGGCGAGCCCCTTCCAAGATGGCTCCAGGGAAGAGGCCTGGACAACAGCATTCGGCACCTCCATCAGTCCTGATCACCTCCTCTGGATCATTCATTCAAGTGTGTGAGGTCTCAGAACAGGGCCCGCCTATGGGCACCCTCAATAATGTCAGCCCTGACGGCTCTCATTACAGGGCCAACACGTTAGGGGGCTACAGGATGCTCTCAGGAAATCCCTTCCTCCGGACCCCCACCTGTGCCCATTCTTCGCTTCTCACAGGAAGCAGGCCACGACTATTGTCTATTGTTCTCAAGCAAGTCACACACCAATTGTCAGTGAAGAGGCCACGCGCCACAGCAAGCAAGAAGGTGTCAGGTCTGCAAGCTTCCTGTGAAAAGTCCCTCTTTGTTTAGAAATGATGCCGGCTCATTTCTACCATTTCCATTAAAGAACACGCAGAAACTTGCCCGGAAGAGTGTGGAATGAGGTACAGTTATGATCCGCCTGTGACCAAGGCCCCAGCTCTACCCTGAGGAGGGGCCAGAACATCCTCCCCCTCTGGAGGGGGCCTCCAGGCCCACAGGGACTCAGCTGCCAGGTGAGGACTCCCCCTCTCTCATCCACTCCCCCAGATCACCCAGGAGTGAGGCCAGCTGGGGCCCAGGCCTCTGGAGACAACTGATGAACCCCACCTTCATCCAGGCCTGGAGACAGGGCCAGGACCGCATTCTCCAGGGACTAAAGAGACAGTACACCCCATCCATCCCCTACTCTACTCCATGTCCTGAGATGATGATGAGGATGATGACCAAGATGACAAGGACAACACTTAGCATTTATCATGCGCCATTTGTCAAGGATTTAAATGTCAACGACCCTATTATTATCCCTGTTTTACAGATGAAAATAGAGAGGTTCAGGGAAATTAAATAAATTAGGTCACATCCTAGTTGGTAGAAGAGCTAGGATTCAAGCCTAGGCCACTTGACTTAGTCCAACCTCGAAATCATGCCCCCTCTATGCAACGAAAGTCACCAAGGGGGTCTAGCTCATTGATGAGGCAGATCCTCAGACATCAGGACCAACTGCTGACGCCCACACATGGGATCTGCCCGGAGACGGAAGGAAGCTACGTTGGCACTTCCTCTATAGTATTATAAAATCGCTTCTTTGCACGGAAAAACAGTACATCCAAAAATCAGAAATATGCTGTGTTGGATTTTGTTTTTAAATAATCTAATTATTTCTACTTAATTAACACAAAGGTTGTTTGAAAGCTGCCTTTGCTAATTCCGTTTTCCCATCTGCTGCTTCAGAAGCAGGTAAGAGATAAATGACAAATACAAAGAATTTCTCCATCTGGGAGCACACAGGCGGGTGTGGATGAGGCCAGCGCACAGAACAGGAGTGGGATTGGTGCCAGTGTCTCTACCTTATCCTTTGCCACCTGGTGACACACCCTGCAGGTACCAAACCTGGTGGGCTTTAGACAGTACACTCATTTGGGGATCAGCACAAACAAGGGCACCCTGTCCCCTTCCTCACATCTGTGGAAATTCCACTGGCTTTTATTCCCATCTTCAGGGGACCCTGTTTCCTGTGAGGCAGCATCTAGGGGTTTGGACCTGGCTGGGCAGAGGAGTGGGGAGGCTGCATTTTCTTTTTTTTTTTTTTTTTTTGCGGTACGCGGGCCTCTCACTGTTGTGGCCTCTCCCGTTGCGGAGCACAGGCTCCGGACGTGCAGGCTCAGCAGCCATGGTGCACGGGCCCAGCCGCTCCACGGCACATGGGATCTTCCCGGACCAGGGCACGAACCCGTGTCCCCTGCATCGGCAGGCGGACTCTCAACCACTGCGCCACCAGGGAAGCCCGAAGATGCCTTTTCTGATGCCCGAGCAGCCTCCCGGTCCCACATCACCATTTGTGTGGCTGAGCCGAGGCAAAGCTCCACCAAACCCATAGCTTTGGAAACACTCCCAGAAGCCTCTAACCGGACCCCTTCATTTCATGGAAGGCAAAACTCAGGTTCACAGCAGGCACTGGAGCTACTTGCTGTAGAATCCAAGAGTGGTCAAGGGCTTTTTTTTCCTGTACTGCCACAAGCACCTTCTAAGAGCAGCAGGATGAGTTCAAAGTGGTTCTACCAAACAGCTGAATGGCCATGAGCAGCTTCTCCTGGATGGGAAGGGGGGCGCCTAAGCCATCCCGCCTTACCCTTGCCTCCACTCCTGCCCATCTTGCTTTGTCAGTTACAAGTGCCAATGATGTGCCTACTTGGACAGGAATGGACGCCTGACCCAAGAGACTCCCATCCCTTGGCTGGCTGGTTCCTGTAGCCTGGAGAGGACAGATGGGCTCTCTGTCCAGGGACCCCAAGAACTTGGGGCATTCAGCTGTGGGGACATGAGAGCAATGAGATCACACAGCCTGGGGGATGAGGCTGCCCTGTTGGGTCCGGTGCTAAGTCAGCAAGCAGCTCCTGAAATATGGAAAGAACAGCCTCATTCCTTATTTTATGGTCCATTTCGAGTCCTCATGGGGCCTGTCTCGAGATGCCTGTTGTATATGTACAATAAACCCCCCTTTATTGGAAATGGCTTTTATGGGGCTTCTCTCCCTAAGACCAAACCAGCCTAAATAGAACTCACTTATTGCACATCGGTGCATAAAAACCTATGGGTGAGTTCCACGCAGTGAGCAAAACAGAGAGGCAAGTTGAAAAGAGCACGTGCAGTCCCTGTAGGTCAGAGTCACATCCCAAGTACAGCCCCTGCTGAAGTAATCGCCAACAAGAGGGCCTGGACCACTATCACTGTACCTAGATCTGTACTAGAGAGGGGGTGAAAAGTTTGAGACATGCTGAAATCAGAGCAGTATGCCACAAAAAGGAAGAAAAAGGCTGCCTCACGGTTTGCAGCGTGTGGGTCCAACCCCTTGCGGTCCATGATATTACCTGGGGCTACCAGTCAGCTTTCTAAACCACGAGTTGCTCCTGCATCAGCTCCTTCTATGGTTCCCTAGTGCTAAACCCTCCCACCTCCTCACTAAGGCACCCAGGCCCTGGGCTGAGTCTTCAGCCAACTCACTTCCTTCTTTGCCACCTGGCACCATGCCCCACCTCCACCAGCAGCTGGAAGATCCCTGAACAGCCTAGCTCTTTCACACCACAGCTACAAAGAGAGGGCACAAAGGCCACCCACAGGTGACCTGGTCTAAGACTTTGCCTCTCAACTTACCACCATCCTCAATCCCTAACTCAGGACACAGTCAGCTCAGCCTCGGGCACCTGCCAGCCTAGGAACCCCTTGCAGCCCAAGGCCCAGCTTACAGGACAATCATAACCTCCCATCCACCCACCCCCGGCCCCGACTGGTAAGCTGGCAGAAGAGGCCATCCAAACCAGCACCAGATAATAAAACACATCTCCCTTCCCTACTCCAACCCCGCCAAACTGGCCAAATCCAGGTCCCATGGGAAAGCAGCAGCACAGGCCCTCTGGTTCCTCAACCAGCCGCCCAATAGGAAAAAGCAGCTATAGGCCTCTTTGGCTCCAGGTAGAATCCACTTTCCCTGTTTCCTACCCCAGCCGCAAGGATTAGAGAGCGTGGTCCTTTGGCTGACCCTACGGCTTTACCATTTAAACTTCCTCACCTTTGAAAACACACAAGTTATAAAAGGGAAAGCTCATTGGATGGTGGCTGAGCACTTGGGAAGGGCTCTCCTGGGTAAAAACAACCAGCATTGTTTCTAAAAGTAGGTTAAGAATCCAGATTGCTCAGGCGCACAGCAGCCTCAAATAAACCTCCCTAAGACGGTGCACACAGCTCTTCCACCTCAGGACATCCTCCTAGGAGAAGCCAGGGAGGCCCTCTGTCTCCAGGTGGTCCCCGGCTCAGCTAAGGACACAATTTCATCATGGGGCCCCACTCCCAGGACCTTATTTAGTTATTTGTTGTTTGTTTCATTTTTTCAAATAACAGGATTTTTTATTTTATTTTTCTGGCCCCTCACAAGGCATGCGGAATCTTAGCTCCCCGACCAGGGATCGAACCTACACCCCCTGCAGCAGAAGTGCAGAGTCTTAACCACTGGACCGCTGGGGAAGTCCTTCAGGACCTCATTTAAATCTAATCCCCTCCCAAAGGCTCACCTCCTAAATATCACTGCACTGGAAGTTAGGGCTTCAACATATGAATTCTGGAGGACACAAACATTCAGTCCACAACGCCCACTTTGAATTAAAATCCTTGCTCTTCCACTCACCTGCCCAGGAGCCTCGGCAAAGGCCTGCTCTACCCTGAGCCCCAGTTTCCTCATCTGTAAAACAAGGCTGGTGATGCCTGGCTCACAGAGGAGTTAAGAAGATTAAGGAAACTGAGGAATAGAAAGCAGGGAGGACAGAGCCCGACATATGAACAGGGCCCCAAAAATTATGGGCAGGAGGGGACCAGACACATGTGCTTGATTCACAGAGGAAAGGCTTCCTGGTTCCCAGCAGAGGGGGTAAAATGGGTAAAGGCTGCCACTTGTCCCAAGAGGTTGCAGTGAGTCCCCACTAGCCCAGCACAGAGTAGCACAAAAGGATGGAAGGCATCTTGGAGTCTGCCTCCCAGCTAGACACTGAGCGCCCTAGGACAGGTCTGCACCTTCCTCTTTGGACCCTAAGATCCTATACAAATTATTGTTTGTGGTCAGTAATAGCAACAATTAATTTTTTTTAAAATAAATTTATCTTTTTATTTATTTTTTGGCTGTGTTGGGTTTTCGTTGCTGTGCGCAGGCTTTCTTTAGTTGCAGCGAGCGGGGGCTACTCTTTGTGGCGGTACGTGGGCTTCTCATTGCGGTGGCTTCTCTTGTTGTGGCACATGGGCTCTAGGCACACGGGCCTCAGTAGTTGTGGCACGTGGGCTCGGTAGTTGTGGCTTGTGGGTTCTAGAGCGCAGGCTCAGTAGTTGTGGAGCACAGGCTTAGCTGCTCCGCAGCATGTGGGATCTTCCCACACCAGGGCTCGAACCCGTGTCCCCTGCACTGGCAGGCGGATTCTTAACCACTGTGCTACCAGGTAAGTCCCAACAATTAATATTTAAGTGCTTGGTATGGGCTAGGCCCTGTGTGCAACACATCCCATGCATCATCTCAATGAAGCCTCAATATTCTTCCCATTTTGCAGATGGGGAAACTGGGTACATAGTGGTGAAGGGAACTATTCAAGGTCAGACAGCTCTTAAGTGGCGGGTGGAAATTCAAACCCAGGTCATTTGACTCCAAAAAGGACCCCGGCCTCCACTCAACCGCCTGCCAAAGGCATATTGCTCTGCTTTCATCCCTTTTTGGTCCTGTTCTATCTTTCCCCTCAACAGCCCAAGCTACGAATCTGATAACCTCTCCCAGGCTTCCGGTCTTCCTGGTAGACCTCACACCATGTTGTGGAGCTGGCTTACATGGGCACATGCCAATTACAAACATCTTTTCCCATCTCCCTGTTGAGTGATGTCAGGTTGACAGCCTGAAATCAGCTATGGAGGGAATATTCACACCATGGAAACACAAATGCTACAAATCACGACATTCTTCTTTCCAAAGAGCTGGTTGTTAAATGTTTACCAGCACACGCCTGGCCTCACAGCTACGCAGGTGGTCGAGCTCTGTCTGGCCTCTTGCTCAAGAGGCCTCCGTTTAAGTTGTAGCCTCAAACCTAAAATCGCTCTTTCTGTCTGATCAGGTTTTGAATTCCAAAACCCAACTGTGAAAACTGAAGATCAAAGAGACACATCACACCATGACGACTCAGGGTAGCCCTGGCCACCAGGAAAAGGGAGTAGGCGCTGTGAGTGGATAACTATCGTTTCAGTCCACCCAGGGCCCCTCTCTCTGCTGAAAAATTGTCCTGCCCCCACTTACTATGCTATGCTGCCAATCAGTGCCCTGCCACCTGCATGACTCATAGGACCCCAACCCCTGTTCACAAGTGTGGACACAAAACCCAAGCAAGGCTGATCAGAATGTTTTAATGACATCTGATATATTGGTGCTGGCACAGGAAGTCTTTCTTTGGGGGGACGGCAAATCTTAACGACAAAGAGCAGCTGGCCGGGGCTTCCCTGGTGGCGCAGTGGTTGAGAGTCCGCCTGCCGATGCAGGGGATGCAGGTTCGTGCCCCGGTCCGGGAAGATCCCACATGCCACGGAGCGGCTGGGCCCGTGAGCCATGGCTGCTGAGCCTGCGCGTCCGGAGCCTGTCCTCCGCAACGGCAGAGGCCACAACAGTGAGAGGCCCAAGTACCACAAAAAAAAAAAAAAAAAAAAAAGAGCAGCTGGCCATCTTTCCCGTGATGGTGAAAGAGATGAGCTGTGTCAGGAAAGAAAGAGGCCAACACACCAAGAGAAGCAGAGCCAAGAGCTTTGGAAGGCGGGGAGACAGGAAACAGAGAGGGACCATCACCAGATGACATCATTTGAGCCCCACCCAGAATTAAACCAAACTAAACTAAGCTCCCTAGGATTGATTTGTTTCTTGTTTGTTTCACTTAAGCTAGTTGGAGTTGAGCTTCTGTCACTTGAAATGTAAAGAGACATACCTAATCACAGTCATTTTGGTGAAATTCAGAAGAACAAGGCTGCAAAATGACACAGGAACAAGTTGAAAATGCCAATGACAGCACCCAAGGCAGCATGTGAGCAGCACATTTTGATAACAAACATCGAGCCTCTTGGGGCACATGGCATTTGAGAAAAGCAACACTGTGATTCTCTGATGTGTCCAGCCATCTCTCTCAGAATGTGTGTTACAGAAAAAGTCCCACAATTAGTAATCAACCAGGTTTTCAATACTTGGGGGACAGAGGGGAAGAGAAGGAGACAAGAAGTAAAGATTGTAGAAGAAAAGCTAAGAGCATAATGGAAAAGAGAATTTCCTTCTTAGCCAAGCGCTCAGACTTTTAAGCTAGAAAAGTTTAAGAACTGCCTATACCTGTTTCCTAAACTAAAGGGTCTACAGACCAGTATCCTAGGAAATGCCAAAAAAGAGATGGCCCATTAAAAAAAAAAAAAAAAAGGTGGATTCCATGTCCAAATAATTTTGGAAAACCTGATTTATACAGTGAAAAAGAATATTTTATTCCTCTGCAGGACTTCTCAGAGCCTTTGATATAAGAATGTGCATTAAGAATATCCAAGAGGGCCTCCCTGGTGGCACAGTGGTTGAGAGTCCGCCTGCCGATGCAGGGGACACGGGTTCATGCCCCAGTCCGGGAGGATCTCACGTGCTGCGGAGCGGCTGGGCCCGTGAGCCATGGCCGCTGAGCCTGCGTGTCCGGAGCCTGTGCTCCGCAACGGGAGAGGCCACAACAGTGAGAGGCCCGCGTACCACAAAAAAAAAAAAAGAATATCCAAGGAACCCTCCTACGCTGTGGGTGGGAATGTGAATTGGTGCAGCCACTATGGAAAACAGTATGGAGGCTCCTCAGGAAACTAAAAATAGAATTACCATATGATCCAGCAGTCCCACTCCTGGGCATATAGCTAGACAAAACTCTAATCCAAAAAGATACATGCACCCCTATGTTCATAGCAGCTCTATTCACAATAGCCAAGACATGGAAACAACCTAAATGTCCATCGACAGATGAATGGATAAAGAAGATGTGATACATATATACAACGGAATACTACTCAGCCATAAAAAAGAATGAAATAATGCCATTTACAGCAACATGGATGCAACTAGAGATTGTCATACTGAGTAAAATAAGCCAGAAAGAGAAAGACAAATACCATATGATATCACTTATATGTGGAATCTAAAATATGACACAAATGAACCTATCTACAAAACAGAAACAGACTCATGGACATAGAGAACAGACTTGTGGTTGCCAAGGGGGAGGGGGTTGGCGGAGGGATGGAGTGGGCGGATGAGGTTAGCAGACGTAAGCTATAATATATATAATGGATAAACAACAAGGCCCTGCTGTATAGCACAGAGAACTATATTCATTATCCTATGACAAACCATAATGGAAAAGAATTTTTAAAAAAAGAATATCTAAGAAAAAGCTATAGTAAGCAATATTTCCCAAAATATTTGACCATAGAACCTTTTTTCTTGGATATAGCTCTTAACATTTCCTGTAATGGTGTTTCACGGAACACTTGTCCTAATTTGGTTCTGACTTAGAAATGCACACTTAAGCTGCCATCAGGAACACAACTTGTACTTCCAAGTTCCAAGAGACAACTTCAGCCCTACTCCCTGGTGGGTCAACCACCTGCCAAGTGTCTCCATGTGTGAGGGGGGAAATCAGTAACTCACACGCAGACATCTGATAACACAAAATAGGGGTAGTACAGAGGTCAGAGTGAGTCACAGAATTAAAGAGAACTTCTGAGGATAAAATGTAAATATATCAAAGGAGGTTCATAACAGAATCATACCCCCCCAAAAATCACTGGGTCAATTTTAACTTCATTGCCTAAAATGATGGTACTTCCCATTCTTGCAGCAGATGGGGGAAACAAGAGTTTAAAAGATTCAGAATCAGAATCCCACAGATTCTGGATCAGATATCATTTAGCTTTTTAAAAAACTGACCTCTAGAAAAGGTTATATCACATATCACATTATATGCTAGAGAAAAAGGTCAAGGCCACTTCGTGGCCCATGGTCTAGAACTGTGCTGTCCAGTACACTAGCCACTATCTGAAGTTGAATATTAATTAATTAAAATTAAGCTAAATTAAAAATTCAGTTCCTCCGTAGCACCAGCCACATTTCCAGTGCTCAATAGCGCTCTGTGGCTAGTGGCTACCATACTGGGTAGCACAGATACAGAACATTTCCATCATCACAGAAGGTTCTATTGGACAGCGCTTCTCCAAACTCTCTGACTCACCTCCCTGGTCACAGCTGAGTGGCCCAGACCAGGCCACCTAACCCAAGGGCCGTCGAAGGATGGCCAGAAGGTCTATAGGATGATCTAAATTGAGGACTTTGCCCAGTAAAAAGGCAGTGACTAACTCACCAGCCAGTTTCTCTCTTTGGGGAGTCTGAACTCAACAGAGCCAGTGAGTTGTAGTGGGAACATAAGAAGAGACACAACAGCAGGATTACAAAGCAGAGAGGGAAGCCACCAGTGGCGAGAGCCACCAGTGGCGAGAACCGTGCTGAGAGAGGGAGATGGGGAGCGGCTGGAAGGAAATGTCTACTATCTGAGGAGCGCACACCTTGACTGTCACAGGTTAGCCTGACTTCCAAATACCCTTCACCTGTGACTCTGTCTGCCAAAGCCAGCTGTCCCTGTACCCGGGGCAGCTGCAAGCGCCATGAACAAGACCCCAGCAGCAGCCTTCAGCCCGTGACACGGGAGATGGTCTGCAGAACCCAGCTGTCTCGCTCCTCGTGTGGGAGAAACCTCAGGCGTGTGTTCTGTACTGGTTCTCAGAGCTCCTAGTGGGACAGAGCATGAGCTGCCCCAAATGGCAAACTGCTCGATGGAACACCCTTTTTTGGCTTCCTTTGTTTTCCTCTCACCTCTCCACTGCCCTGCTGGTGTTTCCTGGGACCATCCCCCAAATAAGCCACTTATACTCGAATCACTGCCTCAGAGGCTACTTCTGGGAGAATCTGAACTAAAACAGGTAAGGTAAACAGAGTAGGTCTTTGTACCTTGCAACGAAAAATGCCAAGCGTATATTGGCTCTGATCAATTTGGAGACTAGAATGTAATAAAATACAATTGGCTCTGATCAATTTGGAGACTAGAATGTAATAAAAGACAACCCTGGTGAGAATGCAAAATGCTACAGCTCTTTGGGAAACAGCTTGGAAGTTTCTTATAAAGTTAAACATACACTTACCATATGACCCAGCAATCCCACTCCTAGATATTTACCCAAGGGAAATGAAAACTTATGTTCACACAGAAAGCTGTTCATGAATGTTTATAGTGGCTTTATTCATAGTCACCAAAAATTGGCAACAACCCAAATGTCCTTCAACTGGGGAACAGATAAACAAACAATGGAATACTACTCAGAAATAAAAGGGAACTTATACACATGGCAACACAGTGAATCCAAATACATTATGCGAAGTGAAAGAAGCCAGACTCAAAAGGCTACATTCTGTGTGATTTCATTTGTGATATTCTTGTAACAACAAGACACAGGGACAGAAAATAAATCTGAGGTTACCAGAAGCTGGGGCTGGGGGAGGAGATGACTACAAAGGAATCTGGGGGAATTTCAGAGGGTGACGAAAATGTTCTTCATTGCGGTGGTACTTATATGACTACATGTATTTGTTAAAATGTACAGACCGTGCGATTTTAAAAGGTGAAGTTTACATCTTAATGAAATAAATGGGGAAAATAAAAGATAATAAAGACAATACTCTAAGCAAGGGCCCCAAACATGCTCTTGGACTGGCTGCACCATAGCCCGTCACGGCAGCTCAGGTGAGATGTAAATAAAGACATGCAGGCCAGTTGGTCAGGCAGCCCAGCCCATCTACAGCATCCCCTCATCCACGGACTCAGCCACTCTGCCCCAACACTCTCGAGATATGACGTACTCCCACCTGTCACAGTGCCCCCGGGGGAGTCATGTCAGATTTGGGGAGCTGGGGGAGAGGACATTCCCCTTCCCAATTCAGAATCACTGCTTTAGCTTCTCCTTAGGCCAGTACAGCCAGCCTACCAAGGGGAGAATGTTGACCAAAGTTTCCATTAGACAAATTAGAAACAACTTCCAAACACTCACCAGAGAACACAAGTAGACATCGGAGGCTGTGATTAGAGTTAAAATGAAAGGGGCATCAACAGATACATAAACAAAATGTGATACATCCACCCAACGGAATATTACTCGGCCACCAAAAGGAATGCGGTCCTGACACCTGCTACCACATGGATGAACCCTGAAAATGTCAGACTAAGTGAAAGAAGCCCAACACAAAAGGCCACATATTGTATGATCGATTTATGTGAAATGTCCAGCAAGAGAGGACACAGATTGCCAGGAGCTGTAACGGGCAAATGGCGAGTGACTACTCACAGGTGTAGGGCTTCTTTTGGGATGAAACTGTTTTGGAATGAGATAGTGTTGACGGTTGCACAACATTGTGAATACACTGAGATTCACTGAAATGTACACTTTAAATGGTGAATTTTGTGATATGTGAATTATATCTCAATCTTTTTAAAAAAGGAAAGAAAAGGAATATGCTCAAAGGCCAAACACTCATAACCAGAGACACAGCCACTAGGCCAGAGTCCAAGGAAAGTGGCTCAGAAGGCTAGGGGACGGGTCGGGGTGGGAGTGGGGAGGAGAGGGGTGTGCTGCGGCCCGGTGTCACCTCCCCAGACCCACAGGCCTCGACCCGGCCATGCCGACCATAAGTAAGTTCCCTAAATTCTCCGATACTGAGAGCCTTTCTGCAAAGAGCAGAGAGGGCCTGGAGGATGGAAGGTGGGGTCTGGGGGGTGACGGGTGATTCCTGGAGCTGGGACTCTGCTTCTGCTCGCATCTCACATGTGGTGTCTTGTTCACAGCCGTTTTCCCCGTTAGACTGGGAACCCCCCGAGCACAAGGACCAGGTCCGCCTTGCTCACCTCTATGTCCACAGTCCCTGGAGCACGCGTGATGCTCAGAGTGACTGAACAAATGAGACCAGAGTGGAAATTAAAATCCTGTCTAAAACTTGTCACAATATATGTCTGAAGACTCGAGTAGCACAGGATAGACAAAACCTTCTTTTGGGTTTCAAGAGACAGGATTCAAGCTCTAGTTGTGCAACCCTGGGTGGGTCGTAGGTCTTCCCTGGCCTTCAGTTTCCTCTTCCTTTAAAAAGAGTTATTTGGCCAAGATGACCGTTCGGCACCTCCCCCAAACTCAAGCACTGTATGGTTCTGAAAGCATTTTTCCAAGGCGCTTTAGTGCCACTGCAGAGGGACAGTCACCAGCCCAGAAGGCTCCATGTGTGCCTCATCCTTTCTGGCTGAGGTTTGGTTTAGTCTAAAGGCAAGAGTCAGAGGAGACACATCAGCTCCATTGACTAAGGCATAATATTTTCCATCAGGTGTCACAGCATTCTGTACTTTTTCCTTTTCCCCAGGGGACTCCCAAAAACTGTCCACACAAGCATCTGAAAATAATGTGTCCTGTGAAAAAGCATGCACACATGCACACACACACATCCCCCCGGGGCAAAGAACCGCCAAGAGCCCAAACACGAAAACTCCTCCAGGCCCCCCTCCCCAGGCCAAGCTCCAGAAGCTGGATCCGGGAGATGCTGCATTTTTCTGGAATTGTGTCATTATCCACAAAGAAGTTCACTCTCAGGCCTCGCATCCACCCTAAAGCTGGGTTGGGCTGCCCAGAGCCACAGTGAAGAAAGAGCTGGCCACTCACACCATTTTTATGGTGCGCTATATGACCTCCAAGCAAGCTGGGTGTGCGCCAGGGACAGAGCCGGGATGCTGGTCCAGCCTTGGAGAGGCCACACATCACACTTCGGGGACCAGGCTCACGCAGAGCTTGGACTCAGTCAATGGGACACATAAAACAGAGCAGCTGCCTCGAGGACTCCAAGCTTCCAGTTAAAGGGGGAACACAGAGTGCAGGCTTGTCCCGCTCCTCCACAGGCCTCCAAAGGCAGGGTCCAGGGGGCTGTGGAGACCATGACGCCGAGAGGAGCAGACATCAGCGACCTGGTGTGGCAGGTTTTCTGATGCACCCCAGAACCTGAGATAGCTCATGGTTGGCCCAATCCCCCACGCTCTTCCTTGGAATTTGGGAATCCCACCAAGGGCCAATGTAATCTACTCCACTACTGAGCTCTACCACTGAGCTCAGAGGGGCACTGGGTGGTGTGGACACCACTGCGTCGTCCCTGGGCTGTCACCACTGAGCTGTCTCCAGGCTCAGAAGGACATGACAGCAGTACTCCCTCACCAGCAGGTCAGGACAAGCCAGGGTCTGAAACCAGCCTGGAGCAATGAGATGGTCAAGGAAAGCCAGGCCAGCATCCCCTACCGGGCATAGGACAGGGCCTTCACAGTCCACACTGACCATGACCCTTGCCCTCCAATGTCCAGCACTTTCCCTAAAAACTCCTGGCCTTTGGGACACTTGATTTACTGGCTCCAGGGGAAGAAGATGACTTACTTGATAAATAAATCTGGACAAGTTCCAAAGTTCAAAGCCGCAACCAGGGTCTCATCTCTCAATTTCTTCAGGAAAGAGAAACGCTATTTATTGGGCTCTCCTCCAAGACCCCATAAACATGAGGCAAAAAACAATGAACGAGCCCCCCCAAGCCCCTCACTGAACCCCACTAGTCAGGAACTCACAACTAAAAGCAAATTCAATGAGGCCACAATTCCACCTGTCAACAATCCCACCTTTGCCTGTAAGTCAGGAGAAAACAGAAGTGAAGAATGTTCTACAGGAACACAGGAAGGTGGCTTTATGGGAAACATGAGGACAGAGGGAGGACTCTATTTGCCTAAGGTCACACTGCTACTCGGAGTAGAATGGAAACCAAACTCAGGCCACGTGACTCCTGGACCAGTGCTCTTCCCCCAGTGCCCCAGTGTAGCCACTGCACCCAGGTATCTGGGTGCTCTGGGGGCCGGTGGAACCATATGTCCCAGAGAGAGGCACTCATAGAACCTCCCACCCCTCGGCCCTGGGAAAGGGCTGTGTTCCCGCTCACTGGGATCCAGCCAAGCCTCTCCCAGGAGTTTCACCATCTCTCAGATTCCAAAAGGGGAAACAGCAGGGCAGCTCTCTGTCTATCACAGGCCTGGGCTGCCAGGGAGCAGAGCGTGGTGATCCATCAGTTGCCCCCGCCATCAGGACCAGAAGCTGGGGCTGCCAGGCTCCACCCCACACCGACCAGATAGTTTCCCTTCCACACACCTGTCTCCAAGACGGTCTTACTACTGACACACCTGCCCATCAGCACACCTTGCAGCACAAGCAGCGACAGGGACCTGCCAGGGAGAGTGCTGGCTGCAGCACTTCAAGCGAAATGCCTTATTCCAGGTTCCCGGGCCTGGGCGAGCTTGGCACACCTGTCCAGATGTAACACTATCTCAAGGCAGTAAGGGTAGGATGAAGAAAACAGGTTCCTGCTCATGGGAGAGCTGCAAGTGGGAGATGCACAGGGCAAAGGAGCAGGATGCAAGTTCAAGACCACCAAGATCAAGGCCAGTGGCTCTCAACACTGGGACACCTGGCAGTGTGTGGAGTCATTTTTGGCTGTCGTAACTACAGGAGTGTTACTAGCATCTAGGGATGCTGTTAAACACCCTCCAGGACTTCCCTGGTGGCGCAGTGGCTGAGAATCTGCCTGCTGATGCAGGGGACACGGGTTCAAGCCCTGGTCTGGGAGGATCCCACATGCCGCGGAGCAATTGGGCCCGTGAGCCACAACTACTGAGCCTGCACGTCTGGAGCTTGTGCTCCGCGACAGTGAGAGGCCCGCGCACCGCGATGAAGAGCGGCCCCCGCCTGCCACAACTAGAGAAAGCCCTCGCACAGAAATGAAAACCCAACACAGCCAAAAATAAATAAATAAATAAATAATTTTTTTAAAAAAACAAACAAAACACCCTCCAGTGCACAGGACAACCCCACAATAAAGGATTATCTAGCCCCAAATGTCAATACTGATAAGGCTGACAAACACTGTTTTAGGCACATACCTTCTGGAAGGCTTTTTCTTTTACTGTTCCCCAGGCCCCTTTCATCATCGCTGTATAAGACAGCAAGAAAATAACACGGGGAGCCTGACAATTACAACTTCAGATAAAAGTTCACAGCCTGTCAGAATGGAAGTTTGGGCTTTTCATCTATTACCATGACTATCAGTCACTGGGATGCAGGAAGGAAGGCCAGCCTTTGCGAAAATAACTCAGAGCAGAGACAGCTTTAAGAGGAAGTTCTCAGTACGTTCTTTAAAAAGTTTAAGCATCACAGAAAGGCCCTGGTGATGCCATAAACATCCAACTTGCGCTACCTTTTTCATCTGATTAAATAAGCAGCCCTCTGCCAGGGGCTTTTGGATATGGCCTGATTTCTGTCGTAACGTGGTTTTAATCAAGGGATTGTGGCTCTTCATTCCTTCAGGAAATTCTGTCAAATGTTTCACATTCCTCATAGAGAACAACTGTCTGTACAGGTTAAGATCCCAAGTTTTAAATTGTGGGGTAAGTGGCCTTCTGTTGTTTCTTAATGTCAGTATGAGAAAAAATAAGAAGTGAAGAAGGAAAGAATGCAAATGTTCGTCAGGGAAAACACACACAAAACCAGAAACATTCTTCCCCTCATGTACAAGGTCAACAATATCTGGGTAAATTTGCTTCATGTTTTTGCAGACCGCTGATGGAACATGAGAAATGCTATTGCAAAGGCCCCTCACAGGAGCGCCGGGAGACGCCTAAAAATAGCCATTTTACCCAACGGGGGGTTATCTATTAGAACTGCACCATTCCCAGCATGACTGAGCAGCACAAAGTGTGACACTGGGGCATGAAAAATATAGTAACGTACGCTATGACAAATTCTCTTTACTTAGAACGGGAGGAGATAAACTCGGCCGTGACTAAGCCACTCCCTTTGAAGCTCACTGCCAATTTTCCACGTAGCTCATACCCAGTTATCAAGATGCGGATTTGGGAAAGTGAGGGGAGCGGATGGAGAGTCTGACACCTCCTTATCCCTTCCTGGAAGTAAGGGAGTGGCATCAAAAGTTTTGTGAACCTTGTGCAAGTTAATTTCTCTGAGCCCCTCAGTTTTCATCTGGAAAATAGAGGTGGTTGTGAAAACTTAAAATGAGAATGTACAGGCCCAGGGCTCAGCACAGAGGAGGCCCTCACTCAACAACTGTGAGTTCATGCTGATTGGAGGGGACACCTTTCCAGGCACGGTCGACCCAGAGATCTGGGCACAGCACTCAGAGGGGAAATTCTGCCTCTCAAGAGTGTGTTTGGAGCCCAAAAGGACCCAACTCTTCGCAGACTCGGTTTTTTTTAATCTACTCCGTGAGTCCCTATCCAGCTGGTCAGAAATGTGGGACGGCAGGGACTCCTGGGAGCAAAAATTGGTAAAGCTGTTCTGGAAAGCAATTCGGTAGCACTCACCAACATCCCTCCACCATCAAGTCCACTTCTGGTGTCTGCAATGTCCCTGCACACGTGCACAGAGTTATGATAATGATAATAACGATGGTATAATAGTAGCCAACCTTTATGAAGCATTTAAAGAGTTCTAAATGTTTCACATGTAATTTATACACATACATTTGACACATTATAATCTGGTATAATCTACATGTGATATTTATTTGATATAGATAAGTAACTTCACCCTACAAAGTAGGTCTTGTTTTTTTGTGTTTTTTTTTTAACTATATTTGAACAAAGTAGGTTTTATTATCTTTATTTTACGGTATAGAAAGTGGAGACACGGAGAGCTTAGTAATTTGCCCTAGGTCAGGGGTCAACAAATGTTTTCAGTAAGAGGCCAGATGGTAAATATTTTAGGTGGACCAGATGGTTGCTGTCACAACTATTCAACTCTGCTGCCGCATCATGAAAGCAGCCCCAGACAACAGTAAACACGTGAGCATGGCTGTATTCCAACAGTAAACACATGCGCACGGCTGTATTCCAACAGAACTTTATTTATGGACACTGAAGTTTGAATCTCATATAATTTTCATGTATCAGGAAACATTTATCTTTTGATTTTCTTTTTCAACCATTTGAAAATAAGAAAATCATTCTTGCCTCATGGGCCATACAAAAACATGAGGAGGGTAGGTTTGGCCAGAGGGCTGCAGTTTGCCAACCCCGCCCTGGGTCGTACACCCCTGACCCCCGACCCCTCAAGTGAAGTCCCATTTCAAAGCCAGGCAGTCTAGCTCCAGAAGGCAGTCGTGATATCATGCCTTCATTACTTCATTTAACGGCAAAAGGAAGGATATATAAATGGTTCACTAAGTTACGCATGCATATTATGAGATGTGTTGCAGCATTAAAAGTCATGCACACATGGACTGACCAGCAGCAGATCTGGACACGTGAAGTGAAAAAAGCAAGTTGTCCGTCAATATATATACATCATGACCCCATACGTGTATTAAAAATAAAAGTAATCGTGTATATTATGTATACATAAATACACACTTATTGGTGGACATATAAACAGTGAACATAAAGAAACAGTTCTAGAAAGAACAGGAAACCTCATGGGCAGTGAGGGCGGCGGGTTGGTGGCGGTGAGGGGAGTTTTGAGCTCTCCTGTGAAGGTATGCTGCTCTGTAATTTGAACCTTTTACATCCCAAATGCATCCTTCTATTTCTTGCATAATGAAAGGAAAAAAAAATTGAGGTCCTAGTTACAAGGCACTACTACTGACATACTTTGAGCTCTCTGAGCAGTTTCCACGTACTTGGATCTAAACAAAGGCTGGTTATAATTAATTACTGAAGGACAAAGACATTCTTTCCAGAAGGGAAAACAAACAAGCCAACAAAGGTGGCATAAACTATAGTAAGTAAACACAGCTATGTCTCTCTCTATCAATAGTGATTTTTTTTAATTGCACATGTGTACAACCTAACCTTCTCTAGACACCATTAACCTTCAAACCAAGGATGTCGGTTGTAAACAAAGCTGTCAAGGTTTTCATCTGGTGTGTGACAGTCCAGGCCTAGCTTTCTTCCCTGCATAAACTTTAATTTATGAAGTTATTTTGGTTTGCTCCGCTGGCATGAGCACAGCTAAAGGGAGAGTCATCGACTGGGGAAACGAGATTTCCCCCAGTGCCAATTTTTAAATCCAGCCTCTAGGTCATCTTATTTTTTGGATGCTTCCCACAGTCACATTTTTGGTTTGTTTTACATGAAAGAGCACATTCCCTTTCCCCAAGCCAGGTTTACCATTTCCCGTTGTTCTTATTAAACGCATCTTATTCAAGTGGAATGTTCTCAGAGTTTCTGCCTTTCCCTGGCCCCGGTAGGAGGCGTGGAGTGGATACCCCAAGACGGTCACATGGACTCTGCACTCCAGGTTGCCTCTGCGTGCCATGCAATCACATCTGCAGAACGTAAGAAGGTCCAAGATCCCACTCTGACCCCAGGACCCCAGACTTTTCTCATCTGGAACAGACCCCCATGAGGCCCTCAGCCACTCCCTCTGTGCCCATTAAAACAGCAGCTGCTGAAGCAGACTCTGATGGTGCTAAAATGCAAACCTGGGAGGAGCCCAGTCCTACGCAGGTGACATTCTCATCAGAGCTGTGAGGGCCTTCAGCTGACCAAACAATGAATGTTTTTAATCCTGAGCAACACCTGGCTTGGAGGGTCCAGGAGGGAGCTTTAAACCTCAACTAGGCATGCCATGCTAGCCTCAAATCCGTGACACAACCGTATGAATTGCTAAAACTGGCAAGAAGAGCTATCCTAGCCAGCATTTGAACCCAGCCAGCCATCTTGCAGCCTTCAGACATCGTCTCTTCCGATGTGGCCATGACTGATTTCTTCAGCTGACTGATCCGAGATGGATCATCACTTGCCCCTTTGAACAGGGCAATTCTAATTCCTTGCTTTTGTGGTGGGATCAATTTTATGTTTTCCAAATGTTCTCCCACCACATTAGGAACAGAAAATAAACTGTTATACAATCTACTTTAGGTATATAGTTTTTGTTGTTGTTGTTGTTGTTGTTGTTGTTGTTGCGGTACGCAAGCCTCTCACTGTTGTGGCCTCTCCCGTTGTGGAGCACAGGCTCCGGACGCGCAGGCTCAGCGGCCATGGCTCACGGGCCCAGCCGCTCCACGTTATGTGGGATCTTCCCGGACCGGGGCACGAACCCGTGTCCCCTGCATCGGCAGGCGGACTCTCAACCACTGCGCCACCAGGGAAGCCCCGATATAGTTTTTTTTTTTTATGATGTTTACCCTCTTACTCTTGTTTTAAAGACACATTCACCCCAACCTTCATTGTGGCACTATTTTTTTTTTTTTTTTGGCTGCGCCAGGTCTTAGCTGCGGCACACAGGATCTTCGTTGCCACGTGCGGGATATTTAGTTGCGGCATGTGAACTCTTAGTTGCCGCATGTGGAATCTAGTTCCCTGACCAGGGATCGAACCCGGGCCCTCTGCATTGGGAGCGCAGAGTCTTAGCCCCTGGACCACTAGGGAAGCCCCTACCCTCTTACACTTTTAAGTGCACGATACAGTATTGTTTATTGTTAACTATAGGCACAATGTGTACAGCAGATCTCTAGAATTATTCTTGCATAACTGAAACTCTATACCTATTAAACAGCAACTCCGCATTGCCCTCCTCCCCTCCAGCTCATGGTAACCACTCTACTTTCTGCTTCTATCAGTTTGACTATTTCAGTTTCCTCATATAAGTGGAATCATACAGTGTTTGTCCTTCTGTGAAGAGCTCATTTCACTTAGCATAACGTTCTCAAGATTCATCCACGTTGTCTGTCGCATGTGGCAGGATTTCCTTCTTTTTTAAGGCTGAATAATATACCGGTGTGTGTGTGTGTGTGTGTGTGTGTGTGCACGCGCGCACGCGCACCACATTTTCTTAATCCATTCATCTGTCAAAGGACATTTAGGTTGCTTCCATCTCTTTGCTATAGTGAATAATGCTGCAATGAACATGGGTGTGCAAACATCTCTTTGAGATCCTGATTTCAATTCTTTTTGATAAATACCCAGGAGTGGAATTGCTATCATATGGTAGTTCTATTTTTAATATTTTGAGGACCCTTCATACTGTTTCCCACAGCAGCTGCACTGTTTTACATTCCCATCAACAGGGCACAGGGGTTCCAGTTTCTCCACATCCTCGCCAACACTTTTTATTTTTTGTTTTTTGATAACGGCCATCCTAACGGGTGTGAAGTATTATCTCACTATGGCTCTGATTTGCACTCCCCTGATGATTAGAGATGTTGAGTATCTTTTCATATACTTGTCAGCCATTTGTATGTCTTCTTTGGAGAAATGTCTATTCAAGTCCTTTGCCTTTTTTTTAATTGGGTTATTTGGTTTTTTGCTATTGAGCTCTAGGAGTCCCTTATTTGGGGGGGATATTAATCCCTTATCAGATATGTGGTTTGCAAACATACAGTTTACTTCAGAGCAATGTTTTATAGCCTATTTGAATACAAGATTTTCAGACATCTATATGAGGAGTCAGCAAGATAATGCCTGTGGGCCAAATGTGGCCCACGTCCAATTGTTTAGGCATAGGCTATGGCTGCTTTCAAGCTACCATGGTCAAGTTCAGTAGTACCACAGAGGCCACCCAGGCCACAAGCCTAAAATATTTACTATCTGCCCTTTTCAGAAAAGGTTTGCTAAACCCTGGTATACAGGATCAAGGCTTAAACGCAAATGTCTATTTTGGCCCCAATCATAATGTAACAGGAAGGACAATTCTGAGTCAGACTGTTCTCTTTAAACACTGTGATTTTTGTGACTGGAAACGACTTTAAAACCCAAGCTCCTACCACCCAGGACTACAAGTTACTGAGGAGTCTCTGGCACTACCAGGAGGTGCCTATTCTTACACAGTTGGGGTGGACAGTCGTGGTTTTCACTTTGTGGCCCTCCTTCCTCCCCTCCTCCGACAGCCATTCAACCTGACCCCCTGCCATCATTCCTTCCCTCCACTCCAGGCATCAGGCAGGCAAGAGATACCGTGCTACCAAAAAGTGTATCTTCCAGGACTTTCCGGCTGCTTTTCCAAAAAGATGCTCTCTTTGCACTGCGGTTGCTAAGAGGGCTGCTATGGGACCCCCTGAGCAGCCAAGAATTAAGTGGAGGAGAGACCAGCAGAGCTGCGAGGGACAGAAAGAACCCCAGGGACATTGTTTGAATCCTGGACCCAGAAATCCAACAATACCCTAGATTCCCAGACACATGAGGCCACAAATTCTCATTTTTGTTTAAGCTAGTTAGATTTGCATTTCTGTCACTTGCTACCCAAGGATTTCTGAGTACTGCAGTTGTGATCTTTTCATGTTCTACTCCTTGCAGTAAGAGTTCACAGATTATTTTCCATGTTTCTGCATTATCTTAAGAATTTTCACCTTTAATGGGTATATAACCCATCAGATGGGACAAACCTGACCTGGCTACCCAGCCTACTGCTACAACACAGACCCCACTGGGTGCCACAGTCCAGACTCCACAAATCTTGCACACAGCACAAGACACAACCGGCAGAGTACCATGATGCCATGGGCAGCCCCTGTCATGCAGGAGACCACCTCCAATCAGCCAGGTGCCCACCTAACCAACAAGCCCAGGTATTGCCTGGGCACCAAGGCTCACGAGGCTATCTTCCTGGTGTCAATGAGTTACAGCCTGTGGGCGTTTAGCTATGAAAGCCCGACAGCAACCCTTCCCCTGCCTAGACCTCGTCCCCCACATCCAAGACTCCACGCTGTCGGATTCCCCACTAAGCAGTAAAACTTTCCCACTTAGTGCTCAATCTTTGGTCTCTTAGTCTTTATTTTTTTCTTTAACAGAGTGTAAGTTACTTGTGTTATTTGCAAGCTTTTCCCTCAAGGAGGCAAGTTCCAGATCAAGGCAGAGACCATGTCTGCCAGGCTACCCCAGTCGCCCCAGTGCCTGGGACCAGAGCAGGGCTCAGTGCCTGTTTGTTGGTGGATAAATTAAATGAATGAATGAATATTTCCTAAGTGCCAGTCACTACAGCATTTTTCACAATCATGTATATATAACACTGCCTCTTTCTACAGTTACGCCAGCTTCATTCTGGCAAAAGACGCTCCCAGAGAAGTGTGTGGTCAGCAGCGTAGGACGGAATTTGAAGAAAGACCCGTGTTAGGAAAGCTACATTTTGGCGAAGCCTCATTGGACCCGTCAGCCGCTGACAGGGCTGGGAAGAGAGTGCACTGTAGGCCACCTGTCACATGGCCCTAAAGCGAAGTTGCTCGAGGGTTACTACTCCCTTTTGCCCACAGGAAAGAGCCCTCCTTGTGACCACAAACGGACCACAGGCCAACCCCTCAGGTTGGCATGGCCCAGCCCAGCCTTGCCCTCCTCCATTTGTTCTCACAGAAGCCCTGCAAATAGGTGGTGGTACCATCCCTAGTTTATAGGTGAGGAAACCAAGAGAATGATTCGGTATAGGTCACCCCGCCTAGTAAGTGCTGCATTGATTTTTTTTATTTTTTTGGCCGCGCTGCGCGTCATGCGGGATCTTATTTCCCTGACCAGGGATCAAACCTGTGCCCCCTGCAGTCGAAGTGCAGAGCCCTAACCACTGGACCGCCAGGGAAGTCCTTTTTGTTTTTTTTGGTGTTGCATTAATTAAGAAGGAGGTGGTTAGGCTGAGGCAGCCTACATAAACCAACCAAAATCTAAGCCTGTAAGTGCTTCGAGGTTACGAAATTAAAAGGCTAAGGACAACCAATCACAAAGAGCCAACTGGGCTTTACACTTCAGTCAACTGAATCATTTCCTTTCTTTGCTTTCGCAGTTTCTCTATATAAGTCCCCCCAGCCCCCAGTCAGTGGAATACTCCTAACTGCTTCTGGTTTGGCACTGCCCGATGGGAACTGATTTTTGCTCCAATGAACCCTTAAAATTTTTAATATCCCTCAGTTTATCTTTTAACAGAAGTGTCTAGAGCCCAGATGTTTTTCAACCCCTAACCCACACTCTTGCAATCAACCGTGGTCACAGATGGACCAGTGGCCTCAGCAAAGGGCTGAGAGTCTGGCACCAGCCTGCTCCCTCTGACCTCAGGGCCCTGTGGCCTGGGCATCTGCATCCTGGATGTTCCAGCTGGCCAGCATCAAGTCATGAACCTCTCTGCATCCTCTTTCCTTTCAAAACCCTGCTTCCGAGGGGTCTGCCCACGTGGACAGAAGGCCCTGCTTCTGAGGCGTCTGCCCACATGGACAGAAGGCTGCTACAAGCCCCCTTTCAGCCCCCGCAGCCCCTGCATGGTTCAGGCCTCTGATGAGGAAGCTCCAGGTTCCTTTACTTCATTCTCCTTGGGGTTTTTTGTTTTTTATTTGTTTGTTTGTTTTTCTGTTTGGTTTTAGTCAATGAGCTTTCTCAATAACAAAACTTCCTTCCTCTCTTTCGAGCAAGAAGTCAGGCTCTGAAGGTTGCAGACATCATTTAGTTTTACAAAAAAGAAATAAATATATATTTTTTTTTGGGGAGGGGGCTGCGTTGGGTCTTCGTTGCTGCGCACGGGCTCTCTCTAGTTGCGGCGAGCAGGGCTACTCTTCGTTGTGTTTCGTGGGCTTCTCATTGGGTGGCTTCTCTTGTTGCGGAGCATGGGCTCTAGGCACACGGGCTCAGTAGTTGTGGCTCGCAGGCTCTAGAGTGCAGGCTCAGTAGTTGTGGCGCATGGGCTGAGTTCCTCCACGGCATGTGGGATCTTCCCGGACCAGGGCTCGAACCCGTGTTCCCTGCACTGGCAGGCAGATTCTTAACCACTGCGCCACCAGGGAAGCCCTATATATATTTTTAAGTGGAAAATCATGTTTTTCAAATGGCTTGGTTTCAACATTGCCTCCCCAAACAAAGTTTTCTACTGAGTGTCTTCTGCTCTTTCACGGTAAAGTGACGATGTAACTTATCGTCCAAACAGGGACCCTTTTAAGAATGAAAGGGGACACTATGAATCCTAACACTGGCCACATTATCACCCTTCTTTGCAGGGGTCACCACTTCTCGACGGGGCCCAGGAGAACGTGGCGAACCACTTCCAGACAGCAAACTGCATTCGGTTATTTAATGTCGGGCCCTGGAATAGTCAACCGCCATGCAGTCCACTTTTAAATAAAGAAGAAGATTCTCTTCACTCTGCTCTATGACACTGGAGCTTGAGTGTCTAACAGAAGGGAGGTGTTTCTCTGTTTGCTGCCCAAGAAGCCAAAGGATCCAGCTTTAAGGATCTTTATTTTCTAGCAGTAACTCTAATGTGCTGCGACTAAACCTTTGTAGTCCCCGAATTTTCTCAGGCGGTGAGGAGTGGGGTGTCTAGTCCCAGAACAAAGAGGGCTGGGAAGATCATTGTGTCCATCCCAGCCGCCAGGCACGGCCACACCCATCATTCCAGGTGGAATCGAATCTCTGCCCTTTATTTTAAAACTTCAGAGGAAATCGTGCCACCTCCCCAGGGTGAGCTAGTCCAAATTTTCACTGTGATCTTCAGGGCTAGGCACCTCTCCTTCCAGTTCACCCTCCACCCAGGAAAGCAATAACATCTGATCTTCCACCCTGTCATCTGGGCAGCTTCCATCCACTATAAGGGGCATCCTCTCCTCTGCAGGCCAGAAAGTGCTCTCTGCACCCAGAAAATACTCAGGACATGAAAAAGGAACACACACACACACACACACACAGAGATCCCCCTTCCTCCCCAGCTCAGCAGGCTCCCCTCCTGGCCTTTTAATCCCCAGGCAGATTGCAAATGGAAAGACAGGAAATGCAAGATTCAGTGCTTGAGCCATTTCCATCTTAACTCCAGCCCTCCCCCACCCCAGCCTCTCTTCCCTTGACAGACAGACAACCCATTAAGAGCTCGCCCATAATAGTCTTTCCTGTAAGAACTTGTAAACAGCATCCTTGGAGCTTCAGCTTGGGTATTTCCCAGCTCACTTGCTTCCATTTCCTTTGTCGTGGAATGTTCCCATGGGGAGTGGGAGAAGCTGATGGGAGGGTCTCTCCCCTTCCACCTGCCTTCCCCGGCTCCCCACCTCCTTCAGTATCCCAGAAGTTTAAGGGTTTCCCCTTGAACACTGCTGCTGTCACTTAGCTTTGTGTGTTACTTTTTGTTTCCTTGAAGGAAGCCCTTCCATTCAGTATACTGGAGACTCCAGATAATGCCTGCCATGGCCTTCACTCCAACACATTCCGACTGCTAAGTATTCATACAGCGTTCTTGCCAGTTCTCAGCATTAAATGAACAATATCTGTGCCTGCTGAAATTATGTTTTAAGTGAACCCTGTGCCTGCAAAAACTGTTTTTTTAAAAAAAAAAAAAGAACTTGTTTTTATTATATAACTTAAAGTTTTCAAGGCAAATATATTATGGAAAAGGACAGGGGTCCCAAACTGGGGGTTGGTCAGGTGACATAAATGAGTAAAGGGGACTTGGTATGAGGCAAGAGGGAATAGTGGGGTCTATGGTGAAATGTAGAGCCTGAAACCTTGCCCCAAAATAGACAACCAATATACAACTGTAGACAGATGCTGCTACGTAAAAACTCTTATTTCATATTGCCAAAACTTCCAGTTTTCATTTTTTTATTTTCGAATTTTATTTTATTTATTTTTTTATACAGCAGGTCCTTATTAGTCATCAATTTTTTTTTTTTTTTTTACGGTACGTGGGCCTCTCACTTTTGTGGCCTCTCCCGTTGCGGGGCACAGGCTCCAGACGCGCAGGCTCAGCGGCCATGGCTCACGGGCCCAGCCGCTCCGCGGCATGTGGGATCTTCCCGGACCGGGGCACGAACCCGCTTCCCCTGCATCGGCAGGCGGACTCTCAACCACTGCGCCACCAGGGAAGCCCCTTAGTCATCAATTTTATACACATCAGTGTATACATGTCAATCCCAATCGCCCAATTCATCACACCACCACCCCCACCCACCCACAGCTTTCCACCCTTGGTGTCGATACATTTGTTCTCTACTTCTGTGTCTCAATTTCTGCCCTGCAAACGGTTCATCTGTACCATTTTTCTAGGTTCCACATATATGCGCTAACATACAATATTTGTTTTTCTCTTTCTGATTTACTTCACTCTGTATGACAGTCTCCAGATGCATGCACGTCTCTACAAATGACCCAATTTCGTTCCTTTTTATGGCTGAGTAATATTCCATTGTATATATGTACCACATCTTCTTTATCCATTCGTCTGTCGGTGGGCATGTAGGTTGTTTCCATGACCTGGCTATTGTAAACAATGCTGCAATGAACATTGGGGTGCATGTGTCTTTTTGAATTATGGTTTTCACTGGGTATATGCCCAGTAGTGGGATTGCTGAATCATATGGTAATTCAATTTTTAGTTTTTTAAGCAACCTCCATACTGTTCTCCATAGTGGCTGTATCAATTTACACTCCCACCAACAGTGCAAGAGGGTTCCCTTTTCTCCACACCCTCTCCAGCATTTGTTGTTTGTAGATTTTCTGATGATGCCCATTCTAACTGGTGTGAGGTGATACCACATTGCAGTTTTGATTTGCATTTCTCTAATAATTAGTGATGTTGGGCAGCTTTTCATGTGCTTCTTCGCCATCTGTAGGTCTTCTTTGGAGAAATGTCTATTTAGGTCTTCTGCCCATTTTTAGATTGGGTTGTTTGTTTTTTTAATATTGAGCTGCATGAGCTGTTTATATATTTCGGAGATTAATCCTTTGTCCATTGATTCATTTGCAAATATTTTCTCCCATTTTAAGGGTTGTCTTTTCGTCTTGTTTATGGTTTCCTTTGCTGTGCAAAAGCTTTCAAGTTTCATTAGGTCCCATTTGTTTATTTTTGTTTTATCTCCATTACTCTAGGAGGTGGATCAAAAAAGATCTTGCTGTGATTTATGTCAAAGAGTGTTCTTCCTATGTTTTCCTCTAAGAGTTTTATAGTGTGTGGTCTTACACTTAGGTCTCTAATCCATTTTGAGTTTATTTTTGTGTATGGTGTTAGGGATTGTTCTAATTTCATTCTTTTACATGTAGCTGTCCAGTTTTCCCAGCACCACTTATTGAAGAGACTCTCTTTTCTCCATTGTATATCCTTACTTCCTTTGTCATGGATTAGTTGACCATAGGTGCGTGGGTTTATCTCCGGGCTTTCTATCTTGTTCCATTGATCTATGTTTCTGTTTTTGTGCCAGTACCATATTGTCTTGATTACTGTAGCTTTGTAGTATAGTCTGAACTCAGGAAGTCTGATTCCTCCAGCTCCATTCTTTTCCCTCAAGACTGCTTTGGCTATTCGGGGTCTTTTGTGGCTCCATGCAAATTTTAAGATTTTTTTGTTCTAGTTCCGCAAAAAATGCTATTGGTAATTTGATAGGGATTGCATTGAATCTGTAGATTGCTTTGGGTAGTAGAGTCATTTTCACAATACTGATTCTTCCAATCCAAGAACATGGTATATCTCTCCATCTGTTGGTATCATCTTTAAGTTCTTTCATCAGTGTCTTACAGTTTTCTGCATACAGGTCTTTTGTCTCCTTAGGTAGGTTTATTCCTAGGTATTTTATTCTTTTTGTTGCAATGGTAAATGGGAGGAATTCCTTAATTTCTCTTTCAGATTTTTCATCATTAGTGTATAGGGATGCAAGAGATTTCTGTGCATTAATTTTGTATCCTACAACTTTACCAAATTCTTGAGTAGCTCTAGTAGTTTTCTGCTGGCATCTTTAGGATTCTCTACGTATAGTATCATGTCATCGCAAACAGTGACAGTTTTACTTCTTCTTTTCCAATTTGTATTCCTTTTATTTCTTTTTCTTCTCTGATTGCTGTGGCTAGGACTTCCAAAACTATGCTGAATAATAGTGGTGAGAGTGGACATCCTTGTCTTGTTCCTGATCTTCGAGGAAATGCTTTCAGTTTTTCACCACTGAGAATGATGTCGTATATGGCCTTTATTATGTTGAGGTAGGTTCCCTCTATGCCCACTTTCTGGAGAGTTTTTATCATAAATGGGTGTTGAATTTTGTCAAAAGCTTTTTCTGCATCTATTGAGATGATCATATGGTTGTTATTCTTCAATTTGTTAATATGGTTTATCACATTGATTTATGGTATATTGAAGAATCCTTGCATCCCTGGGATAAATCCCACTTGATCATGGTGTATGATTCTTTTAATGTGTTGTTGGATTCTGTTTGCTAGTATTTTGTTGAGGATATTTACATCTATATTCATCAGTGATACTGGTCTGTAATATTCCTTTTTTGTAGTATCTTTGTCTGGTTTTGGTATCAGTGTGATGGTGGCCTCATAGAATGAGTTCTGGAGTGTTCCTTCCCCTGCAATTTTTTGGAAGAGTGTGAGAAGGATGGGTGTTAGCTCTTCTCTAAATGTTTGATAGAACTCACCTGTGAAGGCATCTGGTCCTGGACTTCTGTTTGTTGGAAGATTTTTAATCTCAGTTTCAATTTCATTACTGTGATTGGTCTGTTCATATTTTCTATTTCTTCCTGGTTCAGTCTTGGAAGGTTATACCTTTCTAAGAATTTGTCCATTTCTTCCAGGTTGTCCATTTTATTGGCATAGAGTTGCTTGTAGTAGTCTCCTTAGGACGCTTTGTATTTCTGCGTTGTCTGTTGTAACTTCTCCTTTTTCATTTCTAATTTTATTGATTTGAGTTCTCTCCCTCTTTTTCTTGATGAGTCTGGCTAATGGTTTATCAATTTTGTTTTATCTTCTCAAAGAACCAGCTTTTAGTTTTATTGATCCTTGCTATTGTTTTCTTTGTTTCTATTTCATTTATTTCTGCTCTGATCTTGATGATTTCTTTCCTTCTGCTAACTCTGGGTTTTGTTTATTCTTCTTTCTCTAGTTCCTTCAGGTGTATGGTTAGATTGTTTACTTGAGATTTTTCTTGTTTCTCGAGGTAGGTTTGTATAGCTATAAACTTCCCTCTTAGAACTGCTTTTTCTGCCTCCCATAGGTTTTGGATTGTCATGTTTTCATTGTCATTTGTCTCTAGGTATTTTTTGATTTCCTCTTTGATTTCTTCAGTGATCTCTTGGTTATTTAGTAACGTATTGTTTAGCCTCCATGTGTTTGTGTTTTTTACTTTTCTTTCCCTGTAATTCATTTCTAATCTCATAGCATTGTGGTCAGAAAAGATGCTTGATATGATTTCATTTTTCTTAAATTTACTGTGGCTTGATTTGTGACCCAAGATGTGATCTATCCTGGAGAATGTTCTGTGCGCACTTGAGAAGAAAGTGTAATCTGCTGTTTCTGGATGGAATGTCCTATAAGTATCAATTAAATCTATCTGGTCTATTGTGTCATTTAAAGCTTCTGTTTCCTTATTCATTTTCATTTTGGATGATCTGTCCATGGGTGTAAGTGAGGTGTTAAAGTCCCCCACTATGATTGTGTTACTGTCGATTTCCTCTTTTGTAGCTGTTAGCAGTTACCTTATGTATTGAGGTGCTCCTACGTTGGGTGCATATATATTTATAATTGTTATATCTTCTTCTTTGATTGATCCCTTGATCGTTATGTAATGTCCTTCCTTGTCTCTTGCAACATTCTTTATTTTAAAGTCTATTTTATCTGACATGAGTATTGCTACTCCAGTTTTCTTTTGATTTCCACTGGCATGGAATATCTTTATCCATCCCCTCACTTTCAGTCTGTACGTGTCCTTAGGTCGGAAGTGGGTCTCTTGTAGACAGCATATAGATGGGTCTTGTTTTTGTATCCATTCCGCAAGCCTGTGTCTTTTGGTTGGAGCATTTAATCCATTTACGTTTAAGGTGATTATCGATATGTATGTTCCTATGACCATTTTATTAATTGTTTTGGGTTTCTTTTTGAAGGTCCTTTTCTTCCCTAGTGTTTCTCACTTAGAGAAGTTCCTTTAGCATTTGTTGTAGAGCTGGTTTGGTGGTGCTGAATTCTTTTAGCTTTTGCTTGTCTGTAAAGCTTTTGATTTCTCCATCGAATCTGAATGAGATCCTTGCCGGGTAGAGTAATCTTCGTTGTAGGTCCTTCCCTTTCATCACTTTAAGTATATCATGCCACTCCCTTCTGGCTTGTAGAGTTTCTGCTGAGAAATCAGCTGTTAACCTTATGCGAGTTCCCTTGTATATTATTTGTCGTTTTTCCCTTGCTGCTTTCAATAATTTTTCTTTGTCGTTAATTTTTGCCAGTTTGATTACTTTGTGTCTTGGCATGTTTTTCCTTGGGTTTAACCTGTATGGGACTCTCTGCGCTTCCTGGACTTGGGTGGCTATTTTCCTTTCCCATGTTGGGGAAGTTTTCGACTATAATCTCTTCAAATATTTTCTCAGGTCCTTTCTCTCTCTCTTCTCCTTCTGGGACCCCTATAATGCGAATGTTGTTGCGTTTAATGTTGTCCCAGAGGTCTCTTAGGCTGCCTTCATTTCTTTTCATTCTTTTTTCTTTATTCTGTTCCGCAGCAGTGAATTCCACCATTCTGTCTTCCAGGTCACTTATCCATTCTTCTGCCTCAGTTATTCTGCTATTGATTCCTTCTAGTGTAGTTTTCATTTCAGTTATTGTATTGTTCATCTCTGCTTTTTTGTTCTCTAATTCTTCTAGGTCTTTGTTAAACGTTTCTTCCATGTTCTCCATCTTTGCCTCCATTCTTTTTCCAAGGTCGTGGATCATCTTCACTATCATTATTCTGAATTCGTTTTCTGGAAGGTTGCCTATCTCCACTTCATTTAGCTGTTTTTCTGGGGTTTTATCTTGTTCCTTCATCTGGTACATAGCCCTGTGCCTTTTCATCTTGTCTATCTTTCTGTGAATGTGGTTTTTGTTCCACAGGCTGCAGGATTGTAGTTCTTCTTGCTTCTCGACACAGAACTTTTAAATTCTGCCAGTAGTAGCGGCCCTCAACAGATGTTGCTACATAAAAACTCTTATTTCATATTGCCAGAACTTCCAGTTTTCTAAGAGAAGTCTTAAGTCAGGAATGTTTTGTGAAATATTCTGATTTTTAAAATAGTGTGTGGGCTGAACAGTTTGCAACCCCTGGACTAAATGATAAATAGCCCCTGCTACAACCTGGGCCCCAGCACTATTGGGCACTGTGACCATCTGCACAAAGGAACACAATACCGGCGGCCTTTTCTCAATAAAAATATACAAGATACACTGAGAATAAAGCTCTTAACTAGTTTGCAGGCCCCTGTGATGGAGCAGAAACCAGTAACTCAAATAAATAGTCCTACAAAACAAAGGCCTATACCTTCCTTCCCAAACTCAAAGCAGGGGAGTGGGCCCTAGACCCAACAGAGCAGAAAAGTGCATGTAAGAATCATCTTCGCTTGCTTGGTTTAAACAACTGAGAAGACACAGGATGCTGGGAAGTTATTTATCCTCTTTAAGCCTCAATTTCCTCATCTGTGAAATGGAGGTAACAATAGCACAATCCTAATAGCATCCCTGTTAGAACCGAAACTGTTCATCAGCCTTTGGCCAGCAGCCAGCCTCAGGAGCTTCCTGGTGCTCCTGGGTTCATAATTCATCTCACAAGCATTTATTGAGCACCTTCTGTATACCGGTACACAACAAAGAGCAATAAATAGGCGCAGGCCCTGGCCTCCCCAAATCCACTTTTAATTCTAACAGAAAATCCTAAATATAACACATTTTCAAAAAGAAAAAAAAAGTGTCAGAAATTACTCAAGTATATGTCCTTGTACCTGCATATTAAAATGATTCATACATTTTGTTATTGAACCAATTCACGAGTTTGGAGGAGTTTAAGTAGCCTGAGTGTGTCTTCTAATGGGCCCTCAATGAAAAAAAAAATTGTCACATACTCCCACTCCACAGCATTTGTAACACGTCTAGCTGGCCCACAAACAGTAGTACATTGGGTTTTTTCTTCACCGAGGAACTAATTTACATAGACTTAATGGTGTGATTTTGTTTTTAAATCTTACCCTTTTGCTTTAACATTTTCCAACTAGTTACACATTAGTGAATCCCAGGACATGGTTTTCCAATGATAAGAGACAAATCAGGTCACGATTATTCTCTGTCCACAATGTTCATTCTCCTGATTTATTTCTTTAAATAAATGAAGAACATCACAATCGATGAAAGCCAGATTTAGGAAATAGTTCTCACCCATCCTGGGCTTCCAAATTAAATTTAAGGCATACTAGCATTTCAAGTCCATCTGAAAAAATCAACCTCAAAATATATTTCTGCCTCCTACTGACTGTGGGACTTGGCTAGGATTCCTAAATGGTCTGTGCCTCAGTTTCCTCGTTTATAAAATGGGATTAACCAGCGGTACCTACCTCATAGATTTGTGACAGGGACTCAAGGAAATAAGACATGCAAAGTAAGTATTAACTACTTTTATTAATATTTTTTTCAACACCAAGGTGGGATAGTGGAACATGGTGATTGAAAGGGAACAGACCCTGGGACCTGGGTTCAAATCCCAACTTTTCCATTAATAGCTGTGACCTTGGACAAGTTGAGGAATCTCTGTGAGCCTCTCCTGTGGAACTGGGATTAAAAAGAGTATCTACCTCAGGCTTCCCTGGTGGCGCAGTGGTTGAGAGTCTGCCTGCCGATGCAGGGGACACGGGTTCGTGCCCCGGTCCGGGAAGATCCCACCTGCAGCAGAGCGGCTAGGCCCGTGAGCCATGGCCGCTGAGACTGCGCGTCCGGAGCCAGTGCTCCGCAACGGGAGAGGCCACAACAGTGAGAGGCCCGCGTACCGCAAAAAAAAAAAAAAAAAAAGGAGCATCTACCTCAAAAGGCAGTTGCCAGGGAGGGCCCTGGCAGGCATAAGCACTGTATTAAGTTTATAGCTATTTTAATAATGATAAAACAAAGGCTTATCAGAGATGTTACCCTCTCCAGGGAAGAGCTGGCTATATAATGAGTTTATGGACATGTCCAGGCTCCCACAAGGAAACCGATTTGGGATCAAACCAATGTCTGTGTAGACAAATCCACTTCCGGACTCACACACAGCTATTGTTCCTAACACCTTGGGTTCACATTTCCATGGTGACCAGCATGTTTGTTTACTTATTTCCTGATTTTTTTTTTTTCTACAACTGGAGTCCCATTAGGGCAGTCAGGTGGGAGACTGTATTGTTTGTGGCAAACATCAAACGCACCTGCCCCTATGCTCAGGCAAAGCCCGGGACAAATGTTCACCCAGCCTTCCGTGACGCAGAGGGTCCTCCTGATACATGCCCCATCCCTCTGGCCACGCCTTCTAGGGTTAGGTATCCCCTAAAGACATGGCTTCTAACCCGGAGTGAGTCAGGACCCTTTGACTGTTAGTGTCAACTCACGGGTCACCCAAACAGGAAGCCTAGGGTATACATCTGGCTCCCAGGATGGCTGGAGACCAACATCAAATAAATGTGATGAGGAATCCATCTCTCTCTCTCCCTCTCAGGTTGGCTTTATTCTCAAGCAGCCTGTGGCAACAGCCACCAGCAGCTTCAGGATTCCCTTCCACCAGCTCGGCAACCCCAGCGACAGAAGGGCAGCCCTTCCTGGACCATGAATCACAGCCTTATCTCTGGTCCCTGAGGTAGAGAGAGAAGCAGTGCTCTGATTGGCCAGGGTTGGTCACATGCTCACCAACAGAGCCAATGAGAAGTCACTACCACCCAACCTCATGGATTGAATATGAGGGAGGCGCGGTCCCCGAGAAAAATGGAGGCGCAGTTACCAGAAGGGGGAATGGGTGCTGGGCAGAGAAAAACAACAGAGCCACCTGCTCCCATGTCTCTTCAAAGCTGCTGCTTGCCGGCACCTCGCCAAACCTCACCTCTGGCCTGGAGGCTCCTACAAACTTCAAGGCTCCGTCCCGGCCATTCCTCCACTCAGTGAGGCCCGAACCATACCTGCATCTTTTCCCAGAACCAGCAACATCTTCCCAGCTGCTCTGCAATGTCGCCTGCGTTCAAACTTAATAGTTTTGTCCTTCCACACACCTCCATATCCCACCAGGTGCCGAGTTCTGTAGATTCAGCCCCCAAGGCCGTGCGTATCCACCCCATTCCCTCTTTTGGGGAGGAGCCTGGTCAGCCCCTACATACTTCTCAGAACTACTGGGCGTTTGGCCTCACAGCCTCTGCTGCCGGATGCAGGGCCTTCCAGCTCAGCCAGCATTAGCCTATTGGCCTATGCTAATGTTCAAAAACTCCGTAACTGTTCAAAAACTCAATAACTCCAAATGGAACTCTCAGCCTGGCATTCAGAGACCTCCTCGTTCCCCACGTGACTGTCCACTCTTCCAGGCTTCCTGCCCTGCTACCTTGCAGCTAGTCCAGGCACCAGGCAAACAACCACCCGGTGCTATTCCCCCCGGTCACCACCATTTAGCTCTACCCTCCCCACTGCCAGGAACCTCCGTCTCCACCCTGTAACCTCATGAGGTGGAATTCTTCCCACAACACTGCTTTTAGGGTCAGATCCAAGCTACAATGCTTACCGGCTGCAAGACTTCAGACAGTAGCCTTTCTGTCAGATTTGTCATATGCAAATGACAATGACACCTAACGCACTGTATTGAAAACTACATCTCTGTAAAGCCCCCTTCACAAAGCCTGGCACCCGGCAGGGGCTCTGTGAATGGTGGCTTCACACTATCAGCCACCAGCCTCTGTGGTCCAGCCAAACACCAACTCTCTGTGAAGTGTTTACTGAACGCCCCCATCGAGACCACCTTTGTAGTTATGGTCTACCTTGTGATGTAGTTGGCCATGTATCTGTCCTTCCCCAACTACACTGGAACATCCTGAAGACCAAAGCAGTCTCTTTCATCTTGACATTCCTAAAGCGCCTCACCTGGCCTTTCACACCTGGGAGGTGCTTGAATCATAGCAGTGAAACTGACTCCAGTTGTGTGCATACCAAAGTATGCCCGCTCATTAGCTGGTCATTGGTTCACTAGATTGAGCTGACAGGATGCCAGTGCCCCGGGCACATCCCTGCTTACAGGAGTCCAGACAGTCACAGTGTCTCTTCATCAGTTCCCCAACTTGTCACACAAGAATTCAGGTGCTCACCTCCCACCAACTGTCACGTGACGATAAAACAAGCAAGTTGCCTTACTGTTGAGGCAAACACAAAGGGCCTGCACACCCAGAAGAACCCAGCCTAACAAAGCAAGTACCCTGGGGGGGATTTAGATAAACCCCAACCCTGCCCAGGGTACTGGGAAGAGTCCCGTTCTCCGCTCTTGCCTCCTCCTCAGCTCCAAAACTGCCACCCAGAGGGGCCGCTTGCCCTCATGCACCAAACCCAACAGTAAGAATGTAAGCTTTTCCTAAAAATCAAATTCATATTTGCAAGACAAAGATGCTTCCCCACCCAAAAAGGTGTTCTAGGTGCACTAAGGCATTTATTCACAGATTCAATCAAGCTAGTCAGTCAACTGATGGGGCCAAGGGAAAATTTCTAGAATCATTTGAGCAAGATGGCTGGAATAATCTTACTTACCATGGTGAAATGCTAAGAAGGACAACCCCTGGTGAGACCCAGAGGGCCTGGCATGTTTTGTTTTGTTTTTTTATGGATTTTATTTCTTTATGTTCCCATCAAAGAATAGAAATTGTGCCGTACAAGGCACAAATTGCCATTCCCCCCTCTCCAGATGGAAATGTCTTTGTTTTTCTAAGTATAATGAACACTCACTGTACAAAATCCAGGTTTTCCTAACTTCCACCCACTATGTTATGATCATCTCTCCATGTCAATAAGAATTGATCTCCATAATTCTTCATGGCTACGTATGTGTCCATTTTTTGAATATGCCAAAATTCATTTTATCAAGCCTCTACTGAAGGTCACTGAAATTGTTTCCAATTTCTCTCTATTATAAACACCCTCTACTCAACAACCTCCTGCATAGCACTTGTGCATTGATTTTTCCTTTTTCCTAAACAAATATTTTAGAAATAGATTTTCAAGACCAAGGGTTACACAATTTCAAGCCTTTTGAGACATATATATATATATAGCGCCAAGCTGTCCTTAAGAAAGACTTATTTATTTACACTCCTATCAGCAGTGGAAGTATAATGTTTGAAAGAACTTATTTACCCACACTTCCTTAAAGAGGCATTATCAATGTTTAAAATTTTTGCCAATGTAAGATTATGCATATGTTTAAGATTCTGCTTACTAGTGAGATTGAGGATATTTTCTTGTATAGCAAATCCCTCCATACTGCCTGTCTGACCATGACCCTCTTTTTATTTCCCCCCTAGAAATGACCTCCCCACTTAAAACCCCCATCCTCGCTGGCTGCAACCAGAGCCACCATGGTCTTACAACTTCACCCCAATGGCCTGCAACCTAAGAGTCTAAGAATTGATGCCTGCGATCTATGTTAATTGTTCCAGAGCGATGAAGGCAGGCCAACGGGAGTCATTCCTTAGGATTTTTCGAATCAGAATTGGGGAGGGAAACACCAGTCTCGCTGGAATCTAACATGCCTTCCCCGATGACTAGTGAGCTAGTTACCTCAACATCGTTTCCTGAGTAAGCTGTTCTTTACCTATTGATTCGAATGCTTCCTTTATTACGTACTAAATTTTTGCATAAACTTGAGTCTGTATCTGAACTTTGTATTTTATTTATATCCTTTCTTTGGTCTCTGTAATCATTAGGGCATTATGTAATGATAAAGATACAGAAAGGCTAAGTTACTAGCTTTGTGACTAGTCAGACAAATTAACAACAAAGCAAGGACAGAACCCAAATTACCAGTCTCCACCTTGTACCAATTCCAGCTGTAGAAACCTTACACAGAAGAGGACCACCAACCCTCTCAGCATCACCCTAGTCTATGAAATCTGTGCCACCAGTCGAGATAAGGCAGACGTCTAGACTGCACGTTGCAGGGGAATGAAGAAGTGAGTCAGGATTTGCCAGGAACCCACAAGAGTGCTTGGCAGGGCCCATTCCCGTCTGAGTCTCTGACCTCTTTCCCTGCGGGTGACAACAATGTCCCCAACCACAGCCCTGGAAAGTAGGTAATGCCTATCAATCTCTGATTCCTTGCGGGATGTCACCAAGTCCACATGAAAATGTTTCCATCACTCATGTCTAGATGGAAAATTCTTATTTTCTCAACACTATTTACTTACTGTATTTTTTGGCCAGACAGAGCACTGTGTCTTTTTAAACTTTCCAGGAAGACGGTTTATTAAGATAATACAGTGCAGAACAAACGGTTTACTTTTGATTTTTGATTTAATTCGCCTTTCTATAATCCACTAAAGAAGATACTAGAATCGTGCATTTGCCTTTCTTAGATTGCAGGCTTCAGTTAAACTAGCAGTGATGGGTTTTTTGCTTTTTCTGTTTGTTTCTATTATACACACAACCCCTCCCAGCTCCAATTCTTTCCTTGGGGTACTTTTCATTTTAATATGTAATGCTTGCTCTCGAAATTAACATCGACTCTTATCATGAAGTACCCACAGATGAATTCCTATCAGTGAAATATACACCAGCAAATTCTCAAGATCCAAAGGGTGAGAAGAGCTCTGGAAATCACCTGGGCCAAGGTACACATTTACACAGCCGAGGAAAGGCTCAGAGAGGTCAAGCAATGTGTCTAAGCTCACACAGCCAGGGTGTCGGCGGCACAATCTCCCTTCCCTTCAGCCTTTTCACTAGAGGCATTAATAGTGCTTTCAACGGAAACTGCACATCTTGGCTTGGTGCACTTAACAGCAAGAGAAGATACCATATTACCTTGAAAAGCAAAAAAGTGGGTGTCTCGACCCCGCCTCTAGGAATTTATTAAACAGCTTTTCCTTGAGCTGTGCCAGGTGTAAGCAACACCCCATCTGCCAGCAGATTCTGACCCTTGGTTGAATGTGTCTGTTATTCGAACGTGATGTACAACGAAAGCACAGACCTGGGAATCTAGAGGCTGGGGTTCTGGCACCAGTTCTACAGTGGGCATTACAGCTGTCTTCTAACATCAGAAGGGCCTCTTCAGCAAAGGGTGCTGCACTGATTCTGGATGCCTCTAAAGAGCGGAACCAGGACCCGGTGGGTTAGCACGGCACCAGGCACACCTGGGCTTGACTGCAAACTGGGTTTGCCATTAGCATTTGGTGAGGCCCAGGGAGATACAGGAAAGAAAAAACCTAGTCTCCGCCCTCAGGGGAGTTTAGTGGGTAAAGCAAAAAGCCTATCATTCATATATATATGAGTTCCTCTACACTAGAAAGATTTGAGCAGGGGGCAGAAACCTACTGCTAGGGAAGCTGCAGAGGGTACTGCTTGGGGAGCCAGGTTGGAGTTGAATCTCCAAGATCACCTCAGAAGAGAGTGAGAAACCTTTTAGAGCAGTGGTTCCCCAACCTGGCTGATCCTGGGGAGTTTTTAAAATACAGATGCTCAGGTGCTCCCCAGGAGCTTCTGAATTAGAACATCAGGGGCAGGGCTTTGTGTTACAGGTTGCACTGTGACCTGCCCCACCAAAAAAAAGATGTTGAAGCCATAACCCTCAGAATGTGACCTATTTGGAAACAGGGTCTTTATAGAGGTACTTAAGTTAAAATGAGGTCGCTAGGGTGGGCCTCAATCTAATATGACTGGTGTCCTTATAAAAGGGGGAAGTTTGGACCCCGAGACAGACAGGTACAGAGGGAAAAGCACATGAAGAGACATAATAAAGAGAAGACAAGCATCTATAAGCCAAGGCACGCCTGAGGCTACCAGAAGCTCGGAGAGAGGTCTGGAAAAGATCCTTCCCCAGCACCTTCAGAGGGAGCGTGGCCTGCCCACAACTTGATTTTGGCCTCCAGAACTGTGAGACGATAAATTTTTGTGGTTCTAAGCCGCCCATTTTGTGGTACTTTGTAGCCCTAAGTGGCCCTAGGGAACTAATGTAGCCTGGGAATCAGTATTCGAGCAGAACTGCCTCAGAGAGGGGCCGGTCCTACTCTAGAGGCTGCTTCTGCTCTGGCCCTGCACTCCACGCACACGTGGGCTTCCTTCGGTCCTGAGACCCCTCTTCTGGGGAAGGAAGGCGCAGGCTCTGGTTGGTGGAGCTCCTTCCTGCACTCGGAGATGACAGTGAGCCCACAGCCATGTGCAGACTCATCATCCAATTAAGGGGCTGCTTTTCTCCGTTCCCTGCGCTTCCAGGCACAGTGAGTCTCCACCGGGCGAGCCAAAAACCCACAAACGCTTCCAGGAAGAAAATGCCACTCTCTTCTCCAACTGTTACAAAAATATTCAAGACCCAGGACCTTGGACTATGCCCTGGAGCCAAGCTTATCTCAGAGGGATATAGAGTGGGGAGGCAGGGCCAGGGGTTTTTTTGTTTTATACTGTTTTTACCTGAGCTCTGGATTCTCAAGGTGGGACTCACAGAACCCTCCCCCAGGTAAATCACACGCAAACCTGCAGTCAAAGCAGTTACCCGTGGAAACACCCCCAGAATTCCACAGAGGAGAAAGCCATACCAGCTAAGAGACAGGAGGCAAAGGACACTGTGTGCAACCACCAGCAGCACATGTGGCACCTTTGAAAGAATTAGGAAAGGGTGCCCCTTCCCCAAGATACATTTATAACTCTACTCTCTCTGAACAATGAACTCCGAACTCCAGGTTCAGATGACTCCCTAGAGTTACGCAACACACAAACAAATGTGGAAGTCCTTAGAGATGGGAAAAGATGCGGTGAGTTAGCACCAGAGGAGGAAGGGGGAGAAGTGCGTCCTTGCTGTGTGACCTTGGAAAATCACATCACCTCTCTGAGCTTGATATTTTTCTTTCTCAAATTGAAATAACAATAATAATAGCTTCCAAGTCTGGCTTGTGGTGATGATCAAGAGAGAGGAATATATGGGACTTCCCTGGTGGTCCAGTGTTTAGGGCTCTGCACTTCCACTACAGGGGGCATGTGTGTTCGATCCCTGGTCGGGGACTAAGATCCCGCAAGCCACACAGTGCAGCCAAAAAACAAAACAAAACAGAGAGAGAGAGAGAAATATGGGCTATTATCTGAGCCTGTGTTCCCTGCCAGATTCACACATGCAAAACTCAGGGGCAATTATAAAGTCATCACCAAGGAAAGTCTTTGACTGAACTTGATTTCCCCAATCCAAGCTTTGAATAGCATAGAAAAGATGACTGAACACTCAGAGGTGCAGGTGTTAAACACCAAAGGTTTCAAAAATATCGTATCACATGTCCTCACGTGTATCATGCTTCTTTCTCATAAGAAAATGTACTCTGTACATCCCTAGGATCACTTAACTCCATTTCAGAAATCATCACTCTTCTTCCCAAGGTGGGGAGTGAGGGATAGTATCTATTAGGCAGATACCACCATGGGGAGTCGGGGGGACTAAGTCTTTAAATAAGTGTATAAAGATGTTATAGAATGGGTAGACGATTCCCACACTGTTTACAATATACTTAAAAATTGGAAAACCTAAATGGCCCACTATAGGGGCTTGGTTAAATACACATTAACAATGCAATAATGTAGCTACTCCAAAACAATCAAAGACACAGACCCGTTTACAGCCCGATAGCCCTTCAGGGTCTGCTAGAAAACACCCAGCATTCCACTGCAACAACACTCCATTTACAAAGTCTTTCGCAATTTTTCCTAACACACCTTCGTTTCATGGGAAACTATAAACAGAGATATGGGAAGGCACTACAATTTATTGTTGACTGAAAACAGCTGCAGAAGTACGTGGATACTAGGATCCCATTTGTGTCAAATGTATCTGTATGTTCATGAGTGCACATACATAGAGATCTGGGAAAATGTCCATCTAAATGCTGACAGTAACTATCTCTGAGGGATGGAACGGGTAGCAGGGGCACATGGGAGGAGGGAGATTTTGACTTTCTTCTTGATGTTGTGCGCTGTTGTTTGCATTTTCTTCAGCAAGCAAGTATTGTCTGTGCAAATGTTTGAAAACCTTCAAATTTAGATAGAATGACTCCTATTGAATTGTGAGTCACAGCGGCACACTTGATTCTTTTGCAAATGTCTCATGCACGTTAGTATTGATGTTCCCACTAGCTGGTAAGATTATTGAGGGCAGCAGCCGTGATGGAGCAGAATGTCAGGGTAGAGACTGGGCTTGGCGCTGGGTCCGGGCTGTGGAACTAGCAGGATGCTCCAGGACAAGGCATTTATTGGGTTGGCCAAAAGGTTCTTTCTGGTTTTTCTGTAAGAAGTTACAGAAAAGCCCGAACGAACCTTTTGGCCAAGCCAATACCTCTCGGAGCCTTCGATTCTTCATCTATAAACTGGGGAAGAACAAAACATACCTCACAGGGCTGTAAAGAGCAAATGAAACCATGGGCACCAAGGATTCTATAATTCCTAAACAATTCTGTTAAAAGGAAGAAGGCGGGAATCCCCCGGCGGTCCAGTGGTTAAGACTGAGCTTTCAATGACGAGGGCATGGGTTCGATCTCTAGTCGGGGAGCTAGTCCCACAAGCCGAGAGGCATGGCCAAATAAATAAAAATAAAAATATCTTTATTAAAAAAAACAAAGAAGAAGGGAGGCTCCATTGCTTCCTGTCCTCCATTCAGAGCCTAGCATGGTGCCTAGCACATAAGAAGACCTAACTAAATACTAGATTTACGACCTAGGGAAGATGCAGAAGCCAATCTAGGGCTACCGCCCTCGGAATTCTGCTTGCAGGGATCCCCAAAGCTCTATATTTTAGGAAGATATTTAGAATGCAGAGGCCCACCGTGGAAGAATGAAATTATAAGCAGACATAGGTCCACTTCTCTGAATAGGCCTCTCAAATCCTCGACCCCCTCACAGCCACTCCTGAAATGTTTGTAAGCTGCCCAAAAAAACTAGCAAAAGCACGAGGCACCAGGACGTAAAACAATTAGCCACCCAACAGTTACCAAAACGTACACTGAGACGCATCCTTGAAGGGAACCTGAAGACTAACCCTCACCTTAGTCACCCATTGAACCGACGAGGAACCCAGGTTTGCTCTTCTTTAATTTGTATTCTGCTATGTTATAGGAGAATTAAGCTTTAATTCTCAAAAGTCCTCTAATTGGATACTATCCATGGGAAGACATCTGGGGCAAATATCTAGGCCTGGTGCATTCCACCGCAAGTGATGGTTAGTGGTTTGGGGAATGAGTGTGAGGCAGAATAACCAGTGGTTACTAATTATTATATAGCACAGGGTTTGGCATCATCCATAAAGCCCCGTCAGGTCGACCCCTTCCTCTTCAGAGAGGATTACAGGATTGACTGTTTAGAAATTTCTTCTCTGAGTTAACATACGTTTTCCTTGTCTTAATTGGATCCAGCCTCTTTGCCCATGAGCAAACAGGCAATTTTTCTATAAAGATTCTATCCTTCAAATGCCAGGTCATCAGCCATTGCTGGATCTGGAAGGATCCGTGTTTGGCTTCCTATTTTCTTTCCATTTGCTCAGCCTCGTTCTAGCAGTGATGTGAAAAGCATGTGAAGACTGTGTCCTAAGCTACCTTCAGTTTAACCAAAAAAGGTATGAGTGTTATCAGCATGAAACATCTCCGACCCACACAGAGCCTCAGAATTGGGGAGAACTGTTTGCCCCGAATGTTTGGACGAATGCAAATATTTATTTCTTCCAAAACAAGTAAAAACAAACCACTTCCAATTTGGGGGTCGGGGTGGGGAAGTCTGCCAGACATTTTTCACAGTTAAGACAAACATTTGGAAAACATTTTCCAATTTGCCCTATACCCTTAGTTAATCTTTCTTAACCGTGTTGAATCATCTCCTAATTTACCATCTACTGCGACATCAAGGCCACTTCTTGAGGACCTTAGTTTCTTGGCTCTTCCTCCTCCTCCACAAAACTTAGATATACATCAGTCATTCCCAAATCAAGGTTTGTTGAACACCTACTACGTTCCAGGCACACACTCGTCTGACTGACAGCCTCCCTAATCTGTGACTGTAGGCTTAGTGGCATCAACCCACTACAGCACTCGGCTTGAGAAAAGTGGGATTTTGAGACATCTTTGCCATTCAAGCCTGCGGCCCAATTCTTTGTCCCCATCCCACCCCTATTCGTCCTAGAGCTTGGGGTTCCTTCTCGGGGGATGTTATCTAAGCATCCTAACAAGCTGTTCCTCAGCGCCCAGACACTGTTAGGACGGAGCAGAGTGCATTCCTGCAACAGCCATCAGAAAGCCGTTTTTCATGGCCCATTTGTTGACCCTCCTCCAGCTTGTTTCCATTTCACAAGTGGTGCTAAGACCTGTGCCAAGATGGAATTCCATTTTCAAATGAGGTTTCATAAGACCTTTTATCAGATATGCAGAGCAATTACACTGGCTGGGTTCTCTCCACCCTGTAGTGGGTCATTCTATCCTTCACCCCCCACTTCCCTTCCTGAAGCGGTTAAGTTTGGAGCTTCACCTTCTCTGCAGGAGCAGATCAAAGGCTTGACTCCCTGTCCCCTCATTCGTGCTGCCTCCTCTCCAGCAGGATGTCTCAAGTTTGACAGCAACCCCCAAGGAAGAGACTCTCAGCTCCCAAAGATCCTTGAAAAGTAAAGTTCCTAAGTTAATGCAAAATGCACCCACGCATGCATGGTCTGGTTTCTAAATGCAAATACCCACAAGGTTACCCTTGCGACATGGAAAGGGTTAACTCTGAGAGAGCTTTTCTGGGGCAAAAGGCTGCTTCACACATTCTCTTTGGGAGGAAGAGGGGGTGTGCCCTGCGATGTGGCCGAGAAACCACTCCAGTAGGTAACCCCCATCCCAGCCCCCTACTTTTCTTTTAGTAAAGAAAGCTGCAGAGGGCTTCCCTGGTAGCGCAGTGGTTGAGAGTCCGCCTGCCGATGCAGGGGACATGGGTTCGTGCCCTGGTCCGGGAAGATCCCACGTGCTGCGGAGCGGCTGGGCCCATGAGCCATGGCCGCTGAGCCTGCGCGTCTGGAGCCTGTGCTCCACAACGGGAGAGGCCACAACGGTGAGAGGCCCGTGTACCGCAAAAAAAAAAAAAAAAAAAAAGCTGCAGAGACATAAGCATATACCTAAGGTGCATCAGGCAGAGCTGCACGGGAACAAGGATCTCCCAAGGGGTAGCAAGCACCCAAGGAAGGGGAGCTCGGGCAGACGTGACCTGCACGTGGCAAGCCAACATCAGCAGGAACTGGCCTGTCCAGTGCCCATGTCTTGGCCCTGCCACGGAAAGGGAGCAGGGCTGCCACCGCTGACATGTCCCTACCACCGCCCATCTCGTTTAATCCCGTCCCTCAGGGGCAATTCTTTGGCTACTCAGGATTCTCCCCAAGCCCTGCCAGGAAGAAGAAGAATGCCAAGAGGCTGACCTTGCTCTTTGGTTGTGCTGGTATGTGTCAGGGAGGGGGGAACGCAGGTAGAACACAGGTGATGGGGGCTTCAGAACGGATCGCAGCCATGTGCACAGGTGCAGGCACGTTCGTATATGTCTCCCCCTTGTCAATCACAGATGCAGTCGAGCTGATAAACAGTTCTACTTTTAAAAGGGGAACACCCACTGTGAGGACTCACTTTATGGTAGTCATTCATAGCCTAGCAGGAATTACTTTATCCAACTGCTCTCAAACTGGCATTTAGCTGAAGTCAGGGTCTGGAGGGCAATTAGATTCCCATGTTGCCCCTTTTCCCCAGGAAATCTGTAAGAGACCCTCTTTCTCCTCCACAAGTGCAACCTCAGGGCATTTACATTTAGAAACCATACCACCCAGAGAAATGGCTTTGGTTTTTTGGTTTTCGGTTTTTGTGGGAGTTTGGGGCTTATGTTATTACAGGGGAGGGGAAAGATTTCTTTTGGAACGTTAAAGGATTTTGAAGGGCTTCTCTAGAAAAGTCTGCAATTCAAGTAACCTTGGACAAGTGACTCCCTTTCTTTCCTCTCGCTTTTCCTCATCTGAAAAGCAGGGGTGACCTCTATTCTGGAAAGTGGAGAACAGATCAGTAGACCCACCGAGAAGCCTTGGGGCAGCCCCGGCCCTGGCCGTCCCGTGGACCTCTGCCACTTCTCAACCTATGAATGTTCTTATCTGTTTATCTCCGTTTCTTTTACTTTCTGCACAGGCCCCGGAAGTTCTCCTTTAAGGTTTATTTCATCATTGCCTTTTAAAAAAATACTGATACTCCACCGACCACAAATTCCTAGAGACAAAACAGGCCCTATGGAAATGAGCCTAATTTATTGCTGACTTCTGCCAGGAGGAGGTTACCAGCCGACTCCCTGGCACAACTTCAGACAGAGTTCTGTGCTTCCGACCCCAAAGAACAGCAGCGCACTGTTTCATTGTTTCAAATAATCATGTTGCTTTCTAAGTGTGTTCTAACTGGGTTATCATTAAAAGGTTTCAAATCGCACAGGAAACAGTTTTTAAAGAGAAATCATTTTAAACCGGGTGCAGGAATAGTGTGTTCTTGACATCTTTCTTCATGATCTTCTTTCAATCTGGCATGTTCAAAAGAAAACGGAAACCCTTAAACTTGTTTTACCTATTTTCCCGCTCATTTTAGACTGTCTTTTTGAAATCCATAGAAAGAGGCTTTTTTTCCCTTCTTTCTGAGGATTTACTGTACACACAACTTTTTGTTTTTATTAATAAAGTGATGGTTTTAAAATATCCTCACCTCAGGAGTTTCGAGAAGGAACATGTGCGCATCTATAACATGCACTTAATTTAAATCATGGGGCTTCCCTGGTGGCGCAGTGGTTGAGTCTGCCTGCCGATGCAGGGGACGCGGGTTCGTGCCCCGGTCCGGGAAGATACCACATGCCGCAGAGCGGCTGGGCCCGTGAGCCATGGCCGCTGAGCCTGCGCGTCCGGAGCCTGTGCTCCGCAACGGGAGAGCCCACAACAGTGAGGGGCCCGCGTACCACAAAAAAAAAAAAAAAAAAAAAAAATTTAAATCAGGACAGTCAGTTGCTCAATCTAGGCAAATTTCCCAACAAGATATGAAAAAAAACAAGGGGGGGGGGAGGAATATGGATGGCTTACTATCACCACCAACATCTATGATTGTCCTTGAACTGCATTTTTCTCTGATGTGACTCAGTCCTAATCCCTGATCCCCCAGCCCCCCAGCCCCTCCTGTTTCTCCCCCTCCTTCCCCTCCCTTACCTTCTCCCAGTTTTCATGTCAGAAGTTATGGGGTTATCACACTAATTTAATTCAAGGTGTAGAACTCTAGAGAACTCTGTCCAAGTGAACTTTCTGCAGTGCTGGGAATGCTCTACATCTGTACCATCCAACAGGGTAGCAGTAGCCACACGTGACTGGTGAGCACTTGAGACGTGGTTGGCTTCAGGAATGGAGTGTTTCCCTTTAATTAATTTAAATGTAAACAGCCACATGCAGCTAGTAGCTACCATGTTGGACAGCACATCTTTAGAGGACTAGACAGACGCCTTTAACACTTTCAGGTCATTCCAGGCTCCACCAGAGGACATGCTCAAACCAATTCCAAGAAAAAGCCAGAAAGGAAGGCGGCCTCCACCATCTTTACCCCTGAACTGCAGCCCATCAGCCCTGCCCAGGCTGCTGCCCTAGGAAGACCACCAAGGTCCCACCTGGAAGGCACCTCCGCACACCACTTTCCTCTTGGATCTTCTCATTCCTCAACCAAAGGGTCCTCTTGCTATTGTTTTGAGTGGTTTCCATTTGTAGGAACTGACTGTCATAAAAGCAGTATCTTGGAAAATTAGCAGTTGTCTTCCAGATTCGGGCCTATCCCTCAGGTATGACTTCTGAATTATCCTTAAATTGTGTTTTGGTCCCTCAGGCTAGTGTTCAAGTTCTAGGCACAGTAGAGTCAACAGAGAGTTCCCAGCTAAGCGGGTCACACAACAGACAGCTTCAGCTCTTCGGGGGAAAAATCAGGTTCTATTCAGATCTGATTCATCAGTTTAAAAGCCTAGGAAGATAATAATGATGCCCAATTCCATCTCTTCACCCACCTCCAGCTGCATCTCGTCAAGGCTGAACATCCAAAAAGTCACCTCCAACAGGGTCCTTCAACAATCAAATGCTGAATGAATGAATGATTTTTACCCTTGTAAGAACTTCAGAAGACAATTTAAGAATGGTTAACCCAAAATGAGAAACTGGCAGAGGGGGCAAGGTCTAGTCAGGACATAAATGCTTTCTCTTTAAAAGGCAGCACAATTTATACCAAATGGGGTGCTTCCTCCAGTGTCTGAATGGTACCAGATGGAACAATATTGTCTTTACCCCCAAAAGATAAAATTTTAAGTTTTACTTATGGATTAAAATCTTTTCAATGTTTAGGATATTTTTAAATAAAAATTTTCACTGAAATGTAATAGGATGTGTTTCAAAGTAGAAATCACTCCTATTATTTAAGCCCACATAATCTATTTTAATCATTTAAAATCACATCTTAAAACCCTTTATCTTCACTATTCTATTTTGAAGTGAGGTGTAGGGGCTAGGGGTTGTAAGACTGAAGAAATTCCTGATTTCCTTTTCTATGTGTCACCTGTTTTTAAATCACTATTTTTTTCTCAAATTTCATCTCTGAATTGCATGATCTACTGCAGTGAAATCTTTTTGTAACCATAAGCCTTTTTTATTTCAAAAATGACTAGATACTATAATACTTTACCTTGAGCTACAAATATACTGGCAACAAATATTAACGTTAAGTATTACCTGCAGTCCTGGAACCATTTCACTAGAACACTGTAAATTCCCAGGTCTGGGTTGAATGGCCCTTGGTAAAGGTGAATTTGGTCCTATACTGAGCTCTTTCCTGAAATTCACTTGGATATTACCGAAGTCTTCGGCCCACACCCAAAGGGTATCATTTGGCAAGCCACTACAAGAATTATGGCTGGGATTCCCTGGTGGCGCAGTGGTTGAGAGTCCACCTGCTGATGCAGGGGACACAGGTTCGTGCCCCGGTCCAGGAGGATCCCACATGCCGCGGAGCGGCTGGGCCCATGAGCCATGGCCGCTGAGCCTGCGTGTCCAGAGCCTGTGCTCCGCAACAGGAGAGGCCACAGCAGTGAGAGGCCCGCGTAACACAAAAAAAAAAAAAAAAAAAAAAAAGAATTATGGCTGCTGAAGATATAATTTAAACAAGGATTAGTTTGGGGACTGGAAGAATCAAGCGTTTTGGAGTGTAGAATCTGACAAGAAGCGGCTAAGCTACCGAAAGACGAGAGTCTTGTGGGCATTTATCTGATGGTTTTAAAAACAGGCAGCTAGATTAAGTAAAATCATCACTGGAAATCTTTCTGTAGGAAAGCAAGGCCTCTGAAAACAATTGCTTTTGGTTTCTCCACCTCCAAGTTGTCAGTACTGAAAAGAAACTCAGAAAAAGTAAAAGGCAGTTTCATTTAATGACAGCTTGGTACTTAATAGGCCCAGCAGCTTTTACACACGCTGAGCAGCCTGCACCCAGGATGCAAAGCTGCCGCTCTTCTGTGCGGGAAGATTGAAGCGAGAAGCCACGGGGTGGATTAAGTACGCCTGCCGATAGCAGTAGGAGGGCTGCGGGCTTCAGAGACATCCCAATGTTCTAAGAACGGAATACACTGATGTTTTGGTTCTGTCATCGTGAACTAGGGTGCAAGGGGAAGAGGGAAGAGGGGCAACAAGGGCTTTCAGCCCCGCTGTGGAATGCTGAGTCTGTCTGGGCAGAGACTGCCCCTCGCTGGCTGCATGCGGGTCCCCTCTCCTCTCCAGCCCTCCCCAGCCTCTGCTGTCACCTTTCCCCAGGTCCCCAATCTTAATCATCAGGAAGAGCCGGGCCAACAAATTTACAGAGATATCTGAGTCAAAGGCTCTTGCATATTCTGGTTTTTGACATCCAAGGGCAAAGTCATTATGTTTTTGACTTCTCAGTTCCTGTACTCAGTGCCTGCTAGTATCACGCTCAGGAAAATGTGATCAATACTCCCTCTCTGTCGTCTTTATTGATCAACTATGGCTACTGCTGGCCTGTGAAGAAAGGAAAGGTGGGCCTTTACAAAATTTCTGCTCCACACCGTTCACTCAGGAGTGAGGCAACAGATCTAGAATATGACAAAAACACAAAAACCTTTACTGCAACAATAAAACCAAAAGGAAACACACAAAAGGCCCTCTGCAAACACTCCTTCTCACTACTATTATTTCAGCACTAGCACGCTTGCCAATTTTCTGAGATTCTGAAATGTAAATAGATAGACAGATAAAGTTAGTCTGGGTCTCTTTTCATTAAATGCTTAATCACTTAGCTCATTTCCATAAATTGGCATGAATTCAGTCTCAACTTCTTTCTTTTTTTCCCTAACCACCCACTTTTTAGGAGAGTAAGCTGAAGTTCCTAAGGGTGATCAAGTTGATGTTTTCTCATGAGACCAGAACAAAATACATTTGGGCGGTTTAAAATTTTGAACCCAGATCTCTATCTTATTTCAAAACAACTGTCACAAAGGTGCAATCTGCCTTCCTATGTTTTCTAATTACTAACGATAAATCATTTTTACTCTAATTCACTTATAGATTTTCTATCTTATTGCTATATTCATTTTTCCACTTTATACATGTATTATTATGGTAAGAATCTGAACTTACAATGAATTTAGAAGACATCTGCCTTTAAGAATGCGTAACAATAACAAAAGATAGGCCCCAAAATTACCCACCAACATGGACAACTACAAATTCCTTCATAGCATTTGCAAAGTATGTCTGTCTTTCTTCAAGGCCTGTTTCTCTATTGTTTGGGACAAATGTGACTTTTACTTGAAAGCCACATTTTAAATTGTTTACAGTGTATTTTGTTAAGTGAACTAAATTAAATTTCGTATTTACTAATCATATTTCTCATCTATAACCATTCACAAGAATCTTCAAGAAGTGATTTTAAACATCTAAACAACTCAGATTTTTAAAGATACTATAAATTTTATGTTACATCTTTCACTAAACTGACTAGAACTTTCATTTCTGAATATTTGGGTAATACGATTATTAGGAAAATTACTTAATTGAAAAGAATGACTTCAACTACATGAGAATCGAGAAGAGAAAAATTAATTGCTTTTATTTCTAAAAGCTTCTACATTAATTAGAATATATGTACTCAAATCTTCAATAAAGACCCAGCAAGAAGAAAGTGGAAGCACTTAAAATCATGGATTCTTTTTAGACATATGAGAGAAAGGGGGGGAGAAACGCAAATTTCAAAATGAAGTTTCCATGTAAGCGATTAATTTTTCTCATTCACGTGTCAGTTTCTCTGTATCCTTAGAGGCAAGGCCCCCTCCATTTCAAAGGCGTCAATCAGGAGCCTATTTTCTCACCATGAGATGACTACCAAACTCTCAAAGAGAAATTGAAAAGACTTTAAAAGGAAAAGGAAGTGAAAGGCACATTCTGGGGAACTTTTAATCACTGTAATTCGGTCATTCCATATAAGCCTCCAGACCGTAGCCCTCTTTCCTAAGCCTCTGAAAAAAACAATTTGTTAAAAAAAAAAAAAAAAAACAATTTGTTAACCTGACAGACAAAATTATCAAGTGGTAAATTCATTTTGGTGAAAAAAAAAAAAAATGGGGAGACCAAACTGGGGGAGAAAATTGATAATACTTTGCCCACTCCAAGCAAAACATTTTAAAAGAAGCAACCAAATGCTGAGAGAAGAAAAAAGCAAGCTCCAGGCAAACGAATGTGTAGAGCAGCAAATCTAGGCAGCCCAATTCCCCAGGCAACAGGAGACACCAGTGAAACTTGCGAAGCCTCCAGTACCATCATATCCAATGATTTCCCAGGAAAAAATTTCAGAATGGAGAGAGGGTGAAAACTTTCCCAGCCCGCGAGCCCTGAGATGTACAACCATATTCCACCACTAGGTGGCGGCTGCTAAGGCTGGGAGCGGGGGAGGGGGGCTGTTTTGTCCGCTTTTCCCCCTACAGGACTCACTGCCCCGTTCAGGAGACAGCCCACCAGCCCCCACCTTGATCCAATTTGCTAAAATGTCCCGTTAGGAAAACAGAAAACATTCATGCTTTAGAACCTGAAGTCACCAAGTAACAGCCTCTTAAAAGTCTGTTCACACCAAAGCTGAGCAATGGGAGGGACAGACCTGCACATTTTCAACTCTGCTGGAGTTTTCAAAGCAAATCTTCCAGGCTGCTGCTTTAGAGACAAGTGACACCGAAATTACGACGTGAGTTGCTGAGCTGTGCATCTCCTACTCACACAGCGTGTACAGTGCCACAAGGTGATGGAACCGTCTGGATAAACATGAATCGTTTTATTGTTGGCCAGAAAGTCTTCCTTCATTCATTAAAGTGGGTGAATGAAAATATTAAGAAGTAAATAAGGCGTTTTCGTGGGCTGCTCCCCGAGTATCCTTCTGAAGTCAAGACCTTACGTAGACTGCCTACTACCTTGGGTGTCAAATAAAGCCTCCTCCCACGAAAGGGAAAACCACTTCCCCTTTCATAAAAAGGCTGCACCCAGAGCTCAAATCCTGGCAAAAGAGATATTACATAAATTCCAGGTGTTCCCAAATATGTATGTTTACACGCACGCAATCATTTTAGGAAGCATGTAAGTTTCTGGGCCACTTTCTCTCTTTTTCTTTTCTTTCTTTTTTTTTTTTTTTCCATCTCAAGGAAGAGTCAGAAAGTGTGTTTATAGTCTCGACTTAGGTTCTTACCCACTCCATTTAGACGATATTTCCTGATAGCCTAATGCAGAAAAATCTAATGATTTCCATCCAAAACGCATCTAAACACTTGGCACACTTACCTTTCTTTCCTTAATTGAGCCCAAAACCAAAAAATTCACTTACCTCTCCTCCTCCCCAAAAGGCGGGGGGGGGACCCACCCCTGAAATCCTGAATTATTTTCTAGGTGAGTTGTACAGCCATCCTCTCGTTACTCTATGAACAGGCTAATTCCTCAACATCTTACTTTGCCTTTAAAAGGCTTCCTTCCACGCGACGGGATTTCCCTAAGAAACATTCCCAGCGGATGGTTTCCAGCAATAGCCTATATCAACTCAGCCTGCGCAAGCAAAGACTGGCTTCTAATAATTCCCCCCCTACCCCCCCCCCCCGAATTCACTCACAGAACCATCCCGGGCCGACTCGGAAAAGCTATTTTATTTGCATGTTTTCCCATCTCTTCCTGAAAGCCTTTCCAACTGACATTTCAACAGCTGCCGAGATGGCACGATCTATAAGGTTAGAGCTGGCTGGAAACTAGGGGATATTTTAGCATCCTAATCCCTGCAACCTCGACGTTTCTCCTTCTCTGCCCAAGTCCAGATTCCCTGAGCACAAGGGCAGGAACCCTGAAACGTTTGCAGAGCAGCTCTCCGAGGTGTCCTGCTCCCGACCAACTCACTGCGGGCATCCTGCACACGCACAGCCCCAGCCCACACGCCGCCCGACACCGGCACCCCGGCCCGCGGCGAATGCGCCAGGCTCGCACCAGCCCTGCCTCTTACCTTCCCTGGCTTTCAGCAAGACCGTGTTGGCCACGATGTTTTCCAGCTCCATTGACAGTCGGCGGTCAGCGAGGGAGCCGGCCGGCGGGGCTGTCAGCGCCTGAGGTGCTGCCGCTGCTGCTGCCGCTGCTCGGGCTGCTGCCGCTGCTGCCGGAGCCGGGAGCGAGCAGCCCGCCTAGCCTACCGCATTATTCCTGCTCTTATCCCTCGGAGTTTCCACCTCTGCAAAGAGGAGCCGCCGCCGCCGCTTCTTCCTCCCTCTGTGTCCCCCCTCCCCCCTCCCTCAACAGTCTCCCCCCCACCCCCCACCCTCCGTGTTTCTCTGTCACTCCATTCTCCTCCCCTCGGGCTCCCTCGGATGCTTTAATGCCTCGGATGCTTCTGCCTCCCCTCGGTCCCTCCCGGGGGTGTGGTACTAGCAGGCTCGGGCGGCCGCACTGCGCAGGCGTCAGGCCGGGCCGCGCCTCCCGCTTCGGCGCTCGCGGCGCGGGGCCTGCTGGGACTTGTAGTACTCCCAGCGCCCTGCGCTGGGGCCGGGCTGGCGCTTAGCTACTAGAGTCCAAGAGCCGCCACGGGACGTGCCCTCGGAGTGAAGGCGGGGGTGCCCCAGGGCTGCTAGGGGCGGCGGGCGAATCAAAGGCGGCTCGGCCGAGCCGAAGCCCCCAGCCTTGGGGCCCGGACTCGCACGTCCACGCCTGGGGCTCTCGCTCGCCCGCTTCCCGCCCTGCCGAAAACCCAGAAATAGAAGTGCACAGGCCACGGCGGCGGCGGGCGAAGCGCCGCGGCCGGGCAGGAGTCGGGGCGGGTTCTGGCCTCCCCTCGTGGCCTGCTCGGGGTAGGAGGTCAGGCGGGCCCGACAGCGCGCCGCAGCCCGCTTCCTCTGGGGCACGCCGGGCCCACGCAGGGGCTGCCGCCCAGAGGCGGCGAGGCGCGCCCGCGGGCCCCGCACGCGGCGGCCGGCCACTGTGCGCCGTAGCACACGCACACGCGCTCGGTGGCTGACAAAGGTGTACTTTGTTTCCTCCGAGGGCGCGAAGGGGTCTGCGAGTCGGTGGTGACCCGGCGCTGGCGGCCGCGTCGGTGGCCGCGCAGTCCGAGCGCCCCCCGGCGGCCGCGGGGTGGAGGCGCGGCGGCGGGTCCACGCGGATGACGGCCCCACCCCCCGACCCCCTCTGCGCCCGGGACGCCCGGCTGAGACTTTGGGGATCCGGGCGTGGGAAGCGGCTGGCTTTGCACATAACCTGCCTTCCAGCACGCGGGGCCCGCAAATCAACGATCCTCATTACCACCAGACTCATTCAGATTAATAAAAATGCAGACGGAATCGCCGGAGTCAGGAACGTTAATAAGTAACAGCACCCAGTCAGTGTTGGAAATTCGTTTTCAAATTCCGGGATTATTTATCTTGGAGCTCTTAGTGCCTTTCCACTGTACCCTCAGAACATCAGACCCCAGATCTGCACTCAGCGTTGCTCCCTTGCTTCCTCTGAAGGCTCCACTCCTGGGAAATGGGCCCTGGGCCACCCAGGGTCTGCGACAAGTGTCCTCCGATCTGGGGGAGGGGCGGGCTGACCCCAAGGAACAATGAGGCCTTTGCCTCATGCGCATCTTGCTTGCCGGATATCCGTTCAGAAGCCGGCTCTGGGCCTTCTCTGTCCGAAAGGAGGAAACCTTCCATCCCTAGGGCTGACAGGAAGTGGCAGGGAGGTGCCGAGAGAAACGGAGAACAATTATTATGCATTGGAGAATATAAAGAAATGAATAGACTTTCCAGGCCTTGGAAACCAGGATGGTCGCCTATTCTAACAGCACAGGATTGTCGTTTTCTGATGGAATGTATCCATCACCACCATTTCTAGTGTCTGGATTTGGATCAGTGGGTCTCCCTGTGCCTCACTTATCTTGTCTGCAAAGTGGAGAGGAACAGTAACAATTTACCTGTCAGAAGGCAGAGAGCTGAGCAGATGATTTCTTAGGCATCTTCCACTCCAGGAATTACTATTCTAAGCATCCCGGGCTTGGTTTGGGCTGCATATCCAACTGCCCAGAGCCCTAACTTACAATGAAAGAGTCTGGAGAGATGGAGAATCCTAGAGCTGGCAGCATCTCAGAGCTCAGCAGCTATGGTGGGCCCTTGGCACTTGCTGGCAGCCTAAGGCCTGATGCAGCCCAAAGTTTACTTATTTGACTCACAAAAAAAAAAAAACTAAACTAAAATTGAACGCCTTTAGATGGCTTGTGCTCCACAACAGCCTTCTAAAGCTTTCATGTGCACACAGATCACCTAAGGGATCTTGTTAAAATACAGGTTCTGTTTTGCTTGGGCTGAGGAGGATCCTGCGAGTCAGCTATTTCTAACCAACTCCAAGGTTCTGTCAATCCTGCTGGTCCGTGGACCACAGTTTGAGTAACTAAACTGTACAATTAACCGTAATCCCCACCATTCTTTATTGTCTTATACTCAGCCCAAGTCACCACTGATTTTACCTTTCTGGCCTCTACAGACTATTGAGTTTGCAATCCTGGAAAATTCCTGCCTTTCCTTCCCCCCTCCTCACTTTACAGTTGCAAAACAGACCCATAGAGAATAAGTGGGTTCAGCATGGTCATTCAGCAAGTGAAAGTCTATCTACTGCTCTCTCTGCTACAAGGCAATATGTCCTGCCTACAAAATAAATAGCTGTACTTCAAGTACCTGTGCCTCTATGAAGAAATTAGGACATTCCAATGCAAGAATGAAACGATAATGGCTAGCTTTACTGGATACCAGCTGTGGGTCAGGTGCTGTGCTAAGTGCTTTATGATTAATTTCAGTAAACACAACATCCAGATGAGGTAGAGAACACAGCTCCATTTTATAAATAAAGTCACCAGCTTAGGAGAGGTTTTATAACTTGCCTAAGGTCACACAACTGATAAGCAGAAGACCTAAGATTTGAACCTAGCAGTCTGACTCAGAGTCTATGCACTTAATTTCTGGCTAGCGGGCTGGCTGGCAGAGCTGGGTTGCAATTGTTCTGTTTGGCTGCCAGAGTGAATTTAAATTGTACTGTAAGAGGCAAAGCAGGCAGCTGGCTAAATGATTAAGACGTAAGTGGTGGTGGTGGGGGGGATCCATTCCAGTCCATAACACCACCATTATTGCTTCATTCCTTTCCATGAACTGCACTAATGACTCACAGTCCTCTTGAAAAACGGGTTTGATTCAGGAAGAGTTTAAATATCAATAGGTAAACTGGGAATCTTGCTGGCTGAGAGGAAGAAGAGAAATCCAAATGGAGGGTGGGTGAGTTCGAGAGGGATGGGAATATGCCATAGACTAATGCTGACTTCCCAATCCACTCAAGGTCAGCTGAGCTGGAAATGCCAAAGAAACAGGGTATCTTCTTGTTCTTCTGTCAGCACCTGTATTGCGTGGATAAAGCTGCTCTGTCAGAGTTCTTGTAAATAGAAAGCAACTATTCTGAGAGTCACAAACCTATCTTTGTCCCCAAATATGGATTGCTTTGCTTGAATAATCAAACTGGCTTTTTCAATAGTGCTGCAGCTGGAGTTTCCATTCCTTTCCTTGCCTCACAGCTTTCTAATCATCAGGAAACAGCTGGAGAGACAGTGCTTTCATTCTCCCACTTCTTCTCTCCATCTTCCAAGTTCACCTTTATGTACCAAGCACTGCGGGGAATACAAAGCTGATTTCCCAGGAGAGCTCACACTAGGAGAGCAAGCAAACTGGGAGGAAAAGCACTGAGATAAACTGGAATAAGAGCCACTGTGGACACAGGCACAAAGGACTTTGGAAACAGAGAGGAAGTGATTTCAGGCACCTAGGAAGATTCTAGGAGAGGAGAAATGAGAGCTGACCGTGGGATTGGAGGCACGGGGTTTCCTGTTATGTTCCCTCCCCTCTGAAAAGTCCCTTCATCCATGGACCCAGTGGTGACCAAATTTGACATTAAAAACTTTGCAATGCTGTAGACCACCTACTCTTCTTCTCTTTACTTAATATTTTTCTTTAAAGTCAAGTTGCTTTAAAAAAAATTTTTTTTTATTATCCTAACCCAACACATTTTTGAAATGTGAGTAGTAGTAGAAATATCACACTTTGGAAAAAACTAAACTCCAAGCAACTCATGGGACCGTAGCAGCCTTTGGCTTCAAGATAAACTGGCTGATCGTAATAAGTCTGCTGGGAGGCTTCACCCAGATAATTATGATCTATAGACATCTAAACGCCCAGCTCGGTAACAAGACTTTACAGGGTCATCAGTGGGGCTCTCAATTGCAAGCTCAGAAAAAAGATTCCAGCCACACGTGACCTCTGTGCTCCTGACACTATAGCAGTTTAACATGATCTTCTTTAGTGAGAAGGAAAGGCCTCTTTCCTGGTGCTATGTTCTGTTAGGAGGGTCCCCACAGTAGACTTACTTGGGCCCTGAGTTGTTACAAAGTTGTTGCCTCCACTGCATGGAAAGGAAACTGAGCCTGGGAGAATTAGGTCAGTTGATAAGTGGATGGCAAGGCTAGTTTTTTAGGTAAGTGTCTGCCTTCCCTACTCAAAGGCCTGAAATGTGTCTTTTTCATCTTTTGATTTCATTCTCTGTAGAACCTAGTAAGTACCTTATGCACAGGTTTTGGCAATGTTTGCTGACTCAGAGCACATACGCCATGACACAGCCCCACCTGGGCCTCTGGGGTGCTAGTTATTCTGTACTAGTTAACTATCAAAATTCCTACATCACTGCCAGATCAGAGATTAAAAGGGAAAAGTAGGGGAGACTGGCCTCCTGGTATCAGAGGTCAACATCTTAGAAAGCCATGACACTCAGTCCCTGGAATGATTCCATCCGTCTGACTGTACCTCCATCCTCAAATCCAGCTGTCTCCTGCAATCAGCCCAGTGGTTAAGCCAATCACACAATTTTAAGGAAAACTAAGCAGACAAATTTCAACTCACTTTTCAGACTTGAATAGAACACAAGCTATTTACCCCCAAAATGACAGGTGGAGAGCTGGGTATTTTTGTTTGGTTCAGTGCCGAGCAATCAGATAGATTTAGATGGCAGAAAAATGTTCAAATTGGTAAGGAAATTACACAACAAAAGCATAAAAATTAATTCAGAGTGGGAGGAGGAAAAACAGACTCTTTTCTAGTAATCTACTTAAAAGCCAATGATTTTCTGTTAATATGGATAAGGAAAGAATCCAAGCCATCACTGATGGTCTTTATATGACGAGCATCTGTCAGGCAATGACATGACCCGAAGCCAGGTTCATTTGTTTGAGCGTGGTAGCCTACAGTGAAAATGTGGATAAAATCTTGACAACAAAGGTAGAATTGCTTCTTAAGAGAAAAAGGAGGTGAGCTGAGTTAAATGCAATGTGAGGAGCCTTTAAAAGCAGATGACTTGCAGGTGAGAGGGCTCCAGCAATTTCGACATTAATACTGCAATAACAAACTTTCTCTTGCTCCAGAGACCCTGAGCCTAATTATCTTTGAGACCTTAATATGAAGCTTTTACTGTCCTAAGATAGGCCACTGTGGGCAGGTGAATATTTAATTGACCCAATAAAAGGAGGGCATACTTGCTCCTTCCTTGAAGTCTTAGCTAGTCAGTTGTATGATAAATGGAATCTAACAAACACTCGGAGTTTAAAAAATGTAATGCTTTGCACAGATCTTTTTTTTAATATATACTTTTTTAAAAAATTTATTTTGGCTGCATTGAGTCTTCGTGGCGGGCTCTTTATTGCAGCAGGTGGGCTTCTCTAGTTGCAGTGCGAGGGCTTAGTTGCGGTAGGTGGGATCTTAGTTCCCTAACTAGGGATCGAACCCAGGCCCCCTGCATTGGCAGCATGGAGTCTTAACCACTGGACTACCAGGGAGGTCCCCAGATCACTTTTTTGACAATTACATAAAATAGAATATAGTGTCTAATTTGGAGCAGCTTAATCCCCTCCTGTAGGAGCAAAGGCGTGTGTTCCCTGCCATAGAAATGAGTTTGTGCGGGAACCTGACAGGTTGGAGCACTCATTCCGCTTAGCTGTCATTGTCTCCTCCATAGAGAGAGGATGCCATCTAGCATGAACTCTGGAGAGCTGCAGCCAGCCCCCACACGGAAAAAGTAAGCCTCAGGTTCCACATTTATGGGCTAAAATGAGGCCATGAGTGTGCTAGGTCACTCAATGCAACGCAAACAGTCCCCACGTGCTGCAAAGGGAATTCTGCTCATGAAGTGGTTATTGGGTCATAGAACGTTTCTATTACTTGTATCTCAAGCTCCACAACCCTCATGTGCTCCAGGATCCAACTGGGATTCCAAAGAATTCCCTCCTGTCCAGGCTGAATCTGGCCTCTGTGTTTTGGGGGGGCGGGGCAGGGGGGACGGTTCACTTGTTTTTTTTGTTTTTTTGTTTTTTCTTTGCGGTACGCGGGCCTCTCACCATTGAGGCCTCTTCCGTTGCGGAGCACAGGCTCCGGACACGCAGGCTCAGCGGCCATGACTCACAGGCCCAGCCGCTCCGCGGCATGTGGGATCTTCCCGGACCGGGGCACGAACCCGTGTCCCCTGCATCGGCAGGCGGACTCAACCACTGCGCCACCAGGGAAGCCCGTTCGCTTGTTTTTATTAAGGACACTGGATATTCATTCCATTAAATGGCTGGACTGTAACTCCTTTAACTAGTTCACTGATGAACATTTTTTATTATTACCAATCTTTTGCTATAACAAGGAGATGATTTTTTTTAAGTTGATGAGTATCTTTTTTCCTTTTGTCATCTACCTTTTAAATTTACATACAGTAATAAAATTCACTCTTTTTGGTGTTTAGTTCTATGAATTTAGACAAATGCATATACTTGTGTAACATCAACACAGCCAAAATATAGAACAGTTCCATCACTCCTGATTTTTTTTTAAAGGAGTAAAGTACTGGTACATACATAATTACATAGATTAACTTTATTTTTTTATTATTTATTTTATTTATTTATTTTTGGCTGTGTTGGGTCTTCGTTGCTGCCTGCGGGCTTTCTCTAGTTGTGGCGAGTGGAGGCTACTCTTCATTGCAGTGTGCAGGCCTCTCATTGCGGTGGCTTCTCTTGTTGTGGAGCACGGGCTCTAGGCGCGCAGGCTTCAGTAGTTGCAGCACGCGGGCTCAGTAGTTGCAGCTCACGGACTCTAGAGCAGAGGCTCAGCAGTTGTGGCGCATGGGCTCAGTTGCTCCACGGCATGTGGGATCTTCCCGGACCAGGGATCAAACCCGTGACCCCTGCATTGGCAGGTGGATTCTCAACCACTGCACCACCAGGGAAGCCCCACTCCTGATTTTTTTAATGTTCTTTTTTTCTTTCCTAAAAAAAGAAAAAAAAACCTGAGTTCCTGAAAAAGTTAAACAGAAGTAACACATGATCCAGCAATTCCACTCATAGGTATATACCCCAAGAACTGAAAACTTGTACACAAACGTTCGTAACAGCACTATCACAACAGTCAAAAGGTGGAAACAGGGGACTTCCCTGGCAGTCCAGTGGTTAAGACTCTGTGCTTCCACTGCAGAGGGCACGGGTTCGACCCCTGTCGGGGAACTAAGATCTCGCATGCCTCAAGGTCAAAAAAAAAGGTGGAAACAATTCAGATGTCCATTAACAGATTAATGGATAAGCAAATTGCGGTGTATCCATACAATGGAATATTATTCAGCCACAAAAAGGAATGAAATGATGATACATGTTACAAAGTAGATGAACCTTGAAAACATTTTGCTAAGTGAAAGGAGCCAGACATAAAAGGACAAATGTTTTGTGATTCCATTTATATGAAATATCCATAATTCATAGACACAGGAACATAATTGGTTATCAAGGGCTGGGATAGGGTGAATGGGGGAGGAACTGCTTAATGGGTCTGGGGGTTTATTTTGGGGTGATGAAAATGTTTTGGAACTAAAGGCGGTAGTTCCCCAACATTGTGAATGTCCTGAATGTCACTGACCCATTCCCTTTAAAATGGTTAATTTTATGTTGTGTTAATTTTGTCTCAATAAAAATATAATTTTTAAATTCAAGTAATAGTTGAGGAATACTTGGATTAGACCTAGTGATTAATAATATTAATATGCTAAACAACAAATTACAGTTTACCAAGTGCTTTCACCTACCTAACGAGTAGGTAGATATTATAATTCCAACTTTATAAACAAGGAAATTAAAGAGATATAAAAGGCTGTTGAAATAGAGGATGCATAACCAGAAAGTTGTAGGATTGGGACTCCAAGCCCAGTCCCTGGTTCTACGTGCAGCGTTGTTTCCATTCTACTGCATGATCTTCTAGAATGATAGGAAAGTTGCAGCATTTTTACCATGTGCACTGATCTTGCAGGAAAGAGAGGATATTGGCAGGAGACCAAGAGTCCAGAGAATAGTTAAATGGACAGAGGGAGCAGCAGAGGAGAGGAGGAAGAAATTAACAAAGAGAGGACCAGAACCTTGGCGTGCTGAACAAAATTACAAGGGGTGGTGGGCAACAGGCAGGCTGTCTCATGCCGGGGTGGAGTGTGACTCCTCTGAAGGAAAGAGGCTTTGAGCCGTGATAAGCACTCCTGGTTAGGAAATTGCAGATTAGGAACCTCACTACCTGCTGGCCTGGAGGGGCTGCTCCGCTGCTCTCCTCCACTACCCCTCTCATCCTCCCTCCTCTCTGAGACGTCAGTTTCCCATTGCGGGAAGACCAGAGAGGAGACAAAAACAAAAGCATCTTTATTTTCAGCACAACCTCTTGTCCCACCTCTACTCAACCTCTCCCTCTCTGGCCCCCAGCATTCCAAACCCTTGGGGAAATTAAAAGCAGCTTCTCCTTGCACAAGACTTGGAGCCCCTCCCCTAAGGTGCCTTAACAGAGCAGGGAATTGGAGCCCATAATAATGCTTTGAAACCGGTGAGGTTGTGTGTAAATGTTCCATGCTTCGTGACGTGGCACCGGTATTTCTGAAATGATGATGACTAAAGGCAGTCACAGACTATTTAGGCGAACAGTGTTTTGTTGTGGTTGTGGTAGAGGTGGAGGGAAAATTCATCTGAAAGGGAAGAAGACTTTTATTTTGGGAAAACACTTTCAGCGGCTTTTAGTTATTTTGAAAATCAAGCCACTTCCCACTCTGGAATGGGAATACAGAGGAGTTGAACTGTGCTGCATATTCTAAAAAGATGTCTTCACCAGGGGAGGCTGATCACTGGGGATTCTTTCTGGGAGAAGCCAAGGTGAGGGTGGGGGAGGGCAGGCATGGAAAAAAGAGGCAAGATCAAGGGTGCTCCCTATGATACTCTCCCAAGTGAGCAGATCCCTGAAACATGGGGGAAGAAGGGGTATTGCAAAGGAGAAAATCGTCCCTCAGGGGTGCCTAAGGAGCTGGGAAGGTGACAGAGTGTATGAACAGGATACCTCACACCCTGCTTTATGTTTGCCTTGTCTGCATTGTAATTCCCCTCTGTTATCCCCAAGCCTTCAATTTAAAATGATCGCTCATCTCTGCTGGCATCCAGGAATTGAGAAAAAGGCATGTGACCACCCTGGGACCCAGAAGTATGTACAGGAAGACCGGCAGCAGCCCAGAGAAGCTTCTGGAGCAAGGGCAAGAGGGGAGCTGAGAAACCCAGAGCAGTTGTTGCGGTGCTGGTACATGAGGTGAAGAGCACACCTGGGGTCAAAATGGACAAGATGTAAAGATTCTTTGGGACTCCCAAGAGGTCCTGGGAATAGGGACTGGTAAAAAGCTGGACTGCTTTCTAATCTAGGCTAGTAGGGACTCTGGTTGTTGGACTCTGAGATGCTAATGTTAATGACATTTTTAGTAACCCAACATGTCAGAACAGAATCTAACCATCATATAAGGTGTCAAAATTATCATTTGTTACTTCCTTCCTTTGACATTTATTGATCCACTGTTAAGTAGGAAGCATAGTTAGGCACCATGGGATGAACAAGACCACAAAGATGAGTAAGGCACACAAGCCCTACCTTTAAACAGCTTCTAGGTGCTTTGCACCAACCAGTCGTATGCAAGAAACTGGAGTAGAAGATAGATCAACGTGAGAAGTACAGACTGCTGCAGCAAGGATGCTTTAAACTGTTTCGATTCAGTGTTGGCAAAACGTCCTAGAAACTGCCGCTTTCACTCATGGTGGAGGGAGTGTAAACTGGCACAGCCCATCTAGAAGGCAATTTGGCAACACGTAACAAAAATTATAAACACACACACGACCCTTAAAGCATTTCCACTTCCAGAAATATACTCTAAAGAAATAAGTAAGAATGTGTGCAAAGATTTGGCTACAATGGTATATAAAGATCATAATATTAGTTATAATATGAAGAAAATTTTGAAACAACACAAATCTCCAACAATATCAGTTTGGTTAAGTAAATTATGGATCAACACTTCAGTGGTCTTCCTGTCAAAAATGTTTAACCTGACTTGAATGATGAGGAAATATCAAACAAGTGAACTGAGGGACATTCTACAAAAGAGCTAGCCAGTGTCTCTTAAAACGGTGAAGGTCAAGGAAGATCAAGAAAGACTGAGGAACTATTCCAGCCTAAAGGAGGCTAAAAAAACAAGACAACTAAATGTGATGTGATGATTTTTTCTTTTTTTTCTTTTGTTTTTACTTTTGGCTGCTCTGGTTCTTCGTTGCTGGCCTTCTCTAGTTGCAGCGAGTGGGGTTACTCCTCATTGCAGTGCGCGGGCTTCTCATTGCAGTGGCCTCTTCCATTGCAGAGCACCGGCTCTAGGCACGTGGGCTTCAGTAGTTGTGGCATGTGGGCCCAGTAGTTGTGGCTCGCGGGCTCTAGAGCGCAGGCTCAGTAGTCGTCACGCATGGGCCTAGATGCTCTGCAGCATGCGGGATCTCCCTGGACCAGGGCTCGAGCCCGTGTCCCCCATACCGGCAGGCAGATTCTCAACCACTGCTCCACCAGGGAAGCCCAACACCCCTGATTTTGATCGTTGTAATATGGTTATTGTATAAGAGAATGTCCTTATTATTAGAAAATATACCCTCAAGTATTGAGGGGCTTTTATTTATTCATTTATCTTATTTTTTCAAAAATTTTTTCTCTTTATTAATTTTATTTATTTATTTATTTTGGTCGTGTTGGGTCTTCGTTGCTGCGTGCGGGCTTTCTCTAGTTGCGACGAGCAGGGGCTACTCTTTGTTGTGGTGCGTAGGCTTCTGATTGCGGTGGCTTCTTTTGTTGTGGAGCATGGGCTCTAGGAGCACGAGCTTCAATAGTTGCAGCACGCGGGCTCAGTAGTTGTGGCACATGGGCTGAGTTGCTCTGCGGCATGTGAGATCTTCCCGGACCAGTGCTCGAACCCCTGTCCCCTGCATTGGCAGGAGGATTCTTAACCACTGCGCCACCAGGGAAGCCCTTGAGGGGCTTTTAAAAAGTGAATTAGCCAGTTATTCAAGCTGCAAACCAGGAGAGCCACCAGAAATGATTAAGAAAGGAAACATTAGTCAAGTAACAGTTCAAGGTAACAGTAGAAGGCTTGTGATAAAACACAGAGGATTGATTGCCAAGAGAATTATGTTGATGATAACTGTCAAAGGCATTCAGGGAAAGGAGATGTCAGCTGGGATGGGAGGATGTGTAATCAGAAGTGGCTGCATATGGTGAGTTTTTAGCTAGATCTTCAACCAGATTCATCTAAATTGGCCAGGAGCCTGTCATGTGCCAGGCACGGTGCTGGGGTCTGGGCATGTAACAGTGAGCAAGATGGGCATGGTCCTTGCCCTATTGGGGCTTTTATCTTGGGAGGGAACCCAAAAAATACCCAGTAAACAGACAAAGTAATTGTAATTTCCAATCAAAGGAAACAGACAAGGGCCAAGCCGGTAATAAGAAACAAGGTCATTAGGGGAGTCCTCTTGGTGAGGACCACAGCTAAGCCATGACCTAAGTAGGGAGGAGGAGGTAGCCAGACCTGAGCAGAGAGCAGTCCAGTCAAAGAGCACGGCAGGTGCCAAGGTGCGCACTGGGTGTTGGGGAAGGAGCAGTAAACCAGCGTGGCTGGAGCAGGAATGGGGCGGGATGGGCCCCAGATGAGTGGTCTGGGAGGAGGCAGGGGCACAGACTGTCTAGGGCCCTCTATGAATTGGGGTTTTACTCTAATGAAACGGGAAGCTACTGAAGAGTTTTATGTAGGAGATGAAATGACCTGGTTGGGGTTTGAAGAAGAACCACGGCTGCTGCTGAGGATGAATTGGAAGGAGGCGGTGAAAGCAGAGAGACTAGGTAGGAAGCTGCAGGGCCCATCACGGGAGGGGGAGGGGAAGCAGGCAGACCAGGCGTAAAGGGGTGGGCCTCGAGCCTGTACTTTTGCAACGTCTTCAAATAGAGTTCTACGGGCCACGCGTGGAGTGAATTACGAATAAATATTTCTACCTAAATCCTGTAATCAGCCTGTGGATAGCATTCTGTATTACAGTTTTTGTAGCGCTGTGTCTGAGTTTGGGTTCTCCTAGACCTTGAGACTAGGATTCAATGCAAGGAGCTTGTCTGGGAGGTGCCGGAAGTGCAGGAGAGGTGGGGGAAGTCACACAGGAAAGCAGCCAGTAAAGGTGTGTTAAGGAACCTCCATGGGTGACCAGCTTAATCCCTGTGGAAACTCTGGGAACGCACCTCAGCTTGTCTACCCAGGAGCAGGGGAGCTGGGCTATTTTTACACCAACTCTCTCCCCCTGGCCACTGTGAGGGCTGCTGGGCAGGGGTTAATTCTCCTAAATTTCTGTCTTTCCATAGGGATGGGTGGTCCGGCCTTCCCCAGTTCTGAAAGGCCTCAACACAGAGATGCAGGTAAGGGCAGTTGGGAATCTCCGGAATCCAAAGAAGTAGCAGGGCCTGAGGGACACAGAGACACGGGACAGAATTGTGTGGACTTTGTGTTGGGTTTTCTTTCCCTTTTAAAATAGTCCTCACATCATGGAAGTGACCTAAGCCTTTTTGATCACCAAGAGGCCCTAAGAAGCTGTGAAAATTCCAGGGGAGAAATGACGGTGGCCTGGGCTGAGGTGGTGGCAGTGGAGGTGGAGAGAAGACCGTGTATCCTTTGGGTGCTGGTCGGCTGGGATGGTGGGGAGGGCGCCGTGAGGCATAGGTGTGAGGAGAGAAAGCAAGAGTTTGGTCTTGTGTTTGGTAAGTCTGGGCTGAGTAAGAGCTATCTGAGTGGGGATGTTGGCAGGCTGGATGGGAGACACAGCTCTAAGAAGGGGATAGGTAGCTGAGGGTATGGGGAGGGAGGGATGACTGGGGGGCACAGAGGATTTTTAGGGCAGTGAACTATTCTGTATGATGCTATAGTAGTGGATACACGTCACCATATTTGTCCAGACTTGTAGGATGTACAACACCAGAGTGAACCCTAATGTAAACTAAGGGTGACAATGACATTATCAGTGTAGGTTCATGGACTATAACAAATGCATCACCGTGGTGTGGGATGTAGATATGGGAGAGGCCGTGCAGGAGCGGGGACAGGGAGGAAACGGGAAGTCTCCTGTACTTTCACTAAATTTTGCTGTGAACCTGCAACTGCTCTAAAAAATATGATCTACTGAATAAAGAGCCGGGGGAGAGGGAATAGGCAATAAAGACAGGAGGGGAAAGGCTCAGAAGGAAGCCGAGGTGTGTCGGGGTGGCAGGAAGGGAGCTGCCCTGTGAGTGAACATGAGGTGACCAGGGGCCTACAGTGGGCAGGACCTCCCAACCCAGCCTCACAAGAAGCTTCACAAGAAGCCTGTGAGGTGAGTGTTCCTGCATGGAGACTCTCAGACTTGGGAAGGTGAAACAATCTGTGGGTCCGTGGGGTTTTTTTTTTTTTTTTTTGGCTACATCATGTGGCTTGCAGGATCTTAGTTCCCCGACCAGGGATCGAACCCACAGAGTCCTAACCACTGGATCGCCAGGGAATTTCCCCATGGGGTTTTTTTCTTTTTTAGTACACGGGCCTCTCACTGTTGTGGCCTCTCCCGTTGTGGAGCACAGGCTCCGTAAGCACAGGCTCAGCGGCCATGGCTCACGGGCCCAGCCGCTCCGCGGCATGTGGGATCTTCCCAGACCGGGGCACGAACCCATGTCCCCTGCATCGGCAGGCGGACTCTCAACCACTGCGCCATCAGGGAAGCCCTCCCCATGGGGTTTTGAACTGAGGACAAGTCGACTCCACCCGCTACTCCGCTGCCTGCCCTTGAGGAGCTCACCGTGGAGCAGCACGAGGCCATGCAGTGGGAATCCGGGGGATAATGTTCTCAGGAGAGGCCTTTGCTAGCAGACATGGCTAAGTGTTGAGACTGCATCTTCCCTGAACCCAGGGGCCCTCGTCAATGGGAAAAGAAGAGGAAAAAAATGAATGCTTTTTGCCGTGGAAAGAGGAAGAACTCAGCAAAACCCAGAGTAATGTTTGTCATCTCTAATTGTAGCCCTACTTACCAGAATATTAACTTGTGGTTCCAGGGAGGTATTTTCCTAATCATCATAAAAAGTAGCATATATCTTTTCATTTGCCTTTCCCTCGACTAGGTCCAAAAATTCTTCTCCCAAACTCAAAAGCAAGAATTTCAGTTATTTTCTACCCTTTTGGTAATGAGGACAAGTTCAGTTTGTCTTTTTTCTTCAGGGGAACAATCTGTGTCCTTGTTGTGACAGCTAGAGAAAACTGAATAAAGAGATGTCTTTTCCAGAATGAATGTGGAAAGAACGTTTTGGCCACCATGTCAGCCACTGCTTATTCATTCATTTGACAAATTTTTCTGAGCAGTTGCTATGAGCCAGGCACTAGCCTAGCCATGGGGACCACAGAGCTGAGCAAGACATGAGCTCTACCCTCATGAAGTTCACAGTATGGTTAAGATCTAGAGAAGACTATAGAAAATTCCAATGTGATGTGGCAAGAGCAATGAGAATGAGAAAAACGTGAGAAATGAGAATGAGAAAAGCTTTCTAGGTACCTGCAAGGTTTCTCTAACCCAGACCCATGGGGGAGGTAGTCCGGGAAGGCTTAGCAGAACAGTGCTCAAATACCAATACTAATTAAGATGATCTGTTCTTGGAATGAACAAGTGGAGGACTCTGCTTATCCTCCCAGGGGAAGTCCTTGGCTGTAGCCTGAGATTTAGCTGAAGGCCACTCACTTTGCAATTCTGAACAGGCTTGAAAGGCTCTGGTATGAAATTCCTTCTGGGCCTCTGGGCCTGAGATTCTAGGTTATTTCATTCCTTTTAGGACAAGGGAGATAAGCTTTAGACAGATATCAGCAGACCAACGTGTCCAATGAAGAGTTCTCAGTTCTAATTGTCCCCTTGCCAATGGATCCCTGTGTGACTTGAGGCAAGCTGTTGAACCACATGCAATTGCTTCAGCTTTCTGTTTAGAAAAGAAGCGATAAGCAGTGAAACGTCCTCTCCAGTGGCCAAAAGATCTGGGAATTGGGCTGCTGTCTTGGGCCTGTAAGTAGATAAGGTGGGGGGTCCTTGGAGAAAGAGAACCAGGCATGGCTTTCTTGACCTAACAGAAGCCATTTTTGGCCTAAGCTATTTTGTGATCTAAGCCTGGCCACAGAACTTGCCCTTGAACAGGTCTCAGTAATTAATGATCTAAAGGGAACAGAAGAATGCAGAAACAAATTACTTTATCAGGCAAGAGAAGAAACTATAGCAAAGATAATACATCAGTTGTAAAGACTTCCAGGTCTGTTTCAATGTTTAAGATTGGCCTGAAGCGTTCAACCACCAGATCGACTGGAACTTAAAGCTTGGACTTGGGGACTTCCCTGGTGGCACAGTGGTTAAGAATCCACCTGCCAATGCAGGAGACACAGGTTTGATCCTTGGTCTGGGAAGATCCCACATGCCGTGGAGCAACTAAGCCCATGTGCCTCAACTACTGAGCCTGCACTCTAGAGCCCACGAGCCACAACTACTGAGCCCGTGTGCCACAACTACTGAAGCCCACATGCTTAGAGCCCACGCTCCGCAATAAGAGAAGCCACTGCAATGAGAAGCCTGTGCACCGCGATGAAGAGTAGCCCCTGCTTGCCTCAACTAAAGAAAAGCCCGCATGCAGCAACGAAGACCCAACACAGCCAAAAATAAATATAAAAAATAAATAAATTAAATAAATTAAAAAAAAAACTTGGACTCTTTCTACCACCCAAGCCCCTTCATGAATATGCATGTACCCTTAGCTTAAAACTTCCCCAGTTTTCCTGTTTGAGGAGATAATGCTTTGGGAAAGATCCCTGGTGTTCTCCTTACTTGCTGCAAGTAATAAATCCTTCCTCCTCCGGATTTTGCCTGGGTTGTGTCTTTTGGCTCCACACCCAACAAGAGGCGAACCTGGTTTTTCAGGTAACAGGCCTGGTGTTTGAAGAATACTCACTTAGAATCTACATTTTGTCACACTTACTGTAGGGCCACTGTATGATTTTTATCATGTTTGATGAATTTGCTTCAAAGTACCCTGCTCACCACTGAGAACTTGGCTTTACTAATCAACAGAAAACAAATTTTAGATATGTCCTAATTCTCCCAATTTTGGCAAAAGAAGACAAAACGGAAGCCCATGCATCATCCTAAAGGTTTTGAGGACAACACAAACCTTGATGTGCCTGACCCACTCATCTTATTAACGGACTAAAATTGCATTAATAATTTTTTTTTTTTTTTGGCCACGCCATGCAGCATGCTAGATGTTAGTTCTCCGACCAGGGATCACAACCTGCGCCCCTTGCATTGGGAGCTCAGAGTCTTAACCACTGGACCGCCAGGGAAGTCCCTGCATTAATATTTAATTTCATTTCATCCAGAAGCCACAAGGCTACACCTCTGGCTGAAATAGGAAAGGGATTCTTTTACAGAAACAGTAATCCACAGGTTCACAAAAAGTAGCAAATATGGAAATATCTATCTTCCCACCTGGATTAGACCTTTTTAGGTTGGGGCGACAAATAGAAATAAAGTGTCGCTTTCCCAAGCATGCAGCTACTTAGAAGCTTTAACAGGAATTAGCCCCGTATGAATTGGGTCAAGGGACCCGACCACAGGGACGTTTACACGCGGAGGATCCCCAGAAGGCGAGGAGGATACAGCTCTTCCCCGCCGCGTCTCCGGCCGGGCCCCGCCCCCGCCTACCTAGACCCCGCCCCTGTCCCCGCCCTCCCTGTAGACCCCGCCTCCCCTGCTTCTCCGTCTGCCCCGTGGGTGCCGTGCACCCTGAAGATGGCGGCCGTGGCGGGAAGGTTGCTCCGGACTTCGGTGAGTGGCTGGCGGCGGGGCACAGGCGCGGAGACACTGTGGTGGCTCCGAGAACGTGCTTCCCAGATGGGATCCCGCTCCCCTGCGGCCTTGGGGTCTTTCACCCTTCTTGGAGTATATCGGAGGGTAACGGACCAGAGGCCTCCTCCTCTACGGAAGGCTCACTGCGCCTGCGCAGAGCCGCCCTTCCCCCCACCCACCCTTCTTGTGGTCCCCTGCCCAAATCCCTTTCGCTCCAGGTCGTGGGTCCCCGGTCCCCTCTCCACCTAAGCATCTGGCTCTCGATGCAGGCGACCTGGCCCCTGGTCCCGGTTCTGTAACCGACTCTGTGACCTTGGACAAGTGACTTCTCCTTTCCGAACCTCAGTTAACTTTCCTCAGCTTAACAAAGAAAGAATGATGTTTCCGTGAGCAGCCACTTAAATGCTGGATGAAAACCAAAATGCCAAAGTAACCAAAATGCTTACGTGCAAAAGGCGCTTTTCTCCTCCCCACCCAGGGCGGTCCCAGGGCCGTTTTCTCCAGGCAAAGCCTAGTACCCTCTTGCTACCCGCCCTCCCTTTCTCGTGGTGGGGTTCAGCGCAGCCTCTTTCTTCTTCCTGAGTCATGCTGGACCCTGAAATTGAGCAAACGTTTCCCTTGAGCCCTGTCCAAACTTTCCCGGAGGCTGAACTTTGCTCTGTTTGTTTGCTTCTCTGTGGAGCTGGAAGGCCCTTGTCTTTTCTAGGGAAAACCTTGACCATAGTAGAACATGCTCAGCAGATCTGCTGGTAAAGGGCTTAATACACAGGGCCTGGCCAAGTTTCCCGGTTTCTGAATCCTCTGGGTTGCTCTTAAAAGCATGGAGTCTTTATGTTCTTATAATTCTCTGCCTTGCAGTCTTTTTTTTTTTTCCATTCATTAATTTATATATATTTTTAAATAAAAATTATATACTTGAGGTGTGCATCATGATTTGATATACGTAATGAAATGATTACTACAGTCAAACCAATTGACATATCCCTTCACATAGTTACTTCTCTGTGTGTAATGAGTACACCTGAAATCTACTCTTAACATATTGCCAGCTTCAATACAGTATTATTAAGTATAGTCAATATGCTTGTACTTTAGATCTCAAGACTTATCCTACATAACTGCAACTTTGTACCCTTTGACCAACATCTCCCTTTCCTCCTCCCCAACCCCCTTTACAATCTTGAAGGATAAGGAAGCAGAAGGGAATTTTAAGAACATGGAGACTCAATCCATGCTCTTAGAGTTTGGAGTTTGGTATTTTTGTTCACGGGAATAAGGACAGCCGAGGCCACTACTGGCCTGATGCCCTCTCAGCAGGGATTCAGCCACCATTCTGGGAATACTTCCTAATTTAAAGTGTTTCTCTTTTTAGCTTGTCCGACAAGTGAGTGCCATTCCTTGGGGCATTTCTGCCTCTGCAGCCCTTAGGCCTGCTGCTTCTCGAAGAACGTGCTTGACAGATGCACTGTGGTCTGGCTCTGCTCAAGCAAAATTCGCCTTTAGCACCAGTAAGTGTTGTTATGCTTTGGTTTGAACCAGAAAATGGCAACATGTGTCATCTCTGTACAGGGGCTCTGAACCCTGGCAGTGTATTAGACTCCCCTGGGGAGCTTTTGCAAACATACCACTGCCCCAGTCCCACCCCAAACAAAATGAGTCAGTCTCTGGGGTGAGACCAGAACATCAGTATTTTTCAAAAGCTCACCAAGTGATTCTGGTGTGCAGCCAAGGGCTGAGAATCACTGAGGCAATCTGCCCTTGTGTCGCATTTCCTTGTTGGTTCCAGAGGTTTTAATCCCGTGTTGGGGAACTTGAAGTGGGGTGAGAACACTCAGAGGCCTCTGGGCCTGCTGTGTGTGAAGGGGTGTGAGCTGACTGGGGACTGACAGTGCAGCTCCTCTAAAGGCATTTGGATTCAGACTTGTGGGCGGGCTCCACTTGGCCATGTTAGGCCAGTCGAATGGACTGCTCCGTGATCTGAGTGACACACAGCTATTTCTTGAGATTTACACTCCATTATCTAGAATACGAGGTTTGCTAAGTACAGCCTCAGATATCTGGAAATGCCTCCTTTAGATCTATCGCACCTTTTAAAAAGAGTGTATTTAACATGTAATGGTTTCGGGGGATATACTTTAGCAAACCCTCTGTGGGTGAAATGTTCTGAAAAATTTTACCATTTTATTTCCCCAGAGCTTTAAGAAATTTCTGGTAGCGATTTGATGCCACAGGTTTAAACCTTTCCTTGTCACCTGTCCCAAACCCCCCTCCCAACAGCTCCTCCTGTTTCTGAAGCAGGCATCTCGACCCTTGGCCTCCTTTGTCCCGCCTTCCCAGGTAGAAGCATGTCCTCTCCAGTTCTGACACAGCTCTTAAATCCTTTCCTTTCTTTCTGTTCCTTCTGCCGTACCCTTTCCCTCCACACCTCTCACTTAGATGCCTGCAGTCACCTCCTAACATCAGGCTCCCCCCTCCCTGTTCCTCTTACTGTCCCCTGCAGACTGATCTTCCTGAGAACAGCCGACGCATCATCCATCTCCTATGTGAAAGCCTCCAGTGATTCCTGTATCTCTTCTTTTAAGAACAGATTCATCGGCCTGATATATAAGGGCCCTTGCAGCATGGCCTTCACCAGCCTTGCTTTGTTTCCCACACGTCTTCCCTCCATGCACACCTGCTCTCTATATCAAGCTCTGCCACGGGCTGTTCCCCACACCTGCCCTGTTCTTTTGTGCCATTAGCCCTGGTCTTGGCAAAATCCGAACCATACTTAGAATCCACCTCGAGGGTCATGTTGTCCTTAATTCTATGTTCATTCCATCCCTACTATCTCCTATCTTTTTAGTTTCCACAGCACTTTGAATTTGTGTACAGTCTAGAACTATGAAAAGAGAAAAAATTACCTAAGATGTACAATTGAACTGAACTTTTAATTACACTATTAATTAATTACTGTGAGAGGATTAAATAAAACCAAATAAGTGCTTGGCTTAACCATGAACTATATACGTGTGTGCTATGTTTTGTTTTCAGGTTCCTCATGCCATGCCCCTGCCGTCACCCAGCATGCGCCCGATTTTAAGGGTACAGCCGTTGTCAATGGAGAGTTCAAAGAAATAAGCCTTGATGACTTTAAGGGGAAATATTTAGTGCTCTTCTTCTATCCTTTGGATTTGTAAGTGTATTTTCTGTGATGCTTTAATGTCATCCTGAGAGCAAGCAGAGATCCCCGCCTCCCCGCTGACATTGCCTGTCTCTAGTTACTCTTGTCAAGGCGAGGGTTGCTGCTGACCCTTTGTCACCGATGGTCTTGTTGATACAGTTTCCCTCTGTAGCTAATTTACAAGTGATAAATATAGGGGGTGAAGTGGCATTCCTCTTAATGGGGCAGGGGTTTAATGTACGGACTCTGGAGTAGTGGTTCCTGTAAGCCAGTCTGTGAGGAAGTTTTCACTGGTTCGGGGGGAAAATGAGAAAAGTAAGGATAAAATGAATTTTCTCATGAAGCTACCTTATTTAGATAAAATTTTGTCTTCTTGGAATATGCCTCCCCTACCCCCATTTTTTAAATATGATTCTTAAATAGGTGATAAATCTTTTTTTTGAAAATTGGAGTATCATTGTGACCAGGAGTCCTGTGAGGATGGTTAACCATTTTGCCTTTCTCACCTTTAAGCAAACTGAACTAGTTTTTTTTTAATTAATCATTTATTTATTTTATTTTTGGCTGCGTTGGATCTTCATTGCTGCACGCGGGCTTTCTCTGGTTGCGGCGAGTGGGCTTCTCACTGCGGTGGCTTCTCTTGTTGTGGAGCACGGGCTTTAGGCTCGCGGGCTTCAGTAGTTGCAGCACGCAGACTCAGTAGTTGTGGCTCATGGGCTCTAGAGCACAGGCTCAGTAGTTGTGGCACATGGGCTTAGTTGCTCTGTGGCATGTGGGATCTTCCTGGCCCAGGGCTCGAACCCGTGTCCCCTGTATTGGCAGGCGGATTCTTAACCACTGTGCCACCAGGGAAGTCCCTGAACTAGTTTTTAGACACCTATTGTTCAGATTTTAAAGCCTTGTTTTTCAATTCTCTGATGAAAATTTCTACCCTTTTTTCCTAGCACCTTTGTGTGTCCTACAGAAATTATTGCTTTCAGTGACAAAGCCAATGAATTTCACGATGTGAACTGTGAAGTCGTTGCAGTGTCAGTGGATTCCCACTTCACCCACCTGGCCTGGATAAACACACCAAGGAAGGTATAAACATCATTCACGCTGTGTCTGCACTTGTGATCTTAAAAACTCAAATGATCCCATTAAAGACCAACGTAGAAGTTGTTAAAGCACGACTAGTCTGAAATGGGCTATTAGTCAGGCCTAACCTACTGGCAAATTCTGTTAAACTCTACCCACCCATATCTCCTTTAACATTGCATGTATTTACTCCCCACTACACTTGTATTTTCCGGAGTACAAACAGTAACAGAGAACAGACTCTGCAGGGCAGGAGAACAGCTGGGGTTCATTGCCTCCCCTCTCACGTGTACCCTGTAGGTCCCCGGGACCCTGTGAGCCATGTGGGACAGTGATTAAGTTTTCTGATTTCACTGCTGTCCACGGTCAGTATTCTTGCCTAGAAACTTGCTTGGGAGAATCAAAATTTCTAGCTATGCTGCCGGACTATCAATCAAATTATTCAAAGTATTCTTTTTTTTTTTTTAAACTGTTCCATTTTTATGCTTCAGAAATTAATCTTCAACCAAAAGGATACTGTAAGAATTAGAAAAAGAAAGGTCTGTAGTATCAGCTGGGTTTAAATCCTGCCTCTGCCCCTTTCTAGCTGTGACCTGGAGCAAGTTACTTAACCTTTGTGTGTCTCAGCTTCCTCATCTGTACAGTGGTGGTGATGATAGTAGCTACTCCAGGATGCTTAGAGGAGGAAGTGAGACAAAAGAAAGAGCTTAGAGCAGCGCTCGGCCCATTGTTGGTGCTCGGTCACCGCTGTCCGTTGCCACCGTCAGTCAGACATCGTGTTGCGTGGCCGAGGCTGCTGCGGGAGCCACAGTATAACAACCAGCCCTGTTTGCATTTTTATTAGAATGGCGGTTTGGGCCACATGCACATCGCACTCTTGTCAGACTTGACTAAACAGATTTCCCGAGACTACGGTGTGCTGTTAGAAGGTTCCGGCCTTGCACTACGGTAAGATCGGTTTCTTATGAACTTGAAATTGGTTTTCATGTTTAGCATCATCCTACTTCACAGGGGATTTATAGACACCTTGGTAGGGAATTTTTAGAACCCCAAATCCTTAATTTGTCTTTTAATAAGCACTGATGGATGCCTCCTGCAAGGGTTGGCAGTCTTTCAGAAATGGCTGAGACATGTGTGCCCCCTGCGTCACCCTGGGCCTGTTTCTGAAGAAGGATATCATGTCTTGATGGTCACACTGCTCCACTCTCCCTGACTGTCTGGGAGCCACTCCTGGTGGTGAAGCCATCAGACTGTTTGGAGATGAGCGGGGGCGGGGGGGGGGAGGTGGCCAGCAAGGGTAGGAGTCCGTTTTCTGGAATGGTTAGGATCTTGTACAAGCACTGGAATCAGACTGGAGTTTGAATTTATTTAAACTCAGCTACTTAATAGCTGTATGACTTTGAGCAAGATATTTAACCTCTTTGAGTCCCATTTTTCCTGTAACTAAAATGAGAATGTACCTCCCAGGTTGGTTGTGAGGATTAAATAAGGTGAGGCAGCTACAGAGTTTTTGGCACAGGCTCTAGTGCCTGTCCCAGCCTGTCAGCCTTGCCGGGAGGGATGAGAACTTAGGCCTTAGAACTGGCGTCCTGATGGCTGCTGAATGAAGGAGGGATTGGGCAAAACCGTACCTCCAGGAAGGAAGCGAGAACCCCTCTTGGATGCGCCTCCCGGTTTTGCTGGGGGCGGGCTTGAACCCGCTCACCTGCTTGCTCTTGTAGCTGACGTCTGGCCTGCTTGGGTCACACCTGAAATTTTAGCTCCAGGAGCCACCTTGGAGCTTGGGCCTTTTTGACTCCAAGGGGATTACGGTCTTCCTTTAATAAACTAAAGCCTAGCTTTGACAGAGGTGGCAAGGGAAGGAGAAGAGTGCTGGCATTTTCCTCCCAGGATCTCCTCCCCTGTAGAGTCGTGCTAATTTTGCAGTTACCTCCCTACTGGTTTCACTATCAGGATTGACAAAGGGGGAGGAGTCGAGTCTGACTTGTAAGATAAGGCTTTCTTTCTGGAGTCTGTGGGCCCTGATCCATCCTAGCCCTGTGTCTGCATCTAAACGGTGGACTTCACCTTGCCTGCACCCTGCAGGGGCATGCACCAGGACCCCTTAGCCTCAAAGCCTAGACCCCCAAAGGCCAGGCCCAGGGAGGGGGAACCACCTTTTTATCTTCTGAGTTTTCTCTAACTTGTCTTTTTCCTGAGTGATTAACACTTGGAATGCCACACCCTTTTAAAGATGGACTGTTAAAAACCTAGGAGTTTTATGACATCTGCATATGTCATAGTAACACCAGCACTCATATGGAAGATGAGCACAGACCCCAGGGTGGGTCACCTCATTACATTGCTGCCAAGTGACAAAGAGTGATGGGCTTGGACAATCTGACAATAAAAGTAATAACTAGAAGTGATTGAAACACATCAAATATGTTTAAATCGATGATTTGAAGAGTTCCAGGGAACCAGTTCATTATTTTGAAAACTATTAATAATGGAATAGTACTAAGCACTCATTCTGTCTTTCCTGTACCAACTGTACCTCAGGGTAACCAAAATAAATAAAAGTGATGGGCTTGGTTTTTCCTTTAGATTTCTGCTCTGCATAGCCTCAAGGCCAGTAAATTTTCCCATGGGATTTTCCCCCCTCTACGCAAGAATTCACTCATTTCATAAGTACTTACTGAATACAGATAAAATACATCTCTGTCCCTTCCCAGTTGCCTGTGGTTTCTTGCCAAGATTTGATGCAGCAGCCCGAAGAATGCTTACTACATCACTAATAAGAAGTCTTCAGTCTCTGTAGTTCAGTGACTTACAGATTCTGCGACATATAGGTCACATTTGTAAATGTGACCGTACTGCCTGTTTTCCATGGTGGCCTTGTCCAGTCCTGTCTTTGTTAAAGCATCTGTCATCAATAAGAGATGATAAGCTGTTTGTATAGCAAGGAAAACCCCATTTTTAAGCATATGATAGAGTTTATTAATAAGTGCTCTATCAAGGATAATTAAAGACAAAAAGGGGTAGAAGTTAGAGTCTTTCTAGCTCTGGTAATGTTGAAATACTGATGATGATAAATTCTGATGCAGAGGTCTCTTCATAATTGACCCCAACGGAGTCATCAAGCATTTGAGCGTCAATGATCTCCCAGTGGGCCGAAGCGTGGAAGAGACCCTCCGCTTGGTGAAGGCATTCCAGTTTGTAGAAACCCATGGAGAAGTCTGCCCAGCCAACTGGACACCAGATTCTCCTACAGTAGGTTTATTTTCCAAAAGCAATGGGACCCCAGCAGAGGGTCCCAGGTCCTCACTGCCTCAAGGGCTGCTGGCCTGGAATATCCATGAAAGAAGCCCACCCTTGGAGCAAGGGTGTAGATGGTGTGCAAATGGGTGAAGCTGGTGCAGTTGGGGGTGGGACCAGGCACCAGGCAGGCTGTTAATGTAAGTTTCATCCAGGTATTTTAAAGGAAACAGACCAATCTTTAAAAAGTTAAAGAACTTTAGATTAAAAATTGATGGCTTTCACCTCACTTTTGAGATCATAAAGTCACTTACCCAGTGAAATGTTTTTGTATTTTCAGATCAAGCCCCATCCGACTGCTTCCAAAGAATATTTTGAGAAGGTAAATCAGTAGACCATCCCACGTGCACCTGCAGCTTCCCACACCAGAAAAGAACCACAGCTGGAACTTACTTTTAGCATTTCAAAGATTATTATTTATAGAAGGCAAAAAAACAATTATGCTTGTATTCGTAAATATTACTCTAAATGTTTTGTTTTTGTAACATTGGCCAAGGCTTTTAAAATGTGGTTAGTTACTAATGTAAGGAGTCCTTTATTGGCAGTGTATGGATGGATGGCTAGTTGCTATAGAATGTGCAGTTCCCCTATTTCTTGGATCATGTCTTCAAAGGGAAAAGGAAACAACTTTTCTTTATCAGCCTTACTTGAAGCTTTGTGTGTACACTAGCGTAGTGTGACAGGCATCAAAAGCTTCTGATCAAGGGTCCTGAAATTTTCTTCTTGAGTTTCTTTATATTAAACTGAATTTTCTTTTAAGATCATAGTTTTAAGTTGTTAGCATCAATTGTCTAATTTAACACTTGCAGGACTTCCCTGGTGGTCCAGTGGTTAATACTCTGTGCTCGCAATGCAGGGGGCGTGGGTTCGATCCCTGGTCAGGGAACTAAGAGCCCACATACCATGCAGTGTGGCCAGGAAAACAAAACAAAACAAAACACTTGCAATGAATGTGTATGTGATTGAAGCAGATGTGAATCATGTTTTTTAAAAAACCACCTACAGTGGCCAAGTGACTTAACTGACCATGCATGTTCCCCAGTCCTGAGATTTATACTTTATATAATTATTTTACTTATTTTGTTAGCTGACTTAGTGCCTACATACATTTCTAATATTTATTGGGCATAATTATAAAGGATAATTATTGAATCCAGGGATTGCATTTTGAATTTGAATCATTCATGCATTTGAATCATTGTAATTATTTTATTTCCTGAAGTGTTCAATGTAAAAAAATATAAAAATAAACATTTTAAAATACTTGCATTTTTTTTTTAATACTTGCATTTTTAACACCATTAATTTATTGGTTCAGCTTATGCTGTGGGACTCTAGTTTTCCTTCTCTGATTATATCAACAAACATTTATTGAACATTGAACTCAGTGGCTACAAAGATGAATAAGATGCTGGCTCCACATCCAAGGAACTCAGTTTAGGGGGTGAAAGAAACATGGAAGCATTTGTTAATTTTAATAAATCCTGGAGTTCCTACCATATGCTGTGTACTATTTTGGAGGCAAGAGAGTGAACAGAAAAGACACACCCCTTCCTTTATGCACTTAAATTCTAGAGGGAATAAACATAATAAAAATACATAGGGGGACTTCCCTGGCGGTCCAGTGGTTAAGACTCCTCGCTTCCACTGCAGAGCGCGCGGGTTCAGTCCCTGGTGGGGGAAACTTAACATCCCACATGTCTTGTGGCATGGCCAAAAAAAAATACATAGGATGTTTGGAAGGACAATAGAGTGGAGCGAGGGACTAGAGCAGAGTGTTGCAGGTGTGTTCTAAAAGGGTTTCAGGGAGTCAGTCTCTCCAGGTCTGTTTTCTCATCTGTAAAATGAGGACTGTAATTGTACCTATCTTAGGGTTTTGATGATCAAATGAAATAAAACATGTAGGTGAGGGAGTAAGGAGGATAAGAAGGTTCTAGGCAAAGGGCATGGCAGGTGCAAAGGACCTGAGGCAAGGGTGGACTTGGGGTGGGTGAAGAATTGAAGGGCCATGTGACCAGAGCTGTGAAGGAGAAGCATGGTAATGGGGAGCCCAGAGTGCTTTATGGGCAAGCTAAGGACTTTGGATTCTATTCTGAGATGGGAAATGTCAGGAATGTTCTTGAGAAGAGTTACATCAACTTGTTCTAAGAGGATCACTCTGGCTTCTTTGTTAAGGCTAGACAGTCCAGAGAGGGAAGCAGGTCAGGTGGGCTGGATCTGTGACATACTTGCAGGGAGAGCCAGCAGGATAATAACAGGTGTGCTAAACTGTGGTACAACAGATACATTCCTGGGGCATAGAACACTGGGGAACAGCGAGGAGGGGGCACCTTACCCAGCTATGGGCATCAAGGAAGGCTTCCTGGAGGACAAGATGACGTCTTGAAGCCTATGGAAAAGTAAGCCAAGTGAGCTGAGCAGAAGTGGGAGCGGAGAGGCCACATGGGCCTCTGATAAGCTGGTTTCATGTTCCCAGAGGGGAAGGCAAAGCAAGGGAGGGCAAAGGCAAGCTGCCTGTAAGTGGCCCAGACTGAGCCAGCACTGTTAGGGCTTTTACATGTTTTATCTCATTGGACCCACAACAAAAACAAAATAGGTACAATTACTGTCATCATTTTACAGATGAGAAGGTAGATTTGGAGATATTGATTTGACCAGGGTCACACAACCAAGTAGTGGACGGTGCTGGGTCCCCAGCCCGGGACTCCTGAGGAGCCCCCTGGACACCCTAAACATCCACACGTCTTCCACAAACACACACAACCCCCCCCACCCCCCCACCCCCCCAGTGCTGGGGGATGGGGTGGAAGGCGGAGAGAAGGCACGTTTTTCTCTGCAGATGGTCCCTACCTGATCTGGTATCCAACAGAAGGAGCTGGATTTGCCCCGGCGCTGGGGAAAAACCCTTGGGCAGAGAGAGAGAGAGTGCACTGAAATCAGGGCCAGCTTCACGGGCTGGCAGCAGGGCCCGACACTTAACTTAGAGGGGCCCCGGGGTTTCGGTTTAACGCTCTGATATCGACTTTTGAAAATTCGCAGTCTTTTTTTAATAAGGGGCGCCACGTTTTCACTTTTCACTGGGCCACGCAAATTATTTAGCGAGTCCTGACTACCCCTGATCCCGTGTACGCTGGACTTTAGGTGCAATTGAAGGGATTTTCGAGGGTGATATCCAAAAGCCTGTGCTGGGGTTGGGGGGCGGGGGGCGGTGGTTGGACGCTGCAGGAGCGCAGGGCGAGGCTGTGGAAGGCGCCACACGCCACCTGACCGGGTCTTCGCGGTAGGTACCGTGATCCGGGGGTTCCGTAGGTGACCCCTCTAGGCCTGGAGGCGACCAGGCTACCCGAAAGGGCGGAGCAAGGGTGGGAGGCCTTGACCTGTGGGATAGGTGAGCTCACTGCAACAGCAGACGCGTGGGGCCCGGGGCGCCGGAACAGCAGGCGCGTGATGCCGAGGAGCGGCGGGCGCGCGGCCCCGGGAGCGGGGAAAGGGGACGCGCGCGCGCCCGGGGCGGGGCTCGCCGCCCGGCTCCTCCTCCGCGCCGGGCCAGGCGGCCGCGGCCTTTCCCGGCAGCTCGTAGGTCTCAGGAAGAGGAGCAGCTGGAGGAAGAAGCGCGGGGGCTGGGCGGCTCCTAGGGTGCAGCAGCGTCGCAGCCCGCATGGAGCCCAACGTGCGCTTCTGGATCACCGAACGCCAAGTACGGCCCGGGCCTGGCGCGTCTGGGGACGGGGAGGGCGTGGGCCGCGCGGCGTGGAGTCGCCGCTGGCCGCGGTGACCTTGGGTAGGCCACGTGGTCGCAGCACCCGCCTTCCCATTTCAGACCCCGGGAGGGGACGAAGGAAACCCAAGCGTGCCGGATGCCGACGGCCATGGCTGTTACCGTGCGTGGCCTCTGCCCCCAGGCCTCGCAAGCGAGAGTCGCACAGTATCCCCCTGCAGATCGCACGAACTGAGGAGTCACTCCCCACCACTCAGGGGTCTGCCTTCCGCCGCCTATGCTGTTGCTGGGCATCAGGTTGGAGAGGAACAGGTCCTCCCAGGAGGCCCCAGCTTCCCCGAGTCTGTAGGCCCAGCCACCGGACAGTGAGACTCGGGGCTGCGGGAGGCCGCCTTGGCCGGAAAGTAACCTGGGCCCCATCTCAGAGAGGGGCTGGGCGGCGCTGTCCAGTAGAAATAGGATGGGAGATGCATAGGTAATTCCAAATTTTCTAGTAGCCACATTAAAAAACGTGGCTTTTAAAATTTAAATTTTAATAATATATTGCATTTAGCCCAACAGATATAAATATTAACATTTCAACATGTCGTCAATATAGAAAATTATGAATGAGGTATTTTACCTCCTTTTCTGTAGGAAGTCTTCGAAATCCCGTGTATGTTTTTACACATACAGCACATGTCAATTTGGCCTGGCCACATGTGGCTAATTGGACAGTACAGTTCTAGAGTGTTCTCTTTCAGCCTTTACCTAAAGTAGAGCCTAGCCTGGTTCTCTTAGATGGGGATGTTGAGGAAGGACAGGGTACTCAAGGCGTCCTGGCAGAGCCAGGCCTCAAAGCTGAAACCACTGCAAAATTTGGGGACTTTTAGGAGCAAACCATGCCTGCTTTCTCCATATGTGAACTGCCTTTATTGAGCCTTCACTGGGGTGTCTGGTTCTTTATGACTAGAGTTAAGCCTTATAACCACTGCAGGAGGGTGAAGAAACAGATTCTGAGACCTTTCTAGGTAGTGCTTCAAGGTCATATGTGGGTGTCAACATAGGCCCATTTGACCCCAAAGTCTGGGCTTTTAATCCTCAAGAGCACTTTGATATTGGAGTGGTTAAGAGCACAGGCCATTGGGTCATTTCCTGGTTGGGTTTCCTTGAATCCATTCGTGAGTCCTTGGAAGCCTCAGTTGCCTCACCTGTAAGATGGCGTTGTTGTGAGGATTCCAGGAGATGCTGCAAGAGGAAGGCCCTCAAAAGGTTCTCAAAAGTAACGTCGACTGCTCTTATTACCATGTATCTTGGTTTTTCTGCTGCCATTAACCTCTCTGGTGCTCTTGCCCCTCTTAAGTCTTTTATTCAAAGATTTCTTCAGTGGACAGAATTATTGGATCCTACAAATTTGGTCGTTTCAATTGTAAGTATTTTCTTGTTTTCGGAGATAGTGAATTTCACATTTTATTCTGAAACGTGAAGACTGTGTGTCCCTTTTGAAAGCAGCTGAGATAACAGAATCCATATATATTATCATGTTTTTATTCCTTGCGAATGAGCTTGTTGGATTGGAAGGGTGGTACATAAAAGCAGACATCTGTTCAACAGGTCGTAACAAAGGGGATCCAGACAAACCTCCCTGGTAATGGAGGACAGACCGGCAAAGCTAGTTGCAGACCTTGACCTAGGGTTCTAAGGGCAAAAGGTATAGTGAGGAATTGGGGGAGGTTGTTTAGAGAAGGCAGGGAGGGAGGGAGGGCGGGCCAGGGAGGAAATGTCAGGAAGAGCGGACTGTAAGCAAAATGGGGGAGGGGGGGCCAGGTGGGCCAGGTCACCCAGTTACTAGGGTTTTGTTTTCCTTTTTTTCTGCTGCGCTGCACAGCATGTGGGGTCTTAGTTCCCTGACCAGGGATCGAACCCGTGTCCCCTGCAGTGGAAGCGTGGAGTCTTAGCCACTGGACTGTCACGGAAGTCCTACTGGGGCTTTTATTTTAATTCAGGTGAACCAGACACTTCTTGAAGGTCCTTGTGTGTCATTCAGACGAGGGCGGTTTGTACCTAGCCAGATGGTGAGTAACCAGAAGGGACCAGACTGAGAGCAGTTCCGGGGATGGATGGCTCAGCTGTCCAAGTAAAAGATGAGAGTTTGAACCAGCTGTGGCTGAGGGATGAGGAGGAGGAGAGACCCTGTCACCAGCAATGACCCTCGGGGCCAGATCCACAGGGGTGCTCCTGTCCTTGTGCTCAAATGTTCCATATAGTCTTGTTTACAATAGAGAAAAACAAGAAACAAGCTGAATGCCCATCGGTAGGGAAATAGAGAAATATAATGTAGTATATTCATGCAGTGGAATACTGATTAGCTGTTAAAAATGATGATCTGGTGATCGACCTATGATATGAAGTGGAAACATATGATATGTGTGATGTTAAATGGAAAAGCATGGTATCCATGATGTTTTGTAAAGAAAGCAAGACGCATATAGTACAGCATTTATGCAAATTACAACATAAAAAACCAAAACTACATATTTGTTTTATGGATACATGTATTCATGTATGTACAAATATAAACAATGGACTGGAAGTTTATACCTTGAATTCATAATAGTGGTTACCTCTGATAGAATAGAGGGGAAATCGAGACTGGGGGTGATGGATCTTTTGGGGGAAAAAATTAGAAACAAATATAACCGAATGTTCACAGTTGTTAATTCTGGGTGAAGGGATTGTATGTAATCATTTTTTAAATTTCCTTGTTTAATTTTTTTTCTCAGATTAAGTAAAAAAGAAGAGAGAAAATAAGACTGAACTGATTAGATGTGGGTATGAGAGAGAGAGAAGGGACTTCCAGGTTTCTGACCTGTGTAGCCAGGAGGATGGTGACAGTCAGAGAGGAACCGGTGGAGGAGATGGGGCAGGTGGCAGCAGCAGTGGGGTAAGCCGCTGGAGCTGTCTAAGACGCAGGGTGGGGGACTTCCCTGGTGGTCCAGTGGTTAAGGAGCTTCCAGTGCAGGGGGTACGGGTTCAGTCCCTGGTTGGGGAACTAAGATCCCACGTGCCGCGAGGTGTGGCCAAAAAATAAATAAATAAAAATTAAAAAAAAAAAGCTGGGTGGTCTGAATCTGAATGACACACAGGACTATCTAATGGAAACTCAGGGAGTACAGAGCCTTAGCTCCACGTTGCTTTAAAATTAAAATCAGGTGTGAGTGAACATGTGCTTCTTAAATCTGTGGATAAATCGGAACAGTGTTGAGATCATTGCTTGATTTCCTTATCTCCGATTATAGGAAAAAATAGAAAAATCAAGGCAGCTATTGTTAACACACGAAGATGCATCCGGAAGTGACCTGGAGGACAAAAGGGTATGGCTCTTATTCCCAGGTGTGCCTGGCTCAAGGCTGAGTGGGGTTGCCTTTAGGTGATTTTACTTGCATGGTCTGAAATCAGGTGGGATTTTGCCATTGTAAACACTGCCCAGTTGGGTTAGCTTTTTAAATGTAGGTAGGATTCCTTCTCGTAAACCAGATTAATATTAGTTACTAGTGTTAGGAACTGGTATTAAGAAGAAAAGGCATAGGGTTCCTCCTGTGCAACAGATATTTGCAGTTGCAATATCTGTTGTGAGGATTCTCTGTAGCTGATTCCTGGAGCCCCATGGCAAATTCCAGAATTCAGGCAGGCCTCCAGAGTCAGAACCTACTTCCTACTAGAGGCAGCGAGGTTATAGTCCTGTCCAAAGACTCAAACCAAGTGTTTGTTATCTACCTTGCAGTGTACGGGGCTTTCCGGAGGCCACAGACATCAGTCCCTCAAGGCAGCCTGCGGAAAGCGCACACTTTTTTTTTTTTTTTTGCGGTATGGGGGCCTCTCACCGTTGTGGCCTCTCCCGTTGCAGAGCACAGGCTCCGGATGTGCAGGCTCAGCATCCATGGCTCACGGGCCCAGCCGCTCTGCGGCATGTGGGATCCTCCCGGACTGGAGCACGAACCCGTGTCCCCTGCATCGGCAGGCGGACATCTCAACCACTGCGCCACCAGGGAAGCCCAAGCTCACACATTTAACTTGGTTTTTCTGAGAACTTGTTGGGGCCTCTGAGCTCGCAGCTTGGCTCTGTTAAAAGTGACTTGGCTAATGGCGTGGTCTGCACACAGTTCACTCTGCTCTGAGCCAGGGGAGGCTCGCTGCGCTCAGGGACTCGCCCGAGGGACGAGTTAGGTGTTGGCCTCTCCTCGGTTAGAGACTTGGGGCTTTTTAATGCTTTGGTCATTTTCATGTGGATCTTCTCTTTGCTTCCTGTCAGTTCATTCGTTTGATTCATTTGATTCACTTGTTTTGATTTGTTCAGTCCGTGTGGTAGAGAGCAGTTTGCCCTCCAGCCTGTGAAAGGTGGAGCAAACATGGCACCAGAAATGAGACTGTAGAGGAGATTGGCTGCTAAGCCACCTTTAAAAGCTATTGCTTGGTTTTTCTCTTTTTAGGTACAAGAAGCTTGGAAGAGAAGTCTCGTAAGTTTCTGCCCCGTCCTAATTTTTAGCCTAAGGTAACAAAACCAAACATCACACTCACCTTTGTGTTCACCCTTCTGAAGTCAACAGTGCATCCTGACAGTAGCAAGCTGATCCCTGGTCCTTTTCGACCTGCAGGTGAGTTGATTCTCATTTTCAGAGTGGTTTGTAACCTTTAGAAAACCTTGCCTCCCTCTAGTCAAGTGTTTGGTTCCCCTGGCAACCAGCCCCCTTCTTTAGGTGCTTTCCCAGGGTCACTGCATTGACATTATCTCAGGTGTGGTTGAAAGGGGCTTGTTATGAAGAATAAGAGACACTCCTTTCACCTTTATCGCCCTTCTCACTTAGGAAATTTCAAGGATTTTAGGCTGTGTGCCAGGAGCAGGGATGAAGAGCAAGTATATGTGTCTTATTCTAAGTCCCAGTGTCACAGATGTATTGAATTCATGTGGAAGGGTGAACAAGGACTTGGAATAAGGGACCACTTACCTTCATTGGGCAGGAGCCTGGTCAGATCTAGCTCTGCTGCACTGATTTAAAGTTCTGCCACGTGCACAGCTATTATTTTTATTAGGAACAAAACAGCATGTGTAAAAAATACCCTTTGACGTCCATGCCTTCATTCGGCCTGAGAAGAGGTTTTTGGGTGGGTGGTTTTCCACCCACTCTGCTGTCACTGACCCTCTTGTCTTTTTTGCCAGCTCTCCTGCCTTTCACGGCGCCCATGGTGAGTAAGCTGCCGCTCACCGCTCTGAAGCTGGGGGCTTAGGAAGATGTCCCCCCATCTCCTAAGCTCAGTGGCTGGTGTCCTCCATCTCTGGACCTCTGTCCCGTGACTGCCTGATAGATGGTTAGGACCCGGCACCTCCGACCCTTGTCCACTCCCCACCCCACTCCCACATCTCCCCCCCGGGCACCAGGGCCTCTTGAGGGTCCACAGTGTCATAGGTAATCCTTTCTCTGAACACCTAGCATGTGCAAAGTGCTACGGCGCAGATTGATGAGTTAAGATGTGCTCCCTGGCACAAGCCCATGTCACTGGTCACTGGCTGTCACCTTCTCCCCGCAAGCCCTCCCCTTCATTCAGGCCCTCCCCTGGAAACCGGAATCGCCCCCAGCGAGGCCGTCCACCTTGGCTCTCATGAGGTGCGCTCACCAAGTGACAGCACCCCTCTGCCCCTGCAGGTGCTGCTTCTTAGCTGCCCTGCTCAGTTGCCTGGAGATGGGGACCACTGTGAGGCACCCAGGGGCTCCCAGTGCCCGTGGGTGCCCATCCAACATCACCTGTCCACTGCCCACTAGCCCCTTGCATCGCACCTTCCTCTACTTTCCCTGCTCCTGGGGTCTCAGGTCTGCATCTCCCTGGGCAAGTTCTTTGCTCCACAAGCCCTCCCTCCCCCCAGGCACTCACAACTCTGCTTTATTTTCTTTTTTATTTATTTATTTAATTGGAGTATAGTTGATTTACAGTGTTTCAGGGTTACAGCACAGTGATTCAGTTATACATATATACCTATTCTTTTTCAGATTCTTTTCCATTGTAGGTTATTACAGGACATAGAATCTAGTTTCCTGTGCTACACAGTAGGTCCTTGTTTATCTGTTTATTTTATAATATATATAGTAGTCTGTATCTGCTTTATTTTCTTTACAGGTATTTTTGTCAATGCTGCCAGTAAAAAGTCTAAAGTCCATGATTTTACCTCAGGTAGCAACTCTTTCTATTTCATAATTATTGAATGTTTTGTGCTTGAAACCAGAATGTGACATGTTAGCCTCTGTCTTCCTGCAGGTTTCCTTCTACACGTACAGTACAGTCTTCAACATTGTCAATGGAAATGCAAGTTATGTGAGTATTATGAGGCCCAGAGGGTATGCAATTTCTTATTGTTTCTTTTGGCGATTTTGTGTGTTTAATTATCTTTCCTGGGTAAAACTCTGGTATTTGCTAAATATGAACTTTTGTTTTTCCCTAGGATCGTCGCCCCCATGAGACTATCTTAGTAGGAGCAGGAGTGATTGCTTCGTCCACCTTTTTTGGAGTGTGTATTTTAGAAATCTGTCGAATCTCTTTTATTCCTCAGAATCAAAATTTTACGTTCTAAAAAAAAAAAAAAAATTTACGTTCTAACTTAATTTAGAAAGTGTGATTAAGACACAAGGAAGAAAATAAAAGTCGTCTGTAATCCTATCGCCCCAAAATTGTGTGATTATGTTCCAGGTTTCTAGGCATGGGCTCAGTACTGTTATCTTTAAAAACAAATTAATTCAGGGGACTTCCCTGGAGGGCCAGTGGTTAAGACTCTGCACTTCCACTGCAGGAGCTGTGGGTTTGATTCCTGGTCAGGAAACTAAGATCCCACACGCAGCACGGCACGGCCAAAAAAAAAAAAAAAAATTTATTCATGTTTATAAACATGTTACACAAATTGTGTATTGCTTTAGATGTCAGGATACTAATAGGAGAAAATGTCGATTTCAGAGTCCAGTAAGCCTGGGTTCACATCTTGGCTCAAATTTTTAATGGCTTAGTGACTCTGGACAAGTTCTGTTACCTCTCTTAAGTCTCCAAGAGTTCCTCTGATGATCAGGGAGAACATGTCAGTGTTGCAGGAATTAAAACAAGAAATACACGGAGAGCACTTGGCAGGGGTCTGACCTGTAACAGAAAGTAAGTTGACACTAGCTGCTCTCTGCTGGTCCCGTGCAGTAATGATTTTTCTCTCCTATTTTCTAGTTATTCCCTCGTTTGCTCCAAGTAAGATTTTCACTGAATAGCATTTTGAGCAGAAACGTCATTCCTGTCGTCATTCTCGGTAAGCAGGGAGCCTCCCTCCATCTTCGGGGATACCCAAGTCCCTGGGCCACACTGTAGCTGATGAGGGCCGCTGTTTGCATCTTGCCGGTGCCCCCAGGCCCAAATTAGGTCTTTGGTTTGAGAGGTGACACTTTCTCTGTAGATACTCCTTTAGTTGTCCAAGGGTGAACACAAACCTGGAAGCACAAATTACATTTGAAAGACCCTGTACAAGCCCTGTCCATGTATCATTTCATTTAATCTTGACAACAACTTAGGGGTAGGTAATGTTATTATTCCCATTTACAGATGAGGAGACTGAGTCAAGGGGAGGTTAGGGAAGTTTTCTGGGGTTTCACAGGGAGAAAGTGGTGGTCTAGGGGATTCCAACCCAGTGGTCTGACTCCAAGGGAGGGACAGATATTAACCAATTGTTTTAAGTTTGCCAGCCTGCAAGTTCACTAGTTCACGCTCCACATTTGGGTTTGGGAATCATAGCAGCTTGAAGAGTTAGCAGAATTATGTCAGTGGTAAACTTTGGGAAATTATGTTACAGAAACTTGGTCAAACCAGCTTCAGTAGGGATTTCCGCAGTGGTCCAGTGGTTAAGACTGCGCTTCCACTGCAGGGGGCACAGGTTCGATCCCTGATCAGGGAACTAAGATCCCACTTTCCACGTGGCGCGGCTAAAGAAACATAAAAAAACAAAAAAACAGCTTCAGCAAAGCAGGTAGGCGTATTTCAAGGACCCCAGGGTTTCTCCGGGAATCCTGTCGGGGTGTCAGAACCTGGTGCTAGTTTGTGGTCAGGATCCAAGACTGAGAGCCCAGCAATTCTGACCCTACCCCACAGCCCAGAGGAGGAGAGCTTGGTTGGCCCAGTACCACCCGAGGATCAGGAAGCGCAACCATCAAAGAAACAGGCATGACACTTGAAAAGATGGTGCTTTATTGGACCGACACTTATCTCTCTGTTGTGTGTTTTCTTCTTTACATCCACAGCCCAACTCAGTGGAATGAATGTGGTCGCATCGAGAAGTTTGGAGCCCCTGCGAGGAATTGAGGTCATGGACAAGGACGGCAGTGTCATAGGCTACTCCAGAAAAGCTGGGACAAAGGTAGGGGGACACACGAGATGGAGCTGTAAGCCGCTTGCCTTTTGGGCAACGAATTGAATTGCCTGTTTGAGAGCTGGTAACAAATTCATGTCTCCCTTCAACCTTTTGTTATCTGTCTTTTCTTACGATGCTGAGAGAGAGAATTTACATTTTGTACCCTGATGTTTATTTTTTAAATTTAAAAAAATTTTTAATCTGTTCTCTGCAGTAAGATCTTTTTCTTTTTATAAATTTATTTATTTTATTTATTTTTTATTTTTGGCTGTGTTGGGTCTTCGTTGCTGCGCGTGGACTTTCTCTAGTTGTGATGAGCGGGGGCTACTCTTCTCTGTGATGCACAGGCTTCTCATTGCGGTAGCTTCTCTTGTTGTGGAGCACGGGCTCTAGGTGCGTGGGCTTCAGTAGCTGTGGCACGAGGGCTCAGTAGTTGTGGCTTGCGGGCTCTAGAGCGCAGGCTCAGTAGTTGTGGCGTACAGGCTTAGTTGCTCCGCGGCATGTGGGATCTTCCTGGACCAGGGCTCGAACCCGTGTCCCCTGCATTGGCAAGTGGATTCTTAACCACTGTGCAACTAGGGAAGCCCCACCCTGACGTTTAAAAGGTGATGCATTAGTCTGGGTTCTCCAGAGAAACAGAACCAATAGGATATCTGCCTATCTATCTATCACCTATCTATATATATAGTAAGACATTTATTTTAAATAATTGGCTTGTGCAGTTTTTGCACTGGGAATGTGTAGGGCAGGCCTGAAAGCTGGAAAGTCAGGAGCTGATGCTGTGGTCTTGAGGCAGAATTTCTTCTTTGGGAAACCTCAGATTTTGCTCTGAAGGCTTTCCAACTGATTGCATGAGGTCCATCCACCCTATGGAGGGTAATCAATCTCCTTTACTTAAAGTCAACTGATTGTAGATGTTAATCACATCTACAAAACACCCCCACAGCAACACCTCGGTTGTGTTTGATTAAATACCTGGGAACTACATCCCAGCCAAACTGACCCCTAAGATGGGTCACAGATGGACGTCCACCAAACGTTTGGCCCCTGTCTGAAGGTGAGATCTTGTCCTCCAAGCTCAGCATCTGCCCTCCCAGCCTGCTCTGTACTCGGGGAAGTCAGTGGACATGTCTCTGGGTTTAAGGGAAGCCCTCCGTGTCCACCTCCCAGTGGATTTTCTTAGAGCCTTCATCTTTAAGGACCAGTCTGCTCTCAAGAAGGGTCTGAGGAAATCCAATGCTCTGACCTAAAACTCCTCCATTTCGAAGACTTCTTCTTGTTAAATAGTTTACTGTTTTGCTCAATCCGACACAGTAGCTTCTGTCTGCATTCAGCTCAAGAACCTGCAGTAGTCTATGGTTTCATTTGGGGTATAGACTTCAAAAAAAAAAATACCTTTCAGGAAGTGAGATCTTTTTTGATCTCAGTGAAGTGACTTTAGCTAAAGAACTGTAACGTGAGGCAGTTGCTCACAAAGCAAAGAGAGTAGCTGGGCCTCTCACAGTGTCTGCGTTCAAGGGGGCTCCCTGAGCCAGCTGGACCTCCTTCCGCCCAGAATGCTGGTGGGAGAGGCGGTCAGATAAGATGGCCTCTCAGTTGATCAGTAACTACATCATTATGTGGCTGATGAAACATGTTACTCTAAATCCTGTCACCGATTTACAGAGCTGAATTGTAAACCACTGGATACGTGCTACAGTATTCTCACCAGCCCGTCTAATAGTAGGTCTGGAAGTAGTGGCCGCCTTTCTAAATGAGTTACAACAGGGACATCATAATTGCAAGTAACAGGAGAGAAACTGCTGCCAGAAATAAAATACCTTGTTTTGGAAATGAAGGTTCTATGTTTAAGAATCCACCCTAAAGGGTCCACCAGAGGGCAGACAGCAGAAGCAAGAAGAGCTACAGTTCTGCAGCCTGTGGACGGAAAACCACATTCACAGAAATATAGACAAAATGAAAAGGCAGAGGACTTGGTACAAGATGAAGGAGCAAGATAAAACCCCAGAAAAACAACTAAATGTAGTGGAGATAGGCAATCTTCCAGAAAACGAATTCAGAATAATGATAGTGAAGATGATCCAGGACCTCGGAAAAAGAATGGAGGCAAAGATGGAGAAGATGCAAGAAATGTTTAACAAAGACCTAGAAGAATTAAAGAACAAACACCTAGAAGAATTAGAGAACAAACAAGCAGAGATGAACAATACAATAACTGAAATGAAAACTACACTAGAAGGAATCAATAGCAGAATAACTGAGGCAGAAGAATGGATAAGTGACCTGGAAGACAGAATGGTGGAATTCACTGCTGCAGAACAGAATAAAGAAAAAAGAAAAGAAATGAAGACAGCCTAAGAGACCTCTGGGACAACATTAAACTCAACAACATTCGCATGATAGGGGTCCCAGAAGGAGAAGAGAGAGAGAAAGGACCCGAGAAAGAGATTTGAAGAGATTATAGTTGAAAACTTCCTTAATATGGGAAAGGAAATAGCCACTCACGTCCAGGAAGCGCAAAGAGTCCCAGGCAGGAGAAACCCAAGGAGAAACACACTGAGATACATAGTAATCAAATTGACAAAAATTAAAGAAAAATTATTGAAAGCAATAATTATTGAAAGCAAAATTATTGAAAGCAAAAAACGACAAATAACATACAGAGGAACTCCCATAAGGTTAACAGCTGATTTCTCAGCAGAAACTCTACAAGCCAGAAGGGAGTGGCATGATACACTGAAAGTGATGAAAGGGAAGAAACTACAACCAAGATTATGCTGCCTGGCAAGGACCTCATTCAGACTCGACGGAGAAATCAAAAGCTTTACAGACAAGCAAAAGCTAAGACAATTCAGCACCACCAAACCAGCTCTACAACAAATGCTAAAGGAAATTCTCTAAGTAGGAAACACAAGAGAAGAAAAGGACCTACAAAAATAAACCCATATCAATTAAGAAAATGGTAATAGGAACATACATATCAATAATTACCTTCAGGGCTTCCCTGGTGGCGCAGTGGTTGAGAGTCTGCCTGCCGATGCAGGGGACACGGGTTCTTGCCCCAGTCCGGGAAGATCCCACATGCCGCGGAGTGGCTGGGCCCGTGAGCCATGGCCACTGAGCCTGCGTGTCTGGAGCCTGTGCTCCGCAATGGGAGAGGCCACAACAGTGAGAGGCCCGCGTACTGCAAAAAATAAATAAATAAATAAATAATTACCTTCAATGTGAATGGATTAAGTGCTCCAACCAAAAGACACAGGCTCGCTGAATGAATACCAAAAAAAGAGACCCATCTATATGCTGTCTACAAGAGACCCACTTCAGACATAGGGACACATACAGACTGAAAGTGAGGGGATGGAAAAAGATATTCCATGCAAATGGAAATCAGAAGAAAGCTGGAGTAGCAGTGCTCATATAAGATAAAGTAGACTTTAAAATAAAGAATGTTACAAGAGACAGGGAAGGACAGTACATAATGATCAAGGGATCAATCCAAGAAGAAGATATAACAATTATATATGCACCCAACATAGGAGCACCTCAATACGTAAGGCAACTGCTAACAGCTATAAAAGAGGAAATCAAGAGTAACACAATAATAGTGGGGGACTTTAACACCTCACTTACACCAGTGGACAGATCATTCAGACAGAAAATTAATGAGGAAACACAAGCTTTAAATGATACAATAGACCAGATAGATTTAATTGATATTTATAGGACATTCCATCCAAAAACAGCAGATTACACTTGCTTCTCAAGTGCACACGGAACATCCTCCTGGATAGGTCACATCTTGGATCACAAATCAAGCCTAGGTAAATTTAAGAAAATTGAAATCATATCAAGCATCTTTTCCGGCCACAATGCTATGAGATTAGAAATCAGTTACAGGCTACAAACAACAAATGCTGGAGAGGGTGTGGAGAAAAGGGAACCCTCTTGCACTGTTGGTGGGAATGTAAATTGATACAGCCACTGTGGAGAACAGTATGGAGGTTCCTTAAAAAAATAAAAATTGAATTACCATATGATCCAGCAATCCCACTACTGGGCATATACCCAGAGGATACCATAATTGAAAAAGACACATGCACCCCAGTGTTCATTGCAGCACTATTTACAATAGCCAGGACATGGAAGCAACCTAAATGCCCATCAAGAGATGAATGGATGAAGAAGATGTGGCACATATATACAATGGAATATTACTCAGCCATAAAAAGGAACGAAATTGGGTCATTTGTAGAGACATGGATGGACTTGGAGACTGTCATACAGGGTAAGTCAGAAAGAGAAAAACAAATATTGTATGTTAATGCATATATGTGGGATCTAGAAAAATGGTACAGGTGGACCAGTTTGCAGGGCAGAAATAGAGACACAGATGTAGAGCACAAACGTATGGACACCAAGGGGGGAAAGTGGTGGTGGTGGGATGAATTGGGAGATTGGGATTGACATGTATACACTAATATGTATAAAATAGATAACTAATAAGAACCTGCTGTATAAAAACTAAATAAAATAAAATTCAAAACAAAAAAAGAATCACCCTAAAGAGACATCTTTAAATAGCTTGAGGAGAAATTTACATAGTATAAAATTCATTGTAAGAGTACAGTTTCATGAATTTTAGTAAATTCAAACAGTTGTGCACCCATCACCACAGTCCAATTTTAGAAGATTTTCATCACCCTAAAAATTTTTCATGTGCCCATGTACCATCACTCCCCCTCCCAGCCCCAACCCCAGGAAAACACTGATCTGCTTTAAAATTTATTTATTTATTTGTTTTTGGCTGCGTTGGGTCTTCGTTGCTGCACGCGGGCTTTCTCTAGTTGCGGCGAGTGGGGGCTGCTCTCCGTTGCGGTGCGTGGGCTTCTCATTGCGGCGGCTTCTCTTGTTGCAGAGCACGGGCTCTAGGCACGCGGGCTTCAGTAGTTGTGGCTCACGGGCTCAGTAGTTGTGGCTCACGGGCTCTCGAGTGCAGGCTCAGTAGTTGTGGCGCACGGGCTTAGTTGCTCCATGGCATGTGGGATCTTTCCAGACCAGGGCTCGAACCTGTGTCCCCTGCATTGGCAGGCGGATTCTTAACCACTGTGCCACCAGGGAAGTCCCCTGATCTGCTTTATATCGTCATAGTTTTACCTTTTCTAGAAGTTTCATACAAGTGAATCATACAGTATTTTTGTGTAGGGGTTCTTTGACTTTTGAGGTCTGTCCAACTTTTAAGGCATCAGTAGTGTGTGGCTTTTTATTGCTGAGCAGTGTTCCATTGTATGGCTGTACCACGTTTTGCTTGTCCACTCCCCAGGCAATAGATACTGGGATTGTGTCCAGTTTTTGGCTGTTACATGTGATGCCGCTCTGACCATTTATGTATGACTCTTCGTGTGGATATATGTTTGCATTTCTCTTCAACTCAAATTTAAGTGCAGGGCATGGGTATCGTTGTGAACTGTTCACAGAGCTGGAGAGAAGAGTGACAGCAAATGTTTAATCTACAAGTTGTTCCTCAGCACCTCCTCCCTGCTGGGCGCTGTGCTGGGCTCTGGAGACCCACACCCTTACCAGTCAGCATCCCTCTTCTCCAGGGGCTGGGGGCGGGGAGGCAGCCTCGGGCCCTGCTAGCTACCCACTTATCTAGCCCAGCTCATGGAGAGAAACTTCCTTTTTTGCATGAAGGCCAGTTTAGGGTAAAAGAAAGGTTTGATGGTCTGCTCTTTTTTAAGTGCTTATCTTTCTCTTAAGAATAAAGTGTCTGCGACCGTGCGTAAGCATTCTTTTATCACTTCCCTGTCACCGAAAGGTTTATTTTCTTTGGCTAAAATTTCAGAAACTGCGTAACCAGCAATATCTGATTGTAATAGGGCACCTTTGATCAGATTTCAGGAGCCTAGTCCGTGCTGTTTTCCTTGGCCTGGCCTTGTCAGCTACTCAGTTGCAAGCTGTCACGCGTCTTGCAGCGTCTCCTCATGACCGGTGTCTGGTTTGGAATGTCTTCTCTTCCACACGAGACAAATGGAGTGAGGCTGGCCTCGCCTCACTGACGTTGAAACACAGCATGCTCCGCAGCCACTTTTCTCCTCCTGGAGTCAAACAACTTTATCTTGTATTCCTGAAAGTTTATTTTAAAAGCCACCCTTCTTGGCGCCCTCTGTCCTCGTGGGGGAAGGACATTCCCGCAGAGGATCGGGTGAGCTGAGCGTTAGTGTCCTAAGCAGAGAACAGGCCTGCTGGGTACAGCAGAGGAGCCCAGACAGCGGGCTGTAGCCCCAGGGTCACAGGGTCCTGGGGTTATGGGAGGACAGAAGTGCACAGAACAGAGTTCAGGGGAGGGAATGGTGGGGAGAGTGCCTGTCCATCTTACGCTGAGCGGTGCTGTGTGTGGAGCTGTGTCTTATCCAGGGCTTGGGTTCTGAAGTTCACATGCAAGTGTCATCTATAGTCAGAAATTTCCCTTGAAAGTCTCTGACATTGCTCTTGAGTACACATGATTTTGTGCATATAATCCATACAGTCAATCATATGTTTAAATGTTCAATATAGAGAGTAACGTATATTCTAGAAAAGATGACGATATGGTAGGAAATATACATACGTGTTTACGCAAAATAAAATTTTATAGCACATTGTTAATTACACAAGCAAAAGATGGGTGCATACAGGAAGACATATTCATGTTACATGTGGGTGTGATGCCACACCAGTGCACTCGGGGCCGGCCTTCCTCCACTGGAAGGGGTGGGAATAACTTGGGGGGCCTGTTTAGGAGAGGAAGGCCAGTGGCAGAGTCCTGGACTGGAAGGAAAACATGGAGCGGTCCTCAGTGGCAAGTCCAGTCCAGCATTTCCATCAAACGGACTGCCATCTGGTTCTAAGTAAGGATTTGTCCGTAAGCTGCCTTTGCTTGTGCTTGGTATTTTATTTGGGGTGGTTTGGGGGAGTGATGGAGACCACTGTGGAGTCAGGGAGGTAAATCCCGTCTCTGGTTCCTCTGGCACCAACCCCAGGCATCCTCTGTACGTGTGCACGTCAGGCGCTGCCTTCACCTTTTGCACGTGCATTGTTTTTCTAAGAGAGAAGGGAGAGCTGCTGTTTGCCGGCCTCTGTCGTGAGTTGCAAGATGCCTGGAAACTGTCTCACTCCACGTGCTAAGCTGCTTGCTTTTCATTTCCACTAGGCCGTTAAAGACACAGCAACATCCAGAGTTGTGCTGTTTGGGACCTCAGCTTTTATCCCTGAAGTCTTCTCATACTTTTTTAAAAGGTAAGAGGTACGCTCATCTCCCCGGGTAGGAATAAACATTTTAACAATCAAAATTGTATAAAACTCGTCAAGTACTGGACCTGGTTGGAGAGGTGGGAATAAGTTGCTTCAGGAATGTTCCTTCTAAACACGCTTCATCACAGTTAAGATAGTAGGATTGATTGAGGGCAGATGTGCAAATCCCGATGTGCGCATTCCAGCAAACCTGGAATCTCGCCCAGGCCCTGTCCTCAGTTACATCTGCTCCTGGGCATGTCCCGGCACCTGCTGAGGCTCAATTCCTCGCTTCTAGAATGATGAGTGTGGATGATTTGCGGGTTCTCCCAGCTCTGATATGCTATGAATATTGCTCAAGCCTCTTTTTCCCCCTTCATTCCAAGCATGTGTTAAATTAGCTTAAGTGGCCCAGAATCAGTAGACTGCCATCCCTTTTGAGAAGCGAGACATGGCCTGTTAGGAGGACAGCCTGAGATCAGCCAGTATGAGAGGCCCCACTTGCAGTGAGTAGCTTAGGGCAGAAGGGAGCTGCGTTGGTTTAGATATTGGGTACGGTCAGGGTACGTTGCCCGTGGCAGCTGATCAGAAGCTCTGGTGCAGGACGGTCCTCTCTTCTCCTTCGTGGGTGTTGTCTTCCTTCTCTCCCACCACACACTGGCTTCTTCATGTTGAGGGACGTGACTGTAGCCACCTCCCAGCTCATATCCTCACAGTGTCCTGATGAGAGAGAAAAACACAGCAAACCCTGGGGGTTTAGGGGCAGGGAATGTCTTCCACTCAGTTCACAAACTCCCAAGGAAGGATTCTGTTGGCCCAAGAGGGGTCACCTGTCTGGTGCTGAACCAGTCTGCTCTGTCCAGGTGGTGAGCTCGGAAGTCCCTGCTAGGACCACACAAGGAGCACATTTCAGGAAGTAGCAGTGTCCTGGGCAGAGGCAACTGTTACTTCCCGTGGTTGATCCAGCTGGGTGGGTGTGGGGACTTCTGTTGGGTTGGGGTCTTCCTGAACCTCTCTGGCTGGCCTCAGAGTGGGGGCTTCTGGAAAAGCTGGGGTCCTGCGGTTCGTCCCCTGAGGCCTGCACAGTGGCACCCGCTGCCTGGTGAGGAGAGATGGTCCTCATTTCCCAGTGGGCCTTGGGTGCCTGGAAGGACCTCATATCATCCCACAGCTATGATGGTGTCCAAGCTGGAGGGACCACATTGGCTCTTCCGACTCAACCCTTTCATTTTGCATATGAAAAAACTCAAGGCTCAGAAGGGGAAAGTGACTTGCCCAAGAGCACACAGTCTGTCAGTGGCCGAGCCCCAGCCGGACCCCAGGACCCCAGGTCTCTGACTCCCAGGCTGGGCTTCTTGCACCTTCTTCCCACACCCTCAAAGGTCATGGTCAGAATGTCACATCCGTGTCAGTGTAGCCCAGGGGAGAGCACAGGCTCTAGAATCTGACCTCTCACTTTTAAGAATTTGGAGATTTTTGACAAGGGACTTACACGGTCTGTGGCTGCAGCCTCTTGTTCATATGAAGGGTATGATGATAACACAAACCTCACAGGGTCATGGGAGGATCTAATGAGCAAATGCATGTGAAGTGCTTGACCCGGGCCTGACGTGTAGTGAGTGCTCTGTGGGTGCAGCTGCTAATACGTATCGCCTGTTTGTGGGGCAAGTGGGAACCAAGTCTGGGCTTGCAGCTGCTGGCAAGACAATTGGACACCATTCGAGCAGAGGGCTGACCTCTAAAAAAAGCCCTGGTACCTTGTCTCTTACAGGACCCAGTTTTTCCTGCAGTGTCCGTGGTCACTGTGGACCCTAAAGCTTTCTTGTACTATCCTTGTCATGGGACTCATGGTGCCAGTTTCTTTCAGTGTATTCCCACAGATTGGACGGGTAAGTGTCCCCCTTCGACTTCCTCTAAGAATATATATCTTTCTTCCCCTCGTTATCAGAGTGAAATAACTTATTCTCCTAAAAAATCTGCGAAATTTTCAAAAGTATAAAACAAAGTAACATTATTTATGCATAATCCCATCTCCCAGGTCACTTGTACAGTTTTGGATTCTGTGTTTCTTAACTGTATATCTGAAGCATGTTTCTGGGACGTTAAAAAAAAACCTTTGAGATATTTTAAATACTTCATAATATACTATAGCGACACCCCACCCAATGGAACTTTCCACAGTGATGGAAATGTTTTATATCTGTGTTGTCCAGTGTGTGTAGCCGCTTATCACATGCGGCTGTTGAGCGCTTGAAACGTGGCTAGTGTGACTAAAGAACTGAAATTTTAATCTAGTTTAATTTAATCTTACGTGCTCACATGCAGCTAGTGGCTGCTGTTCTATAGACCATGATGATCTATGGTGCGTCAGACCGCCTGGACTCAGATTCCCAGCTCTTCCATGACCCTGGTCAATCTGCTTAAACTCTCTGAGGCTGAGTTTCTATTAAAGACAGATGATGATCATAGTACCTCTGCAGAGCCTTGTTGCTGGTATCCAGGACGTTATTGATGTAGCAGATATCAATTTCTAGCATTTCTTGGCTGTCACCCCCCCCGTCCCCAAACCCCGCCAAGCAAGTCTTGGCATTTGCTGGACTTTTAAAATACCTTGTTGGTCCGAGGTGGGCATGACGTAGCTGAATGGTGGTCCTGTCCTGCCTAGGGTGGTTTGCAGAGAGAGCCCAAGGCTAAGAGGGATTCTGCCAGGCCCCTGCCCAGGGCCCCTCCTTGGACATTACATGGGCCACAGCATTTGTTTATATTTGAAATTTTCCATAAGAAAGTTTTTAAGAAGTTAGGTTAATGTTTCTTTGTTATCGATTAGACATCACTGAAAAGGTTATATGAAATAGATGCTTTCTGAAATTGTGTTGTTTTTTTTTTAAACTTGGCTTCTAAGGCAAGAAGACGTCTTAATGTGAATAGTAAGAATTTAACTTTGTGTTTTAGATACAGTGCAGTGAGCTTGAAAAGGAAATTCAGTCTGCAACAGAAGAAACAGAACTCTTCTATAACAGAGGGGTGTAGGGGTGAGTTTTAGGTGAATTTGTTTGGTACCTGCGTGAAAACCTTCCTCCAAGGTTTCAGTTTGGACAACCCTGCCAGGAGTGTCCTGGAACCCCCAGAGGTGTCTGCACCAACAGGATGGCTTCCGATTACGCACGCCAAGACTGTTTTGAGGCTGATCGTGCCTAGGGTTAAACAAGCTTGGGTGGAAGGAGAGAAACGGGGGCTGTCCTGTCTAACCCACCACACGGGGTTGCTGAGGGGATGAATGTGTGATGTAAGATTCAGTTTTCTATTCGTCAGCCTGTGAACGGATACTGTGAACTTACTAGTAAACTTTTCTAAAGTTGAGTATTGGAAAACGAAGGAGAAAGGTCCACCAATGCCCGCGTGCCCAAGGCACAGCATTAAACTGATGGCCCATCCCGAGGTGTACACGTGGGGAGCCAATGAAGGCCTCCAACCCCCAAAGCAATCCTGTGTCCCTTCTCAGCTTACTCCTGTTAGACAGCTGCTTAAAATCTTTGCCAGCTGCTGCCCAGCTGCTTCTTTCTCCTCATTGGCAGGTGACCCTGTCTCCTCCTGCACTGTGAAAGCCAAGGCTATTGGCCTCCTGGCTCCAAACCTGCTGACCTCCCTCCACACACGCCGGCCTCCCCTCCTCCGTGCAAAGTCAGCTGTGCCCTGGGCTTGAGCCCGACCCTTCCTGTTTGCTCAGGGCCTTTGCTCTGCGGCCTCCTCTGCCCCTCTGGCTCCAGCCTCCCCGCTCTGCTCCTTCGTAGCATTTCAACTGCTTGAGTCACCTGCCTCATGCAAAAAGCAAAACCCCCCCTTTGTAGCCGGACTTTTTCAGAGAGTTTTCTACCCTCACTGTTTCCACCCCGCCCTCCACTGCTGAGACTGCCGTCATCCGTGCCCCCACAGATGCTGGCCATACTGCCACTGCCCCCTGTGCGGGCCTGTCGTGGGGCTTGCTCTCCCCTGCCCAACAGGCCCACGTCCAGCGGCCCCCTGCGCTTCGCCATCTGGATGTCCACTTGAGACCATCTTCCCCTCCCAACCTCAGGGAACGGCACCACCGCGTACCAGTTTCGTCAGACAGGATCACTGGCCTTGGCCTTACTCCCCCATCGCCCCACCCCATTCAGCACTATTGGGCTGAGTCTGTTAAGTCTCTAGAACTCACCCCTCCGCGTCCACTGCCCAGCCCAACAGCATATCCCCTGCTGGTGTCGCTCATCAGTCCATCTCCAGCCCGCTCTTCGAAACCACACCTGCTTAAAAGCCTTAAATGGCTTCCCAGTACATCAGGATCAAGTCCAAATTCCTTGCCATGGCAGGCGGGAGCCTTTACCTTATTCATCTCTTGCCACTCCCTCTCCTCACTCTGGACTGACATCCAGTTCCTCAGATGTGCTGTGGTCTCTCTTCTCTGGCCTTCCCACCAGCTGTTCCCTCTGTTCTGGGCTAACTCCTCCCTGTGCTTCACGTCTGACTTGGACGTCAATCACTCTTCTCCAGGAAGCCTTCCAGGATTCACAGAACTGAACTAGGTGCCCTTCCAATGTGCTCCCATAGTGCTCGTATCATGCCTAGCACGTGCCACACCACGTGCAATCCCGTTTGCTGAAGCTATGTGCCCATAGACTGTGCACCTTGACAGCAGGAACTGTTGTCTTGGGCATCAAGGAAGCCCCAGGATACGCAGTCCACGGTGTAGAGTAGGTACCCAAACGTATGCGTACTGGATGGAGGGCTGTTTCCAACACACCCTGCCCCAAGTCCTCTAAGAATGCACCTGTGGCTTTCAGTTTTCCCTAGGCCACAATGACGGTTATCTCCAAATTGGGTAAAAGATGTTTCACAACAGCCTAAAAGGACAAAATCAGTAAAAGTGATGTATCATTCAGCTCCATGTAGCCACAGGCTTATACTAAACAAACTTAACAAAATGTGCAATGGCTCCAAGTGGAGGTTCAGCCACTGACAGATAACTGAGTAGTAATGTGAGAGCATCTTTTCAGAGAAGGCACTTGGACCTTACAGTCAGCTCCAGGAAGTGCGGGGTGGAGGAGGGCCGGGCAGAGAGAGAAGGGCTGAGCCAGTGGTGGAAGGAACCAGACTGCCTAACTTTCAAATCGGTCTTTGGATAATTCCCCGGTGGGTTTGCAGTTGACTTTTAAAAAAGAGTTTTTTCTTTTGTTTGTTTGCGGTGGGGAGAATTAGAGAAAGAGGGCACAATTTTTCATATGCCTAAAACTGCCGAGTATCAAAATATTTCATTTTATTTCTGTATCATAAATTTGTCATTTTAACAACTTTGATCATTAGCTAATAGAGTAATACAAAAAAAACACGGGCAAAAATGATGTTAGTATTCATTCTCATAAAGTGCAGATTTAATTTTCAATTGTTGGCCTCAGTAAACATCATCTCATTTCAAATCCTCCCCTGCCCCCACCCAAGGAGGGGCTATTTTTAAAAATTTTTCCCTAACAAATGTCTAACACCGGGAATAAATGAACGATCCAATAAAGACAAGCTTTTTTGCAAACATTTTTCTGGGTAAGATTTCTAAGGCCAACAGTACTGAGTGAAAAATAACCTTTCATAATGAATATGAACACATATAATAAGAACATAATTTAGACCCCCATGCTTATTTTGCAATTTTTAGGTCTCCAATTATGAAAAAGTTACCTAACTAAACAAAGAACGGTTATCTTCATACGTGGCCAAATTATTTTTACTGATGTTGTTTGAAGACATTCTCTGGTTTTGGCCTTTACAAGAAGTTAATTCTCACACTCTCTCACCAATTACATAAGGCTGCTGTTTCAGCCATAGAGACATTTATATTCCAAATGGGCTTTCTTCTTTTACTCTACTACATAAGGACTGGCATCTTTTTCAAAAGAATATTGCTAGCAACTGGGTTAATTAAAGAGTACTCATGGCTTAAGTTTGCCAAATGCTTACCTCTGCAACAGTATAAATATGGATTATTAAGTTGTCTACTCCAGTATAAAATCTATGCAGAACCCTCATACTACAGGCAAAATGTTCAAAGGCTAAGGAAAAAAAAATTCTTTTACAAGAAAGTGCAACTGCAGGGTCTTTTGAATGATCTTCTAGACGGTTCTGCAGAAAACTTAGTAGTTTGGCTCAAAGTAGAGTTCCTCATGAGGCATTAAAGTTCTTCCTAGAAGAATACAAAGCACAATTTCAGGCAGCTTTCTGAAAATAAACCATTAGTTTGTGGTTACACACTGAGACAAACTGGAACTTATAATAATGAAGGCTTTCGGATTTGCTGTGATTTGCAGGAGAACTTGACAGAGCTGTTCTGCTCTTACTCCAGGACATCAGGCTGTTTTATAATGTTATATATATAGGTGGTTACAGCACTTTGTAAACATTGAGAGTAGGCATGAAATTAATCAGATAGGAGGAAATCGGAAGTGTTTTCGTATGTGTTTCAGTGCTTTTTCAGGTCAAATTGCAATGCTTTCAAATAAATCATTAAAAATATAACATTTTCTTTGTTATTTCCAGTATTTTACACAGTTAATGGATAATCATGGTGCTAGGGCTTTAGATCAGTTATCAGTAGTGATACATTCTGTCCCACCATCAGATTTTCAGCATTTGTTCCGCGGCTGCTAGGTGGTAGAGGAAGTTTTCTGTTGCTGGTGGAAATCGTCTTTGCTTTAGTGCCTCGTAATTGAGCACTCGCTTTTCTCCATCATCCGAAACTTCTGAAAATGGAGCCAGGTTGGTGAAGATTTCTTTTGTTTTTAGGGAAATATCCTTTAATAGAACAGGAAGATACACAATATGTTAGTATCAAAAAAATCTGAGTTCTCCAGAATTCTTCCTGCTATTCTTTTTTAAGTTTATCAGACTAACTATAAATTATAAAAAATGAAACAACAAAAAATACATGTCATGGTTAATTTTGAGCAGCGGTGACGGTGGGATCGGTGGGGGCGGGGTTAACCATTTTTAAAGTGTGTGCAACTCAGTGGCGTTTCAAATGCGTTCACAGTATTGTGCAACCATCGCCACTGTCCATCCCAGAACTTCTCCATCATCCCAAACCAAAACTCCGTACCCATTAAACAGCAACTCCCCACCGGCATCTCCCCAGCCCCTGGCGATGACCATTGTGCTTTCAGACTCTGTGAATTGGTCTATTCTAGGTACTTCATATGAATGGAATCACGATATTTGTCCTTTTTGACTGGCTTATTTCACTTAACATGTTTTCAAGGTTCATACACGTGGTAGCACGTGTCAGAACTTCATTCTAAGGCTGAGTAATATTCCACCACGTGTATGTACTACATTTTTTCCATTCATCCGCTGATGGACATCTGGGTTGTCTTCACCTTTTGGCCATTGTGAATAATGCTGCTGTGGGACACGGGTGCACAAATATCTATTTGAGTTCCTGCTTGCAGTTTTTGATATATACCCGGAAGTAGAATTACCAAATCTATGTTAATGCTATGTGTAACTTTTTGAGGAACTGCTATTGTTTTTAGAACAAATCTCTCCCCAAAGTCCCCTCCTGCCTGGGATGAGTGACCCAGCACCTGTCGCATGGGCTTTATTCCCCTTCACTGACTGACATTCCCCTCGGGTGGCTGAGGACTCAGCAGAGCTCGCCTTAAAGTCATGTCTTTCTCCTGGTTTGCTGACATCATTAACTTATTCAAATACTGTGAACCTGTACAACATGGTAGGCACTCTCATCATACATTATACTGAGTCATCTGTGTATCCCTTTTAGTCCATGAAAAACACAGTAATACAAAACTCAAATTTACACATTTCACTAACATTGTTTTCCCTCTAATGTTGACAGGGCAATGGGTGGGCAATGACCATCTGTCCGGTAAGACAGTCTCAGTGTTTGGGTTCTCGGGAAAAAACCTGCGCACTCCTCCCAGCCACAGCACCGAAGAGAAAGGACAGTGCTGCTGGCGGGTCCCCGCCAAACCCTATGGCCCCTCTCACCACCTGGCAATCACATCTTTCACTATAAACGCTTGGCTTTGGCACCAACGCCCTATGTCCGTCTTTCCCTGGAGCCTGATAACTCATTGGCTCATCTTCGCCAGGGCCAATCCTGCAGACCTCATCTCAGCAGCTGCCCACTGGCCTCCCCAGTAACTTCACTCTGTGCCCGTGAACAGCAGATAACCAGCCGCTGCCCAGCGATGCCGTTTCGAGACTCAGTCAGTGGGAAGATTAAGGCATTACCTGTATAACTTGACTGTCTGATTTCTCTGGATCTTCTGCCGACTGGACAATTAACTGACCGATTTCTTTATGTAGTTTGCCCATTGTCATGGCCTCTGGTGAAATCAAGAAAAATATTTAGATGTTTACATAATGAAAAGTAATCATCTATCTGGAAACTTGAACGATCACACAGACGGAATTTTCAAAAAGCAACTGACAACCCCCCATTTCCATCTTATTACTACACACAAATATGGTGACACAATAGGAGGTAAGGCATGATCATGATTTATATACTTCATGTCCAAAATAAAAATACACCACCACCAAACCAAAATTCTGATAAGAATTATTTTTCTTTCTAGACAAAACCTAATGAAATCTGACTGCCTATGGGTTGTGATTGTAAGCCAGCAAACAGCCTGACTTTCCTGTCCAGGTCTTCACAGTTGAGAATTCACGTTTATCTTTCCGGCAGGGATATTGTGAAAGCAGCACTTCCTGTCAGTTCTGCAGAAGCAGCTCAACATTCACTGTGTAAAGGCCCTTAGAAACGAGCTAAGGCAACAACCCAAGTTACATTAATTATATACACTGCTATTTTCTGCAGCCAGAAGGTTAACAAAAATTTCTGTTTGTTACTCGTGAGGGACAAACTCCACTGGGATGAGCCCGTTTTATAGACTCAGAGCAGCAGAGGGCAGCAGGGAGTTGCCAGGCTTTCCAGTCCTAACGCTTCAGCAGTTTCAGTGGCCCCGGCTACAGCTAGTTTTCTATCACTCCGGCTTTACAAAAGGCAATATCCCCTAAAGACCTGATACTATATTTTGAATTTTCCACCATGAATATTTATTATATTTGTAATTTCAAAGCGAAAACAAGTTCTGGTTCTACTAATTTGAGGTTGCTAGATAAAACCTCACATTATCAGAACCTAGCTAACAAAAATCCCTAATTGGCTGGCATTCAGCTGCTCCCACTTTTAGGAGAAAGATAAATGACACTACAAAAGCTGATATCTGTAATTCCTGTCTAAAACTAATACCTCATAGTGTCCTAGGCTCAAAACGTATTTAACCCAATCTTTTCTACTCTGTGCAGCTGTAATTTAGGATAATTTACAGTTGCCAGAGATGACCCTATGACACTAGAACACCCTTTCTTGGTCATTAGCCCCAAGAATACTCTCATTCCCTGCTGCTTACTGAGACATCCTTCAAAAAGATTTTCCACACGGGAGTCATGTTCAACCCTCGTGTGGTGACAAATGTCTACAGACACTTTGATACTCCTTCCTTTACAAGGTGGAGTCTAATTCTTCTCCCTTAATGACTTGCTTTAACAAATAGAATGTGGAGGAAGTGATCATGTATGACTTCCTAGACTAGGTCACAGAAGGCACTGTGGTCCCCCCTCTCTTGAATTGCTCACTGTTGGGGAGACCAGCAGACGCGTGGTGAGAACACTCAAGCTGCCCTATGGAAAGGCCCATGTGGTGAGGCCTCCTGTCAACAGCCATGTGAGTCAGCTTGGAAATGGATTCTCTAGCCCCAGTTGAGCCTTCATTTGACTGCAGCCCTGGCAATATCTTGATTAAAACCTCATGAGAGACCCTGAATCAGAACCTCCTAGCTAAGTCACTCATAAATTCCTGCCCACCAAAACTGTGAGATAAGTATTTGCTATTTTAAATCACTAAGTTTAGAAGTCATCTCTTATGCAGCAATAGATAACAAATACACCTTGTTTGAATAGGAAACTGAAGAAACAAGACAAACAGACCATTTATCTTATTAACATATAACCGTACAGCGTAAGCCCTCAGATGTATCCCTAAAAGGGTCAGGTCTATTAACATGAATGCTGTGTTCTAGAAACAGAAAAATCCCTCCAGCACAACAGGTGAAGCAGGCCTTCAAAAGGGAGAATCAGCCTAAAAAATACAACTGCTTGGCTTACATCTTGTGTCAACAGAACAGAACAGAGAACTAACCTTTTGCAAGCGGGGCAATGGTAATCTCACCATCTGCCAGATTCACAAACACATCATACAGGTCAGATCTATTGCTCACCTCCGAGTCTACAAATCCAGCGACGTAACCTGCATTACAGAGGGGACCAGCGTTACTAGAGTAGGAAGAAATCACATTGTGAACATACCAAGAAAGGAGTGAGTCTAAAAGCTCATCAGCTGCTTTTCTTCTCTGCTTTATTTATCCAGGGCATTTTAGCCATATCCCGCGGCATTTATTAAGATGACATTTTTGCCAATTGCCTGAAGAAACTCAAGCAACTCAAAATGTTCCAAAACTAGGTTTCGGTGTCAAGGAGGAAGGCTGAAGCAAAGCATCTGCTTTTCAGTCATCGTTATTTGGGTCAAGAATGACAGAGGAGGCAGCAGGCAGCAAGGATTCTCTTGACCACTGTCCCCCCTAGGTCTCTGTCAACAGGAAAGTCATAGCCAAACACTCGGGTTCCTCAGGGATAGCATAGTGGAAACAGCATCATCTTCCCCAATTTCAGATCTGATACAATAAATGCTAAAGGAATCAGGGCAACTCAAGAATTAGCAGACTTCTGGAATTGGTGTTAAGACAATGGTTCCCAGACTCTGGATTTCACACAGCAGTATGATTAAAAAAAAAAAAAATTTTTTTTGTTTTTTGAGGACCAATTTTTTACTTCACCAAGTGACAGCATTTAAGAAACAACGTCAGCGGACTTTCCTGGTGGCGCAGTGGTAAAGAATCTACCTGCCAATGCAGGGAACGCGGGTTCAAGCCCTAGTCTAGGAAAATCCCACATGCCGCGGAGCAACTAAGCCCGTGAGCCACAACTACTGAGCCCGCATGCCACAACTACTGAAGCCAGCGTGCCTAGAGCCCGTGCTCTGCAACGAGAAGCCACCGCAATGAGAAGCCTGCGCACCGCAACGAAGAGTAGCCCCTGCTCGCCGCAACTAGAGAGAAAGCCCACGTGCAGCAACAAAGACCCAACAGAGCCAAAAATAATAAATAAATAAATTTATATATTTAAAAAAAAACAGCAGCAACAAAACCAAAAACCTGGAGCTCAAGATGGCAGCAGTGGGCCGTGTGCAGAGAGACTGCGGCCCGGCACTGCCACCTGGAGCGTGAGCCCTGCAGGCAACTTGCGAGAGCTCTGCTGTCCCACCCACAAAACGAGATCCCTATAAAACAGCCCCGACCCCGGTTTGCGGGGGAGAGCGTGGATGCACCAGCTGCGACCTCTCCATTCTTTGATCGAAGGATGAAGCTTTCCTTTGCTTCCGAAACGAAAACTCATTCTATTGGCTTGAATGGCACTGGGCAGAAGGACCCTTGCTGGAGACGGACTCCAGAGGTGGAGAAGAAGCTGAAAATGGCCGAAGCCAATTTGGACCTTCACAGAAGATATCTGTAGTCTCCTGCAGTTAGAGGTGGTGACCTGGCTGCTCCTCCCTTGATTTGCAACTGTTCGAATCTGCCCTTTGGAACTCAGGGTAAGTCATGGAGGCTGGAGTCTTGTCTACAAAAAATGGGGGACAAAAAGGCCTCCGTGCCTGGGAGGCCCATAGGGCCCCGCTCAGTTTCAATTGATCTTCTTGCCAATTGGATCATAAAGTCACTGAGGAAAAGTGTCTTGTCTTATATAATACGGCAACTTGCCAAGACCTCAGCATATACTAGGTGCTTAAAAAATGTTTATTGCATGATGACTCGCTTCCTTGACTAATACACACCATAATTCTTCCATCATTTGGGAAATAAAGGGGCTGTAATATTGTGATATAATAAGAAATGTATATTTGGTTATCGAGGCTCCTGGCCAGAGCTCCTACAACACAAGCCTGCGCTCTAGAGTCTGTGCTCCACAACAAGAGAAGCCACCGCAATGAGAAGCCCGCGCACCACAACGAAGAGCAGACCCCGCTCGTGGCAACTAGAGAAAGCCCGCGCGCAGCAACAAAGACCCAACACAGCCATAAATCAATCAATCAATCAATCAATGAAATGAAATGATACTGCAGATTCCTGGAGAGGGGACACTATTCTGTAAGTGTTCCTGAGCCAAGTTGCCATCCAAATGGAAAAAAATGGAACCAGATCCCAAACCCACACCCTACAAAAAATAGTAATGCCAGGCAGATTAAAGACTTAAATGGGGATGAAAAAGCTTTAAAAATTTTTACTAGAATATATAGGAGAATACCTTTCTACTGTTGGGATAGAACTTTTCTTAAACAAAATATAAAAAATAAAATCATAAAAGCCTAAAAAGTCCCAACACATTAAAATTAAGATTTCTAGGGACTTCCCTGGTGGTCTAGTGGTTAAGAATCCGCCTTCCAGTGCAGGGGACGTGGGTTCGATCCCTGACCGGGGAACTAAGATCCCATAAGCCATGAGGCACGGCCAAAAAAAAAAAAAAGAGGGTAACTTTTATGTGATGTGTATTTTACCACAATGTTTTTTGTACTTTATAATTTTTATTGGAGTATAGTTGATTTAGAATGTTGTGTTGGTTTCAGGTGCACAATTTTTTTTTTAATTAAAAAAACTTTTTAAGGGAAAAAAAACGGTTGCATTTACCAAAAAAAAAAAAAAAAAAGATCAGTATGCCCCTTAGGAATGCACTTAAAAAAAAAAAAAAAAATCCCCCGAAACAAACACCCCTGGTAAAGCTGAGCTTCTCATCCCCTGGGAGCCTGCTGTCTACCTGGGCACATCTGCAGGGCTTCCAGCTCGTCGGCATCCAGGTGCACGTAGGAGTGAAGTATGGTCCAGTCCTGTCGATGCCACACCAGGGCAGGCAGAGTCCTGGGGTCAAGGTGAGAACACAGATGGTTGCCAGCCCACACCTGAGACTCAGCCCATCCTCTTCCCTCTTCTTCTGGGGGAGGAAACTGGTTACCAGATGCAGAGGAAGAACAAGCCCTAAACATGCCAACACCTCCTCCAGGCTTCAAAGTAAAGTAATGCAATGTTTTAAACACCGACTGTTGGGTCAGATTGGCTACAAAAGGCTCAAGGTAAAGTTTCAAAAGATCTCCATGGTGGCAAGGAAGGATGCTTCTGAAGTGTTCCTCCCAACGCCCACTCTGCAGACTGCCATGGAGGGAGCCTGAGGGTAAAATCCAAAGTGGGCCCTGCAAGCAAGAAATTTTTTTGAAGTCTCGCATTTCATATTTAAAATTCCAGCCAAACTTGCCAACTACTTTGTGTTTGTTTTTATACAAAAATAAGTTTTCTTAAAGAAACTTCCAATAAAACAGGAAGAAGTAGGTGCCGAATTTATCTGTGGTTTTGTGAACCCCCTGGTGGCCTGCTACATATCTCAGAAGCTGTGGACACTCCCATTTCAGAAGCATAAATGGAGAGGAAAAGGGTAATTGGGTGGAAAAATACAAGGTTTGGGAGTCAGAGCCGGGCAAAAACTCTGGTCCTGTTACCCAAGATCTAAGGCAATCACAATCATAATAACAATGATCGTCTCTAGAGTGCCCACTATGGACAAGGTACATGCTGAGCACGATACACAAATTATTTCCAATCCTGAAACCAAGCTAACGAGGCAGGTATTATCATCTTCATTTTACAGATAAAGAAACTGAGGCGTAGAAACATTACGTACACTTTATGTGGTCACAAGGCTAAAAAGTTGCCTCCCAGGACTTTAACCCAGGTCCTTCTGACTAGCAAGTCTTTCTTCTTCTCAATATCTCACCCTTCGCCTCCATCTTCTCATCTATAAACAGGGCAGTAACACTTCCTCCCAGGGTTCTTGTCATAAGTAAAGTTAATAATTTAAGGTGACTTATACAATGCCTGGCATACGGTAAACAGCATAAATACTAGTTCCCCTGCTTTTAAAGAAGGATCTAAGTTCGATTTGGCAAGGAAAACAAAACAAACTGTATTTATTATATAAATAATACAGTCTGTAATAAAATTGAATGGAAGAAACAACTTACCTAAAACAGGGGTCAGGCAACTATGGCTCAGGGGTCAGGCAACTATGGCCCATGCCCGTCTTTGCACATAAGATTTTACTGGAACATAGCCGAGCTCATTCATTTACGTATGGACTGTCCATGGCTGCTTTTATGCAACCTGTGGCAGTTAAGTAGTCGGGACAGAGAGCGTATGGCTACAAGCCTAAGATATTTACTTTCTGGCAAGGGAAAGTTTGCAAACTCCCCGCTCCAAAATATTCATATTTCAAAATTTAAAGAAGAATGTTCAAATTCAGTAACCTTGAACTACTCAATCTAAACTAAAACATTACACCAAAATGGTATTTCACCCCCAACCTAACTCAGCCTGTTTATACCAGTGTGCAAAGAACAGGGTACACAGTGACACAGAGGGCCCCAAAGTGGCTGCCAACAAAGTTTACACTTTTTGGGCTTCTCTGGTGGCGCAGCGGTTGAAAGTCCACCTGCCGATGCAGGGGACACGGGTTCGTGCCCCGGTCCGGGAAGATCCCACATGCCGCGGAGCAGCTGGGCCCGTGAGCCATGGCTGCTGAGCCTGCGTGTCTGGAGCCTGTGCTCCGCAACAGGAGAGGCCACAACAGTGAGAGGCCCGCGTACCGCAAAAAAAAAAAAGGTTACACTTTTTAATGATAAGAGACCATACCTGGTAAACTCCTGAACAGCTTCTATTTTGGGGTGATAGACGACAATTCTTTTCTTTAGCATCAGTGCTGTGTGTAAGATAACAGTTTCCATTCCAAACTGAGATACAATGTCTTAAAACAAAAATAATTATGTTACTGCATTAAACATTATACAAGGAAATCAAGTTTTTACTGGAAATTATTCTTGTATGAATGCAAAATTATTTTCAACACAGAATAAACTTAGGTAAATGTTATAAGTACAGAAGCACCTTATTTGGTGGATGGGCATATCAATTCATACATCTGCTCCCCAGGATGGGCGTTACAGTAGCTACACCTGCTCCCTCAAGGGACAGTATGCTGGATGCACAGATGAAGCCAGACTCACAAGAAAGTGGAATTATATGAAGGGAACCACCATCCTCGGTGTCGTGCAAACTTAAATTTTAAAAAATGTTCACTGACCCCCCCCCCAAACCCACATACACATCATTGCATAAGTCCTTGTGAGACAGTTGGACAAACACCTAACACCTCAACAGGGATGCTTAGAAACCATATAAAACAGTAGGATCAAAAGTGGAGACAGGGCTTCCCTGGTGGCGCAGTGGGTAAGAATCTGCCTGCCAATGCAGGGGACACAGATTCGATCCCTGGTCTGGGAAGATCCCACATGCCGCAGAGCAACTAAGCCCGTGAGCCACAACTACTGAGCCTGTGCTCTAGAGCCCGCGAGCCACAACTACTGAAGCCCGCGTGCCTAGAGCCCATGCTCCGCAACAAGAGAAGCCACTGCAATGAGAAGCCTGCGCACCGCAACAAAGAGTAGCCCCCGCTCGCCGCAACTAGAGAAAAGCCCGCGCGCAGCAATGAAGATCCAACACGGTCAGAAAAAAAGAGTGAAGACAGGTGCTGTGGGAGGATGAGAAAGAAGGCCAGCATCGCCCTAGGAGTTCTCCTCTCCTCCCTTTTAAGGACCTGATGTCTCGGTTTAGCCCTAGGCTGGACTTTCCAGCGAGGAGAGAGGGATGGGGAGTTGGAATGGGAACTCTGGGTCAGGGGCTTGAGCTCCCCAGGTGGAACAGGTCACTGCTAAGATCTAAGGAAAGGAAAATGATGGAAGTCAGTGGAGACCTCGACCCATGAACTTTAGCTCACTGGTGAAAGTACATTTCTGTCTTAACAGCTGCAATCATATGGAAAGAAACACCGCAGAAGTCTGCTTTCCTGACAGAGTTCTAACCACATAAGGAAATGTAGAAGTTGAACTACCCTCCTGCATAGGAAACAAATATCATGTAGATGAAAATATATGGAAAGATGAAATAACAGAGTCTAATGACAGATTGTCCTTGGCTTGGGGATTTTGTTGTTGCTGGGATGGACTCATCTGGGATGGGTTTTTGTTTCTTTTTTGCTTCTTTTTATTTATTTATTACCTTTGATGGAGCCTGCAAGGTATGCCTTTCGGGCATCAAAATCCTTGCTAAGGAAAGAGCCATTTTCTTCACTCTGGCATATCCCCTTTGTGAGAACCGCGATGTAACTCTCCATCATCTTAACTGGGCTCCCATGTTTTAGGTACATTCTGTGAGAAAGGACAGAAAGCAAGTGTGCTACTAGTTAGCATGAACCACCTGGAGAAACGCACCGAGGCCAGGTATGGGTACGTTCTAAAGAATCTAAGCCAACTTGCTAATACACCTGTGAATGCCTGAATCTTTTCATGATGTGGTTACTTCTATAAATTTAATTAGAAAATCTATTAGAAAAACAAAACAACCACTTGAACAACCTTCAACAATTCTGTGAAGTCAGCCCTCTTGTTACATCTGGGGAGGCCTGCTGTGGTCCACTTAGGCAGGAGAATGAACTATGGACTTTCTGAGGCCCTGCTGTTCTCAAGAACATTGTATCCTTATCTCTTTTTATGTCTTACATTCACAACTGTTTTTGTTAGTCATAACAACTGTTTTATTGCTGGATATCCTCTGACAAGAAAGGAGTTTTATGCATGGTTCACAAAGAAAGCAGTAATTAGGTGTAGAACCTATATTTATTATCAGAGTTCTCAGAGGTAGCTGTATTTAGATAATTAAGAAATCAAACTCCTTTAAGTTTCTGGTGATAAATGCACACTAGACACATTCATCAAGTTAAAACTTCCAGAAAATGCTGACAGGAAACTGGCTACAGCTTACATGTGAAATCAGCCCTTTCCCCTGAAATATCTTCCTATAAGTAAGTAAATGTAAATTCTTCTGGAGAAGCAGGACTGGGTCTACTTGGGCATTTTAGTAGCTGAAGGGATAGAAAATTGGGACGAAAATAAAATAATTGTTTAAGAAAGATCACTTGAAAACTATATTTACTGTAGACTAAGTGAAAAAAGCATGTGATTTAACTGCTTACTAAATTTTGTCAGTCATCAGTGTTTTAAAATTATTTCAATGCATAAATTTGGGAAAAAAGGCAAAGAACAATGAATATTGTAAACTATCATATATATAGAACAGTCAACCCCATATACATGCTTATATATGAAGAAAATATCTCCAGTAAGATACAGAGAAGGGAAGCCCAGGAGCTGCCTTGGGATGGGGAGTCGGTAGGTAGAATTAGAGATGGGGAAGAGGGGAAGGAAGGGACTTAGGGTTCACTGTATACTCTTTGGCATTATTTGCATTTCTTTTTACGATGTGCTTACATTACCACCACCAAAACAAAGCAGGAAACCAAAAAACACCATTCAAATTATTAATTTTTTTTAAATAAAATAAAATTTATTTTTTAAAATTTAGAATTATAGAAAGGGGTCATGGATCTGGACCCAGATCCCACAGGGGGAATGAACCCCTCCATGCGGGTTTCCATGGCCACGTGAGCAGCGTACTGTGGAGGGCACCTCTCACCATTAACGGGAGGGAGCACCTCACCACCATCAAAAAGTGTGAGTCTAGGGCTTCCCTGGTGGCGCAGTGGTTGAGAGTCCGCCTGCCGATGCAGGGGACACGGGTTCGTGCCCCGGTCTGGGAGGATCCCACATGCCGCGGAGCGGCTGGGCCCGTGAGCCATGGCCGCTGAGCCTGCGCGTCCGGAGCCTGTGCTCCGCAACAGGAGAGGCCACAACAGTGAGAGGCCCGCGTACCGCAAAAAAAACAAAAAACAAAAAAAAGTGTGAGTCTAACTAATACAACTTTGTAAATCAACTATACCTCAATAAAAGTAAAATAGAAAATAAAGGGAAAGTGAAAAAAAAAACAGTGCTTGTCTCTGTGTGTGTGAACAGGCACACGTGCACACGGGGAGAGTGAGTGTGTGTGCACATGAGCACGTGAGCGTGGACAGGCGCTAGGGCAAGCACTCAAGTGCGGTAAGGGGTGGGGTCAGAGCGGGCGGCTGGCCATAGCTTGAGCCCTCATTTCTCTTGTAACTGTGACAGAGAAGAGAATCCGGAATGTGACAAAGCCACAGCTCTGCACAAGCAGAGACACCCTCTGGGCTTCCTCCTGGGCAGGAAGTGGGGTCTAAAGCAACCTCGCCTTCTGGGCCCCAGAACATTTCCCAGTGAATTCAGTTGAGTAACCTAACCCTGACTCAATCAAATGAAATGGGAGTCCAACGTTTGTTCAAAAACAACTTTGCAGTGTTTTTAGTTCACGGCTTCTGGATGGAGCCCCTTCTAACAATAATCATCTCCCTTTGTGTCAGTGCCGCATTTGCAGAAAACTGTTTATATTCCACAGCGAGCCATACACCTGGAATTTATCTCACTGAAAGCAAGAAGCCTTTCTTATCACAGCTGACTGCAAAAACAATTAAACTGCATTTTGTCAAAATACAACCTAACCGAAACACTTAGGTGATAAGATTGTATTCTTGCGCTGTGTGCGTACCCATGCGTGCATGTGCACGTGGTCATACACAGAAATTGCAAATAAGACAACCATATATCAGACTTATGGTGAGAAAAACAGAAACAACTCCCCTTATCCACCCCCCCAAAAAAAACCTACTTATTGGGCATAAACCTGAGGGCTGAGAGTAATACATAACACTGAGAATTATAATTCTATCTAGTAACAATATTAGAAAAAAAACAAAATCCCAAACCCTGAAAAAGTCTTGATTAAAGAAAAAGCCAATATCCCTAACATATAAGACGGATTTCATTAATTCCACCAGATACACTTATCAAGGCAAAAAAGCAGACTGTATATTTTAGTTAAATTTTTTCAACGGCTGGGATGAAACTGAAGGCGTCTATCCTTCAGTTTAACGATTAACCAAAAAATCAGTTTCTCAGTTCCTCAGCATTCCAGCTAAGAAATATTTTCCTGTGCTTTAGCATAATTCAAAATGCCCATTAAACTTTCCCCAAATGACTCCCACACACAGACCTTGCCACAAATGAACCAGCTTGCTTACCACTTCCATCCTAAGGAAAGTTCCAGATTGGAAACGAGCAGAAGTAACAGACCAAAAGTGGCAAGTGACTCAAAGTACCCAGAAATTACAATAGTTGTGCAAACTGCCTCTTCTCCTCCCCTCCACCATTTTCCCTAATAAGAGGAGCAGTACCATGGAAGCAGAAGACAAAGTTCCTCTTGATAAAACAGTGTTTGTAGGGCCAGTAAAGGTTAAGTTGGGGAAACAGAAGGCTGAAATATGCTTCCTCAGTGTAGAAATCTGCTGTATTACTATTGAGTAAGATCTTCATTTTTGTATATTAGCATTTAATACAGTTTTCATACAGACCTACACAATATCCTAGTGAAGGCGGCATATTTCTCTGGATTAAAATCTTTGGCGGTCAGAACAATAGAAAAATGAGTCACCTGTCCAAAACAAACAAACAAAAGTACACTCTTTAAAGACACTTTAATAGAATTAATCTTTATTACTATATCCTAACAAGCCTCTTATATAAGACATACCAGCATTAAAAAGAAAAGACCAAAATGTACCAAGTCCTCACTTGCCTCTTTATACTTTTACGTATATATACACACATAAAAAAAATTATATATACATATATATTTAATTTTTTAGAGTTATTTCCTCAAAAATATAAAAATATTTCAAAAATATCAGAAATGTGACTTTTTATTTAAGCCCCCCTACCCTCAACAAAGCAGAACTAAGAATGCCGTATCAGACCTACCACATAGTGACTGTTTTCCACTAATGAAATAGAAGGATGGAAAACAACAAAAATACGTTTCAGTAAAATTCATACAGTAAAAATCATACAGTTCCCAAAATAGTCAATTCTCTGTAAAATGCTATATAGGCTAAAGGGCATTGTTATAATAACCTTCATTTATTTATATGCCTCTATTATTATACGTATAAATTTCTGATAATCATATACCTATTATTCCCATTAATGAGTATCTTTCTGCAATTTACATTTTCTAATTACTAATCTCTGTTTTATCTTAAACCTCTTACAGTTTCTAAATTGTTGCCTTCCTGTTATTTTAAACGTAATTCCTTACGTTTAAACTGGACATGCTGCATACTGTCTGGTGATTGACTATAAAATCAGCCCTGAAATTGTAAAAGAAGTCCCCACCCAGAAACCGACCAGGAGCTCAGCCACTTCTTTCCAATATTCTTTCCTCTGAAAAAGCCACTGGCTCTGTGGGACTAGGAAAGTGCACAACGACCACATACTTACTGGTTTTTAGTCTGTCACCTGATGGCATTCATATGAAATGACACACACACACAAAGTCTACAGAACACATGAATTTCCTCAATTATCCTTTCTATTCTTAACATATCCTTATCATCCATAAACAAATGAAAAAGTTTTCTTAACTAGGATAATTATAACCTTTAAAATAGTTTTTAGTTATGGAAAAATACTTCTTCCCACTTTTAATCAGAGTCCAGGCTTTGAAAATACTTCTACATTTCTACTCCATCCAAGTATAACCTGGGAAAGGCTTCGCTATACCAACCCCAGGTCAGTCAAATAATATACACCAATAAATACAATGAATGAGAGTGAAATGTGAAAGAGAACATTCCCAATTAAAGTCATATATTTAATATTTTTCCAAAGCGTATTGTGAATGATGAAGTCTAAAGCTAAGGGTTATTGGAATCTTACATCACTTAAAATATTTTTCGTTTTTTGACCCTCATACAGTCATACCTTTTTCAAAACGGAAGAATCTGGAACTTCAACTGTTGTGATATAAAACCATGTTCTTCTGTACTGACCAAAGACGAAGGGATGGAGAAGTTTGTTTTCCTCTGTAAGGCAGCATTTTCTCAGCAGTAGGTTCCTTAAAGTAGCTGTCGTGGAAGGATAACACCACACCCACAGAACTTCTCCATTTGTGTCCTTTTCTACGGTGGAAAGATGGTCACTGTGAGAATGTCAAACAGCAGCAAGGAAGTGAATTGATTGGTTACTCAGAAGCACTTAGTGGAATCAGTTTTAACACCCCATTTTACAAAGCAACCCAGAGCACGTGAGAACCCCCAATTCTCACCTACCTCTCCTGGTTACATTAGCTAGCTCTCCTGATCTTGAATTTTAGGCCACCTGAGTAAAAAGCTTTTCTAACAAATCATGAATGAAAATGTAGCCTTAGAGGTTTGCTAGGGGTCTTCCCTATCTCCTCCCACACTTTACCTTTTAATCTAGTTGGAAGGATCATTAATGAATACATAGAATGGATGGGTTTGTTGAAAACTGGAAATTAAGAAAATGGTGAAATCTCTGTCATATGCTATGTACTGACAGTATGCATTCTATACTTAAAATTTTAATAATAATGGTTAAACAGTCATATATGTAGTTTCACCAAAGTCAACACCTCAGTAACAAAATAGGAACAATTTGCTAATAATTACTCCAGGCAAAAATAGCCTAAACGTTAGAGAAACAGTAACTGAACATATAGTAGTAAAAATCCAGTTTTTGATCTATAGACTTAAAAACAAACCCTTTTATTATGGAAAATAGCAAGTATTAAAAAAAAGTAGAATGATAAAATGAGCCTCCATCCCACAGCTTCAGCAGTTATCAACACCTGGCACTCCTCGGTTCATAAGGGTAAGGAGCTCCCCGCCACTTATTTTTAAGCAAATCCCTTTTAAATTCATGTCGACATGAAAAATAAAAAAAACTGAATTGAAAATACGATAAGCCATCTTTTTCTTTGCTGTTACCAGATAAAGTCAGAGTTTAATTCAGCCTTAATTCCGAGGTACCTTCAAGAAGGACTAAGATGCCTGAGGTACTTAGGTTTTGCTTTGAAACAGTTTTAAAAAATTACATTAGAGATGAGCACAGGAAGCCGTTCCCAGATACACGCACTCCTTTGATACAGTGAAAATAATCAGCAACATTTCGCCGCATTTCCGCCAGTTTTGCTAGATCCAAGCAATGTGCTAGGGTTTAGGGGTATATAAAAATCTCAGAATACTTTTTCAAAGAACAATGGCACTCAGGGAACCGACAGAAGTTCATTCAAGCAATCCCGTGCTCACTGTCGCTGTTGGATGAATGGTTGCTTCAAAAACTCTGCACCAGGTTCAGGCACACACTCCAGACTGCCCAAAGATCCCAACGCACTTCCATATCCATTAATTCCTCAGAACGAACTGGGATTCCACCCACTGTGATTATGTAGACACCTGTGTCATATGCACGACCTCTGTCTTAGGATGCAGTTCTCCACTGGTATGAGTTGGGGTTCTGGGGCTAGACTGCAAGGGTCCCCCATCCTGGGTCTGCCACTTCCTAATGTGCGTTCTTGCACAAAAGACACGCTGGGCCGCCACCTGCTGCGTAAAGTGGGCATCAAACATTACCCAGATCCCCTGGAGCCGAGGTGAGAGTCAAACGGGAAACAATCCATGCATAACGTGCAGCACCCCGGGCTGGCAGTTGGCCACCGCGTCTGGAATCGCTCGATCACATGACCGGGGCCAGACGGGCGCCGGGCTGGCAGTCACGCGTGGCTCTCCCTCGTTCGGAGGGACCCCGGCCCTGCAGCCTCACAAACGCGCGGCCTGCAAGCTCCTCTCTGCATGACCGGCGACTCGCCTACGCGGCTCGGTTACCTCCACGTCCGGGCTCCTCTGTAGCCCGGGGCGTCCAGGAGCTCCCTCCCAGAGCCTAGGAGGCCTCCAGGGTACCCGGCCCCGCCTCCCGCCCGGCAGGCCCCACACAAGGCCGCGGGCGCCCGGGCCCAGGGCGGCAGGCCGGGGCCCTGCGCCGAGGAGGCCGGGCCCTGCAGCCCCTAACCCAGGCCCAACATGGAGGGGGCCGCGCCCTCCCCACCGCGGGCGGTGCCGGGGACCGCGGGAGCAGGGACAGTCCCGGGCCCAGGCGAAGTCAGAACTGGGTGCGGGCCTGCGGGGCAGGGTGCCTTCCTCCTCACCGATCAGCCCGACTCCGAGCATCAGCAAAGGGTCCGCAGCCTCAGTTGCAGCCATCTTCCGCCGCCGCCGCCGCCGCAGCCGCAGAGCACCGCTCCCAGCTCTCTGCTCATAAGCTCCGCCTCTCTTCGGGACCCGCCCGCCCGCAGGCCCCCGCCCCGCAGGCTCCCGCCCCGCCTCCCTCCCTCCAGGCCCCGCCCCCGCACTGGAGGCCCCCGCCTCCGCCGCGCTCTGCCAGGGGTGTGCCCCTCCGTTCACCTTCACCGCAGGCTCCTCACCCTCAGAGATCTCCCTCATTTCTCTGCTCCAGATCTTCATTCCGCTCCCTCCTCAGCCCGCTCCAATCTTCGCTCTTCTCTTCAGGCTTTCCTCATTCTACCTCTGCCCTCCAGTCTGGCTCAAAAGAGGCGTCCTGAGGATGAAGGAATGGACTCCATTCATTAAGTCCCTTATTCACCCAGCCATCCAAAACAAAAAAAATAATTGAGGATTTAAAATGGCTTTAGGGAGAAGGAAGATGGCGGAAGAGTAAGACGCGGAGATCACGTTCCTCCCCACAGATACACCAGAAATACATCTACGCGTGGAACAACTCCTACAGAGCATCTACTGAACGCTGGCAGAAGACCTCAGACCTCCCAAAAGGCAAGAAACCCCCCACGTACCTGGGTAGGGCAAAAGAAAAAACTAAACAGAGACAAAAGGATAGGGACGGGTCCTGCACCAGCGGGAGAGAGCTGTGAAGGAGGAAAAGTGTCCACACACTAGGAAGCCCCTTCGCGGGTGGAGGCTTCGGGAGGCGGAGTGGGGGAGCTTGGGAGCCGCGGAGGAGAGCACAGCAACAGGGGTGCGGAGGGCAAAGCGGGCAGATTCCAGCGCAGAGGATCGGGCCGACCGGAACTCGCCAGCCGAGAGGCTTGTCTGCTCGCCTGCCGGGGCGGGCGGGACTGGGAGCTGAGGCTCCGGCTTTTGTCGGAGCGCCGGGAGAGGACTGAGGTTGGCGGCGTGAACACAGCCTGCAGGGCGTTAGTGCACCGCGGCTGGCCGGGAGAGAGTCCGGGGAGAAGTCTGGAACTGCCGAAGAGGCAAGAGACTTTTACGTCCCTCTTTGTTTCCTGGTGCACGAGGAGAGGGGATTAAGAACGCTGCTTGAGAGAGCTCCAGGGACGGGCGCGAGGCGCGGCTAAAAGTGCGGAGCCCAGAGACAGACATGAGACGCTAGGGCCGCTGCTGCCGCCACCGGGAGGCCTGTGTGCGAGCGCAGGTCACTAGCCACACGCCCTTCCGGGGAGCCTGTGCAGCCCGCCACTGCCGGGGTCCCGGGATCCAGGGACGGCTCCCCCGGGAGAACGCACAGGCGCGCCTCAGGCTGCAACGTCTCGCCGGCCTCTGCCGCCGCGGGCCCGCCCCGCACTCCGTGCCCCTCCCTACCCCCGGGCCTGAGTGAGCCAGAGCCTCCGAATCAGCGGCTCCTTTGACCCCGTCCTGTCTGAGCAAAGAACAGACGCCCTCCGGTGACCTACACGCACAGGCGGGGCTAAATCCAAAGCTGAGCCCCTGGGAGCTGTGAGAACAAAGAAGAGAAAGGGAAATCTCTCCCAGCAGCCTCAGAAGCAGCGGATTAAAGCTCCACAATCAACTTGATATACCCTGCATCTGTGGAATACCTGAACAGACAACCAATCATCCCAAATTAAGGAGCCCTGTGGATGAAAGGCTCTTGGTGCTGCAGCCAGGAGTCAGTGCTGTGCCTCTGAGGTGGGAGAGCCAACTTCAGGACACTGATCCACAAGAGACCTTCCAGCTGCACATAATATCAAACAGCAAAAATTTCCGAGAGATTTCCATCTCAACGCCAGCACCCAGCTTCACTCAACGACCAGCAAGCTACAGTGCTGGACATCCTATGCCAAACAACTAGCAAGACAGGAACACAACCCCACCCATTAGCAGAGAGGCGGCCCAAAATCATAATAAGTCTACAGACACCCCAAAACACACCACCAGACGTGGACCTGCCCACCAGAAAGACAAGATCTAGCCTCATCCACCAGAACACAGGCACTACTACCCTCCACCAGGAAGCCTACACAACCCACTGAACCAACCTTAGCCACTGGGGACAGACACAAAAAACAACAGGAACTACGAACCTTCAGCCTGCAAAAAAGGAGACCCCAAACATAGTAAGATAAGCAAAATGAAAAGACAGAAAAACACACCGCAGATGAAGGAGCAAGATAAAAACCCATCAGACCTAACAAATAAAGAGGAAATAGGCAGTCTACCTGAAAAAGAATTCAGAATAATGATAGTAAGGTTGATCCGAAATCTTGGAGATAGAATGGACAATAGAATGGACAAAATGCAAGAATCAGTTAACAAGGACCTAGAAGAACTAAAGATGAAACAAGCAACGATGAACAACACAATAAATGAAATTAAAAGTACTCTAGATGGGATCAATAGCAGAATAACTGAGGCAGAAGAACGGATAAGTGACCTGGAAGATAAAATAGTGGAAATAACTAATGCAGAGCAGAATAAAGAAAAAAGAATGAAAAGAACTGAGGACAGTCTCAGAGACCTCTGGGACAACATTAAACGCACCAACATTCGAATTATAGGGGTTCCAGAAGAAGAAGAGAAAAAGAAAGGGACTGAGAAAATATTTGAAGAGATTATAGTTGAAAACTTCCCTAATATGGGAAAGGAAATAGTTAATCAAGTCCAGGAAGCACAGAGAGTCCCATACAGGATAAATCCAAGGAGAAATACGCCAAGACACATATTAAAATGGCTTTAGGACTTCTCTGGTGGTGCAGTGGTTAAAAGTCCGCCTCCCAATGCAGCGGACATGGGTTCCAGTCCAGGAAGATCCCACATGCCGCGGAGCAACTAAGCCCGTGCGCCACAACTACTGAGCCTGCGCTCTGGAGGCCACGAGCCACAACTACTGAGTCCGTATGCCACAGCTACTGAAGCCCGCACGCCTAGAGCCCATGCTCCGCAGCAAGAGAAGGCACCGTAATGAGAAGCCCGCGCACTGCAACGAAGAGTAGCCCCCGCTCGCCGCAACTACAGAAAGCCCGTGCGCAGCGACGAAGACCCAACGCAGCCATAAATAAATTAATTTAAAAAATAAAAATAAAATGGCTTTAGAAATATAGTATTGACTAAGACAGAGCATTCCAATGGGGAACTTACTAAAACAGCCCAGAGGGATAAGCCTATTCAATAAAATAGTGCCGTTTGTTAGAGAGTGGATAGGGGTGCGCTGATCTGAAATGGGTGTTAAGAAGGATTCCCTCAGGAAGGGATATTTGAACCAAGATCTGAATGATGGGAAGGAGCCAGCCAGTTTGGGTGGCTGCAGGATCTTTTCTTCCGGATTCTCTGTGCCTCTAAACCCAAATCACACAAAACTAATCAGGGAAAAATCTTTGGAGTCTATAGGAATACAATCCCACCCTCATCTCATTTGATCTTTAAAAAATTTTTTTATTTTTAATATGACATATTTCATACACACATACCAATCTAAGAAAAACATATGGTTACCACCCAGCTTAAGAAATAAAGTATTACAAGGACGTCCCTGGCAGTCCAGTAGTTAAGACCCCGTGCTTCCACTTCAGGGGCAGCAAGTTGGATCTCAGGGAACTAAGATCCCACATGCCTCGAGGAGGGGTCAAAAAATAAAAATAATAAAGTAAAAAGAAACATAGTATTACAAATGTAGTTGAAGCACTCTCCTTCTCTTCCTTAATCTCTTAAACTTCCCTATCCTACAGAGGTAACCACTATTCTAAATTTGTTAATTGTTGTTTTCCTGTATGTTTTTAAACTTCGGTATATGTATCACTCAACAAAATATTATACTCCTTCTAAAACTTTATACCATTGCAACAATAGTTAACATTTATTGGGTGGCAGGCATTGTTCTCCGTGCTTTACTTGTATTACTTCCATAAATCCTCACAGTACCCCTGCCTGTAAGTCCTATTATGATCCCCAATTTACAGGTGAGAAAGCTGAAAGGAGATGCAAATTGCTCAGGATAACAAGTGGCAGTGCCAGGATGTCACCCCAGGCCGTGGGATTCTAGCCACACACCGGGTCACCGTGCTCCACAGCCTCCCATGGTACGGCGTGCTGTTTGTATTCGTCTGTAAAGTGCTTTTCTTTTTTCCTTCTATTTTTTTGGCTCAGCGTGATGATTTATCCAAGTTAATATTTATAGCTCTGGTTCAGTAATTTTAACTGTTGAGTGATATTTTGCATGTGAAAATATGATTATTTCCATTGTCTGTTGATGGACATTAAGTTTGTTTCCTGTTTTTTACTGTATCATTACAGTGCTGCTATATTTTAAAAGTCTCCTCATTCTACCTGCTCTTTACCTTGAAAAATTCTTCATCATCAAGTCTCAAGTATGATTTCTTCCCTAAACCCAGGCAAAACTACATTGTCTCTCTTCCAAAGCCTAATAGTATTTGGCCGTAGAGCTAGGATTGGTGTATATTTAGGTGTGTATATGGCTCTTCTGTTTCTCCCATTAGACTGAACTCCTGGAGGGCATACACTTTTGGATTCCCTGTGTTCACTATTGTAGTAAATAGTTGTTAATATTTCTAGTTCCCACAGAAAATACGCAAGTATTGGGGGCTGAGGAGTGGGATGCAGAGTCAGAATCAGTTTGTAAGCCAAGCAGACATTTGCACTCCTGTTTCATTGGCCTTTGAAATGTCTAGTGGGGTTCTACAGAAAAAGTGTTTACAAGGAAAACAGATCCTCTTGTGGATTCCCTTTAACAGGCTCAATAATACATCAGCCTGCATCAATCATCTGTGCCTTAAGTACCTGCTTTTAGTGAAGGCCACTGACATCCAGTCAACTAGGATAACTATAAAATCACATATAGCAGCTACTGATATGAGCTGAAATAACCCATTGTTATATAGCATGGTCCTAACCCCCATTACCTTGCAATGTGACTTATTTGGAGATAGGGCCTTTAAAGAAGTGATTAAGTTAAAATGAGGCTGTTAGTGTGGGTTCTAATGCAATCTGACCTGTGTCCTTTTAAGAGGAAATTTGGACCCACAAGAAGATACCAGGGATGAGCTCACATAGAGAAAAAGCCACGCGAGGACCAGAGAGGCGGCGGTGCAAGCCAAGGAGAGAGGCCTCAGAAGAAACCAAACCTGCTGACACCTTTTTCCTGGACTTCTAGCCTCCAGAATGGTGAAAAATTAAATTTCTGTTGTTTAAGCCACCCAGTCTGTGGTACTTTGTTATGGCAGCCCTAGCAAACTAATATAGCTACTCTTAGGCAATTAGTTTTAGATACATATGGAGTGCTCTGCTGGATATTATATTTCTGTAGAGCTTTCCCCCGTTCTCTTACAACAGAGAAGTTTGAGAAAATTACCTTTGAGTCATTATCTCTGCAGTAAAGGGGTGGGGCCATTGAGTTCACCTAGATAGTCTTCCTTGGATGGGCAATAGTTCCCACATCTGTGATTAAGACATATAGTCACCTCCTTTTGTGTTTGAGAGTTTAAGAGGAAATGTGCCAGACACCTGAAGGGATCCCAACACCTCCAAGGAGAGAAAGTGACACGGGGTCTGTGTGCATGGGGTGATGGACTCTGAAACCAGCCCTACTAACCTGCTGCTCCTGAGGCAACTGGTTCCCCTGAGGAGCCAGAGCAAGAGTTCCTCAGAGATTCAGGGTCCCCTACAAAAATCAGCACAAGGATCCATGCCCTGAGGAACATCACAGGGTCCAGTACTGTAGTGGACGCTGCAGGCTTAGTCTTTCAACAGTGATTTGTGGGGCTGTGAAAACCACAGTCACGTGTGGAACGCCCAGAACTAGTTCACAAACTCCCTGGATTTGTTTGCTGGGCATCTGGGACAATTGGAAAGAAACCCTTAATAAGGCAGCTGCATACTCTAGAATTTCATACGAAAGATAAAAGCAACATGAACATAATTGTTTATAGAGTTTGTGGTAGTTCATTCTGATTTAACTAGGAAATACCATTTTGTTTAATATGGGTTTAATGTATTTAAAGAAAAAATGTTAATGAAGGCTTTTTTTAAAAAAATTTATTTATTTATTTATTTTTGGCGGTGTTGGGTCTTCGTTTCTGTGCAAGGGCTTTCTCTAGTTGCGGCAAGCAGGGGCCACTCTTTATCGCGGTGCAAGGGCCTCTCACTATCGCGGCCTCTCTTGTTGGGAGCACAGGCTCCAGACGCACAGGCTCAGTAGTTGTGGCTTATGGGCCTAGTTGCTCCATGGCATGTGGGATCTTCCCAGACCGGGGCTCGAACCTGTGCCCCCTGCACTGGCAGGCAGATTCTCAACCACTGCGCCACCAGGGAAGCCCTAATGAAGCCTTTTTAAAAGGCAGTTTGGCAGTATCTATCAAAATGGAAAAGTGCATACCCAGCAATTTACTTTTAGGACATACTTACACATGGACACAAATATGCATGTGCAAGGATCTTCATACAGCACTACGAGTAATAGTGAAAATGTGAGAAGAAGAATTACAATCCTGCAGCCTGTGGAACAAAAACCACATTCACAGAAAGATAGACAAGATGAAAAGGCACAGGGCTATGTACCAGATGAAGGAACAAGATAAAACCCCAGAAAAACAACTAAATGAAGTGGAGATAGGTAACATTCCAAAAAAATAATTCAGAATAATGAAAGTGAAGATGATCCATGATCTCGGAAAAAGAATGCAGGCAAAGATGGAGAACATGCAAGAAATGTTTAACAAAGACCTAGAAGAATTAAACAACAAACAAACAGAGATGAACAACACAATAACTGAAATGAAAAATACACTAGAAGGAATCAATAGCATAATAACTGAGGCAGAAGAATGGATAAGTGACCTGGAAGACAGAATGGTGGAATTCACTACTGCGGAACAGAATAAAGAAAAAAGAATGAAAAGAAATGAAGGCAGCCTAAGAGACCTCTGGGACAACATTAAATGCAACAATATTCGCATTATAGGGGTCCCAGAAGGAGAAGAGAGAGAGAAAGGACCCGAGAAAATATTTGAAGAGATTATAGTCGAAAACTCCCCTAACATGTGAAAGCAAATAGCCACCCAAGTCCATGAAGCACAGAGAGTTCCATACAGGTTAAACCCAAGGAGAAACATGCTGAGACACATAGAAATCAAATTGGCAAAAATTAAAGACAAAGAAAAATTATTGAAAGCAACAAGGGAAAAATAACAAATAACATACAAGGGAACTCCCATAAGGTTAACAGCTGGTTTCTCAGCAGAAACTCTACAAGCCAGAAGGGAGTGGCATGATATACTTAAAGTGATGAAAGGGAAGAACCTACAACCAAGATTACTCTACCCGGCAAGGATCTCATTCAGATTCGATGGAGAAATCAAAAGCTTTACAGACAAGCAAAAGCTAATAGAATTCAACACCACCAAACCAGCTCTACAACAAATGCTAAAGGAACTTCTCTAGGCAGGAAACACAAGAGAAGAAAAGGACCTACAAAAACAAACACAAAACAATTAAGAAAATGGTCATAGGAAGATACATATGGATAATTACCTTAAACGTGAATGGATTAAATGCTTCAACCAAAAGACACAGGCTTGCTGAATGGATACAAAAACAAGACCCATTTATATGCTGTCTACAAGAGACCCACTTCAGACATAGGGACACATACAGACTGAAAGTGAGGGGGTGGAAAAAGATATTCCATGGAAATGGAAATCAAAAGAAAGCTGGAGTAGCAATAATCATATCAAGACTTTAAAATAAAGAATGTTACAAGAGACAAGGAAGGACACTACATAATGATCAAGGGATCAATCCAAGAAGAAAATATAACAATTATAAATATATATGCACCCAACATGGGAGCACCTCAATACATAAGGTAACTGCTAACAGCTATAAAAGAGGAAATCAACAATAATAGTGGGGGACTTAAACACCTCACTTACACCAATGGAGAGATCATTCAAACAGTAAATTAATAAGGAAACACAACCTTTAAATGACACAATAGACCAGATAGATTTAATTGATATTTATAGGACATTCCATCCAAAAACAGCAGATTACACTTTCTTCTCAAGTGCACATGGAACGTTCTCCAGGATAGATCACATCTTGGGTCACAAATCAAGCCTCAGTAAATTTAAGAAAATTGAAATCATATCAAGCATCTTTTCCGGCCACAACGTTATGAGATTAGAAATCAATTACAGGGAAAAAACCGTAAAAGACACAAACATATGGAGGCTAAACAATACGTTACTAAATAACCAAGAGATCACTGAAGAAATCAAAGAGGAAATCAAAAAATACCTAGAGACAAATGACAATGAAAACACGATGATCCAAAATCTATGGGATGCAGCAAAAGCAGTTCTAAGAGGGAAGTTTAAGCCTACCTCAAGAAACAAGAAAAATCTCAAAAAACAATCTAACCTTACACCTAAAGGAACTAGAGAAAGAAGAACACACAACACCCAAAGTTAGCAGAAGGAAAGAAATCATAAAGATCAGAGCAGAAATAAATGAAATAGAAACAAAGAAAACAATAGCAAGGATCAATAAAACTAAAAGCTTGTTTTTTGAGAAGGTAAACAAAATTGATAAACCATTAGCCAGATTCATCAAGAAAAAGAGGGAGAGGACTCAAATCAAAAAAATTAGAAATGAAAATGGAAAAGTTACAACAGACACTGCAGAAATACAAAGCATCCTAAGAGAATACTACAAGCAACTCTACGCCAATGAAATGGACAACGTGGAAGAAATGGAGAAATTCCTAGAAAGGTACAACCTCCCAAGACTGAACCAGGAAGAAATAGAAAATATGAACAGACCAATCACAAGTAATGAAATTGAAACTGTGATTAAAAATCTTCCAACGAACAAAAGTCCAGGACCAGATGGTTTCACAGGTGAATTCTATCAAACATTTAAAGAAGAGCTAACACCCATCCTTCTTAAACTCTTCCAAAAAATTGCAGAGGGAGGAACACTCCCAAACTCATTCTATGAGGCCATAATTACCCTGATAACAAAACCGGACAAAGATACTACAAAAAAGGAAAATTACAGACCAATATCACTGATGAATATAGATGTAAATATCCTCAACAAAATACTAGCAAACAGAATCCAACAACACATTAAAAGGATCATACACCATGATCAAGTGGTATTTATCCCAGGGATGCAAGGATTCTTCAATATACGCAAATCAATCAATGTGATACACCATATTAACAAACTGAAGAATAAAAACCATATGATCATCTCAATAGATGCAGAAAAAGCTTTTGACAAAATTCAACACCCATTTATGATAAAAACTCTCCAGAAAGTGGGCATAGAGGGAACCTACCTCAACATAATAAAGGCCATATATGACAAACCCACAGCAAACATCATTCTCAATGGTGAAAAACTGAAAGCATTTCCTCTAAGATCAGGAACAAAACAAGGACGTCCACTCTCGCCACTATTATTCAGCATAGTTTTGGAAGTCCTAGCCACGGCAATCAGAGAAAAACAAGAAATAAAAGGAATACAAATTGGAAAAGAAGAAGTAAAACTGTCACTGTTTGCAGATGACGTGATACTATACATAGAGAATCCCAAAGATGCTACCAGAAAACTACTAGAGCTAATCAATGAATTTGGTAAAGTTGCAGAATACAAAATTAATGCACAGAAATCTCTTACATTCCTATATACTAATGATGAAAATCTGAAAGAGAAATTAAGGAATGCCTCCCATTTACCACTGCAACAAAAAGAATAAAATACCCAGGAATAAACCTACCTAGGTAGACAAAAGACCTGTATGAAGAAAACTGTAAGACACTGTTGAAAGAACTTAAAGATGATACCAACAGATGGAGAGATATACCATGTTCTTGGATTGGAAGAATCAATATTGTGAAAATGACTATACTACCCAAAGCAATCTACAGAATCAATGCAATCCCTATCAAATTACCAGTGGCATTTTTTACAGAACTAGAACAAAAAATCTTAAAATTTGTATGGAGACACAAAAGGCCCTGAATAGCCAAAGCAGTCTTGAGGGAAAAAAACGGAGCGGGAGGAATCTGACTCCCTGACTTCAGACTATACTACAGAGCTACAGAAATCAAGACAACATGGTACTGGCACAAAAACAGAAATATAGATCAATGGAACAGGATAGAAAGCCCAGAGATAAACCCACGCACCTATGGTCAACTAGTCTATGACAAAGGAGGCAAGGATATACAGTGGAGAAAAGACAGTCACTTCAATAAGTGGTGCTGGGGGCTTCCCTGGTGGCTCAGTGGTTGAGAGTCTGCCTGCCAATGCAGGGGACATGGATTCGTGCCCCAGTCCAGGAGGATCCCACATGCCACGGAGCGGCTGGGCCCGTGAGCCATGGCCGCTGAGCCTGTGCATCCGGAGCCTGTGCTCCACAACGGGAGAGGCCAAAACAGTGAGAGGCCCGCATATCGCAAAAAAAAAAAAAAAAAAAAAAAGTGGTGCTGGGAAAACTGGACAGCTACATGTAAAAGAATGAAATTAGAACACTCCCTAACACCATACACAAAAATAAACTCAAAATGGATTAGAGACCTAAATGTAAGACCAGACATCAAAAACGCTTTAGAGGAAAACATAGGAAGAACACTCTTTGACATAAATCACAGCATTATCTTTTCTGATCCACCTCCTAGAGTAATGGAAATAAAAACAAAAATAAACAAATGGGACAAAATGAAACTTAAAAGCTTTTGCAAAGCAAAGGAAACTACAAACAAGACAAAAAGACAACCCTCAGAAGGAGAGAAAATATTTGCAAACGAATCAACGGACCAAGGATTAATCACCAAAATATATAAACAGCTCATTCAGCTCAATATTAAAAAAATAAACAATCCAATCAAAAAATGGGCAGAAGGGGCTTCCCTGGTGGCGCAGTGGTTGAGAGTCCGCCTGCCGATGCAGGGGACACAGTTTGGTGCCCCGGTCCGGGAAGATCCCACATGCCGCGGAGTGGCTGGGCCCATGAGCCATGGCCGCTGAGCCTGCACGTCCGGAGCCTGTGCTCTGCAACAGGAGAGGCCACAACAGTGAGAAGCCCGTGCACCGCAAAAAAAAAAAAAAAAAAAATGCTGTATTTCTTTGCATCCAATAGTCCAAATTTTCAAATCTCTGAAATTGGGATGCATCCTAAAATTATAATTAGGAGTGCTTTTTTTCCTCATAAAATGATGTGTTTAATCACTGATGGCATTTCTAGATTTGAAGAAACATGGTAGACAGAAAAAATAAGAAAATATGTTAAATTCATAGACCCCAGATATCCTGTCTTTTCAACTTCACTAAGGTCATTTGCTGAATCTTAAAAGAGACACATTTAGCCCAAAATACTTTATAATTTTATGTGGTATTTGGGCTTGGGTAATCATCTTCCATTAAATTAGCAAGAATGTAGAATCAGTCAGACTTGATTTCCTTTGCTCAGTGTGCTAGCATCTGCAAAACAGACTGTGACATGGGATGAAGGCTGCGGAGAGGGTACAGACATAAGCACAGCAGAGTTCTTTCCTGTGACCACCTTACAACAGGTGGGAAAACAGAAAAGAGGAGAGGGAACGCATGACCAGATCTATTGTTTCTGGGATTTCAGACCTAGAGATCCACACTTGCGGAAAGAGAAAAAGGCGAGAAGTCTCAGAGGTGGAACAGGATGAGAGCCTCCGAGTCATTGCCTCTCCTTGCCCTGCTTGGGTGGCTCTGCTGGGTGTGGGGACCTAAGGTGGGCACTCTAAGTACTTCCTCTAAGAGTAAGTTAGGGACAGCCCCCTGTGGCCAAGGCCCATCTGTGTCATCTTAGTCTCTGGCACATTCTGGAGGCATTCAGAAAATAAATGAGGATGAAGATGATGACCGATAGATACTAAAACAAAGGATTTGAGGGAGATGGTGGTGGGTACTGGGAGGGAAGGATAAAGAAGGCTGTGGCCAGGCTCGGATGGAGTGGGACAGAGGGTAGGGCTGGAGAGGTTATCTCTGGGAAGGTGGGAGGATGACTGGAACTGACGCCTTCCTCCCTCCCCTTTCACCCCCAAGCCCTGTCAGACCTGCCAGACAGGTTCTCCAGAGAAAAGGGGGAGAAGTAGAGGGTGGAGAGAGGGGAGGCACCCCAACCTTTGGCAAGAAGATTGACTGCTGGGTGTGGAAACAGAAAACTTGAGCTCTAATTCCAGCTCTGCCCCTCCTAGCTGTTAAACCAGTCTTCTCTGGGCTTGTTTTCTCAGTGATCAAATGCAGCTAACCATATCTTCCTCTGTGCCCATCCTAATAAGGGTTGGACCAAGAAAAATCTTTATGCTAATGTTATAGATAAGAGTAGCCTTGTGGAGAGTATGAACTAAACTACGGTGGCCAGAGTCAGGGCAGGACAGGCATTTAGAAAGTTTTTCCCCCTCTTTGACCAAGTATTAGTTGAAAAGAGTGCAGCGGAAACTGTAACCAAGAGAGGCATTATGCTTCCAGAAAAATCTCAAGGAAAGTATTGCAAACAACAGTAGTAGTTACCGGACTGGGCTCTAAGGCACCAAAGCAGTTCTAGACAAGGATTATTTCTTACTTAGAGATGGTGACATTCTTGGAAAGTATGTAGACTGAAATAAGTCACTACTGAAATGGCATCACGTGAAGCTGCCCATTCCACTGAGGTATTTCATCATGTAAATAATTTCCATGTTTCTCTTTTATAATAAACTAATGATATCCCCCCAAAAGAAGAATAGCCTGTGTAGGGCGTCCCCAAGACTACCCCCAGATTCAATGATTTGTTCAGGGGATTCACAGGATTCAGCATATAGCTGTATTCATGGCTATAATTTATTGCAGCTGGAGGATACAAAGCCAAATAGCAAAGGGGAAAGGCACAGGGGCTGGTGTTCAGAGCAAAGTAGGCCCAAGCTTCCAGGAGTCCTCTCCTAGTGGAGTCACAAAGGATGCACTTGATTCCTCCAGCGACGAGTTGTGACAGCACATGTGAAATATTGTTGACCAGGGAAGCTCATTAGAGACTCAAGGTTTTTATTGAAGGTGCCGGTCACATAGGCAACTTCTGCCCAGCACATACCAAAATTCCAGCCTCTCACAAGGAAACAGGTGTTCAGCATGAACCCCACTGTGTGTACGAATCGTTTAGGCATAGTTGGTCACTCTTATCAATTCTGGGAATGGCGGGAGTGATCCCAAAATCCAAGTTCCCGACACCCGCCAAGGGCCTACCTTCCTGGCAGGCTTTTCTAAGGGTGACAGTCTCTGGCCTGCTATGACTGGTTTGTGCAGCCACCTCCTTGCTCCCCAGGAAAAGATAAAGAAGTTGTTGGCACTGACGTGGATTTGGAAAATGCCCAAACTGTCTGCGTATGTGGATAAGGGACCCAATATTTTCCACAGATGTTCCAATGCCCAGGCTCCTGTGAGGCAAGTGTGGCTCTTCTTTTCATCTGTTTCCATAACTGGATTTAATCAGAGATTAGGCATGTAGTCAGCCAAGAGCTTCTTTGGGGTGGCAGCTCTTTTTTTTTTTTTTTTTGCGATACAAGGGCCTCTTACCTCTGTGGCCTCTCCTGTTGCGGAGCACAGGCTCCGGACGCGCAGGCTCAGCAGCCATGGCTCACGGGCCCCGCCGCTCCGCGGCATGTGGGATCTCCCTGGACCGGGGCACGAACCCGCGTCCCCTGCATCGGCAGGCAGACTCTCAACCACTGCGCCACCAGGGAAGCCCGGGGTGGCAGCTCTTTTAAGGGATTCCAGGCCTGCCAGGGGACTGGAAAGTCACTTCTGGAAGGGGATTCAGTCAACTGCCCTGACACCCTGTCTTGATGGTTAACTGGCTTCCAGGCTATTCGAGACTTCCAGAACATTCCCAAGAGGAAGTCATCCTTCTTGTGTTCTCCAACATTTTAGGATGCTAATATTGGAACCTGAATAGATCCTAGGCCCCAGGAAGCCCAGCTTTGGAGACTTAAAGAAACATTGTTGCATTAAAAGAAACATTTCAGTAAGGAAAATGCAATTAAAATTAATTCTGATCCTTATTTGCATTTTTCAAAGAGCATTAAAGATGACAGAATTCATTACCTACAGTAATATGTCTTAAAATTCCTTTCCTCTCATATTTTTAAACATTTTATTGTATTATTTTTAATTAAAAAATGTGGTACTGAAATCTGGGATAAATGTTTTGTTTTAGAACAGTTTTCGATTTACAGAAAAGGTGCAATAATACTGAGAGTTACCATATACTCCCTACCCGATTTCTTCTATTATTAACATCTTACATCAGTATAGTACATTTGTGGGACTTTTCTAGTGGTCCAGTGGCTAAGACTCCATGCTCCCAATGCAGGGGGCCCAGGTTTGATCTCTGGTCAGGGAACTAGATCCTACATGCTGCAACTAAAAAGATCCCACATGCCGCAACTAAGACCCGGTGCAAGCCAAATGAATAAATAAATATTAAAAAAAAAAGGTATAGTACATTTGTCACAACTATGGAGCCAATGTTGATACATTAGTAACTGAAGTTTATATATTATCCAGATTTCCTTAATTTTTACCTAATGAGTTTTTCTGTTTCAGGTTTCTACTTAGGATGTTTCCTTAGGATCCTCTTGGCTGTGACAGTTTCTCAGACTTTCCTTGTTTTTGATCACCTTGACAGTTTTGAGGAGTAGTGGCCAGGTTATTTTATAAACTGTCTTTCAGTTAGGAGTTGTCTGATGTTTTTCTCACGGTAAGACTGGGTTTTGGGCTTCCCTGGTGGCGCAGTGGTTGAGAGTCCACCTGCCGACGCAGGGGACACGGGTTCGTGCCCTGGTCCGGGAAGATCCCACATGCCGCAGAGCAGCTGGGCCCGTGAGCCATGGCTGCTGAGCCTGCGCGTCCGGAGCCTGTGCTCCGCAGCGGGAGAGGCTACAACAGTGAGAGGCCCGTGTACCGCAAAAAAAGAAAAAAAGACTGGGTTTTGCATTTAGCAGGAGGAAGACCACAGTGGTCAAGTGCAGTTCTCATCTCATCGTATGACACCTTGTTCACCTGGCTGAGGTTGTGTTTGTTGGGTTTCTCTCCTGTAAAGTCACTCCCTCTCTCCTTTTTCTATACTGTTCTTCTTGGATAGAAGTCACTATGCACAGCTGACACTTAAGGAGTGGAGGCTTATGTGCTCCACTCTCTTGAGGGCAAAGTATCTATATAAATTATGTGGAATTCTTCTCCACGGGAAATTTCTCTATTTGCTCAATTTATTTATTCAATCATGTATTTATGTCGGCACAGACTCCCTTGTATTTTTGTAAACTCTCTCTCTCATTCATCTGGCACAGGTTCTCATATCTCTCTCCACTCTCCTTAGAAATAACTCTTTCTGTTACCTTCATCTTCTCTCCTCTTTCCTTTTTTCCCCCATTAGCCTTTTTTCCCACCCCTCTATTATCCCTCTGTCTCTCATCTAAGCCCCTTCCTACTTGAATCTCCTACCCAACTTCTCCAGCTGTCCTCCTGACTGATTACTTCCTGTCCCGAATACAGGATGTGGAAAACAGGGGGAAGGAAACGGGGAAACGCTCATTAGTCATCATCAGAATAGTTTAGCAGTTGAGGGGGCAGAAAGAGGCTGTGAATATTTCAAGCATTGATTATTTTATCCGTCTTGCATATACGTGGAAATGATTTCTAGAGAGCTTGTGTCAGGGATGGTGCTAAGAACGATACACATAGTATCTCACTCAACCTCACAACAACCTCATCGTGCTTATTCCACAGTTGATAAAACTGAGGCTCAGAGAGATTACTTGCCGAATGTCAAGTAAAATGGCAAAGCTGTGGTTTGAAGCCACAACTAACTCCAAAACTGGCGTGCTCATAGCAATAACTGAGATGTATTCATAATCCTAGCTCCTTAGGAAATGTAACATGCCCCTAGTTCTAAAAATACCAATGTGGAGTATGGTAACTTGTTCATAGTCTCAGAGAGTCTCAAAGCTCTCATGAGGCTTTCGCTAGACCTGTCTGAATTTTTATAGTTACACCTTACGCAGTCTTGCCCTTTTCCTCCATTGAGTTGTACCTTGGTTTTCACTTCCTGCAAAGCGAAGACTCCATGGTGTTTCATTCTTTTTTCTCTGTGAGTTAATATGGAGAACACTGTTAAGTTCTCTGTATTAGTTTTCTCTTGCTATGTAACAGGTTACCACCAGCAGTGGCTTAAAACAACACCCATTTATTAGCTCCCAGCTCTGTAGATTTGTGTGGCTGGGTCTGTGTTCAGGGTCTTGCCAGGCTGCATTCCTTTCTGGAGGCTCTGGGGAAGAATCTGTTTCCAAGCTCATCCAAGTTGTTGATAGTATTCAGTTCCCTGCAGTTATAGGACTGAGGCCTCCATTCACTGGTTGGCTTTTGGCTGGGGGACTGCTCTCAGCTCCTAGAGGCTGCCCGCAGTTTTTCGCTCTGTGGCTCCCTCCATATACTTTCTCATGCTTTGAATCTCTTACTTCCTCTGCCTCTGACCTCTACACCCAGATTTAAAGGGCTCATGTGATTGGTTAGGCCCACCCAGATGATGTCCCCCTCCCTTTTTTGGGGGGGATGTGGGATCTTAGTTCCTCAACCAGGTGGAGTCTTAACCACTGGACCACCAGGGAAGCCCCAATCTCCCCTTCTTAAAGTCAACTGTGACATATAACGAACCTACTCACAGAAGTAATACACCATCACATTTACAGTCCCAGACATTAAACAGGATGCGTACACCACTGAGAAGGAGTCTTGGAAGTCTGTCTACCACAGTCTCCATTCCTTCATTTATTCACACATCTCATACTTATGGAATGCCTGCCCTGTGCTGGGCATAGTTCCAGGAGTTGGAGATACAGCAGTGAACAAGATGAACTTGGCCTCTTAAAGCTTACCATCTAGTATGTTAAGACAGACAGTAACCAAGGAAACAAAGAAAACTCCCAGTTAGTGCTGACTGCTCCTCTGAGAATTAAAACAGGTTGGTCTTTAGATTAGATTGGGTGGTCAGGAAAGGGTTCTCTGAGGAGGGACTATTTTAGCTGCTCCCTGAGAAGAGAGCACAATGAAAAGGTCCATGTGAAGATAGTCTAACATCCACAAACCCAGGATGAAAGCCCACACGTTCTAGGGTTCCTTCTAATCATGTTTAACACATTTCACAGAGAAGCCCCGTTTCAAACCACATCCAAACCCACTATGCACAGTATCTTACTCATTCTGCTTCCTTGGCTGTAGTTGGTTTGTGTAGCTTTGGGCATAATCTCCTCAATCCCCAAGCAAGAGCTGGGCTTCATGGCGTGCCAACAATGGCACGTGTGAGCACGTGTGCCAATTCCCACAAACAAGCCCCTCTTTCTTCTTCCCTCAGCCTTCTTCTAGAGGCAAGCAGAATATTAATTGAAGGTTCCTGAGTGTAAGATGCATTTTACCCAATAAATAACAGTATATTGCCAGGACATGTTTCTGCTAAAAAGTATACTCAACTGAATTTGCATTCCAAGTTCCTGCTTTAAATGTGCAGAACCCAAAGGCTCAGTGAGAACTGTCTGGCACAAGCACAGTGTACCCCACGTTTGCCTTTGGTACCCCACTGCCTAAAAGCTTTCCAACCCCGGTTAGACACTTTCATGGTTAGGAATTCAAGGCTGTGAGGTTTTGGACCTAGTCTGTTACGGTGCAGCTGGAACCACCAAGGTGCTTGGGTGTGACCATGAGCCAGGCACTGTCCAGACACAAAGATTAATGGTCCCAATCATTACCTTCAAAGGACTTCCAGGGTCATAGAGGAGACCACCATGCAGACGGGCAATTATAATATAGGAGGCTTGCTTTAACCAATTGTCAGTTCTTCGACGAAGATTTATCGAGTGCTTACTGTGTGCAGGGCACTCTTACTGGTGCTGCAGATACAGCATTTGAACAAAACAGACAAATCCCTGCCCTCATCAAGCTTATATTCTAGAGGAGTAGACAATAAAGAAAGAAACTCATAAAATATATCAGGGATCAAATGATGATAAAGAAATAAATGCTATGGAGGAAAATAAAGAAGAGAAGCGTGCTAGGAAGTACTGTATGGGAAGAAGGGAGGTTATTATTACTTTAAAGAGGTGAGGGAAGACAGCACTGAAAAGGTGACACTGGCGTCACAAGGGAAAGGAAGGGATTGTGTAGGGCCTTGTAGGCCATTATAAGGACTGACTTTCACAGGGTGATCTGGGGGCCACAAGAGGGTCTTCATTAGGAGACTGACATGATCACTTCACTTTTGTGTTAAAAGGATCCCCTTCCTTGCTAAGTGGAGAAAAAAGAGAAGGGAGCCAGGTGAAAAGAGAAAGACAAGCTAGCAGGTTCTTATACACTCCAGATGAGAAATGATGGCGACTTGGATCAGCGTGATAGCTGTGGAGGTAGCACATGCGGGATTTGTTGATGGGTTGACTGGACGTGGGGATATGACAGAAAAAGTGGAGTCGAGGATGTCTCCAACACTTTTGTGGCTTAAGCAACCAGAAGAAAGGGGTTGTAATGGTTCACTGGGGGACGATGGCAGGAGGCACAGGTTGGAGCCAGAAGAGACCCAGAGTCTGGTTTGGGACAGGCTGGGTGTACGTTGTGTGTCAAACATTTAATGGATGTGAGACGGGCTTTCAGGGGAGAGATCAAGTGCTGATGATACAATTTTGTAACTTATAAGCACAGATGTGATTTCTAAAGCTATGAGCTAGCGTGTTGGGTACCTTTGCCATAAACAAGCATTTCCACTGCATAACTAATTGGCCGTAAGACAATTTTGTTATGAAGGATATAATAACTGGTTGACAATTTGGTTTCAACCGGTTGAAATGTATTAGCATTTCTTCTGGTTAGTGATATTATGGATGGCTTTATCGAGCTGACAGATGAGGTCCCTCTTTTACTTTTCGTTATTTTATCTTTTAGGGCAAAATTGCCTAAGGCCAATTAGTTATGCGGCAAAAAACATATGGAGGCAAAACGCTTGTGGTGAAGATGCCTATGGCAAAGATGCATCCTGCGAAAGTACCTAGAAGCACGAGCTAGAACCAAGAGATGAAGGTAGTTAGAGGAGGGAAGAGGTCCAGCAGCTGAGCCCTGGAACTTTTCAACCTTAGAGGTCAGAGAGGTAAGGAGCAGACAGAGAGGTAGGAAGAAAATCGGGAAAGGGTGATCCTGGAAGCCAAATGAAGACAGTGTTTCAAGGAGGATGCAGTGATCATCTGTGTGTGTGAGAGGAGATGGAATCCAACGTATTGGTAGGTAGGGGCTGGCTCTAGATAGGATAGTGGATGGAGAGTAACAGGAGGGAAGGCAGAGGGTCTGAGCACAGATGAAGATGGGTGGTAGATGGCAGAGTGCCAAAGTTCTCTAATTTTTCCACTGTTTTGGCCATCGGCTGAGAGTAGAGAAAGGACGTACTGGAGAATTAGAGAGGGGAAAAAGTATGAACTAGTCATCTGGGAGAGTGGGAGTGTGGCCCAGAGAAGTGGAGTAGGGTGGCTGAACAGCAACACAGTGCTTGTTGAGGCTGGTGGTCGTGAACTTAAAGTGAGACTTGTCGACATGGTTGTGCATTCTTCTCCAGTCACATTAGGCTCTAGGCAAGGAGTGGGTGGAGGGTTGGGTTGGCCAGGGTTTGGGGTAGAATAAAGGGAGAACTGAGCAAGAAAATAACTAAATGATGGAGTCCAAGTTGCGTCTGGAGGAAACAGAGAACAAGAGGGATGAGAGCAGTGAAAAGGAAGTACAGTTGATGAATGGATTGCAGGTCCCAGTCAGGCAGTAGGGTTGTTCAAGTTGGGATCTGATAGAATTAACCATAGGTGGTGGTGGCCAGAAAATAAGATGTTTGAAAACAAGATTTGGGAACTGAGACAGTTAGTGTGACAAGGTCTGGGTTAGGGGTCAGCAAACTATGGCCTGTGGGTTAAATTTGGCCTGCTGCCTGTTTTTATACAGCCTTGAGCTAAGAATGCTTTCTCACATTTTAAAATATATTAAAAAAAAAGACTATTATCCTTTTAGTAAGAACAGTTGCTCCAATAATTGAAGACATTGCTTCCTGGCCTGCAAAGCCTAAAATAATTACTACCTGGCCCTTTATAGAAAAAGTGTGCTGACTCTTGGTCTAGACTCTAGGGTATCACCATGTGTGAGTGGCTGAGCTCAGGTAGAGGACACATAGTGAAGGCCAGGTGGCCAGGATCATTTACTGATACAAGGGTATAGAGCCCACGAATCATTACGATGGTGGTGTTGGAGAGAGTGACAGGGAGCCAGAACTAAGAGCCAAGGAATGAGGGAATGTGACCTGGGTTCTGAAGATGCCTGTAGAGGACTGCAGTGTGGAGGAATCACATGTGGCCTAGACTGATGGCATGAATGTCAAAACTCAGAATTTAAGGGAGGAGAGAGAAAGAGAGAGAGCACACTCTGGAAGTAGCTAGTGGGAAGAGCTAGTCGGTCACTGGTTACCTCCAGGCACCAGTGGTTTGATGGAGGAACACAGCCACCCCTTGACAAGGTGGCAGGGGCAGCAGAGTGCTCAGGGCTGGCCCGAGTGATGGAGTTAACGGTGGCCTGAACAAAGAGCACAGGCAAAGGGGAAGTTGGGTAGGGCTCCCGCTGGCCGAAAAGGCTTTGCAGAGGAAGCCTTTGGGCTGAAGCTTGGAGTACTGGCAGGAGTTAGTCAGGTAACAGTGGGGGTGGGGTGGGGGAGGGGCGGTATATATATGTGCAGGAAAGCATGGTATCTTTGAGCACTGACCTCAGAAAATCATGAGTGAACTTTGGCACAACTGGAGGTTCAGAAGCAGTGCCATTAGGAGCTTTGGGTGAAGAACATTCTTGTTTCTTCTTTACTATTTGCATGCTGAGGCTTAGGGATATCGAGCACTCCGTGTAGATGGGGAGATGCTCTATGAATGAAGCGTGACACACGTTGGCCTTTAAACTTGTTACCTCTCCATGTGTAAGGTAGGAAAATGTATTAGATACATATTTATGTAAGGATTTATTCATTTCTCTCTCCATTATTTTTTGAGAGTATCTTGTCTACCTGATGCCTTGCCAGGCATTGGGGATACAGTGGTGAACAACACAAATATGGTCCTTCCCCTCTCTGAACTTACTGTCTGCAAGTAATTACACTGAAGTATGGTCAGTGTTAAGAGAGGATGTTACTGGCGCTCAATGCCTTGGCACCTAAACTTATCTGGGGGCCAGGGAAGAATCCTGGCAGAAGTGACATGTATAGGTGATTGTTGCCAGAGCAAGGAATGGGCAGTGGTGAATTTCCAAGTGAAGTGATGGCATGCGCTGGGTTGGAGGTAGGAGAGGGCTGTTTCAGGCACTGAAAAGACACTGAGTGTGCTGAGAGATGGGCCTAGAGAGACGATGGGGACCTGGACTGGAGTGGTGTCACCGTTTCCACGTGGCTTCTTTTTTTTTTTTCAGCCTTGTGGGATCTTAGTTCCCTGACCGGGGACTGAACCCAGGCCCTGGGTGGTGAAAGCACGGAGTCCTAACCACTGTACTGCCAAGGAATTCCCTCCACGGAGCTTCCGGTGAGTGTTCAAATCTTCCTCTCTCTAGACTGCAAAGTCTGAGAAGGCAGGAACCAAATCTGTCCTGTTCAACTGCTGTGTACCTACCTATCGGGTATTTACCTCCTCAGCCTGGCACATAGTAATGGTTTGTTGATAACATGACATAGTTTGTTGAACGAATGTATAAATGTGAACCTTGGTTTACCCCTGAAATTTATTGTTCGTCATTATAAATACCTTCATTACAGCATTCTTGTAAACAAAACAATGAATGTGAAAGCATTTCAGTAAACTGTAAAACGTCATACTTGTTTTAAAACTGTAAGACATTATGTTGGAAATATGTATAATGTAGTACTTCAGTTGTGCCCTTAACAACTGTTTTTTTTTTTTTTTTTTTTGCGGTACGCGGCCCTCTCACTGTTGTGGCCTCTCCCGTTGCGGAGCACAGGTTCCGGACGCGCAGCTCAGCGGCCATGGCTCACGGGGACCAGCCGCTCCGCGGCACGTGGGATCTTCCCAGACCAGGGCACGAACTCGTGTCCCCTGCATCGGCAGGCGGACTCTCAACCACTGCGCCACCAGGGAAGCCCAACAACTGTATTTTTGAGAATCATATTTATTCCACTCAAGTCAGAAAAGCCCTCCAAAACACTGTATTAGAGAAATTATCCAGTCATATATAGTACAAAAGTAGCTTGATTAGGGAAAAAACCTTTATCACCCTGATTACTTCCGTTTGCCACTTCCTGAGTGACTTTTAGTATACTTAGGTTGCTTGTTTTCTACTAAGCATTAATCAACAGCAAGTATTTATGCTTTTCTCCAGGCCCAGAAAAGATCCTATCTTGACCCTCATTACCCTCATTGTGTACTCATCTATCTCTGAGGGCCCAGGCAATCTCTGTGTCCCCAATTTTAAAATTTTACCTAGATATGAAATAAGCTTGCTTATTTGTTTAAGTTACTTATTACAACCCTCCTCCCCATACTAGTCCGGGCGGTGACAGGTCACCACTATCTCCAGTGATGAGCATCGCTGGCCCTAATGATACCTGCTCAAAGCATCTGTGTTAAATGAATAAATTCGGCATTTTAACTCAGTCAAGCCAGGACATTCTCTAGGCGGATGGGACCTGAGAGTTAACTTTGTATGACTCCGCACAAGTCATGTTAAAAGAAGAATCTGTGCCTTCCCGCCAGACAGAAGCTCTGACCCAAATCTCACCTTTCCCACCCAGATTGTCGCTCGAAGAGTGAGGTGGCGGAGAACCGGCTCTCTAACATTTCTCCGCGGAGTCCCCAGGTGCAGCCAGAGAGCTAGGAAGACTTCGGCTGGCGCCACGTCAGCCGGCAGGCGTGCGGCCAACGCGCCTGCGCGCGAGGAGGGGCGGTGCGCAGGCGAAGGCCCGCCCCTACATCCGGGGCCTAGGCGGCGGCGGTGCCGCCGCGCGGGGGTCACGTGTCTCTTTCCTTTCCGTCTCTGGCCGGCTGGGCGCGGGCTACTGCTGGCGAGGCGCGTGGAGCCTTGCGCTGCTACCCCTTCGTCTCCTCTCCTAGCCCGGGCCCCTAAGGAGTTCGCTGACGCCGGGTGAGCTGAGCCTGCCGCCAAGATGCCGGCCTATTTCCAGAGGCCGGAAAATGCCCTCAAACGCGCCAACGGTGAGTAGGGGATCAGGGCGCGCCGGACTGGGGCGGCCCGAGGCCTCGGAAGTCGAGGCGCCCGGGCCAGCTTCTCGCTGCTTCGCCGCTCAGCTGCGGCTGCACAGGAGGCCGATGCGGCCTGCCCGCCGCCGACTCAGGCCGTGGTTGGGCATGGTGTCCCTTCTCACTCCAACCGACGGGGGGGGTGGGAGGCGCGGAGCAGGGAACCGTCGCTCGAGGGCTCGTCCCTCCCGCCGCCTCCGCCGCCGGGTGAGTCTCGGGGCCGCGGCTCCCGAGACAGCCGTACCCGGGCCTGAGCTTCTTCCTCCCGCCCGCCTCCGCTTGTCCTCCAGACCACGGGGCTTTCAGCTTCGGCCCCGCGCCCCCGGCCGCCATCTGGGAGTGCCGGGGAGGAGGAAACATGGCTCCCTCCCGGGGACAATGCACGCCAGAACCTCGGCTCCACCTCCCGCCGGGCCCGGAGCCGGGCAGTCCCACCTCCTGCCCTCCCGCAGACAGCTCGGCACCCCCTGAATCCAGCCCCGCGCTTTGCGGGGTCAGGGTCCACTTACCCTCTCCTCTGACCACTATCTCCGCTTCGGGGACTCTGACCCATTTAACCCGTTTCCTATTTTTTCTGGCATTGATTATTGGCAGCTCAGAAGCCAACTCCGAATCACAGGAAGTTGGAACAGAGTTAATACTGTAAGAGGGACTTCAAGTTCTCTCTCAAAGATAACGAAAGTGAGGCCTAGGGAGTCTGGTTTGCCCAAGGTCACTCTGGGAGTTAGTTGTTGAGCTAGGAGCCTAAAACCAAGGTCTCTTCCAGATCAGTCGATTTTTTTCACTACGGCGCTGCTACTTGCGATTTTTATTTACATATGTGTACTTATGGGAAAACTTACGGCGCTTCTGGGAAACCTTGTGCTTGTCCCGGTCTATTCAAGAGGCATTTATTACGTTGGCATTATGGGGGTGCAAATGTATTACACGTGCCTCTGGTCTTTAAACACTTTTTTATTTAGGGTTTGTAAGTGTTAAGGGCGTTCATTGCTCTTAGTTTCACCCTTCTTCCATCCAAACAAGTTTTGGATCTTATCCATGTTGTAGGTGGATATGCCGTGTCTGTTAAGCTTTTATGCTTGTGAAGCTTATTTTGTTAGTTTGTTTGAAAATCCTCTTAGGAAAAGGTCAATTTCAGTCAGTACATACAATTGATACTACTGATAATCTGTCAGGACCAGAGGTCTGTCACATGCTTGTTATTTTAACTAGAAGTAAGAATTTCGGGGAGAAGTAACAGTCTGTGAAATAGGATAGTGCCATATTCTGTGGAATAGAGTAATTGTTTTAAAAACAATTGAAACTACAACTTTGACCTGATCACGCATTTTAATTCTCCATCTAATAGTCAGAACAGGCAAGAAGTTTACAGATGTTGATTAATTTATAGGAAAGAAAATAGATTGAGATGGAAATTTAACCCTACAAAATGAGCTAGCAAAGTTAGGGAAAAAATTTTTTTTTGATGTTTTGAAACTTAGAGAGTTATATTGTGGCATACCAAATGACTTGGGTGAAATGACTGCTGTAATTGCTTCTGCAGATCTGTTTTACAGTCCTTTGAATGCTTGACCAACAGACATTTTTCCCCCATGTTAATTGGCTAAAGCACTGTAATCTCAATGGCCTAAATATTACACATTTGATGTGTTCAGGCCTTGTTTCCTTTGCTCCTCCCTTCTGAATCTTTTTATGAACTTAATATGTCAGTAATTTTTTTAAATTAGAAGGGATATATGATATGTAACAAATCTTAAATCTTTTCTCACAATTTCTAAGTTGAAATAGATTTGATTCATGGAGGGCAATATGGGGAAAATGTCAGAAATTAAAGTAGGCAAGATGAGAAAGGGACACTGAGATGGAGGTGGAAACTTGAATTTTGTTAATGTAGTTTTTCAAAAAGGCCCCTTTAAACTGTAGGATGAGCGTAGGATGGTAGAGATGCCTTACCTCTCAAGTAGTAATTTCTGTACCTTTCATCTTGTGAACAGAGAGATCCTGTCTTAGTGTCAAAGAGCAGAATGTGGATGGCAAATGACACTGCTTACAAAACTTTAAATAGGATGATCAAAGCACATTTTATTTTAATGGAAATAATCTCATTTATCTATAACATTGGTAATCTCAATCACATCTGGACCTCATCCATTATGTTATCCTAATAAAACATGAATAAATTTAAGTGTAGAATAGTTTATCAGAGCAATATTTTTGGAAACAATTGGAAAACAATCATCCAGGAAAATGAGAACTTGGCCCAGCAGTTACAGGCAAGAAATTCATTCCCCAGAATCATTTGGAAAAAGCCCTTTTCTGGTTTATATTGTTAAGTAGTGCCAAATCAGTTGCTTCTGACCCTGTAACAGCTTTTTAACTTACACTCTACAACCAATGACTTAAAAATGAAGTTGTTAATAAACCTACAAATTGTGTAACATTATATCTTATCTACTTGGTCCGGTGCACAAATAAACTAGTAAAATTGAAGGGTTGACCTAAAGTTTTTCTTTATAGGTAGACACATAGTTTCAGTCATGATGTCTTAAAGGTAAATTCAGAATGCCCACCCTCCTAGTAATAGTTGGTAATTCCAGATTTTAATTTTTATTTCAAAAATATCAGTCTGGAAATGAACATTTCTGTAAATTTTGCAGTAGAGGTTTTAGTGTGTGATAGTTTTTTCCAGCCTCAAAAACTTTTTTTCCCCTTAATTAGATGATTCAGAGGATCATCTAAACTATATCCTCAGATATCAGTTGGGATAAAGACAGGAACTCACCATCATGGATTATCATGAGAAACTTCTTTCCATTTCAGTGTTTTCTTTTAAAAACATCCTTGCCTGGTATCCATGTTTTCCTTTTTTTCTTGGTGGTGGTGATGGTCCTATGAAAAATTATTTTTTAATGCATTTGCTTTGGCTTTTATGAAACTATTGTTTCAGAGTTTGAAAGTATTGAATTTGGAATCCTAAATTTTGATTGGCTGTTGAGGAAATGAAAAGTACTTTTAGTTGTATCACTGAACAAGACTTTGTTTTTTTTAAATGACATTAAGATACCACACGAATTTAAAAATAAGATATTGGGAAAGTGAATTATTTTTTGACAGTTTAATATTTTGTCACCACATCATGCTGGTGACTCTTTGTGCCTATTCTGTATTGCGTTGATGGTGTTTATATATGGTAGTATGGGATTTAAATCCTCAGCATAAGTTTGGGAATTGGATATAATAGGTTATAATAGGTCATTTTGGTGTGCTGCTGTGATATTCTTAATGTAAAGGATAAATTTAAAAACATTTACTCCCCAATTTTTGGCTGATAGAAACTGTGTATGTCAGTTTTGAAAAGCATTTAAAGTACTGTTGGATTTTAAAATAATCTGTGCATGCTCCAGGAAGAAGATGGGTAGGTTCTCCCCTTAAAATAGAAAAGGCTTATTTCAACAAAGTATCTAGTTGTATTACATCTTTGTTTAATTTTGTAGGCTTTATTTGGGGGGAGGTAATAAAATTGACTCAACTGAAAATGGCCTTTCTGTCATATTGGCCGGTTTGATATTGAGACTGTTGAAGTATTGAAGAGGGGTTTATATTCATTTGCCTGTAAGGAATATGATTTGATATAATATGGGATGATGTAGGATATTGTGTTAAAGATACTAAGTTCAGTATGTTTTGTGATTTATCCTGTGCAAGCTTTTTAATATACTAGAGTTGGAATATTGTTTGTAGTTTTCCGGGAGGAAGGAATGTTTAGAAACAGCATTCCTGAAAGATGTGATAATTGGAAGAAGAAATAACAGAGTTACTCACTAAATCTGTAGATCTAGTAAATCCTCCAAATAAGAGACATTTTTACCTATGTGTGCCTAGCACAGTTAACGTTAGATAATGTTATACATTGTTAGGTTAACACTTAAAAGAATTTCTTGTCAAGGATTTTTTTTTTTCCTTAGGAGGAAAGTAAACAATGATTTTTAAAAACAGATGTTTTAAGTTTTTTATAGTGTAAACTAGTGTTTAGTTCTGCCAAATTATTTTTCAAATGTTCAGTGGAGAGATTTTTCTGTGTGTGAAATTTGCCAGTTACTGAGTTTTAAGTTGAACATAACCAGAAAAATACCACCCCCTAGTCTATTAAGTGTACAAAAGAAAATAAGATGAGAAAAAATATAAATTTTAACCTTGGTCAGAAATAATGTGTTAGAGGAGACTTTGCTTTTGATTGAGTTTCAAAACGAGCAACATACCTAAGATTGGAACTGATTTTGAAATATTGCCATGTACATGCCTTCACGTTTAGGTGGTGAATTTTAAAAGAGTATACATTTCTTTGCTCTACGTTCTATTTTTTTTCCCAATTAAAAAATAAACTTAATTTTAGAAATTTGAGATTTACAGAATTATCATATAGTACAGAGGGATCCCATATACACCACACACAGATTCTCCTATTAATGAATATCTTACATCTGTGTGGTATATTTTTCACAATTAATGAATCAATGCTGTTACATTGTTATTAAGGAAAGTCCATACTTTGTTCATATTTCCTCAGCTTTTCCTTATGTCCCTTTTGTATTCCAGGATCCCATCTAGGATACCACATTACATTTAGTTGTCTCCTTAGGCTCCTCTTGGTTGTGACAGTTTCTTAGGTTTGTTGATGGCCTTGACGGTTTTGAGCAGTATTGGTCAGGTATTTTCTCTCTCAGCTGGGATTTGTCTCAATATGTTTCTCATGTTTAGACTGGGATAAATAAGTGGAGTGATATTCTGTGCTCATGGATTGGAAGAGTAAATACTGTTGTCAGTTTTTCCAAACTTGTTATATAGATTCATTGAGATCCCAGTGAGCTTTCTATTTTTTTTTTAACTTATTTATTTTATTTATTTGGCTGGGTCTTAGTTGCGGCATGTGGGATCTTTCCTTGCAGCATGTGGACTTCTCTCTCATTGTGGTGCGTGGGCTCCAGAGCGTGCAGCCTCAGTAGTTGCAGCGCTTGGGTTTAGTTGCCCTGTGGCGTGTGGGATCTTAGTTCCTGAACCAGGGATCAAACCCACGTCTCCTGCATTGGAAGGCAGATTCTTAACCACGGGGCCACGAGGGAAGTCCCCATGAGCTGTTCTGTAGGTATCTACAAGCTAATTCTGAAGTTTATGTGGAAAGGCAAAAGGTGTTGTATAGCCAACACAATACTGAAGAACAAAGTTGGAGTACTCACCCTACTTGACTTGAAGACTTTTCTATATGGCTACAGTAATCAAGACAGTGAGGTATTGGCAAAAGACTAGACAGATCAATAGAGAATGATAACTATAGAGCCCAGAAATAGACCCACACAGTCAATAGATTGTAAAGGAAAAAAGTCAATCTAATTTGTTTTTTCTGCCTCAAGTCTTAACATAAACTAACAAAAATTTTATCAGCCAGATCACTGTGACCGAAGTTATGCTTGATTTTTCTGCATGTACAAGGGGGAGATTGTTTTCCCTCATGACTTGAATTTCTGGAACTTTAAAATAACTTAGAAAGATATAATTGGTACAGAGGAATTGAGTGAAATCTAGTTTTACCTGTAGGTCATATTTGAGATAGTATTAAATTTTCATTGTTTTACCTTGGATAATTTTGGCATAGCTTTAGAAGTCAAAAATAAATTTGAGCCATCATCAAAAAATCTAGAAACAATAAATGCTGGAGAGGGTGTGGAGTAAAGGGAACCCTCTGCACTGCTGGTGGGAATGTGAATTGGTTCAGCCACTATGGAGAACAGTATGGAGGTTCCTTAAAAAACTACAAATAGAACTACCATATGACCCAGCAATCCCACTACTGGACATATACCCTGAGAAAACCATAATTCAAAAAGAGTCATGTACCAAAATGTTCATTGCAGCTCTATTTACAATAGCCCGGAGATGGAAACAACCTAAGTGTCCATCATCGGCTGAATGGATAAAGAAGATGTGGCACATATATACAATGGAATATTACTCAGCCATAAAAAGAAACAAAATTGAGCTATTTGTAATGAGGTGGATGGACCTAGAGTCTGTCATACAGAGTGAAGTAAGTCAGAAAGAGAAAGACAAATACCGTATGCTAACACATATATATGGAATTTAAGAAGGAAAAAAAATGTCATGAAGAACCTAGGGGTAAGACAAGAATAAAGACACAGACCTACTAGAGAATGGACTTGAGGATATGGGGAGGGGGAAGGGTAAGCTGTGACAAAGCGGGGGAGAGGCATGGACATATATACACTACCAAACGTAAAATAGATAGCTAGTGGGAAGCAGCTGCATAGCACAGGGAGATCAACTCGGTGCTTTGTGACCACCTAGAGGGGTGGGATAGGGAGGGTGGGAGGGAGGGAGACGCAAGAGGGAAGAGATATGGGAACATATGTGTATGTATAACTGATTCACTTTGTTATAAAGCAGAAACTAACACACCATTGTAAAGCAGTTATACTCCAATAAAGATGTAAAAAATAAATAAATAAAATAAATTTGACCTCAAAAGAGATGGTAATAGGTTCAGAAATTAAAACAGCCAAATTAAAAAGCAAGATTTAGGCATTTATATAGTATACATAACTGATTTTAATTCTCCTGAATTACTTTTCCAGAATTTCTTGAAGTTGGCAAAAAGCAGCCTGCTTTGGACGTTCTTTACGATGTTATGAAAAGTAAGAAACATAGAACATGGCAAAAGATACACGAGCCAATTATGTTGAAATACTTGGAACTTTGTGTGGATCTTCGCAAGAGCCACTTGGCTAAAGAAGGCTTATATCAGTATAAGAACATTTGTCAACAGGTATGAACAGCTGGGTTTTTATGTTTTACTAAGTGCTTTTAGTAATTTTCAGAGGAGTTTGCCTCTGAAAGTTATTATGTTTTATATCATAAAGTTTGCTTTTAAAATATTTTATGGTTTGTTGGGGAAAGTTTTATTTATTTGTTTTGTCTAGGTGAACATCAAATCTCTGGAGGATGTTGTTAGGGCATACTTGAAATTGGCAGAGGAGAAAACTGAAGCTGCTAAAGAAGAATCCCAGCAGATGGTCTTAGACATAGAAGATCTGGATAATATTCAGACTCCTGAGAGGTGTGTGGGTTAAATTGCTAAGTAAATTTTTCTCACTGTTTTTCTTTACATGTGTCTCCATCATACCCATTTGAAGTAGGTGTTTGCTAGAAAGAATGCTTATCTTTGAAGTTTTAAATGTGTGGTAACCTTAAGAAGTCATGTACTATTCAAAGTTTATAAAGGTGGAAAATTACAACCATCAGATAGGAGGGTGTATACTAATTTAAATGGCTGTAATACAGGTTGGGAATCCAAATACTTTGACACTAAGTGATAGCTTTACAGTGTGTCCAGAGTTGTAGTAAAAATTTCAACTATTTTATAATGATCAATTTTGGTTTTGGTTTTATAATCATATGGCAAAGTAGGAAACCATGTCTAAAATTGTTTTCAATGTTTTTAAATATTTTTGTAGTGTTCTCCTAAGTGCTGTAAGTGGTGAAGACACTCAGGATCGTACTGACAGATTACTTTTAACTCCATGGGTTAAATTCCTGTGGGAATCATACAGACAGTGTTTGGACCTTCTTCGAAACAATTCTAGAGTAGAACGTCTCTACCATGATATTGCCCAACAAGGTAAAACAAGAACTGATTTGAAAGTTGACTTAAGGATAGGTTTTGCAAAAGATTAACTGTTAAAGTTAACCTCCTTTTCTCTGTAGTACTTACTTTACATAGTTTTTATTGTTGTAGATGATTAGCATTCATTTGAATATTATATAAATGATTATAAGAAATTTGTTTCATTAATCAGGGTATTTCTCTATATTCCACTGATGTCTGAAACACCTTTTAAAGTCATTTTGGAATTTTCCAAGTGACTGAAAAGATAAACTTAACTTTTTTGATTGCTTTCTGGCAAACTTGAGTTCTACTTTTGACTCTACAACATATTCTTTGGCAAGCTACTTAACCATGTACTGGGTTTCTGGAGTCTTTTTAAGGTCCAGAAGATTTACATGATTCTATGAAAAACTATATATTTTTCCTTTCTTAAACAGTGTTAATATAGAACTAAACCTTGATGACTCAGGATCATCATAAAAAGTATCTAGTAGTTAATACTGCATGCACTTTTAATCTGAAGAACTGTGTTAAGTCTGTTTTCCTAATCTTGTCTTTTTGCCTTACTGTCAGTGCAGCCTTTTAACTGTAAGTGACTTGAGAGTGGCTCTTGGCTTTTTCTTACTTTGGCCTTAGGCACAGGCAGGTGTTGCCATTCTTTTTAATATGGGGCTGATTGGCTGATCTGTTTTGTTATGGCTAGCATATGTGAATTTTCATTTAACACAAGCTAGGGCTTTTTGATAACAGTTGAGATAAATATTAACTTGTAGTTAAACTGCATCCTTTGAAATAGAAATACTCTTTTTTAGGGGAAGGACAAAAGTTATTTTAGTATAGCTTTTTTTTTTTTTTTTGCGGTATGCGGGCCTCTCACTGTTGTGGCCTCTCCCATTGCGGAGCACAGGCTCCGGACGCACAGCCTCAGCGGCCATGGCTCACGGACCCAGCCGCTCCATGGCATGTGGGATCTTCCTGGACCGGGGCACGAACCCGTGTCCCCTGCATCGGCAGGCAGACTCTCAACCACTGCGCCACCAGGGAAGCCCAGTATTGCATTTTTGACAGTAGAAAATGACTATGTATTTTAATGGTGGAGCAAGTACTTCATTTGCACATCTGTGTACACAGTAGAAATTAGGTTACCACACACCCCCAATTTGTATTATTTAGTTTTAATTAGTGCAAAAGCTTGTTTTCTAGTAACTTAGATAGGAAAGTTCATTGTATTTCAGACCAGAATTTTTTTGCTCTTTTAGGGTTTGAAGTGTTTGAAAGGTGAGTCCCTCCTAGACCTAAATTTGAATCGCTTCCTTTTGTAAACTCTCCCAGAACCGTATTTTAGTCCTAGACCAGGACTGATGACTATGTCCAAAAGGTGGTCAGGGCACATGAAGTGAGTTATGACTCTGATCACTTCTAAAGACTGATGGTGAGTTTGGTAAATCTTGATAAAATAACTGACCTTAGTATATGAAATAATACCTATTCAAATACTTAAGTTGATGGTGGAAAGTACCTAATATATTTTACACTTATGCTTATAGCTTTCAAATTCTGCCTCCAATATACCCGTAAGGCTGAATTCCGTAAGCTGTGTGACAATTTGAGAATGCACTTGTCTCAGATTCAACGCCACCATAACCAAAGTACAGCAATCAATCTTAATAATCCAGAGAGCCAGTCCATGCATTTGGAAACCAGGCTCGTTCAGTTGGACAGTGCTATCAGCATGGAATTGTGGCAGGTATGTTGTGAACTGTTAGCTTTTCTTTGTAGTAATAACAGCCCATATTACCTTTTTTTTCTTAATGAGTATCTGCATCTTGATAATTTGTTGGTTAATTTCAATAGATAGGTGACAAATTTAAGGTTGTCTAATGGAGTAGGAAGAGTTCTGGACAGGAAGTCTCAGATATTTTGGTTCTTGATGCCTGCTGTCAGTTCTGAGCCAAATCATGTAATCTTTTTCAGACCTCAGTGCTCAAAGTGTGGCTTAATGCTTGGAGGATATGCATTACAAAATTTTTTAAAGAAGTTTCTTGGTAGTTTTGTGTCTGTTTACTCTGATTAAAAAAAAGTCTAAGTTCATCTTTCCATCTTATTTTTGTAGTAATTTTATTGTATTTTATAAAAGTATTGGTGGCAACAGGTTAGAAATGACAAAGATGAACTTGTCCTTTACCGCAGAGAGCTACAGAAGCACTGCACTAGATTATCTCCTAGATGTTTCAGTGCTGCCCTGACTTAGTAAGCAATGCACAGTGAATATCATACATTGGAGATCCCAGTGGTGTTGGGAATCTTGTCCTCAGCATGGCCTTTTTACTCTAAGAATTCTGCAACGACATTTTCACATGAATTGTTTTTATATATTTGATTCCCCCACCAAATCTAATTGAAATTGCAGAGGAAGAAACTAAAAATCGGTAGTTTTTCAGCCAAGTGGAAATGTGATTTCCCGCTCTCTCCCCATATTTTCCTTTTCTGTAGGGTGTACCCTTGGAATACTGTCTGATGAACTAAAGAGGAAAAAAAGTTCAATAGAAGACAAGTAAACACGCTTAGTATAGGAAAAATAGATAAGTAAAAGGGAGAAAATATCCATTATCTTTATCACTCAAATAACCTCTATATTGTGTTTTATATCCTTTGAGATTAAAATATATATTCCCTCAAGTGGTATGATAATATGCATATTTTTTAAAAAAGTTTGGGCAATCTACTTTAAGCAGTTTAAGGATTTAGTGTTTTTGTAATTGTGATGTTTTTCTGAAACATATCAGATATTGAATTATAGACGAATAAAGAGAACCACACATGAAGGCATTTTATTGGCCATTTTTATTCTTGTGTTCTGTATTTTAAGTTTCATAAAGAGATTTGAGTTAGATTTGTTTGTTTGTTTAGAATGCAATGACTGTAATTTGTACCACTAATTTTAGGAAGCATTCAAAGCTGTGGAAGATATTCATGGGCTATTCTCCTTGTCTAAAAAACCGCCCAAACCTCAGTTGATGGCAAATTATTATAACAAAGTCTCAACTGTGTTTTGGAAATCTGGAAATGCTCTTTTTCATGCATCTACACTCCATCGTCTTTATCATTTATCTAGAGAAATGAGAAAGAATCTTACACAAGAAGAGATGCAAAGGTAAGAGTCTTATTATCAGATAGTATTGAAATTATGAAAGAAATAACTTCTAAATGGCATCATAGTGTTTGATGAGGGTTTCTCAGCTTTTGCACTGTTGACATTTGGGGCTGGTTCATTCTTTGTTGTGGAGGGGACTGCATTCAGGATCTTCAGCAGCATCCCTGGTTTACCCACTGGGTGCCGGTAGCAGTCCTTCCAGTTGTAGCTACCAAAAATATCTTGACGTGGTTCTTCTTGGGCAGTATTCTTGGTCTTCAGTAGCTATCTTTTACCTGATAACTCTCCAACTGAGAAAATGGAATATTAGAAAAGTCAGTGTTAAGGTATGAGCTTTCTATCCACGTATGGGTATTTAGAATCTAGGAACTAATTAGACAAAAGAAATGAGTACTTCTATCAAGTAACTTTTTCCCAACTATAAAACATTAACTGTATAGAATATTTGGTGTGTGTATTTTTATGTAGATAGATAGTCTATAACCTAACAATCTAAAGACCATTTTATTTTTTTAACATTACATATATACTTTTCTTTCAGTCATGTTTGGTTTTTATTGTACATTTCAGTTGGGCTTAGGCAACTCACATACCGTATCTTATTGGTAGACCATGTTATTTTGGCCTCTAGTAGAAATACATACACCAGATTGTTTTTCTTTTAGCTTTTAAAGAAATACATGGAACCAAATAAATGAATTATTCTAGTATGTATTTTTAAAAAATAACTCTTGAGGATAGTGTTCATTATGTCATTCACTGTCCTGTACGTAATCCATGTCTGTTTGGGATAAGAAAAAACCTGATTTTCCTTTGTTGTTTCTATACTCTCCCATTAGAAAATACTGTAAGAGTACTGTCATAATCATTAAGCTGTCTTGCTCTATGTACGTTATTTTCCTTAATCCTCACAACAGCCTTGTGACTCAGAAAATGAAGTATTTTGCCTAAGGTTCCAGTCTTGGGAATCGTGAAGCTGAGATTCCAACTCTAGACTCTTGTGCTCCAGAGCACACAATCCTTAGTGTCCTATGGTGCTCTGAATTCAACCCGACTTTCCTTTTGTGTTTTAAGGAAGCTTTAGCTTTTGACCCCCACCTTCCATAATTATGTTCACTTATGGTCCTTGTAATTTTTTCCTCTTTCTCATTGTCATTTTTCCCTTCGTTTTAAAAGCTGCCTTAAATGTTTTTATAAGGAAGTATGGGGTACATGCAAATGTGTCTGTTCTGCCGTTTTACCCACACAGTCTTTATAGCTAGAAGACATTGACGGTAGTAAGCGGGTGAATGAAGTTCTGCTTCTCCAAGTGTTCATTTTAGCATAGTCCATTTCTCTTTTAATTAATCCCATGCTTTGACGAATACTTATGAGTACAGTTTACCATGGTGGTGTACATATTCTATCAGTGGCATATTTTACTAGAGGATTAAAGAGAAGTGTCTTTCTGCTTATCAAGTAACATTTACATATTTAACAGATTGTAACTTTGTTCTCCAGAATGTCTACTAGAGTCCTTTTGGCCACTCTTTCCATCCCCATTACCCCTGAGCGTACTGATATTGCTCGACTTCTGGATATGGACGGCATTATAGTTGAAAAACAGCGTCGCCTTGCAACACTGCTAGGCCTGCAAGCCCCACCAACGCGAATTGGCCTTATTAACGATATGGTTGGTATAAGTTTTAGCATTCTTATGGCTTTGAACAGAAAGCTATATGGTCAGGTTTTATAATTTATGATTATTAAATGCTGGGAATTCTGATGCATGGACAAGTTTGAGAACCACTGGTGTAAGTCAACACTGTGTTCATTTGAGGTGTTTTGTCTTGAGTGAGCTGGGGTTAAATTTGATGTAGCAGACAAGACTTGGACTAGCTTTAAGGAATAATATGGGCCACTTGGTAAGAGAAGTGATGGTGGGCAAGAATGTTCAGGGGCAAGAGAAAAAAGTCAAGCTGATAGGTGTTAGAAATACGATAATGAGGCTAGGAAAGAATGTGAGTTAGATTAGGCCCAATTCTGGACAATTAAAATGTTTCCAACTTTTTTCTTTTAAACTTTCATTGTACGTTACTAAGGCAGTGATTCTTAATCAGGGCTATGCACTGAAATTTTGTGAAGTACTTTTTAAAATGCAGATTTCTAGGTTTCACCCACTGCATTCACTAAATCAGTTTCAGAATATGGAGCCTAAGATTTTGTATCTTCACAATGTTTTACATTGGAATCTTTAATTCAGTGGAAACTTATCACGTGAGTGTCTGTTACATGCCAGGCAAGTGATGCTTAAATGGAATTTGCACTCTTAGAGGAGTTTAGATTTTAGAGATTCTGATTAACAGTAATAGTCTGACTTTGTGGTTATTGTGGTACACCTCCAGCAAATTACTTTGGAACAAGAGAAAAAGGAGGGACAGGTATTAGAGAATAGGCCTTACTTTATTGGCAGTCAATTAATTTAGATAAAAATTAACACAATTTTTATATGGCAACAGTTTTCTCTTGTAACATACTTCTCTGTATAGTAGCAAGGCAAATTCCCTTTGTGATCAACTTTTATAAAAAAACTTAATATCTACAACAGTATTTCTCTGTCTTTGTATGCCTCCATGTTTTATTCTGCTTCCACTTACAAAAATCAGCTTTGTGTTTTGGAAAGTTTCTATGGGACTGAATTAAATTATAAAACAACAGCATTGTGTTTAGGAAGAGGTCTTACTAGCAAAAAGTTTTTTAAATACTGAAAAATGTGCCAAACTGGAAGTATAATCCATATCTCTTGAGCCCATGTCTGTACATAGCACACCTTGATGTTAAAGGTACTTATTCAGGGGTGAGTATTGGTGGGATCAGGGTCAGTAGCCAGGACATCCAGATCTGGGTCCTCATTGTACCCATAGATAAATGTTTAAGTTTATAAGAAAGGTACTGGTTGGTGCCAGATGAATAGAATAGCTAACTGTCAAGAGGCATTTTACAAAACTTGAGTTCACCATATGTACAAGGTCGAGACCTGAGTTTTGGGCTCATATAACTAAATTCATAATCACCAAGAGAATGATTCTTATATCTCAGGAACAGACTCAAATTAATCAAGTTCATAAGGTATTGTTAGGTCAGAAAGCCAATTATTAATTTTAGAGAGAAATGTACTTTAATAGATTATGGTAGCCTGTCTAGCACATTCCCTATTTGGAGGGGGTGCTAAATGGAAAATCTAGAAGAATAATTTATTTATTTTAAATCGAATTGTAGTTGGTTTACAGTGTTGTGTTAATTTTTGCTGTACAGCAAAGTGATTCAGTTATACATATATGTACATTTTTTAAATATTCTTTTCCATTATGGCCTATCTCAGGATACTGAATATAGTTCCCTGTGCTGTATAGTAGGACCTTGTTGTTTATTCTGTATGGAAGAGTTTGCATCTGCTAACCCCAAACTCGCAGTCCGTCTCTACCCTGCACCCCCAGCAGCCGCCAGTCTGTGCTCTATGGGTCTGTTTCTGTTTCATAGATAGGTTCATTCGTGTCATATTTTAGATTCCACATATAAGTGATATCATATGGTATTTGTCTTTCTCTTTTTGACTTCACTTAGTATGATAATCTGGTTGCATCCATGTTGCTGCAAATGGCATTATGTTTTTTGTATGGCTGAGTAGTATTCCAGTGTGTGTGTGTGTGTGTGTGTGTGTGTGTATTTATATTACGTCATCTTTATCCATTCATCTGTTGATGGAAATTTAGGTTGTTTCCGTGTCCTGGCTATTGTGGATAGTGCAGCTGTGAACATAGGGGTGATGTATCGTTTTTAATTATAGTTTTACCCAGATATATGCCCAGGAGTGGGATTGATGGGTCATATGGTAATTCTAATTTTAGTTTTCTGAGGAACCTCCATACTGTTCTCCATAGTGGCTGCCCCAATTTACATTCCCACCAGCAGTGTAGGAGGGTTCCTTTTTCTCCACACCTTCTCCAGGGTTTATTTGTAGACTTTTTGATGATGGCTATAGAATAATTTCTTGATAGGAATGAAATCAGGACTGGGGGAATTTTACTTGAATGCTTGTATCACATCTTATTCCTATAAACATACAAGGGCATTTACAAGGGAAGTATTCAAATGCTGTGGGACATCAGTCATGCACGCATTTTGCACTGGAGATAAACCTAGAGTGCTCGAGAGTGTGGACATCCTCCTGTCTTGGAGATGGGATCTGCCAACAGTTGCCTCAGTTTGGAACCTAGTCTGTAGGGGTACATGCTCCTGTGCTTTGGGGGTCTTGGTTTGTTGGCTGCAGTTGTTCTTTCTTTGGGTTAGCAGTTTCCAACAAGTAAAGGATAAAGGTCACATGCACTGCATGTAGTTAGAGCACAGGTAAGATAGCATTTGGTAATGGGCAGTTTTGGAGTTTATAAAATTATACCACTTTTTTGTCTCCTTTGTGAGGGCGGTTTATGCAAGCAGCATCTTTATTGTGAAAGGAAGTTGAGTTCTATTCAAATATAAACTTAAAATGTATTAAACTGTAACTTTTTTTAAAGTACAAATCATAAATGTAATTGCATAAATTCTCAAAAGATTTTTCCAGTCAACACTCTCCCATTTCCCCCAAGAAGAACCACTGTCCTGATTTATAACACCACAGATTAATTTTGCCTGTTTGTATATTTTATATGAAATTTAAATTTCACATAAATGGAATAATATGTGAAATTCTTTTCCTCACCATCTGGGAGATTTATTCATGTATTGAATGTAGCTGTGCTTTCTTTGACCGTTTCTGTATATAATGTGAACCTATCCCTTTTTGTCCTGAGTTTTTTTTGAGTTTGTGGCTATCAGGAGTGACGCTGCTGTAATAACTTCTGTGTGATAAAGTTGTTTGTAAACTGGTATTTTACTTGTTACTGATAATAAATTAGTCGATGTTGGCCACACAAATTGTCTTTGTAAATATTTTGATTGTGTTGATGAGTTTTTATTTCCCTTGTAAATTCTTTTGGGATTTCACTGTAGAGAGCTGCATAATTTGGGGCAGGAGACTCAGAGTAGTGGTCCTGGATTTCTTTTTCATAAATTTCAAGGAGGTGAGGTTGAGGCTAGATAATCTTAGAGTCATATCCCAGATTTCCAATCTTATATTTTTCATTAATTTATAATCATTTCAGAATCCCAGTTGAAAACACCTTCAGCATTTAAACCTTTTGTTTTGCTTACTGTAGGTCAGATTCAATGTGCTACAGTATGTTGTCCCAGAAGTAAAAGACCTTTACAATTGGCTAGAAGTCGAATTTAACCCACTAAAACTCTGTGACAGAGTCACAAAGGTAAGCTTTGGTTACATTACCACGTAGCCAGCCCTGTTGCAGTTTTAGGTTGTATTTTTATTTGTTAAGAGAGAAGTGTTGTCCTGTGTGTCTGAATTTGGTGCACATTTCATTGTCTTTTTTTTTTTTATGTCAAGAGAAAAGATATTTCTGATGTGCTAAATAAACCTTTGGAGGTAAATTAGCAGCATGACTAATTTAGCCATTGCTGTCAGTCACCTTCAGACAACAGTCAATAGCTGCATATTACCTTTTGTATTTCTTTGCATTGTGTGGTGGTTTTGTATGTTAAGAAAATTGAAAAAAAAATCTCAGGTGTTTTAGTATTTGTCGTGTAGAAAATATAACTCTTTTTCAATTTAATGGATTTTATAGGTTTTAAATTGGGTTAGGGAGCAACCTGAAAAGGAGCCAGAGTTACAACAGTATGTCCCACAGCTGCAAAACAACACCATACTCCGGCTTCTCCAGCAGGTAAAGATGAAAAATATGAATGTTTTATGGACGAACTGTAATTTCTCTCGATTGTTTTGATCACAAAACTAAAAATGTAGGAATAGCCTAGAAGATGAAAGCCTCCCCAAATTCTACCCTCCACCAAAATTAGTTTTATTATTTATCTGTTTGATTTGAAAAAACAATTATGTGATTCATAACTGCTTTTGTCTCTTTTTTGTTGACCACTGTCTTCGTACATTTTTCCTTGTTAGCCGTTTATGTCTTATTCCTTTTAATACCTACGTAGTTTTTCATTGGCTAAAGGTACCATGATTTATTTATACAGTCTATTGATGGAATTTTTTTTTTTTCTTTTTTTTTGCGGTACGCGGGCCTCTCACTGTTGTGGCCTCTCCCGTTGCGGAGCACAGGCTCCAGACGCGCAGGCTCAGCGGCCATGGCTCATGGGCCCAGCCGCTCCGCAGCATGTGGGATCTTCCCAGACCAGGGCACGAACTCGCGTCCCCTGCATCGGCAGGCGGACTCTCAACCACTGCGCCACCAGGGAAGCCCTGATGGAAATTTTTTAGTTTTTTTGCTGTCATAAAATGTTGCAGTAGTGAGCATCTTCTGTACTTGTATCTTTGCATTCTTCTGTGATTTCCTGTAGCTAAGAAGTGGAATTAGTCATGGTCTACACATTTAAAGCTAATAGATCCTAAAAGATCGGATTCATGGGCCCTCCCACCAGTAGTGAACAAGAAATAGAAAGCCTCTTTTCCTGCTAACACTAAGTATTATCAGTATTTTTTTTTTTTTTTTGGCTGCACTGCGCGGCCTATGGGATCTTAGTTCCCTAACCAGGGATAGAACCCGTGCTCCTTGTGTTGGAAGCACAGAGTCTAAACCACTGGACCTCCAGGGAAGTCCCAGTATTGTCAGTCTTTTAACGTATTTTAGCCCACCTTTGTACTTAAGTTTGAATATTATGGTTTCTAATATGGCTTTAATGATCCTGTTTTGTCTTCCATTTGTTTCATTGGGGGGGGGGCTTTTACTATATGTTCACTTTCATATTTGTGCACATTTCATTGACCTGCTTTCTCTCCTGTATGTGAGCAGTGTTATTTCTTATGTGCTATACAAATAATTGAAGGTTAATTAGCAGTATAACTAAGTAGTAATACTGCCAGTCTCCTTCAGACAAACAATTTTATTAAGTGTTCAGATGAATTAGGTAAGTAGCAGGTCTCTATCTACAAATATGTGACCATTTAGGTGTTTTTTTTTTAATGAAACTAGGATATGAAAGGATTATGTGATGGTTCAAAATATAACATAATCCTTTGAAATAGCCTTGGATTGTAATTCCAGCTCCAGCAATGTACTGTTAACATACTCTGAGCTTCAGTTTTCTTTTCTTTGAAAAATAGGCTAAATTTCTACTTTCCATGGTTGTCATGAGACTCCACATAAAAATTGCTGAATAAATGATAGCTGTTATTACTAACCTTGTGTTTTTTATGCAGGTGGCACAAATTTATCAGAGCATTGAGTTTTCTCGTTTGACTTCTCTGGTTCCTTTTGTTGATGCTTTCCAACTGGAACGGGCCATAGTAGATGCAGCCAGGCACTGCGACCTTCAGGTAGGTGCTGCAAGGGGACTCTGAGGTTGGAGGCCTTTGAGGACGAAAAAAACGCATACTCTTTGTTTCTCAGCTTTTGGTACAGTGGCACCCTTGTAAAGCTTTATTGAATCAATCTTCTAGCTTTTATATTTGACATTCTTCAGTTAATTTTTTATTTGAAATTTTAATCAAGTTATTCATTTGTAGAATGACTATATTTGCATGTAAATTTAACTGTTGATAATACCATTTAATTTTCAAAGGTTCGTATTGACCACACATCTCGGACCCTTAGTTTTGGATCTGATTTGAATTATGCTACTCGAGAAGATGCTCCAATTGGTCCTCATCTGCAGAGCATGCCTTCAGAACAGATCAGAAATCAGCTGACAGCCATGTCCTCAGTACTTGCAAAAGCCCTTGAAGTCATTAAGCCAGCTCATATACTGGTATGTATCTTTGGGAGAAATGGACTACAGAATTTTTGAGGGGCCCTTATGTCTTTCACAAAAAGGTTTGAGACGATGTCTGAGAGAAGGGATTTATTATGTATTTCCTATTGACATTTAGTTGTATTTGATAGTTTTGGTATTTTTTATCAAATATCTTTATCAGATATACAGATCTTTGAGCTTCCTTCCATGGGATAAAATGATAACACTACTCGGGTAATGTGATAAAAGGAGTACTGTTAAACCGTACAATAACAGACCACATGTGATGACCCTCCAAATAGGGGAGTGCTATGATTGGGCTTTTCCTTTCTGCTTCAGTTGTTTCTTGTTTGTGAGCTCTGTTAGTATTCCACCTTGGCTTGAACACTTTAAAGTAGATTTGGTTCAGGGAAAAGTCAACCTAGCAGATAAACGTTCTTCAGCTACTGTTAAAGACTTCAAGTAGGAGTAGCGCCATAGTATTTGGTACTGGGAACCAGTAGCTTGAATAATGTTATCGTCTGTTATTAACTGCAGATGCATGTAAGGATAATATATTAGGATTATGTAATATTTTTGATGTCTGATACCATGGTATGTCGCTTAAATTTTTTTAATGCATTTGTTTTTGAAGCAAGAGAAAGAAGAACAGCATCAGTTGGCTGTTACTGCATACCTTAAAAATTCACGGAAAGAGCATCAGCGTATCCTGGCTCGCCGGCAGACAATTGAGGAAAGGAAAGAGCGGCTTGAGAGTCTGAATATTCAGCGTGAGAAAGAAGAGCTGGAGCAGAGGGAAGCTGAACTCCAGAAAGTACGGAAGGCTGAAGAAGAGAGGCTGCGGCAGGAGGCAAAGGAGAGAGAGAAGGAGCGTATCTTACAGGAACATGAACAAATCAAGAAGAAAACTGTTCGTGAGCGTTTGGAGCAGATCAAGAAGACAGAACTGGGAGCCAAAGCGTTCAAAGATATTGACATTGAAGTATGTAGCATATTATGCATTAAAAACTTCAGTTTTATTCGGGTCTCTTAGAAGCACAGTTCTTTTTTGTTTGTTTTTTTGAGGTACACAGTCCTCTCACTGTTGTGGCCTCTCCCGTTGCGGAGCGCAGGCTCAGCGGCCATGGCTCACGGGCGCAGCCGCTCCGCGGCATGTGGGATCTTCCCAGACAGGGGCACAAACCCGTGTCCCCTGCAATGGCAGGCGGACTCTCAACCACTGCGCCACCAGGGAAACCCAGAAGCACAGTTCTTTACCATTTATTGGTTTATTTTGGGTTATTTGGTTATTTCACTCATTTTGATACAGCTAGTTCATTAATCTCTGAAGTAAGCATTTGTTTTTAGTGATGCTACAGTTTTTAGCCACTGTTGAAGTGGAGTTTGGATACGGTAGAATGGAGGAATAAGAAATAGATGTTAAGATTACATTGTTTTTCCCTACAATCAAGTGGAAATAAGGCTATTTTAAAACATTTTTATATTGCCTGAATTTACCCATTGCAAACATTTGCCCATTATAAAGAAAGTAATTTAGCATATGTTTCTAGAAAGAAATGGTGCTCCATATTGACTGCTATGCACTTCTTTTATACTCTTATTAATTATGGTGCGTTTGTATTACTTTTCAGGACCTTGAAGAATTGGATCCCGATTTCATCATGGCTAAACAGGTTGAACAACTGGAGAAAGAAAAGAAAGAACTTCAGGAACGCTTAAAGAATCAAGAAAAAAAGGTAAATGAAAGAACTGGTGAACTTTAACATGCCAAGTTTAAAAGAATTTTTTTTTTTTTAAACAACACTTGTTTTCATGACATTCAGATTGACTACTTTGAAAGAGCTAAACGTTTGGAAGAAATCCCTTTGATAAAGAGTGCTTATGAAGAACAGAGAATTAAAGACATGGATCTGTGGGAACAACAAGAAGAAGAAAGAGTAAGGTTTTCATTTAATTATATTTTCAGACTGTAAGCTATAATGAAGTCCTCTGCCAGTAATGGGAACAGGGTTTCAAAGTGATTTTTGTATTCTTTTGCCAGATACGGTGCTTTAATGGCTGCATGCTAACAGATTGGTAGACAGACAGATTTTCAGAATAGAGATTAAAAAATGAAACTTGTAAAATACAAAGGATAGCTGAAAAATTTATTTAAAAAAACCCAGCAATTCACATGCCATATAATTCACCAATTTAAAGCGTGCAGTTGATGGTTTTAGTGTATTTACAGAATTGTGCAACCTAATTTTAGAACATACCCCAAAAGAAACTTCATACCTTAGCAGTCACTCCATTTTCTCTCCACTCCCTCAGCAGCCACTAATCTCCTTTCTGTCTCTAGACTTGCCTGTTCTGGATATTTCTTATAGATGGAGTCATACAGTCTGTTTTTTTGTGACTAAACAGCTCCTTCTATAGTTTTGTTAGTCTGTATTGTATGTATTTACCTAACGATACAAAAGCAACATTTGCAAATGCTTGTAGCGGCCACATTTGTAGTAAAAACGAGTGACCTCATTCCAGTTAAAAAAATAACCACAGGCAGGAGACAACACACAGCTATGGAGGCTGCCCCTCCTTCTTGGTTCCATTGGATTGTTGTCATTCTGGGCCTAGTGTTGCCAGTTTTTCCAGTTTTTTTAGAAGTTGTAATTTGTGTGGTAATTCTTAAAATGTATGAAATTAGAAAAAGAAAAGTGTTACAGACCAGCTAAAATGCTTAAGAGGATTTGCTCCATGTGCCCTGAAACCTTTTATTGTTTCACTTGGAGCACAAAGGAAAAGCCTTTCCTATATGAGTAATTCATGGTGCCTTAACCTCCAGTTTTTGTTTTTTGTTTTTTTTTTTTTTTGGCGGTACGCGGGCCTCTCACTGCTGTGGCCTCTCCTGTTGCGGAGCACAGGCTCCGGATGCGCAGGCTCAGCGGCGTGGCCCACGGGCCTAGCTGCTCCGCGGCATGTGGGATCTTCCCGGACCGGGGCACGAACCCGTGTCCCCTGCATCGGCAGGCGGACTCTTAACCACTGCGCCACCAGGGAAGCCCTCCAGTTGTTTTTAAGGAAGAAAATGCATTAAATAATAAAGCCATAGTGCCTATTATACCATGAGGTATTTGTTATTCTGTTTTACTATATACATTTCAGTTTTTCCTCTATAAATGTTGTGGTACCATGGGGTTAAAACTGTTTCTTACAGATGCTCCAAGTTGTCTTTACCCATCTTCTGTCCCTGATTGTCTTCCTAGGGATGTGTTACCCTTCCATTTTTATGGCAGAATGGAAGGGGCAAAGGAACTTCCTGTAATTCTTCAAGAATATTTGTCAGGAATTGGGGATAAGTTAGTAAGCAGATAATGAATACTTTGAAATTTAACTTTGTATCATATATTTGCAGATTACTACAATGCAGTTAGAACGGGAAAAGGCTCTTGAACATAAGAACCGAATGTCACGGATGCTTGAAGACAGAGATTTATTTGTAATGCGGCTCAAGGCAGCACGACAGTCTGTTTATGAGGTGAACTTACTGGTTTCAGGGAAACATCTATTCATGAACTTTTGGGTTTTACCTTAAGGATTCTTCTTTAACCTTGGTGGTACATTCTGTCTTGAGCTAACATTTATAATCGTCATTCAAATAATATTTTAATAGAGGTATCTTGAAATTATTTTATAGGCCAAGTAACCATCACTGTGAACAAATTTTTCTGAAGGTGAAAGTAGACTGATAAAATTTGCTTTTGGTACAAGCTTTTGTTTATTCTTTGATTCAGAAAGGAAAAAACTAGATCGAAGTGTCTGCTCTTAGTTTCTGACTTAATCATTTGATTTATTGTATAAAAATAAACCCACTGGGTATAGGTAACATTGTCAGTTAAAAATTTAAAAAATTCGACATGCGAGAACTTCAGTCATTTGGAAATTTGATTTTTATACTTAATGGTTGCTTTCTGTGGTTCCACGAAACTTGCAATGATTTTGTAAACTTAAAACTTACTGCCAGTCTGTAGCCCTTGAAAATTTGATTGTTTTTTATTTTTTGGTAACCATTCAATTACAGGAAAAACTTAAACAGTTTGAAGAGCGATTAGCAGAAGAAAGGCATAATCGTTTGGAAGAACGTAAAAGACAACGTAAAGAAGAACGAAGAATAACCTATTATAGAGAAAAGGAAGAGGAGGAGCAGAGGAGGGCAGAAGAAAAAATGCTGAAAGGTAAAACTATATAGACAGACTGGAGGTATATGGGAAGGGTGGTGATAGGTCCAGTTTGTACAGTCTTACTTAGAAAATAGAGGAATGTGGAACCAAGATGATTGGCTTCTTTTCTTTTTTTTCCTTTTTTTGTTTTTTTGCGGTACGCGGGCCTCTCACTGTTGTTGCCTCTCCCGTTGCGGAGCACAGGCTCCGGATGCGCAGGCTCAGCAGCCATGGCTCACGGGCCCAGCTGCTCTGCGGCATGTGGGATCCTCCTGGACCGGGGCACGAACCCGTGTCCCCTGGATCGGCAGGCAGACTCCCAACCACTGCGCCACCAGGGAAGCCCAATGATTGGCTTCTTAACTGCAGCTAACTAGTTTTCGGGTTCTGACAACCCAGCTTGTAGTTTTCTGCAGTTTGTTATCTGTGAGGGTGTTAGGTCCTCTGCCAGCTTATTTCCACATTTTTGGTGTTCTTTTGAAAATTCTGCCTTTTTATTTTTTATCACTGTAGTCTATATAGTGTTAACATTTATTGAGCAACACATGCCAGATGAAGTCTCTCAGATGATCCTTTATCTGGCATCCCAGATGCTCAGGAGTTGGGGGAGGGCTGCTCCTTTAGTTGTGTTGAGCGGCATAATACTTGTGTTCTTGAATATTTCTGATATTCAAGTTTAACTGATTGTAAACTCTTTTAAAATTCTTAAAAAGAATTTCCTTCTACATTATGCTGCCTCTTTAATACCAGAGAAGTAGACCTAGCACTGGGGGAAGCGTGCAGGTAGGAGGCACACTTTATAACCTGATACGTTGTACAGAGCGGGAAGAGAGAGAGCGTGCTGAACGGGCGAAACGTGAGGAGGAGCTTCGAGAATATCAGGAGCGGGTAAAGAAATTAGAAGAGGTTGAAAGGAAAAAACGCCAAAGGGAGTTGGAAATTGAAGAAAGGGAACGTCGTAGAGAGGAGGAGAGAAGACTTGGTGATGATTCACTTTCTAGAAAGGTAAGTATAGACATCACTCTGTTTTTATGTGATGTGTGTTTATCAGCCAGGTCTCTTGCATGATGCGTTTGGTCAATGCACATGTCAGTGTCTGGGCTTGGTGTTTTAAATCACATTATTCACGTTTCTTTTTAAGTCTGGTATTGCTTTGTCTTCCCAAAGACAGAAGGTTCCTAGGGGCAGTGGGGAGGGGATTAGAGTTGTCTTAGCAAAGTTTGGATTTTATAATAGGCTTCAGTTTAGAATACTTAATTCAGTAAGAACTAATCCCATGAAACTAAGTATTTGACAAAAAGTAACACAGTCGTATGGAAGAGGGACTGTTTTGGTTCCTTGAAAGGAGTTACTGTGAATTAGGAGGATGATGTGAGGGTACTCAAAGATGAATCTGGGGGACCAGCAGTATTCAACATCCCTTTAGGAGCTTGGTAGAAATGCAGAATCTCAGGCCCAATGCCAAATCTTCTGATTCAGAGTCTGCATTTTAGCAAGAGTACCAGGTGATTCAAATGCTGGTCTAAATGTTTATTTTTAATATGCATTCATGTCCAAAACTGACCTGTGTTTCTCACTTTATCTTGTGTAAAGGGGGGTATCTCTTTAATCCCCTCTTTTGGTGGTGACATTGTACCTACTTAACCACAGTGTTTTGAACCCCTCCCTCTCCATTCTGTCCCTATGCTCCTGCCTTAATTCAGATTGTTTCTTTTGCCTGTATTACTTACTCGTCTTAACTATTTTCCCTGATCGTAATCTTCCCCAGCTTCACATCTTCCTCTATACAGTGGCCTGCTTGGTTTTTCATAATGCATATATGATTGTTACCCCTGCTCTTGGTTTCAAACCTTCCTTTGAGTGGTACTCATTGCTTAGAGCCAAAGGTAAAAAACATTCCTTAGCCGTCAGGGCCTTTTATGTTTATTGCTTTTTTCATTAGCTTCATCTATCACCATATTCTTCTTAGTCACCTATACTTTAGCTATTCTGAGCTAGTTTTATGCTTTATCGTGTCTGTGACATCTGCCTGCATGCTCTTTGTTTTTCCTGGGATGTGTCCATGCTGCCCTTTAAATAAAATACTGCTTATTTTTTAAGGTTAGAGGTGAGTAGCTGGAGGTATGTGTGCCACACTTGTATCAAATGCTTAACTTTACTGGAGGACCTGCTACTAGTTATCTTTGTAGCCTTCAATTTGTTTTATAATATATAGATAAATTTTTAGTTTTGTTACTCTTGTTGCTAATTCCTATGAGTATTCTTTTTCTGTTGGGCACTAAGTGCTGTATGTGTGAAATCAGAGTTACAGTGTTTGATTTGCTACATCCTGTTAATTTGCTTCATCTTCTGAAGTAGATGAGGTAAATCACCCGTGGTTATGGGTTTCTAATTCTTTTCTTTTCATTAGTTTTTGAAATTCTGTGTTCGTCCTTTTTTTTGTTGTTTGTTTGTGGGCCCCCCTCTTCCCTTTCAGTTGGAGAGTCTTTAGTTATCTATTAATGTTTAACATGGTAACTAGTATATGCGGCTTTATTCCTGACATTTGGTTTGGTGTTTTTTATTTGCTTCCATGTCCCTGCCACTCACCCCTTCCTTTCTTTAAGCCAAACTTCAGAAGTTTTCTCAGCTCATTTGTTGTGCTTTTCTCTATTCTTTTAGTGATTACCATCTGTTCTTTTCAAAGTCTAAACTGCAGTGTGTAAATTTTGAGAACTCTTCCCTCTCTTCAGAACAGAACAAAATTTTGAGCACACCTTAAGTTTTATTGCCTCCAGTGCATTAAAACAATGCTAATCTCTCTATTTAGAAATCATTTAACAGTTTTACAACCTTGTTGGCAACATGATTTAGTTTAAAATATGTTTACACTGTTTATCACCTTTTCCCCTTTGCAGATAAGTTGTTTTGTAGAGTGTATATTTTATCAAGTATTTTTGTGTATGTCTCAAAAGAGGTTTTGTTTTTCTCTCTCAGTTGAATAATGGTTCATTGGTTTGGCCAGTTCAAAGTCATCCTCCTCCTGAAGTTTATAGAGACCTGTGCTCAGGGTCCTAGTACATAATGGGAGGAGGGTTCTTGATAATAGTCTTGTTCGTGTTACTTTTGTAGATACTCTGCTTTATTCCTTGGAAGCTCTGAGCATATGGTCTGTTATTCACCCGTTTTGGCATGTGTGCCCTGTCAGTCAGGATTCAATTTACTTAGAGCAGACAGAATTTCCTTAACTTAGGGAAATTTTTTCTCCTTTTCTTCTGGCCTTTCACAGTCCATCTCTTTTAAAGTTTCACTTATTCTTTTCATCTCTTTGTCCTCTTGTTACTGGCTCTTTGAGATTCCTGCTCAGTTTATATGTTGATCAGTAGTGTTGCTAATGTAGTGCCTCTCATTACCTTTGCTCAATGTAGGACCCTCGTTGGGGTGATAGAGATGCAGAAGGCACATGGAGAAAAGTACCTGAAGTAGATTCTGAGTGGAGAAGAGGCCCACCAGAGAAGTAAGTAGAGTTAAGGAAAATAGTACCAACAAATCATAGATCCTGTTAATATCTTATCAGTGTTTTTCTCATTTGGTTTATTTTGTAGGGGTGGGGAAAAGGGAGTCATGAAGAATTGTACACATGTCTGTTACTGAAATGTTTGCTTCAGTGCTGCTGTAATTACTGACTTATAAATATCTTGGGAAATATGTGCTTCAGTTTTTTTTTTCTTTTTAATTCCCTAAACTAATAGTATTGAGGTTAGAGTAAGAATGAACAGTTCCATAACATTTTTCTCATCGTTTTGAAAGCTTGTAGTAATAGATTTAGAAATTGCTAAGGTATTCCTCATAAAGTGCAGATAACCTTTTTTTTTTTTTTTTTTTTGCAGATAACCTTTTAAAGGCACTTGTCTGCTTATTGGTTTAATTAATTGTTGATGTAAGATTTTGGATTCATGTTGTTTTTTAGTGGAACATACTCTTTTAGGAGTAGGATTAATGAATTTAGACTGAAGTGATTTTTAGAAGTGAGTAACATCACTCCCAAAAAGATCACCTGCTTTTAAGAAAATTTACTCTTAAAGATGTTTGGGTTGTTACTCTGTAGGGAGTGGAGACGTGGAGAAGGGCGGGATGAAGAGAGGCCTCAAAGAAGAGATGAAGATCGACCAAAGCGTTTGGGGGATGAAGAAGAGAGAGAGTCCTCTCTTAGACCAGATGATGATCGGGTTCCCCGGCGTGGCATGGATGACGACAGAGGCCCAAGACGTGGTCCTGATGAAGATCGGTTCTCTCGCCGAGGGGCAGACGATGACCGGCCTTTTTGGCGTAATGCAGATGACGACAGGCCTCCCAGACGAATTGGCGATGAAGACAGGGCTAGCTGGCGTCAGGCGGATGATGACAGACCACCTAGACGAGGACTGGATGAGGACAGAGGCAGCTGGCGAACAGCTGATGAGGACAGAGGACCTAGGCGTGGGCTGGATGAGGACCGGGGGCTGCGCCGAGGAGGTGCGGATGAGGAGAGGTCATCCTGGCGGAACGCTGATGACGACCGTCCCAGGCGGGGCGTGGATGATGACCGGGGTCCCAGGCGTGGGCTGGATGACGATCGAGGACCTTGGCGGAATACCGACGATGACAGATTTTCCAGGCGCAGTGCAGATGATGACAGATTTTCCAGGCGCGGTGCAGATGATGACAGGGGGCCTTGGAGAAACACGGATGATGATCGGATCTCAAGACGGGCTGATGACGATCGGATTCCCAGAAGGGGTGATGACTCAAGACCTGGTCCCTGGAGACCATTTGTCAAACCAGGTAAAATTCTGGTATTCAAGAAACCAGATTGGATGCTTTATAGATGTAATCTGCTTGATTTGTTTGCAAATACAACGTGAAATTCTACACCAGCTAATCTCCACTGTTCTGTAGAGGATAGCAAGTTATTTCAAACAAGGAGATCAGATCTCAGGTGACAAATTACAGTTTGATTGTTAAGTAAGAAGCGTTCTTTTCAAATGCAAAAAGTGAAATTTTAACGGGCTTATGACAGAGGTTGGGCCATGTTACTACGATTTTTAGATAAACTGGTCTTTTATCTTTCCTTGAATATTTCTGCAGTGACTTTTATGTCAAAAGCTTGCCTCTGAGATCTTTCACACCAAAACAACTGGCTTCACCCGCTTTACTGCTTTAGTGATACATGCACTTTGTTTTCCTTCTTCCTTGTTGACTGCTTCTTTGAGGGCCCTTCCTTCTGTACCCGTCCCTAAGTATCGGTGTTCTTCAGGTTCTGTCCTGGACTAGCCTCTTCATATAAATAATGAAAAACAAAATATACTTAACTAAACATTTATCTGTACTCTTGCCAACCATGGGATTATGTTCATGAGAGGAGCCCATTTCTTTACTTTGTCAGTCTTAGGCCTGCTCATCCTTTCATACTTTTTATTATTCTTGAGTAATGTATACAGGTCTGTGACTTCTGCTACTGTCTTCTCCAGATGACTTCTCCCCTTACCTTCAGACCTGTGTTTCCAACTTTATATTGCACCTGTAAGTGTTACTGACACTTCCAACTCAACCCATCAAAACTGAACCCCCGCCTTCTCCAATACACACACACATACACACTTCAGGGGCACCACTGTCCATCTAATTGTATAAGATGGGAGTTCTTTGCTCTTTCATCCTTTTTCTTCCATCTTTTCAGTAACCATTGTAATTTGTTCTAAATGCAGATTTGAGCAGCTTCCTGCCCTTTATCCTTAGTGCTTTCTGTGGCATACTTGTGCTTCTTCTCACTTCATTCCACTGTGAAGCTTTGTGACTTTGAGAAAGCCACCTAACTTTTCTGTGCCTTGTGTAAAATGGGGATAACAGTATAGTAGATTCTCATTAATTCGTGATAGTTAATGTAATATAAAGTCAGTGAATACTGAACCATTGCTCTTAAGGGAAGTACCAGGTTAGGTTTCTGTGAGCCCTCTGGTCAGTTTTTCAAGCAGTCAACACATAACCTTGTTTTATTTTTCTGTTTAAAGACAGTTTATTTAATGTATGTTATTGATTCATTAGCGTTGAACTTATGGCCAACAGCACTGTAACTCATTCCTGAAAGAAGCTTATCTAACACATTTACTCTTTCCCTAAGGCATATCCATTGCCTTCTTGTGCTTGGGACTGCTGGGGCGTAGGGCTGGTGGTGCACTTAAAAACTGAAATCACCAACAGAAAGCACAAAAATGTGGTACTAACTAGATCACCAAAAGGCTACTTGTTTAAAGTAGGAGAGCTGCAGCAAGAAAACAGCATTGTCTTGTTTGTCCTCAGCTGAGAACAGGCCCGTCAGGCGACTCAAATATTTTGCCACTCTGTATGTGTCTGCAAGTGACTTGTAAAAGTGCTAGAGTATTAATTTTGGGATTATAGATTTTAGCAAGTAGCAAATTAGCAAGTATGGAATAATCTGCTTAGCTCAGCACTATGGGTAGGATTGAATGAGCTAATACAGGCAGAGGCGTTAGACTAGTTCTGTGGCACACAGTAATATAAATGTTAGTGACAATAATAATTATTAGCCTTGCAGCTGTGATACATTTTCATTGAAATCTCTGCTTCCTTTGGTTTCTTTTTGTGCATGCGTGCGTATGTGTGTGTACATGTATATATTGTTTCTGGATTTGGACATCCCATGGCTAAGTGTGAGATATTGAGCAGGGCCAAAGGATTTATCCTTATTTCAGGACTTTTTATGGGTGGTAAATGGTGAGGGGCATGAATGTGAAAGGAAAGAGTCTTTAGTTAGAAAGGTTTTGAAAATGTTGCAAGGTATAAATGAACTAGTAGTTGGGGTTCTGCCTCTCAGAGGTCTAGATCCTACCCCTTACCCTTTGAGTTTTCTGCTTAAATGACTTGTCTTTACCGTCAGAACAGATTTTTATCCCTGAAATCTCTGCATATGGAACATTTAACCCAGGCTATAAAAGTTCCTATATGTTATATGTTAGAAAAACAATAATAGGTAGTCATAAATAGGAGTTGGTGGTTCCATGAAATGAGGTAAATGAATTGAGTTGGTGTTTTAAAATGAGGCAGAGCGTCTTCATTAGCATCTGTAATGGTGATGGGTTAACGTCAAGATTTATGGCTGCCAGTCTGTTTCTTGAGTGGAAAATTTCTTTTCTTTTTTTAAAAACGTAGGTGGATGGAGAGAGAAAGAAAAAGCCAGAGAAGAGAGTTGGGGTCCACCTCGAGAATCGAGACCATCAGAAGACCGTGAATGGGATAGGGAAAAAGAGAGAGACCGAGATAATCAAGATCGTGATGAGAACGACAGAGATCCGGAGAGAGAAAGAGACAGAGAGAGAGATGGGGATCGAGAGGACCGCTTCAGACGGCCAAGGTTTGATATTCTAATTAAAAAAAAAAGTGTCTGTGGCATTACAGTTAGGATTCTTTTAATGCTCTCTTATGCGTTCCCAACTATTTTTGAAAAATGGTGCTCATCCCCTTCACTTCCCCCAATTTATCTAGTAGAATCATAGTGTAGATTTTAAAAAAATTAGAGGTCATCTTAATTGAACCAGTTCCCTCTCTACAGAGTGAGGACATGGAGGCTGGAGCTGTGTGGCTGGCTGTGGGCTGTGTAGCTCTATGGCAGTGGAACCAGTCGAGGTTCTTCACTGCCAGTTGCTTTTCCCTTGTGGTTGAGGTCAGTTTATTGCCTTTAAATTATTAAAAGCCTCTTTACTTCTATTAGTAGTAAGAATTCTAGCTTACTTCCTCTGGTCAAAGTGGCTTTGTACTAATCTAGACCAGTACAGTTCAGTACAGTTTCCTGCAAGGATGAAAATGTCCTGTATATGTAATGTTTGTCTGGTAACCAGCAGTCACGTTTGACTGTTGAGCATTTGGAGTGAGTAATGACTACTGTGTTGGACAGTGCAGAGCCAGGTGTTCTCATTTGACCTCCATGCCTGAGGCATCAGTTGGAGGTCAAGTCACGAGTTGAAACTATTCCTGTTACTATTTGCTAACTTGGATGTGATATATTCACTTAAAATTAACCCGTAGAGTCTAATGACAGAACTTAACGTGTCATTTTGAATGGCTACAGGGATGAAGCTGGCTGGAGAAGAGGACCAGCTGAGGAATCTTCAAGCTGGAGAGATGCAAGTCGTCGTGACGACAGGGAGCGGGATGATCGCCGTCGGGAGAGGGATGAGCGCCGTGATCTGAGAGAGAGGCGAGATGACAGAGACCGAAGAGGACCTCCTCTCAGACCAGAGCGTGAGGAAGGTAGAGATGTTCTTTCTGTATGACCGCTGAACCCTGGAGAGCCATAATATATGAGGGAATTTGGGGTTTTGCTATGTCTTAAATTTGTATGAACACCAAAAACAAGATGGACACGTAGATCTTTTATTTCATTTAGAGTTCAAGGTTCTCACAAACTTACTCACTGGTTGCTTTGTGAAGTTTAGCTCATCTTTAAATTTAAAGTATAGTAGTAGACTAATTCAATGGTGTAGTAAGCAATACCTATATTGATTTTACAGAAAGTTTATTTTATGTAAAGAAGGAAAGAAGTAAGGTCCTGGTAGATAAGCACAAAGTGTAAAACATTCTTTCTCTGGAATTGTAACAATGGAAGCTTTAGTAAAAAAATGCTTTGTTTAGTAGTTGCCTCACAAGCTTTTACTATTTGGTTTGTTACAAACCAGATTGTAAGGGTATTTCTTCTTTGATAGCCATAATGAAATATATTGTTTCATTTATTTGCTGTTAAATCTTCTTCAACAGGAGCCAAAAATCCTTTAAAAAATTTTTATTCAGCCAGATTTTTGTCACCTTATCCTAAATTAAAAAAAAAATTAGGACACTTCCCAGGCCGGTGATTTCTTCTTGCTTGCAACTTATATTTCTAAGTCTGTATATTGTTTTGAAGGTTTTTCAGAAATTGTATCAAAATGATTAAAGTGTATTTATTTAGCTTTTATTGTTTTGTTTTGTTTTTTTAAATGATTCTCTATCACTATCTTCAGTACAGGATTTCCAAGTAATTTGAGGCATTCCTTTTGCTTCAGTTCTGTTTAGTCTGAGCTAATAGCATACAGTACAAATTTATTCTCTCTCCTTTTTTTTAAATTAAAAGTAAGTTCTTGGAGACGTGCTGATGACAGGAAAGATGACCGGGCAGAAGAGCGGGATGCCCCTCGTCGTGTTCCTCCTGCAGCTCTTTCAAGAGATCGAGAAAGAGATCGAGACCGAGACAGAGAGGGTGAAAAAGAGAAGACCTCATGGAGAGCTGAGAAAGATAGGGAATCTCTTCGTCGCACTAAAAATGAGACTGATGAAGATGGATGGACCACAGTACGACGTTAAATCTCAAGATAATGGACTCAGACTCATGTCTTCACATAGGTTTGATCACATTCAAGGAATTATTATACTTGTGCTTCAACCAATCTAAATTGGACTCTTTAATGTCTCACCATAACACAAAAAGCATGAACTTGTATTAACCCTATGTAATAGGTTGATCATGCACCGTATCCGCAGAAGGTTGGAAAACCATGCCATTTTTTGGAATTTGAGGTGTTGCATTGTTTCATCAATCATTTGTTTACAAAAAAGAAAAACTAAAAAATAAATTTAAAATGGGAATTCTTCAGGTATTCAGTAACACCCGTATCTTGGTATAGAACTGATCTTTTTTCTTTGATTTCGAAGTACCTGATATTAATTTGGAATGGAGTAAGATTCTGTTATAGAAAATGTATTTGAAGACGCTAAAGCAGAGAGCTGAAACAATTCTCACACCACTAGCGGTTGAGACGTACCTCTAGGTATTTTGAGGTATTTACTATTTACTAAATTTAGAAAGTTTTTAGGTTTACTGTAAGTGCAGTAAGCATTACACACACCGGATACAAAGGAATTTTCGGTAGATTTTACTTGAGAGAAGGTGAGTATAAACCAATTTGCAGTCATTATTGTAATGACAAGAATACTGCTAAAGTGTGAATCCAGAACAGATACATACAGCTTTTACATTTTAAAGCATTTGGTAAACTGTTGCTGAGTTTTTTTCTGTTGCCAATAGCAAACTGCTTTTCCATTTATGGAGAATTCATGCCTTTCAAGCATTTTAAATATGACAATATTTATAAATGTGTGGTTTGGAGGAATTGTTTAAATTGTTTTTCCTAATTTCCTTTCTCTTCGGGATAGATTCTTTCACCAGGTAATTTGTAGTAATGACTGTGTTGACTTCAATTCTGGAGTGTAGTAGCTATGTTAAAGATTAACTATTTGGTCTTATTGAAGCCAACACAGAACTTGCTGCTGTGTTTTTTCTTCAATGATAAATAAAATACTTAGAGAATTTGTTTTAGTGTTGATTTGTGGTTACAGTCAAAGTGTTTTGTTTATAATGCTGAGCTTGCGTATTCAGTTGAGGTTTTTTCACTGGAGTTTTTACCAGTGCTGTTAAATTTTTCACTGTTGGGTATCAAAGAACATAACCTAAATATAACAGAAAGCAAACGTGGCTAGGATGTTTCCACTAAAACGTCCTCCTCTGTTCCTTGATGAACCCCTTAGTTTCCTTGTAAAGCTGTTCTCTCTGTGAGTACGGTGTGTGTGCAGTACATCTTGGGTTTTCCCTTGAAATTAGAAAAATCATAATTGGTTTCACAGAATGTTAGTTGCAAATTTATAGTGGCTGTAGGCACTTACATTCTTCCTGGTGTGAGTAGTGGTGAGAATTTCTGTTGGTATAGCCCTAAGGCCAGAAGAGGGAGTATTGATGCTTTTTTAAAACTTAATCAGATGCAGCCTCTCCTTTTCGACGTTAACAATGATAGAAACCACTTTAGAGCTGCAGCCGAACCCCGAGCGAGCCGAGCAGCCTCAGCTGCTAGCGGGGTGGCAGCGGCGCCTCCCCCTCCCCCCCAGGAGACCACCGGATCACCTCTCCCCTTGGCCTCGCCATAGCGACCTACGGACAGAACTGCCCGCGGCCAATGTGTATTCCTCCATCATATGCTGACCTTGGCAAAGCTGCCAGAGATATTTTCAACCAAGGATTTGGTTTTGGGTTGGTGAAACTGGATGTGAAAACAAAGTCATTCAGTGGCGTGGAATTCTCAACATCTGGTTCATCTAATGCAGACACTGGTAAAGTTACCGGGACCTTGGAGACCAAATATAAATGGTGTGAGTGTGGTCTGACTTTCACAGAAAAGTGCAACACTGATAATACTCTGAAATCGCTCTTGAAGACCAGATTTGTCAAGGTTTGAAACTGACATTTGATACCACCTTTTCACCAAACACAGGAAAGAAACGTGGTAAAATCAAGTCTTCTTACAAGAGGGAATGTATAAACCTTGGTTGTGGTGTTGACTTTGCTGGACCTGCAATCCACGGTTCAGCAGTCTTTGGTTATGAGGGCTGGCTTGCTGGGCACCAGATGACCTTTGATAGTGCCAAGTCAAAGCTGACAAGGAATAACCTTGCAGTGGGCTACAGGACTGGGGACTTCCAGCTACACACTAAGGTCAATGATGGGACGGAATTTGGAGGATCAGTTTATCAAAAAGTATGTGAAGATCTTGACACTTCATTAAACCTTGCTTGGACATCAGGAACCAACTGCACTCGCTTTGGCATTACAGCCAAATATCGTTTGGATCTCACTGCCTCCATTTCTGCAAAAGTCAACAACTCCAGTTCAGTTGGAATGGGCTACACTCAGACTCTGAGGCCTGGTGTGAAACTTAACTGTCTGCTCTGGTAGATGGGAAGAGCATTAATGCTGGGGGCCACAACCTTGGGCTTGCCCTGGAGCTGGAGGCTTTAATCCAGCTGAAAGAAACCTCTGGGAATGGATATCAGAAGACATGGCCTTAATATATTTCCAGTGTCACCAGCAGGCTTCCCCTGCCTCCACCCAGGAAGGTGATCAAACCAAAGGATGATCTAAAGAGCTGTGTTTTAAATATTTAGGCAGTTACTTGTTAGCTGGTTTCTAGTTGAATTGGTTATCTAGTTACCAATGCTGCAGTCGTGCAGTCACCTCTACATTATTTAAATGTATTTAACTGTTAAATGCGCTACCCACCAATAATGAAATAGACCTTTATGAAAACTGAAAAAAAAACACTTTAAAAAACATTTTTCTTAATATCTGGATTTCAAACAAGTGAAAGTCTTAAAAGGTCCTCTTTTGTGAGGAGAGGGTCTTTCCTTTTGTAACAAGTGAAAAAACTTGGGGCAGTAACCTGCTCTGTCTTAAGTTACTAGAACAGGACTGTGCCTGGGCCATCACAGATAGGCCGCAGCAGACGATTCATTTACACTGGTTTGTTTAGATGAGTTACAGATGCGTGTCCCAAGTCCTTTGTCTTGGGTATTGGAATCAGAGCACAGGGTAAAGGCAGAATAGTCTGCAGCTGCTGTGATGCTGCTCTTAGGTTTCCACTCTCAAGGCCTCACCACCTTACCCCCTCCCCCACTGTTTATTCACAGGTGTCAAAGGAAAGCTGAACGACCAACCTACTCACTGTCTTCCATGTTGCCAGTGGTTTCTGCATTTTTATTTTTATTATTTATTTATTTTTTTTGCGGTATGTGGGCCTCTCACTGTTGTGGCCTCTCCCGTTGCGGAGCACAGGCTCTGGACGCGCAGGCTCAGCGGCCCCGTGGCATGTGGGATCTTCCCGGACCGCGGCACGAACCCGTGTCCCCTGCATCAGCAGGCGGACTCTCAACCACTGCGCCACCAGGGAAGCCTGATTTCTGCATTTTTAGTTGGGGATATTATTTGTGTCAATATGGATGGGTCTGAGGGCAGAGACAATGGCCCAAAAAAGACTCGACATCCTAGTAGTTGTCCATAGTGGCTACCAGGAGGAGGTTGGCGCCTATATGGTGTGGCATGATTTGGCTGTAGACTGATTCATGATTTCATAAGTCTAATTGAAATATACAGGAAATTAATGGAATGTTCATATTGTAGCTAAGAACAGATTAGAGAATTAGGACTAACACTGAAATTTTTCTTTGAAGTACATGTGTATTTGTGGTATAATTTTAAAATATAAAGCAGTCTGTGCCTGCACAGTTGGTGAAGCTCTTTTGAGGATTCCATACTTTTTTTTTTGGCCAAATATGCAGTCTGTTCTTATGAAAACAACTTCATGACACTATTGTGGATACTTTTTAACACTTCAAAAAATTGGGTTTCTTTTACCCTAAATTTAGCTTTTTCAAGTGTTTAAAACATGTTTCAGATTGAGAGTCGCTTTTAAATGTATTAGCGTGGTTAGTAAACTTTTCGTAAGAGATCTCTGCAAAACTACTGATATTCCCTGTTCATGTGTAAAATACTGGGAGTTAAAGTTAGCTGGAGAACAGGCAAATTTGGGGGCTGATATGGTTATAAGTCACCTTAACCATACCTTCTGGTCTGGAGAATGCACCTCTCAGTTAATAATGACTCTTGAAAAGGTACAGTTAGAGCAGTGGCAAGAGGTAACAGGAATTCATGTTGACCTGAAAACTCCTTAAAAAGCAAGTCTAATTTAAACTGGTATGTTTTCTAGCAAAACTGAAGAAAATAAGTTAGTTTCATGGTTTTATTAAGCTACTTGAGTTTAGGCCTAGTCAAGTGGATTATTTTTTCCTGACCAAGAAATCGTCCTGTCCATCCCCCGCCCATGCACCTTCCTTTGACCAATAAACGCTCATAGCTATCCCCAGTGTTATTTTTTTTTTTTGCGGTACGCGGGCCTCTCACTGTTGTGGCCTCTCCCGTTGCGGAGGCACAGGCTCCGGACGCGCAGGCCCAGCGGCCATGGCTCACGGGCCTAGCCGCTCTGCGGCATGTGGGATCTTCCCAAACCGGGGCACGAACCCGTGTCCCCTGCATTGGCAGGCGGACTCTCAACCACTGCGCCACCAGGGAAGCCCCCCCAGTGTTACAGCAGCTTCAAAGGATGTTCAAATCAGGCAAATTGGCTGTGGAGGAAGTTAGTTGTTTACCATGAAAGCAGTCTAATTTTTAATAACCTAGCTAAGCTCTCCTGGAACCTCTATAAGACTAAATCTCTTGCTGGTATTTTCAGAGAGTGATTTTATACATTTCAGATGACTTCATCTTAATTCATTTCCATTTTTGCCTTCTGTGTCTGTCCTGATGGTAGATATGGCGTGGTGCTCACTACAGTGGATTTGAAAATGAGGGTGGGAGGTTAAAGTAGGAGTCAAGCACCTTTGCTAAGGATTAGATTTAATCTCATTTATGGATAACTGGTGGGATTCCAGAAAGAAGGATAATCTTCCAGTGAGAATGGGAACATCAGAGAGGCTGTGTTCCTTGTCTCCTGCCCCCCCGCCACAATAGTTCCTTTAATTAGTGCTTATACCAGTTTGAGGACTGCCTCTGATGCTTAAAGCCAACACAGCCCAGAGTGGAACCTTCCTGAACCCAGGTTATTACATTGACCTTCCAGAGCTCAAAGGATTCCATCTTATATTTAGTTTGAGAGGCAACAGCTGGAATGAGCTTTCCACTATTCAGGAACCCTGAAATTGAGCAATTCAGACAGTGAATTAATACTACTCCCTTTTGATCTGAAGGATGACAAATGTTTTGCAAAACTGGAATGGGGTGGGGGGCATAGACAAAAGGCCAAGTACCAGAGTTAAAGGCAAGATTAATGAATTAACATACTGTATAAATGCACAAGTTTTTTTAAACAGCACCATTTTCAAGTGTGTACACAACATTATAACTTGGCACGACTTTTAAAGGTGGAAAACACTAGTTGCTCGTTCAGTAATAAAAGATCTGGTACATAAAAGGATAAGGAGCTGTATTCTACCTGCTACATCCAGCTAGGACAGAAACAAGCCACAAGGAGGGAACACCCACCCAAACTAATACTGGAAAGTTTACTAAGCCTTCACTTAATGATGCTACCAGGCAGGGGGGCTTGCTTCGCCTGGAATTATAATAACTGATTAAGGACAACAGAAATATTACTTGTTTCAAACAATAAAAGTCATTTTGCTGACATTCCATAAAATCGCCAGTTAAGAGGCTTTTAAAAAAATATTCTAGACCTAATAAAGTGCCTCCATTCATAAAATTAAACATCCAAGATTAGACTGAGACAATTTCATACTGATGCGCATCTAAAATAGGTCGACGTATAAATAAACAGCGCCTCTAAGTTGCCACATTTCAGTTAGCGGAATACCCAGCCTTCACCGTCTGGATGTGCACAAACCAGAGATAAATCAAGACTTTAGCGTCTACTCTCAACCGCTCTTCGACAGGAAAGTACTCAGTACCGTCGGCTTCCTTTGAGAAAACCAAGACGACATCCCAAGTTGAGCCAACTGCTGAGCTCCATGCTCCCCAGCAGCAAGGGAGAGAGAGTGCGCAGACCAAATACGAGAGTGGGCAGGCGGCGACCCTGGTGGCGTCAGGTGGCAGCAGCAGACCGGAGCCCGGGTCCTCAACGCAGCTTCTTGCCGGGCAGGCCGTCCCTGGCGCTGCGCGGCGGCGGGCGGGTGGCGGGCGGCGGCGGCACTTTGGAGAGCGGACAGTACTTGATGGTGTGTGCGTTGTCACCACTGGCGCCGCACAGGGGGCACGTGTAGCGGCGCAGCACGGGGCACAGCACTCGCCCATCGGGTCCCTTCAGGATGTGGGTGGTGTAGAGCGCCACCGCCTCCTTGTTGTTCCGGCAGAACACACACACCTGCAGCTCGGGCTTGAGCAGCCGGGCGGCGGCCGCCCCGGAGGCGGCGTGCAGCCTGGGCTCAGCCGCCCACGCCGCGGCCCGCTCCTCGCGCGGCGCCACTTCGGCGGTGGCAGCAGCGGCGGGGGCGCAGCCCAGCAGCACGGCGGCGGCGCGACCAGCGAACGGGCTCAGCTCGGCAAAACGCTCCTCCAGCAGCCCGGCCTCGGCAGGGTCCGCGCACAGCTCTAGCGTGCGCAGCTCCAGCGCGCCCCCCAGGTAGCGGCCCCGGGATCCCGGCTCGTCGCTGTCGTCGTCGTCCTCGTCGTAGTCGGGCGGCCCCAGCGCGGGCCCCAGTGTCCCGGGCCCGGCCCCAGCGTGGGGGGAGCAGCACGACGAGGAAGAAGAGGAGGGCGGGGAACCCTCGCCGCCGCCGTCCCCGCCGCGGGCGCAGCCGAAGCGCGGCTCGCCGTCCACCGCCTTGGTGATGAGCGTGGCGAGCCCCAGGTAGTCGTTCCACGAGCTGAAGGGTTGAGGGTGCACTGGGCGCTGGGAGCTCACGTAGCGGGCGCTAGGCACGAGCGCCATGGGCGGGGGTGCACTGCCGCGGCGGGGCGAGCGGGGTGCCCAGGGAAAAGCCTCCATGGGTGGGCTACGGGCCGCTCGCGCCGCCTCCCCGCCGCCGGCGCGGGCCGGACGGAAGGGACGCGCTAAACCTGCCCGCCGGCCTGCCTCGGGGTGGGGCCGCTTCGCCGCCTTTTATCGCGCCCCGCTCCTCCCCGCCCCCGGCTTCGTCGCCTCGGCCCTGCCCCCTGCCCTACCCCGCCCCGGCCACCTCGCCCGTGCCCCGGACCGAGGCGGAGCGGAGGCGGACGCGCGGGGGGGCGGGCGGGCGGGCGGGCGGGCAGTGAGCGCGCTCAGCTCCGGCCCGCGCGACTCCCGCGCCCCACGCGCTGCGCCAGCCTCGCCAGCTGCGGGGCGGCTTTCATTCTGGGAGTGGGCGGGCGAGGCACCGCCTCGGGCCGCTGCGCTAATTGGCTGCCGACCTGAGCCCCCTGCGCCACGGGCGCCGCTCCGGACTCTGATTGGTGAATCGGGGGAGGGGGCGTGCCCTACCGCGCAGCTGGTAGGGGAGGGGAAAGTAGGGGAGAGGAGTACGGGAGGGGCGGCTGCTGGGGCCCGCCTGAGCCTGAGCCTTGTTCTCTGGGTTTGGAACCGATGACCAGGCCTGGATCTCCCTCGGCCTGGTGGTGAGACCCACCTCCCAGCCTTTAGTGCCCTGGGCTAGCCTTCTGCCTTCTGAGAAACCCCTATCTCTCCTCTCTCCTCACCAGCATCGGCAAGAAAAGACGTGGGGAGGCAAGACTTGGCGCGACCTAAGGATGCAGTTTTTAAGTCAGAGCAGCCCAGCAATCAAGTAACTTCCGTTTGCACAGCGTTTTGGAGAGCTTTCAACTGGGTGAAATCCTCGCACAAACCTCAGAGAGGTTCAGAGAGGTTTTGGTTCTTACCTAGTAAGTAGTGGAAGGACGCAGGACTTTTCCACAGCACGACGCACCTCCCAACAGGTGTTCCGAGACTAGGTGGCCATTAGCTGGCGACAGGTGGGGATGAGGGCTGGGCCAGATAATCTTCCGGCCTTAGGACAGTGATTGGTGTGTGTGTGTGTGTGTGTGTGTAGCTCCCCACGCTCCCTGCCCCACCCCCAACCCCGGGGCGGGGGGCTGTATTAAAATCTTAGGTGTATGTGCAATTTGAATAACAGCGTATTCAGCGTCACAGTTGAATACTTTGAAATGAATAAAATTTTTTTCTAAAAACTTGGAAAATAAATCAGAAGACTTGATTAGGTGGCCCCAAGGTTGTTATGTCCTTCCCAGGAGAAGCGGCAATACATTTTTTAAAAAGATGGAAAGTAGGGAAGGTATTAGCTACTGGGAGGATTCTTGTAGGGTACTGTGGGACAGGGAAAACACCTCCTCTGGTGGCTGAGCTGGCAGGCAGAGTTGGCTTCATGGGGCAGGGCAGGGTTTTCCTTCCTCTCTCTGGAGGAGCTGTGGCTATTGAAACAAGGACTGGGAGGCTGGTGTTGCAGCCGTCATTAGCGGTCATTAGGCTATGCTGATGGGTCTGGCTGTGCCCAGCAGGTTTAGAATAGCCCAGGAGGGGATGTCCAGAACCTAGCGCTGGCACAGGTTAACATTAGAATGAATGAGTTGAGTCAGAATGTTAGCAGTGGAAGGGATCTTTGGGATTATTCACTCCGATCTTACTTTACAGATGAAGAAAATGAGACCCAGAGAAGAGAAGGGCTCCTTTAAGGTCACGCGGTGAATTTGTCACAGCCAGAACTAGGACTCAGGCCTCTTCATGACTGGCATGGTGGCCTTCCCACTCTATCATGGAACCTGGAGGTATTTCAGACTTTGAGTCTGTGCATGCATCAGCAGAAATCTAGTAGCACACAGGGGAAACTGGAAGAAGAGAAGTGAGATGGGGCCTTGTGCCTTTGGCATGGGCCCCTGCCCTCGGGAGCAATCCAGAGGCCATGTAGCAGGCATGGGGAAGGCTTTGAGGCGGTAACGTGTTGCCTGTTCTGGCCACCTGTCTGCATGTGGGGTGGAAGAAATGTTTTTCAGTCTCTTCCTCACCTACTACTCCCTAACAGTTAAGTCCCCAACCAGGCAGTGATATTCTGTACTTGCCAACCCAGTTCCTTTTCCAAGTTTGTGTTGGCACTCAAGTTAAAAAGCTATTCCTTTATTTCCTCCCGTCTCCCACCAAAAATAAATAAAAGGGCCCAGATGGCGTGGAGCTCCTGCAGAAGTGTGGCGGGTTTGCTGACACTGAACTCCGAGCTCTTACCACGAGAACGCTGGCCCCCAGAGTGGTATGAAGGATATTATTCTATAAATGGAAAATTCCTGCAGCCTGCATACTTTCAAGGTATGCAGGCTTTTCAAGTTCTGAAGACTGGAGCTACCATTCTGAGAAAAACTTCTGCAAGGAAAGTTTAAAACCGCCAGCTGCTGGGCCCAGTCCCCCTTGGTCAGGCCAAAGAGAGGATGGCAAATAAGCGAGGCCTTCTTTCCTCCCTCACATGACTTTTTAGCCCTTGTGGTTTTGCAAGGGGAATAAACACTTTTAAGTGAACATGAATGGAAACAAATGCCTTGATTCGGAGCTACAACCTGGGTGGGTGGGTTGTGGTGATGGTCAGATAGATGCCCTGGAGAGAAGTGAAAGGATGCTCGTGTGTCCTGGGGCCTGGCTCTGTGCTCTGTTCCCTAGGCTGCTCACCTTGTCTGCTGCCTTGCCCACAGTAGGTGTTTTGCCCTGAAAGAATGCCTGGAAGTGGAGGCCAAGTTCATAAAGGCTTTTTTTTTTTGGCGGGTGACACCCTGGGCCTCAGTACACCGTCAGTGACCGCAGAAAGCCTGGAGTGGCTGCCTGGTCCAGCTCTAGGGTAAATCAGGAGTTACTTTTGTCACCAAGCACAGGCCTCAGATGAGCTCTCCAGCTCCCTTTGAGGCAGTGGAACTGACTTCTGAGATGTTCTTAGATGCTCCGATAGATGAAGTCTGACTGCCTTTTTGTTCCCTTTCCAGAAGTCTGGAATGAAACAGAAGGAGTCAGAGTGTGACAGTGTCTTCGAGGGATACCTTCAGATTGATGGAGGCAGGAAGACAGATCAGGACGGGCCTCATCTCAGAGGTTAGACAGCATCGCTCAGTTTCTTCTGGAAGGGGGCCTGTGTGGCACAAGTCGGGCAGGGCAGGGGTGGGTAGTGGGGAGGGACGCTTGGGCTCTGAGTTTCCACCTCTCCACGTGGCCCCCAGCCGCCATCCTGGGCCATTTCCCTTGCTGGCAGCAGAACTGAACCATGAGAGGCAACACACAGACCTCAGGCGTCTTGAGGCTCTTCAGAAACATGAGGTCAGCCCTAGGGAATGAGGCAGCTTGGCGGGTGTCCAGGCAGCTACAGAGACGCTGTTTGTCAGGCTCTGGGTTCCCGCTGACCCGCCTGCCAAGCTCTCGCGAGGGACAGGAAGTGCTTTGGCTCCCCCCGCCCTGGGGCCTGGGTATATCAGGGGCTCACTTCTGTAATGGTGTCGACTTTGTGCATGTCATGCCTCTGGCCGAGCTCAGAGGGTCCCAGGGACGGGGCTTCTGCCCTTTGGGGCTTAGAGGCAGCTGTAGTGGGTTGAGAAGCCATGTGGTGAAGTGGCGGGAGCTTGCTGGGCCAGGGGCTGGGTTTTTATCTTGGTCCTTCTGCAAAGTCGCCTGTGGCCTTGGACGTGGGACTTTACCACTCTGGGCTCCAGCTCCTTCCTCGATCAGCGAGGGGGCTGATCGTGTGAAGTGACAGCCACTTTCTCCTTCTTGCTTTCTTAATTTTGTACTGGAACAGTCTCTCCCTCGCCCTGTGTGGATGAGCTGTGATGGGTGTGAACCAGCAGAAACAGCCTATTTTCCCTGATTTTACTAGGAGAGGGCTGGTGACCCAGGTCCGGTCCCTGAAATATAAGGGGATGTCTGTTAGGTGGGCTCTGAGAGGGAGTTTGCTCCCTTCTTTAAAAAGAAAAGAAAAAAAAGAAAAGATCAGGAACCTCACCTTCTTCTGGTCACTGACAGGTTGTGGAGCTGAGGCAGCCCAGAGGTGACAAAAGTCTTAAGGGAGAAAAAGCTGGCCCACTGGTGATGGCCGCCTGGAAAAGCTACATTAAAAAAAAATGAAGCCTTCATGACATTTCTGTTGAAGTCTTGTGATTTGTTACACAAGATGATCAAACATCTTTGTTGTTTCAGCCACTACAAGTCAGGTATTCTTTTACTTGCAGCTGAATTCACTCTAATGGAGACGTAGTAACATGAAAAAAATGCATTTGGGAATTCTATCAAAAAGGTGGGATACAACATTCTGGCCAGATGGAGGTGACAACCATGTCAGAATTGTGTGTGTGTATAAACGGGGGCAGGAAGAAAATCCAGAGAACTGAGAACAGGGGCTTTGTGGTGGCTCTTCTCTTACCCACCCTGCCTTGCGCTGAAGTCTCCCAGCTGATATTCGTAATGGTAACACCACGACCATCAGACCAGGTGCTTTATAGCGTCGTCTTGGTACCACTTACACGACTGCTGCACGCGGCAGGTGCTGTGATTGTCCTCGTGTTGTCCATGAGGGGAGGCTGCAGAGCTCACATTTAAACCTGTGTCCCTCTCCAAAGCTGGGCTGTGCCTACTTGGATGCAGCCGGTCATCCTCTGGCCATGGGGCTTCTGGGGCTCGCCTGGGGGAGGACGGCTAGGAGCGCAGGCAGAGGGGGCAGGAGGAGACGGTATAAGGAGCCGCCTGGGGCCAAAGTGGGCCCATCCAGCGTGTCAGGGATTGTTCCCAGAGAAAACCAATTCCACTCAGAAGCGGTGTGGATTTTTCGATCTATTTATCTAATGGGTACTTTGGTATAACGAGTAATCGTTTCTCTTTGTAACACACCCTCCCTCCTTCTAGCCATGTGGTTTGCTTTTAGACATACGTATCATCCCAATTTTGTTTAAAGCAAGATATGCCTGGAAGCTGACAGCCCGAAGGGCAGATGTCCCTGGGCTGATGGTGCTGATAATAATAGAAATAACAGCTCGCACGTCCAGAGCCTTTACAGGCACCAGCATGAGCTCATAGTTTCTTAAATCCTTCCGGCAGTGCTACAATCATACCCTTTTCACAGAAAGGAAAATGAGGTTTTCGGAGGCTAAAAAAGTGTACTCAGCATCTCCCTGGTAGGTAGTGGGTGGGCTTTCTCCAAGGCCTGTGCTGGGAGCTATCATATTTCCTCAGCCAGCTCCTGGCCCATAGACATTCAGTTAGAATTCACTACTTCCTGTCTCCCTACGTCCTCACCTTCTTTCTGACTGGGACTATCAGGCTCATCCTCAACCCCTGCTGTCTGCAAGGGGAAGGGAGTAAAAGCTGGGGCCCCTAGTGGAGGAGTTAGACATGAAACGGTAAACTATGAGGTCAAGGTTGTTTTCCAGTGGGCCTGAGGGCTGAGGTGGAGGAAGATGAGGTCAGCGAAGGGGATGAGACCAGACTGCCGAGCAGGGCTGCTGTGTATGGTTCTGCAGGTTGTGCACTGTGCAAGGGCTTTGCATCTAAGGGGGTGCCTTGTACTTCATAGACGTGGTAATACATGTATGAGTGAATCTCTGATAGTTTTCTGGCAAATCGGGAGTAAAGTGTCTTTTTCTAATGGAATGGTATATTATGACAATATTCTGACAGATGGAAAAAGATGTCTTGTGGAAGAAGTACCTTTTCCTAATTTGCCCAAAGCTTTGACTCTGGCCAGAAGAGTGAAATGCTAAGATTTTTTTTTTCTTAACATCTTTATTGGAGTATAATTGCCTTACAATGTTGTGTTAGTTTCTGCTGTATAATAAGATTCTTGAAAGCAGGCCTTCAGTTTGCCATTAACTACATGCCCATGGGTCTTTCTGAAGCTTCAAGTGAAAGTGTCTTTCTAATTGAGCTGATCAGGCGGGTGCTGGGCACAGTTCTGCCCTAGTAGTTACTGGTGGACCAGGGGCTCCACTGGGATTAACATTTTTAAGATCGCTCAAGTCATTTTAGACATCTTCTCTCGGTCTTACCTGACTTTCCCAGCTGTCCCGAGTTCCCTAGGGTTTCTTGTGCCCTGACAGTGCCTGTCCATGATGGTAAGTTGGCAGTTGTGCCTGTCCTGGGGCTTCTATGGCTTAGGCACCAGCAGGCAGGGTGGTGGCCCAGGCTGTTATATATGGAGTAGGCTTAAGCAAGTCATTGCCCTTCTCTGGGCCTCAGTTTTCTCTCATGTAAAATAATTAGGTGGCCTAAGTGATTTCTTGGCCCTTTCCAGCTCTCAGGTTTATTTGTTCACCATCAGGGCTTTGGGCTGAGTGTGAATAAGATGTGCCTACTTCTGAGCTCATGGAGCTTATACTCTGATGGGGGTGGACAGACAAGCAAACAGATGATGATACTTTGGTGGGAGACATATTAGTTTCCTTTTGCTGCTGCAACAAATCATCACCAACATAGTGGCTCAAAACAGTACAAACTTATCTTACCGTTCTGGAGGTCAGAAGCCTGAACTGGGTCTCACTGGGCTAAAATCAAGGTGTCAGCAGGACTGTGTTCTTTTCCAGAGGCTCTAGGGGAGAATCTGTTTTCTTGCCTTTTCCAGTTTCTCGAGCCCGCCTGCATTCCTTTGGCTGTGGCCCCCTTCCTTCTTCAAAGGAGTTTTTCTTCTGCTTCCCTCTTCTACTTTTCAGAATGCTCGTGATCACATTGGGCCCACCTGGATAATCCAGGGTACTCTCCCTATTTTAATGCTCTCTAATTAGCAATCCTAATTCCACCTGGAACCTTAATTCCTTTCTGCCATGGAAAGTAACATAGTCTTCCGGGTCCGGGAATTAGGATGTGGGCATCTTTTGGGGCCATTATTCTGCTTCCCACAGGAAGAGTACAGAGGACTGTGGGACCCCTTGGCAAGGGGCATCCAACCAATACACAGGGGACCCATGTGTCATGGGTCCCTAGACCTTTGAATATCCAGAGGTCAGCTGGGCTGGTGAATTGAGGTTTCCTTTGCCTGTTGGGACCTGACCCTGTAGGGTGAGGAAGCCCTACGCAGTATATGTGTGTGTCCCTCAGGCAGATGGAAGGTAATTGCCTAGGGTCTGAGTTGCAAGAAGGGATGGTGAGCAAAGGAAGTAGTATATGTGTGGGGTACTCTAAAACATAATGATGGCGATGATGTTATTTAATTTGTGGTTAAAACAAACAAAAGCCAAGTACAACAAAAATACCAAGCAACAACAGCGTGTGCATCTTTTAAATTTAGTGTATCTGAGATCCTATGTATTTTCTGCAATTTGCTTTTTTAAATATAAATTCATTTATTTATTTATTTTTGGCTGTGTTGGGTCTTCATTGCTGCGCACGGGCTTTCTCTAGTTGCAGCTAGCGGGGGCTACTCTTCATTGCAGTGAACGAGATTCTTATTGTGGTGGCTTCCTTTGTTGCGGAGCATGGGCTCTAGGCGCGTGGGCTTCAGTAGCTGTGGCTCACGGGCTCTAGAGCGCAGGCTCAGTAGCTGTGGCGCATGGGCTTAGTTGCTCTGTGGCATGTGGAATCTTCCCGGACCAGGGCTCGAACCCATGTTCCCTGCACTGGCAGGCGGATTCTTAACCACTGCACCACCAGGGAAGCCCTGCAATTTGCTTTTTTCATTTAATACGTCTTAGGAGCTTTCCAGTTCAGTATATATAGCACCACCTCATTCTCTTTACCTCATTCTTTTTAGCTGCTCTAAAGATGAACCATGGTTTATTTAAGGGATGGTGTCAAACTCCCTGCCGTCCTCCCTGTGTCTGGCAGGTGAACACATATCTCTTGCTGAATCACTGATTGGGGAAAGTGCTCCCCAAGCTGGAGGAGCCTGTTGATGTTTTAGTTTTCATCACCTATGCAAATCTTTGAGTCTCTTTGGTTTGAGTGCGTCAGAGTCTGGTCTGGAAATCTACCCAAGATTATTGTTAGTGTGTTTGGCCAGGGGATCAGCTGCCCTCTGGAAACGCTCCCTCAGGGCCTGTCTGCACGTGCTGCCTCCAGAAGGCGGTCACAAGCTCTTGAAGATACATCTGGGCCTGGGTTGGAAGCTGATGGGAACTTGAGTCCCTGAATCTGAAAGCAGGACTGGGAGTCTCCTGAGACTGGCCACAGCCAACACGTAAGGGACCCCAGGGGATTGATTCCTGGCTCCTTTTCTGGTCCTGCTCAGACTGTCTCCATGATGGTGGTTGCATGCTGATGGGACACTTACACTCTGGCCTCAGCCTCTGCCCAGCCCTCCCTCGGCTCCAAACAAGCTGTGAAAGTTCACACCTTTGCACAAGCTGTTTCTTCCGCCAGGGATACCCTTCCTTTTTCCTTTTTTTGCATTTAAGGCTCAGCTCAAATGGCCCCTCTTGGGTAAAGCTTCCCCCGCTTCCCATTGGGGACGAGTTGGTCACTCTCTTCTCTGAGTGCCCAGAAGCTCTGTACCTGCTACATCCTGGTCACAAGGTAGGACCAACCACTGCTACCTGTCTGCTCCCCTCACCTGGTGGGGGCTTCTGGAGGCAAGGACCCCCGGTGCCCATCCTAGTGTCTGGCACATCGTGGGACTTTGCAAATGTCCACTGGATGCGAGAAGCTCTGTGACAGCAGGATGAAGGCGCTGGGCACAGGCAGGTGAGCAGAGGTGAGTGCTCCATGGAAGAGCTGAGAAGCTGTGAGGTTAGGAGCCACGGGCTTTCCTCAGGGTGACTTCCTGTCATCAAAGTGGTCCTTTCAGGCTGGAACAAGACACTTAGAGCATCAGAGACTTGAGTTCAACTCAGATGAAATCTTGTCTAATTTCTAAAAAAAAAATACTAAAGGCAGATGGCAGTTGTGTCCGTGATATTGATTTTACCTGTATCTGAAAAACAAAGCACCTTGGAGCACCTTGCATGTTGGAAGTCACGTCATCTGAGCACAGTGATGGTCACTTTTCTAGGGGTCTGACCCCCACAAACCTCAGCCATCCAGGATGAGGCTGAGAAGTGGGAAGTGAGTGGAAGGGCTTGGGTGATTATCTCAGAGAGTTCTACGAAAGCATTTTTGCTGCGCAGAAAAGAGTCAGCTGCTCTCTGGGAACCTGTTAACTCTTGCTTTACATACATTTGTAACAGGCTCCTTTATCTGGTTTCTCAGCTCAGACTGTAAGGTGGTGGTGATGGGGTGGGCGATACCTGTTGAAAGCAATGAAAAGCAGTAGCTGAAAACCAGACGTGAGAGAGGGGACCAGTGAACTGTCAAACGGCTGATGTGTGGGACTTCCCTGGTGGCGCAGTGGTTAAGAATTCACCTGCCAATGCAGGGGACATGTGTTCGAGCCCTGGTGCGGGAAGATCCCACATGCCGCGGAGCAACTAAGCCCGTGCGCCACAACTGCTGAGCCTGCGCTCTGGAGCCTGAGAGCCACAACTACTGAGCCCACATGCCACAACTGCTGAAGCCTGCACACCTAGAGCCCGTGCTCCGCAACAAGGGAAGTCACTGCAATGAGAAGCCCGCACACCACAACGAAGAGTAGCCCCCGCTCACCACAACTAGAGAAAGCCTGCGTGCAGCAACGAAGACCCAACGCAGCCAAAAATAAATAAATAAGTAAATAAATTTATTAAAAAAAAAAACTTATTAAGAAAAAGCTGATGTGGGCACAATTAGAACAGAGCCACTTTGTGCTGGACCATCTAGCACCTGGACAAATAGCCCAACTTGCATCCAGTCACCTCTATAGATATTACCGTATGATGGCAGGATATAATTATTTGGTAATGTTAATTCTGAATTATTAGAAAAATATTAAATTCCAATTACTGTTTAAGAAGGCAGGAAACGTATAGTACAGTTTAGAAAATGATTAGCACATAGTTTGATGTTTGTAGTATCTATCATGTAGACACATATATTATATGATTTGTCCCCTCTCTCAGAACCACCAGGTAAATAATAACTGTGGTTAATGTGTCCAGCTATGAACTCTACCCTGTTACCTCATTTACTCTCCAACAACCTGGGGTGGGGGGTTAGTATTATGGGTAATCCCATTTTATAGATGTGGACAGTGAGACTCAGAGAGGGAATGCAATGCATCCAGTGTCACACAGCCAGCAAAAGCTAGAAGGGACTTTGATCCCAGGTTAATAGACTCCAAAGCCAGCGCTCTTAACCCTTAGGCCCTGACTCTGCTGTGATTTTCCTCTCTTGCCTCAGCAGACTGCAGCCCTGCTGGGTGTGTCTCCTGCTGTCCTTTAATCGCTCCACTTGCCCTGGCTCCCAGGGAAAGGTTCAGGGTGATGGAGTTGCTTCCCAGGAGGCTGGATGCATCGTCAGGGCCCCTGGTGTCCACTGCTGTGACATTTGCTAATGAATAGCTCCCTTCCTGGAGCCAAAGGAAATTCACTGTCTGGCCACAGGAAAAGCACACCGTGTGTCCCCTGACAGCACAAAGATGAATGTTGACTGTCTGGACACGCTCGGGGTGTACCCATGGCCTTTGGCTTCACCGACCACACCTGTTTCTGGGCCAGAGGTAAGGTCTAGGGCCATCCCTCTGCCAAGTGACGGGGCTTGGCTGGAGGGTGGGAGGGAGGCAGGGTCCAGGGTCCTGGCCAGGAAGCCACAGCAGCTGCCCTGCGGGCTGCTGCGAGGTTATGTGAGCCCCAGAATCTCCTGGGGGAGGCCAAGGTAGGATGGCATCACCTCCCCCTAGCTGCTGCCTGCAACCGGAGGCCAGAGCTCCCTGCCCACCCCCATGTTGAACATAAGTGTCACCTTTAGAAGGGAACTCACCACGCAGCAGCGTCACCTGCTGGGAAGGGTCCTACGTGAGCCGGATCGGGGCGGCTTTCTGACCCACCAGCAACTCGCAAGTGGTTTCCTTCCTCTGGACCTCAGATTCCTCCCCATTAAATAAGAAGACAGGCAGAGGCATGGAACATTGTTCATACCTGTCACTATTAAACAGGGTCTCAAAACTGTACAAACTCCCCCCTGTTATCTTGTTAAATGAGACATTTGGTAGGTATATTTTCCCTTATATATTTTGTGTGAAAAATATAGAAATATGTAAGAAAATACGTGTACAAGTATATATATATATATATATATATATATATATATATATATATATATATATATGAGATTGCTAAGAGTGATCATCTGGGAATTCCCTGGCCACTCAGTGGTTAGGATTCCCTGCTCTCACTGCCAAGGGCACGGGTTCAAGCCCTGGTCAGGGAACTAAGATTCCACAAGATGCATGTTGCGGCCAAAAAAAAAAAAAAAGTGGTCATCTCCAGGCAGTGGAATTAAGGGTGTATAGTTCTATACTTATTTTTTTTTAATACAAAAAATTCAAACCCAGGATGTTAGATTCCAAATTCTGTGCTCCTCGTTCATTGATGCTGCTGCCTCTGCTATTAAAGCCCAACAGTGGCTGTCTTCCTTGTCCCTGGAGGCTACAGCCAGCTCATTGCAGGGACCGGGTCCACCTGCCAGAAAGGTCTTGGTAGCCACACCTGCCCATTCTACCTCCTTTTGCCCCTCTGGGTTCCCTGTGTTGCACACCTGAGCACGCTTTCATCTGGGATTTGGTGGTGCCGAAGTCTGTTTTCAAAACAGCGCAAGTGGAAGTCTGGGTCCTATATGTTTCTTCACCTCTTACTACTGCACCCATTGCTCCCACCCCTAGATTCAAACATCATGATGGTCCTGGAGAGGTGGGAATTAGATTAGAGTGAGATAGGTGAGTAGAGTTCTGAGGGGTCTTCTCTGCTTTCCTGTCTTAGCCAGGGCAGCTGTAACAGGATACCATAGACTGTGTGGGTTATAAACAATAAAATTTATTTCTCATGGTTCTGGAGCCTGGAAGTCCAAGATCAAAGCGCCAGCAGATTTGCTGTCTGGTGGGGGACTTCTTCCTGGTTCTTAGTTGGCTGTCTTCTCACTGTGTCCTCATATAGCCTCTTTTATAAGGGCACTAATCCTGTTCACAAGGGCTGCACCCTCATCACCTCCCAAAGGCCCTACCTCCATATACCTTCACGTTGGGGATTAGGTTTCAACATATGAATCTGGGGGAGGTGGGGAACAAACATTCAGTTTATAGCCCTCTCCCTCTCAGCCATTGTCTAGGGTCACTGCTGTCCCATACCTGTTCCCTCTGCCCTTCACTCTCCCCTAGTAAATCTCGCCTAGCCATCAGAGCCAGCTCATATGCTGCTCTTCAGTGAAGCCTTTGGCAGTAGATCAAGGAAGTGAGTGCCGTCTGCCCAACATGCTTTCCCACTCTCCACCTTTGGGTTCCTCTGAGGAACTCCCTTAGGCCATGTGGGCCTGGTAGGGCTGTCAATCACAGCTCTGCCCCTGCCACAGGGGTCAGCATATGACACAGGCTGGCCAATCAGAGGATCCAACCCCCTGGCCATAGAGATTGGTTCAGTGGTGGGCATGTGCCCAAAACAGGACCAAGCAGACTCTTCCCTGAGATTGATGTGAGCATGTTGCAGGAGAGAAGTGCTGTTTTCATTGACAGTGTTTACTTGGGATGCTGTGAGTCTGCAGTTGCTGGTGGCTATCTTGTCTGCATAGGAAGAGCACCTCTGTGCAGAAGAAAGCCATATACAGACAGAGCCCAGAGGACATAATTGCTTCAGCCTCTGGATCCAGCTGTACCTGAAGCTGATACTCCTAAACTTCCCAGTGAGCCAGTAAATCTCCTTTTTGTTCAAGCTAGTTTGATATGGGGCTCTGCTCCTTGACTCTGAAGGAGACCTGATCAGTACAGCTCCCTGACACCCCGTCCCGCCATGCACCTCCTTGAAGTTAGTCACTCTTATTTGTACTTCTGTGCTACATTGTCACTGCTTGCTACTGTCCTGCTCCTCAGCAGGGCCTCCCTGCTCCTCTTCCAGCCCACAGCTCTGAGACCATAGGTTGTGGTCAGTGAAGGGGGATTGAGTGAACCAGGGAGGGATGAGTGCAGGTACTACCTTGAGACCCCTTCTGCTGCTACTAATGCTTCTACTCAGGGACAGGCTGGCTGGGTCTGAACTTACCTCACAAGGAGACTTTTAAAGAAAACAAAGAGATCTAGCCCTAGCTGCCAACATTCCTACTTCTGGAGTGAGGCTGGGCTTGGGCAGTTCATTGAAGATTCGGTTCAGGCCAAGAGAACAGACAGAACTGTTGCTCAGGGGATGAGAGAGTCTGAAGCCATAGCACTGGCACCTGCCAGGGACAGAGCTGACGTTAGGATTCATCTCAGCCCCTTGGAGGGCGGCCAGGAGCTGGCCAGAAGGTCAGAGGCAGGGTCCCTTGAGGGAGTGGGGGCCACGGTCCAGACAGGGGTCCACTTGAAATGGGTGGAAAGCTGATTTCCTGCCAGGAATCTTAACCATGCACAGCTTCAACTCCCAGGGAAAAGTTCCGATTTAGTTAGTGTCCCAGTGCCGTGCCCCGGGACATGGGCATGGTTTTCATTGTGCCTGTGAGAATAAAACTGATGATGGGCTTTTTAGAAAATGGAATCTAATAATCAACATGTTTCCAGGTCTGCAGCTTGTAGAAAGCCTGGCGGACGGTTAAAGAAATGTTTTCTTATAATAAATTAGAAAGTGTTTTACTTTTCCTTCAGCTTATTTCTCATAATAAATTCAGTTGTGCTGTGGTGGGGCAGGATTCTTTTAAATAATTCTTCCCTGAAACATAACATCTGCTGGCCTCAGATTGCCAGAGAGGATCCTTGATAAGTTTGAAATTGATGAAGATAGAATATTCATTTTACAATTGGCCCATATTTTATTTTGATTTGTGGAAGTCGCCTTCTCCTCCTTACTTACGTTGGCTCTCAAGTAAATACCATGATTGTGGCTTAGGTATTCAGCAAGTCCACAGATGGTTGTTTTAGTAGAAGCATGGACAACAGGGAAGGCAAAGCCATATTTATTTAAATTAAAAGATTTTATATTCCAGTATAGTTGATTGACAGTGTTGTCTTAACTTTTGCTGTACAGCAAAGTGACTCAGTTATACATGTATGTTCATTCTTTTTCATATTCTTTTCCATTATGGTTTATCACAGCGTTGTTGAATACAGTTCCCTGTGGTATACAGTAGGATCTTGTTATTTATCCATCCTATATATACACTAGTTTGCATCTGCTAATCCCACACTCCCAGTCCATCCCTCCCCAACCCCTCCTCCCCCTTGGCACCACAGGTCTATTCTCTGTGTCTGTAGTCTGTTTCTGTTTCATAGATATGTTCATTTGTGTCACATTTTAGATTCCACCATAATCACGTGGTATTTGTTTTTCTCTTTCTGACTTACTTCACTTTGTATGATAATCTCTAGGTCCAGCCATGTTGCTGCAAATGGCATTATTTCATTCTTTTTTTATGGCTGAGTAATATTCCATTGTATATATGTACCACATCTTCTTTACCTGTCACCTGTTGGTGGAGGCAAATCCATATTTAGAGAGTCAATTCTAATGAGAAACAAGTGCTGCCCCTCCTCTGATGGAAGTGATTCAATGTAATCAACTTGCCATCAGATCACTGGCTGGTCCTCTTGCGGGGTGGTGATGTGTCTGTAGCCTTGAGGAGGGGATGTCTATTGCTGAGCCATGGTGTCGTGGCCACTTTGGTGTAGGTTCAGAGCCAATGCCCAGTAACTCCTAAAAAGTATAGATATTTTCTCCTATCCAGTGCACAGGAACATGGTCACCTGCTATGTTGGAGGAGCAGAGTTCTTTCTCAAGAGACTGCAACAGATCGTGTTTTCCAAACATGGCTGTGTTGAATATGGTCCATCTCACATGCTCTTTTTATGGTATGATGTTGAGACTTCTCCACTGAGTGGTAGGGTCTGTGCTCTCTTCCCTTGAATATGGTCTGGTCTTAGTTCTAAAACACAGAACATGGCTGTGATCGTTCATATTGCGTGTCAATTTGACTGGGCTAAGGGGTGCCTAGAGAGCTGGTGAAACATTATTTCTGGGTGTGTCTGTGAGGGTGTCTCTGGAAGAGATTAGCATTTGAATTGGTGGCCTGAGCAAAGCAGATGGCCCTCCCCAGTGTAGGTGGGCATCATCCGGTCTGTTGAGGGCCTGAACAGAACAAAAAGGCTGAGGAAGGGTGAATTCATTCTGCTTGAGCTGAGATGTCCATCTTCTCTTGCCCTCAGACAACAGTGTTCCTGGTTCTTGGACTTTCAGACTCATATCTGGACTTACACCGTGAGCTCCCCCCTCCTAACCCCCCACCCCAGCCCCGATTCTCAGGCCTTTGGACTGAGGCTGAATTATACCACCAGCTTCCGTGGTTCTCCAGCTTGTGGATGGCAGATTATGGGACTTCTTGGCCTCCATAACTGTGTGATACAATTCCTATAATAAATCTCCTTTTATATCTATCTATATCCTATTGGTTCTGTTTCTCTGGAGAACCCTGACTAATACAATGGCAGTAATGGTGCTACTTGGCATCTGAGCCTAGGCTATAAAAAACGATCCAGTTTCTGTCTGGTGTCCTCTGTCTCTGTCCCTCCCCCCATGTGTCTTGGGAATCCTAAGCCAACATACAAGAAGTCTGGCTACTCTGAAGCTGCCATCCTGGAGAGACCACACATGGAGGCCAAACAAAGATAGAGAGAGGTGGCTGGGGGGCTCCAGCTGTTCCAGTCTCAGGTCTGAGTCCTCTGAGCTTTAATGCCAGACGTCTGGATGAGTCTTCAGATGACCAGCCCCCAGCCTTTGAGTTGTCCCAGACGACACCAAGTAGAATAGAGATCAGTTGTTCTTACCGAGCCCCACACAAAATGCAGACTTATGAGCAGAATACACGACGTTGTCTTAAGCCCTGAGTTCTGGGATGGCTTGTAAGCAGCATCATTTATAGGGTCTAGGTCTGTGGACTGGCTCAACTATGGGAATGAGTTGAAGGGCTGTGACTCTTTTGTGCTCATTCAAGGGAAACCTTTGCTCGCCTGATCTAGAACATCTCTGTTTATACAAATCAAGTAAGTTGCAGAGTGCCCATCTCTTTCACCATCTCTAAGGTCACCACGATCTTCAGCCAATACCAAAGATCTCTGCTCGTCAGACCAGGAACACTTGGTTCTGTTGCTTATTACAGAAATCATGCCAACCTTGTCTCTGGCAATTAAATACCGTCACTTGGCTTCTGCTTCTCTAGGATTTCATCTTCTCTACTGAACTGAGGAAGCCCAGTTTGATGCCGCTATCATTCCCAGTCTGTAGAGAATATCCACTGTAGAGACCTTCAAAGATGCCGTGCAGTCCCCACCACAATATTTCTCAAAGCCTTGGTGAGGGGAGTGTCCTCTGGATCCTCCGAGGGATCACGGTCATCCTCCCAGGGGTGAGGGAGCAAGTCTTACACAGCAGGTCCACGCGGGTATTCCAACCTCCCGAGACTTTGACACCTTCCTCTACAGTATCCAAAGGAAGTTTCGGCATCTCAGCCTCCTTCAACATACACATATTTGGGTCTAGGATTCAGTCAACCAAGCAAGTCGATGAAAAACTGAAGCCCTGTGCCTATGACACTTTTCAGTGTAGAATCTGAATTTAAATATATGGTAGAGGACTTTCCAAGTTGAGGTATTAATGTAGAATATAGTCCCTCTGGGACACTTTGTGGAAGCAAATATAAGACTTTTCATAGACATTCTTTCATAATTCAGGGTCCATGGGCCCACTGAAGAAAAACTCAGAATCCAGAATCACAAATGACGTGAAGAATCATTCTGGGGAAGAGACAGCGTACAGGATTCGTATTGTAAGAATCTGAGAAAATGTGAGCATACTAAAGAAAGAAAAAAATGAGAAAAAGCAATAAGGATAGAACAGAATATAATAAGAGAAAAAGAAGATTTGGAAAAGAGCTGCATTGAACAATACAGAAGTGAAAAGAAGCCATTGAAATAAAGATACTCAGTGGATAGGTTATTATCTCAACTGCGATACAAAATGATAAAGAGAAGGAAAGAGAGGTTGGGAGACATGGAAGATAGGACGAGAAAGTCCGACATACATCTAATAGGCCTTCCAGGATGTATAATGCGGGGAGAATAGGAGAGAATATTCACAGGGACAACGGCTGAGCATTTTCTAGTATTGATGAAAGCTAAGAATCTTCATATTATGAGACTGACATGCTGCCTACTGCACTAAGGTAGGAATCCTGCCTAGGTTGGAATCTTCATGTTGAAAATGGACAAGGAGTCCTGTGAAGGTAAAACAAGGAACTCTACTCTTATATACAATGAGTAAAATTGTAGACAACCAGAACGAAGAGAAATCTTTAAAGTAACCAGACTTAATTACCTACAAAAGAATTAATTACCTACTTAAAAACCTACAAAAGATCGGGCTGACAGCAAATTTAGTAACAATAGAAACCAGAAGACAATGGAGCTTTATAATAAAGATGCCACTATAAATAATTGTCAGTCAAAAATTCTGTAGCCAACTAAGAGTGAGAGCAAAAAAAAAAAACGAAAAAAAACAAAGAAGAGAGAGACATAATTCAGACAAAGTGTGAGACTCTTAACACTCATAGACCCTTGCTAAAAGGATGATTACAGGATGTACAGTTGTCCTGTGGTATCTGTGGAGTACTGGTTCCAGGAACCCCTCATGGATACCAAAATCTGCAGATGCTCGTATAAAATGGTGTCATGTGATGAATACAGTTGGACCTCTGTACCTGTGGATTACATTAAGGGGTTTAAGCCCAGGAGGGAAAGGTTAGGATGTAGGAAGTAATTGTAAGACAATAAGTTGATAATTACATACATAAGTCTAAATAAGCCTTGATTGTATAAAAACCGGTAATTAAATAGCAACAAGTTTTGGGGGTTCAGAAACAGGTGGAACAAAAGTACTAGATCACAACAAGCTGAAGAAACAGTGGTGAGACTGGAGGCAAAGTGTTCTAAGGTCTTTGTGTCGTTAAGGTGGAGGATACTGATGTGGCTTAACTTGAAACCTTGTTAAGTATTCATATTAAAATATGATAGAAACTAGCTACAATAGTAAAATAACAGGTATGCCTTTGAAATCAGTAGAAAAGGAATCTAAAAAAAAAAAAGGTGAGGGACTTCCCTGGTGGTGCAGTAGATAATAATCTGCCCGCCAGTGCAGGGGACACAGGTTTGATCTCTGGTCTGGGAAGATCCCACATGCCACGGAGCAACTAAGCCCGTGTACCACAAGTACTGAGCCTGCGCTCTAGAGTCCGCGAGCCACAACTACTGAGCCCGCGTGCCACAACTACTGAAGCCCGCGCACCTAGATCCCGTGTTCCGCCACAAGAGAAGCCGCCGCAAGAAGCCCGTGCACCGCGAGGAAAAGCAGCCCCCACTTGCCGCAACTAGAGAAAAGCCCGCGTGCAGCAATGAAAACCCAACATAGCCAAAAATAAATTTAAAAAATTAAATCTTTAAGAAAATGTGATTAATCCAATAGAAAGCAGGAAAGGAGGAAAAAGAAGCAAAGAAAAAGCAGAGTAAATAGAAAACACAAAATAGGATGACAGTAGGAAATCTTGAATATTTTAGTCACCACAACACAGGTAAACAGATTGCACTTGACATCTCAAAGAAATTCTCCAACTGGATTAAAATGTAAAACAACAGCTGCTTGAATCCAGCATCTATCAGTGGCGCATCCAAAACGTGAGGAGACTTGAAGGGTAGAAAGAGGTGGAAAAAGACACATCCTACAACCACTAACCCAAAGAAAGCCAGTGTAGCAATGTTATTATCAGGCAAAATTAATGAAAAAGAGGGCCTTACACCTCATGCAAAAGGGACAATTCACCAGGAAGATATACTTGGATGAGTATCCCCTACCAACGTTATTTCCAATATATATAGAAAGTAGACAGAATTATGAGAAGAAATGGAAACCTTTACGGTCTCGGAGATTTTAACACAGCTTTCTGGAAAATGAGAGCTCTGGTAGACAAAACAATTAGTAATGATATAGAAGTTTAGAATAACATCTTTATCAATCTTGATTGGATGAATACATCGAGAACCCTGTATTTATCATTTAAATACATATTTTCATGCAAATATGGAACATTTACAAAAATTGATCACATACTAACCCAAAGTAAATCTCAACAAATACCAAAGAACTACCATCCCAGAGACCACATTCGCAAGCCACAACCAAGAAAATTACAAATCAATAGTGAAAAGTTAGCCAAAAAAGGAGAAAGATTATTCTCAGGATTTCCAGCCACACTCACAACATCATGACTTCGGGCATGGGAGCTGGGCTGGTAGTTACTGCTATGGGCTGATACCCTCTGTTATTATCAGGCAGACCATCCCTGCCCGGGCTGGTGTGTGTGTCCAAGGACAAAGAGTGCGTTGTCAACGTAACTGAGCAGGCGCATTAGCTGGCGTGTTAGTCTTTGAGGCTGACCGTGCAGCAGCAGCAGCAACTGAGTCAAGGGACAGACTGGAGATGACACCTCAGGGGTCTTATCTTTGGCTATCTCCCTGGTTGCCCACTGACTCCGGACTCGTGTCTGGATGAAAAGCCCACCTTTAGGCTGGAAGCAGCCTCTGCCCTGAGTGCTATGGGGGTGGCTCTATTCTTACCTTTGTCTGTGGTCTAGACACTGTCAGTCCTTGAGAATGGGGTGGGATATTGTTGAATGAGCATCTCACTCCATATGTTGGCTTTAGGGTGGCTTTGGGTTTGGTCCAAACTGGGCCCCCAGGTGGAGGAGAAGGTGAGGCAATGTGTCAGATGGAGAACGGTCTAAGAGTCAGGCAGCCTGAATTCTGGTCTCAGCCCTCTCACTAAGCAGCTGCATAACCTTAAGCACGTCACTGCCTGCTGCCTTGAAGCCCAGTATGTGGCTTTTTTTTTTTGCGGTACGCGGGCCTCTCACTGTCGTGGCCTCTCCCGTTGCGGAGCACAGGCTCCGGACGCGCAGGCTCAGCGGCCATGGCTCACGGGCTCAGCCGCTCCGCGGCATGTGGGATCTTCCAGGACCGGGGCATGAACCCGTGTCCCCTGCATCGGCAGGCGGACTCTCAACCACTGCGCCACCAGGGAAGCCCAGTATGTGGCATTTTTAAGGTACTCAGTCAACCAGAAGGAAGTTAGGAATCTGGGAGTTTTATCCAGGACTCTTGGCTGCAAGTGACAGAAGCCCATCTCAGACTGGCTCAAACAAAATGGGGCTTGATTGGCTGATGAACCTGGGACGCTGTCTTCAGATATGGCTGGATCCAGAGCTTCAAACCAGAGCATCAGGACTTTGCCCTTCTCTGCATTGCCCTTCTCAGCACCGCTGTCCTCTGAGCTGGCTGCAACCTCAGGCACATGCGTCCTGTTCACAGCAGAAATGGCCAGCTGCGGATCCGAGCTTCCATCCAATCAGCTTTAGAGCCCCAGTGGGAAGATAATACCTCTTTTGTGACAGTTTCATCACAGATCCCAGGACTGAAGCTCACTGGTCTGACTTAGGTCATGTGCCCATCCCTGAACCAATCACTGTGGCCAGACAGTTGGACACCCTGGTGGACCGGAGCTTGGACATGGGCTCACTGCTGGAGCTGAGGGGTAGTGACTTCCTAAGACTTCCAGGATTTCAGGGAAGCAGCGGGCAGCCCAGAGGTAGGCAGGTGTGCTGCTCCCCTCCCCTCCACACCATTGTTACTGGGCAGCTGGGCTGGGATGCAGACATGAATTTGGATCTTAAATTGCTTACACTCTAGGCAAAGCAGATAAGTACACAATGAACCGTACGTAATACCAGCCAGACCGTTTCAAAGACTATAATTGCAGCCCACACAAAGTGCTGCCAGAGCCCAAAGGAGGGGGGCCTGGGGGCCTGGGAGGGCTTCTCAGAGGAGGTGATATCGTTTTGTTCTGCATCTCTCCCTTATCTTTACTTTCTGCCTGCACTGTGGGCAGCCGAGACCTCTGGTGACTCAGGGCCGTCCCTGGTGCAGGACACAAGCCTCTCCGCCACCTGAGGGAATTGGCTGCAGCATCGCAAATCTGATTATCGGGAACCGAGTGGCTTCTAAGCATTCCTTGAGGACCCTGGCTTCGCATGTCTGAATATGGAAATTTAATAACCTTACTTAATATAACCACCCCCCCATCTCTGTCTGTACCATTCCAGAGAGAAAATTAATCTTGGTGTTTGCAATTTTACAGACATTAGGGAACTGGTGCAAAAAATACCGGTTCCTGAGTTCACGGGTCTGAGGTGACAGAAGAGCCTGCTTGGGTTGTTGATAGAAACACAGAATGTGAGAGATGGAAGGCCTGAGGGGTGAGTCAGGCCAGGGGTACTTCATGTGGAGTCTGTGAAGTCTCCAAACTTGGAGACAGAATTGTACGTGTGTGTGTGTGTGTGTGTGTGTGTGTGTGTGTGTGTGTGTGTGTGTGTGTGTGTGTGTGTGTGTGTGTGTGTGTGTGTGTGTGTTCCCTAGGGAAAGGGTTCAGATTCACAGATCTGACCACCAAAAACTGAGAGCTCCCAATTGGGGCCCAGACCCTCATTTGGTGATGGAGGAGAACAGAGCCCTGGGGAGAAAATATACATGAGAGCCCCTCGGGTCAGTGTCCGAGCTGCTGTTGAAGCTCACATGTCCAGGTCCTGGCCTGGGGATGGAGGAGCTTCCTCCAAACCAGGGATTCCCAAGCTGACTGGGCATCAGAACCTCCAGGAGGGTTGTCAAGCACCCAGTGTCCCGGGCTGGCTCCAGGCCCCCCGAGTAGAGCATGGCTGAGCCCCAGGAAGCTGCGTGCTTAGCAGGCTCCCACGGGGGTCTCCTGCAGCCTGCCCAGACCTGGCGCTGCGACAAAGGTCGGGTCCACAGCTTGGGAAGAACAAGCCTCAGATGGGCTGAGGATCAAGGGGGGGGACACCTTTGACGGGGAGTGGGTAGCTGGGTGGGTCTGGAGTTTCCAAAACCACCCTCAGGTTTGGAGGTTCACGAGAGGGACTCACTCATAGGATGTGGCATATAGTCGTACTCGCTTTTTTTTTTTAAATATATCTTTATTGGTGTATAATTGCTTTACAATGTTGTGTTAGTTTCTGCTGTACAAGAAAGTGAATCAGCTATACGTATACATATATCCCATATCCCTTCCCTCTTGAGCCTCCCTCCCACCCTCCCTATCCCACCCCTCTAGGTGGTCACACAGCACCGAGCTGATCTCCCTGTGCTATGCAGCTGCTTCCCAGTAGCTACTTATTTTACGTTTGGTAGTGTGTACATGTCAGTGCTACTCTCTCACTTCGTCCCAGCTTCCCCTTCGCCCCCGTGTCCTCAAGTCCGTTCTCTACGACTGCGTCTTTATTCCCGCCCTGCCACTAAGTTCATCAGTACCGTTTTTTAGATTCCATATATATGCATTAGCATACGGTATTTGTCTTTCTCTTTCTGACTTGCTTCACTCTGTATGACAGACTCTAGGTCCATCCATCTCACTACAAATAACTCAGTTTCGTTCCTTTTTGTCGTACTCGTGGCTGAGATCTATTACAGCAAAAACATACAGAGGAGAGCAGCAAAGGGAGTCTCTCCCAGCGGAGTCGCACAGGACACGCTTCACTCCTCCAGCCTCAGATCGTGAGTGCTGTCTACTAGGGGCACTTGTCTGAACCTAGGAGTCCAGGGTTTCTATTAGGGGTCAGTTATGTGGGCACCCTCTGCCTAGCACGCACCCAGATTCCAAACCTCCAGGAGGAGAGCAGGTGTTCAGCCGACACCACACAGTTTGTACAAACATCGTGTTCATTCCCTAATTATAAGCTGCTAAGCCCCTCTTCTTCTCAGGGAGTCGTGGGAACAGCCAAGGCTTTTGTGAGCGCAGCAGTCTCCTGCACAGTGGGGACACCAGCCAACTTGACCTTGATGAGGCACTGTGTCATCGGTGCTCTGGGAGAAGCACCAAAGGGTGACCAGTTGCATCAGCACACCTGTGTCCACGGCAGACAGGCGGTCTCAGCAGCTGTATATTGTGCAGTGTTCCTGTGACCTCACCAGCCTGGATCCTCTGCTTCTAGGTGTCACCAGCCCCCCAGGGAGGCCTCTGTTTGACGGATCCAGGATCGGGATCTGGCATGTTTTGCTTCTGCAGTTGGGGTTAGTCTCTGTGTCTGGTCAAGGCTCCCAGATGCGCGTATCTGCCTGCTCAGGCTGTCATAACAGGTATCACAGGCTGCATGGCTTAGACAATAGGAAGGAATTTCCTGAGTTCTGGAGGCTGGAAGTTCAAGATCAACGTGTAGGCAGGGATGGATTCTTCTGAGGCCTCTCTCTTGGCTTGTAGATGGCTGTCTTCCCTGTGTGTCTGTGTCCTACTTTCTTCTTATAAGGACACCAGTCAGGTTGGATTAGGACCCATCCTAATTACATTAATCATCATTTTAAAGACCTTCAAATGCAGTCATATTCTGAGGTACTAAGGGGTAGGATGTCAAAATATGAATTTTGGGTGGACACAATTCAGCCCACAAAGCGGTAGGGAATTCCCCAAGTAAAGGCAGGAGGTTTGGAAGCTGGGTATCTCTTCCCAAAGGACAGTGCTGGAATTTTAATGTCTGGGGGCTTCTGTGGTCATGAGCTCTTTCCCTTGGTAATGTAAATGTCTTCTCGCTCACTGGAGCTTTTCTATAACCAGCCCTGGTTTACAGAAGGAGAAAATGCAAACTAGTTTCTGTGCAATAAAAACAAACCCATCTTCTAGCCACAGCTGGTCATGAGATTCTGAGCCTGCAAGTCTGTTCTCTGGATCTGGGTTGGGTCTCAGCCATGGGGAGACTGTGGAGGAAGCCAGTGCCGCTCTAGCCACCAAGCTCGTTGGCTGGTCCCACGTGTTCCAGGCACCCTGGGCTCTGACCTGCAGGTAAATGAAGCAGGAGACGGGCAACTTTCCCAGGCTCCACACAGTGTCGTTTCTTTCTTGGTTTCTTGAAAAAAGTACCCTGTTTCTGTACATGAAGATTCTTGGGGTGAGTTGACAGCTGCAGAGGCATTTTGGGAGCAGTGTCTGGGCTACCACATGGCCTGAGCCCAGGCCAGGGACCTCTGAGAGCCTGTGGCTAAAGAGATAGAGACGCCATCAGGGTGGACACAGGCCTTCCCCCGGCTCCTCCCAGACTTTGATTCTGCTGTGTCAGAGGTCCCACACTGCCTGCTGTGACTGAGAGACCCTCACCTTCTGGGTAAAGGCAGGACACCTTGTTGTGACCCTGCAAAGAGGCAGCAGCTTCAGCTACAGTGGGAGATAAGAGGTTCATGAGATCCCAGGGGAGGCCTGCCTGGCCCTGTGTCCTCGAAGTTACATAGTGATGATAGCTTGAGCATCAACCCTCCCCACCCTGACAGGCTAGGTGTCTCCCCTTTACCCGGGGCCCCCAGTCAGCTCAACTGTGCCATGTGGACGTCTCTCTTCCAGAGTGCAACACTGCTGTAGGGGAGGAAAAAACTTTTCCTCTACCCTCTTAGGTTCTGTTCCTGAGGCCTGCAAACTAAACTGACAAATGATATATGAACAAGAGAGAAGTCACACAAATATTGTTTGATGTTCATATTTTAATTTTTTTGTGCATGGAGGTCTTTGTAGAAAAATAGATGAAGACCCAAAGAAAGAGTTAGACCTGGGGACTTATATACCATTTTATATAAATTGTGTAGAAGATAAACTGTAGGGAGATAGTTTTATGTAAATTGTAGGGAGAAATTATGTAACAAGACAAAGGAAAAGGGGTTTGGGCTTCTAGGGGCAGTAAATTCTGAGAATGAATATATACAGGAGAAATATATATATATGTATATATGAAACAAATGGAAGATGAGGGTTATTTTGGTAAGGTTTGTTTGTGCAGAACCATCTCAGTGCTGACTTTCTGTTTCCAGTGATAAGGCTTGATCTCCTAGTACGGGAGAGGGGAGGGGGAACACCTTCACAAAAGGAAACCTCTGTGCTGCTTTTAGGCAGGATGGGGGAAGGGCAGAGAGTTCTTTCTGTGTTTGCTGCTTAATTGCCTGCAGCTCAAACTACTCTTGTGCCAAAGTGGCAAATTTTGGGGTGGCATATTCTAATCCCCTTCACTGCCCACCCCCTGCCACCCCAGGTCCATGTATGTGCCCACACTTACGACTTTAAACGGGCAATCATGCTCCCAAAGAACCTCCTGGAAGCTGGGATCGAACGGGCTGCATGAGAGAAGGTGACAGTGCAGTGAGGCAGCAGAGGGGCCTCCCGGGCACCAGGCCTGGGAGCTGGGCTTTGCTGCTCACTTGCTGAGAAGCCTCATTTTCCTTTTACTGAACCGCTGCCTTATCCATAAGGTAGGGGTTGCTCCCCACTGGGCTGGTGTGGGGATAAAGCGAGGGTGTGGGTGAAGGCATTCTGTAAACCGTGGGGTGCGTGGGGCGCAGCGGCCTCTCAGCCTTTCCTCCTAGTTGCCGACCTCTCCGGGAAGTTCTGTTCTGTCACTCCGCTGCCAGGGACAAGCTAGGATGGGGACAGTAGGGAAGCAAACAGCTGGATTCACTCCAGCCAGAGCTGCTGGCCAGGGCTGGACACACTGTCTGAAGGGCGCCCCCTGGTGTCCATCAGCGCAGAACAGCGGGCCCTGATTGGGAATGGCCTAGTGATGGTTCCCCCTTCCCTGAGGTTATAACCTTGTCTTTCCCAGATGGAGCTCCAAACTGAAATGTGAAGTGGGGCTGTATCTGCTGAACAATTTCTAGTGCACCACCCTCCCGCTCTGCCTGCGTACTGGGATAGACTATTCGCAGGAGTCAATGGGGAAGTAACACCCACTGCTTGTTCTGAAGTCCAGGAAGCTCACACTTTCTGCGTCCTGCTTATGAAATCTTTGCTACACCAGGGTCATGAAGATATTCTCCTAATTACTTTCTAGAAGATTTTGTTTTACATTCCATGGTCTATATCTAGACTTAAAAAAAACCAACCACTGAAAATTTGCTTAAAGATTGGACATTGGTTGCTGAGGAGTGAAATTCAGTTTGAGGCAAAAATAGGTAATAACACCTAAGCTTTGGTTTCCTTAGCTAGGAAATGAGGATAATAATTTTCCCAGGGTGGTTGTGACATTAAATGAGATAATATATGTCAAATGCTCAGAGTAAGGGTGGGCACACAGTAAGGAAAACTCACTGTAGGCTCTGATTATTGTTTTGGGCCCTCCTAGCTGTTTTTATGGCTCTTTGGTATTCTATTGTACTTGACCGTGATGGTCATGGAAGTGATTTCTGGTTTTCCCCTCTTGACAATCCACGCTGCATAAATAATCTTGTAAACAGAGGCACTTATGAGTATTTCTGCCGGACAGATTTTTGATGATTCCTTTTGCCTCCATCCAATGTCCCTACTAAATGACAAAGAGGAAAGGACTACGAAGATTTTCCCGCATTCCCACTCTGTCCCCTGGGAGTGGATGGGCGAGGAGCTGTCTGCTGAGAAGCCGCTGGAGAAAGAAGACCAATCTAAGATTTGCCCTCAGAAGAGCGGGTGGTTAGGATGCAGGTGTGGAATAAGAGCCATTTGCTACAAACGGTGAGAAAACAGCTTGTGGGAGCCTTTGTTCCTTCAGAGGAGTAATTGCCTTTGATGGGCTGTTAATAGGAGTCATTATGCAGTTATTAAGAAGGGAATGTGATGAGCCCAGCTCTGAATTGTTCAGTTCAGGGGGCTCCTGGTTTAATGTTGTTTTTGCCTCTGCAAATAAGGAGTCACGCTACTTGCCTGGAATCCTCTAGAATCAGCGGTTTTGACCTTTGAACCCAGCAGGTTGGGACAATGCCTGAAGGTGCCAATTACCTCCTGGGGCACCTAATGGGAGGGCAGGGGTGGGGAAAGAAAAGGAAAGGAAGAGGTGAGAAGGGAGGTAGGAAGAGACATCGAGAGAGGGATGGAATGATGGAGGGAGATGGGAAGAGAGAAGGCAAGGGAGAGAAAGAGGGAGAGGGACCAGAACAGAGCGTCAGTGAGCAGAGGGGGGCAGGGGGAGGGGGTAGGTGGGGGGAGAGAAGATAGGGGGAGGGGGAGGGGGGAGAGAAAAGGAAAATGGAAAGAACATTAGCCCATAGGGTAAATTCTAGAGCCTGAATTCTGACCCATCACCTGGGAATGCCTTCCAAATGCTGATTCTCAGGCACACCCAGCCTTGCTGATTTAATTTCTGTATTTAATAAGGTCCCTGGCGATGACTCTGCATGTTCAAGTTTGAGAAGCACTGATTTGGAGCTCACCAGGGACCTCAAATGACCTAACAGGCCCGGGGCCTGGAGTGGGCCATGTCAGGGCCCAGGGGACTCTCCAAGGAGGAGCAAGCTGGGTTGGATCTTGCTGAAAGCTATGTTAGATGGAGCAAAGTGCTCAGGAGAGAAATACAGCAGAAAGGAGTTTGGAGAGGGCTGGGGGCGGTGGTGCGGGGGCACTTTGGGGCAGGTGGTCAGAGGTGTCACCAAGGTGACATCTGCAGGGAGACCTAAAGGAGCTGAGGGAGCCTGGGGGATCTGGAGAAGCCATGCCGCTCTTACAGGGCAGACTCTGTTCTGAGTTCTTCACTGTGTTAGCTCATTTAACCCTGACACGCCCACCCCCTGGGGTGTTTGGCCACGCTGAATTCAGAGCCGGGAGAGACTTGAGCGGTACCCCCGAGCACAAGTGTGAGTCTCTGGTGCAGACGGAAACAGCCATCTCCGCCCCCTCCTGGTTCTCTCTGTGACGCTTCCCAGCCATCACCTGCGTTGTCAGGGCATCTGCCTGACACCCAGTCCTGGCAAGTTTGGCTTTCTTCCTGAAGCCAGAGACCCTTACACTTCACCTAAGAGGGTGGCTGAAAATGCAGTTGGTTGGCCTGGGTCGAGGGGCCACTGGCAGGACAGCTAAAGCCTTCTGCACAGCCCCTCCTTTCATGAGCCGTGGCCAGGAGGGGGACCTGCTCAGGGTACCTGAGACTGGTCGGGGTGGGTGAGGCATGCTGATTCCTGGTCCCACAGCCAGAGCCTGAACCATCCAGGGATTCTGGCCAATTGGAGCCCAGAGAGAGCACAGCGGTCCTCTGTCTGGGGATTTGTGATGCCAGGTCCCAGGAGTGGCTGAGGAAGAGCAAACGCAAATGGAGCTGGGATTGGGGGACCAGGTCCTAGTTCCAGCCAATGCCACTGACTAGCTGTGTGACCCTGGGCAAGTCACTTTACCTCTCTGGGCCTCAGATTGCGTATATGTAAGATTGCGAGAATAAAGAGAGTACCTACTTATAGGGTTGTTTGGCACATAAATGGTATCAGCTGTCAATCATAAAATCAGTAGGAATGCACTTTATCTGTATCATCTCGCTCTTATTACCTCTCTGACTTCCTCTATGTTTGGGTCAGCAGTTCGGTTCGGGGACTTTTTCCTGCCTGTGGAGGAGTCAGGGTTGCGTGAAGAATACCTCACCCAAGTTTGAGGAGTTTGTAGTCGCCTTCGGGGCCAGGAGGAGGTTACTGGTCTTCTCTGCAATTTACAAAGCTCCCAAGTGGCTGCCTGGCCAGACTTTTCCATTGGCTGCCCCTGGTGGTGTTTGGAAATGGATGGCAGGTGTTGGGGGTCTTTTGAGAAGCACCTTGTCAAGCCCAGAAGGGACTCTCTACTTCCTTCCCACCTTCCACTTCGGGGCTACGTCAGCATGTGCAGTCGATGGTCAGTGGGGACTGACCCCTGGACACAGTCCTAAACAGCTTTAAATACATTCAGGATGTCATCTTAGACCTGAGCTTGGACCTGGGGATGGTTCAGAGCCTCTGCCACCTGTCGGGGTTTTCTCAGGCCTCCATGGTCCAACTGTTACAGGCAAAGTTCAGACTCCTCCTTGTGGTGCCCTTGGCCTTCCAGGACCTCGGCCGGCCTGGCCCTCAGACCTCCCTGTCCTGGCCTCAGGGGCCCTCCCTTCCCCCAGCTCACTGCAGCGGCCCCCGAGGCCAGAGTGTACTGTCTGTGTCTCCAGACATTTGGGAGAGCTGGTCTTCCTGCCCAGCAAGCCAGCTCCACTCCCTTGCCCTCCTGGCCGACTACTACTGAGTCCACCGTGGGGCCCACGGCTCTCAGGCACTTCTTCCTGCCCTGCCCCTGCCCTAGTGGGCATGTGCCATCAACTTACTGCCCTCCTCTGAGAGGCTGTGGGCTCCTTGCTGGTTCAGCATCCCTTCTTTCCAGAATATACACGACATCCTCCTCCTCCAAAAGCCAAAGGGCTCCTCCGATTGTTTTCTAGAATCAAGTCTCTCTCGTTACATTTTCTGCTTCTGCTTTCCACCACAATGTCAGGGAGTTCTCCTTTCCACCAGTGAATGGGGAGGAGAGAGGAAATAAAATCTGGTGTTTGTTTTGCACGACTAGCACGAAGCCAAGCTTTATCAGGCCAACCATATCAAAATGAAAAGATCTGGCTGAAATGCTTTCTCTTCCCGCCCTTTCCCTTCTCCCCTCCCCATCCTCCCAGGGCTGGCTGTTCCACCCCAGACTGAGTGAATCAGAATTTCTGGGGAGGGGGTGGGACCAGGCCTAGGTGTTTGGTTTTTTTTAAGGTGTCCCAGGTGATTCTAATGGCAGCCAGGGCTGAGAACCACTGCTTCAGGGTAAATGTTGTCATTGGGACTAGAAATCCCAAAGGCCAGAGACATGGAAGGGAAACAGCAGTAGCTACAGTGCTATTACTGGAACATGGCTTGTCTCTTTTTCCTTCTTCTTATTGTCCTTCACAGTGGCTCCATTTCAAGCCCTAACCTCAGAGGCACAAGATGGCTGCAGCAACTCCAGGCTTCACATTCCCTTAGTTTCAAGTCCTCAGGAGAAAATGTCCCACTCATGGCCTACTGCATCTCACTGGTGCTTACCCTCTCTCTCTTCCTGGTTGGCTTGTCTCTGGTTGTTTTCATTTCTACAAATAAGCTTTCTCCAGCAGGTGGACGGGTGCAATTTCAGTTTTGGGGGTGTGTGTGGATATTCATAATGGGGAACCTGTGAGGGGCTGTAGGAGCACAGAGTGAGGTTACCGGCTGGGAGAGGGGTCAGTATTGTAATAGTTAAGGGGAGGCCTAGAGGAGAGGGTGTTCCCAGCAGAGGAACTAGAATGATTTGTATTAAGAAATATAGTCTTCGTCCTATTCCTGGCACCTCCTAAAACCCTTGGAATTTCTTAAGTGGTAAGAGGATAAAGGTGTCTCTTGTTATTTATAACAAGCCCCTTTCAACCACAGCTGAGTTTATGTTAATGAGGAGCCTTTTGGAAAGCCCCTAAGGATGGGGGGGTCTGGTTGCCAGGGGAACCAACCAGAGGGTTGGGGGATCAGAGGGTTGGAATTGAGTCCCTCTGCCACCCCACACCCGCTTCTCCTGGGAGAGAAGAGGGGGCTGGAGTTTGAATCAGTTAACCAGTGGCCAGTGACTTAATCAGTCACGCCTGTGTAATGAAGCCTCCATAAAACTGCTAAAGACAGGGTTCCGAGAACTTGGAGGTTGGTGAACAAGAACACAGCATATGCCAGAGGGCGGCGCACCCCAGACTCCCCTGGGACAGAAGCTGCTGTGTCAGGACCCTTCTGGACCTCACCCTGTGAATCTCTGGCTGTTCATTTGTGTCCTTTGTCATAAACCAAGAGTCTGGCAGGTAAAGTGTTTTCCTGAGTTCCGTGAGCCACTCTGGCCTGGGAACCTCCTGTTTACAGCTGGTCTGTTAGAAGCACATGTGACACCCTGGACTTGCAGGTGGTTTCTGAAGTGGGGGCAGTCTTATGGGACTGAGCCCTTAACCTGTGGGATCTGAGGCCACGTCCAGGTAGACAGTGTCAGAATTGAGTTAAATTGTAGGACACCCAGCTGGTGTTGCAGGATCGCTTGGAGTGGGAAACCAGCCCCGACATAGTCAGAAGTGTCCCAGGCGTCCTTTGAGTAGAGGAGTGAGAGTAGGCAGAACACAGGGGTGTTTCCTTTGCAGAAGGTAATACGTGTACGTGACTTAGAAAGGTAAACGGTTTTAAGAGTTAAACGTTAAACAGTGCCCCGTGAGGCTTCTGCTGTAAAAACTGCAAAACTCTGTTCCCCACCCCCCGATCCTGCTGCTCAGTGGGAACGGTTTTTCTGTTCTTCTAGAAATGTCTTCTGGTTTCTACTTCCATATTTCATTGTTCATGCTGCTCTTTCTTGATTTTTCCATTCTAGATACTGATGACTTCCTACTCTGGAAGATGGGGTTTTAGTATTCTTACACCTCCCCTGCCCTGGTGGGCTGAATACTGCACCCCCCCAAATGTCCCTGCCCTAACCCCCCAAACCTGTGAGTGTTACCTTATATGGCAAAAGAGACTTAGCAGATGTGATTAAAGTTAAGAACCTTGAAATGAGGAGATTATCCTGGATTATCTGGGTGGGCTCGATCCAATCACGAGTCCTTAAAAGTGAAAGGCAGTAGAGCAGGTCAGAGACGTGACAAGGGAAGATGAGGCAGGAGAAGGTGGAAGCCCCGTTGCTGGCTGTGAAGGTGGACAAAGGGGGCCACGGGTCAAGGAATGTGGGTGCCTCCAGAAGACGACCAGCCCTCCGCTGACGGCCAGCAAGGAAATGGGAACTTCAGTCCTCCCCACGGCAGGAAACCGAATTCTGCCAACAACCTCAGTGGGCAAGGCGAGGGGTTCTCCCTGGAGTCCCCGGAAGGCGTGCAGCTCTGCCCACACCTTGACTTTTGCCCAGCGAGACCCACGAGTGTTAAGATAATAAATTTCTGGGGAATACCCTGGTTATTAGGGCTCTGTGCTTTCACTGCTGAGGGTGCAGATTCAGTCCCTGCTCGGGGAACTAAGATCCCACAAGCCGCTCAGCGTGGCCAAAAAAAAAAGGGTAATAAATTTGTTGCCTCAAGCCACCAACTTTGTTCCGCAAATAGCAGCGATAGAAAACACACCTCTCACTCTGACACGCATACTTCCTCATGCCCTTTCCTTCTGATATATTAATAACTATAATTCAAATTTCAGTGTTTATATAAGATGAAACATTGTGCCCAGCCAATCCATGTAGTGTACCAGAATTACATTTGTCTCTCTTTTTTGTTTTTCTTGGAGTTAATAATTGCCTTTTTTGTTTAATTTCCTGTATATTTATGAATTCAGACCTAAATATTTGGTAACACTATCCATCAGGTGCTTAGTTGTGAAAAACAGGTCGCACTCTAGCTCGAAAAATTTGTTATAGGATGCTCACCGGCTCCAGAATCTCCAGGGTCAGGCCTGGAGACATCACACCAGGGACAGTGCTCAGACCACAGGGCTGGAGGTCAGAGACGCCAGTCTTCCCCTGCTGTCCCTGAAGGTTAATGCCTTCCCCTCTACTTGCTCTTGAAAAGCAGGTGTCTGTCATTGACATCTGCTTCTTACATTGTTTTCCCCCAGAAAAGAAATCTCAGGTGGATCCACTGATTGGCAGGGCTGAGGTCACATGTCTACACCCTAGCTGCAAGGGAGGCTGGGAAAGCTCCAAGTTCAGCTGGGTTAGTTGCTTCTAGATCTGCTGCGTCCTGGAATCTCCCCACAACCTCTTTCTGGATATTTTCCTTGCCTTTCTTCTGTGCTGGACTGTCTCCAGTTGGATGCTCTGATGGAATGAATGGGCTTGTCAACTGCAGACTTCACTTTTTCAGTGCTTTTCATTTCAGTGGTTTTCAATTTTTGCTGCACATTAGAATCACCTGGGGAGCTTTCACAACTAGGCTGCCTGACCCCTCCCTAACTAATGAAATTAATTTCTGGAGGGTGGGGCTCTGGGATTGGTGTGTTTTTAAGGCTCCCCAGGTAATTCTAATTGCAGGTAATCTTGAGACCCCTGCTGCAGGGTGATTTCGTTCAGCTGTCTTGAGAAACTAATAGCAGAAATGTAAGTAGATTCTGTAAGCTTGTAATCATACATGTCAAACATTGTACACTCTGTCCCCCTCTACAACAGAAACGGGAAATAGTATAGAGTAGGTGCAGGAAGTTGTGTTTTCTCTGACAGAAGTTAATTCTAAATTAAGTATCCCTGAAAGAAAAGCAGGGAAAACATTTTTGCCTGTCTATCATTTGTCCTTGGAGGGCACAAAACAACCGTGTCAGCACCCGGAGCTCTTTTCTCTTGAGTTGGTCAGACTCCCCCATGAAGAACTTTCCATTCTCCTGCCCTTTTTTTTGCCAGCATCCTGAGAGCTGAGTCGGGAAAGAAGAAGGTGGATCTCGACGTCTGATATGTAAGCTTGGATTTAATTTCCTGTTTTCGGCACGGGTCCTCTCTCCCCAGAGGTCCTTGGTGTCCCCCAGAGTAGAGATCCTGTTTTACTCTCTCCAGAGAATCAGCTTCCAGTCTTCCACTGGGGCAGACGGGGCATTTGGTCAACTACGAGGAGTGGGAGAGGTGATCAGCATCTACTTGCTTCTTAGCTAGACGCTCAGCTAATCATCTTCTCAAACCTACTTCCACCCCTACTGCCCCTGCTGCCCGGGGCTGCTGCTGCCTGGGGCTGCTGCTGCCTGGAGGGGGGGGGGGTTCTTCCGTGTAAATCAGGCTGAGTCCAGTGCTCTACTTGACCCTCTTGGTTCTTCTCTCTCAGTTACAGCTTATCCATCTGCTTCCCATCTTCCAAAATTTTGTTCCTGCTGTTTCTCATTCTTTTTGTTCCTGTGCGCTTATTCCTTTAAAGACTCCCTTTACTACAGTTTTAATGGGGTGGGGGGGAGGAATCACAGGTGAATGTGTCTCATTTATCATCTTTCATCAGAAGTTTTCACCATCACCACAATAAGAATTTACTGTATCACTTTGTGTGGACAGGGGAGTTATTTTAACTTTAGGGAATGGCTAGTTTAATTATTGCAACGTTAACTGTTCAGGTGTAATTTATTTTCCATGAGGCACAGATTTCACTGAACAAAATGACCTTCTGGAACCTTCTGGGGTGATGGGCTGTGTGAGAGGAAAGGCTCTGTGTTGAACACTGATGGGACAAACTTAAAAAAATTTTTTTTCGTTGCTTTGGTTCTTCTTTGCTGTGCATGTCTTTCTCTAGTTGCAGCGAGTGGGGGCTACTCTTCATTGCGGTGTGCGGGCTTCTCATTGCGGTGGCTTCTCTCATTTCGGAGCTCAGGCTCTAGGCACATGGACTTCAGTAGTTGTGGCACGTAGGCTCAGTAGTTGTGGCTCGTGGGCTCTAGAGTGCAGGCTCAGTAGTTATGGCACATGGGCTTAGTTGCTCCATGGCACGTGGGATCTTCCCAGACCAGGGCTTGAACCCGTGTCCCTTGCATTGGCAAGCGGATTCTTAACCACTGTGCCACCAGGGAAGCCCCAAACTTTTTTTTTTTTTAAGAGACAACTTGGTTCCTGTTTTGCACAGAAACGTGGTGGAATGTACCACAGATGCCGCTGAGTGCGAGCTCGGGGATTTATGCCGTACTTCTGGCTTCGTGTGGGTTTCCATTCACGATTGCTGCTGGAATGTGTTCTATGGACTTTCTTTCCCAAGAGCTAGACTTGTGCATTTGATTTTGTTTGGATAGAAACATTTCTGCCTTTGTTGCCAAATGCCAGGATTTGTGAAGTTGAACTCTGAGCTGTAAACTGAAATAAAAGGAGTCAGAGTGCCTGGGTGTTGGATTTCCAGGGAGTTGTCTTGAAAGAGGGATCCATGTCGTTCTATTTTTGACTGAGTAGTTCAGTCAGGAGTTGGAGGTGAGCCGAGGGGTTAGGGGGTCCTTGGGAGAACTGTGGTCTGTGTGGCTCCTGTCTGCTAGCTGGGGAGGAGGGTAGGCACAGCTGTGGCCACGTTGAGGACCAGGTTACTTGAATAAGACCCCAGACAGCAGGTGGGGAAGGAGGCGTCTGGAAATTCGGACTCTCGGCTGCAGGACGGTTGCCAGCCCCAGCGAACTTTTGACGAACCATTTCAATGTTTTATCCTGCCTAAGGTGGAGGCAGCTCTGGGGAGTAGAAAGAGGCCATATTACAAGGAAGGAACCCAGACCCTGCTAGTTAAGAGAGGCCCCCCGCCTCCCACTAACTCTCTACAGGAGTTGGCAAACTTTTCCTGTACAGGGCCAGATAGCAAACATCTTAAACTTGTGGGATATTTGGTCTCTGTTGTATATTCTTTTTCTTTTCATTTTTTTGCATCTCTTCAAAAATGCCAAACCGTTCTTAGCTTGCTGGCTTACAAAGAGGTGGAGGGTAGGATTTGGCCCGTGGACTGTAGTTTGCAAAGCCCTGAATCACATCACTCTGTTTACTTCTTTCATAAAACCTCCCACATTTGACTTATTTTGTTTATATTCTTTTTCCTCTGCTAGTATATGAACTCCACAAGGGCCAAGGCTGTGGCAACTTTATTCTCTGCTCTGTCTTTAAGTCCTAGGGCAGAGCCTGGCACAGAGGGGGTGCTCCAATGTTGGTTGAATGATTAAATGCACTATGAGTTCTCATTTCATCTCTGGTAACTCATCTGTAAAACAAGGATGAGACCTAGCTGGTCTCTGAGGGACCTTCCTGAGTTCAAGTTCTGAGATTCTCATTCACCGGTGAGCGGAGGGGTCAGGGGTCCTTGGGAGAACTGCGGTCTGTGTGGCTCCTGTGCTAGCGGGGGAGGAGGGCATTGTGGGGCTGGGTTCACATTATAGCTGTGTGGATTCTCCAGCCATCTCAGCCTTCTCCTGCGTGCAGGGTAGACGTAAAGCAGTTCGGCCCTAGGAGCCGAGGGCTGACTCTTGCCTCTCACCCGCATCCTTCCGCAACACTGGATCCGTTCTGCCTATGCTTAAAACCGGATTTTTCTCTGAAAATGATTCTGATCCTATCAGTCCTCTGCTGATAGTTTGCTGCTCCAGCCCTTGTCTAACAGGCATGATAGTCAAATTATGTAACAACTGATAGGATACAAGCACAGGCACTAACCAATCAGGGCAGATGCTGGATGCAAACAATTGGAGCTGCCATGGCAACGAGCATAGCTATGCTCTCTGCCTACTTCCTCAGCCTCCCCCCACCCCATGATTCTCCACCTGGGCATGAGCATTCCATGCTGCCCTTCTTTGTTCATGCTTTTTCTTGCACTTGGAATGAACTTCCTGAGCTTTTCTTTTGCCTGGCAAACTCCTATGCATCCTTTATGACCCACCTTGGCTATCAGCTCCTTTGTCCCCAGGCACACTTAATTGCTCCCTTTTCTGCATTCCTGTAGCACTTCTATGGCATTTTTATTTTCATTGACTTGGGTGTGTCTCTCCTCTGGACTCAGTTCTCAATGCCTGGCTCCTAAAAGCCTCAGAAAATGTTTACGGAATGAAAGGGATTGAAGTCAGAAGAATGAAACTCGCATGGCAGATTTCAGACCATGAATCCTCTCCTGGGTTTGGACACTTGGCTTAATTGCTGTTGCCAGTGGGCATTTTTGTGAGGCTCTTGCACGTTTAGAGAATTGGATGGCAGCACTGGGCAGCTGGCCCTTTAAGAACTGGCACTGTCCTAATGGTGCCAGGCCACTGCAGGAGGCAAGCCATCTGCAGGGGGTGGAGCTGTGAGGCTGAGGGCGTGGGTAAGGCCTCTTAGCAGTTGTCCTTTCACCTCTCTGTGCCCTGGTTCTCTCACTTATCCTCTGAAGGGATTACTAGATGCCCTCTGAGGTCCCTTCCGGAGGTAAAGTGTCAGGGGTTCCATGAAGAAGTGTTGGGTTATCAAATCGGATCCTTTTTTTAAAAAAAATATTTTTATTTATTTTTGGCTGTGTTGGGTCTTTGTTGCTGTACACAGGCTTTCTCTAGCTGCGGCGAGCGGGGCTGCTCTTCATTGCAGTGCATGCACTTCTAATTGCGGTGTCTTTTCTTGTTGTGGAGCACAGGCTTTAGGCACACAGGCTTCAGTAGTTGCAGCACATGGGCTCAGTAGCTGTGGCTCATGGGCTGTAGAGTGCAGGCTCAGTAGTTGTGGATCACGGGTTCTAGAGCACAGGCTCAGTGGTTGTGGTGTGTGAGCTCAGCAGTTGTGGCTCGCAGGCTCTAGAGCACAGGCTCAGTAGTTGTGGCACGCAGGCTCAGTAGCTGTGGCTCGCAGGCTGTAGAGCGCAGGCTCAGTAGTTGTGGTGCACGGGCTTAGTTGCTTCGTGGCATGTGGGATCTTTCTGGGCCGGGGCTCGAACCCGTGTCCCCTGCATTGGCAGGTGGACTCTTAACTGCTGCGCCACCATGGAAGTCCCCAAATCAGATCCTTTATCAAATACGACCTATTCTTTAAATGCCTCCACCTCTGGGAAGTTTCCCAGGCGCCAAGTCAGAATCCCTCTACCGTGCAACGTGTGCACAGTGCCGCTATAATCCTAGATCAAGGCTGTCTGTACAACACCTAAAGGTACCTGATGGCTTCTGCTGCTCAGCCTTCCCACACTCTGTGCCCATTTCATGGTGAGGCTCAGAGAGACCAAGGGAGCAGTAGAGGTTGTGCTCTGCAGCCCACCCCTGAGGTCACTTACACACTGGTGACCTCCTGCCTCTTTCCTGGTCTGGACGTTAGGAAGCCTTGGTTCTCTCCCCAGCTCCGGCCTCTACTGCCAGTGGGGCCCTGGACAGGTGTCCTTTCTCCTTCAGTTTTCTCATCTGCAAAGCCAGGAGTTGGGTAGTGACATCATGTCCCTTTTGGCTCAGACGGCCCGCTTTGCTGTCACCCGGGGTCCCGCTGCTCACATCACAGTGCAGTCCAGTAGCTGAAGCTCAGGGCACCCAAGTCCTCAGCCATCATGAGCTCATTGCTCTGGCGATCCTGCAGTGCGGGTGTGATGGGCTCCTCACTCACTGGGGGAGACACAACGAGGACCTTTGACCTTCTCTGAGGTCCTCTGGTTAGACAGTGGGAGCCAGGGTCAGAGCCTCTGACAGTAAACCTCACAGAAATTTCACTTCCTCAGACCCCTGCCTGAGCCCGTCCCCTCCCGGGGACCAAAGCATATTACAACCCGACCTGCATGAGTTTTCTGGTGCTGCTGTACAAACCGCCACAAACCTAGTGGTTTAAAACAACACAGATTTGTTTTGTAACAGTTTTGTAGGTCAGAAGTTTGACACGAGTCTCACTGGGCTGAAATCAAGGTGTCTGCAGGCCTGCTTTGCTTCTGGAGGCCCTAGGGGAGCAGCTGCTCCTTTGCCTTTCCAGCTTCTAGAGGTGGCTCGTGACCCCTTCCTCCAGCTGCAAAGCCAGTGGGTTGAATCTCTCTCTCTCTCTCTCTCTCACTTGGTACCTCTTCTGCCACTTCATCCTTTATCACATCTCTGACCCACTCTACCTCCTCTTCCACTTTTTAAAGGACTCGTGATTAGATTGGGCCCATCTGGACAATGTTCCCATCTAAAGGTCCTTAACCTTATTCACCTCTGTAAATCCTGTGGCCGTTTAAGGTAGCATATTCTCAGGTTCTGGGGATGAGGGCGTAGACATCTTTGTGAGGGTCATCATTCTGCCCACCACTCCACCCCACTCTGAAGCTTGGGGCGTGAGTCATGGCAGTTTTCCTGTGCTGGAGAGGCACCTCTTCCTGGGAGCCCTCCCTGACTACACCAGGCAGAGGTGGCCGCTCTGTCTCTACACTCCCACAGCCCCAGGTGTGGCAGTGCTCATTCATGGTAGGTCTCCCTCGCTGACTGAGAGTGTGTGGGCAGGGACCTGACCTTCTCTCTGGATCCCTGGTGCCTGGGGGTGGCGAGTAAGCACATAGGGCTGGCCTGGGGAACGACATCACACGCTGTTGGGCGGGATGGAAAGCTTCCCCAGCGGTCCGACAGGAGCAGACAGTGCTGCCCTAAGCATACTTCCACTGATCCTTTTCTTCAGTCCCGGGACATCTTGGCGGCAGGTGAAGCGTGGATCGTAATCCCCGTTTTACAGGGGCTCTGACAGGTTCAGTGACTGCCCGGGCTCCCAGGGGAAGTGACAGAGCTGAATTCTGACTTGGGCCTCCTCGCCTTTTCTCATTCTCTTGCCCTTATCTCACTCAATTATTCTTTATTCCTCAAACCACCTGTTATGGGTTGAATCGTGGTCCCCACAGATTTAGACGTTCAGGTCCTAATTGCCAGTGTCTCACAACATGACCTTATTTGGGAATAGGATCAATGCACATGTCGTGAGTTAAGATGAGGTCATACTGGGGTTGGGTGGGCCTCTTATCTAGTGGGACTGGGGTCCTTATAAAAGGGGGAAATTTGGAAGAAGACCCAGGCACACATGCACACACACACACATGGGTGAAGATGAAGGCGGAGGTTGGGATGATGCTTCTACAAGCCAAGGAGGGCTTCCCTGGTGGCGCAGCGGTTGCGAGTCCGCCTGCCGATGCAGGGGACACGGGTTCGTGCCCCGGTCCGGGAAGATCCCACATGCCGTGGAGTGGCTAGGCCCGTGAGCCATGGCCGCTGAGCCTGCGCGTCCGGAGCCTGTGCTCCGCAACGGGAGAGGCCACAACAGTGAGAGGCCCGTGTACCGCAAAAAAAACCCCCAAATACATGCCAAGGAACGCCAAAGATGGCCAGCAAGCCACCAGCAGTCAGGAGAGAGGCCTGGAGCAGATTCTGTCTCACATTTGTCTAGAAGGAACCAAACCTCCTGACACCTTGGTCTCGGACTTCTAGCCCTCAGAACTATGAGTTAATACATTCTGTTGCTTAAGCCACCCGGTGTGCAGTTCTTTGTTTTGGCGGCCCCAGGAATCTATGACACTGCCCACAGACCAGTCCTCAGAGGTGTTATGAAGCCTGGCTGAGCTGACCCCTCCTGGGCCTCCAGCCTCCTCTCCTGCCCCCTCCCTCCCCTCCGTGAGCTCCAGCCACACCGGCCTTCCATGTATTCATTTCTTAACAGCTTTATTGGGGTATAATGGACATACAATAGGCTGTATGTAAAGTGTGCAATTTGACAAGTTTTGACATGTGTATATTCCTGTGCAACTGTTACCACTATTAGGATAATGAACAGGTCAGTCGCCCTTGGCGATACCTCTGCCTGGCCTCACCTCCCAGCCCAGGCAACAACTGTCACTATAGATTAGTTTGCATTTTCTAGAATTTTACATAAAGGGAATCTTCCTGTTAGTGTTCTTTTTGTTTTGCACACTGGGCTTTTTCCAGTTTTTTAGAACTCCTGATGCCCTCCTGCCATGTGGTCTGAACTGCCTCTTCCTGTCCTCCCGCCTGTTAATATCCCTCAACTCTCGTCAGTTCCCCAGAGCAGCCTTCCCGGAACCTCCCGGACCAGGAGGGCTCCCCATTTAACACACTTTGCTAGCCCTGCATCCGCCCTTGGACACAGCACAGGAGCATCTCACATCATCTGTGTGACTGATTCATGCCTGTCTCCCCCACCAGTCTCTACAAGGGGCAGGCCTGGGAGGGATTCTGCTCACCTTTATCCCTGGCACCTAGTAGCAGGAGATGGCACAGATGGGGCACCAGAGGGACAGGTGCACACCTGCGATGGGAGCAGCAAAAGCACCGGGCTCGGGAGCTGGGTCTCTGCAGTCAGCTTGCCAGTGATCTTGGGCAAGATTATCAGGCCTTCCTTCCTCTGGCTCCAATTTCCCATCTTTTTTTTTGGCCGTGCTGTGCGGCTTGTGGGATCTTAGTTCCCCGACCAGGGATTGAACCCAGGCCCTTAGCAGTGAGAGCACATAGTCCTAACCACTGGACCGCCAGAGAATTCCCTCCAATTTCCCATCTTTAAAATGGGCGCAATAACAGTACCCACCTCCTGCGTTGTCATGAGGTCAGGAGGATGTGATGCATGGAAGGAGTTTCCGAAAGCACCTGACACACAGTTAGCCCTCAGTAGTGATGGTCAGGCATTGTGGGGGCTGCCAAGGAATATGACAGTTCTGTGGCTCCCAGCAGAACTTCTCTTCTTCCAGATGGTGGGCCTGCGAGGCTCGTTCTCCCGCCCACCCCCAGCCTGTCTTGCTAACAAGCCCCCTAGTTGCAAGCCTCTTGGTGGATCAGCAGCGCTGGAGAATGAACCGAGTGGGGATAAATCACTGGCGCGAGCCTTGTTCCAGTCTGGTGTTGGGATTTCAGTGGCTGCTGACCGTGCTATGCGCTACTCAAGTCCTCTTCCTGGGGACTCAGGATGGATTTATTCAGCACGGATGTTTATGTGGCGGACGCTGAGTAATGGCCCTGTGGGGCCCATTGGAAGGTAGAGCCAGTGGGTGGGCAGGCGGTGTGCAGCTGTGGCTGTGAATTTCCCACCAACCCAACGTTAGAAAGCTCTGGAACTCCTCAGTCTTCAGGAGCAGCCCCCGTGGGGTGTCTCCTGGCCTCCACCCGGACCTGGCTTAGCGTAAGAACAGGTTGGGACAGGCTCTTGAGTGAGCCCGTCTGTCTAGGCTGCTGTGGCCATGCCCAACTGAAGGAGCCCTGAAGACAGGGGAAGGGTAGCATCAGGCTCCGTGGAACCGGGGGAGATGCTGGGCCAGGCCTGGGTGAGGTCTGGGCTCAGGGCACAACTCCAGAAATTACAGTCCATGTGAATGGCGGCCCCTGGGGTTGTGCAGTGTGTATAACCTGCGTGGCTACGCATGGCTTCCCTGTCCGGGGTCCTGGTTTGTGGATTAGCCTTTCAAGGCAAGTGCTCAGACCCTTGGGAACATTGAGGAAGGCAGTGAGGAGTGACGGGAAAAGCTGGCGATCTGTGGGCAGAGCAGATGGCACAGAGTCAGCTCTCCACTATAGCTCAGGGCCTCAGGCAAAGCACCCTCAGAGCCTCTGTTGTTTCATCGTTAACACAGGGATCATCTGACATGCCTCCCTCACTGCACAGGATTATTGAGGATTATGTGAGCTGGGGCGTGCGGAATCTTTGTAAGCTGCTGAGTAGGATGGGCAAGTTACTGCTTAGCTTTTTGTACCCTGGAGCGCACGCCGCGTGCGGGTTATGGGTCTTCCACATTATAGCTGTCCCTGGGAGAGGTACTGGGGCGCTCACTGCTTCTGTGTGAGCTTTTGGTTTTCTGGGTCTTCCTGGGGACTGGAGCCAGCCTGAGAGACTCAGCTGGGTGGATGTTGAGGGGTTATGGGGGACCCGCAGAGGAGCCGCAGAGCAGATCCTTCCACACAGCCCCCTGTCCCCGGGGACTGCGCAGCTGAGGGCAGCCAGGGGAAAGCTGACTGCGGGGGCTTGGAGCAGCCGGGGCTGGGGATCCCATTCGACATGTGATTCCTGAGGCCCAGGCAGCGCGCTGCGCAGTGTCCCCACGTGTTGTCACCACACGCTGGCAGCAGGCCACAGTACTTAGTGTCCAGGGTGGTGTGTTCCTGTCTCCTGTGGTCTCGGGTGGAGGTTAAGAGGGTGGGCTCTTACAGTTCTGTGGCCTTGGGCGAATTGCTTTACTTCCTTGGGCCTCAGTTTCTCTACCTGTAAAGTGGGGATAGTAATAGAACCTCCCTCCTGGAGTCGGCCGTGAGAACTCAGTGATCTCAGAGCTGCATGCAGACCTAGAGCTCAGGGGAGGCAAGAGAGAAGAAGCACCAACAGAAATAACCTGCCTGGGGATGGGCGCTAATGGTTTGGTGAAGCCGAGGCCCTGTTATCCACGGGGGTCACCCGTTCCTGACCTTGGAGAACTGGGTGCGGCTCCTTGCGTATCTGGGGCCGCCTGTGTGGAGGCATGCTCTCGCCCTTCACGCCTGGGGTGGGGAGCAGGAGTTCCCTTGTCTGCTCGCTGCCCCAGGAACTGCTAGGATATTTTTCGGAGGGAAAAGTTGCAGCCATAAAAGTCCCCAGAACAAAACCCAGTAAATCTCAAAGACTCACATAAATGAGGTGGTCTCAGAATACTGACGCGCCTTCACAGACCCCAGGACAGACACACACAGAGAAAGGCCCAGATGCACAGGTCCCCTCCACAGCGTCTCCCACTGCATTCCTGGTGGTTCCACGTTCTTCTTCTGAAATCTCAAGGCAGCACCGTGGAGGAGAGAGGCGGCATTTCTGTGCAGCGCCACCAGCTGGTCCTGGGCTCCAGGTTGTTTGGAGAAGTTGCAGGGCAGTGATGTCTCTAAGTCACTTCTGTCTCCCAGGATGAATCGTGTGGCTTGAGGCTGCACCTGGACTCCTGACAGACGAGAGTGGGGTCCAGCCATCCATCAGCATTCTGGAACCTTCCCCCGCTGCCCAGGGTGGTTCGTTCACGGGGGGCTCTGGCCTGGCCAGGAGGCACCTTTCTTAATAGGAACCTGGAAGCTCATGGCAAGGGGTCAGGCACAGGCTGAGCTGGGTCTCTGTGTGGGGAAGGAGATTAGAGGCCCAGCGCTTGGAGTCTTATGTTTGAGGATTTCCTTCCTGAGATCAAAGAGTCTGAATGGATTATTTTAATTAATAATAATGGCCCAAAGAAAGATCACTTATTTAGTGCTCACTCTGTCAGACAACAAGCTGGGGGTGCCTCCTACGCGGCCTGGTTGTTCCTGGGCCCCGCGTGGCCCAGTCTCCGTGGGGAGCTGCTTTCAGAGAATATTGTGTGGCCCCTCGGAGGTGATTAGAGGTGGTTCACTTGCTGACTCGTCTCTTGAGGAATATCAAAGGCAGGAAAGAAGCTTCTCCGCACGGAGAGTGGATTACTTTAGAAACACTCTTCTCCACACTTCTCTCCAGGGCCTTTCATGTGGTTCTGTCCCCAGAACTCGGCCTCACGCTCCATGCTCCACACCAGAGCCTCCTCCCTGAGAACCTGCACACTGCTGCTTTCCCCTCCGCCCTCCCACTTAAATACATGCAGATTCCCTTTCTGCCGTGGTGTCCTCAGTATAGTGTGCTGTTTCAGCATCACAAAAAGCCCATGAACCAAGCTGGTGAAGAGAGAATTCTTTGGGGGAATAGGGTGTGGAGAGTGATAACTGCGTATACGTATAATTTAATACCTTTTTATTTTCACATATATTATTCCTAATAACCTTCACATCACAAGTCAGTGTGGTCAACAGTGGTGTCCCCATTTTACAGATGAGGAAACTGAGGCACAAGGAGGCTAGGGAATCAGACACAGGTGTTTCTGAGTCCAGAGCCCAGACACTGCGTGGAACAAAGGCACAGCTTCGCCTAAAGGCGCGTGCTTGGCATATTTCCTTTCGTCTGCCTTTTTTCTTTAAAGGGCCACCTCTTCCAAGAAGCTTCCAGTCTTCAGATTTGCAGGGCTGCACTGTCCACAAATACCCTCGTTTATTCCTCGTTGATTTGCATTCCATCCTGCGCTGCCCGGGTGGCGTGGGCGGCAATAAGGGAAGGAGCAAGATGTCCTCGGGTTCCCTGGTCTGTATGCTGTGTTAGTCAGCTCCGGCTGCCACAACAGAACACCACAGATTGGGGGACTTCAACATCAGAGGTTTATTTTCTCAGTTTTTCTGGAAGCTGGAAGTCTGAGATTGAGGTGCGGACAGTCTGTGAGACCCCAGGAAAACTTGCCCATCCTCACCTTCTGGTGAGGCCTCTCTTCCTGGCTTGCAGGCAGCCACCTTCTTGCTGTGTCCTTATGTGGACTTCCCTCTGTAGGTTTGCAGAGAGAGGGAGGGAGGGAAGGAGAGAGAAGGGGAGGAGAGGAGAGTTGGGGAGGGATGGAGAGGAAAGTGGGTAGAGAGAGCAGTGGTATCTCTTCCTCTTCTTATAAGGACACTAGTCCTATTAGATTAGGGCCCCACCCACGTGATCTCATTTAACTTTAATTATCTCCTGAAAGACCCTGTGTCCAAACACAGTCACATTGAGGGTTAGGGCTTTGACATGTGAATTTGGGTGGGGTGGGGGCTCATAATTCAGTCCATAACATATGCCCAGCCAAGGGTGGTGGGCCCTAAAGGGACTGTGATGGGACAAGGCAAAAAGGAAGGAGGAGACCCTTCCAGACCATCAGAAAAGGAGAAATCTAGGGCAGGTGCTGCTCAACTGGCTCAGAGAAAGTGCTGGAGAGAACAGGGGGTTTCGGAGGCCATGGGGCATCCCGTGTGGTGGTGCTTGGACCTTTACTAGGCGTGTGGCCTTGTACTTGTGACTCAACCCCTCTGAGCCTCTATTTCGTCATCTGGAAAATGGGAATAATAGTAGTATCTGCTTCACTAAGTGGCGTTGAGGATAAATTAGGGGATTTATCTAAAGGGCTTGGCCCTGTCCCTGGCACATTGTGAGACAGGGGAGTGGCAGTGACGGTGTTGGGCCCCTTGAGTTCCAGGGTGGGGTGTGAGTTGGGGTGGCAAGCGTCACTCACATAGGAGTTAATCTCAGCGATCGATTAGAGAAGAGCTACTGGGCTAGGCCAGGTGTGCGGGCAGGGCCTGGGTGAGGGGGCTCTGAGGCAGACAGGAGGGGACAGATGTGACTCGTCCTAGGGCCCCTCAAGGTTGAGGAGAGGCAGGGTCTGGTAGGCAAACGAGGCCGGAGGGCAGTGAGACGTTTCGTTACTGAATGGGACAAATGCCAGCGACAGGAACGAGCCCGGTTGGGGCGTCAGAGGCCAGAGTGAGGGGCCTGGGGACCTAGTCCTCAAGTCCTTCACAGGACACGTCTCACCTTTCAGCTCAGCGTCCCCTCCCTTCCCTTCCGACAGGCGAGGCATGACGCCAAAACGCGCTGCTACTAAATGTAGCTGGCGGCATTCATGAGTCAGCAAGCTGTTTTATTTCGTCAACTGAGATTAAACCTTTTCTTCTTTGGCAAAGCGCAAAGTTTCTTCCGTACGATTTCTTGTGATCAGGGTCCTTTTAAAGGACGGGTGCTCAGAAGTGGGAGCACCAGAGCGTTCTGTAACTCAGAACAATGCATGCTGTCTCCCCACGGTGGCCGGCGCTTACCTGAAAGCCACTGGTGACTGAGTCTGCAAGGCAGAGGGGACACCGAGGTCACGGGTCAAGGAGCTGTAGCTCTGCGTCAGATGGCATTTCTCACCCAGAGTGGCAGAGAATCAGTGCCGGGAGCCTGTGTTAAAGGACTGGGGCACTAGCCTGGGGTGGCAGAACGTCCACCTGAGACGTCCTCTAGGAAGATTTCCATGCATCTTTGTGGGAAACGATGCAGGTGCAGGTAGCCCCCGCTCCAGATCTGAGTCACCTGCATCCCTTTCACATTCTCAAGGCTCGGGGAGAGATGCCCACACGTCAGCCTCCTCTGCCCTCTGCCTGCTCCCAGTGCATGGTGACACCCCCATGGTGGGTGGGGTGGATTCCATGGCCACCTCCCACCATCTTGCCCCGCCCACACTTGGCCGGGTACGAGACAGGCGTCGGTGGTGCTTTTCCATCCTGGGGAGAGGATAAACAAGCTCTGGGTTTTCCGCCCGTGCTGTGTGTGTGTGTGTGTGTGTGTGTGTGTGTGTGTGTGTTCCTATTTAGGACTGGGAGAAACTCAAAGTGAACTTTCTTGGAATCTCTGGAATTTCTTGGCAAAGCCTCATCTTGGGAAGGAGGAGGCAACCTGGATGTTTGCCGTCAGTGGCAGGAAGGTGGGTTTTCCTGGCGTCTCGCTGGCTTGAAGACATTCTTCTTCTCCTCTGTGGGAGCCTCACGCCCGCCTTTGTGCTTTGGTGGACCTGTGTGCAGGGCTGAGTAGCTTTGTGCTTTGTCAGCTGCTGGGCTGACTCCTGCCAGCTGATGGTGATGACAGCACTGAGCAGGCGCTTCCTCTGTCCAGGTCAACTGCTTGATACTTGGTAGCTCATTTCTCTCTCACAACAGCCCTCTGTGGAAGGTACTGTTCCTTTCTGCACATTCCAGATGTGGAAGCTGAGGCCCAGAGAGGTTGTTTAACTTGCCCAGGGTCACACAGCTAGAAACAGAGTCAGGACTCAAATCTAGACTTTCCAACTTGACGTGTGGCTGTGGGCCAGAGAGTTTGCTTGGCTCTAGCTGGCTTTAGCCTCTTGCTGGCCCTCCTCCTGCCTAAGTTCCCCCAAAGGCCCTTGCTGTCTTCTGGTCTCTAACCCCCTACACATGTGCTTCCTTGGGCTGGAACGCCCTTCTACTTGGCCAACTCCCACTTATTCTCAGGACCTGGCTCAGTGACCATTTCCTCCAGGAAGCTCTCCCTGACTGCTCCCCACATCCAGGCTGGATGTCTCTCTGTGTGGTCCCATGGCACCCTGGGCTTCCTCCCAGCAGATGTTGACCACCCACTGGTATAAGTGGGGCTCTACTTGTCCATCTCCTCCACCAATGCAATCGTCTTCAGGGTAGGGCCTGCTCACTAGATGTTTGATGAATGAATGAATGTTAACTCGAGTCTCTTGCTGTAGTGTCTGGTCAGCACTGCAGCCTGGTTGCTGGGTTTCCATCCCTCCTTGCCTCCCTGTGCCTCAGTTTCTTATATGGAAGATGGAGAGACTCACAGGGTATATGAGTGAACCCACGGGAAGGACTCAGAATAGCCCTGGCCACCCTCAAGCTGGCCTTATTCTGTCCGGGTGGGGCAGGAAGGCTGTGCCCGGGGCTGACCTACTTCTCCCTTAGGCGCTACTCCCCCGGGTGAATGACTCAGCATTTGGAAATCTTTTTTTTCTTTTTTAAGGAGTCACATCATTCCCCCATCAAACTAAAGCTATTAAGTGAGGTTAAATGCCAGCTGACGGGTGGGGGTGGGATGGCCAGCAAGAAAACCGTCCAGATAAAAACAAGAGACCCGTTGCCATGGAGGACAGAAAATAAAATGTGTGTGTGAATGTGGGGGGACGAGGAGGGGCTGAGGCAGGAGATGCAGGAATTGGGATAAGAAATGAGACTGGAGGTAGTGCTCGTGGCTACAGGCCTGTAGATGCCACAGCCTACAGACCTTGAGCCCTGAAGCCCCCCTAGACTGTCCCCCAGGGAGGAAATGTGTCACCTAGCGGGGCTGTGACTCCTGGGGGAGGGTCCTTTTCTCCTTCAGCCCGTATTCTCTCTTGCAGTCCTTTCCAAACTCCACTCTGTACAAGAGTCCCACCAGCGGCTCCAAGAAGAGGGTTCTGTGGCGCGGCGCCCGAGGCTGGACCGCAGATCTGTGCCACCTTTGAATTGGGGCCGAATTGCACATGCCTTGCGATGAATCTTGGATTTTTTTTTTTTTTTTTTTTTTACTAATTGGAGCGGGGACGAATCATAGATTTCCGATTTTATGTAAAATTCTGCTCAGCGCATTAAAGCCATCCCTTTTCCAAAAAAAAAAACAAAAACAAGAAAACCGAGGGCAAGACCACTCCTGTGTCCCCTCCTGGGCGTTCACAAAGCACGTTCACACGCAAAGGGCCTCGTGCAGTCCCACAATCAAGAAGTCCTTGGAACTTTGTGTAGGCCAGTGTTTCCCTGACTACTTGACCAGGGAACCCTTTTCACAGCATATTTTCATATTACCCCCATCAACTTCCTGTAGTACCAGGAACCCTTTCCCCTAAAAGGGACTGGTACACTGTTCACATCATTGAGATTGAATTGACTTTTCTTTCAAAACTTAAAATGAAAAACCAAATAAAATCTGTATTAGTTTCCTAGGGCTGCTGTAACAAGGTACCATAAACAGGGTGATTTAAAACAACAGACAATTTTTGTCTCAGAGTTCTGAAGGCCGGAAGCCTGCAATCAAGGTGTCGGCAGGGGCGTGCTCCCTTTGACGCCCGTAGGGGAGGATCCCTCCTCGTCTCTGGTAGCTTCTTGTGACAGCATCACGCCAATCTCTGCCTTTGTCTTCACATGACCACCTTACCTCTGTGTGCTGTCTCTGTGTCTCTTCTCTTCTTATAAAACTGCGAGTTGTATTGGATTAGAATCCCATCCTAGCTCCATGTGACCTCATCTTAACTAATCACATCTGCAATGACACATCTGCAATGGGAGTTCACTGCAACCATTCGGAAAGGTGCTTTCTCCACCTTCCGAGACCAGGCAATGACGTTATGTGCAGTTAGTGTGGATGGAGGGGTGACTGCCTGTCAGTCACTGTGCGTGCAGAGTGTATTACAAACAGCATCTCATCGCACTTTTCCACAGTCCTGAGAGCTGGGCTCTGTTGTTATCCCTGTTTTATTAGGTGAGCAGGTTGAGTTGACACAGCTGGCCAGTGGTGAACTGGAGTTTGAAGCGGGGTCTGTGTTTCTGCACTGCCCTGGTTCTTATGCTCTGTGCTGTGCAGCTTCTGGTGGAAATGAGTAGCTGGCTTCAGATCAAGTCCCCGTGTCTCCCAGGTGCTTTTTCCACTTGCTTAATTTTTTTTTTTTGGCCTTCATATATTTATTGGCCATTTAGATTTGACCTTTAGTGAATTTATGTCAAATTTATGTCCATATCCTTTGCCCACTTTTCTATTGTCTTCCTATTGTAAATTTGTGAGAACTCTTTATATAGGACAGATACTGACACTTTCTCTGTAAAATGTAAATATTTTCCGTAAATAGTTGTCTGTTTGCTTAATTTACTATATCTTTTGCCATCCAAGAATTTAATATTTCTTGGCTAAGGTATGTCTTTTTTTTCTTTTATGCACTTTGAATTTCCTAGCTCCATTAAAATAGATTCCCCAATACCTACTTTGTATTTTCTTGTCTCCTAAATTATATGATTTTTCTTGTTTTTCTTTTTGCAGATAACATTTATTCCAACTAGAACTTATTTTTGCCAATAGAACTTATAGTTTGAGGTAGGGATCTGACACTATTTTCATCCAGAAAGATACCCACTTGGGCTAGCATCATTTGTTAAATAAACTGTTCTTTCCAGTTGAATTCCATTCACTTGTTTTTCTCCAGGGGGAATAAGGCTGGGAAAGTGTCTTAGAGGAGGTGGGGTTTTGGGAGCTGCAGGAATGTTGGGATGAGGTGCTCTGGTGAGGGAGGGGCCTGTGCAAGAAGGGAAGGGAGTTGGGGACAGAAGGTTCGACAGAGGAGAAGAAGTTACGGGGTCAGAGAGGCAGGTTAACTCCTGTTCCAGGGGCACCCCTGGAGGAACCAGAGCTTCCGGCTGGGGTGGGGCCAGCGCTGCTGGGACAGGGATACCTGTATGGACAGAGAGTGCCCTTATTCACAGGGTGTGGTCCCAAGGGTGTGGAGGTCTGGGGTGTTGATGAGAAGGCAGAGCACAAGGCCTGGGACTTGGGGAGGGGGGATTCCCCAGGGCATGGACAGCTGAGCAGGAGCCCGGTCCCCTGGATGCTGTGCCCGCCCACCTCCTGGGCACTCACCTTCCCAAGCACACCAATGGGTTCTTCCTGGAAGCACCTGCTACTCTGCCTGGACGTGTGCTCACCCTGTGCATGGGGTAGTCTGGAAACGCTAATTGATTAACTAATGTCTTCAGGAGCAGCCCGCACTGCGGGATGGGTGACCTTTGGTGTATAAACCCACAGTTTGCTTGGCCCTTAGGTGGGCAACTCTGAGCAGTGGTCTGCACCCTCTCCTAGAGGTCCCCAGAAGGACTGAACCCCAGTTGCTCATGGCGATGACCTTCTTGTGGACATATCCTTCCCTCTCTCCTTCTCCCGCTCCCCTACCTGTGCTTCCTGGGACCCCCTTGATCAACTCCTGGCACTTGCATCCTTATCTCAGGGGCTGCTTCTGGGGAAACCTAAACTCCTATGTTAGGTCAGCGCCCCAGAGGGCTGGTTGGAACCATCCCATCCCTCCTGCTTCAGGCACTGTTGGTCCCAGGGTTTGGGGGAGGGGAGTGTGAACCTCTGGAGAAGGGAGGAGAGACTTGCAGAGTTTGCCACCTGGGAAGGCTCAGCATTGGAGGTTGTGAGCAATAGAAACTCAGCTCTAACTAGTTTAACCCCAAAGGGGGAAATATTGACTTACGGGACAGAAAAATTCTGATGATGACAGTAGCCTGCAGCATGGCTGGGCCCAGGGGCTCCAACCGAGTCAGCAGTTCTCTCTCCATTGCTCACCTGCTTCCCTTGTGGTTGCTTTCATTCTGGAAGGGGGGCAGCTTTCCATGTGGTGCCCCTACCCCAACCTCAGGTTTATATTCCACTAGCTTAGCAACCCCATTGGAAAGAGTCTGCCTCGCTTCTAGTAATTTTAGGCAACACCCCAGCCCTGACTCTCACTCCGTAAAGCCCGGGTGAGGGACCAAAGTCTGAGCCAATCCTTGCAGCAGGTAGAGGGTGTGAGCTGACTGGCCAGGTCTGGTCCTGGGCCACCCACCCTGGGGAATGGGCTCAGTCTCATAAGATTGGAGGCCTTGTCTCTTCCTACAAAGATGGGCTCTGTTCCCTGTGCAAGAAGGGACAGGAAAGTGAAATCCACAGATGAGGATGGGCAGGTTGGGTTGGCGCGGGACAAAGGAGAACAGAACAACCGGGAGAGGAAGGCAAAGAGCCATTGGGCGGAGGGAAAGGAGACAATTTCAGTGACTTTATTGTGGAGGCCAGGCTGTCAGATGCCTGCCCTGAAGCACTGTTATGAGAAGACAAGGATTGAAAAAAAATAGGTTCAATGTTTTTGGAGGGGGGTTTATTTTAAAACTTTTTATTTTGAAATGGTTTTAGATTAACCCAAGATTTGCAAAGACAATACAAGTTTCCTGTGTGCCCTCATCCAGTTTCATGTTAACACCTTACATACCTGCGGTGCGGTGCGTTTACCAAAACTAAGAAATTATCATTGCTGCGCCACGATTAACGCAAGTACAGACTTTATTCAGATTTCCCCAGTTTTCCCTACTGATGCCCGTTTTCTGTTCTAGGATCCAGTCTAGGATCCTACATTGCTTTTAGTCATCGTGTGTCCTTATCTCATTTATAGTCATCGTGCGTCTCCTCCAGTCTATGACAGTTTTTGCCGTGTTTCCCTGCCTTTCATTACCTGGACCTTTTTGTAGAGAGGCTGTCAGATGGTTCGTAGAACGTTCGTCAGCATGGGTATAACTGACGTTTTCTCCCGAGGACACTGAGCTTATGGATCTGGGGATGAAGACCGCAGAGGTGAAGTCTTCTCAATGCATCGTATCCAAGGGCTCAGGATACCAACGTGACTTCTCACTGCTGCTGTTAAGCAGGTGGTCACTGGGTTTAGGGGCTGCCTGCCAGGTCTCTCTACCGTAAAGTTAGTATTTCCCCCTTTCCACACTCTATTGGAGATGCAGGGCTTTGGATGAGTTTTGTCCTGGGAATGGGGAGCAGATGCCCTCTCTTCCTCCCTGGGTTCTCCCTCCTCCCCAGCCAGGCCTCCATGTACACCTGCTGGGGTGGACGCTGGTGCCATGTTCTCTGTCACTCTCCAGGAAGGCTGGCGGTGGCTTCTCCTTGAGGGTTCTGAATCTCAAGGCCGTCCTGTCTGCTGGGTCACAGAACCGTTGTGTTTCACATGCAGCCGGTTTGGGGCTCTAGTTGTGCATATCTGGATTCTAATTGGGAAACTTGGGCCAAAGCCAGATGTGGTGCTGCCCCAGCTTCCTGGAGAAACCCGGAGTTTTCTCCACGACAAAGATGGTCTAGTCCAGGGAAGTAAGGAGAGTTTGCTCGCAGAAGCGGGAGTAACTGAATTACCTAGGAGGCCAGCGGCGCCTCTCACCTGCTGGGAGGAGATGGATGTCTCTACTGAAAAGAAGGAGGTGGGGCGTGCTCCAGGTGACCTGAGCGGAGGGCTCACAGAGCCGGGGAGGACACCAGCCCTGGCCCGAGACGTTGGTGACAGCCCGTTTGCCAGGGTCTCTGCTGACCAGTGGCTGCTCTCTGGAAGTGAAACATTTTGCAGATTTACTCATTTGGGTCCTGTTGGCAGTTATGTTCTGAAAGATAATCAGCTGTCGGAGCAACTAAGACCCTGTGCTTTAAAAGGAAGCTGAGGACTTGCCTGGTGGCACAGTGGTTAAGTGGCCAATGCGGGGGACATGGGTTCGAGCCCTAGTCCTGGAAGATCCCACATGCCGTGGAGCAACTAAGCCCGTGCACCACAACTACTGAGCCTGCGCTCTAGAGCCCATGCGCCACAACTACTGAAGCCCACGCGCCTAGAGCCCGTGCTCCGCAACAAGAGAAGCCCGCGCACCGCAACGAAGAGTAGCCCCCTGCTCAACGCAACTAGAGAAAGCCTGCAAGCAGCAACAAAGAACCAACACAGCCAAAAATAAACAAACAAACAAACAAATAAATAAATAAAAGGAAGCTGAGCCTGTAAAAGTAAGTGTGGTTGGTGACCCAGAAAAATCGGAAGTTTGTACAATTCCTGTGCATGTATGGAATTCGGGCACTTTGGCTCCTACTGGCATTGAGGGGCAGGCTGGGAAGACACTGGGCTTGGATTTGGTGTCAGCCCCGTGAGCTGCAGGCCTTGGCTGCACCCTTTATTAGCGTGGGGTGACCTCAGGCAAGCGACCTGGCCTCCCGAGCCTAGCGTCTCCTCTGAGAAATGGGGATAATAATAGTGCAGCCATCTCGTCTTGCAGCTCAGGGGCTGTTTGGATTTGAGGTTATTCGGCAGGCAGGCAATTAAAAAAATATATATGCATGAGGGATATTTTCTATTTGGCCCAAGAAGGAGAAACACGATTTGGGCACTGTGTGCCTGAGGCTGAGAGGGGCCCTGGGGACAATGTGGGACCCTAACCAGGAGGGCCCCTGAGCTGTTTGAGCCTGGATCCTGCCAGGGCGGAGGAAACATGGCTGGCCAGCACCTAGAGGGTTTTGTGCTCTGGGAAGTGGTGTCTGAACACCAGTGCAACGGCAGGGTGGGACGTGTCCCCTGAGGGGCTTGTGGACAGCAGTGAAGAGGCCAGAGTAGGGGAAGGTGAGTAGAGAGTGTGCCTGAGCTCACAGGAGCCCCAGGAACACCCGGGAACAAGGTTCAAAGAGGCCGAGACCCTGAGGGTGGTGGCCTCGAGCTGGTGAGATGCAGGCTCAGTGGTCATGGAGGTTCCCAGATGGTACCACCTGCAGGGGTGGCCGAGGACACTGGGTCACTGTAATACCTACCTCCTAAGGCTGGGGGTCAGGTGAGAGCACCGGGGGGGCAGGCATTGTGACAACTCAAAGTGCTATGATAAGCTCCAGTGCACCCTACCCAGCCACCTCGTCATCGCTCTGAGCCTCAGTTTTCACATGTGCGAAATGGGGATGATGAGAAGGCTCTCCTTCCCCTAGAGTTGTTACGAGGATGGAGTGACATAAATATGACTTCTTCTTAGTGGCTGAATAACATGCACAAAGTCACAGCTGAGAGCATCAGTGTCAGATTCTGTTTGACCCCGTCATAATCAGCGTCGTATCCCTGCATAGCCAACGCTCAGCAGATGTGGGTGAAGGAATAAGTGAATGCTGTTCCCATGTTCCACAGTGTTCCATTAAAGCTCAAAGTGCTATTTGTAGAAGTCCTGTTATGAACACACTCCCACAGAAACAAGTAGGACCTGAGCTCCGAGCAATGAAGTTCACTGAGGGCTGGTCTGCAAGCTATTGCGTGTTGCTTTCTTTCATCCTTGTAATGATCCTATGAAGTGGGTCCTATGACTAGAACCCAATTCCCACTGAATATAATTCCCATTTTGTAGCAAAGGGAACCAAGTCTTGGAGAGGCCAGGTGATTTGCCCAAGGTCCTAAGGAGGTAAGAGGCAAAGCCAGGATTTGAATCAGGTGGCTTCCTCCAGAGCCCAAACGCTCCAGCCCTTCATTTTGCAGTTGATGATGGCAGAGAACTTGGTCCCAGGTATCCAGTGGGCAGGCCAGCCCCGGACCCCATCTCTGGTTAACCAACCCAGGCTCCCACCGTACCACTAACGAGCAGTTTCCAGGAGGTTGCTGCCAGGAAACAAGACCCAAGGCCTCCTCCAGGAATTACATTAGGGGCTTAAGAGGCAGAGAGTGTTTCAGAATAGCTATTGGAGCCGACAATTATTATTTTTTTGGTTCGATGGGTAAAATTTCCCTCTCGCTTCTTACTCCCCTGCTAAAGGACTCAATTGAATAAGTAAGAGAAACAGCAGCATGTGTTATTTGAAAACTGTTTAGTGCAATTACCTTCGCAGACTTTACTGAATTTGAAAATGATAGATGGCAAATCTTAATTTCCCAAACGCTCCACTCCGGCAAGCAGTTTGTTAAAGATTAGCAGTGCGGCTAATCACCGGTGCATAATGCCCACGAATACACGTTTTTCCTTTTTATGAAACACATTATGCTAATCACCCTGTATTCCATTTTTCAATAAAAGGTCAGCAGAGCACTGTTTGTTCAGAATGTGCAATTTAAACTTCATGTCTGTCATTAGAGATAATCTAGGTTTGCTGTATCAAGTGGGGTTGTCATAGAAACCAGACCCCGCAAGCTTTGTTTATGGCCTTTGGAGAATAAACACTTTGCATTTATTTCTCTGGAAAGGAAAAAAAAAAACATCAGAAATCATCGAACAATTAAGTAAGGTTTGAAACAGAGCGATAATAGCCCAGAAGAGAGAGCTATGTCATTCATCAAAAATCAATAACTGTCACACAGTTGGTATACCCGGGCATTCAAGCAGGTAACTGACGGAAGTGGTCAAATGTTTCCCCTGGAAAGAACAAGTAAGGGAGAGCGGATGTGTTATTATGTCAAGTAGAGAATTAATTTAAATGTGCTAATGGGCTTTATCCAAGCTAATAGACCCCTGAAAAATATTTTGTATAAATTGCATCAAGTGCCTGATTAGGCTTTTTTTATGCCATATATTTGGATATTCACTTGTGAACCCCGAATAGCCGAGATGATTCCATAGCATGGTTTTTCTGATCTTCCTCCTGTCGTTTATAAGGACCCTCCCTGGAAGCAGTTCAGGGATCCTGGGCTTCAGCATTTTAAGATCCTGCTTGAGTAGCTTCACCATGTTTATCAAATCGAAATGCAGGATGATGCCCAGTTAAATTTGAATCGTTTTTTAAGCATGTCACAAATATTGCACGGGGTATACTTATGCTGAAATTATTGTTTATCTGAAATGCAAATTTAACTGGGTGTCCTGTATGAAATCTGTCTTCCTGTGTCTGAAGGGTCCAAGGGGGTGAGGCGGTCACTCTCTGAGCTCCTCTGCCAGCCTCAGTCAGGCCTGTGCTGCTTTTAATAGGGGAATGAGCAGTGTGTGCATGGGATGCGGGTGCATGACTAATCCTGTTAGTGTGGTTGTGGCTCTGATTTGCCTGAGGCACCAAGCAAAGTCAAGTGCAAACAAGTCAACCACTTGCAAATGACCAAACAGCGCTCAGCCCAACCACCCCATAGTGGGAAAGCTTCTGGGCGTTTGCCCACCGAAAGAGGGTTGTTAGACCTCCTTTCCTGGGCTGGGAGCTAACTGCCCCCAGTTGTTTCCTGTGGTGTGTGATGCTCAGTTCGGGGCTGAAAGGGTGGGGTTCTGTGAACTGTGGCCCTGGCCATGGGCAACTTCATTGTTGTAACCTCCACCCATGCGACGCAATTCGCAGAGATCTGGTAACTGGCAGAAGGTGCATTCATTAGGCTGCTGTATTGGATTCAGGTTGATGGAGTGAAGTACCCAACACACATTCAGTTCAACACGTGGGAATTCAGTATCTGCTGCCCTGGCTCAGGCACTCAAGGGGACCCAAAGCCAGATGACGGCGAGTCCTCCAGGGATGCCTCAGCCAGCAGGGAGAGAGTCAAGCATAGATGTCACTCGAGAACCAGCAGATGGTCCAAGTGCCAGAGCAGAGGCAGAAACAAAATGCCACAAGAATGTGTGGGAAGAGATGGGTGTCACCCCGGGAGTCTGGGGAGCCTTCTTGGAGGACGGGGATTCGCAGGTGGTCTTTGAGGTGACTGTGTATTAAATCAGATTAGTTAACGCTAAAAGTATGTGTCTTACAAGGACACTCTCACTGGATTTGGGGGCCACCCTAATTCAGCACGATCTCATCTCCATCCTCAATTACCTCTGTAAAGACCCTACTTCTAGATAAGGTCACATTCTGAGTTTCCAGGTAGACATGAATTTTTGGAGGAGACTATTCAACCAACTACAGTTGCCAATGATGAAATCTTACAGATTTCACAAAATGTAGAGATTCTGCCTTCTCTTGAACAATCAGATCTGGCCCTGGTGGGCCTCCAGTAGACCGGGTCAGAGGGGCAACTGGCCTTTCCCCAGGCACACCCTCTCCAGGCACCAGGTGCCCTGCTCAGTTCTTCACCTGCCCAAGCCCTGCTTTAGTTCAGGTAGAGCTGTCACGCGACCTCTGTGAGGCTGGAGTCTGCTTCCTGCTCTCCCATCTCCTTCCCAACACGTCCTTCATGACATACACTCATTTATTCTATGCATGAGTTGCTGCTTAATAGTATCTATTTCCAGAGTCAGAAATATTTGATTCCAATTAGGGACACCAAGTTGAAACCCATGCAGTGTCAAAAATGCAGGTCAGGTGATAATTGAGAGCCCTGGGACATAGGACAAGGAGGGAGGGTGTAGGCTCCCAGACCAGGCAAGCCATGCAGCTCCTGCTCTGATCCCTGTGTGGTCTTGGGAAAGTAACTCAGTCTTAAGTAGCCTCAGTTTCACACCTGTGAAATGGGTATAATAACAGTTCCCTTCAATGTTGTTAGAACTTGAAATACTGTGTGTAAAGTGCCCAGCAGAGTCCTGGCATGTAGTAGAGGCTTAATAAGTGTCTGGTGAATAAATCATGCGTGAACTAGTTGTCTGAACTTTGAATCACTTACAGCTAAAACAGGATAAATGGTTCAGATGCAAATAATAGTGTCCAAAACACACTGATGAAATCCGGAAAGAAGGTGGTAGAATGTTCCAAGAAAGATTCTCCTTGGCCCTGCAATGCAATAAACTATGCATTTTTTTCAGTCAAAAGGGAATTCACTCCAAGATCAGTAAGTAGTCATTCCAGAGGTAGTAATAATGACAAACCTCAGTGGTTATCCCAACAGATGCAAAGTTTACATAATTAGGGAGCAAAGTCAGATATTTTTCCAACATCTAGGATAGCATTTCCAATTGTGTGTGTTCTAAAAAAGTTAATAGGTGTTCTGTGAAAAAAAAACCGTTCCTGGTTAAACAATTTGGGAAAATCCTCAAGTATAAGAGTTTTCTTTACTGCAGGAATTTTCAGAGGCTTTAATATGTTAATATGGAGTGTGAATTTCCTAAATTAGGATAGAACATGGAGTATCTCCCAAATATATTTGGGCAGAGAAAAACCACCTTCCCCCATACCTTTTTTTGGAACTAGCGCTGCATGGAGCACAGCACTGGGACGATTTCTGATGAATACTGTCTCCCCACCAAATGCTAGATATTCTTGTAGGTTTCAGGAGGGCTCCAATCCTTGATAGAACTGGCTGGCTGCACAGCCCTATGATTTCGGTTATTAAATGAAAGGCTGATCAAAGGGCTATGGAAGGAAAGACACTGGGCATTGAGCCTGTCTGAACGATGTCACCTTTAAGGCAACTGGTGAGAGATTCCTGTAGGCTGCCTACAGACGGACCGAATAGAAAGGATTGGGGAAAGCCAGGACAAGGGTCCAGCTGCCCCACGTGGGCTCCCATCTGTCTCAGCTTCCAGGTCCTCCAGGGCCAAATCTCATTTTCAGAGGAGCTTCCAGCTCAAGTGCTGGGACACAGATAGGGCTTCCTGGGGCCTGGGGTCGGAGGTTGCCTGTTTCTGAAGCTATCACCTTTAGGCTCCTTATTTCTCTGCCGCCAAACCCCACCAGCTGACTCTGCCCAGTAACCCCCTTCCCACCAAGACTCGAAGATGCAGGCAAAACTCATCAGCCTTACAATTTAAGCCCTAGATTCTACCTCTAAGTCATTCTTTTTTTTTTAAAATAAGCTTTCTGTTTTTAATTAATTAATTTATATTTTTTAATTTTTGGCTGCGTTGGGTCTTTGTTGCTGCACACGGGCTTTCTCTAGTTGCGGCGAGTGGGGGCTACTCTTCGTTGCAGTGCATGGGCTTCTCATTGTGGTGGCTTCTCTTGTCATGGAGCACGGGCTCCAGGCATGCGGGCTTCAGTAGTTGCAGCGCATGGGCTCAGTAGTTGAGGCTTGCAGGCTCTAGAGCACAGGCTCAGTAGTTGTGGCGCATGGGCTTAGCTGCTCTGCAGCATGTGGGATCTTCCCAGACCAGGGATCGAACCCGTGTCCCCTGCATTGGCAGGTGGATTCTTAACTGCTGCGCCACCAGGGAAGTCCTAACTCATTTTTATAACTCCTCTGCTCATATCTCTTGACAGTTCAGTCACATGACTCTCCTAGCTGCAAAGGAGACAAGGAAATGAGTCTTTGACCTGGGTGCCCTTGTGTCCACCTGAAAATCAGGGCTCTCTTAAAAAAAAAAAAAAGAAGGAGATACTGGGAGGATACTGGGAGGTAACTAGCAGTCTGCTACAACATCCTTAACTTTGGCCAAGACATTCTTTTTGTTGGTTTTATTGTATTTGTTTACTTTTTAAAAAATAAACTTTGGCCAAGACATTCTTTTTGTTGGTTTTATTGTATTTGTTTACTTTTAAAAAAATAAATAGTCACAGGTAGACTATTTTTCTTTTTAAATATTTACTTATTTGGCTGCGCCGGGTCTTCATTGTGGCAGGCGAGATCTTTAGTTGCGGCATGCGGACTCTTAGTTGCGACATGCAGGATCTGGTTCCCTGACCAGGGATCAAACCTGGGCTCCCTGCATTGAGAGTGCAAAGTCTTAACCACTGGACCACCAGGGAAGTCCCTATTTTATTATTTTTTAATTAATTTTTTAATCGGAGTATAGTTGATTTACAACATTGTGTTAGTTTCTGCTGTACAGCAAAGTGAGTCAGTTATACATATACACATATCCACTCTTTTTTAGATTCTGTTCCCATATAAGTCATTACAGAGTATTGAATAGCATTCCCTGTGCTGTACAGTAGGTTCTTTTTTTTTAGAAAGCACTTTTTAATTATTTATTTATTTATTAAATATTTAGTTATTTATTTATTTGGTTGTGTGGGTGTCTTAGTTGCAGCAGGTGGGCTCCTTAGTTGTGGCATGTGAATTCTTAGTTGCGGCATGCATGTGGCATCTAGTTCCCCAACCGGGGATCGAACCCGGGCCACTTGTGTTGGGAGTGTGGAGTCTTAAGCACTGCGCCACCAGAGAAGTCCCCAGTAGGTTCTTATTAGTTATCTATTTTATATATAGTAGTGTGTATATGTCATTCCCAATATATCCCTCCCCCTTTTCCCCCTTCATAAGCATAAGTTTGATTTCTACATCTGACTCAATTTCTATCTTGTAAATAGGTTCATTTGTACCATTTTTTTAGATTCCACATATAAGCAATATCATCTGATATTTGTCTTTCTCTGTCTTACTTACTTCACATAGTATGACAATCTCTAGGTCCATCCATGTCACTGCAGATGGCATTATTTCATTCTTTTTTATGGCTGAGTAATATTCCATTGTATATATGCACCACATCTTCTTTATCCATTCCTCTGTTGATGGTCATTTAGGTTGCTTCCATGTCCTGGCTATTGTAAATAGTGCTGCAGTGAACACTGGGGTGCATGTATCTTTTCGAATTATGGTTTTCTCCAGATATATGCCCATGAGTGGGATTGCTGGATCATACGGTAGCTCTATTTTTAGTTTTTTAAGGAATCTCCATACTGTTCTCCATAGTGGCTGTATCAATTTACATTCCCATCAACAGTGCAAGAGGGCTCCCTTTTCTCCACACCCTCTCCAGCATTTGTTGTTTGAAGATTTTCTGATGATGGCCATTCTAACTGGTGTGAGGTGATACCTCATTGTAGTTTTGATTTACATTTCTCTAATAATTAGTGATGTTGAGCAGCTTGTCATGTGCTCTTGGCCATCTGTATGTCTTCTTTGGAGAAATGCCTATTTAGATCTTTCGCCCATTTTTTGATTGGGTGTTTTATTTATTTTTTATTAAAAATTTCATACATGTTCACTGATGAAAATCTGAAAAATGTTGGCAATTTTCAAAAAAAGAGTTATCTATGACCACTAATCATGCTTCCTAGAGATAACTATTATTAACATTGCATATAAATGTTCCCTCCCCCTCCTGCCCAATTTTGAGGTCATGTCTTAAATTTGATATTATATCCTGCTTTTTCACCATATTTTTGCATGTCATTGAAAACCCTTCACAAGTATTTTTAACAATGACAATCATATGGCTGTAATTATATGTACTATGATTTACTTAGTCATTCCTCTAATGGTTATTGAAATTGTTAGCAATTTTTCATTATTAACAGTAAAGAACGTTTCCTGGGTTTTGACCTCATTTTGGATTATTTCCCCAGGGTTGATTCCTAGAAGTGAAATTACTGGTTCACATGGGCTGACCTTTGAAAGTTTCTTGATAGACAATGCCAAATTGCTTTCTTGAAAGCTGATTCACCTCACTTCCTCCAGGATTGAGAAGAAATATAGGTTTAAAAAAAACATGTTGGCCTTACTTTCGTGAGGGTGGTGGTCAACTGACTGTGGAAACATCCTCCTCTGTGCCCTATTACCTAACTGTCATCCTGTCACACAGCTGACGTCTTCGTGCTGTAGAAAGGACGGGGGTCATGGATACTGTAGCCCACAGATGGGCAGCCTCCATGATCTCATTAATGTTCCGGAGAGATCTTTGGCCACAGCCCTGTGCCTCATGTGTTGGATGAGGCAGACCATCTCATCAATACTGTCATTTCCACCCTTCTCAATGTTTTCCTGTTTCTGTGTGTCCCTGGCTGGTTCTTTGAGAGCAAGATGACCACTGCAGTCCAGCCTGTCCATTCTGAAGGGTCAGTTTCACTGATGTCCTTAGCTCCTTCCATAACCAGTTGCCTTGGTGATGTTGTCACCAACTCTTTAGGAGATGGACTTGAGGCCAATCTTTGGGGCTGTAACAGACACAGGGTCAGTTCCCCAACCAGGGCAGCAGCATCTGCTGTCAGATAAACCTGGATATGAGACAACCAAAGAAAGCTGAAGGTTTGCCTTCTGCAAGCCTGAAGAGGAGAGCTCTCTGCCTTTCCTTTTCAAAAACAAAAAAATTAAAAAGACCTTTTTATTTTAGAGCAGTTTAATATTAATAGCAAAATTGCAAAGATAGTATAGAGAGTACCCATATACCCACACCCAGTTTCCTCTATTATTAGCATCTTACATTAGCATGGTACATTTGTCATAATGCATGAACAGTTATTGACACATTATCACTAACTAAAGTCATACTTTATTCAGATTTCCTAAGTTTTTACCAAGTGTCTTTTTTCTGTTCCAGAACCCCATATAGGATGCTGCGTTATATTAGTTACCTTATCTCCTTAAGCTTCTCCTGACTGTGATAGTTTCTCACACTTCCCTTGTTTTTGATGACTTTGACAGCTTTGAAGAGTACTGGTCAGATATTTTGCAGAATGTCCCTCAGTTGGGATTTGTCAGTTCCACCCTCACCTCCCTTGGCTTTTTTTTTTCTTTTTTTAACATCTTTATTGGAGTATAACTGCTTTACAATGGTGTGTTAGTTTCTGCTTTATAACAAAGTGAATCAGCTATACATATACATATACCCCCATATCTCCTCCCTCTTGCGTCTCCCTCCCACCCCTCTAGGTGGTCACAAAAGCACCGAGCTGATCTCCTTTCCTTTGGCTTTTGGTAGGAGGACCACGGAGGTAAATTACCATTCTCATTGTATCAAGGGTGTATGCTATCAGCATGGTAGCACTGTTGGTGTTAACCTTGATCAACGGGCCTAGGTGGTGTTTGTCAGGTTTCTTCCCTGTAAAGTGACTTGTTCCTCCTCCTTTTATTACTGTGCCCTTTGGATGAAGGTTACTATGTGCAGCCCGTGCTTACGCACTGGGGAGTTATGCTTCACCTCCCCGAGAGCAAAGTATTTACATAGTTATTTAGAATTCTTTTGCGTGGAAGATTTGTGTATTCTTCCCCATTACACATTTGTTTATGTATTCGTTCATTTATTTATATCAGTGTGGATTCATGGCTTCCTTTTGTGCAGATTATACATATATATGTTTATAACAGCTTTATTGACATGCACCACACAATTAACCCATTTAAAGTATACAATTCAATGTTTCTTTTAGTATACCCAGAGTTGTTGGAATCAGGGCAGACACAGAATCACTTTCCCATCCAGGGCAGGAGCTGCTGTCAAATAAACCTGGACATGAGACAACCAAAGACAGTTGAGACAACCATAGCCACACTCAACGTTAGAATATTTTGTCCGTGCAAAAAGAGATCCTGTAACCATTAGCAGTCTCTCTCTACTTCCTCCTAATCCCCCTAACTTTAGGCAACCACTAATCTACTTTCTGTCTCCATAGATTTGCTTATTCTGGACATTTCATATTAATGGAATCATAAAATATGTGGTCTTTTGTGACAAGCTTCTTTCACTTAGCATGTTTTCAAGTTCCATCCGTATTGTAGCTTGTATCAGTACTTCATTTCTCTTTATTGCCGATTGTATCCCATTGTATGGCTTATGCCACATTTTATTTATCAATTCGTCAGTCGATGGATATTTGTGGTGTGGTTATTTTTTGGTCATTGTGAATAATGCTGCTATAAACACTCATGTACAAGTTTTTGCATAGATATAGGTTTTTAATCTCTCTTCAGTACATAACTAGGAGTGGAATTGCTGAGAAGTGAAGTGGCATCTCATTGTGGTTTTGGTTGGCATTTCCCTGATGGCTAATGACGTTGAGCATCTTAATGTGCTTATTGACCGTTTGTATATCTTTGGAGAAATGTCTATTCTGATCCTTTGCCCGGGTTGATAATTGGGTCAATTGTCATTTAAAAAACGTTTTTTAATTTTTGTGACCACATCGCACGGCATGTGGGATCTTAGTTCCCCTACCAGGGATCTAACCTGTGCTCCCTGCACTGGAAGTGCGGAGTCTTAGCCACTGGACCGCCAGGGAAGTCCCAATTGTCACTTTATTATTGAGTTGTATAAGCTCTTTATATATTCTAGGTACAAGTCCCTTATCATATATATGATCTTCAATTTTTTTTCCCATTCTGTGGATTGTCTTTTCATTTTCTTGATGTTATGCTTTGAAGCACAACATTTTTTACTTTGATGAAGTATAATTTATCTTTTTTTCCCTTTTGTTGCTTGTGCTTTTGGTGTCATACTTAAGAAACTATTGCCTAGTCCAAGGTGATGAAGACTTATGCCTATATTTTCATCTAAGAGTTTTAGTTTTAGCTTTTATGTTTAGATCTTTGATCCATTTTGAGTTAATTTTCAGATATGATATTTTTTTGGCCACGTCGTGCAGCTTGTGGGATCTTAGTTCCCCGACCAGGGATTGAACCCTGGGCCCCTGGCAGTGGCTGCTTGGAGTCCTAAGCCCTGGACCACCAGGGAATTCCCACAAATTATATTTTTATTAAAACATTCTTTCATACTAAATAAGTAAAAGGTAGCATGTAAACTGATGTACATTTGGTATTTCGTAATTGTCATCATCCACATGTTATAATATCCAAAATAGTTTTCTTTGATATGAATTGAGAATGTGAGGTGTCACTGTGATTATGAATATCTGTATCTTTATACCTCGATACCAGCTGGGAAAGCACACAAAAGAGTGTGTAACAACGTTTATGTATCCTTACAGTTTACTTGTTTCATTCAACATGATGAAGCACAAAAGTCAGAATGCATCTCCTGTGGCAAGACTTTTTTTGTTAAATGATGCAGCCACTTTATTTTATTTTTAAAGAATATTTATTTATTTACTTATTTGGCTGCAACGGGTCTTTGTTGTGGCATGCGGGATCTTTGTTGAGTCATGCGGGATCTTTTGTTGCGGCACGCAGGCTTCTTTCTAGTTGTGGCACGCGGGTTTTCTCTCTCTAGTTGTGGTGCACGGGCTCCAGAGCACGCGGGCTCAGTAGTTGTGGTGCGAGGGCTCAGTGGCCCCGCGGCATGTGGGATCTTAGTTCCCCGACCAGGGATCGAACCTGCGTCGATCCCTTGGAAGGCGAATTGGAAGGCGAATTCTTCATTGGAAGGTGAATTCTTAACCACTGGACCACCAGGGAAGTTCCCGTGGCAAGATGCTTACCTACAGAATTATGGAGCCAACAAAGCTGAAGTGGTCCCTTATGTCCTGAGAATACATTACATGGCCTCTATTGTCTGAGTATAAAAGGCTAAACTGGAAAAAGTGGGAACTTTACCAAAATTGGATTTTCCCTAACACAAGAGTGTAGCCTTGAGTCACCCTGCTGCCGCGTCATTGGATAAAAACCTTGGTGAAGCAATATGCCCTGGACGTTGTTGAGCTGCTTCGTGCCTTGGAGGGAAATGTAAAAACGAAAACAATGCCTCTGTCAAATGTTCTCATTCATTCCAGAATTAGTAAAGTCTGTTCCAGTGTTTTGAAGTAGACTGTGCAGAAATTGCCCTTTCCTTTCGTTGTGCATCGGGATGACAGTATTGATATCCCTTAGTGGAGCCAACTCCTGATTTTCATCTGTTATCTGCACAAGGACAACATCAAACAAAGATTCCTGTTTTCTGAACCTGTTTGGAAAGTTCAAAGACCTCCTGTGGTTTTTAAAATTTTAATTAAAAATTTAATTTTGACGGCCACTATGGAGAACAGTATGGAGATTCCTTAAAAAACTAAAAATAGAATTATCATATGACCCAGCAATCTCACTACTGGGCATATACCCTGAGAAAACCATAATTCAAAAAGATACATGTACCACAGTGTTCACCGCAGCACTATTTACAATAGCCAGGACATGGAAGCAACCTAAGTGTCCACTGACAGACGAATGGATAAAGAAGATGTGGCACATGTATACAATGGAATATTACTCAGCCATAAAAAGGAATGAAATTGAGTTATTTGTAGTGAGGTGGATGTACCTAGAGTCTGTCATACAGAGTGAAGTAAGTCAGAAGAAGAAAAACAAATACCGTATGCTAACACGTATATATGGAATCTAGAAAAATGGCCCTGATGAACCTAGTGGCAAGACAGGAATAAAGACGCAGACGTGGAGAGCAGACTTGAGGACACAGGGGACAAAGGGGAAGCTGGGACAAAGTGAGAGAGTAGCACTGACATGTATACACTACCAAATGTAAAATAGATAGCTAGTGGGAAGCTGCTGCGTAGCACAGGGAGATCAGTTTGGTGCTTTGTGACGACCTAAAGGGGTGGGATAGGGAGGGTAGGAGGGAGGGTCAAGAAGGAGGGGATATGGGGATATATGTATGCATATAGCTGATTCACTTTGCTGTACAGCAGAAACTAACACAAGACTGTAAAGCAATTGTACTCCAATAAAGGTATATAAAAAATTTAATTTTGAGATGAATGTAGATTCACATGCAGTTTTAAGAATTAGTACAGAGTGATCTCTTCTATGCTTTATATAGTTTCCCCCAATGGTAACATCTTGCAAAACTATAGTACAGTGTCACCACCAGAATATTAACATTTATACGGGCAAGATACAAAATGTTTCTGTCACCATAAGGATCCCTCTTTCTTGCCTTTTTATAGTTACATCCACTTCCCTGCTACCCCCATCCATTGCTGGGTCCCAAGCAACCATTAATCTGTTCTGCATTTTTACATTTTTGTCATTTTAAGAATGTTATATAAATGGAACCATTATAGTGTGTAACCTTTTAGAATTGGATTTCTTTTTTTTCACTCAGAATGATTCTCTGAAGAGTCATTCATTCATGTTGTTTATATTAATAGTTTGTTCCATCTTTTAAAATCTTTTTTTAAAAATTAATTAATTTGGCTGCATCGGGTCTTTTCGTTGTGGCATGCAGGATCTTTCGTTGTGGCATGCGGGCTCTTCTTTATGGAGCATGGGCTTCTCTCTAGTTGTGTTACGTGGGCTCCAGAGCGTGCAGGCTTAGTTGCCCCGCAGCGTGTGGGATCTTAGCTCCCCGACCAGGGATTGAAGACATGTCCCCTGCATTCGAAGACGGATTTTTAACCACTGGACCACCAGGGAAGTCCCTGTTCCATTTTATTAAGTAGTATTCCATACTACGTACCATAGTTTGTTTAACCATACATCCATCAAAGGACATCTGGGTTGTTTCCACTTTTGGCAATTATGAATAAAGCTGCTGTAAACACTCATGTACAGGTGTAAGTGTTGACATAAGCCTTCATTTCTCTGGGATAAATGCCCAGTAGTACAATTGTTCAGTCATATGGTAGTTGCATGTTTAGTTTTTAAAGAAACTGTAATAGTGTTTTCTGGAGTGACTCTACCATTGTACATTCCCACCAGCAACATATATAAGTGATGTAGTATCTCTGCATCCTTGCCAGCATTTGGTGGTGTTATTATTTTTTATTAGTCATTTGATAGGTTTGTAGTGATGCCTCATTGTTGTTTTAATTCCATTTTGACTAATGATGTTGACATCTTTTCATGTGCTTGTTTGCCATTGTATACTCTCTTTGATGAAATGTCTGTTTGTGCCTTTTGCCCATTTAAAAATTAGATTATCTTTTTTACCCTTGGTTCTTTATGTATTCTCAATACTAGTCCTTTGTTGGTTATGTATTTTGCAAATATTTCCTCTGTGTACCTTGTGTTTTTATCTTCTTAACAGGGTCTTTTATGGAGCAAAAGTTTTAAATTTTGATGAACTCAAATTTGTCAATTTTTTCTTTTATGGAACATGTTTTTGGTATAAAATCTAAGAGTGGTTTGCCTAGCCCTAGATCCCGAAGATTTTTTCCTCTGTTTTTCCCTAAAATTTTTACAATTTTATGTTTTATACTTAAGTCCATGATCCATTTTGAGTTAATTTTTATATCAATATAAGGTATGAGACTTAACACTTTTTTTTTTGGCCTACAGATGTACAATTGTCCTAGCATTGTTTAAAAGGCTACCTTAAAAAAATAATAAAAGGCTATCTTCCCTTCATCAAAATGCTTTTGCACCTTTGTCAAAAATCAGTTGGACATATTTGTGTGGGTGTTTTTCTGGGTTTTCTTTTTTTTTTTACCTTTTTTTTTTTTTTTTTTTTGCGGTACGCGGGCCTCTCACTGTTGTGGCCTCTCCCATTGCGGAGCACAGGCTCCGGACACGCAGGCTCAGCGGCCATGGCTCACGGGCCTAGCCACTCCGCAGCATGTGGGATCTTCCCAAACCGGGGCACGAACCCGTGTTCCCTGCATCGGCAGGTGGACTCTCAACCACTGCGCCACCAGGGAAGCCCTGGGTTTTCTATTTTGTTTATTAATTTGTGTGTCTATCCCTCCACCAATGCCACACAGTCTTGATTACAGTAGCTTTATTCTTCTATTTCAGAATTGTTTTTGTTCTTATAGTTCCTTTGCTTTTCCATATGAACTTTAGAATAACCTTGTCTATAACTACAAAAATTCTTGGTGGGATTTTGAAAGTAATTGCATTAAACCTGTATATCAATTTGGGGAGAATTGACATCCTTATTGTGTTGAGTCTTCCAGCCTATGAACATAGTATGTCTCTCTTTATTTAGAAATTCTTTAACTTCTTTAATCAGCATTTTTGTATTTATCAACATGTAAGTCCTGACAATATTTTGCTAGATTTATACTTAAGTATTTCAATTTGGGGGAGCAATTTAAAATGATACTGTATTTTCTATTTCAGTGTCTATATGTTCACTGCTAGTATATAGAAAAAAATAGATTTTTTTATTTATATAGATTTTTATATCAACTTTGTAAAAGAGAAAATGGCTTGTGCATTTCTTTAAAAAGATTGGAAAGAGGGACTTCCCTGGTGGCACAGTGGTTAAGAACCTGCCTGCCAACGCAGGGGACACGGGTTCTAGCCCTGGTCTGGGAAGATGTTGCAGAGCAACTAAGCCTGTGCGCCACAACTACTGAGCCTGTGCTCTAGAGCCCGCAAGCCACAACTACTGAGCCCACGTGCTACAACTACTGAAGCCTGCATGCCTAGAGCCTGTGTTCCACAAGAGAAGCCACTGCAATGAGAAGCCCGCACACTGCAATGAAGAGTAGCCCCTGCTCTCTGCAACTAAAGAAAGCCCACATGCAGCAATGAAGACCCAAAAATAAAATTAATTAATTAATTTTTAAAAAAGATTGGAAAGATGTAACAAAGTATTTGTTTTTATCTCTGATAAAATTTTAGGTGAAATTTTTCTATATTTTCTACAATAAGCATTCTTTTACTTACATACAGATACATATATATTTTGGTTTGTTGAAACAATGAAAAGTGATTTTATTATGAAAGTATGCTTTGGTCCCTAAATCAAATTTAATTTAGGGAAATTTGAAAATAAGTGTAATTTGAAAATAAGTGTAAATATAACTTTCAACATTTTAATTTGAAAATAAGTGTAAAGTTAATTTGAAAATAAGTGTAAATATAACTTTCAACATTTTATTATGGAGACTACTCAGTGATTACATATTATTATTCATATTGCTAATTTAATTATCATAAACTATTTAAACCTTGTTCATTTACATAGACACATAAATAACATTTCTATGTTGTTTTTGTCTCATCTGCTTTTCTTATTATTTAAGTATGCATGAAAATAATACAGAGAAAAATATTACCTGACATCCAGGAAATACAATAGATTTTTGTATGTTTATCTCATATTCAATAACCTTGCTAAAATCATTTATTAGTTCTAGGAGTTTTTGTAGATTCGTTTAGCTTTTCTATGTAAATAATCATGTCACTTGCAAAGAGAGACTGTTGTATTTCTTTCTTTCCTGTTTGTATGACTTTTGTTTCTTTTTCCCACTTTATTGCTCCGGCTAGGCCATTTTGCACTATGTTAAATAAGAGTAAATGTCCTTGCCTTGTTCTCAGTTTTAGAGAGAAAGCATCACTCTTTCACTGTTAAGTATAATGTTCTCTGTGGGGTTTTGTAGATGCTCTTTACCAGATTGAGAAAGTTCTCTCCATTCCTGTTTGCTGAGAGTTTTTAACATGGATGTATTTTGGCTTTTGTAAAAAGATTTTTTTGCATCATCTGAGATGAACGTGTGATTGTTCTTAATTAGCTTGTTAATATGATGGGTTATATTGATTGATTTTTCACTATTGAACCAGCCTTGCATCTGTGAAATAAACCTCAGTTGGGCGTAGAATGTAATTCTTATTAAATGTTGCTGAATCCTATTTGTTAGTATTTTGTTAAGGATTTTTGTGTCTATACTGAAGAGGACATTGGTCTGTAGTTTTCTCTTTTTGTATTGGTCACAGGGTGATAATAGCTTCATGAAATGAGTTGGGTGTTGTTCCCCCCTCTTCTATGGAATCTTTCCTATATATATATATATATATATATATATATATATATATATATATTTATTTATCATGTTCTTACTTCCTTCTTGATGTTCTAAGGTTTTTTTCTTTTATTGTTTTTTTGTTTAGAGAACTTCCTTAGCCATTCATTTAGAGTAGATCTGCTGGAAGCAAATTCTCTTAGTTTTCTTTAATCTGAGAATGTTTTTATTTCCCCTCCATTCCTGTAGGATATTTTTGCTGGGTATGGGATTCTAGGTTAATAGTTCTTTCTTTCACCACCTGGAAAATATTGTGCCACTTCCTGCTGGCCTCCATCGTGTCTGATGAGAAATCCACAGTCATTCTAATTGTTTCTCCCTGAAGGTAAGTTGTCATTTTTCTCTGTCTGCTTTTAACATTTTTTCTTTATCTTTAGTTTTTAGAATTTTTCTTATGATGTGTCTTTATGTGGATTTCTTTGGGTTTATCCTGTTTGGGATTTACTCATCTTCTCAAATTGGTAGGTTTACATCTCATGCTAAATTTGGGAAATTTTCAGCCATTATTCCTTTGAGTACCTTTTCAATCCCAATCTATTTCTCCTTTCCTCTAGGACACTGATGACATGAATGTTAGATCTTTTATTATAGTACCATAGGTCCCTGAGGCTCTGTTCCTCTTTTTTTTTTTTTTTTTGTCTATTTTCTTTCTTTAGTTCAGATTGGGTAATTACTATTGTTCTGTCATCCAGTTCACCACTTCTTTGTCTGTTTCCCATTTGGCTCTTGAGCCCACCGACTGAAATTTTATTTCAGTTATTGTGTTTTTCAGCTCCACACTTTCTGGTTCTGCTTTATATGTTCTGTTTCTTCACTGAGGTTTTCTATCTTTTCATTTGCTTCAGATGCATTTGTAATTGCTTGTTGAAGCATTTTTATCATGGCTGCTTTTCAGTCTTTGTCACATGATTCTAACCTTCCTGTCCTCTTGGTGTTGGCATCTATTGTCTTTTTTCACTTAGTTTGAACTCATCATGGGTCTTCCTATGATGAGTGATTTTTGACAGAAACCCAGGCATTTTCATATTATGTTATAAGCCTCTGTATCTTATTTAATCCTTTTGTTTTAGCTGGATTTCTCTGACACCATTTCAGTAGGGGACGTTGTAGTGCTGCCTTGTTGCTGCCAGGTGGAGGTGGAAGTCCAGGCTTCCTACTTGGCATTTGTTGACATCTGAGGTGGGGGGCACCTGGTTCCTGCTGGTTAGGAGTTCTGGCTCCCCATGTGGTCTTCACTGGCACTGCAGAGGTGGGGGCTCATTACCACTGTGCAGGGGTGGGATAAAAGCCCTGGCTCCCTCCTTGATCTTGTCTGATCCCATCTGGGTAGGGGTGTTGGGGCACCTTGTTACATCCTTGAGAGGGTGGAAATCTAGGCTTCTCACTTGGCCCTTTCTGGCATGGGTAGAGGTGGAACCACAGTTTTACCTGTGGTGTTTGACTGGAGTAGAGTGGTTATGGCTAGAAGTGCTCTTTCCTGGCCCTTTGGCCAGAGAGAGCAGGCTTTTGTTGGGGCTTTTTTTTGTCCTTGTGTATTGGCCTTTCTGGGTTGTTGGCTTCTTCCATTCCACGTGGGGGGATATATGAAGCAAAGAGAAAACTCAGGGAACTCACAGTGTCACTTCTTGGACACCAAGGTCCCTAGCTGGTCTACCTTCTTCCCTTCAGTCTACTTATGTGTGTTTTATATATAATATTTAGGGCTTTTAGTTATACATAGTGGAAAAAATAGGGAAAAGTATGTCTATTCCATCTTCCTAGAAGTAGAAGCATCTTCTGAACTCATGGGTAATTATTTTATACTTAGGTGTTCTAATCCACTACTACTTTGCTTCTTTTTCTGCTCAAAATTTTCCAGCTACAGTCACTGGTTGTGTTTTTTCTTTTGTATCAGAATCCAGCTGAGGTGCTTCAATGGCCAGGGAAGGAAGAAACCCTACAGAATGGTCTCTGTTTCAGTGTGGAAGGAGAGGCTTGGCTTCCTTCAAGTCCTTCTTTCATCCAACAGCTTGAGTAGAGGTCTAACTTGAAGCCATTTCTGTGGGTCCCCCAGTAGCTGCCCGACGTAAATTGGAGGTGAGCTGACTAACTGATTGCAGGGCAGGGGCTCCACAGCCCAGCTTCTTCACCCCAGAGCCTTGACCCTGTCCATGTGATTGTGACAGTTCTTCCTCCCACCATAGCTTGGGAGGAAATGGGATGCAGCCAAAGGGATCACGTATCTGGGGTGATAGCAAGTACACATGAAAAACGTGCTGGGAAACACAAAAGGACAGTGATCAGAAAGGCTTTCTCTTTCAACCTAAATCATGATGTTTTTGGCGTCAGCTAGAGTTTCCCAAGTTATTTATAACTGTCCAGCCCTGTTAGGGGATATATGTCTTATCTAAATATAAGTAATCTTTCCTAATCAAATGATAAAATGTGTGTGTCCCGCATGGAAGGCCCCTAGTTAGCCATCTTGTTATGAGTTGAGGTGGATAATGGAAATATTACGGATATGACACTGGATCAGATGCTTCGAGATCCTCAGTGTTTGGATATTAGGGCTCTTGGAGTCTTTTGGTGAAAGACCCTTCATGGTAGCAGAGGTAACCTTCATAAGCCGAATCCTCTTAGAATAATGTTCAAGGTGCTTCTATTCCTGACAGCTAATGATCGAGTGTGTAGGAGGTTCGGTTGTGTCCCTTTGGAGTTTATGTTTTGAACAGTCAGCATCTGGCTCTTTATCTCCAGTCCTTCTTGGGGGACCAATGGGGCATCTCAGTTCCAGACTTAGTGGGTGTCTAGTACTCATTTCCTCTTCACCCAAAGGGAAATTCACAGAGCGTTAGAGCTGGCAGGAACCTAATTACTGCTTCACTATAGCAACGCTGGTTGCTGTTTAGAAACATCTGGAAAAATAAAAAACACTAGTGTCCGGGCCCTACCTCTAGAGATCCTGATTTTTTACACCAGCGTGATAAAGTACGTAGTGTTATTATCTCCATTTAACAGATAGAGACCCTGAGGCCTGGATTAAGTTTCTCTCAGACCTGATAGTTGCCCAGTTTGGAGGAGGATTTGAATGCAGGCGGTCTGAGTCTGGAGTCCCCGATCTTAATCAACACACAGCCAAGAGGTGGGCCTTCATACCTGTTGATTTTTTTTCTACACCAATGAATGTTAGAATCACCTGGGGAGATTTTTACAAACATGGACACCTGTACCCTACTCCCTGATTCTGGTTTAATTGGGCGGGTGTGAGGTCAGTGCATTGATGGGCTTTTAAATATCTCCAGGTGATTTGAATGGGCATCGGGGTCAACAACCGCTGTTAAAGTATGGATTACTCCCCAATGTCTAGAAACAGACTCCAATGCCCAGAGGCGGAAGTGAGCCGGAGGTCGTGCCGGGACTCAGATGCTGCCCAGTTTTCTACACACAAGGGGCATCTGGCTGAATAAGGCCCTCGATCTTTTCAGTTATTTATTTATTTTGGGGGTTTACATTGTTTTAAAACGATTTTTAAACTGGTTGAGAACATCGAGATTGGGAAATTTCACATAGATGCCCAGATTTCAGAATTCACTAGAAATGTCAGAGTATCTGGTGACACTTGGCTGGAGCTGAGCGGGGTTGCCCTCTCCAGTTGGACACGTCCCCACTGCCTTCCTGGCATTCCCATCGCTGGCCTTCAAGCTCACTGGAGTTCACAACCGCTCTACTCCTCCCATGATGTCCTTCATCATAAAGATTTGTGTAGTTGTTTTAGTTGCTCTTCTAGATTACAAGCACCTTAAGATTTTCAACCTGGGGCAACTCTGCCCCCAGGGGACATTTGGAATGTCTGGAGATCTGTTTGGTTGTCACACTGGGAGTGGGGGACAGTTCTACTAGCTTCTAGTGGGTGGAGGTCAGAAATACTGCCGTATATCCTACAATGCACACGACAGGCCCACTATCCAGCTCTGAAGATCAGTAGTGCTGAGGTTGAGAAACTCTGCTTTAAAGTACTATCTGTGCTTCTTGCTCATCTCTGAACAGCCAGGCCCTGGGCCTGGCTGGTAGCATATAGTAGACGGTCAGTTAAATGTCAGCTAGCGGACTGTGCCGGCTCCTCCCCTGCTTCCGCTGGGTTTTGTCCTGATGCATCGTTGCTTTGCTCCGTGTGCACCATATGGCCCCTTGATAAATGAGTGAGTCAGTACCAAAACCTGCCACATGTGACATAAGTGATCTTATGAATGAAATCCAGAGTAGGGAAACAATGATTTCTGAAGACAGAGACTAATTAAACACAGGATTGCAGCAGGCGCATTTGTTGGGAGAACTGAAGGCGTTCTGCAGAGGGAAAGCTCATTGCTCATTCCTAGAGAAGAGGAATAGGGAGGAAGTCTTAATCAGGCTTTTACTGATCAAAGGTGCCCTTAAGATCAATCCTTTCGTTAACTGGGTGAAGAATGAAACTGACCCAGCGGGACTTTCAGACGGCATAAATTAATTACAAATTGCTGCAAACAAGCTGGGATCTAGCTCCCATGCCTTTGCAGGAAAGGGTCAGAGGAATTCAGTTAAGGCTCTGAGGGAGCTGATATTAAATAACCCAAGCTGGGGCATGTTGAGCCTCCATGTCACCCTTTTGGTGACCACTTGGACATGGGGACCATCCTGGACTTAACCTGGCTACCACTGTATCTGGCCTTGCAGCTCTGTCCAGGATGAGGTGGCAAATTTACGGTTACCAACCATCTAGGCTTGTCTGGGACTGTCCCAGTTTTAGCATGAAAGTTCTGTGTCCTGGGAAATCCCTCCCCAGGATGTGAAGTCCTGAATTTCAGTGATGAGGGTGGAAGTTACAGGAAAAGCACAAAAGCCCCAGATAACACTGTTTTAGTGTCAAATGGATTTGGAATAGGTCACTTGCCTTTTGTAGTTGCTGTGTCTATTTTGCCCCTGTCTGTGATGTTGGCAACCCTGGGTAGCCTCTTGAAGCTGCCCTTTGCTCACCCTTGCTCTGTGTCTGGCCTGAGATGAGTGACAAAAGTGTAGCCTCTGGTCAGGTGTCTGGGTGCATTTTCCACGTGAGCTCATCGTAGCTATGTGGGCTTCGGAAAGCTAACCTCTCCAGGACTCGTTTTCCCCATCTATTCCATAGGGATAATAAGAACACCCTTCCTAGAGATCTGTAATGAGTATCAATTGAGACAGTGCCATAAAATGCTTACGGAAGGGCTTTGTTCAGAGTAAGTGAGCGTTAGATGTTAACTGACATTAATAAAATAATTATGCTGCAATAATTATTGTTATTGATATTATTACTGGTATTGTTGGTGTAAAGTGCTGAATGCTTGTGATTGGGCAAAGTGGAGCAGCCCGGGTCTTTGCCCTGAGCATCTTTCCCACAAGCACTAGCTCTTCTGTGAATGCACAGGAGTGATGGGGGCTTCTTTTTATGTGGCAGGGAGACATAGGGTGGTTGCCTTGAACCCTGCTCTCTGGGAGGCCTGACCTCTAGTCACCCGGGCAGGGACTTGAGGGTGGAGGTGGGAAATGGGGGGACCAGCTGGAGCCCCCAAAGACCCAAGTTTAGGGACTTCCCTGGTGGTCCAGTGAGTAAGACTCTGTGCTCCCAATGCAGGGGGCCCGGGTTCAATTCGTTGTCAGGGAACTAGATCCGGCATGCCTGCTGCAACGAAGAAGTCCTCACGCCACAACGAAGATCCCGAGTACTACAGCTAACACCTGGCACAGCCAAAATAAAATAAATAAATAAATAAATATTAAAAAAAAAAGACCCAAGTTTAGAAGCACAGTGAACTCGCTCATCCTTCTCCCTAGAGCGCTCCCTTTATGAGTTGTGATTTTCATGTCATATACGCTGTGAAACTATCACCAAAATCAAGAAAATGAACATATCCATCATGCCCCAAAGTTTGTAATCTCTCACTCTGTAACCTAAGGCCACAAAGATTTTCTCCCAGAAAATCCATTCTTTTCATCCAGAAGTTTATTGCTTTGCCTTTTACATTTAAAGCTATGATCCATTTTGAATTGAAATGCAAGATGTGGATCGAGGTTCATGTTTTTGCAATGGACATCCAACTGTTCCAGCACCATTTGCTGATAGGACTGTCCTCTGTCTACTGCACTGCCTTGCACCATTGACAAAACTTGGTTGTCCATATATATACATGTGGTCTTTTTCTTAACTCTTTATTTTGTTCCATTGATCTCTTTGTCTCATTTGACACCAGTACAACACTGTCTGGATTACTGTACCTTTACAATAGGTCTCCCACATTGTTCCTCTTTTTCAAAGTACTTCTATTATAGAAGTAGAAGTGATGAGTGTGGATATCCTTGCCTTGTTCCTGATCTTAGGGGGAAAGGTAACAGTTTTATTTTTGTTTTGTTTTTTTTAAATCAAGTATGATGTTGGCTGTAGGCTTTTAGTAGATACCCTGTATGAGGTTGAGGAAGTTCCCTCCATTCTTACTTTTCTGAGAGTTTTTATGAGAATGGATGTTGAATTTTGTCAAATGCCTTTTCTGAGTCAGTTGAGATAATTGTATCATTTTTCTTTTTTAAATTTATTACTATGTGAATTATACTGATTGATTTTTGAATGTTAAACCAACTTGCATTTCTAGGATAAATCTCACCTGTTCATGATGTATGCCATTTTTATATATTGCTGGATTTGATTTGATAAAATTATGTTTAGAAATTTTGCATCTAAGTTCATGAGCGATATTGGTCTGAAGTTTATTTTCCTGCGATATCTTTCAGGCTGTGGTTTAAGGGCAATGCTGGCCTCTTAGAATGAGTTGGGAAGTATTGTCTCCTCTTTTCTGAAAGAGTTTGTCTAGAATTATTTATTTCTTCAATGTTTGGTAGAATTCACCAGTGAAATCATCTGGGCCAGGAGTTTTCTTTGTGGGAAAATTTTAAACTATAAATTCAATTTCTTTAGTAAATAAAGAGATATTCCAGGTAGTAAATACTCTTGAGTGAGTTTTGGTAGTTTGTTTTTCAAGGAATTTTTCCATTTTATTTAAGTTGTCAAATTTATTGGTATAAAGTTGATTGTAATATCTCCTTTATTATAATTTTATTATCTGTAGGATCTATAATGATATTCTCATTCTGGATGTTGGGAATTTGTATTTGCTCTCCTTTTTTTTCCTGATCAGCCTGGCTCAGATTTACTAATTTCATTAATGTTCTTTAAGAGTCAGCTTTGGGTTTCATTGATTTTCTCTGTTGTTTTTCTGTTTTCTCTTTCATTGAGTTCTGATCTTCCTGATTTTCTTCCTTCTACTTACTTTATGTTTAATTTGCCCTTCTTTATCTAGTTTCTTAAGGTAGAAGTTGGGGTCATTGATTTAAGACCTTTCTTCTTTTTTAATATAGCTGTTTAGTGATATAAATTCCCCCCTACATAATGCTTTAATGGCATCTAACACTTTTTACATACTGTATTTCATTTTAATTCATTTCAGAATACTCATGACTCATGAAAACTGAGTTAATAAACTTGTTTTTTTTAAATTTTTTATTGGAGTATGGTTGTTGTGTTAGTTTCAATCTTGTTTTGTTTTAAGCCTCCAAATTTGTGATAATTAGTTATACAACAATAGAAGAAAACCAATTCACAGGGTATAGAGTTCTAGGTTAAAGATTTTTCTCTCTGTACTGTAAAGATAATCCCACTCTCTGCTTGCTTGCATTGTTTCTGAGGAGAAGTCTGCTGTCATCTTTCTCTTTTTTTTTTCTATGTATGCAATGTGACTTTTTATAAACTCTGGCTGCTTTTAAGATTTTCTTCTTTGTAATTGATTTTGAACAACTTGACTACAATGTGTCTTGGGATCATTTTCTTCAGATGTCTTGTGTTTTGTTGTGTTGAGATTCTTGGATCTGTGGGTTTATAGTTTTCATTAAATTTGGAAAAATGTCAGCCATGATTTCTTCAAAAATTTTTTTTCTGTGTCCTTGGCCCCATTCTCTTCTTTGGGCACTCAGTATCACATATATTAGGTTGCTCAAAGTTGTTCCACAGCTGATTGATGCTTTGTTCATTTTTTTCTCTCTGTTTTTCACTTTGGAGAGATTTTATTGTTATGTCTTCAAGTTTACAAGTCTTCTTCTGTGATGCTTAGTTTGCCATTAATCCCATTAAATGTATTTTTAATCTCAGCTGTTATAATTTTAATCTCTTGATTTGGTTCCTTTTTAAAAATATCTTCCATGTCTCTATTTAATTTTTCAAACATATGAAGTACAGTTTAATACTCTTTTAATGTTCTTGTCTGATAGTTCTAATATCTATGTCAGTTCTGGGTAAGTTTCAACTGATTGATTTTTTTTCCTCATCATGGCTATTATTTTTCTGCTTCTTTGCAAGCCTGGTGATTTTTCACTGGATTCCAGACATTTGACTTTTACCCTTTGTGTGCTGAATGTCTTTGTTTTTCTATAGGTATTATTGAGCATTGTTCTGGGATGTACTTAACATTACTTGGAAACATTTGATCCTTTTGCCTTGCTTTTAAAATTTGTTAGGCAGGACCAGAGTTGTGTTTTGCTTGGGTTAATTATTCCCACCTACTGAAGCAAGGCTCTTGCCCTGTGAATTATGAGATTTTCCAGTCTGATGGGACAGGCACCATTTCTGGTCCTGCTGAGTGCGGTGTATTGTTCCCTCTTATCCTTTTGGGTTACTCATTCTCCAGTCTCGGGTAGTTTTCTCACATACTGTGCTGCTCAGTACTCTGCTGTGTGCTCCTAGGGGATCCTATGCAGGTCTTTGGAGTTTTCTCTCTGTGAAGCTGTCTTCTCTCTGGTACTTTGTTCTGAGAACCCTAGCTGCTCTGTCTCCCTGGACTTTCAGTTCTGTTTCCTTAATTCAGGGCTTCTCCTGGGTGCTGCCCAGATTCTCTCTCTCTTACTGCGGCATTCTGGAAGCTCTCCCAAGGCAGCAGCCAGGCCCCTGTGGGCTGATCTGGTCTATTTCCTGACCCTCTGGGACCACTGTCTTTCATTGTCTAACGATCAGTCTCTTGAAAACTGTTGTTTCAAACATTTTTGTCCATTTTTTTAGTTGTTTCAGGCAAGAGGGTAAATCTATCCCCATTTTTCCACTTTGGCTGGAAATGGAAGTCCAAACCTTCTGTGTTCTGTGGTCAGATTCCACTTCCACTCTGGTTTAAATTCACTCTTGTGATTGCAAGGATCAGACATTTTGCTACCTTCCTCTTCATATCTAATCTGCTCTCCCACAATGTTTTGATGACCTCTGTGCTTTCCCCTGAATTCTGTGACTTAATACATTCTATTTTTACTCACTAATCTTGATTGACTTTCATCCCCTAATGCAATAACTTTCTCTTCTGACCAGTACTGACATACATACAATGCATTTCTTCTTCACCCTCCCCTGCATCAGCCAGTGAATGGCAGTACTGCCCTCCTGCAACAGACTGAATTGTGTTCCCCTAAAATCATATGTTGAAACCCTAGCCCCCAGTGTGATGGTATTTGGAGGTGGGGTCTTTGGGAGGTAATTAAGTTTAGATGAGGTCACGAGAGTGGGACCCCATGATGGGATTAGTGCCTTATAAGAAGAGCTCTCCCTCTCTCCACCTGCACACACTGAGGAAAGGCTGTATGAAGACATATTGAGAAGATGGCTGTCTGCAAGCCACAAGAGCCTTCACCAGAAACCAAACCCTGCTGGACCTTGGTCTTATACTTTCCAGCCTCCAGAACTGTGAGAAAATTTTTCTGCTGTTTAAGCCACCCAGTCTATGGTATTTTGTTACAGCAACCTAAGTAGACTAACAGACCTGCCATCTTTCTGTGAACCTTTGCTCTGTCTGTCTTCTTACTTAGGCTGCTACCTTGATTTTTTTCTCCCCTTCAAGTAGTTCTATAACCTGCACTCTAGTATTTTGTCCTCTCCTTCTCTTTTTAACCCCTGCACTGTCATAGGTCGAGCCCTCCTCATCCTGGTCTATAGGAACCTTTTTCCTTCTAGGCCCTGTATTCTACACATGATGCCATGGTGTTTCGTTAAAACACAGTTCCCATAATGGTCTACCTCTTCCCGTGCACCTTCAGTGACTATCATCATCGTCTGAAATGGTGTTCAAAGTTTTTGAGTTCCTTCCTCCACGATGCCTTTTTCAATACATTGGATGTATTTTCTCCTCTGTGCCCCCATAGGGGTTAGTTTTCTCCTCTAGTCATCGTACATATCATTTTCTTCCTTGTAATGAGCTGTGAACTGCTGTCTCCTTACTAGCCTGCAGACTCCGTGATGGTGCACCAGGATCAGAGCACGTCACAGAGTCTTGCACGTATTAGTTGCTCACCAATTGCCTGCATCAACATTTCCCAATTTCTTATAATGGTCTGAATTTTAAAGTGACATTAGAAATTATTTTTTAGAAAAGAATAAAAACCACCGTAATAATCCTACCCTAGTACAACTCATCTTGTTTTTGCACTTCACCCCTCTGTCTTTGTATCTGCGTTTTCAGAGCTATATTCATAATGAACATATTCAAAAATCAAAATTCTTTTTTCTTCAATGTACCACCTTGCACATTTCCTCCTGTATTTAGAGTTACCAATTTTAAGTAACTCTAACATCCCGCTATGTAGAAGTACCGTAACTTACTAGGTTCTACGACGATTTATTGGATTCGAGTCTGTGGAAATGTGACCCGATGTCAGGTTTCCCCTTGTTCAGGGAATCTGACTCTGTTTTGGCCTCAGTTATGTTCCTCCAATTAATATAACTTAGCCCCTTTGCTGGTTTCCATGAGAAATAAAGCAGACCAAGCAGTTTGGGGCCATTTTAGTCGAAGATCTATGGGCCCTGTCAGGGATTACATTGCACAGCACAGAGCCCTTTACTTGGAAAATCCTGGTTAACCATAATCTCTCCTCTGTAGAGAACCCCTAGTCCAACCCCCGCTCTGCCCACTCCCCTGTTGCTGGACCCGGTGTCTAGCCTTCCTTCTCGGTTTCCCTGGAAGTTCAACTTTCTCATCCTTGTGTTATTCAGAGCAAGTCACTGCCCCAACAACCTCTGCTAGTAAAACAGAGTCCTCTAGTTATGGGATGCACCCTCCTGGGCAGATACAAAGCATAGGGTGTTATAAATAACATCCCATGAGCCACCCCACCTCCACCCCTGGCTCTATAAGGGACGGAAGGAAGAAGAAAGCGGTGAGCATAGCACGGGGCTGGCTCTGTGCTCCCACCTCTCCAGGAAGCAGACTCTCATCTAGAGCCTTGATATTGAACTTCGCAGCCACCAGAGCTGTGAGCAATTTCTGTTGTTTATAAGCCGCCCAACTCATGGTGTAGCCTGAATGGACCAAGACAGTGTGTGAGTGAGAACAGAAAGCAGTGTACTGAGCGCCAGCTGACCCTAATTCTGAGTAAATCCTCTTCCCTATCCGGGCATCACTTTATCTTTCAGGTTATGGGGTTTGACTGAATGGTCTCGAAGGTCCCTTCCAGTTTGAATCGTCCATGATCCTCTGAGGTTTTTCACGATAACTGAGTTCCAGGGAAGGAAATCGGTGAAGTCACTGGTAGAAGCTTTTGTTTTTGATTTGTTGTTGCCTGCCTATTTCCCTAAAAGGATCTGAGGGGATGAGTAATCTTTAGATATTTTCGCATTATATATATGCACATCTTTACCTAAGGGAAAGCGGCAGTTCTTTTAAAAGTATCAACTTGTTAGCACCATAGAAAAGCCAGGGAAATTCCCTTCTGTCACTGCTGTTCCCTACTGCACAACGGTTCTGGTTTGGGGATCAGAATATCTTGTGCCTTTAAGCTGGATAAAACATGTAAAGGAAACAACACTTAGGGGCATGGTGCAACACGTGCCCTGAATGATCTCTCAGAGAAATTCAATTTTGTTTCCAGTTATTTGGGGTTATAGATAGGATTATATCTCTGAGGCAGAGAAAGTCATTAATCAAGAAAGAGGCCTCTTAATCCTTCTCCTGATTTTAATGAGACACTGTAAAATGCCTTTCGCTGGCAAATGGCAAGTATCAGCTGGGTGTGATTAGCAGACTTCTGTGGCAGGTTTGCTGTGGTACTGTGTACCCAGTTATTCACCAGCCTAATCTCGCCTGACTGTCACGGGGGTGGAAATGGGCAGAGATGGCTTTGTGGCCTCCCTTAAATGGCAGGCTGACAAGTGAGGACCTGGCAGTGGCATATGGGATAGACCTTAGACATCAGCCCACAAATATTAGAGTGGTGCCTAAGCAGAATTTCCAAAGTATATTTTATGTACCAGAAACAGAGCTTCACTCTCAGCATTTGGGGGCATCCTCCTTTGTTGACCTCAGGACTAGCAGAGAGGTGAGAACCGGAGTCTCCCCACGTCCCTCCTCCCTTTCTGTGTGCCCGTAGCTGTGCTAGTCACTGGGCAGACAGCAGTGTATAAGTTCCTGTCTGCAAGAAGCCCAAAGAATAGGAGTGACAGATGTGTTATGTCAGCATAACAACAACCTCAAGATCTCAGTGCAAGAATAAGTGCTTATTGAGCTCAGGCAGCTGTGAGTCGGCTGGAGGTTGGCTGATCTAGGCTGGGCACAGCTGGAGCAGTCTTTTGTTCTCCTCCTAGGACCGGCAGCTTAGCCAGGCCTTGTCCTCCTCATGGTGTGTGAGCAGTTCATCAGGGCAAACAGAAACACGCCAGGCTTCTTAAAGCCTAGTATGGCACTGGGCACACTGTCACTTTGTCTCATTCTATTGGTCAAAGCAAGTCACATGACTCAGCTTTGAAAAATCTTGGCGGGGGGGGGGGGAATGTGCTTTGCTTTGATGGAGAGAATCCCAAAGTCATGTGACAAAGGGTGTCATCACAGGGAGGGGTAATGAGTGGGGGCAATAACACAGTCTATCATGATCACATGTTAACCAATCAGAGTGATAAAGCCTTTGTATTAGCACAGTTTCTGTTGCTGGTATCAGAAACACTCCTCACACAAGCCCAAGCTCACATAGCTGGAGAGCCCAGGAGTTGTCTGATTGCTCATGGCTGGGTCTGGAGGCTCGGATGGTGTTGTCAGCACTCTGTCTCTCTTTTGTTCTCTTGGCCCAGGTTCTGGGTATGTTGGCTTCGTCCTGCAGGTGGCTTCTTTTTTTTTTTTTTAATAAATTTATTGATTTTATTTATTTATTTTTGACAACGTTGGGTCTTCATTGTTGTGTGCGGGCTTTCTCTAGTTGTGGAGAGCGGGGGCTACTCTTTGTTGCAGTGTGTGTGGCTTCTCTTGTTTCAGAGCACGGGCTCTAGGCATGCAGGCTTCAGTAGTTGTGGTACAAGGGCTCAGTAGTTGTGGCTTATGGACTCTAGAGCACAGCCTCAGTAGTTGTGGTGCACGGGCTTCGTTGCTCCATGGCATGTGGGATCTTCCCGGCCCAGGGCTTCAACCCATGTCCGCTGCATTGGCAGGCAGATTCTTAATCACTGTGCCACCAGGGAAGTCCCTGCAGGTGGCTTCTTTAATGCAGTGAGATAAGATGGCTCCAGCAGTTCCAGGCTTTCTCAGTCTTTATTGCTGCTGTTGGAGGAAAAGAGATCCCCCTGACACCTAGTGAGCATACACCAAAGTCTTAGAGAAGGCTCTGATTGGCCCCGGCTAGGCCATGTGCTCATTTCTGATCCAATCATGCTACCAAGAGAGATGGAGCATTCTGATTGGCTAGTCTGTGTCACATGTCCAGCCCCATGTTAAAGGGGCTGAAGGACCTGTGATAGGCAAGCCAGGCACAAATAAAGTGGGGAAAGGCAGTTCTCCCAAAGGAACAGCAGAGTGTTTTCACCAGACAGGAGAGGAAGGGGTGCTGGGCACAAGGAAGCACTAGAGGTCACTTCAGTACAGGGTCCAGTGGGGGTAGAAAAGAAGGAGTGAGGTGATCCTACTGTTTGCCTGTCTACGGCAGACACATCCCATTGCTTTTGGTGGTGTTTGGTAACAACACAAGGGTCAACGATGTGTTTGGGGCAATAGGTCATCACCAGGTAAGGGCGCTGGTGTGGCAGGCAAAAGACAGGGTTTATGACCCAGCTCCTCACCCAGTTAGGGTTAATGATGGACTGAGCCAGCCAGGTCAAGACAGATGCCAAGCGGGGTCACTAGATGATCTGTAAGGCCCACTCCTGCTCCTGTGCTTTGTGACTCTGACATTGACCTTGATCATAGGATGACCTGGAATGTCTCAAGGGTGCTTTCCCACCTCAACAGTGTGGATAGAGGATCAGGCAGGGGGGCAGCCAACGCTCATGATGCTACTTGATTGGTGCCCGTCCTGACGCAGATTTTGGCTTTCAGAGGAGGCAGTGGGGTTTGGTGGGAACCATAGGATGCAGGCGCTTTAACGCCAAGTTTCACTGAACATCACTTCTGTGTGCCTGGCACGGGGCAGGGAATTGTCATTACAAATGCACAAGACAACCATTGTCCCTCCTTTCAGAAGAAAGTCCAGGGTTTCAGTCTTGGGCAAGTCACTTAGCCTCTTTGCGTCTCAGTTTCCTCATCTATAAAATGGGGGTGATATCTACCCTGCTTTCATCACAGGGTTTTAAGTTCAGTTCATGGAAAATCAAATGTGTGGCAGTATTCTGTAAAGGCATCATACGCTTGTGACGGATTATATTAAGACAGGATCATTATCTAGTTCAGACCCAGCGATTCCACCTGTTCTTTTTTTAATAAGTTCAGTGAGGTTTCTTTTTAGGTAATTTACTCTTATTTACTAATTTTTTGGCTGCGTTGGGTTGTCATTGCTGCGCGCGGGCTTCCTCTAGTTGCGGCGAGCGGGGACTACTCTTTGTTGCGGTGCGCAGGCTCCTCATTGCGGTGGCTTCTCTTGTTGTGGAGCACGGGCTCTAGGTGAGTGGGCTTCAGTAGTTGCAGCATGCGGGCTCAGTAGTTGTGGCACATGGGCCCTAGAGTGCGTCAGTAGTTGTGGTGCGTGGGCTTAGTTGCTCTGCAGCATGTGGGTCTTCCTGGACCAGGGATCGAACCCGTGTCCCCTACATTGGCAGGCGGATTCTTAACCACTGCGCCACCAGGGAAGTCCTCCACTTGTTCTTTAGTGACACTCAGGGTTCCCGGAATGTACCAACCAAATGACTGACATGGGGAAACCAGGGTACAGAGAAGCAGCATGACATAGGCAGGCCACATGGTGTATCCGAGAGAGGATTCATGATCTCAGATCTCTGCTCCTTATCTAGAGCCCCTTTAGTGGAAACCTTTGGTTTGAAAGTAACATTAGGCCCCTGAGTGGCATTATCAGGCATTCCTGGCATCGTGTGGGCATCGGGGGGTGTGGTATGAGGGAAGAGAGGCTGTGATATGATGATGATTCTCTCCTAGTGCCTGCCTGCCCTCAGCCTCACCCACCTCTTGTCTTGCATTCCTTTTCCTCTCATTCTGCCCTTCCTTAAAGGTCTGGCCCTTTAAATAGCACCTCTGCCTCACGGGAGGGGCAAGACACAAGCCTGGCTGCCTGGGGGCACCTGGCCAGACTGAGTCTATCCGAGCAGTTCTTGTCCTTGAACTCTATCCCTGCCAGGGGTAGGGAAGGAGGAGGCTTCAGCCAGCAGTCCGTGGCCCTGCGGGGAAGGGCTGGGGGCAGGACAAGGGTGTTGCCCCTTCTGGGGTTGGGATAGAAGGAGCCACGTGATGTAGAACCTGCATTCCACTTGCTTCCATGAGGGACTTGGAGGGGTGACAGTAGAAACACATATGTGGGTACACAGGGACACATAAATTAAAGATGAAAAGAAAACTATATGGATAAGGAGAGATTGTAAGTGGGAACAAGAAATTAAGTAATGACCCATGATTGAGGTCTAAATTTGGCCCTGAACTTCCTGGCAGACAAGGCAAAAAGAGAAATATGACGGGTTTCTTAGTATCTTGAAAGAAATGAAGCGTTCAGAGAAGGCAAGTTTTTTGCCCCCTGGCACAAATTACTAGGAGAAATTTATCACCTGGGTCCTTATATAAAGGACACTGGGAAACAGAAATTCCACACACAGGAAAAAGTACCCAGGGTCTTGCTTTCACGAGCAGACATCTCGTGACTAGACACATCGTGGACTTTGTTTTAGTGTCTGTGTTTCCTACTAGACTGTGGGCTCTGTGTAGACAGGAATCTGGTCTGTCTGGTGGATGGCTGGGCCTCTGCATGACAGATGTCTCTACATGTGTTAGAAGAATTTAATAAGTAGTATTTTAGGAGAAAAACAAATATTTTGTGGGTAATTAGAAGGACAGCTAAGCCTGACCTGTGTTGTCAGTTGAGGGGGAGAGGTTTCCCGGGTAAAGTGGCATCTTATGGAGACTTGAAGGACTCCTAGGAATTAGGGAAAGGGCAGGGGTGAAAGTTGTTCAGGAGGAGAGACTAGCAAATGCGAGCCGGTGAGAGAGAGAGAAAAAAAAAACGAACCACGTGGTGTAAGAAGCAGAACACGGGCTCAGCTGTGGGGAGGGGAGAGGTGGAGACACAAGCCCGCCCACCTTCAATCGTGAGAAACTGTAGTTTTGTCTCTAGTATCTATCTGAGTTCCGTGAAAGCTTTTATTTGAAGAAGAAGTTTGAAAACCGCAGATGTGGTCCAATCCCTTTAGAATGAGGCCCAGAGAGGGAAGGTAATTCACCCAACAATGAACAGCTGAAAATGGCAGATTCAGCGCTAAACTCTGGTCTCCTGCCTCCCAGTCAAGTGCTCTTTTTACCAGCCCCTCTCCGGGATAAAAGACCAACCAAGTTAAGAAGGGGTGCGTACGTGAGTGTATCTTGCTTTATCGGCACAACGATCCTGAGTGAAAAGCAGGGGGACGTTGTTTTTTTGCCTCAATTTCTCGTGAGGAAGGCCCTGTCTGGTGAGACCAGATGGGGTTCCTGGAGTGTCACCTGGCTGAGGCCTTCAGACAGGTCCCCGTTCCCCATACGTGGCCTCTCCCTCCTATTCCCTCCTGTCCCCTGATCCGCCTCCAGCTAATTGAAATTGGTGGTGAGTCAGGCACTCAGCCGCATTCCTGCCCTGGGGCTTCTGGGCCGCAGATTGTCGTTAAATTAACTGTGAAGATTTTCTGTGCTGGCTGGGAGGCAGTGATGCAGGGGACACGGAGGGCCTTGGGAGCTATCATCTGCTCCTCTGGCCCAGCTCAGAGCAGCTGCCCTCCGCGCCTGGAGATGCGATAATTTAATCGGGGGCGCTGCCGCGTCCAGCCTGGGCTGGGCACAGACACACCGTCCAACCTCCCAGCAGCCAGACGGATTTGCGAAATGGAGCAATTAAATCTAAAGCGAGCTGTCTGAACCGATTTTCCCCCTTCATCTTCAGCCAGTTCTGCAAACCCTCCTCCTGGCATTATCTTCATTAGGGGCCGAGACAGCCTGGAAGGGACTCAGATGGCTGGTTCTAACCTGTGTGCTCTGCACCCTGAAACGCCAGCTTCTGCTACGCCCCCCACCTGCCTGCATCACTTGGATGTCCCTCTCCTGGCCTTCCCAACGTCAAAAGCTCTGGGGCGCGCCCTGTGATTTCAGGGGCCGGCGGCCACATCCAGCCGCATAGCTGTGCTGGGCCCGACTCTGGGCCGCCTTTATTTCGAGCCCGATGTCAGTGGCCTCTGCTGGAGTTATGCAGGCAGCGCCCCCATTCAGGGCTCCCCTCAGGCCAGAAAGGAAGGATTGTTGATGTGGGCGGTGCTTCTGTTCCAGCTCCTTTTTGTCTGTTGCTTAGGGGTGATGCAGGGAAGGAGAAAGGACTTCTCCCTTCACCAGATGAGGAAGCGCCATTCATCAGTGTCCTGATAAATGGACACTGGGTTGGTGCTTCTCTCATCGAGGCCTGTAGCATTTGTCTGGGTTAAAAGCCCAGGGGCAGAAAGAACAGGGAAAAGAGAAGAGTCTGGAAGAGGCTCTGGCGACATTCTGATGTAGCTTCTTAGAACGAGCAAATGTCAGTACCCAAGATGGGGAAACTGAGGCTCAGAGGGGGCTGGGGAGGGCTCACAGGCGTACAGCAGAGGGAGGTGGATCAGAAGTAGACTCTCTGGTGCTCCATGAGCCCTTGGGCACATAGCGCTCAGGCTCAAGCACAGTACCTGGCACACAGCGGGTGCTTAATAACTGTTTGTTGGTTGACTGAATCAATGGGAGCAACAGTGATGTGTCTGAGAAGAAATGGTTACCAGCCCTCAGCCCTTCCAAGTCAGGGCCATGTTATCTTCATCTCCCTATTCCCAGAGGCCAGAACAGGCCTGGTGTGCAGTAGGTGCTCAGTAAAGATGTATTAAATAAGTCAATGTAATTGGGGGCAGTGTGGCTGGTCTTGAAACAAAGAGTCCACCCTTCCCACATTTATTAGTCATTTGGGGAATTAAAGGGAGCCGTCCTTACCAGGACTTCTGGTACAGCTGAGCGAAGTTCTGGGAGTGAGGAACATACTTCAGCACTGGGTAGGGCGTCAGCAAACGCAGTTTCAGTCCCTCTTGTGTGTTGTTGGTTGAGTCCGTTCTATTCTCCGGGCCTTGGTTTCCCCTTTGGTAAAAGGATGGGATTGGGTCAGGTGTCCCCATGGCCCCATCCAGCTCCAACATCTTGAGAAAACTTAGGGGACTCTAGTGAATCCCAGGAGCCTGGGAGCATGGGAATGGGGTGCTGGCTTCTCACCCTGATGGTCTGGGGAGGGTGGAGAGCATCCAGTCTCTTCCCAAAGACTTCCAGGCAAGAGAGTCCGGAGTGGCCTGGGTCTCAGGAATAGGAACCTGGAAGGAAAGTGGAGGTCAGGTCTTGTCTTCTGGGTAGCTCAGGACCCACACCCCAGCTGCCCACGGAAGGAGGGCCTCTGTGTGGGAGCAGGACCAAGTCATCAACTGGACCTTGATGACCCCGAGGCTACTGACATTCCCACTCTACTCGGGGCATGTTGCTGACCACATGGCAAAGTCGTCATTTCAAATGCCACTATTTTTGGTCCTACGGCAGGGGGCACACCTAGGGGAGGGGCTGGGCCCTAGAGGACATTAATGGGCTGATTGGTGTCCACCATGGCCCTTAGAAGGAATTTCAGGGTTAACCCCAAACTGCTCTGTAAGAGCTGAGGGAGGGCAGGTAGTCACAGTGGTGACCTAAAGATTTGTCCCTGGAATTGCTGAGTGACTCCGATGATCTGCCTCTTATACATTGAACCAGGTCACATGCAATGACCCTTATAACTTCCCCAGCAATCTTAGGCTCAGTTTTTCTCCTTTAACTCATGCTTGGGCCATACTTCAGCTTTTGCTATGTTGCCCCTCATCTGGGCTCTCTCAATAGTATTATCTCAATAGCTGCAAATGCTGTGGCTTAATTACTGTAGTACATGCACACACAGAAATACATGTCTATATACATATATCCACAGAAGAAGGATACACAGCCCTCAGGGCACATGTGAGTATCTGGAGCCACACAGCCAGTTCTCTGGAGAAGCTCAGGTTACCTGCAGTGAGGTTGCCCCGCCGTCCATCACATCCTCTGTCTCTGTGAAGAGCAAGCACGACAATTCACCGAGGAACCCAGAGTCCTCCGTCACTTACTTGCACACGTGACTCACCACCAAGCCCTATTGATTCAGTTGCCCACGTGGCTCTGGCACCCCTCCCAACATTTTTTTTTTTTTTTTTTTTTTTGCGGTACGCGGGCCTCTCACTGCTGTGGCCTCTCCCGTTGCGGAGCACAGGTTCCGGACGCGCAGGCTCAGCGGCCATGGCTCACGGGCCCAGCCGCTCCGCGGCATGTGGGATCTTCCCGGACCGGGACACGAACCCGCATCCCCTGCATCGGCAGGCGGACTCTCAGCCACTGTGCCACCAGGGCAGCCCCCTCCCAACATCTCTTGATCACGGACATGGCTGCCTACTCGTGGACCATTGGCCTCCGCCCTCTGCTTCGGCTGCATCTCTGACTGTTCCCCTCTGGTCTCTGTGGCTCAGCCATTGCAAGGCCTCCTGGTTCCCTGAGTATGTCAGGCTCCTTCCCGTGTCTGCATTCCTCTGCTTGGAGCTGAGTATTTCTCTAACCAAACTGGATTATTTTTACTGATTCCTCTGGATTCAGCCCAGACGTCCCTTCCTCCTCGCTGTCATCTACATTCCCCATGTTGCTACGTAGTAGTCTTCATTATAATCCAGTCCACGCCTGCATAGGAGTCTATCAGCTGGCATCCCCACACTTCACCATCACATATTATTGGGCATAAAATGTGTTTCTTCTGTTTCCCCAATATACATGATGCTGCGTAGAGTTGCCTTGATCTTTGGGAGGCAGGGTCGAGTTGTAACTAGGACTGTCTCTAGGTTTGGATCCTGGCTCTGTTACTGCATAAAAAGTTGTCAAGGACTTCCCTGGTCATGCAGTGGTTAAGAATCCACCTGGCAATGCAGGGGATACTGCCAATGTCTGGGAAGATCCCACATGCTGCGGAGCAACTAAGCCCGTGCGCCACAACTACTGAGCCTGCGCTCTAGAGCGCGTGAGCCACAACTACTGAGCCCACGCATCACAGCTACTGAAGCCTGCTCACCCTAGAGCCTGCGTGCTGCAACTCCTGAGCCTGCGTGCAGCAACTACTGAAGCCCGCACGCCTAGAGCCTGTGCTCCGCAACAAGAGAAGCCACTGCAATGAGAAGCCCGTGTACCGCAAGGAAGAGTAGACCCTGCTCGCCGCAACTAGAGAAAGCCCACGCCCAGCAATGAAAACCCAACGCAGCCAAAAAAAAAAAAGTTGTCAAACTCTGTGTCTCAATTTTATCATCTGTAAACGGGCATAAAAATAGTATCCATCTCATAGGCTTCTGAGAATTAAATGAGAAAACACATATAGAAAGTGTTTAGAATGGTGTCTGGCATTCTAGAGTAAGTGCTCACTTATTATAACCTGTTGTTTCCCTTCTTATTGTGTCTTTGAATTCAGTCCTGACAGATATATTCCCACAAGTAGTATTACTGGATCAAAGGTGAGAAGGTTTTTACGGCTCTGGAAATGTTTTGACAAATTGCTATTGAGAAGACTGTGCCTCTTTCACCCCCATCAGCCACGCCCGAGCAAAGCTGGTTGCTTTGTCCCGTCTTCCTGCGTAGTATATGCCATAATTCAAAGTGCCGATCTTAGAAGATGAAAATCATGATGGACTCCATCTCTGGGCTTTGGGCCCCTCCACCTACTCACTGCCATTCAGCTCAATCCTCCGCTCCCAGCCTAGAGGGCTCCCTCTTGCCTTGAGTGTGCCCTGTCCTGCTCGGCACTGCATTCTTCTGTAATTGTTTGGCACCGTGATGATTTATTGAGATATTAACTTACGTATTGTTCTTACCGTGATGACTGTCATTCTGTCCCCATTTCAAGATGGCAGCCAAGCTTGTTCCCTCCCACTCGTGGGTTTCATGTTGCAAGGTACTGTGGGACCCACAGGCAGGCTGGTGGGGGCGAGGGCAGGGGCGAGGAGGTGATGTGGGGCACTAACCCGAACACTGGGGCTGCCTGTCAGGATTCAAGCTCCAGCAGTTGAAGCACTGGGAGATGGGACCAGACGGCAGGTGGTGACGTGGAGTCAGGGAGAGCTGCCTCAGGGAACTGGGAAGGCAGGGGCTTTATCTGTTTCATTCCTTGCTGGATTCTGAGTACGTAGCACAGTGGTAAGTGTTTAAAAATACTTTTCGAGGGACTTCCCTGGGGGCGCAGTGGTTAAGAGTCCTCCTGCCAATGCAGGGGACATGGATTCGAGCCCTGGTCCACGAAGATCCCACATGCCGCAGAGCAACTAAGCCCGTGCGCCACAACTACTGAGACTGCGTGCCACAAAACTACTGAAGCCCACACGCCGCATCGAAGAGTAGCCCCTGCTTGCCGCAACTAGAGAAAGCCCATGCCCAGCAACTAAGACCCAACGCAGCCAAAAATAAATAAATAAATAATTTAAAATAATTACTTTTTGAATGAGTGAATGGATGGATCTGTGTTGAGGGCAGGCCCTCTGTGGGTGGCTGTGAGCTTGAAGCCAGGCTTCTGGTCAAGGGCCCTGGGTTCAGGGTGGGGCTTGCTTTGGAGGGAGTGGAGGAACTGGGCTCCAGAGTAGGGGTCAGAGTAGACACCCAAGCCTAGGAGTTCCTACAGTCATGGAAAGAGGAGAGGAGGGGATGGCGGAACTTGGGTCTCAGGAGTGGTACTGGTCTGGCCCTTGGCAGGCTTGCCGGCGGTCATTCTAGGCCGTGCTGGCGTCACCCCCAGTCATGGTCATCGTATTCCAGCCTTGACCCTTGGTATGGGTGGTAGCAGCATGACCGGAGAAGGCGAAGGCCCCAAGGGCGTCAGTCAGGACCAGTAACTGTGGTGGACACGACTGTTGCCCCCACAAGCTTGGCTGTGTAAGAAGTGTCCCGACACCTCTTTAAAACCATGTGCTTTGACTCTAAGCCCCTCGTCCTGCTGGGCTGGTGAGGACTTCTGACCTGATTGGGGCTCCTTCCCCTGGTCTGTGGCGTGTGCAGGTCCCAGGGGTCTTGTGCTGAGCAAAGTCTCCTGCAGCCTTTACTGCTGCCCACACTTGGCCTTGGGGGTCCAGGTGCCTCAACCAGCCCCGGCCGGTCCTTGGGTGGTCCTCACCGTCACTTCCCCCAGAGGTCCTCCGGGCTGCTTTGGGGCTGCACCCAGAGCCTGCAGACCTCCATCTCTCTGCCTGAACCCGCAGGCAGCTCCCCTCCCCCAGTTTCCTGCCCGGCCTGTTCTCCCCTCTTCAGAGACTCAACTTATTCTTCCCACCTCCTGGATCATCTAGCAGCAGCCGCTCGATGAGCTGGGCTCTCGTGGAAGCCCAGAGATTTTCTGCAAGCAACCTTTATTGCAGGCTCTGGGTACACGGGCTGCCTTTGAGCCAAGGGGGGTCCTCAGGCCCTGGCTACCTTCTTGCCGGGGGGGCGGGTGGGGACAGGTAAGAAAAATACAGCAAGAACAAAATGCAGATTAAGATCTCAGCAAATCACCTTGTCATCCCAGCATCGGCCGTTCTGGACATATGTACGAGTTTCAGAAATTTGTGCCAGTTGATGGATAATTCAGCGCCCCCCGGCCCCCCCAAAATCTCCTGACTTTATAGAAGAAGGGAGCCTTCTGTGTGTTTTTTTGGTTTGTTTTGGTGAGCAGAAGACTTGAGAGAGTCTGAAGCACTGTTTACGGAGGCTGAATTCAGCTTGTGCTGCCCAGAACTGTCCTGGAGACTGCGGGTTGGTTATAAGGTTTATCATTAAGTTAATATTGCATTGTCATTTTAGGTTCCCAAACTGGGAGATCTTTAACCCCTCTCCCCTCAGAAAACCCCTCAAATCCACCACTAAATTACAGTCAGCACTGATTTAAAAGAACAGCGTGAAATCATTCATCAGGCAACAGGCCCAGCAAATCTGAGTTGTTTATTCCTAAGTCATTTACTAGCTAATTACATGCTGCATAAGGTAAGAGTGCAGCAGGGCTCCATTAAGAGTAAGTCCATCGTTGGGAGGCACCTTAACAGAAATTCACGTTTGGCGTTTCCCCCGCTTTCAGTGACTGTGAACTGAGGCTTTTGGCAAGGGAGAGACCTGGAAGTAGAATCACTGTTTTTATAACAATCCTGTTACCTTTAATGACCATCTTCTCCCCTTAAGTGCAGAAAAGTATGGAAATATTGCCGTGCTCTTCGGTGCAGTTTTCCTACTGTGATTTTTTTTTTTCTTTTTTTTTTTGTTAAAAGCCCCAAGAGAGTGCATTTCTCTACCTGCTTATTTGCTACTGTCAAAAGAGAGCAAAATTCATGAAAAAACTCAACTGTCAAATCCCCAACAAGTATGCAGTTATTTCAGGCTGGCGTTTTAAGCAAAAATGGTTTTCATGGCAGAAGCTTGCTTCTGTTTTCTGCACAGGGGATTTGGGCCGGGGGTATGTTTTTGCTTCCAGCTGTTTCGCTTTCTCTGGGCATCTGCCAGCAACACCCGTTCTAACACACAGAGGTGAATTTCCACCCGCAGGGCCCCGACATCAGGCTGAATTAAATGCCAGTTTGGGTGCCCTTTTGGGCATCGCTTGGTGGGGTGGGAGCCCCAAGTAATTCCTCTTCCTGCCTCCCAAAGCCCATCATTCCAGGTTGTTACACTGGGGGCTGGGCAGCAAATGACAGAAGGACTTGGAAGGGAGGAGAAAATAGATGATCCTGTCCCCACCGTAATACAGGGAAGAAAGATATAAAGGGAAGTAAGTGGCAATGTTCTTGAAAGAAAACAATTGACTGCCTGTCACCAATAATCGATGACAGAGATCCTGAAGAACGTGGCCATGATAAAAAATACATATGAAAGTGTACACATGCCATTTTCTCCTGACATATCATTGCTTTCCTCTTTGCAAGAATCTTCGCAGGATCAAATTAGAAGCACTGTTTGCTGAAAGGCAATATTCTCCTCTCCAGGCTTGTGAAAGCAGAGCTCCCTGTCTCCCGGGGAGCCTTCGTTTGACTTTCATCTTTATATTGAATTTAAGTGTCGTATTTTATGATAAATGCATGCAGCCCCTGGCCCACCTGGTAATAACTACTGCCCCATACGGTAGAAGTTTCATTCACCAGAAGGGCTGGGAGCAGACTCGTCTGATTATTTGAACTACAGTGTTAATTAACTAAAATCTTTCTCTGGTTTGAACAGTCCTTGGTGGGATCCTTCCTAAAGTGCATTTGCTTGCTTTGCTGTCTTGCTCTGCGTTAAGAATACCATCGTGAACAGAATTGAATTCCTGGGGGCAGAGGGCTTCCTGTGGTTCTGCATGGCTTAGAGGGCAATGCTAAGACCAGCAGGTGGGAGCCAACATCAGTTCCCTGGGGGGCAGGCAAACTTCCTACCCCAGAGAGCTCTCTGAGAATAGAAATATTGGGCTGCCTTAGGAGGTAGGTAATGAGTCCCCGATTACTGGGGGAAACTGTTGGTGGAGCTGGATGAATTCTTGGAAGGGCTACTTACCAATGGCATCACTGAATCACGCAACGTTTAAATTTGGTGACACCATGACCCACCCATAGCCCGTCATCCTCACCTGAGGGCATTTTTGTGGCATTGAAATCATTTTGCTTGCCCATTATGCTTTTGCTGGAAATGCTGGGGAATTCATGCCCCCTACCCCTGTGGCCCTCAACCAGTGACTGGTGGGTATAAATATCCCGGCTCCCTCACCCTTCTAACTCTGGGGTTTGTGTCTCTACTGGCTCCCAGAGTTTCCCCAGGGGGATACTGTCTCAGTCACCTGCAGTGGCAGCCGTCTTGATAAAGCAACATTTATGGGTTAGGATTAGAATTAGGGTTAGGGATGCCTTCCCTTCTCGGCCTCACATCCCTCCTCTTGTACTCATCTGTCCTTTACTCCCCAAAACACTATACATCCTTATCACAAGGTCTGCGCCTGGGAGAGCCCTGAGGAAAAGGTAGCGACTGGCTTTTCCAGACAACGTAAGGGCCCATGGCCTGACAATGGGGCATCTTTGAAATTGGGTCTGGTGAACATGGTCCAGAACAAACAAACAGACACCCTACTGTGAGGGACTTTCTCAGCCCTGATGAGAAGTAATTCTCTGATGTCCCATGCCTGCTGTCCTCACACCCTTTGCCTTTGCAGCAGGGCCCTCGCGGCCCGCCATCTGCCCTGCTACCCGCTGCCATCCCGCCTGTGTTCCAAGAGACTATGCCATGGCTTTGTTTTCTCAGAACCCGTCTCCACCGTGTACCCCCACTGCTTCAGAAATGAGGAACCCACACTTGGCACCACAGTCCTTCCGGGTGCTCTGGGCCCACTTCCTGCTCCTGGGCATTCCTGAGAACGGCTCCCTGCCTGCTCAGGCTTCCTCTTGCCTCTTCCTGAGACAGCAGTCATTCTGGCCATCTTCTCTTTAGCTGCCAGGCTGTGATACTGAGGAGACTGCAAGGCCAAAGGAGCACCATTCTGAGTATTGACTTTTTAAAAAAAATTGTAGATTTAAGGACAGAAGCATCAGGAAAATGGGCTAAATACATCCTGGCCTCAACTGGATGTGAATGCATTTAGAACCTCCCTCCCTCCCTTCCTTCCTTCCTTCCCCCCTTCTTTCTTTTTTCTTCTTCATTTAGATTTCATTGTGTTTGTTTCCTTACCTTAAAAGAATTCTGCTTAACTGAAGCTCCTCAGAGCTGAGCATGCATGAGTTCCCAAGTTCTAGCTTTGAGAATGTTTCTGTGTTTCTGAGTGTCATAGGCAATGCCTGTCTCTGGGTGTTTTCATAGCATGAACAGCCCTGAGGCAGCTTCTTGTTCAAGGACTGGGGGAGAAACACAGTAAGTCAACTGTAAACGCCATGCTAAGGTGCAGATAGCTCTGTGGGCCTCGTCCCAAAAATGTGTAGGTGACACATTTCTGGCTGCTTCTGCCTTCTCTCCGTGGTACCCAAAGTGTGCCCCCCTCCACTTCTGGTGCATCAGAATTGGAGGACCTAGCCTGTTTGTCTCATCATGATTTACGGCCCTTTAAGTGATGTTAAATGCTCTGCCTCATTGTAGCCTGGAAGAGGTCTGATTTTCCTGGCTAACTAGTTAGTCTCTTAGATAGTATTTGCCTTGTCTATCCCAGAGAGTCTTTTTTTTTTCTTTTTGGCTGTGTTGGATCTTTGTTGCTACATGCGGGCTTTCTTTAGTTGTGGCAAGCGGGGCTACTCTTTGGTGTGGTGCACGGGCTTCTCATCGCGGTGCCTTCTCTTGTTGCAGAGCAGGGGCTCTAGGTGTGCGGGCTTCAGTAGTTGCAGCACGCGGGCTCGGTAGTTGTGGCCCACGGGCTCTAGAGCACAGGCTCGGTAGTTGTGGCGCATGGGCTTAGTTGCTGCACGGCATGTAGGATCTTCCCGGACCAGGGGTCGAACCCATGTCTCCTGCATTGGCAGGAGCGCCAGCAGGGAAGTCCCTATCCCAGAGAGTCTTATCCAAGGCATGGACCTCAGCATATCAACACAGTTCCAGTGAGGAAGGACCCCTTCATTTTTGTCAGTGTGGATGGGGTTTTTCTTTGCTTCCCTTCATCTGCTAGAAGGTGCCCAGTAGGCCGGTCATTTTAAACTTGTAAAAACAGCATAGCATTAAAATAGACACTAAAGAACATTTTTAAAAAAATTCTCTTAATCTTCTCCCTTCCCAAGGCAACACTTTTTATTGTTGCGCGTTGTGATGTCAGGCTGACCCCATGTCCAACATGGCTTTTTCTTTTCACATTCTATCAGAAATGTTTTTCCATGTTTCTACGGAGGCTTCACAGTGATTCCTTTAATGGCTGCAAAATCTGTGTGCTGGTTTCCTGAACTGCCCCTTTGCTCTTGGTAATCGAGGGCCTTTCCAGTCTTGGGCTCCTGCAGTGAACATCTTCACAAAGAAAACTTTTTGTTTTCATTTAATTACTCCCTTAGCATATAGCCCACAAGAGGAATTTCTGGGCCAAGGCGTGGAGATGCTCCTCTGGCTTTTGATCATTTTGACATTGCTTTCCAGAAAGGGAATCAATGTACTCTGCCATCTCTGGGGGCTCCATGCAGCCTGTTAGAGCCGCATGTGCAGAAATCAGTCTATAAGGATTCCTAGCTCTCTCTTCTGTTCAGAGCCTCAAAAATCATCCTCATCCTCCTGAGGAAGTGTTGGAAATGACATCTTCAACCAAAAAAAAAAAAAACCTACGCGAAAAAGAGAAACCAAAAAAACCCAACTCTGGCATCACACGCTACCTAACGAAGACGTAAGGGCCCCTGAGGGTTAATGATGATGGTCAAAACACACACTTGGGTGTTAGGCAATGGCTTGCTCTCTCCCATTATTTTCTTAATTCTTCTAGCAGCTCTCCAAGGTGGGTATTTATTATCCCCATGTAAAGATGAGCAAACTGAGGCTCCGAGAGATGAAGTATAACTTGCTTCAGGTAATGACTAGTGTCAGAGCCAGGATTGAATTTTCATCTACCTTGCTTTATAGGAACAAAAATTGTGATGCCAGGGTACTTAAATGTGTATTTGAAGGACACATCATGAAGATCAGCATCAGCTTCAGTGCATCTTTGAGAAAAGGACTGTGCCTGTGGGGATGAGACAGTCTAAGGGTCAGCCTGAAGCCGATTCAATCTAGACTCATAAGCCCAGGTGAAAAAAACTCACAGGCACAATGACACAGGGTATGGCTGATCAGGGAAGCCCAACACCAGCTAATAATCTGCAAGTGCTATAGCCTAAGTGAGCCCGTAATTGGGGAAATCAAAATAGTTTGGGGAGTCAAGGAAGGCTTCCTGGAGGAGGTGTTGTTTGAGCTGCAATTCAAAGGATAACAGAATCTAGAAGAAGAGTATGGTGGGAGAGGTGGGGAGACCATTCTAGCAAGGAAGTAGTGTGTGCAAAGGCCCTGTGTCTGGAGAGAACTAGGCACTTCTGAGAAACTGAGAGAAGGCTCATGTGGCTGCAGTGCAGAGCAGGCAGCCTTGTGTCTTCTTACCTCGTTGTACCAGCTTCCATGGGTCGACAGAGCAGGGGCCACAGGTGTGCTCCCCTTCCGCGAGGGGCTCTGGATGGTGATAGGAGCACAGGCTAAGGGTAGGTCATTAGGGAGCATGGTAGACAGGGTACATTAGCTTCTCTAAACTTGTGTCTGCCTCATTCCAGTTCGGGAGGTTGGAAAGTTGAACCCTACATTCTCCAGACTCCCTGACAGCTCCCATTCTGGATGTGAATCAGGTCCTGTCAATTAGACACAGGCATGAACGATTTGGACAGAGGAACTGTGGCAGAAGCCTTCTTCCTGCCCCGCTTAGGCTGTTTTCTGATGCTAAACAAGGTCATGGAAGTGTGAGGATTTCTGCAGCCATGCTGCAAAGCCCATTCCATAGCTTCCCGGCTGTGGAGAGAGTCGTGGCGGCAACAGCAGTAGCGGGGGTGGCCTCAGAGGGCAAAGGTCCCCTGGTGGGTCAGTTCTATTTGTCTGGGAGTCAGTCCTGAAGGCCAGCCTAGAAAGCCTCCTCTAGCCCTTCCAGGAAATGTATCTAATTCCTGGTCTTGAACCCCTTCCTGTTAAGATGCTCTAGGGCACGCTGTTGATGCCCCCCACCGACCACCCGGGTTCACCTGCGCTGTGACGGTTCCCAGCTTACCTCCTGAGTGCCTGTATCAAACTTGTTCTCCGATTGAGGGCTTTTTCCAGCACCTGGAATTCACTCTGCTAAACACAGGGGTGATCCAGGGGGTGAAGGTGTGAATGTCCTGGGGCTACTTTCAGCCGCTGGGGCATGGGATTTGGTAAGTACCCCACTTTCTGCCCCGGTGGGAAAATTCTAGGCCATGGTCCACATGATTTCTCAAAGGGTCTTCAGTGAGACTGAGCCCCAGCTACCCACAGCAGTAACCCACTCATGACTGATTTTCTTCCGCTCTCCTGTTACACTTTCCCCACTTCCTTACTTGCATTTCCTGGGATCACCTCTCGAATAAACCACCTGCACCTCAACCCTTGCCTCAGGGTCTGCTTTTGGGGGAGCTCAAGGCAAGACAATTAAATGCCTGTAGAAGTTTCTATTTCTGTGTGTGTTCCAAATCTGGCTAGGACAGAGAGGCACCGAAGACTGATTTATAGACACAGGAGTGGATACTTTTCAACTAAGTCAAACATACTCCAAGCAATCACATCACTGTGCTTTGAATTTATATCCCCAGGCTTTTAGCCTTTCAGTTACAAGATTGGTTTCCCAACACACTAAAATAAATTGCTGAAGTTGTGTCTTTGTCAGTCCATCCATCCATCCATCCATCCACCCTTTCATCTATCCAGCCAGCAATCATTTATCAGACCTCTGCTTGGGCCCAGTGTTGTGCTAGAGGCTGAGGATACAGAAACTAATTAGGCTTCCTGCCTGTCGGTTACTCACTGTGATGATCCTACAGCAAATGTGGTCCTGCCATCTTGAGTGCCACTCGGATTTCTGCACATAATGCGTTTCGCATGGCCATATAAAGTCAACACTAATGCCAACTAGTGGTCTTATCATATAAACGTACTAATCATAACATTTCCATCTGTCCTGAAAAGTGTCTCCAACATTCAAACTGTGTCTCTATTTTATTAAAATGCCCTGTATTAAGACACTGCTTCTAAGGAACTAAATTTAGTTTAAGAAACTGCTCTCCATTTTGAAGTCATTAAATGTAGCCTTTGTGTGTGTGTGCATATGACAGAGAAAAATTAGAGGCAGCAGTGTCTATATTGAAAATCCTGCATTAGATTGCCATCAGTTGCTAATAATACATCATAATTATCCTTATAGGGTTAAGCTTTTCTCTTTTCTCTTCTACCTGCCTTGCCGAGATAACCTCTAAGGATGTCCTGGAAGACGGTGGGGCTGAAATTCAAAAGCTTTCCTGACGGCTGAGCTCTCCACGCAATTCATTATGTTGGAAAGATGGGGAGGAGAGAGTTGTCTGCAAAGATAATGACTGCAATTTCCAGTCCATTCTCCTTGCAGCCAGATCTTGGAGGCAGCCCATGGACGAGTTTCATCAAGCAGACCCTGCTGATCTCTCATCCCTCTGGGAAAGGGGTGTGTGCTGGGAAAGAGGTTGTGTCTGGCTCAAGCAGGAGCAGGCTGAAACCCTGGTAGGACGGGCCAGTCTGTGGGGGGAATGGGATAGGGAGATAAAGCGGGGCTCATCCCCAGAGTGCTTGGTCCTAGGGATCTTAGGTGTGGTTCTGGCTGACATCAGTGTCAAAGGTCCAGATGGTGGGCTGGGAACAGGGGATTGCCTCCCAGCCTAGCCAATAGTTCTGTGCTTTCTCTGCAGCCCCAGCTTTGAGCCCAGAGCCAGGCAAAGCAGGAGCTCAATAAACATTTGTTGTTTCACTGCGAAAGCACTGGTGTACGATAACATGCGGCAAGGAGATCCGCCAAGCATAGTTCCCATGGGAAATAAAGTCACGTTCTTCTCCAGTACCTGCCTATGGAATGAGGTTCTTGGTCGGAAAATCCCAGCCCGAGTGTTGGACTATGTATGGAGAAGAAGATGTCCTGCGTTTGTGGCAGACATCCCCAGCAAGCGCTGCCCAAGAAGGACAGAAGATTTCCAAGGACGGGGGATGCTACTGTTGCTGCGTCTCTCATAATAAGCTAAAACCGGTGAAATCCTGTGTGGTCCCCAAAGGAAGCCAAACCAAGTTTTAAACACAAAGGGGGTGTTTCCTCTCACTGGAAGGCGGCAGGTGTCACACATGCCATGTCTGCCGGGCAGGTTTTCATTCACACTTTCAAGGCTGTTTCATTTTCCTTCCCAGCCCTGCTACCCTCCTTCCTTTGTCCCCCTTTCATTTGTCACCAGTGTACCCTTGGCGGGTTCTCAAGGTTATGGCCACTGTGGGAAGAGTGGCCTTGCCTGATTACAGGAGGGAAAAGAGAACACTGAAGAACTACAGAAAGTAGCATGACAGCAAAAATTAGAAGAATTATTAAATTATTATAAGCATTTGAAATCTTCCTTGAGCCCCCCCCCCTCAAAAAGAGAATCATTTATTTGCTTTATTGGCCAATGGCAGAGGCCATTATCTGTCCTGCTAAATCAAGTCTCTGCTTTCTTCTACAGTAAGAAGAAAAGCAATTTTCATTGAGCACAAAGCTGCTTGGAGTAAAGACTGCCTTTCCTGGTCTTCCTTATAGCTAAGTGCGGCCATGTGACTAAATTCTAGTCATTTAGATCCAAGCAGAAGTGATGTGTTTGACTTCCTTTTATTTCCCTTTTCTTTCATTATTAAAAAAAGGAAGTATAATTCACATACGGATCTTAGCTATACTGTTCAATGAAATTTGACAAATGTATGCATACACGTCAGTCAAGATAAAGAACATTTCCAATACCCGTGAACGTTCCCTACATCCAATCAATTAATCCTCGCTGCCTGCTTCAGTCTGGACAGCCCCCACCCTGGGCTAACCATTGTTCTGATTTCTAACACGTAGGTTAGTTTTATCTGTGCTTGAACTTCAACTGTACAGTATGTACCCTTTGTATCTGGCTACTTTCACTCAGTACAATGTCTGTGAGATTCATCCATGTTGTTCTTTGTATCGATTGTTCATGCCTTTTTACTGCTGAGCAGTGTTCTCTTGTACAAATGTGTCACATTTTACTTATCCATTCATTCGCTGATGGACATTTGGGAGGTTTCTGGTTTGGGGCCAGAAGAGTAAGGCTGCTGTGAACATTCTTGTATAAATCTTTTTGTGGACATGTTTTCATTTGTTTTAGGAATAGGATTGCTGGATCCGTGGGGAGGGGTATGTTTAACTTCATAAGAAATTGGCAAAGGGTTTTCCAAAGTATCTGTTCTACTTTACACTTCCGCCAGCAGTGTATGAGAGTTCCAGTTCCTTCATGTTCTCACCACCATTTGGTGTTACCAGTCTTTTTCACTTTAGCCATTCTGATGGGTGTAATTCGGTATCTGATTGTCGTCTTCATTTGCATTTCCCTGTTGACTGGTGAAGTCGAGCACATTAGTACATGCCTACTGTCTATTCATATGTTTTCTTTTGTGAGATGTCTGTTTGCCCATTTTTAAATTGAGCTGCTTTTTTTTTAAAAAAGAAAACCCTTATATATTGAGGTATATAATTTACATGCACTAAGATGCATCCATTTCTGTGTAGAAATCAAACGTTTTCACGAATGTTTGTACTTGTATAACCACCGTGACAAGCATGATGTAGAATATTTCATCGTATCACCAAGTTCTCTAAACGCCTCTTTGCAGCCAGTCTTCCTCCTCCCTTCCCACTGCTAGCCTTGGGCAGCCACTGATGTGCCTTTGCCGTTATAGATTAGTTTTGCCCGTTGTAAAATTTCAGATGAATGGACTCATACAGTATGTATTCTTTTGTGTCTAACATTTTGGCTCAGCATATTGTTTTTGAGTTTTATCCATTTAATTGCCCATATCAATGTATTTTTCTTTTTATAGCTTGGCAACATTCTGTTGTATGGACAGTCCACCATTTGTTTATACATTCACTGTTGATGAATAGTACATCAACTAGTGGGTTGGTTCCCAGTTTGGGGCTATTTTGGTAAAAGTTCTACGAACGTTTGTGTATGAGACTTCAGGTGGATATATGTTTTCATTTCTCTTGCATAAAAACCTAGGACTTGAATCACTAGGTTGTATGCTTAACTTTATTAAGAACCTACCATATTTTTTTCCAAAGCGATTATATCATTTTACATTCCCTCAGGTATGTGGGTTCTGTTGCTTTGTATTCTTGTCAATGCTTGGTGTTGTCAATCATTTTAATTTTAGCGATTTCAGTGTGAGTGTCGTGGCATCTAATTGTAGCTTTAATTTATATTTTCCTATGACTAATAATGTTGAGCACATTTCCATGTGTTTATTTGCCATCCATATATCTTATTTGGGGAAATATTTGTTCAAATCTTGGCCCCCCCCTTACTGGGTTTTCTTACTATTATTGAATTGTAAGGGCTATTTATGTATTCTGGCTACAAGTCCTTTATCAGATATATATTTTGCATGCATTTTCTTCAGTCAGTGGCTTGCTTAACAGTGTTTTTCAAAAGAGCAGAAGTTCTAAATGTTGATGAAGTGGAAGTGATGAATATCCCTTTAATGGTTTACACTTTTTGTGTGCTTTTCAATAACTTTCTCTACCTCAAATTTGTGAAGCTATCTGCAAATGATTTCTCCTAGAAGTTTTATAATGTTAGCTTTTATGTTAGGGTCTGTGACCCATCTCAAATTGATTTTTGCATATGGGATGAAGTAGTGGTTGAGGTTCATTGTCATTTCCCCAGGTGGATGTTCCCCAGGTAGTTGTACCAGCATAATTTGTTAAAAGGTCTCTCCCTGCAAACACACATGGAACTGCCTTAGTGTCTTGTCAGAAATAAGTTGGCAGTGTATATGTTTGGATCTAGTTCTGGAACTTCTGTTCCATTCATAGTTTTGCCTTTATGCAAATCCCACACTAACTTGATTGTTGTGATTTTATAGTAAGTTCTGGAACAAGTAGTATGAGTTTTCCAAATTTTTTTTCCCAAAGTTGTGTTGGTAAGTTTAGGTCCTTCACACTTACTTCTATATAAATTTTAGAGCAGTTTTTCAATTTCTACAAAAATGTGATTGTTCTGAATCTGGGAAGAATCTATATCCTAACAATATCAAGTCTTTATAATCCATGAATGTGGTATGTCATTCCAATTTTTAGGTCTTCTTTAATTTTTCTCAGCAATGTTTGTAATTTTTTTTTTTTTTTTTTTGGCGGTACTTGGGCTTCTTACTGCCGTGGCCCCTCCCGTTGCGGAGCACAGGCTCCGGACGCACAGGCTCAGCGGCCATGGCTCATGGGCCCAGCCCCTCCACGGCACGTGGGATCCTCCCGGACCGGGGCACGAACCCGTGTCCCCTGCATTGGCAGGCAGACTCTCAACCACTGCGCCACCAGGGAAGCCCAGCCCTAACATATTTTTAACAGTTGGTTTAAATTTCTTGTCTGTTAATCCAACAGCTAGTGTTTGTCTGTGGATCTGTTTCTGTTGACTATGATTTTCCCGAGTTCTGGTTACATGTTCCTGCTTCTTTGCATGTTTCATAATTTTTTTTTGTTTGGAGACTAAAGTATACTAAAATAAAGTATAATATTTTGTTTTGTTTGTTTTCCAGAACATGCAAACCCACTCCTCTGTCTTGCAGATAGGGTGAGAGGCTCTCTCAGTCAGATTCCTCCTTGAGTCTGGTTGGGCCGCAGCCTTCATTAGATTGAGAGTTTACCTGTTATAAGTCCATTTGTCTTCCAGCTTTTCGATCTGCTCAGTGTTTGAATTGGGAGGAGGTTGGATTAGAGTTTCAGATATTTTTGGTTCACTGTGCATTCAGCTCCTCAGGGCCCCCAAATCCAGTCACCATGACCATCATGGAGCTGAGTGGGACTGAGTGATCTGTCTCTGCTTCCCTGCCTTGTCTTCATGACTCCTTCCTTCCTTGGCAACATTTCTGACAGGGCAGCACTGTTGGGTTGAGTAATTTATGTTTGCATGTGGGGTTCTTTCAGATTCCACATCCTCCTGCCAGCCCACACAGTCTGTGGCAACTCTGTACTTTGTAAGTTTGGTTGAACTCGAACTATGTTTCCAAGAATTCCCTTCCTTGTGCATGTAGGTTAGTTGAGGCCATAAGAGACATTTTGCACAAGGCTTGGCAGATAGAAGTGAAGCTGCAGGTACCTTGTTGGACATTTTGAAGGTTAGCAAGAGCACCGGGAACGCTTGCCTCAATGGCCAGCTCTTTAACTCCCACGAGATCCCCTTCTTCTCTGAGTTGTAGGTCAGCTGCACGTGCACCTCTGAGGTGAAGACTATTAGCTTTTCCCATAACTCATCCAGAGCATTCAGTTTGGAAAGTGTGAGCAACAGCTGTGGATTCCAGTTCGTCCTCATAAGTTCCAGTTTATCCTTGTGATTCCAACTTGTGCTTTCCTTTGTCCACGTTCAATTTTCCTTTCTGGCTGCCCATCTGGCTGACCTCTAGTGATTTCAAGCTTAATACTAGTTACAGAGGCAACAGCCCGTGGGGACTGTCCCACCAGTGCCTCATACTGCGTAAGGTCAAACTCAGGAAATGAATCCTTGATTCTGCACCCCGCTTCTCTGATAGTAGCAGTTCTGTTTCTCTGATCGACACTGACTGCTACACAGTCACCTAAGGCTAGGTTGCTTCCTCCTCATTCGTGGGCAGTCTCTCCCCTCAGGGATGCCACATGCATTCCAGACTGGTTCCCCATACCTTCTCAGGTAGGGCAGCCGCTGTGGCCCTCTACTTACCTATGACATGCTCATTTTTTTCCGGAATTCAGTTCATCGAGACCTCCTTCTACCCTTAGCTCTTTGCTAGACCCATAGAGAAGTAGGATTTTAAGTTTTGTCCAGATTTTTCTCGTTGTTACCACAGGATCAAAAGTCTTTTACATTCTTCTACATTCTAAATATCAGCAAAGCTCTGGAAAATGTCCTTAAAGGGGGGGGGTGTGGGCCCTTCTCATCCTCTTTCCCCCTTTCTGGGCTGGGATCACACATGACTGGTGCTGCATCAGGTGTCTTAGTCTTGGCAACAGAGAGCACTCCTAGCTCTGGCACGGGGCAGAAAGGGCGGAATAAGGGGATTGCTATACAAACCCTGGACTGCTGACTTCCAGAATCTTGATGTGGGAAACTAAGACCTTGAGTGCTTAAGCCATGGATACTTTTTTTTTTTTTTTTTTTTTTGTGATACGCAGGCCTTTCACTGTTGTGGCCTCTCCCATTGCAGAGCACAGGCTCCGGATGCACAGGCTCAGCGGCCATGGCTCACAGGTCCAGCCGCTCCACAGCATGTGGGATCTTCCCGGACCGGGGCACGAACCCGTGTCCCCTGCATCGGCAGGCAGACTCTCAACCACTGCGCCACCAGGGAAGCCCCATGGATACTTTTCATTTTCTGATTCATGCAGCCACACTTCTTTCCAGAGCATAGAACCAGCTTCTGGGATTTTGTGGGGCTACTCAGGGTAGGTAGTGAAGGGGAGACTGATAGAAGGTGGAAGAAAGCCAGAAGGCTCTACAAAGACAGGGTAGGTGGGGAGGGGACAGGATGTAACTAGTCTAAGGCCAGGGTGGCTGAGGTGGAAGGGGGGCTACGAGGTATGCTGGGAGGTTTGCAGGGAGAAAATGTGTATTATTTTTAAGCAGCCTTGGTTTGTGTTGTAGCTTCCCCTTTGATCGTTCCCAGAGGCTTTCTCTAATGGACCTACATTTCTTTCCAAAGCTGTAAGGAGTTGGGTCTGGGTTTCTTTAGGTGCAGCCCTGTGCTGAGACAGGCCCAGTTTTATTTAGGTTCCAGAAAATAATTTGAAGGGAGCCCTAGGACCAAAGGTGATTTGGTTACTGAGTGTCCCCTGGGGAGGGATAGTTCAACAGCGTCAGGGCCACAGAATGTCCAGTCTGGAAGGGTCTTGGGCAGCCATCCACCTACACCCCCCTGTTGCAGATGGAAGCAGTATCTGCCTTGATTGAGACTTGCTCTCACTGCCCATTTTCTCCTTTGGACCAGGTTGTTTAATGGCTGGACTTCCCATCTCAGCTTCTAGGAACTCATCCCCTCTCAGCCTAGCTAGGAGTCAACAATCAACAAACTCAACCTTATCTGTATCTCTATTTCCCGAATGGGAATTCAGCCTTGTGAACTTGACACACATGATTTTTATCATTTCTAGGATCTTCATTGAATGACTGGAATGGAAGGGAACTCCCTTGGCCAACCCAGGGGAGGAAACTGTGGCCCATGGAGGGGAAGTGACTCATCCAAGGGCATATAGCCAGTGGGACCTGGGCTGGCATTAGAACGTAACAGCTCATAGCTCATGATCCAGAGCACTTCCCACACCCTCAGCGCGAGGTGGTATGGAGCGAGGGAAACATTAGAAGCCAGTTAGACTGGCTTTTTATCCTGGCTTCCCTCTGAATTATTGCTGACCTTCTTTCCATCCCTTTGGAGGCTTTCCTCTCCTTTGTGGCAGCAGAGAGATGGAAGGCAGTTGCAGCAGCGGATTCACCCTGACCGCAAAAACAAATTCCACCGTCTCCCAGTCCTTTCCTATACTGATGGTCCCAGGTAGAACAGGTGAGGCAACATGAATTCATAAGAATGCTTTATTTAACTCAGTGGTTCTCAATGGAAGGGGGAGATTTTACATACACACCCCTTCCCCTCCACTTGCCCTGGAATATTTGGCAATGCCTGGAGACAATTTTGGTTGTCACAAGGGGGGTTGGGATGGAATTGGAGAATGCTACTGGCATCTAGTGGGTAGAGGCCAAGGATGCTGCTAAACTTCCTACAATGTACAAGACAGCCCCCCCCAACCCCCATGACAAAGGATTATCCAGGCTGAGTCGGTAATACCCTGATAACCTAACCCTGAAAGCAGTAGGAGCTGTATCAGGTCTGTGGCACCAAAGAGGCGCCAAGCACACAGGCTCAGTACGAGCCCTTTCAGTTACAGCTTGAGTCCATCTGTGATCTCATTCTTCATCCACATCCTAATTGTTTCCCCAGTGTCCCCCATTCGCAAGTGTGGAACCATAAAGACTAGAACTTCCCGAACTGTAACGTGCATGTGAATCATCTGGCGATCTTGTTAACTTGCAGATTCCGGTTTGGCGAGTCTGGGATGGGGTCCGAGATTCCACATTTCTAACGTCTTGGGTGATGCCAAGGCTGCTGGTCCCCAGACCAGATTTGAGTAGCAGTGAGTAAGACCATGTGTTGCTCTTCCCCTGATGACTGTTTACTTCCTGCATGTGGCTTTCCTTATTGTATCACCAACATGCTGGGGGGCGGCATGTTTTGTCACTGGGATACCCCGGAGAGGGGCTGCCAAGTTCAATCTCAGCGGGACCCTCTGCTCTACTGGCTGTATTCCAACTTGGCTCACCTCCTCTCGAGGTTGTAAGAATGTAAACAAAAAGCCCAGGAGATTTGATGGAGTAATGCCGGCCAGTTCCTCCGAGTTATTCTGTCAGCTTTCCCCAATAGCCCCTCTGAATGGACTCACGTAACATATTTCATTTCCACTAACTAAGTCTAATAAATTTCCCTCCTAAAATAAAACATTAAAAAATTTATTTAATTTGGCTGCGCCGGGTCTCAGTTGTAGCACGTGGGATCTTCGTTGCGGCATGTTAGTTGCGGCATGCGGACCTCTCAGTTGCAGCATGTGGACCTCTTAGTTGTGGCATGCATGTGGGATTTAGTTCCCTGACCAGGGATCAAACCTGGGCCCCCTGCATTGGGAGCATGGAGTACTGCCCACTGGACCACCAAGGAAGTCCTAAAATAAAACATTTTCATTTTGATGAATAGTACTCAATTCTCCCACCAAATATCAATATCTTTAAAATTTCATATATCTCTATGAAAAGAAGTCGACTGCTGCACCCTTAGCTCATGATCAATATTCTCTGTTAACCAACATCAGCAAGTTACTCAACCATCTGAGCTTCACTTTTCTCACATGGAAAATGGAGCTAATAATTCCTACTTTGCAGTGTGATAGGCATCACCTACAATCATGCTGTCTTTCTCTTGCTAGCTGATCTGGCTTAATCAGATGTGGTAAGATGACAGACACGGAAACAATTGCCTTGAAAGAAGAGTTTATTACTCGCAGTTCCCCAAACAAGGGGGCACACAGTGCCCTGCAGGGCCAAATGGGGAAGCACCTGGGTGGGCCAGGAGTGAAGGAGTGAAGGGAGAGCGTGGTCAGAGCGTTTACTGAGGTTTCCATGGGAAGGAATGCATGGGCAGGGTAGGCAAGTTTGGGCAAGTTTAGGATTGTATAGTTTGAATAACGTCAGTGGGCTCTGGGCTATAAGGGTGGTCTCTATATGTCTGGCACCCGGCCTGGTGGTGATTTAGGGCAGGGGAAACATTAACATGGTATTAGAAAGCTAGATAAAGGAGGAGGTGGATTTATGGGCTTTGGATTGGTTCGGTTTGCATAGGAATAGCATACGGAAGGCAAGGTGTTTGCTGTCTTTAGGAATTAGTCAGCCCTGGGAGGGTCAGTCTCTCCAAGATCAGCAAGGCCCCAAGATGTCAAAGCATTATAAAATACAGCAAATAAAAAATTAAATAAAAAACTTGATCAATACATGGTGTCAAGCAGGGCTTTGGTCATTAACCACCCCCCCCGTTACAGACTGCTCCTCACCACCTCAACTGAAGAGACAACTTATGTAAATGCGGTGGCTTCCAACCAGATGGCTGCCCCTATGTCCCTCCTCTGGAAGACTTCTCCTGCTGCCTCTTCTTTGTAGGAAGTCAGTGACAGCGCTGCTTCCAATTCACAGAATTTCCAAATGGCTGTGTAATCATAGACCCATGTAAGCATGAGCCCTGGTGTTCACAGGAAGAGGAGAAAAATCCCAGCTCCTTGCCCCTGTGAAGCCGAAAGACTGCTTCTGCATTTCCTTTTCATGCTGGTAGAATAAGGCTAATTTTGACTTCCCAGCAGCTCTGACTCCAAGTGAATAACTAGAAGCAGCAAGCAACAGGATTGGGACCTGCTGGTGCAGTTAGAAATAAACAGCATGTGCATGGGTTCCAGAGGAAAGCTGCTCTTTGTGGGGGAGGAGAGAGGGGTGGCGGGTACTGGGAACAGACGAATCTTCATCCTGCCTTAGCACTAGGGCTGCTTCTCAGAAAGAGAGCTCACAGCACTATAGAACTGCCTTCCTTGTGAAGTTTAAAAAACTCAAGAGAAGCGATGTCAACAAACAGCCATTTGAGGACAGCGGGGGTGTATGGGGGCTGGTGAGGCAGGTGTCATTATTACCTTGGAGCTCAGTGGGACACTTGGGCTGCTGGGCTCCCCATTGCTGGGCTGCCTCAGGGGAGAGGGGGCCTGCACCCAGTAGGGTGCTTTTGATTGCAATGAACAGATGAACCAACTTAACGTAGCTTCCAGGGTTGTCTGACATTGCACTTCAGAAGGTCATCACGGATGCTTGGTCCTTTCTACCTCTCTCTTCCTCCATCCACAGTGTCAGTTTTGTTCTAGGGCTGGTTCCCTTCTTTGTAGGATTGCTGCCAGCAGCAAGCTGGGCTATCTTCTTCCCCATTTATTTTAGGAAGAGAGAGAAGCTTCCTAGTCTTGTTCTTAAAAGTAAGGAAGCATAAGACATGAAGCCCTAGCAGACTTCTTATCGTGTCTCATTGGCTAGAACTGTTCCCCAGGCCCAGGGGAATGGCATATGCTGATCAGCTTAGGCCTGAGCTCTTGCTCCAGCTGCTGAAGAAGGGAGATGGGATTTCATTTTCGTTGGGTTTGCATTGACTAAATGGGGCCGACCTGGAGGCAGGGTCAGTCCCTGAAACTGAACTGTGGCCACACAGTGGGGGAGGGGGATGGATATCGGGGAGTCAACCACCACGTCAACTGTAGCATCTTATCACTGGAGCCAGGAGACGTGGGCTCAACCACTTGCTAGCTGTGTGACTTTGGGCAAGTGGCTTAACCTCTCTGAGCCTGGTTTTCACATTTTTTTTTTAAATGGGAGAAAAATATGTTTTACTTAATTTTCAGACCGTGAGGGTCAATGAGGTATTGGGGGTAAAAGCCCTTTTAAGGTGCACATGTGAGGAATCAGGAACATCTGTCTCTTGACCAGCTCCTTCCAGATAAATTAAGCAGACCAATCCCTGCCTACTAGAGGTGATGGTTCAAGATGGTGCAGAAGCAGAGAGAAGAGGGGTTTACAGATGAGAATGAGTTAAGGGCAAAATAGGAAGACTGGAGAAGTGAAAGGAGTCCAAGAAAGTGACGCCGTGTCCTTCTTTGTGCCACTGCTGCTGATGTGAACTTTGATCACTTGGTCCGGGTGGTGTCCGCGAGACTTCTCCACTTTCATAGTTAATGTTTTCCCCTTTGTAAGTAATTAGCATTTTGTGGGGAAGTCTTTGAGACTATGTAAATATTTTGTTTATCCTCAAATTTTTATCCACAAGTTTTAGCATCCGCTAATGATTCTTGCCTGAATTATTATTATTATTACTATGATGCTTGCCAAATTGAGATTGTCTAACTGTATCATTCCCTATTTTATTAGCCTCTGTCCCAGCTTAAATCTAAGAGCCTGAGTCTCATCCTTGGTCTTAAATGGGGCATTTTTGGTTTTCAGTGGAACTAAACTCCTAACCACCTCTGCCTCCTTCTAGACCTGCAGCCAAATAGCTCCAATCTTCAGTTCATTTAATGTTTTATTTTCTTGAGTTTTGGTCCTTGGAGATATTTATTTTGTTTTTAATGAGGGTGTGTCTTTTTAATTTTCTCTTTTTATATTTCATTTGTTATTGCTTTGAATTTGGGATTGGGGCATGATGCTCAATACAGGTACTTGAATGACATTTTGTCTGGATTCCATAAAAAAAGGGAGGTGGTGGTTGCTCAGAGGAATGTCAACAAAAAATTATGTCCTACTTTAGCCATATATGCCAGGGTGGCAATAGAGGAATGACAAACAGACCACCTGGCAGTGATTCAAGAATCCTTGGACTTATTTCCTGTAATAGCCTCTATCTGCTAACTTGCTGTGTGACAGTGGACAAATGACTTAGATTCTCTGGGCCTCAGTGCCCTCCATTGAAAAATAGTGCTGTTAGACTCCTTAACCTACAAGGTCCTTGTCAGCTCTAGAGTTCCAGGGGTCTACAGGGGATAGTTTAAAACCATGCTCTCTGTTACAGTTGGAAGGACTGTTGAGAGTATTTGTTCAGTTCAGGCAAATGGTAAATGTGTCGGCCACTCTAATGAAATGAGTACGTTTTTGCTCTAAATGTCATGGATGTTTATTATCAGATTAAACTACAGCAGATCTAATTGTAGCTCTTCCAATTCAAGAGGAGCAATGAAGATTAAATGTTAGGCATAATTAAAGATGCAGATGTAGTTATATTGAATTATAAACCTCATTAAGTGCAACGTCCCAGGAAGGCCCCTGAGACCTACAGCTACAAAGGACTTCTAGTTGCAACACTGCAGTTAATAAAATATTGTAAAGTAGATCTCGCTCCAAAAATATTACGACTTGGATGCAAGGAGTTTTTAAAAGCATGGTTGGAGTTGGTTTCAGGGGTAATTTCTTTGCAGATGGTTGGAAGGGAAAACTTTTCCTCAGTATCTCCACAGAGAGCCTCATCATTGGGGCTTGGTGCTCCCCCCTCAATCTCCCAACGTGGGTTCTAGTCTCCTGGGTCAGCAAGAAGGGCAACTTCAAGGTCAGTCAGATTTCATTCCAGAGTCAGTAGTAAGTGGAGTTGGTGGAGAGGGCAGAGGTTTACTACGGACTAGAAAGCCATGTTTTTATATATGTAGAGAGAAAGGTTCTCTTGGTGACATTTTCTTTTCTGTCTGTAAGGATAATACATTATCATTTTACAAATTCATACAATACAGAATAGGATAAAGAAGTAAAAAAAAAATCCAACTACTTCAAGATAATCACTGTTAATATTTTGATGCATGGATCTCTCCCTCCATCCCTCCCTCCCTCTCTCTCATATTCAATAAAAACAATAGATCCACCTTAAAACCTGTTTTTCCATCTACTTTTTCATTTAACATGAAGTAGACATCTTTCCATGTCAATAAATATTGATATATATTACCTTTTCTAATGGCTAATGATATTCCATTGTATGGATTTAATTTTTGAAAACCAATCCACCATTACTGAGCACTTAGATCTTTCCAAAAGAAGTTTTCCGTTTTTTAACTATTGTAAATAACACTGTAAGGGACATCCTTATTCATGCATCTTTGCCTCTTCATTGAATTACCTCCTTAGGATAAGTTCCTAAAAAAGGATTAGGCAGGGTCAGTTATCTAGTTGCATAATAATGCTGTGCAATGAACGACCTCAAACTTAGTAGCTTAAAACAATAAGCATTTATTTTGCTCTTGAATCTGGGGGTTGGCAATTTAGGTGGCGCTTGACTGGGCTGTTCTGGGCTTGGCTGGTCTCACTCACATGTCTGTAGTCAGCTGCAGGTTGGGTGGCCTCAGCTGGTCTTGGCTGGGACAGTTCGGGTGGCTCAGCTTTGCTCTGTGGCCCAGACATGTTCTCGGGGCAAAGGCAGAAGAAGAGGGAAAGCAGAAACAAGTAAGGGCTTTTTTAAGTGTCCGCTTGAGACCAGTACACTAACATCGCATTGGCCAAAGCAAATCACGTGGCTGACTGCAACCTTAAGAGGTAAAGATGGGAGGAACCACAAAGTCACGTTTCAGAAGGCTTGGATACAGGGTGGGGTGTTGATTTGGGGTCTCCCCCATTGGCAGTCAAAGCACACGCACATTTAACATTTTGATGCATACTTACGCACTGTCCAGCTGATGGGACCTGTTTACACTGCCACCAATGGTGATGAGCTACCCTTTGTGGAGTCTTCAGTTAATGGGCCCAGCTTCTGCTTCCTGACGGGCATTCTCTGCTCAGGGAGACCCGTCTCTCTCCTCGCTGTCCCATGAGCATCTCATGCTGATTTTTCTCCAGGCTCCTGCTGCTCTCTCCTATCTCAAATGTTCTTCCTCCATCTATCCTACCCATGTCCCACCCACCATATATCCAAATCCTGCACATTTTTCAAGGCTCACCTCTATCAACTCTGCAACTCCCAGGGATGTTGCCTTCCTCTGAGCTGTGGTAGAGCAGGTAGGGTGACCAACTTGTTCCAGTCTGCCCAAGATTTTACTGGTTTTAAAAACGTAAAGTCCTGCATCTCAGGAACTCCCTCAGTGCTGGGCAAACCCAGCCAGTTGGTCACCATAAGAGAGGGGGTTGGCAAACTTTCAAGCGTCAGACAGTGACTATTTTAGGCCACATGATCTCTGTTTCAACTACTTGGCTCTGCCAATGCAGCATGAAAGCCACCATAGACAGTATGCCCCAAATGGGTGTGTCTGTGTTTCAATAAAACTTTATTTACAAAAACAGGCAGTGGACTGTTTGCTCCATGTGCCATAGTTTTCTGATTCCTGCTTTAGGGCTTAACATTTGTTCTGCACAATTTAATCCTACATCATATTTTCTCTTATGTTGTTTCATGTGGATTTGTCTTGTCTCCTTGTTTGGAATGTAAGGGAAGTATAATATCTTGACAGCATGCTCTGTCACTTAACAGCTATGTGAACCTTTCTGGCCTCAGTTTCCTCATCTGTCAAATGGGATAATACATAATGGTATTGACCTCATAGGGATTTCTGAAGATTAAATGAGTTAATCTTTGTACAGCCCCTGGCGCACCTGGCACATCGTGAGGACTCAGTAAATGTGAGCAGCTACCATCACCACCACCACTACCATGATCAACCCATGTGACTTCTGGAGGAGCTAGCACAGTTCTGGTTACAGAAGAGGCTCAGTAAATAGAATCATAAAGATAGATGATGTTAAAGAGGGAAGGCTCTTCAAGAATGTCTCATTTAGGGCTTCCCTGGTGGCGCAGTGGTTGAGAGTCCACCTGCCGATACAGCGGATGTGGGTTCGTGCCCCGGTCCGGGAAGATCCCACATGCCGCAGAGCGGCTGGGCCCATGAGCCATGGCCGCTGAGCCTGTGCGTCCGGAGCCTGTGCTCCACAACGGGAGAGGCCACAACAGTGAGAGGCCCGCATACCGCAAAAAAAAAAAAAAAAAAAGAATGGCTCATTTAACACCCTCATTTTAGAGATGAGCATCGTGGAGTTACTCCTGTGCTAAGGATGGTGGGATGCTATCCATCACAACCGACAGTGCCCCCCCCACCAGATGTTACCCACCTTCATCCCGTGGTTACCCATCAGCCCCTGCATGCCCAGAGGCCAAATTCCAGCTTCCATGTCATGGGCAGTCCACGGAGAAGGCCAGCTTTTGTCTTGTTTTCGGTCCCCTGGTCTTTTCCTTGGGATGGTGTTCACTCACCTGAGCTGTGCAGGTGAGGCTCAGAAGAGGACCAACCTGAGGTTGTAGCTGGGAGGTCCAGCACAGGTGGAGTCAGGTGCTAGTAGTGTGTCGAAAGTGGTCAGAACTAAGGCCGTGGGTGCACAGGTGTGCTGGGTTTGCCTCAAGCTGGGGCCTGGCATGTGGTGTGCAGGCAGCCACTTGGATCAGGCAGGCCAGACAGGGCCCTGGACTACACCGTGCCCTTCTCTTAGGGTGGGAGGCGAGAAGGGGAGACCCCATGGGAGATGCTGGTCCAGTGACCCCTTTGGTCAAGTCTCTGCCACCTGGTTCTTCTTCAGGCGCATCCCATCGGGATACTTCTTCCATCCTGGTGCTGGTTCAGCTTTGATCTGGGAAAATAAAATGCCAGGCTGCTGGGTCCCCAGCTGCCATCTTCTGCAGCAAGAGTGAGACTTCATGATCCTGCTGGCTTACGCGCACTTCATTTCCCGGTAATTAAACAAGTGGAGATCAAAGTCGACAAATCTCCCCCATCTCTCAGCGCAGCAGATGAAAGGTAAATATTTCCAGCAACAGTTTTTTTTTTCTCATTAAAAGTGAGATGTGAAATGTCTTCTCCTTACTTTGAAGAATACTGATAAGTTCAAGGTCACTCCAGATAAGATATTTAGTTTGACTGTCTTTATTATTCCACACCAATTGTTGGTCTGTAAAAAATTGGGTTAACTTGAGGCGATTGCAGAGGCTAAATCATAGCAAATAAGTCAGAAGACAAAGGAGAGTAAAGAATGATACCAAGATGGTAACTGGTCCGCACTGTGGAAACCTACGCCTTGTGTATTATCTTCTCGTTGCCGGGCAGGTGCAAGGGCTTCTGAGGCCAGTATCTAAGATGGGTCCTGGAGTCCTACATATGGAATCTCAGGCAGATGGCCCGATGCTTTCCCGGCTGGGCTCCAGAAGAGACCATTGAGATCTGCTGTTTTCTTTGTAAACGAAAGAACCCATCCCTAAGGCCGTGAATCAGGGGGAGCTGGTCTATCCAACCTGGGTCCACAAATGCCTGCTGCGTGTCATCAGGCTCTTTTCAGTGCAAAGAACAGACCTCCCTTGAGCAGGTGGCTACTGTAAAGACACCGCAGGGACTCGGAATCAGAACAGGAACTCGAGTGTGGCTCAAGGAGCCCACAGAGCCTTGGGAAGGAAGAAGACAGCCGCTTCCTGCTCTCTTCTGACTGCCCTCCCTGGCTTATCCATCCTTGCTGCCTCCGACTTCCACCTGCTCACCAGCTCCCGGGGCTGCTCTGAGTGCAGGCCTCCCCCATGTCCCCTCTGTCCGTCTCTCACAGCTCACCTCTTCAGTCCCTCGTTCTCCGGTTCCAGACTCCAGAGAGAGAGGGAGAGAGAGATCTGGCTGACCTGGGCTGTCCTGTGGAGTGAAGTCACAGGTTTCTGGCCAGGCTGGGGGTGTTCCAGGCCATGCCCCCACCCAGCTAGCTGTAAGGATGGGGCCTTGTCCCCAGAGTCACACGGTAAAAAAATGCCAGCTGCCCCTCAGCAGCAGATGTGGGTGTGAGATTCTCCTCATGAGGGACTCTGGTGGTGTGAGGCTGTGATGGGCGTTTTAAGGGGTGTCAGAGCAGGACCAAGAGGCTGATGGCTTGGGTTGGACTCTTGGCTGGCTTTTTATCAGCTGTTTTGTTGGTTTGTTTTTGAGATGTAATTCACATACCATAGTATTCACCGTTTTTTTGGTTTGTTTGTTTTGTTTTATTTATTTATTTTTGCGGTACGCGGGCCTCTCACCCCTGTGGCCTCTCCCGTTGCGGAGCACAGGCTCCGGACGCGCAGTCTCAGCGGCCATGGCTCACAGGCCCAGCCGCTCCGCGGCATGTGGGATCTTCCCGGACCGGGGCACGAACCCGTGTCCGCTGCATCGGCAGGCGGACTCTCAACCACTGCTCCACCAGGGAAGCCCCTATTCACCGTTTTAAAGTGCACAATTCAATGGTTTTCATTATATTTACGAGGTTTGGCGACCATCACCACTGTCTAATTGCAGAACATTTGCATCACTCTCTGCACTCGGGGATTTCCCCGGCGGTCCAGTGGTTAAGGTTCAGTGCTTCCAGGTGCCCGGACGAGGGACGGAGCTGGGAGACGGCGTCCGGAGCGGCTCGCTGGCTCGCGTTGGCACCCGTCGCATCTGGGGCTTTCCGGAGCCGGCTGAGCCCGAGGAAAGGTGGTGAGGTCTCCGACGGACGGCGGACGCGGCGGCTCAGTTCGGAGTCTGGTACCATGAGGTCAGTCACCGTTACTCTCAACGGCTCCATTTTGCCCAAACCGGTGAAATGTCCTTCTCCCTTCTCCGTGTGTTCTCCCTTGTGATCCCCTTTCTCTCTGTCGGGACGCTCATTAGCAAGAACTTTGCTGCCCTGCTTGAGGAGCATGATATTTTTGTTCCAGAGGATGATGATGATGATGACTAACAGGGCATGGAGGAAGTGTAGAAAGGAGAAAGTCCTGACTCGAGAAATGGTGATGCTCGCACCCTCTCCTCCTTCCCTGTCAGCACGTGGGAAAGCACCAGGGAAAGCCCGCAGCCTCCCAACCCTAGTGAAGCCTCCTGCATGGTCTGTGACCGTAGCTCAGATCCCCAGGCTCCGGGAGGCTCCTGGAGATGTGCTGCCCACCGAGCATAATCAAATTATGAATAAACATAAAAAAAAAAAAAAAAAAAAAAAGGATTCTGTGCTTCCACTGCAGGGGATGCGGGTTCCAGGAACTAAGACCCCACCGTGCTGACAAAAAATTAAAAAAAAATTAACTCTGCACTCAAAGCAGTCCCTTCCCGTTTCCCCTCCCCCAGCCGCAGGCAGCCACTGATCTACTTTCTGTCCTTGTGGATTTGCCTTTTCTGGACGTTTCATGTAAATGGAGTCATACAATATGTAGCTTTTTGTGTTTGGCTTCTTTTACTTAGCATAATAATTTCAAGGTTCGTGTATATTGTGTAGCACGAATCAGTACTATGCCTGAATAATATTTAATTTACGGATATACCATATTTCATTTTTCCATTCATCAGTTGATGGACTTTGTGTTGTTTCTCCTTTTTGGCTATTATGAATAACGCTGCTATGAATATTTGTGTACAGTTTTTAGGTGAACACGTGTTTTCATTTCTCTTGTGTAGATATCTAGGAGTGGAATTGCTGAGTTACATGACACTTCTATATTTATCTTTTTTTTTTTTGGCCACACCACTTCCTAACCACTGGACCACCAGGGAATTCCCTATATTTATCTTTCTGAGGAACTGCCAGACTGTTTGCCAAAGTGTCTGCACCATTTTACATTCCCACCAACAGCGTACGAGAGCTCCAACTTCTCCATATCCTCGCCAACACTTACTATCTGTCTTTCTGAGTGTAGCCATCCTGTGGGTGTGAAGTGGTATTTCACTGTGGTTTTGATTTGCATTTCCCCAGTGGCTAATGATTTGAGTGTCTTTTCACGTACTTGTTGGCCACTTGATACCTTCTTCGGAGAAATGTCTATTCAAATCTTTGCTCATTAAAAAAATTTGACTTGTCTTTCATTAATTTACTAGCTGTTTGACATTGGGCTCATTGCTCAATCTCTCTGGGACTAAATTTTCTCCCCTTAACAGTGGGGGTACCTACCTTTCAAGGTCGTTGGGGACATTACATGAAGTCACGCATGTCAGTGCCTTCCTTACACAGTGCCTGATCGATGGAAAAAACTCAACTTATTGCGCCACTGTGAAGACTAACTTAATTTCTCAGTAGTATAATCTCTCCTCCACAAAGGAATCTGTTTTGCAAAGAGGGAGAAGGGACTTATGGAGAACAATTTGATCAGCAGCTGAGAAGCTGTGTCTGGATGGAGAGCGAGGATTCTCATCCCCACCAAGGGACAGACGTCAGTTACAGTAGATGCTTAATGCCTTTTTTGCTCAGTAGAGTTTCAGGCCAGGGCTGAGGACAGTAGAAGAATTTGGGAAGTGACAAAACGAGATAAGCTGGGGGGACATACGCAGAGAACAGAGAATCTTTAAAGGTGGTTTTTATGGAGCTTCACCTTGCGATGTATAAAATGTCTTCCTTGTCTTCCCACCAAAGTGTTAGTAAAATCGACATCTCACTAAGAATTGTAGAGTTGGATCTTTTTGAGAGAAAGCTGTGAAATGCTTCTGGTTGGAGGGGGTGGGGAATGAATGGGGTCAGCCACACCTGGAGTTGCACCGTGATTAGTGGAAGATGTGAGTCCAGGGAGTGCAGGGGGTCAGGTCCCTTTCCTAGCTGCTCGCTGCTGCTGTGTGATGGGGGGCAGGCTGGCCCCGTCAGCCTCCATGGTTCAGGGTGGGTGTGTTCAGGGCAGAGATCTCCTAGCCCTGCTGGGTGTGGGTGGTGCTTCGGAGCCGGGCCCCCAATCGGCTGAATGAGCATGGGGGGTTTTACTTCTGCTGTGCTGGTGTCACTTCCTCTCGGCTGGTGCATAGACCCCCTCCAGGCTGGGTCTGCAGCTGGTGCAGTTCCTCTGACAGTGGCCGTCCCCCGGGGCCACAGAAGGGGATTCTCAGCCTTTCAGATTTCAGTAGGGAGAACTTGTTTTGGCTGGGCACTGCCTGCAAGATGCCTGTGGGCTACAATTGTCTCCCATCAACGGGATGCCGAAGTTAAAACTACCCCCATATCAAGAAAGTACTGCCTTGCTGGGGCATGGGCATTTCATGCCCTCAACATGGGATTCCATGTCAACGCTAGGATCATCCCTCTGGGCATGTGTGATGGCTGGCATGTGTGCAATACCACCTGAAGAACTATTAGAGAACAAGCTCTCTTATAAAAACACCCAAGAGGACAATTTATTTGTCAGTCCACAAACACAGATTAAATAGCACCTGCTGGGTAACGTGCACTGAAGCAGGCATTGGGGGAAAGACAGAGGTGAATGAATGAGATCTGCCATTCCATCTAGTGGGAGGGATAGAGTTAGACCAAGAGGGAAACAACATGCAGAGTTCATGATAGGATGAAATAAACGTCATAGTACAGTTCGAAGTAACCTGCTGTGGGTGGAGAGAGCACTTCATTGTAACTGGAGCATGAGGGAAAATGTGGTAGAGGGTGATGGGGCCTTGGAAGGGGGAGGATGCTCCTGGCTGAGGCACTGCCAGGATCGACATGGCGTGGGTAGATGGTGTGGGGTGTGAGCAGAGAAGGGTGGTTAAGTTCTGGTGGCTGGAGCACAGGAAGTGTGGACAGCTGACCGGGAGAGGAGGCTGAAGAGGTGAGCTGCGGCCAGGTGGTGGGAATCTTTGGTGTCAGGCCAAGAGGTTTAGACTTCATTCTGGAGGCAAAAAGGAGCCCAAAGAGGACTTCAAACAGGGGCTGTAGCATGGTCCTGCCTCTATTTAGGAAGAAAGTGAGACAGAAGGAAGACAGCTAGGAAAGGTGAGAGGCTCAGAAGATTAGTAAGATTAATCAATCATTGTTAATTATATTTAGGAGTGAGAATTCCATTATGGATTTTTTTTTAAAGAAATAGGAGTCCTCATCAGATGCATCCTTATCTCAGACCCATATTGAAATATTTACAATGACTCTGTAATTGAACCCTGAATAATGCTGGCCACTGGAAGATCTCAGGGGCTGGGCTTCAGTGGGTGATGGTGGAGTAGGTATTATTGGGTTGGTCCAAGGGAGATAGGAAGCCCTGGTCCAGGATAGGGCCAGGTGAGGATGGAGTGGAGGGTGGATGAGGGAGAGGATATGAAGTAAAGCTGATTAGACTCTGAGTCCCTTTGGGGCAGGGGCCAGGTCTTCTGTTTCCTGCACAAGGTCTGGGGCATAAAGAAGGGGCCTGCTCCATCCTCAGAGATCAGCCATCCCCATCCCCAAGTCATCATTCTATCAGGTGGTCCCTCCCTCTTCTTGGATCCACGGGAAGATAGACCCGCTGGGCAGTTTGGAAATTTTGTAATCAGCTGGTCAGGACAGTGGGGAAACATCATGACCGTCTTCTGGCCTTGGTCATGGGCCTGTAATCTGGGCCCACTCTTGAGGCTTCAGCACCTTCGAGACACAGAGCGAGCACCTGCCTTACAGGACAGAGGCACAGGGGCTTCGAATGTCCCGAGTTTGAACAAATGGGAAGGGGAGAGGGACGTCTGCTTTTCCTTCTTCTTCTTCTTTTGAGCCTTTCCTGGAGGTCTATGAGTTTGTTAAGGGCCCTGGTTCTCCTAGACCCACCCATAAAGGTCTGGGGTGGTGGATGACCCAGAACCTGTATTTTTAACAAGTGAGTCCGCTGCCTTCCAAAGTTTGAGCACTACTGATATGGGAAAATTTTTCTAAGGAAAAGGAAGGGTCTGTGTATTTAAACCCAACTATACTAGGGTTCAAATGACCTTGAACAGGAGAAGCCATTGGATTCTCTTTTCTTGCGGGAAACTGCCAAGAAATTTGAGTTTTTAGAAAAAGTCCTTCCAGGTTTGTACGAGAAATTGTCACCTTTTTGTAAATAATATGCTGCCTGAATTTCTGTAGACCTTACCAGCCTGTGCGTATGGAAGAGCCATGTTACAAGTAATAATCCCAACTGACCTGATTGTACCCCAGCTGTACACGCAGCATCTCTAGCATTTCCCATGAGGTAACTTAAACATGCTAAGGATCAAGTTCTCATCCACCAGGTGGCGCCGTGGGCTTCCCAAGGTTCCGCTAGGCATTGGCCATCTTCCACCAGGCACCATCTCTTGGATACCCCAGAATTGGCATCATCACCCCCACTGAAGCCTGGGCTCTGAGGTTTTCCAGTGGCCAACACTATTCAGAGTTCAACTGCAGAGTCACGTAAATATTTCAGTATGTGTCTGAGATAAGGATGCATTGGATATTTCTAAAAAGACATACCCCAATAGAATTACCACCCCTAAAAGAAATGTGTAATGATTTCTTAATATCATCCAATACCAAGTCAGTGTTCAAATTTCCAGTTGTCTCATAGATGTCAACTTTTTTAAACAGTTTGCTTATTTGAATCCGGATCCGCAGAACTTCGTACGTGGTGACTGGTTCATCTGTTGCTAAATTTGTGGTTCTTTTATTCTACAGTCTCCCCCTCCATCTGTTTTTTTCCTTCTTGCAATTTAATCATACAAGAAACCAGGCTGTTTGTGGGGCTTCCCCAGTCTGGGCTTTGCTGATTGCAGCCCCTTGGTGTCCTTTAACATGCTTTTCTGCTGTATTTCCTATAAACTGGTAGTTGAATCCAGAAGCTTGATCAGATTCAAGTTCGTTTTTTTTTTTTTTAGTCATTACTACTTCATAGGTGGTCCTGTGTGCTTCTATCAGAAGGCAGTTAATGTCTGATTCTCTGTCTCTGTCTCTATCTCTATCTCTGCAGCTATCTCTATCTCTCTGTGATATTAGCAGCCATTGAGGAGCAATGCTTAGGTCCATTAGTTTATTAGGGGCTGCAAAATGGGACATTCTAATTCTATCATTGTTCTTTATTTGTTAGCTCAGTTACTTCCATAATGAGAAATGTCCCTCTATCAACTCTTTGCTTCCTCAGTGGCACAGTCCTTTCTGGAAAGATAGGTTAAATGCTTGGTTGCTTTAATTTTATCAGTTTTCAAAATAAGAAATGGGTTCTCTAGCATCCTCTGATGGTAACCAGTTAGGTTTAGCACCATTAATGATCTCATGGATTTAAGTATGTTTGGTGTGTTTCGATCCACGGCAGTTATTACCCTTAGCGATGCTCAGATTTTCTCAGCTTGAGCCAGTGACCCTTGAGTCCTTTGTCATGACCCTTTGATGGCTTAGTCTCATCTTGTATATTTCCTGAGCCGGTCCTGGAACCCATCATTTCTCCAAGCAGCCCTGGTTCCTTCCAGTAGGAAATGGTACTTTAAAAGCGCTATCTGGGTGTGAGGGATGCTTATTTCTCTTGGGTTGGTGATTGTTTCTGGGCCTTTTCAGTGAGTACATCTCAGAACTAGTTCTTTTCTTTCGTTAAAGATAAAATGCATCATGATAGTTACTGATGCTTCCTATCCAAGTTCAACTGCAGGATTTTTACCAGATTTCTTCTATCTTACACGTGTCTCCTTTCTTTCATGCCAAGAATACAAGAACGATAGAATTAGAAAATCACAAAATCACTCACTTTCTTCATCCCACATACACACAGGGAAGTCAAGTGACTTACACAGGTCACGTGGGCAGCAGGCATCGGTTCAGTCTGCCTGGCCTCAGAACCTGAGTCTTAAGGAGCACACGGTACGCTCCCTCTCTCTCACCAACTCTGCTGTCTGTAAAGTTCCTTCATGGATCCATGGGGCCGGCTGAGGGACCAACCAGTGCAAACAGCAAATCCCTCACCGAAATCAGAGCCTCCCCTCCAGCGAATCTGTTGACTGGGCCAAGAGCTTCCGCCTAGGCTCCCTTTCCCATGGAATGGGTTCTCTCAAGATGCGGCTTGACTTTGATGCCCGTAAAGCTCTCATGAACACCATGCGGGTTTCCCAGACACGGCCACGCAGTCTCTTCTCACTCAGATGGGAGTGGGACCCCACTTGCTTTTATAAGGCCCCCTCCCCCTTCTCTTTCCCGTTCAAGGCCAGGTCCACTTCTCCATCCTCAGCGAGTCTTGAGCTGAGCGGTTGCTTGGGTTTGACGTGAGGGCTGAGGTATGGTGTATTGCAGGAGACCGAGGGTCCTGTCTCCGTGGCATAAGGAAAAGAGCTCAGGATTCACTTTGCTGACTTGATCTCCAGCCCTCGCTCTGCCTTGATCACCTCCCTGAGCCTTAGTTTTCTCCTCTGTAAGATGGGATTGTCCCATGTGCAAGGTGGAGTGATGATAAAGCCTCCTCGCAGGGTGGTTGTGAGGATTAAATGGGGGCACGTATAGGGATAGGGCTGTGAAATGAATCTGTTGACTAATGGTTTTCCTAAAGGGCCTCTGTACCCTGGGGTGTAAAGAAGGGGTGGCTGGGGAAGGGTTGGGTCCCAAACATCATTTGTTGCTGGTGGCAGATCAGGACTAGAGCATCTGCTTGCCGAGTTGAGAGGGAATTTATTTCAGCTCTAGCTACCCGGGCAGCCCAGCCGCCTGTGTGGTCCCCGTGCGCCGCGGGTATGCTGAGATAATAGCTCAAGTACTTTGTTAAAAGAGAAAAGCTCTCCACGTTTCCATTAACTGCCCACGTGGGGCAGTTTCATCTCACTGCTCCAGGTTCCATTTACAGTCCAGTTTCTCAGCTGTGATGGACAGAAGTACCTGACTTGTTTCCGCTTCTCTCCACGAACCACACGCATCCACAAACAGCAGAGATTCATCAGCTCACCCCTCACCCGTCCTTTCGTGTTCAAATCATTGCCTCCCCCTGATCTTTCTCTCCCTTGTCCTCTTCAAATGATAGAGCCACGCATGCATTTCACTTTGAATTTCCAATGTCCCAAGAAGTGCTTTCATCCACATTGGGACCTGATGAGTTAATTTCTTAGGAAATAAGCTGAGCACCCAGGAGCTGTTATAATTCCCTACCCCCAATGCCAGCATCACAAAGAATAGCACAGCAGCACATAAATCTATTACTTGCATATGTTTACTTAATCACATTGGAATTTTCTTTGAACTTGACCCCAGGGAAGAGAGATCCCAGAACTGGCTGGTAGCTAAAATAATCCGCTGAAAAAAAAGTTCAGTGTCACACTAGAACTTCAGGGGCTGTTTGTGAAAAGCATGGAACCAGTGTGACTTCTACACTGTTTGATTCTGACAACAGGCTTACCCAGGGCTGGGGATGCCTCCCCACCTTAGGCTGTGGGTTGCAAACTGACTGGGAGGATATGATTTTCTTTTAAAATAAATAGGTGCCCTTACCTTGAATTTCCATATGGTAGGCAGTTAATGTGCCTGATCTCTGGAAAGGACAACGGGCAGTGGGGCCCTGGGCTAGACTCGTTAAGGCAAGATGGCAGAGTGGTTAGTACTGACTATGCTTGGGGATCCAAGGGGTGCGTGCAAATCTGGGAGTCAAAGAGGTCAGGCTGGGCAGGCCCAAGGACAAGCAAAGAGGAGCACGGGGCAGGGCAAGGGGTGGGGGAGTGAAGTGATGGGTCGGAGACCAACACTGCCCACAGGGCCCGGATACGCCAGCTCATTGCTACGGAGCGTTGCTTGTCTATATGTGGATGGATTAGTGCGGGCACAACTACGGCCAGTGCCGAATCTGACCTGATGCCTGTTTTTGTGTGGCCTGTGAGCTAAGAATGGTTTTTATATTTTTAAATGGTTGGTATCGATGAAAAAATTAATCAGCAGTCAATCTAAGAAAGAAATGGAAAATTTTTTTCGAGCCAACCTGAAGATTATAACCCGGGAGACAGCCTCTCAGAAAGCCCTGAGGACGGCTCTGCCCGGGAGAGGTCAAAGCACAGTTATATAATTTTTGAGACAAATGACCTATTGACAGTTTACGCAACCCAGATCCAGAGGTACAAGAAGTAGTGGGTCATTGTGACCCCTTACAAGATTAAGAAGGAAGGTTATCTTCTAAGGAATTATGGGTCATCATGACCCTTTACAAGATTAAGGAGTGTTATCTCCTAAGGAGGTCTGGATAATGCAGGTGCACAGTATACGCCAGAGGGGAGGGAGGAGGCCCAAATGGGCAGAGAAAAATTTTATGGTTTTTTTTGTCTTTCCATAAAATATGAATTTTATTTCATCATTGGAAAAAAATCAAAAGGAGAAAAATATTTTGTGATGTACAATGTATGAAATTCAAATTTCAGTGTCTAGCAATAAAGTTTTATTAGAACACAGCTGCGCTTGCTCGTTTACATAATGTCTAAGGCTGCTTTTGTGCCGCTGTGGCAGGGTCAAGCCGCTGCGTCAGAGGCTGTGTGGACCACAGAGCCTGAGATATACTTTCTTGCCCTTTGCAGGAAAAGTTTGCCCACCTGTGGATTAGTATAACATGCACAGATGTGAAGCACAGGTTTGAGACAACTTGGGTTCTGGGTGGAATTAAGACCAAGTGAAATGAGCCATGAACTAGCTTGTCTTAGTGTGGGCCAGTTTCCTAATCTGTGAAATGGGTGTATTAACGTTACCGGTCTCATAAGGTGGCTGCCCACTGAGAACCTGCTGACGGACCCCTCATGTGTATTTCAAGACATTTACGTGGCTGGGAGGGGCCACAGAAATTGGCTGGAGATCATTTGCAGACCTGGGTCATCATCTGAACCACTTGCTGAGCTCTAAAAACAGGGAGTCCTGGGCCACCATTCCTTGGAGAGACTGATGCAGTAGGTCTGGGGTGGGACTGAGAGGCTGTGATGTCACCGAGCTGCCCCGGGTTGGGGAAGCGGTGATCTGGCTATGCACCTCGAGCCACAGGTGAAGACACAGGGGTTTGATCAATCCTTCCGGGTCCCTCTTCACTGACCCCTCTGCCTGCACCCTTTCTTCCTGAGATCTCGTGGCCCCATGTTTCTTTTGTCCCCACACTGAGCTCAGGCTGTCCTGTGGCATCACAGTTTGTGGACGCCATTCTCTGCCCCTTTAGGCTGGGAGCTTGCTAAGGCCAGGCTCGGGGGAACACGTTTGTCTCCCCACTAAAGCCCTAGGCCAAGGCCACTCCTGGTTCCACACCCAGCGAGGCGTGGGCAGCTGTGCCACAGGTGGGAGGTGCGGCTTTGACTTCTACTCGGCTCTTCCCTAGCTGGGGGGACTCGGGCCAACCATTTAACAGTGCCTCCCTTTTCCCCCATCCAAGGCCTCAATTTCCTCATTTATGATATGTGGCTGGTCCTCCTCATGGACTGTTGTAGGGCCCAGAGAGACGGTAGTCATAAGAGCACTCAGTAAGAGGAGAATACTGTGCAGGTGGAGATGCGGCTCTTAGATGCTCAGTAGGAGAATACTGCGCAGGTGGAGATGCGGCTCTTAGATGCTCAGTAATTGTGTTCCCGTTTGCCCAGAACCAGGGGGATGTGCATTCAGCCCATTCTCTGGACATTGTGTCTTACACTTCCCAAGCTACCTGCCAAGGCTGTTGACTTCCCCTGCCAACATGGATTTTGGGCGTAGGGTGACCAGCACTGAAAGTCCTTTGTCCGGGGAAACCCCTCAATCGTAGGCAAACTGGACGCTTGGTCACTCCGGTTGGGCCTGACCTGGGAGCTGAACTTTTACTCACTGGCACAAGGTGATCAGCTGAGCGCAAGGGAAGGTCCTGGAAGGATGGTAAATTAGGGGTGTGGGCTTTTGGCATCCTGTCAAGACCCCTTTCCTCCTGGCCAGCACCCCCAACCCTGCTCCTAGGACCCGTCTCCTTCTGGCCTCTGCTGAGTTGACATGGAGGCCAATCTAAGCCCATATTTAGAATTTGTCCACTTTTCTCCATCTCCCCCTCCTTCCCAAGTCTGAGCCACCATTATTTCTCACCTGGAGAAGCTTTGGAACTTGTCCACCTGATTCCACTCTGACCCTCATCAAACGTACCCTTCACAGTCTACAGGACCAATACACTGATTGCCTTAAATTGCCAGTATAATCATGTAGGCCTATGCCTACTTTTTTTTTTTTTTTTATGCCTACGTTTTTTAATCGCCCTCATTCCTCTTAGGATATAGACCAAACTCCTTACCTGAACTGCAGAGCTGGCCCCTGGTCCCTCCTCCTCTCCAGTCTTAGCTCTTGCCCCTCCCCACTGCTCACCTACTTCCTGCTTTGGCGTCTGATTCTTGGAATGCTCTTTCTCCTGCTTAGCCTGGCCAACTCCACTCCTTTTCAGGCCCCAGCTCCAACATCACTTCCTCACGGAAGCTTTCCTTAGCCTCCCTGGTTTTACCTGAACTTCTTCATAGCAGTTAACACAAATGTAATTCTGATTTGTGCGTGTGTGTGTAATTACTTGTTGTCTGTCTCCCCACAAGGCTGTAAACTTCATGAGGGTAGAAGCCACATTTTTCTTGTTCCCAGCTGCATTCCCAGCAGCTAGCACAGTGCCCAGGATATAATAGCTGCTCAATAAATATTCTTGAACAAATAAATGAATGAAGGGTTGAATGGATTATCAGATGGATAGATGGATGAAGGTTGCAGGGGGTGGATGGTGGATAGATTATGATTGGATGGTGGATGGAAAGATAAATGGAATGAATGGGCAACTGGAAGAATAAGTGGTTAGATAGTGGATGGATAAGATGGATGGTTGGATGGCTGTACAGTGGACGGCGCCCCTGAGACCCTTGTTCTTGGGTGGCTCTCTGTCTCAGCCTCATTCCATCTGTGCTCTTGTTTTGTTCTCATCAACAATGATAGCTACCAGCATTCCTGGCAAAGGGGACAACTTTCCCCATCGCTTTGGGAAGATGTTTGCCTTCAGGGAGGCAGCAGAGTGGTTGGCAGGCCCCAGTGAAAATGAGGTCCAATGCTGTGGCATCATTTTCACCAAATCCTGCTATCTGTCAGGATCACTTGGATGTCATCTGGGAATATGACCCTCAGTAGCTGCTGAGGTCCTGGGCTCTCCTCCCTGGGGATGGGCCCTCTTTGGTCAGATTCTGCAGTTGTGAGTGGCAGAGCCAGCTGATGGTGCTGGTGCTTTGGCTCCAAACACCCTGAACCCTACTTATCCCTAAAACAGAGGTCAGCAAACCTTTTTGGTACAGGACCAAATAGTAAATGTTTAGGCCTTATAGACCATACGATCTGTGTTGCAACTATTCAACTCGGCTTTTGGAGCATGAAAGTAGGCATAGAGAATATGTAAAGAAATAAGCGTGACTGCATTCCAATAAAACTTTACAAAAGCTGGTAGGTTTGGCCCAGAGGATATAGTTTGCTGACTTCTGCCTTAGAGAAGTAGGTCTTAAAGTGTAGTCTTTGGACCAAAGCACTAGCATTACCTGGGAACGTGTTAGCAATGCAAGTTCTTGGGCCCTATTCTAGACCTACTAAATCAGAATAAATATCTTCTGGGGCTTCCCTGGTGGCGTAGTGGTTGGGAGTCCGCCTGCTGATGCAGGGGACGTGGGTTCGTGCCCCGGTCCGGAAAGATCCCACATGCCGCAGAGCGGCTGGGCCCATGAGCCATGGCCGCTGAGCCTGCGCGTCCGGAGCCTGTGCTCCGCAACGGGAGAGGCCACAACAGTGAGAGGCCCGTGTACCAAAAAAAAAAAAAAAAAAATTTTCTGTTTGCATCCCCACTTCCTTCTGGGACTCCAATTACATGTATGTTAGGTTCCTGGAAGTTGTTCCAGAGCTCACTGATACTCCTTTAATTTTTTTTAAGATCTTTTTTCTCCTCTCTGTTTCGTTTTAGATAAGTTCTATTACTGTCTTCAAGTTCACTAATCTTTTCTTTCGTAATGTCTAATCTTCCAGTAATCCCATCCAATATTGCTTTTTATCTGAGACACTGTAGTATTGAGATGAAGTTTGAATTTTGGTCTTTTAAAAATATTCTCCGTGGTTAGGGACTTCTGTGGTGGTTCAGTGGTAAAGAATCCACCTTACAATGCAGGGGATGTGGGTTTGACCCCTGGTCAGGGAACTAAGATCTCACATGCCGTGGGGCAACTAAGCCCGCGTGCCACAACTACTGAGCTTATGCGCCTCAGCTAGAGTCCTGGTGCCGCAAACTACAGAGCGCACGTGCCCTGGAGCCTGCGTGCCACAGCTAGAGAAGAGAAAACCCACATGCCACAACTAGAGAGAAGCCCATGCGCAGCAAAGAAAGATCCCACATGCCTCAGCGAAGATCCTGTGTGCTGCAACTAAGACCCTACACAGCCAAATATAAATAAAATAAATAAAAAATCTTAAAAAAAAAAACTATTCTCCATGGTTTTATGTAGCTTTTCAACATATGGAATACAATTATAATAATTGTTTTCATGTCTTTGTGTGCTCACTCTGACATCTGTGTCAATTCTGGGTTGATTTCAGTTGATGGCTTTTTGTTCCTCACCATAGTCGTGTTTTTCTGCTTCGTTGCGTGTCTAGTAATCTTTGACTGGATGTCAGACATTGTGATTTTACCTTGCTGTGTGCTGGATGTTTTTAAATTCTTGAGCTTTTTTCTGGGATGCAGTTAAATCATCTTTTGACTCTTTTGGGTCTTGCTTTAAGATTGGGTAGGCAGGACCAGAGCAGTGCTGTCTGGGGTTAATTATTCTCCACTACTGAGGCAAGACCTTTCTGAATACTCAACGTCCATGTTTTCCAGTCTGGCTGGTGGGAATAGGCACTGTTCCTGGCCCTCCTTTTGGAAGGTTCTTTCCATGACAGTGGGTAGTTTCCTCACATGCCTGAGCTGATCAGTCTCGGCAAATACTCAAAGGCAATCCTTTGCAGGTCTCTGGAGGTCTCTCTGGACAGCTCTCTTCTCTCCAGGACGTTGTCCTTTGACCTCTAGCTGCATGGGTCTCCCCCAACTCTCAGCTCCATCTCTTCAACTCAGAGAGTCCACTGGGCTCCACTTGGGTTTCCCTTTTCTGCACCACCTCTGGAAACTTTCTGAAGGCAGCAAGCTAGGGCCATCATAGGTCTTATCTTGTTTATTTCCTGAGTCTCAGGATCACCGTCCATCATTACCTGATGTCCAAGGGTTTTAAAAATCCTTACTCCATCTTGGTCAAATGCACTTCTGTAAGCAGATGTACTGATCTCTGATATTCTGATTGCTCAGAAACAGTAATTCAGACTTTATAAATGTGAGGACATTTGATTCCTCAGGAACTCCAGTGAAGTACTGTAGTTATTTTCATTTTATAGCTGAGGAAACCGAGGCTCAGACAGGTGAAGTGACCATTTGCCTGACCCCCAAGCTCTCATATTTTCATTGCTTGACGCTGCTCCCCTTCCGCGTCTGCCAGCCCCTGCTGGGATATCTTCTCTTTGAACCAAAGCACACCCTGGGAGTGCAGTAGACGGGGATCCTCCCGATACTTGAAGTGTGGGCTGGGAGCCAGCATCATCTGCATCCCCAGGAGCTTGTTAGCGAGCAGAGGCTTGGCTTCTTCCACGCCTGTTGAATGAGAACCTGCACGTTAGCAAGATCTTAGGTGACTTTTTGCATGCGTCACAGTTGGAGACACATTCAGTCAGAAGCTGTTTCCTGTTCTTCAACTCCTGAGCCCAGTCCTGGCTCCCTGGGAGCAGGGAGCTGAGCTGGACTGGGAGGAGGCACGGCCAGAAGCTGTGGGTCCCACACCCGGGGGAGCCTGTAGGGCCCCACCTCTCTTCCAATGGCAGTTTATGTGCCTGGCCCAGCACATACTGGGCAAGGCTGCCGGAGGAGCTGCTTGGACATGGCCTCTGCCCTCTGGGAGTTTGTCTAGAACACAGTTTTCCAGGAAGTTGTGACTCACCTGCCTTCATCCACCTGCCAGGTGCTAGCCTGGCTGGAGGCCAGTGGGCTGGGCTCTGGGAGAAGCAGCCAGGAAGGCCTCCAGGGGAGGGGAGTGGAGAAACAGCGGCTGGTGGTGGGGGAGCAGCTGCTGGCTGTGGCGCCTTCCCTGCAGGGCTGGCCCGGGCTGCCCGGTGGCCGCATTGCCTGCCCCTCTCCCTTGCCCCCCACCTCGCCACAGCCAGAGGCAGGCCATAAAACAGCCGGACAGGGCTTCCCTGGTGGCGCAGTGGTTGAGAGTCCGCCTGCCGATGCAGGGGATGCGGGTTCGTGCCCCAGTCCGGGAAGATCCCACATGCCGCGGAGCGGCTGGGCCCGTGAGCCATGGCCGCTGAGCCTGCGCGTCCAGAGCCTGTGCTCCGCAATGGGAGAGGCCACAACAGTGAGAGGCCCGCGTACAGCAAAAAATTTCCTCTGAGATCCTTACCCCTTACCTTGCAATTCACATAAACTGCCCCCAGGAGGAGGGTGGTACCTGAAGCTGGGAGAGACTTAACAGAGTTCTAGATCAGCCTCCTCTTCCCAGGTAAGCATGCTTGTTCTCTAAAGAGGGGGCTCCAGGCACTGGTAGAATTTTTCTCCTAACCAGTTACCCTGCAACCCCTCTCTAGGCATGGGGTTCCCAGACTTCTCTAACCGGTACCCACACCTGCACAGTATTTATGAACCACACTGCAGCCAGGTGCCAGGGAAAATGAACCAGCACAGCTGTGAAGTCAGAGAGCCCTGGCTTCGGGTCTGGCACGCGCTGTGACAGGCTGTGTGGCTTTTGGCCAGCTTAGAAGCTTTGAGCCTCAAATTCTTCACTAGACCATGGAGTGACAATCAGAGCCACCTGAAGGAGTTTCAGTAAAGTGAGTTAATGTATGGACCGGGCATGATGGTTCATTTTAGGTGTCAACTTGACTGGGTCACAGGGCACCCAGATTGTTTGGCTAAACATTTCTGGGTGTGTCTGTGAGGGTGTTTCCAGATGAGATTAGCATTTGAATTGGTGGACTCCAATAGCTAAACCATCCAGGCTATAATAGCACCTGACTGAACTGTGAATTTGTGCCTCATTTCTCTGGGGTTTTGCTCCAAATCCCTGCTTTTGTTGTCCAAATGCACCTCACTGTTAAGACAGCCCTGCATCTTATGCCAGTAACTGAAGCCACTTAGAAATAACTCCACTGTGATATTTAGCAAATTATTTTTTATCTGATGGGTAAACTCAGCTTTCATGTCAAAGAGAAGGGAACAGAGTGAGGGGTGTTCAGGGCGCCTGCTGGGCTCGCTTCATAAAAGGTGCCTTGTTATTTTGCATTCTGTCTCCAGTCATGCTATTTCTGCTGGGCTAAGCTGTCACTGACGTGTCACTGGTGGCAATAATAAAACTTGAGGAATGGGGGGAATATCCTAATTCAGCTAGAAGGCCCGGACTGAACAAGTGAGGCAGTTTTCCAGATGAAGGAAGATCCTGGCCCCAGTCTTATTTTCCCAAGCCTCATGCTAGGCAGGCTTCCTGCCCACCCACCTCTGCATCGTGTTTTCTTTTCCTTCTGCACAGCCCACTCCCAAGCAGAGAGCACCAGCTGCCCCCTTTTCTGGCCAGTTGGGTTCGCCTGCCGCTGGGGCTGAGATCTCCCAGCCGAGGTCCTGGCATCATAGCCTTCATAATTGCTGTTCCTTCAGCTGCAGACAGGCTTCCCCTGGGTATCTGCATGGCTGTCTCCTCACCATTCAGGCCTCAGCTAAAATATCACCTCCTCAGGGAGGCCCTCCCTGACCACCTCTATAAAGCAACCCCCACTCCCACCAGCAGTCTCATCCACTGTCAGCCCTGTGAGTGAGCTGTCTTGGACACCCAGCTCAGCCAAGCTTCAGGTGGCCGCAGCCAGCTGATATCTGACTATAAGGACATGAAACACCAAGTGAGACCCGCCCAGCTGAGCCTTGTCAACTCACTGAGCCATGAGCAATGCTGTCCCCTGTTGAAAGACACTGAGTGTTAGCTAACTTTATCCTCCTCACAACCCTGTGAGGAGAGACACTCTTATTCCCTTTATTTTTTTTTAATATCTTTATTGGAGTATAATTGCTTACAATGTTGTGTCACTTTCTGCTGTACAACAAAGTGAATCAACTATACGTATACATATATCCCCATATCCCCTCCCTTTTGAGCCTCCCTCCCACTCTCCCTATCCCACCCCTCTAGGTGGTCACAAAGCACCGAGCTGATCTCCCTGTGCTATGCGGCTGCTTCCCACTAGCTACCTACTTTACGTTTGGTAGTGTATATATGTCCATGCCACTCTCTCACTTCGTCCCAGCTTACCCTTCCCACTCCCCGTGTCCTAAGTCCATTCTCTACATCTGCATCTTTATTCCCGCCCTGCCACTAGGTTCATCAGTACCACTTTTTTAGATTCCATACATATGTGGTATTTGTTTTTCTCTTTCTGACTTACTTCATTCTGTCTTACTCTCTTTAGAAAGAAGGAAAGGGAGCCACAGAGAGGCAATTGAATCCCCACAACTGTGCTATGAGGCGCGAAGATCCTCATTTTATAGAGGGGAGCTGAGGTTCTGCAGAGTTAGGAAGTCTGCCTGGGGATCCCCGCTGGGGACTGCGGCCTGGGTGAGAGGTCTGAGGGGCTCGAGGCCTGAGCCTCCGCCCCCCACCCTCGCTGCGGCTCTGCCCTATCTGTCCTTCAAGTGCGGCTCTTTTCAGCCCTGCTTCTGCATTTCTCACCCAACAGGCCCTTTCCAGGGAGCTCCTCCCTCCCCAAACAAGCACCGGGGGCTGACATTTTGTAAGCTGTGCTCGGAACAGTGCTGGGAAATAAATGGAAAATAAATTCCATGTGCAGCAGTGAGCTAAACAAACAAAAAACCAGCATAGAATATTTGCAGAAAATATAGGAGAATATTTTTGTCATCCTGGGGAGTGTGAGCCGTCCTCACCGAGTCACCAAACCCAGATGCTACCAAGGAAAAGACTGACCTACTTGACTACAGGAAACCAAAAAGTGTTCAGATTGACGAAGGCACAATAGAGTGAAGTGCAGACCAGGGAAAACTTTTTCTTCATATCTGACAAAGAATTAATATTCAAAATATACCATGAGAAAAAGTCAAAGTGCCCAGCTTTAAAAATGGGCAAAGGGGACTTCCCTGGCGGTCCAGTGGTTAGGACTCTGTGCTTTCACTGCCGAGGGCCCAGGTTCCATCCCTGGTCGGGGAACTAAGATCCCACAGGCTGCGCGGTGCGGCCAAAAAACAAACGAAAAACCCAGAATGGGCAAAGGATCTGGCTAAGATAATTCACAGAAGACAACTGTGATTAGCAGTCAACCTATAAAAATGGACTTGGCCATTTCCCTCATGGTCAGGGAAGGGCAAACTAAAACAAACACACTTCATTAAAAACAGATGGACAAGTTTTTAAAAATCGATGCTATCAAGTGGTGTTGAGGCTTAGGAGAAAAGGCGTTTTCAGCCCAGGCTGCTCTTTGTAATTGCATGTACGTATTCACAGAGTGCTTTGTGCTTTGGAGGACGTGAAGCTTTCCCACCAACCTTCAGGAACCGAGCTGTTCCAGACGGGAGCCACTCACCACCTGTGGCTATTGAACCCTTGAAGGGTGGCTAATCTCAACTGAAACGTGCTGTAAGCGCAAAACACACACCGATATTAACGACCTAGTACGGAAAAGATAATGTAAAACAGCTCATTAGACATAGGGCGCTCCTGACAGCAGCCCTCCTGGCCTGACTCGTGACGAGTCAGATGGACAGACTTCTGGGACTTGGAAGGAGGCCACTTCACTGGTCAGCGGCCTCAGGGGGAGGGCTGCCAAGCAGAGCTGGATGAGGGTGAGGTCCAGGAAGCGAGGGCCCTGGCAGCCCAACTCCCACCCAAACCCCAAGGCCATGTGGGTCCCATTTACCTGAGCACATAGGGACAATGGGGCCTGAACCTCAGGAGAGCTAGAATGTTCTGAGCCAGTGAGAGGAGGGAGAGCAGGGCCAGTGTGCCTAGAACGTGTTGTGGTGCAGAGTCACCACGGCCAGATTTCTGCTCCCCCCTTTCACGGTGGCTGCCCCCTCATAAATGGGTGCTGCTTCTTCCAGTCTGACAAACTTTGAGTGAATCAAACCTTTGGGGCTACCCACTGCCAGTGCTGAGATGGCCATGTTCCTCATTTCATGACTTAGAAATAGTACTCAACTCTGAGCAGACTCAAGCCTCCCCACACCCCACCCCTCCCGCCCTGCGATAAAACCGCAGCGCAGACTCATCACCTCAAGTGTTTTGTTTTCTCTTTCACATACAAGTCCAGAGGATGGCGTTTCAGGGCTGACGCGGGGCTCCACGGTGATCAGAGACCGCGGCTGCTTCTGTCTTTCTGCTCCACCCTTGTTAGTGAGTGGCTTTCATCCTCAAGTTTGCTTCTGCTCCAAAATGATTGTTGGAGCACCAGCCATCATGTCTATATTCCAGGCAGGGAAAAGAAGAAGAGGGAAGAGCAAAAATGTGCATCCCAGCTTTCTGTTCTCCTCAGCTGCCATACCCAGTAATCTCTGCTCATATTTCCTTGACCAGAATTTAGTCACTCAGGTGCGGGTGAGGCTGGGAAAGGTGGTTTTCTAGCTGGACACGTTGCCCCTTGGAATTAAACAAGAGTTCTGTTTCTAAGGAAGAACAGGAGAATGAATACTGGTAGACAACTAGAATTTTCTGCCTCACTTAGCACGGCAGTCAAGGCCTTGAATGAACTTTCAGAACCAGTGAGCTCATTCTGCTTCTTCTCCTGCACTGCGGGCCTGGCTCACGGTTGGGAGGACACGGAAAGTCGGTCATTCAGTTCTGTTAGGCTTGTCCGCCTGACTTGGATAACCAACACGTGACCAAGCCCGAATATTCTGCCTTCCCACTCAGCTTTTCTGCCGCTTCCAAGGTAGCATCTGGAACCCCACGCGAAGGGCAGAGCTGCTAAGGGCTCCTATTCTGTCCCCCAGCGAGTAGGGCAGTTTCCGTTCAGCTACCCTGGAGTCGCCCACTGAGAAGACACTGCTGCTGTAGGGCCATGGGCTGGAGCCTACTCCGTGTTTGCACGCGTGCACACCCCCATGCACACATTCCCCCAACTCTCCGTCTTCAGTCACTTACATTTCTCCTAGCTTTCTCTCTCTTGCTTCTACACATACACCCCAAGGAAAGAAACCTCTTCTAGTGTTAATACCTTTCCACCTGGAGCAGGTTACAGGGCTCCCACACGTGAGCAGATCTTTGAAAGACTTGAGTGCAGTGGAGGGGTGATGGTGACGGCAGCCTGTGGTCCAATGTCCCTCAGGTCCCCCATGGCAGGCTGCGGGTGCCTTTGTGATTCATCCTTTCAGGTGGGCAACCTCGCAAATCAAATATCAGGTCTAATTGTTAAAGCTGTTTTCGTGACAGTGGTTTTCCATTCAGTCCCCCAGAGCTAACAATATGTAATCAGTTTTCCTTAACAAATGACCTCCTTTAACTTCCTTAGTTCATAATTAATTTTCTAGCATGTAGCAAGATAATTAACACTCCTGATTAGAGACAGGCAAAAGAAGGAACCTCTTTTTTTCGTGGCCAAGGCAAATATTGATTAAAATCTGAGCTGTTTTCTAATTTTCCTTCCAATTTAATTCAGTGAAGGTGGTGGTTGGTGATTTGTGGGTTTTGTTTAAAAAATTAAAATGGAGGTAAGATGAATGAGTCTTGCTACAGATCACTTTATTACCAGCTCACGTTTTGGATACTTTTGCTGTCTTTTCGTCGGATATAAAGACGTGAAACCAGAGAATCAAGGGGCAATTGAATATGTTTAATAGAGGCTTTAAATAACTGTAGAGACTTGCAGCTCATTAGGAGGGGAACTGAGGGGTGGGCTGGGGTGAGGAGAATGGAGAAATCCTCCCAGAACCCTGATGGTGAGCACCATCTTCTGAGTGGTCTGGTCCATCTAAGTTTACAAAGCCCTTTCACTCCCTTATCTCACTTGGTCCCCACACAGCTCTGGGATGGGGATGGTGGGGAGGGACCCACCGTGGGAGCCTCAGCATCTCTGATGTGTAAACAGGCCCAGAGATGTGAGGAGAGTTGAGGAAGTGGAATCAAACCAGGGACTGCACCCTCTGCAGGCTGCACCCTGCGTCTTCCTACCTTTGTGAAGACCCATGCAGATGGCTGATTCCGCGCTTTTTGTGTCTCTCAGCTTCACCTGCGCATTATCGTGAGGTAAGCCAGGTGCCAGGCCACGAGGTTTAAGGTGCCCTCACTCTCGGGCCCCTGCACTCTCTGCCCTCGCTACCTCGCTTGTTCCACTCCAGCCCGGGCCCTGCATCCAGGCCCTGTGCTACTTCTTCATGTTTCAGGCACTATTTAATCCTCACGACCTGGTGAAATGGGTGTTTGGGGTATCTGCGTTTTTACTGATGAGGATAACGGGGCTTAGAGAGGGAGTAACTTGTCCAAAGTCACGAGGCTGGAAAGGCGGAACTTGTTTGGAGCCCTGGCTGGCTGGCTCCAGGGCCTTTGCTCTTGAGGCAGAATCCCAGATTTCCCAGGAGGAGAAATGCTTGGACCGGGCCATCATCTACCCACAGGCTGCTTGCTTGGCCTGCCCTGGCTGGGGGTTCCTTGGAGAGGGGCCGGGAAAGGGAGAGAAAGCCCAGTGCAGGTGGGTCTTGGGAACGTGGCTGGGATGTGCGTGTGTGGAGTGGGGAGGGCGAGTGGCCACAGGAAGGAAGTGAGGATTCTTGCTTGGTCCCCTCAGGCGGGCAGACCCTGCTGATGAAAACAGGGCTGCTCTCACTTTGGCCCCTTGCAGCCTCCCAATCTTAGACACAACATTCCCTCAGGGCATTGGGCTCCTCTTCCAGGTCTCTGGAGATGGAGCCTTTCCCAGGGGATGGAGGATGGAGTGGGCATGCTCAGAGGGGCTGGGGTTTGGGGCTCAGGCTGTGGCCCTCCAATGGGTGGCCAGCTTTCTGGGAGTCCTTCCAGGGTATCCCCTCACCCTCAGCCCAAGGAGCATAGCAAATGCTTAGGGGAAGGAAAGCCAGGGGCAGGAGGTAGGCAGTGCAAGGGTAGCAAAGTCCCCCCCTGCCCCAGGGCCATGAACAGCACTCTGAGGGGACCCTCCCAGACCTCTGTCCACAAGGGGGTGAGAACCAGAACAGTGGCTGATCCAAAAGACTGTGATCTATAATTTATCCCCAACTCCTTCCAGAAAAGACTGGCGGCTGCCTGCCAGGGGATTTGTAACGGAGGATTTTGCTTTGATGCAGCTAAGGGGATTTCAGGTGGTCCCTTGGGTTAGGTGCTACTGAATTAAGACCATCTGTGAAGCGGATTCCTATGTATTGACTTCTCTATGCTCACGGCACCGCTGCAGTCAGGATGATTATCTCCATGTGACAGATGGGGAAACTGAGGCTCAGGGGGTGAAGTAACTTGCCCAAGGTCCCATACCTAGGGCAGGCAGGATTACAATTCAGGTCCATTTAACTTGGGCAGCATCAAGGACTCTTCCCTGGAAGCAGACGGTGATACCATTTAAAATCTGACTGAAATCTCTTTGGTGCCTACAGCCATTTGAGGCATGACCCAGGTTACCCAGATGGTTCTAGCCACCCACTGAGCACTGGCCTGTATTTCCCTGGGACCACTTCTACCCAAAACATGGGTGTTGCCTAGTCCTGAATGGACTGTCTTTTGTTAGGCAGAATAGGAGGGAAGAGGGTGAGATCTGGCAATCTGTGTACTTTGTATACACAGGCCCAGTCATAAGGAGACCCACTACCCACCTGTCCAATCAGAGTCAGCGTGTCGATGGCGAGGTTCTTGTGGACGTGGCCCAGAGTCAGATTGACTGGTTCCCGTGACGGCTCTGCCAGCGGGAGATGTGTCAGCTTGGGCTGCCGTTACGAAATACCACAGTTCTCTCCCAATTCTGGAGGCTGGATGTCCAAGATCAAGCGTTACAGGATTGGTTTCTTCTGAGGCCCCTCTGCTTGGCTTGCAGATGGCTGCCTTCTCCATGTCCTCACGTGGTCTTTTCTGTGTGCGAATCCCTCCTGTCCCTTCCTCTTCTTATAAGGAAACCTATCCTATTGGATTAGGGCTCTACCCATATGACCTCATTTAACCTTGTTTTACCCCTATAAAGGTCCTATCTCCAAATACAGTCACATTGGGGGGTAGGGCTTCGACATACGAATTTTGGAGGGATACAATTCCGTCCATAATTGGTGAACATAGGCGTGTGCCTCCCTAAGCGTCAGTTTCCTTGTCTGTTACATGAGGTTAATAAAAGTAACTATTCCATAGAGTTTTCCAGGGAATTCAATGAAGTATTACATGGGGACGATGATGGCATACAACACGTGCTCAGTGTGCTAGGTACCATCACCATCACTTTTATCGTCCCCATCACCACTACATCGTCTCCATCAGTCTAGAGATCTGCTGCTTTCAAACCTCTGGGTACTGCTTGTCGCTTGTGGTTCAAGGTTGCAGTTAGTGAGAATCAGAGCTGCAAGGATCTTGACCTTTAACACCAAAGGCTGATTTTACAAATGAGGAAACTGAGGCCGAGCTAGTGGTCATCTGGGATCAGAATGCTGGTAACCTGTCCCCTGGCCTGGTGATCTTGAACCATTTCAGTGTCTAGGAGGGGCCAGGAGAAGGCTCCCTTCCCTGCTGGGACCACCCATGGAGTATTTGGACAATTCAATTAGTTTTATCCCCTTAATATTTTATGGACTGTATTTCCCTCATGTCTTAATGGAGTGCCTGTCACATAGTGAATGAATAAAAGCCATTCATTACCAAATCCCTACACATGGGTCCTCAACCCAGCCCCTCTCCATAAACCCGGAGTCCCAGCTCCTGGTGTGATGACATCAAACCCTTCCAAGGGCAGCCTAACATTTCCTTGCTTCATCCCATCCAGACATATGTGTCTCCCTGGGAATTTGGATGGCAGTATTAATAAGCCACCAGGCTTCAGTCAGAAGGGCATGGTGACTCACTTGTTTTGACAGTATAATATCTCTGGTTAAAAATAACGCAGAAGCTAAAAAACAAAAAATCCCAACAAGCCCTGGCAGTTCGGTTGGTTTCCAGCCGCATGTCCACTCCCACCGTCTTCCTTCCAACAGAATCCCAACTGTGCTCAGGATGGGGTGCAGGGTACTCAGTGGGGGTCAGCCTGGAGCCCGGCTCTCGCCTGTTCGCCAACGATTGCTTTAGGACTGGACATGTGACCCAGTTCTGGCCAATCGGACTTAAGGGAAGTCTCCGGAGGACTTGATTTGGTTGAGAAGCCTCCACCCCCCAACTTCGGGTCTTGGGATGCAGTTGTTTGGGGAAGCGATGCCTGCAGCAGCTGCCTTGCAACCAGGCAGGTGAGGCCGGCAACACAGACTCTCAGAGGATGTGACCTGGAGCCCAGACATTATAGAGCTGTGAACCTACCCTGGAACCTCCTACCTCCAGGTTCCTCATTCCATACTGTTTAGGCCTGGTTCACTCAGGTGCTGCTTGCAGCCAAAGCCAGGCCAGCTGAAGCTGGGTTGATGGTGACGGCCTTGGCCAGGCGCAGGTGAGGGAAAGCGTGTGTTGTTCCCACTCAGGGATGGAGGTGGTTGTGAGGACACTGGATGCCGTTCTCAGTCTTGATACCTTACCTGGTGACTGGTGGTCAGGTGATGCTCCCACTTCCTGCCTCCCCGCCCCCTCCCCCACCTTTGTGTGCTGCACCACCAGGCACCACCCTGAGAAACGAAGTGGGGTTGTTCTGATCTCAGCCTTGCTTGTGCTCCCTCCTCATCGGCCTCAGGTCAGCTGCACTCCGCCTTCCCACGGCTGTTTCTCCACTGGCATCTCCACAGCTCATCCTGTTTCTGGACCTCAATTTTATATGCAGGTCCAATAAGCAGCTGCTGAAGACTACACATGTTCCAGGTCATAGACGCCCTATGCTGGGCCCCTCCTCGTCCTGTGAGTGTCTGATTTATGGGCACCTGAGCTGGGCGTGGCGATCACTGCATTTCACAGATGGGAAGCTGTGGCTGAGCGGCTGACTCACAGGTCCTGAGGCCAGAGCTCTGACCCAGGCTGTCCGGTGCCAGGCCTCTTTCTGCTAGTTTTTCCCTGTAAGATGGGGTGGAGTGGGCAATATAATCTAGAAGGCCAGGGTCCCAGCACGAAGCTAAGTAGATTCAGATGTGGCTGGGCTTGGGCACTGGAGCTACCAGAAGTGTGTTTGTCTGATGGACTAAGGAGTTTGCTGGGAGATAAGTCACCTAAGGGAGAGGGAATCAGGAAGACAGTCTTAGCCCGGCACCGAACATGGCACAGGGGAGGGGGTCTTCGCGACCACAGCGGCCTGGGCACAGCTGGGGGCCTCGGCAGTCCCTGAGGTAGGGCAGCATCGCCGTAAGGACCGGGAGGTGTTGGGACGGTCACGCTGCAGCTCGGGGGCCCCGTGGGACTAAGTGGGGCCCTGGGTGGGGAGAGAGGCCACAGCATGGCACAGGTGGCAGGCCAGGGCTGGGGAGGGAAGAGACCAACACACACACACAGTCTGTCCCCAGCTAAGGTAGCCATGCACAGGGGCTGTGGAGCTTGGCTAGCCCCAGACCTTCATGGCTCTGCCTTGGAGGAAAGCTGTAGGTGGCCTCTTGTGCTGGATCCCTTGCCCAGGATCGCTTGTCCAGGGGTTGGCAAGTCTGGCCCACGGGCTGGTTTTGTATGGCTTGTGAACTAAGAATCGTTTTTACATTAAGTGGTTACATTTTAAATATTTATGCAAGCACCTACACAGTATACTCAAATTTTGCCTCTTGGGTCGTAAAGCCTGAACTCTTTACTACCTAGGCCGTTACAAAGTCTGTTGGCCCCTGGAGCAGGCGGTCTTTAGAGTCCAACCGTGGGGACCACAGGTTGCTGGTGGAGACACCTGGCCTTGCCTGTGTCTTGGCCCCGGGGGTGCGGGACGCCAGACCTCCTTGGCCTCAGGCTCAGTGTACGCACATGCCCTCCACGTTTTCTTAAGCCCCCCCACCCAAGCACAGAGGGGTAGGTCTGGGAGAGGGTACCAAGCCCCAAGAGCAAGCCCATGGCGCCAGCCTTCCCACCAAAGTCTTCCCAGAGCCATCGGTGCTTCTGGAGGCTGCCCTTGCTGGGGGCAGGTGTGTTCCCGCCAACGGAGCAGCATCTTGCTGATAAAACCTGATGAGCTGCAGTTAACAGCACAGCCCGGCCATGTGGCTTCCTCCCAGGGCTGCCCATCTGTCGGCCTTGGGGGACCACTCTCGGTGCAGCTGAATCCCACCCCCACACATCATCATCGAATCAGGAGAGAGCCCAAGTCCCCGGGGCCAGGCCCAGCACACAGGCCAGCAAATCTCTGTGCTTAGCCTGTGCCAGCTCCTGGCCACCCTCCAGGCTCTCAATGACACCTGCAGATGGTGGCTAACGGAGGGTGAAAAGCTCCTGGGAAGGTCTGGGCACGGAGCAGTAGGGAGAGGCCAGCCAAAGGCACCCTGACCATGGCTGTGGGGAGGGCTCCAGGTGTGGCCTGCCTTTGCTCGGGCCAACCTGCTTTTATTCCTGACCCCTTGCCAGCCGTCCTTCTTCTCCTCTCCTTGTCACTAAACCCAGGGACCTGCCAGCTGGGCACTTATCCCTTGCAAAGGACAAGCAAAGGCAAGGTGTGGGTAGACATGTGCAGTCCACAGGCCCAGGCCAGGGTATTCCGGGAGGGAGCTGCTCTGTGGCCTCGTACCTGCAGATGTCCTAGCAGCCCAGCCTTCCTTTCTTCCAGGAGTGAAGGAGTGGGGCCATCACACAGACGGGAACTCTGCAGCTCATCCTGAGCCACAGGCTGGGCTGTTCAGGTGAAACGGTTTGACCTAACCCGTCAGGGCTGTGATCGATGTTCACTTCATCCTCTGATGGTGTCAAGCATCGTGCTAGAGAGGCCAGTTCACAAACACATCCAGTGCCCCCTGGGCCAGTGTCTTCTTCCTCCAGACCCACCCTCAGTCCCTTTGGGCTGGAGGACCAGATAGGTCAGGCCAGATGAGAGAACGGGGCTGGATAAGGGCAGATCCAGCTCCAAAGGATGGAAAAGATATCATCATAAAAAAAATCCAAGCCAACACTAGGATGCCTGTCTTCCTAGGGGGAGCGAGGGAAATCCTTCCCAGTTGCTTGAGGAAGCGGACGTGCATCTGTATCACGTGGGATGGGAGAAAGGCAGAGGTCACCTGGACGGTGTACTGTTCCGAGGACATGCTGTGGTGGACACACAAAGGGGTTCTGGGGCTGTTGGGAGCTGGAGAAAGCTGGGCTCCTCTGCACTATAAAGTTGAGGAGGGGGTTTTGCAGCTGCAGGGGAGCCAGCCACGAGAGGAGCCTGAGCAGCGTGGAAGGTGCTGGCACCCAGGCTGGTGAAATAGCTAGGGTCTATTTGAGAGCAAGCACATCCAAGATTTAATTTTAAACCTGTTTTGTGGATCCATCTGCCTTTCATGTTTCCAAATCACCAGTGTGGACTGCTGCCCTCTCCAGACCTGGTGGGTCTGGGCCTTGTGGCTGGGGGGCCACACGGGCACAGAAACCAGCCACAGAACGTAGAGCAGAAAACAGGAATTCGGGAGAGGCAAGGATTAGAGCCGGGGTGACTACAGGGATGCAATGCTTTGGGGGGGTCCCAGGGATGGGATGGGGGAGGGGATTTGAGGCAATGTTGTCTGAATTTTAAGGGGCAGAGAGAGCCCAGGTGACAACTGGATTGTATCCACTCTAGAAAAGTGGCTTGAGCCCCTGGAGCCCAAAGTGGGTGGATGGTGGCTTTGCTCTGCTGGACGCTGACCTGTTTTCCTGGCCAGTTTCCAGCCAGTCCCACTGTCTGCACAGCCCCGGCTTTTGAAGCCAAGAGATGAGTCTGCAGCCCAGGTCTCTGCCTGGTGAAGGAACGCTTTGAATGGGCACCAGCCGTCCCTTCTGGGCATGGAGGAACAGCTGGGACATTTGAGTGTTTCTTTTATTCTGCTTATTTTATCTCAGTGGATGGGGAGTGAACGGCAGGAATTAAAACCCAAAGAATCTTATAGCTTCACGTGCAAAAGCAATGTGTTGCTGTATTAAGCCATGAAATTTAGGGGTGTTTGTTATGCAGCCATAACTGACTGATACAGGGGTAGGAGGAGGGTATTACCACCTATTAAGCAGCCATTTTGCCAGATATTTTACAGGCATGAACGCGTTCAATTGTTGCAGCAGAAAAGCAGGCACCACTGATAGCCCTGCTTTAGATGCAGACACCAAGAAACATAAGAAATAAGTGACCAAAGACACACACATGTGGGTGACAGGGTCAGGACTGGAACCTAGGGCTGACCCAGAGCCTAAGCTTTTATCCATGGTGGTGCTTCCATGTTCTGGAATTCTTGCCCCAGCTCCATTGTGAGTGGACTGACCAGCCTGGGGCAAACCCTGCCCCCTCATCTATGGAAGAACAGACTCCCAGCCTTGACCTTGTACCAACCCCTTTCTCTTGTCACAGAAGGCTGGCCCCTGTGGACCTACAAACTTAGGCCTTTTGAGGCCGGTGGAGCTGGATACCTAAGCATTCATGGGGGTTGGCTCCCCAGCAACAGGGCCAAGGGGGGTGCTCTGGAGCACAGAGCTTTTGGGGGACAGGTGATAAGAAATATTAATATCTTTTTCTATTTCCAGCATTTACCACGTACAAGCACTGCTCTAAGGGCTTTACAAGTACTCGCTCATGGAATTGTCACAACAGCCCTATGAGGTAGATACTATTATCACCCTGTTGTACAGGTAGGGAAACAGAGGCACACAGAGATGACTGAATTTGCCCAAAGTTACGGCTAGTGAGGGCTGGAACTGGGATTTGAACACTGGAGGACTGGCAGAAGAATCCCATGTGGCAGGACATTAAAACAGCTCCATGAAGCCCGATGCTGCCATTTGTCAGGGTGGGTAGCTCTGCACCTGTAGGAGGACGGGGGAGGGGGGCAGGAAGCAGGATGGGCTGAGCAGTGACGCGGGCTCACGAGAAACCTCAGCCGATCTGCGGGGAGTTCTGCGTGGGGATGACGCTCGAGGGCTGTTCCAGTCTGAGGCGAGAGGGCCAGGCCGTTATGCCCCCACGTCCATCGGTCACTGGACGTGAACTGTATGGGGCGGGACGTGTCACCTTGGCCGAGGCGCTTGCTTCGGCTGCGCATCCCGGAGGGCGCTGCCAGCTGAGGGCTGTCCTTTGTTCTGATTGCGCTTTTTAATTCTCAAGGCGAGCATCAAAACCTCTCCCACTGTGGGTTGGGGAAGTTCTCTGGGAGAAGGTGCTTTTTGAGGAGAGATGACAAGAAGGGCAACAGGACTGGAGCGGTGTGGAGGAGGGGCTGGTGGTGGCAGAAGTTTAAGTGGTAGCAGCGAGCAGATCACACACAGTCTGGAATCCATGGACGTGGCTTTTGCCCCCAAATGAGAGGGGAAGCCCGCGGTGAGTTTTGAGCAGAGAAGGGCACAACTTGACTTCAGATCAAGGGCTGGCCCTCACTGCCTCGTGGAGAACAGGCAGTGAGTGAGGGACAAACAGGGAAACCGGCCAAGAGGCTACGGTCGCAGTAGGGAGGGTAGGATGGGTTGGGCGTGAGGTGTGAGAGAGGGGTCTGGAACCAGGATTTGGCCTGACTCACTGGAAGAATGGACTTGGCCATTATGAGATGGGAACCATAGAGGAGGGAGCCTGGGGGGCACTCCCTGGCGCTGTACTCAACTCAACTCCCGCCGCTGAGGCTCTGGAAGCCTCCCTGGAGCTCTGCAAGCTCCTGGAAGGTAGGGCTGAGTCTATGTTTATCTTTGGAGTAACTGCTCGTGGAATGGGTGCATGGATGAAGGGATTCAGGAAAGTCCCATCACTCAGGTAGAAGTGATGCTTGGCTCAGCTAAGGATGAGGTGATAGCATTTTCTGGGCTTCCTGACTTCTGCTGGTGGGAGTGGGATGTGGAAAGTGAGTTCTCAGAGGGGCTGGTCTGACCAGATTCTATGCTGCCTTTTCTTTTCTTTTTACTCTATCATCACTTGATCCAGATCTCCTGGAGAAAGAAAACAGGGAGATATGGGCTGCCACTACGAAGGGGAAACGGGGAGCTCCGGGCTTCTCCCCAGCCCCTGGGTTCACTCTGTGAACAGCCTGCCCCACACAATGACGAGAAAGGTCTGAGTCATCCCTGGAGAGCAGATTCCCATCTGATCAGGCTCAGAGTCTCTCCACGGTGCCCGTTGCCATGGCAAACAGCCATTTACTGAGAGTCAAGCAGATCATTCCAGAACCCGTGCCCCACTGGTTACCCTGTGACCGAGCACAGTGAATAGGCTACACTTTGAAGATGCCAAGTCCCGAACCCGCATCTGGGCTCAGTGTGTGACCTCCCCTCTGACAGGCAGTGCTCACGCTCCTGCTTTGCACCTGGACAAAGCTTTCGCTTCACCTGCTGTTCTGGGGGAAGGAAGTGTGATGTTCAGATGCTCACAGCCCCTCGGCCTTAGAAAAGAGCGTTACTCTCTGTGCTGATGAGGCTGAATCCCTGGATCTGAGCTGTCACTGAAGGCCAATCCTGAGCTAGTTTTCCTGCTGGGCCTTGCGTGTCCCCACATCAGACACTCAAGGGCAACTCACTGGTCAATGACTAAGGTTGGATTTTTGTTTTGTTGGGGCAACCAGAATGTCTCCCTTTTTTGGGCTCCTTGGTGGATAGAATGGGGTATAGTATAGCAAGGGTTCAGCACAGGGCCCCGCCCCAGGGAGGGGCAAAATGCCTGCCTGTCCCTGTTTATTATCCTTATTCCCTTCCTCGCCTCCCCCTCCATCCCCTACACTCTCCTCTGCCCTTTCTTTCCCCGCAAAGGACTCCAGAAACTTGAAAGAGAGCCTAGAGGGTTTCCTGGAGGTGGTGTTCCTATAACCAAAGCTGGCTGTATGTATTTTCCAATAAAATAATGGCCCCTATTTCTAGAGTGTTTACTGTATGCCATGCATGGGCTATGTGCTTCTCACTTGATTCTTATTGCAACCTTTAAGGTTTTATTATCCTTATTTTTCAGATGAGGAAATTCGGATGAGACTCAGAGAAATTAAGTAACTTACCCAAGATCACATAGGCTATTTGGACCTGGGAAGTCTTATTCCAGAGCTTGGGCATTTGCCCCACATGCAGTCCTTTTTTGTTGTCATATTTGTGTTTGTATTTGCTTTGGGCCTCTTCCCAGCTCCCCTTCACACCCCTCCCCAGGTTCCCCTGAGTAGCAGTGCCTGCCTTCCTCAGGGACACGGGGCACTTCCTGCCTCTGCTCCCTTTTGACTCCTCTCTGCCCTCAGTAAGGCAGTGGCCACTTGACCAGCCAGTGGACCACACCTTCCAGTCCACTGAATGAACATGGAAAGAGAAGAGAAAGAAAGGAAACAAGCCCAAGTGTGAGACCGACTGGGGCCACAGCCATGTGGTCGTCAGGCTCATGAGAAGGGAGAAGGCCCTAGGACCAAGGGGAATGGGGCAGGTGTGGTCCTGGCAAGGCCAGCTGTCCAGGGTCCAATGGCAAGCTCTGGGCAGTCTGGGGCGCAAGCTGCAGCCTCTAGGGAAGGGCTGGAAAAACTCCAGCAGAGTGTTAGGTCCCCACCTCAGCAGACTAAGGGGAACTCGAGCTGGGCTTGAGGTCTGTAGGGCAACAGAGTGCTGGGTAGGGAAACTGAGTCAGGGATCTTGTCCTCCATGCTGGGTCAACTCATGGGTCCCCATGCAGGCTTCTGACTCCCAGGGTGACCTGGCTGTACAAGCCTTAGGCCCATGGGCAGTAGAATTTTACCCCAGCCCCAGGGGCTGGCATTACTCAGGCTGCCAAGACACTTACTGCCCGTCAGAATGGTCTCAGACCTGGGTAGTGCTGAGTGTGCATGGGCATTCCAGCTTGGGGAGCAGGGAGGAAAAATTGGGTGAGAAGAGATGAAGATGGCGCCTCTCAGCACCCTAATTCTCCCACCACAGGATCCTAGCTACACAGAGCTCTCCCTCCCCAACATATTATCCAGGGCTCCCAGGCCCCCCAAAACTACTATTCAAGAGCACGTAGGGGTGGCGTCACCTAGGGCTTTGGAGGGAAGAACCTGATAACTTGATTGCAGGACTTCATACTAAAGTGTCAAGGACTACTTGTTTTTTTCAAAAAGGGTCTAAGAACCTCAAAGAAGCCCCTCCTTGGTGTGATGTGGGGCTGGGGGTGTTGATGAAGCTGGGGGATGCTATACACACTCTGATCACTTCCTGGGCGCTTGTCCCGTAGTTCTGGCCTAATGAATTCACACATTGTGACGTGGCTCTCCCAGACTGAGAGGCCGGCTACAGAAAAAGCCGCAGGGAGAGACGAGGGAGGCCACGCCTCAGGGGCTCTTTGCTGTCTGGCTCCATGGGTGACGTTCATTATCCCTAAACCCCCAGCGCTGGAAGTCAGCCACGCCGGCCTCTGCCTGCAGCTGTGGACGCCCATCCCTGCTCCACCAGCTTCTTTCCACCTGATGACCGCTGCCGCCTGCACAGGAAGATGGATGGCTGCTGTCATCCAGGCAGGTGTATGATGCAGAGGCACAGATCAGGGCTGACAAGGGGCAAAGGTGGCCAATGCAGACAGGCTGGAGCTGGTATGGGGCTCTTGGGAGGACGGATGCCCCAGCCCAGCCCAGCCCTCTCGTGGAATGCAGTTGCCACTCTGACCTCCTTGCCTTTTCCTCGTTTCTGGAAGCCTCTCCCCTTGGGACCAGCAGGCTGGTGGTACATGGGCACCATGGGCTGTCCTGCAGCTCCCCTGCTCCCCCACTCCCTGCCCCCTGTGGGTGCCTCCACAGTCTCTGGAGACCCGTGTGCTGGCTCTGCCTGCTGTCCTTAGCCTGATGCTATCAGTACGATTTCCACCCTCGTTGTTACCGGGGAGAAAGAGGAGAAGGAAGGAGGGGTCATTGACTCCCAGGGGACACTCCCTCCCATCGAGCTGTGCACCTAGTGACCAACCACTTCAATTTGCCTGGGACCAAGGAGGTTCCCAGGAAGTGGGGCTTTGAGTTTTAAAACTGAGAAGTCCCTGGCAAGCTGGGACGGGTCGGTCGCCCTGTGTGGAAAGCCGGGGGTGGGTGGGGCTGGAAGCAGCGCCTCACGGCTCTGGAAGAACAGCCTGTCTCTCCAGCTCCCCTCCGCCTCTCCAGGAATGCGGCTTTGTGGTCGCCTGGCCGTGTGAATCTGGCTGTGGCTGCTGGGGGACTCAGAGTCCCCCTGATGAATGTCCCAAGAACTGGTGTGCTTGGAACCTTGGCAGCGCCCTGAGAACGAGACGGCCCCGTGTCATTGGCACCATCCCCTCCCCTGGAGGGGGGGGACCGGAGCCTGTCCCTGAGAGCTTAAGGTCCAAACCAGAGAAGCAGAGGCACTGTCAAGTCCAAGGGCGGGGTAGGAAGTGAAGAGGTCAAGGACTTCTAAGAGCGTGAGACAAAGCCAGGTCAGGAGTTGAGAAATCCAGAGGAAGACTGCTGAGTTGACCACGTGGACCATGAGAGAGAGGGTGGGCTTTGTTATGGGACAAGAATGGCCAGGCAGACAGCCCTGACCAGCCATCACAGGTCACCCCTTCACATGGTGGGACTTACGGAAGGCACACAGTCTAGTAGACAGTGGAGAATGTCGGCTACGTGCCAGCCCTGTGCTTGACGATGCGTGGCATGCAAGCTTCACGAAGCAGAGACCCTGCTCATCGTTTACATTCCTAACTTTCCGAGCACCAGATAATATTAGCTAACACTTACTTAGTACTTAATATGTGTTAGGCATTGTTCTAAGACATTTTAAAAACAGCTTTAGTGAGATATTATTCACATACCATACAATTCACCACTTTAAAGTAAACAATTCAGTGGCTTTTAGTATATTCACAGAGTTGTGCAACCATTACCACAATCAGTTTTAGAACATTTTCATTACCCCAAAAGGAAACCCTGCACCCACGAGCAGTCACTCCTCATTCTCCCCTCCCCCTGCCCAGGCAACTACTAATCTACTTCCTGTCTCTCTAGATTTCCCTGTTCTGGACGTTTCATACACATGGAATCATATAATACCTGATCCTTCGTGACTGGCTTCTTTCACTTAGCATAATGTTCTCAAGGCTTATCCTTATTGCATTTGTCTGTACTTCATTCCTTTTTATTTCAGGATAACCTTCTATTGTATAGATGTACCACATTTTATTTACCCATTCTTCAGACGGACATTTGGGTTGTTTCTACTTTTTGGCTCTTACGAACATCTGTGTACAAGTTTTGTGTGGATATATGTTCTCATTCTTTGTTCTCAGAAACTTATATATATACCATGTGATCCTTAAAACCCTATGAGGTAGGTAATATCACTATCCCTAAGGCTCAGAGAAGTTAATTAACTTGCCCAAGGCCACGCGGCTTGTAAGTGATGGAGCTGAGGCAGGAACCAGGCAGTCTGGCCCCAGAATCTGTGCCCAGAACCACTCTGCTCTATTACCTGGAAGAATGCCTGGCACAGCCAATAAGTATTTATGGAACGAGTGGCTGAATTAGACAGGGGCCCTGCTCTCCAGAGACTCATAATGTAGTTGCCTTCTTGCAGACAGCTTCTCTCTAATTAATCTCTGCAATACTCTCGGGGTTGGAAACAGGAAGAGGAGGTGGTTGGCTGGAATCAGATGTTAAAAAGCTGAATGTAGTTGACGCCGATTGCATAAAGGGACCCTTTCAGCCGTGCTGAGGCTGCAGGTTCCTAAGGGAGAGAAGAGTCAGCATATGGGCTGAAATTTTTGAGAAGTTACAAAAAACTTCTGCTTCAGAGTGGCAAACAGGAAATCTGCTTTTTTGGTTGTTTTTTCAAGTGAGTGATGTTGAAGTTCATTTGTGTGCCTGGTAACATCTCTGCCTGAGGTTCTGGACTGCCTGTTCTGTGTTACCTGTCACCGGCTGACCAGGAGAGCTGATTCTGGGGTGGGCGGCTGAGCCGAATATTCTAGGGCAGCAACTGGTAGGGAAGTGTAGAGGTTCAAAGCCAGAGAGGCGGAAATCCTCATCCTAGCTCCAGGTGAGCAGGGAGACCAAGACCCCAGCAGACCATGTTCCCCAGAGCCCAGCCCTGCTGCATCCTCTGCAAAGCCAGCACTCCCTTTGTACCAGCACCCACTCCATAGGCACTCCCATGTTTCTGGGAGGTGGCACTGACTTTTACGAATCGGGCAGTCATCAACATGAATCTTAAAAAAAATTTTTGTTAATTGAAGTACAGTTGATTTACAATGTTGTGTTAGTTTCAGTGATTGAAAGTGATTGAGTTATATATATATATATATATACACATACATATATATATAATATTTATTCTTTTTCAGATTCTTTTCCATTATAGTTTATTACAAGGCATTGAATATAGTTCCCTGTGCTATACAGTAGGTCCTTGTTGGTTATCTAGTTTATATATAGTAGTGTGTATCTGTTAATCCCAAACTCCTAATTTATCCTCCACCCCCCCACCCCCCTGCCACTTTGGTAACCATAAGTTTGTTTTCTATGACTGTGAGTCTATTTGCTTTGTAAATAAGTTCATTTATCAATGTGAGTCTTAAACACAGCCTGACCCTTTTACCCTGGACTCAAAAACCTTCACTGTCCACAGAATTAAGTACAAATCTCTACGCCTGACCCTCAGCGCTCTCAGGGCCAGCGCCTGTCTCCCCTGTCAGCTCTGACCTCTTGGCTCTCCTGCCCACCTTTCCCTCCACCCATACCCTCCACCCACCCCCTCCACCGTAGCATTCTGGGTCCCAGCCTCTCTTCTCTCCCTGCACAAGCCCACTTTTCTTTTGCTTCCCAATCTTTGCTCAAGTTGTTTGTCTTGTCTGGAATGGCCCCTCTGGACTATTCAATTCCCCATATCAATTCCCGCCTCCTCCAGGAAGCTTTCCCAGTCCCTCTGGCCATAGAGAATCTCCCCCTTCCTCGGGGACCATGTTACTCCCACCTCTTTTTTTTTTTAATAAGTAAATAAATTTATTTATTTATTTTTGGCTGCATTGAGTCTTCATTGCTGCGCGCGGGCTTTCTCTAGTTGCAGCGAGTGGGGCTACTCTTCGTTGTGGTGCGTGGGCTTCTCATTGTGGTGGCTTCTCTTATTGCAGAGCCCGGGCTCTAGGCATGTGAGCTTCAGTAGTTGTGGCACGCAGGCTCAGCATTTGTGGCTCACGGGCTCTAGGGCGCAGCCTCAGTAGTTGTGGCGCACAGGTTTAGTTGCTCCGTGGCATGTGGGATCTTCCTGGACCAGGGCTCGAACCCGTGTCCCCTGCACTGACGGCGGATTCTTAACCACTGCACCACTAGGGAAGCCTACTCCCACCCCTTTTAGCACTTCCCCCTGGTCTACAGTTGTGAGAATTATTTATGTTTATCTTGTTCCTGGAGAGAAGAGACAAAATTGCACTTTGTGTCTGCCCTTTCCCCAGGCCTGGCATAGTGTCAGCACATAGTAGGTGTTCAGTTTCTGGGCTGAGCTGGCAGCCTCTAACGAAGAGTTTGTCTTCATGTGGCCTGAGTCCACAGACAACCAGGTGTCCTAATGCCCTTTGTGTCTCATTCTGACACAAGAACATATGCCCCCATGGGAACGTGGTTTACTATAGACTCAATGGTAAAGGAAAAGAACACCATGAATGAAAATGCTATAAATATTTGATTGGAATTTTAAAATATTTTTTAACCTCTCAGAATCAGGGCCACTTCTAGCCAACATGGTGTCTTGTGCAAATCAGAAAAAAGGACTCCTTTTTTTCCTGGATAAATACAACCCTGCACCAGGGCACATGGCTGGATTTCAGTCCTCACGTACCCCCTTGGCCAGGTGCCCTTGCACAGTGCACAACCTACCCAACCTTACAGTGCCATTTGGGATGAAACAACTACTTATAATGTGTAAGTCTTTTGCTCTGCTTCTATACAATTACTTTCATACATATTTTTGTATCTATGAAAGCAGAGGACTGCCTATATACAGTATTTCCTGTTCATTTACTCTTTAAATTAGACAAGTTGTCCCATATTCAAGACATCCCTAGGAAAGTTGAGAAAGCTGGGCCATGAAACTATGAAAATTGCCTGAAGGGCGGTGCTCTACTTCTAAGACCAGAGTTCGTGTTCCCTTCCTTCAGCAATTCTCCTGCCCCTTTAGCGCAGGAGCCACCCTTCATCTTGTTTCCTAGTTATCTGTATCATTTCTTCTTCCTTCTACTAGATTGTCAACTCTCCGAAGACAAGCCCCAGCAAACAGCACAGAGACCTGAGGGAGTTTGCTGGCTGTGCTTTGATAGAAAATGAGCAGAATTGCTGGAATCATTATTGTTATAATGCAGAAGAATTGATATATTTTCTTCAGGTACTTACGTCTCTGGACTCTCGTAGCCTTTTGGGCATAAGCAACCCTTGGCATACCGATTTGCTTCCATTTCTTCTTCCTCCCAGCAGCTGATGGGAAAACCTTTGCTGACACCAACAGGGCTTGTGGATGATGGAAGACTGGTAACTGTCAGATCTTCCTTGGGATTGAGTCATGCCCTCCCAAAAGGATTGCATTCAGGGACTGGTAGATTCCAGCACTTTCTGTGAACAGGGGCTCTGTATGTTTTCTGTAGTTGGTTCCTTCCCAGTTGTGCAGAGGAGCCTGGGCTGAGCTTTGGGCTGAGCCAAAGGAGAGAAGAGTTCAGGTGTGGGAAGAAAGAAGTGGAACCCACCATGCCGGGCAGCCTTCTAGATCTCGCTGGGCTAGGAACATCCCCTCTCAGGCCTCATCCTCCTCTTCTCTAAAGCAAGCAGGAACTCAATGTCATGTACAGCCATGCTCGTCAAAGTGCGGTTCTGGGACCAGCAGCATCCACAGTGCTTGTAAGAAATGCACACGAATCTCAGGCACCGCCCCAGAACTGCTGCATCAGAGCCTGTGTCTTGACAGCATCCCCAGGTGATCTGCTGTACATCGAAGGTTGAGAAGAGCTATTCTGAAGCCCCTTCTGGCGATAAAGCTTTACGATTCTGTAGGAAGGTACCCAGTAACAACAGCCAAAACATATTGAGCCTTTACTCCGTGCCAGGGCCTCTCCCATGAGCTCTGCTCATTCCCGGCGCAAGCCAGAGGCAGGGGCAATCAGGATACGTATTTTACAAGGAGACGAAGCTACGACGTGGCTCAGAAAAGCTGGGCTTCTCGGCTGAGGACACCCAGCTAAATGGGGACAGAAGTGAATCCACAATCAGCTGGGCCTGACTTCACGCCTCGTGCAGCATCGTCTCAAGGGTCCAGGCAAAACTTCAGAGAGGAATTGGTGTTCGAATTCTGCATTGCCAGATGCTGAGGAGTTTGCCAGGCAGGGAGTGGGAGAGAGATATTCCAGGGGAGAAAAAGAGCGAGGGCAGTGGCCCCAGGGCACGAGAAAGTATGGCAAGTCCAGAGAGTGGCCTGAAGTTTTGTTCTAATAAAATGAATGATAATTTGGCATGAGCTGGTTTCTGCTGAGCACAGCATGGGAAGAGGGGGAGATAATCAAGTTACCCAAATTATCAGCAAGTTTAAATAAAATCTAATGACATTTTAATGTGTTTTCTGAAGGTGCCGTCTACTGCAGTGAGATGTACCACACTGAGCAGATGTATCACGTGCTCGTTGTGCTGGAGAAAGCGCATGCTTGTGGATTGAATTTGCTTTTTATAATTTAGCTACCACTACTGTAAAAGGATCAATTTCACCCCTGGGAGTCTCTCTTTGGAAGGAGGAACCATCACCAAAGAACCTTATGCTTGTTGAAATTCTTCCTGCACTTACCTGTCAGCCCAAGCTTCTGAAGTTGTCCTTGGGGGGTCCTCACATCAGTGGGCAAAGCAGCACAGACTCATGTGGTGAGGTCAGAAGTCCTTTTATAACATACTGTAACCATGGTGACACCCCTTAAAGTCAAATTTCGGAGACATCTATCGGAGCAAACATTTTGTAAGCTCATCTTTAAAGATCTTGTGAGAGGCCTTGCCCCAGTGATGAATCACTTGATAAAAACATACGAAAGAAAGGAAAATCAACACATCCCTCTCTTTAACTTGGATTTTCCTTTTCTGAGGAAGCATCTGAATCAGGAAGGTTTGAGTTGTAAGGGACAGAAACTGTAAGGAAACGAGGCCTAAATAACAAGTAGCCCAGAGTTAGGGCAGTGCCAAAGACTCACTATGGGATGGCTACTCAGTAACATCTGGGACGCAGGCTTTTCCCAATCTGTCCTCTTCAAAATGTTGGTTTGTCCTGTTGTCAGCTCCCCTCATGGTCCCAAGATGGCGGCAGCAGTTCTAAGAGTCTAGCGGCATAAAAAAAGGAGGCATCATCTCATGAGTTTCTTATAAGGAGGAGAGAAGCCGTTTCAGAAAGCCCCTGGCAGCCTCTTCACATTTCACTGGCCATAACTGTGTTATATGCTCTCTCCTAAACCGATCGCCAGTAAACTACAATTGGCTTAGATGAATGGAGATTTGCCCCTTGAGGTTGAAGAAGATAACTTCTCTGAGCACTTGTCTGGGCTGGGCATAGGGTGAACTCCTGAAAATAAAATCAAGGCTCTACCAGCGGGAAAGAATGGCAGGGGACATGGATTTGGGTAGACAACCATTAGAATTTGCCATTAATAATCATATATTCATGGTAATGAAAAATTTCTTGAAATTCTGAAATCAAAGGGTGGGACAGTCAACTGTTGGTACAAAAGTGCTGCATAACAAACAATCACAAAATTTCAGAGGAACTGAAAAATAATGAACTCATTGGTCAGTGGATCAGCTGGTGGTTGTCTAACCTAGACTGTTTGGCTGGGGTGGCTCAGCCCCACCTGACTCTCATCCTCTTCCTGTGCCCAGCACGTTCTTCTTATGGAGGTGGCAGAGGGGCAGGGGCCCAAGCCCCAGAGACCAAGCCTGTTTCAAAGCTCTGCTTGCATGGTATCTGCTAATATCCCATTGGCCAAAGCAGGTCACATGACCAAATTCAACATCACGAGGCTCCACCCATTTAGTGGGAGGTGCTGCAGAGTTAAAGGGCTGAGGGCCTGGATGCAGGGAAGGGTGACGAGTTGATGCAGTCTACCACAAGGGGAGACAAAATGTTGTCAAAAAGAAAATCAAGGGCAACTTTAACAATACTCTTATTTTTAAACTGCACTTTAAAGATACAAAGCCTTTCTTTAGAATATAAAAGAACTTGGGGATGTTCAGGTGAATATAAACATTAAAAATTTGTGTGTGTGTGTGTATAGGTTGCAAAGGGTCTTAAAAAGCAGATTTTTCTAGCTCTGACTAACCCCACTGTGTGTGGTTATATTAACACCTCATATCAGGGTATCAGTTTCCGCAGAGCTAACTGTTCCCATCGCCCCCTCTCCCTCTTCTACAAAGCAATACCTGTGGTCTATACTGTGGAAATAAATGAAGACACCACTTAAATGAGAATAAACAAGCTGTTTATTTAGAGCAGAAACTCAAAGGCAAGTGGAGGAGAGGAAAGCTTTTCAAAGGCTGCAGGTGTGTCCTGATTGGAGGTTGTCATCCTGAGGAAGGGGGAAGCAGGTAACTAGAAATAGGGCATTTTACGTGATTGGGCCTGAACTGGAAGCAGGGACAAAACATTGGTGAGCTGGGAGGCGTTGGCCGAGTCCTGACCTTTCTGGCCAGATTGCTGCCGAGGCTGTGATTTGGATTTCCCCGCACGTGGCTGCAGAGGTTGTGGTCTGAGTTCTACGGCCACCTGTGATCTGAACTTTGTCCCTTTGTGTGTTCGGTCTCTCAGGACCCATCTGAGAAAGCCCCAACTCCTCGGCATGGCGTAAAGACCCCTTCACTCTCCAAACGACACTTCTGGCCCCCACTCCTGACATCAGTGGTGCCAGCAATCCTCCCACCCGTTTCTCTCCCAGACGCAGACCGCTCCCAGCTCAGCAGCCCGGCCTCAGCGGGACCTCCGCTGCACGCTCCCAGAGCCCCACATGTCCTCCTCAGGTCGTGCCTTCCGTTGCTTTACACCTGTCCATGGAGTCAGCTCAAGAGTCCCCACCCCTGTGCCTTCTCTCGAGCTTTTCTTCCACCTCAACTGGCTCTTCCCCATACAGAACTGCTGCTGCTTCTGTGTCCGCCAGATCATTTGCATAAATATTTATTAGGACAGGGATGGCTCTCATTGTGCAGAAGGCATCTGTTACTGTTTGTCTCCTCCCCTAGGCTGTGAATACCTTGAAGGCAAGCATTATGCTTTATTTTTGCCTACTATAAGAGAGTAGGCTTTTTGGAAGGAAGGAAGGGAGGGAGGGAGGGAGGGAGGGAGGGAGGGAGGAAAGAAGGAAGGGAGGGACCGAAGGGAGGGAGGGAAGGTCATAGGTCGGGTTGACAGATAAAATGCAGGATACTCAGTTGAATTTAAATTTCAGATAAACAATTTTTTTAAAACATAAGTATGCTCCTTATGTTGGAGCATACTGCATCCAAATATTGCATCTTAAATAGATTTTTAAATAAGCATGATGAACAAGTATACTAAAAAGACTAAAAAACTACTCATCGTCTATCCAAAATACACATTCAGCTGGGTATCTTGCATTCTTGTTTGCTAAATACAGCCACCTTGCTCATAGGGCAAACACCTAGCTGAACTTGAAAGCGGTTAGACTCTGAGGCCAAGATGCAATGTCCCCAGTCCACTCTTCCCTTCCCTGTTGGCCAGAGCTCTGCCCTGGGGCTGGCCAGGCTTTGTTGCTGTTGTGCCCAGTAAAACCCCAAGGATAAAACCCCAATAGCTGTCTCCTTCCTTGGAAATCAGAAACCAGGCTGGTAGTTTCCGAGAGAATGCTTTGCAGAGTCCTAGAGGAGAAATGCGTGGAAATGGTAGTGGAAAGGCAGGAGGAAGGAGGAAGGAGCCTTAATGGCCCTTAAACGGCAAGACATTGCATTTCTAAGCCTCAGGCGTTTACCTTCACATGGGAAGACATGAGTTAATTATGAAGGACAGCCAGGAAGGGCTGCTTTCCCAGGGGAAGGGTTCTGTAGAGAAGCACTGTGTTCAGAGAAGCTCTGCAGGTCCATGAGGGAGGGAGAGACAGAAGCTGGTCCACACTGTGCCCCGACTCCCCTTCTGGGCCCCACTGCATCCATTAAAATTGCGGGAAGGATGTGTGCATTGGGTTGAATGGTGACCCTTAAAACCTGCAAATGGGACCTTATTTGGAAATGGGGGCTTTGCAGATGTAATTAAGGGTTCTGAGATGAGGAGATCATCCTGAATTATCTGGGTAGGCCCTATATCCAATGACGAATGTCCTGGTAAAGGGCACACAGAGGAGAAGACAAACACATGGGGGAAAAGTCAATGTGAAGACATTGCGGGGTGATGCAAGCCAAGGAATGCTGACGACATTGGAAGCTGGAGGAGTCTAGGAAGGATTCTCCCTGGAGCCGCCAGAGGGAGCAGGGCCCTGCCCACTCCTTGGTTTCAGATCCCCAGCCTCCAGAATTGTGAGAGAATAAATTTCTGTTCTTTTAAGCCACCAAGTTTGGGTATAAGGCATCATTTTAAATCTTAGTATTGGACTTCCCTGGTGGCGCAGTGGTTAAGAACCTGCCTGCCAACGCAGGGGACAAGGGTTTGATCCCCGGTCCTCGAAGATCCCACATGCCGCGGAGCAACTAAACCCATGCGCCACAACTACTGAAGCCTGCTCTCTAGAGCCCGCGAGCCACAACTACTGAAGGCCGCGCGCCTAGAGCCCGTGCTCCGCAACAAGAGAAGCCACCGCAATGGGAAGACCATGCACCATAACAAAGAGTAGCCCCTGCTCGTTGCAACTAGAGAAAGCCTGCGCGCAGCAATGAAGACCCAATGCAGCCAAAAATAAATAAATAAATTTAAATCTTAGTATCATGTGTGAAACCTCATATTCGTCTTTACAAAACAAATCATTGGTCCCCAAGTGGGGTGATCAACACAATTGGGTTGTGGGGAAAAAGTGAAACTTTGGGGCAAAAAAAAAAAAATAACGCAATTATACTTTCCTAATCTTTTGAAGTTCAGATCAGCACTAGTAACTTCCTTCAGTGGGAATGTCAAAGGGTCCGATGTCACCCATGGCACAGGTAGGCCTTTCAAGGGCTTCACGATGAGAGGCTGATGGAAGTAACCTCACATATGCATTACCTCCCAGGGGAATTTGAGGTATTGTGCTCGACATGTGCTTGGGTAAGTGGATTTACAAATTATGCAATCTAGCTTTAGCTAAACTAATCCCTCTAAAATGGAAAAATGGTTTTAATAGATTATTGTAGAGAGACTGAGGATTGAAGACAATACTAATAGTGGTAAAAACCACTATAAAACCAAAACCAAAACCACTATAAAACCAAAACCAAAACCACTATAAAACCTGGTAAAAACCAAAAACATTAGCTGATGTGGTGGTATGAACTCTGTATTATTAGCACATCACGAGGTAAAAATGCGATCGGACAAGAAGTCAGTCCCCTTGCCCCCCAATCTAAAATTATCAAGAAGGTTACTTGAAAGATGGCTTTACGTGCAGTGTCGTTAATGATGAAACTCACCCTTAGTGTATATTGTGCCTTGGAATATTAGTAATTAATAGTATAGAGTCATCAAAATTAACACTTAAAATATTACTTTTTACCTTTAACTCATCTGCTTAAATTTTCTGTTTAATAGAGTGTGTGTATAATGTATACGTAAATATGCGTATATTAGAGATGCAAAATTTTAAAAAATTAGGGACTGCTATGGACTGAATTGCCCTAACCCCCATCATGACTGGATTTGGAATTAGGACTTTTAGAAGGTAATCAAGGTTAAATGAGGTCATGAGGATGGAGTCCTAATCTAATAGATTGGTGGCCTTACAGGAAGAGGAGAGAGCTCTCTTTCTCTCCATGCACACACACACACGGAGGAAAGGCCACGTGAGCTCACATCGAGCAGGCGGTCATCTGCAAGCCAGGACGAGAGATCTCAGCAGAACCCAGTCGTGGTGGCACCCTGATCTCAGACATCCAGTCTCCAGAAGTGTGAGAAGAAAATTTGTGTTCTTTAAGCCCCTCACCCCACCCCCGCGTCTGTGGTATTCTGTTACGGCAGCTGGAGCTGACTAATGCAGGGATAAGTGATCATAGGCATTTGGGGGTCACTGCAGTACATAATACGTGGTTGCCATGTATTCCTTCTCTGATTCTTTATCATCAAATTCTTTTTCCTCTGGAAAGTGGAAATGGCTCAGAGTAGTTGACTGTAGCAGTGACAGCCCCCATTTGTTCGTGCTTCCCTCATTCCATGCGTTTAGGCGGTCCCCTCCCATACAGACCCTGGCCTTGGCCTTGTGACTTGCTTTGGCCAATGGAACAATAGCTAATGTGTCACAGGCAGAGGCTGGGAAAGTGCTGGTGAGTTGGAGCTTGCCTCCTCTCTTACTGTGGGGCTTCTGGCACCTAGTGAACAAGCCCACCAATAGCCTCCCAGAGGCTCTGAGACCACAGGGAGAGCAGCTGCAGACGTCCCAGCTGAGGCCCAGGACCTGTGCGTGGAGCCAACTTGGCCCACCCAGCTCTGGCCAGACTGGCCCAGACCAGAAGAACTGCCTGGGTATCCCACAGAGTCATGAGAAAGTAGAAACGTTTATTGCTGGAAGTCACCGAGTTTTGGAATGGTTTGTTTGTTACCCGGCGTAAGCTAAGTGATAGCTAGTGGGGTAGGTAGATCGTAGGGCCTTTCGCCCAGTTTAGATGCATTGCAGTCTAAAAATGGACGGTCACCAGATGAGATGCCTTTCAACAGTCCTTCCAGCTTTGTTATTTGTCTTTGCATTTCCCAAGTCTAGAACAGAGCCTCACACATATTAGATGCTCAGAAACATTTGTGGAGTGAAGAAGATGGGTCAAAGAAAACACACATTTCCTAAAAGTGGATTCTTTTACTTACTCCTCCCCCTCCCCCCGAATTTAGGGTAGGTATTATGATTACTATGCTCATTTTAAGATGGGGCAACCAAGGCTTAGGGAGGTTAAGTACGTTGCCCAAGACCAGGCACCTGGAAACAGCTGAGGAAGATTCCCACAGGTCTGCTTTCATAGTACCCGCTTAGGCTGTATGCAGTCCCTCCAATTTTGGACTGCCTATCTTTCTGTACTGCCTGAAATTCTAAGGAGGAATGCCAGAAAGGGAATTTTCAGAGTCCCTCTGTTGCTTAAGTTGTCCACAGCGCACACACCCAGCGCCTCCAGGCACATAGTGGTGGATGGGATCTGATCACTTAGCTCTGAGAACCAGGTTTCTCATGATAATGACAGCTGTGGGCCTGGTGGGTCCTGCCTGATGGAAAAGAGGTCACCAATGGAGGCTGTTAGGAGTAAACGACACACAGCCCAGGAGCTGGCGGTCCCCGATGCCACTAACCGGGATGGGATCCAGGGTGCTGCTCCAGCTTGGGCTCAATGAGAGCTAATTGATGCCAGTTGCCATCTCTGGGACCCAGGTGGTGCCCATTAGGCCCAGGGACAAAGCCAGCTCAGTGGCGGGTGTGTGCCACGTAGGGTCCGCAGCCAATAGCTTTCCCTCCTGGCAGTCTGTGTGAGCCCTCTGCCCAGCCTCCGTCTCTCCATCCTCAGATGGACAGAAAAAGCACAGATTGGATTACCCTGGTAGGAGCTGTGCACAAGCTACATGGAGTATGGGGCTGGTCTTTGGCTTTGTTAATACTCCCCGTGAGGCAAGCAGGTGTGGAAGATTCCAGGTGAGGGCTATAATAGTAACTAGTGCGTGCGCTCAGAGCTTTACCTGAGGTTTGTCTTTTAGCCCTCAAAGGGGAGGATTTCCCAGTTCCCAGGGCTCCCACACTCTGTTATTCTCCGTTACGGTAAACTGGTTACTGTGATTATTTTGTTTGCTTATTTATTTGCTTCCTTTATCATCTCTCCCTCACTGGACTTCAAGGCCCTTGGTTTTTTTTTTTTTTTTTTCCAAGGCGCTTTTTTTTTTTCTCTATGGTATCTCCAGCTTAATGTCATGCAGAAAGTGGATGTTCAATAAAAATTTGTTAGGTGAACTCTTCAAGACAGACTATTATTCTTATTGAATAGAACAGGGGACTGAAGTTCAGAAATGTTGGGTAACCTGCTCAAGGTTACACAGCTGGGGAAATCTTAGAAACCAAATTCTAACCTGGGTTTGGCTGACTTTGGAATCTGTGAGTTTATTCTAAAGCATGAGGCAGGTACCACTCATGGCAGGAGAAATAACGTTAAGTAGCACACAAACATGTTTAAAGAATAGCAAATCATAATGCAAAAGTCATTTCCTTTGCATTTATCTTTTCATCCTGGTTATCTCAAGAAAATAATTTTTCCAATAAAGAGAGACTTCAAGCTTAGAGCCAGACTATCTGCATGAGTTTTGGCTGTAAGAGAAAGAAAGTTTGAAAAGATTGGTTGAATATAGTAAGGTATATTTCTCTCTTATGTAAGTAGACTCAAATAGCCCAGGGTTGGAAAGGCAGTTCCATGATTGTGAAGAAGCCATACTCCTTCTACTCTGTGGCTCTGGCATCTTTATCATGTAGAGTCTACTTCATAGCCCAAGATAGTTGCTGTAGCTCCAGCCATCATGTCCATCAGGTCCACCTTCTAGCCATCAGGAAGTAGGGAAGATCCTGCTCCTTTTTTTAAGGGTCACTCCTTTCTTTAAAAGTCAGTTTATATTCCTTCAGCCCCTGGAGAACTGAAGAAGGATGGAGGGGAGGGAGGAACCAATAATTTTACTCCTATGGCTCTGTTAGGAGCCTGGCTTTTACAAGATTCATGAACTCATTGCACTTGGCAGGGCCTCCAAACCTGGAAGCTTTGCTCAGGGGATTGTTGGGACAGGCTGTAAATTGGGACCTTGTCCTTTGGCTCTGGGCCCAAGGCTAATGAGGACACAGAGTCACCATATTGGGCTGTGTGAGGGAGGGTCACAAGGGGCAGCTTCCTTTCCTCCCCAAGGTGTGGTGGGGGGAGGGCGGTTGCTCCTTTGTGTTTCTACCCTCATTGTGCAGTCAAGGGTTGCAGAAGAATCCCTTATGGGGACTTGCGGGGCGGGGAGGCACTCCATCCGGATCGGGTAGTGCTCAGTCCCTGGACGTGCCGATCTCCAGATCAGTCCCACTGAGCAGGGGAGAAGAGGGCTGGAGAGAAACGGCAGGTCTAGGGCAGGTGCCTGTCTACCCATGTGTGCCCTGAACACCCACGTGTGTGAGTTTCTCAGGCGTCCAGGGGACACAGTGGGAGGTGGCTGCCTCCAGACAAAAGGACCCCAGTAGCAAGAGGCTGTGAGTATAACTGCCAGTGGGGGCAGCTTAGGTGTGGTGGAGTAGAACTGGATTGCTCACTCGGGAACATCCAGGGGAACCCATGCCTGCAGCAACCCAAGGCACTGGCATCTAGAAGCTTCTCCCAGCGAGGGTCAGCCAGACCAGCGACACCTACTAACCCAGAGAGGACTGCAAAGCACCAGCTACACTAGGAGATGTGACCCCCGCCCCTTTCCCTTGAATTGCTGACTCCCAGCCCCCAACCACTGACAACCTGAGGGAGTGGAGGGTTATCTCCAAGTCACACCAGGCTCCCCTTCACTCTCAGGTGTGTTGGGGGGAGGAGGTATCAAGCAGACTGCCTGTCCCCTTTCAAGTCCCCAGAGCCCCAAGTCCAATCGTGATGGGGAAGGGGTGACCTTGGAATCAGATGAGAGATTAGAGCTCTAAACCAGACTGGGCTGGGTTTTAATAAGGAAAGGGACCTGAAAGCTCTGAGATCTGCCCCACACCTTGTTAAGGGATGGGAATGGCAGATTCAATAGAGGCTGGTTCATTCTCTTCTTCACCATATGCGCTAGTCACCGCCCCGTGCCTCAAGGGGTCGGGAGACAGATGATGAACAATAAACACACACTCCAGGTCGGGTAGTGAAAAGTGCTACGAAGGATGAGGAAGGGGATGGAGGGAGGCAGCTACCCCTCCAAGGAAGGGATCTTGAGCAAGGGCTTGAATGAGGGAGGAGGAAGTCTTGTGGCTGCAGGGGGATGACTACGTTAGGCCGAGATTGGCCTTTTCTCCCTACTTCCTCGCCAGCCCAGTGGGGTCTCCCCTAGGGTGCCGAACCTGGCTGATTATTAGAATCTTAGATTCCTAAGCCCAACCCTGGGATTCTGATCCAGGTGCCTGGGGGAGAGGGCAGGAACCTTTCCCAAAGCTCCTCATCTGATTCGGCTCATCTGAAGGCCTGAGGACCAGACTGATTCAATGATCACATCTGCTAGCCGCCATGCACTGCAAGGCTGAGGAGGGAGATGGAACTGTAGAAACTGAGAGCTCTCGCTGTGTATCAGGAACGCCTCTGAGCACTTTGCCTGCATTACCTTTTAAAATATGTATAAATATGTAAAATATTTGCAAGAACTCTGAGATAGGTACAATTATTCTACCCATTTTGTAGATGAAAAAATTGAGGCCCTGAAATACTATATAATTTGCCTGAGATCACAAAGTAACATGTGGGGGTGCCAGGTTCTGACCCAGGCATGAAACTCTGGCCCCATATTCTCCCTGCAGAGATGAGATAAACACTCACTAGAAAGGGAACCAGCCACACAAGGCGATAATTCTAGGTGAGAGATGGAGTGGGCCCTGTGGCACTTAAGATTTCAGAGGCAACGAAGAAGCCAGTGAGGTCTGGATATTCAGGAAATAGTTAAGATAGCGCCAGCTGCTGGGACAGGTAAACCTAGAAACCTTAGTGGTTTAACACAATAGATGTTTATTTCTTGTTTACACCATGGTGTGTGGGTGTTCCTGGTCAGGCAGCCTTCATCGAGGCACCCAGATTCCTCCATCTTATGGTTCCTCCCTCCTGTGCAACTCTGGAGTCCACTGAGTAGGCTGAGACTGGGGGGAAATACTCCTGCCCAGATGTGATGAAGATCCCTTCCACCCACTTGCCATTGTAGAGACTAAGTTGTCAGTCACACAATCGCACCAAAATGCAAGAGGGCTGACGCTGTGGAAAACAATATGGCGGTTCCTCAAAAAGTAACAGTTACTACCTGACCCAGCAATTTCACTCCAAGGTGTATACCCAAAAGAATTGACAATAGATTTTCAAACAAATTCTTGTACACGAATGTTCATTGCAGCATTATTCACAGTAGCCAAAAGGTGGAAACAGCCCAAATGCCTATCAACCAATGAATGGATAAACAACTTGTGGTAGAAATAGTCACAGATGTAGAAAGCAAACTTATGGTTACCAGGGGATAAGGCGGGGGGAGGGATAAATTGGGAGACTGGGACTGACATATACACACTACTATATGTAAAATAGATAACTAATAAGAACCTGCTGTATAGCACAGGGAACTCTACTCAATATTCTGTAATGGCCTATATGGGAAAAGAAACTAAAGAAAAAAAAGAGTGGGTATATGTATATATGTAACTGATTCACTTTGCTGTACACCTGAAACTAACACAACGTTGTTAAATCAACTACACTTCAATAAAAATTAAAAACAAAACAAAAACAACAGCAACAACAAAAAGCAACTTGTGGTAAATCCATACAATAGAATACTATTCAGTCATAAAAAGGAATGAAGTACTGACACAGGCTACAACACAGATGAGCACGGAAAACATTGTGCAAAGCGAAAGAAGCCAAACACAAAAGGCCACATGTTGAATGATTCCTCTTGTAAGAAATATCCCCAATAGGTAAATTCATAGAGACAGAAAGCAGATCGGTGGTTTCCAGGAGCTGGAAAGACGAAGGAATGGGGTGTAATTGTTTCATAGGTACAGAGCTGGGCTTCCCTGGTGGCACAGTGGTTGAGAGTCCGCCTGCCGATGCAGGGGACACAGGTTTGTGCCCTGGTCCGGGAAGATCCCACATGCCACGGAGCAGCTGGGCCCGTGAGCCATGGCCGCTGAGCCTGCGCGTCCGGAGCCTATGCTCCGCAATGGGAGAGGCCACAACAGTGAGAGGCCCGCGTACCAAAAAAAAAAAAAAAATAGGTACAGAGCTTTCTTTGGGGATGACGAAAATATTTTGGAACTTGATATAGAGGGTGGCAGCACAACATTGTGAATGGACTAAATGCCACTGAATGGTACATTTTAAAACAGTTAATTGTATGTTATGTGAATTTCGTGTCAATTAAACAAAAATCCCTAGCAGGGCAGCTGCTGCTCCCCAGTGAAAACTCCACAGTCCAGGAGGGGGTCACGTATCATTGGTGACCAGCTAAACATCTGTGTGCACTTTTCTTCCTCCTTCCCCCAGAACACACTCATCTCCTCCCCAAAGGAGATAATCTGAAGACCTCTCAGGTCGTTGTACCCAGCTCAGAGCTGAGGATGTGCGGTCCTCCCTTGAGTTTGGAGGTGGCTTCTCTTGCTTTAGTGACATATAAACTAAAAACTATCTGAATCCCTCCACCTCCATACCCAATACACAGAGGTAGAGCAGAAACAGCATGACTGTAGTACCAACTTGTATTCAGAAAGGGGGAGCCTAGCTTATGGAGCAGCTCCTGGCCCCTGGCAATTATGAGCTCCTGCAGGCACTGAGAAGGTGGGCCCATGGGTGGAAAAGTTCCTTCATTACGCCCTATTCTGATTTCTGGGAGGAGCTCCCTGGTCCGCTGATCTTTATGGCTGACTCCACCCTCTGGGAGATTTCTCCTTGATTATTATCTCCTGGGCCACATCTAAAGTGAATGTCAGGCCTCCCTGGTGGCACCGTGGTTAAGAATCCACCTGCCAGTGCAGGGGACATGGGCTCGAGCCCTGGTCCGGGAAGATCCCACATGTTGCAGAGCAACTAAGCCCGTGCACTACAACTACTGAGCCTGCGCTCTAGAGCCCGCGAGCCACAAGCCCACACACCGCAACTACTGAAGCCCTCACGCCTAGAGCCTGTTCTCCACAACAAGAGAAGCCACCACAATGAGAAGCCTGCCCATCACAACGAAGAGTAGCCCCCACTCGCCGCAACCAGAGAAAGCCTGCACGCAGCAACAGACCCAACAGATCCAAAAATAAATAAATAAATAAAATAAAATAAAATAAAGTGAATGTTGGGGAAGTTTGCCCTATTTAGAGGCTGTACAGCTTGCACAAGCCAACTTCCTGCCTGTGCAATCTTGAGGGCCTGAGGGTGGTTTAATGCTTGAACAGTCAAAATCTTTGCTAGTTTGGGCTCATCATTTCTTTGGCAATAAAATACCCTAAAAAATTGTAGTAGGTTTCTAACTAGACCCACAAAAAAGTGCATCGTCTGTGATTTTAGTTACATGATGCTCAAGAACAGGTAAAATGAATCAACGATGACACTTTGTGTTTGATTGGAATCCTACAAACAAGAAGACTCAGAGGGGCTAAGGGGCTCACCTAAAGGCACACAGCCAGTTTGAGCAGAGGCAGGATTAGAACCCAGGTTTCCAAATTTACAGCTCAGGGAGCTTCCTTTCACACTTGGTGTTCATAGGGAATAAAGAGACACAGCGGTTTCCAAATGCAGCTTTTTCTTTTGGTGCTTTTAGTTAGCAAATATGAAATACACTGCCAATCTAATTTAATTATAATTAGTTAACCAGAAGGCTGATTATGTTGTAAATTTAGATTAAAGAGCTGCTGTTTTCAATTAGATTTGATTGTAAAGTGCTTTGACACTTTTCCCGGCCTCAAGGAAATGTATAATTTCCCACTTGTTCACTTGCATTTTACCCACAGGTCTAGGGTGGTGGTGATGGGACTAAATTCCCAGGGCACCCCCAGCCTGGTGCAGATTTGGACCTGGTACCCCATCGATGACAAGGGCCACCAGATGTTACTGAGCTGTTGTAGCAGGGTGATTTCAGCTGCGTGTAATAGAGGATCCAACCGAAAAAGGCTCGAACCTCAAGGGGACTTAAAGTCTCACGTGATAAGACGTATGGAGGTAAGGCAGTTCCAGGGTTAGTTAATTTACTTGCGAAACACCCAGACTCATTCCATCTTCCTGCTCTACTAGTTTCAGCATGTTGGCTTCTAACCTCAGGTTTGTGGTTGTGCGACCGTTGCTGCATCTCCAAGCTTTCCCATGTCCCTAGGAGAGGACATGCCTTCCTTGCGTCCCTTGAGTCTCCAGTAGATTAATCATGACTCCTTGGAAGGACTGCCACCCAGGCCCATTCCTAAGTCAACCACTGTTCCTGAGGAATCACCATGATTGGCTTGGGCAAGTCAAGACTCATTTTGTAGAGCCCATGGTTGCCTGAAACCTGCCAGCCACTTAGTAGATCTGTGGGGAGAGGGAGTGGCTGTTGGTTAGGCTACCAACTCCTTGCCTGGAGCCAGTGTGCCCATGCCCTAGGAGGATCTGGCTGGACCCAGCCTGGGTCTGCAATATTATGATCAAGGGAATCCAGCTGCCAATCATTGCTTCTTGACTTTCCATCCGTTGTCTGCGATCTCTGTTTTCCTGAGGGCTAAGCTTTAGTTTTGCTTGTAGGTGGCGTTGGCAATATAAGGCACAGCAAGGCAGGGAAAAAGGATGGAAAAGAGCGGTTAAAGAGGGACTTCCCTGGTGGCACAGTGGTTAAGAATCTGCCTGCCAATGCAGGGGACATGGGTTCGAACCCCGGTCCGGGAAGATCCCACATGTCGCGGAGCAACTAAGCCCGTGCGCCACAACTACAGAGCCTGCGCTCTAGAGCCCTCAGGCCACAAATGCTGATCCCACGTGCTACAACTACTGAAGCCCGCGCGCGCCTAGAGCCTGTGCTCCGCAACAAGAGAAGTCACCGCAATGAGAAGCCCGCGCACCAGGACGAAGAGCAGCCCCCGTTTGACGCAACTAGAGAAAGCCCACGCGTACCAACGAAGACCCAATGCAGCCAAAAATAAATTAAAAAAAAAGAGTGGTTAAAGAGAGGACTGTTTAGAAGATGACGGAGGAGGCAAGCTGACTGGAGGATGAGAGAGATGAGAGAGACGTGCGTATGGCTATGAGGGTGGCCAAGCTGCCCACGTTGCCTCTGGGGAATATCGAGAGCTCTGCCTTGGGAAGAGGGTATCAGAGAGAATGGGACTGGCCCTCAGCACCTCAGGAAATGCTCCCTCTAAGGTGGTATTATCTTTCTGACCCAAACTCTAGTGTTCTGCCATACCAGGCTGCCTGTCTCTCCTGTCAAAGCCTCCAGAATGATGCTTAAGCGATCACCTTGGAGACACTGTGCTCCAGGAGAGAGGTTTCCATTTTGAATCTCTGCTGACAGCCCAGGCAGCCTCCGCTTCCCTACAAAACGTGTTCTTCAAGATGCTGGGACAACTGTATGCATGAAGTTGAACATTGGACCCACAAAGTTATAAAAGGCTGTTCCATTCTCAGAAAGCTAAAAATACCATAAAATCCTCAATCACAACTGTCCTTTTTAACACTCCTTGATGATATTCTGTTGCCTTTTGAATTTCATTTTGTTCTTTTATTTTGCAATTAAACACGTAACTGGCTGAAGTCCAGTGACTGACCAGCAGAGATTAGACTTCCTGCGGCACCTAATCGTTTCCATCTATGTCTAAACGGGATTAACTTCACAACTTTCTAAAAATCACTAGTATCAGTTCATCCAGTTTTCCATTTTCCACTCATTTTTACAAAACAATACAGCAAAAACATGCAATTCTCATAAACGTATACTGTTGACCAGATAATGAAAGGGAGCTGCCTAAACTGACCAGCTGGCTGACAGGAGGCACAACTGTGCCAAACCTGGAAATGTTTGGGTTTAGAATATGAAAGGCAATTTGGGGTATAATGTATGCAAGTGCCAATTGTGTGCAAAACAGATGGAGTTGAGGCCCATTTATGTCTGTCCCTTCTTAAACATGACAAGGTGGATGTGGGCTGCTACCAGATGATCAGTGTGGCCTTTAAAAGGCTCTGGGCCCTGCCCAGGGCTAATCCATTGAGTACTGGCCCCAAGATCATGACGCATCTTGGTCCAGCCACCTGGAATGCTGATGAGAATTGCTTGGATTGACTGGCCATGAAGAACCAGGTGTTTTGTGCTCCCCGCTGCCAACCATGTTTATGTCCATGGCACCTGCTGGTGCTGGCTGATGGCGGAGGGCCAGTCCTGAATTTCAATCCCAGGAAGGCCCTTACTTCCAGGCCACAGCTGAACTATGTTAGGACCAGATGTTCCCGTCCCCTAAGACTCCATCGGGATTGGATGCACTGGACCTTTCAATGCCATTTTATCACTCTAGGTGCGAGCGATAACTTTTTTTTATTTTTTGCAGTACACGGGCCTCTCACTGTTGTGGCCTTTTCCGTTGTGGAGCACAGGCTCCGGATGTGCAGGCTCAGCGGCCATGGCTCACGGGCCCAGCCGCTCCGCGGCATGTGGGATTCTCCCGGACCGGGGCACGAACCCGTGTGCCCTGCATCGGCAGGCGGACTCTCAACCACTGCGCCACCAGGGAAGCCTGATAACTTTTAATAAACTTCTAATTCTCATCTCCAAACTTCTCTGTAATCTTCTCCCCTGACACAATCCTTCACCCCTTTCCTCCTTCATAATCCCTTTCACTGTGCCTTCTAGAATACTTGTTCCATGATCAGCATATTCTTTCATGTATTTTTCCTTCAAATATTCCCTCCACGTCATTGCCTTAACCCAGACTTAGCTCTCCCCTGAGCTCAGCTTCCCTGTGACCTCCCAAAGGGACACATTTCTTGTTGCCTGTGTTCCTCTGATGGGGAGGTGGCGTTGGTGTCCTCCTTGTTCCATTCCATTCCTTCCCTTGCCCCTCGTGAGCTCCACTGAGGCTCACACCATTGGAGTTTTCTACCCCACCCCCTCATCGTGACAACCTCCTGGTCATTAGCACTCTCATCACTTTCGTTTCCAGATTCCCGTTATCTCCACGTCAGCCCCTGCCATCATTCCCATGAGGGAAACACCAGCACCTGTGCGAATGGCCCTTCCAGCCCTGTAGCTTTGTATGTCCTCCTTTGCATGGCCTCCTCACCAGGCCCATTTCTAATATTCGCTGCAAGAGTACAGATGAAGGCTCATCTCTGTGTCCAAATATTGACATGTTATCCATCCAGCTAACAGAATGTTAAATAACACATATACTATCCCCTTTCCTTGACAAATATACCTTTATATGATGACAAGATTAAAAAATGTATAAAGTGATGGTAAAATTTGAAAGACGACTGAATTTAACTATTTTTTGTGAATGCTGGGTGTTCTTTCTATGAGCTTGTTATTTGGATAGGTAATAAAATGAACTGATACAAAATTCATAAATTATATTTACTCCATGAAAGTTAATCTTCTTGCCTTCATTTAAGTAAATTATTAATTATGCTGTTATAATCAAGACTTTCACATAATATGTGTTCTATTGACAGTAATGATGACTTAGACAAACTTCTGGGGACATTGTGGTTCTTAGGGTGTTTTTCATTAATTTCAAAATGAAGAAACTATGTTTGGCTGAGGTTGGAACAACTGGAATTGTCAATTAAATTCTTAAAGCAATACTTAGATTGGAAATGAACTGTCAGTCTAACATACCATGTTCATATGATCATGATTTATCATGAGTTCAATTCATCATGTTTAATTTATAACATTTTGATGGGGTTAGGTTGTATATCATTAATTATTTTACAGAAAATAGCACAAAATATTTGAATTTCATTATGAAAGTTTCTTTCACCAATATCATGAGTTTCACTCTCTCTTAAAAGCAAGATCAAGATTCATACATTATCTTTTTTTTTTTTACCAGAACATCATGTAAGTTTATTTCAGATATAACAGCCATGTTAAAATCAACAAGTTTAAATCTTAACTGCACCAAGTAAACTCAGCTCTTTAAGTATTTTTAAAGTTATTCCCTCCAAAAAACTGAGGGAGCTTTTTCTTTTCCACCCCATATGTCATGGTTTCCCAATAGTTCTTTCTTTGGAGGACTTTCAGTTGATGAATAAACTACTTTGAGGATATTTCAGAATTCTTTCTGCAAATGAAAACTAACCTGGACAAATTATATATTGCATAGATTTCTCTGCAGATTCTTTTCTTTAGAACCTAAATGCAATTACCATACAATATAATTTTTACCTATTTGCCCCACAGAAAAAACTATCTGCCCTGAAAAATATGGTGGATATATCCTGTGATCTTCCAGTTAATAGAATTGTTTTACCTCAACGATAATTTTTATCATATTTCAAAATAACCGACTCAACATGGGACATTATTTCAATCTTTACTGACTCACAGGCACATGAACTAGAGCCCAGCTTGTACGTCTTCTACATCCTCCTCCTCCATAAGTGGATGGAATTATTTCATGTAAGTTGGATATAGGACAATTCACCCTTTACAAACACTTACACGTTAGGTTAAAGTCAGTGACTAATGTGGAAAAAGAAACACTAAAGTGACAGGGAGCCTACACACTCAATTCAAAATTTAATATTTTTTCCTCCATAAATAATATGTACTTAATTGTCATGAGGCAGCTATTCGGTTTTCATTAACCACATTTAGGGATATATTCATAGGACTGATTAGATAGTCCAGGTGAAATGGTTATAGAAATAGAGGCAGTATCATCTCACAAAAGTCATTTATATATCAAAATCTATTTTGATATGTGAAGTTTACAAAAAGGCTGAATTTTCCAACTAATTATGCCTTCTGTAACTCAAACACTCTTCTCTTGGCAAGAGCAAGCTGAAGCTTATGCATGAAGGTAAAGGTGCTTAAAGCTAAACTTTTCTTCTAAGCTTAGATTTGGACTGCTTAAGAAACTGATACCCAAGAAACCAGCACGGTCTTTCTACATTTTTACTATCTTAAGATTACAGCCCTATAAACTCATTTATCAGCTATCTTCCTTTTCTATATTATTCTTGGCACTCAATTAAGACTGTTGAAGTCGATCGTACCTTGTATTTTTACATTCTCAAATAAGAACTTAAGGTTATAAACTGTGCATAAACATTGTGTAAAGTAATCTTGCCATTCCACATAGTTGAAGAGATGAAACTTTTATGCCAGAATTTACAGAAGAGGATAAATATTCTGAAGCAACCTTCCTTTTAAAGTCAAATGACAGAAAATTCAAACACTGTGCATTGTTTTAAAGTCTAATCAAAACATTCTTGGTCCACCAGTATTGGCAATGTAGAAAAATTTAAATATTGGAGATGGGATTATGGAGGAAAATATGAAGATTTCAGATGTCTTCTATCTTACAAAAAGTTATTGACCCGTTAAAACCACTCCCTATGTGCCAGAAAACGACCTGGCGTAAACCAGTCCTGTCACTAGAGGAGGTCACAGTGACATTTGCGTTATTTAGACTTCTGCTTTCTCCAAGAATAGAAGAAATATGTTTAATAATTCCCGCACCCCCAAATCCTTAAACTCAATATCACAAGCACAGAGTGTAAGCAAATCTGGGATGTTCTTCAACAGATAAGCAATAGCACAGCTATGTTATTCTCAAAAATTCTGTCTAGATATTCTTTCCTCTAAAATCAAATGCTCAGTGGCCACACTTCTAACAGTCTACATTAGCTGACATTAAATGCGTCTGTTGTGCCACAAGTCCATCTAAGCTTCCTTTTAGGTTTGTTTTTTTTTTTAATTTTTTTTTGCGGTACGCGGGCCTCTCACTGCTGTGGCCTCTCCCGTTGCGGAGCGCAGGCTCTGGACGCGCAGGCTCAGTGGCCATGGCTCACGGGTCCAGCCGCTCCGCGGCTAGTGGGATCTTCCCGGACCGGGGCACGAACCCGTGTGCCCTGCATCGGCAGGCGGACTCTCAACCACTGCGCCACCAGGGAAGCCCTAGGTATTTTTTCATATGTCCAAGAGACAGCACCTGCTTCAGGTTTATTTAGGGCCATTGACCCATCAACTCCATTTTTAAGGTTTGACTAACTATTGTGGATTTACTGAAGAAAAAGGACAGGAGAAAAAATAGCAAATCACAACAAACCTCTTTAGGTCAGTTAAAGGCCATATCTCTAGCTAGGATATTAAAAATATTACTCTCACCAGCCCACACTCTAAAAGTTAATGCCACTTCTAACCATCAACAGCAGGAAAAATAAACCTGCTAACAACCAGACCACTCATTAGCAAAAAGCAGCTCAACTCAAGTGCTGAGACCAAAGTATAATACTACCTACTCAAACTGTCCCACCTACCCTCAGGCACCAGCGAGGGAGGAATAACTGCTTAACAGAACAAAATAAGCTTAGTATTTCTTAGGAGGCTCACAATGGTCCAACTCCTGAGCTAATACTCAGAAGGACAATAGGTGGAGTGAAGGCAATGTATAGGGATTAGTATCCCACAAAATCTTGAAAAACTCAAAGTACCACAAACACACTAAACTTGTCTATGAGTTAGAGAACAGGATATTGCTGCTGCTGCTGCTTGTCCTTTGAAGTATACAATATTTTGTAGGCTCTGCCCTTCAATGTGAAAGCAGGACATTAAAAAACAAATTGAAATTGACACTCAAGTTTTTGGGACCATATATCTTAACTGTGAAACTAAACAGATCTATACCTTCTCCTTCCTGCAATCAAACCACCTCACAAAAATAAGAAAACTAGAACAATCCAAACCCGATTAATAAGTCCTTAAAAGTTTAAAACTTTGAGAGGAAAGGGAAGGAAGTTTTGAAAGGAAGAAACACAAGAACAAGGAAGGGGGAAAGCTTTAAAAGAAAAAAAGCAGGGGGCGGGGGGAATCAGTGGGCCTCTCTTTTATTTGGTGACCAGCAAGTGCAAGAAAGTTCCTCTGTAATTTGTTCAGTTGTCTGTCTTTTGCACATCTGCATTCTGGCCAGAAGGGACTTTGAGGTTTTTCTGCAGCACATGAGCATCAGCGGGCTCTATCCTCTTATAATAGTTCTTGTTTGTCTCAATAATCTCAAAGCCAAGCTTTCTGTAGAAGTCAACTGCAGACTCACCGCTGATCTGGACATGCCGATAGTTGTTGTCAAAACTGCTATCTTGGGCTTCCCTGGTGGCGCAGTGGTTGAGAGCCCACCTGCTAACGTAGGGGACACGGGTTCGTGCCCTGGTCCAGGAGGATCCCACATGCTGTGGAGCGGCTGGGCCCCGTGAGCCATGGCCGCTGAGCCTGCGCGTCCGGAGCCTGTGCAAAAAAAAAAAAAGTGCCGTTTTTTTCACAGATGTTTAAGACATGATTTAACACTTTAGCTCCTACTCCTAGCCTTCCGTATGGTGCCAGACATCCTAGTGTCATGACGTAAATAAAGTCTCTTCTGATTCAGTGAAGGATCCACCCTACAGCATACAGCACCTACTGCAATATCATTGAAATAGGCAAGTTTTGCTAGCTCGCCAACCTCCAGCACATCCTTATAGAACTTGTCATTGTAGCTGACTGGAAAGTTGACCTGGTTTAATCTCTTCAGCTGTTGAATATTGTGTGATGTCACATCTCCCAGCTCGATCCGGCCTTTCATCTTCCCCGCCAGCTGAGGCCGTTGTTACCCCCGATATCAACGCCGTCGTCGTCGCCGCCCTGAGCTCTCCGCGCCCTGAGCTCGGGCCACTCAACCGGGCAAGCCGGCCTCCTCGCCTAGGGCAGGGAGCTGAGCGGGTGACCGAGGCCGCGAGAGTGCAGCGCGTCTCTGCGTCTCCGGAGGGGGCGGGGGTACCTCCCGCCGCCGCGCTGGTGCAGCCTCTTCTCCACACTTGCACACGGGGCACTCGCCTCCCTCCGGCCACGCCGCCGCGCTGTCCATACATTATCTTAAAGTATCTTCCTTTCAAATTCCCCAATGCTGAGATAGAGTAAGAAAATTAACGATGGCAGCGTGTTATTTAATTTGTTAAAATCTTTCTTCAGATTGCATTTTTGATCTATAATGGCCAAAAATAGTCTCCAAAAAACTCGTTTGGGGAAATTTCGTCCAAGGCTTTCTGCAGTCGTGCAAACATTTTTGTTTCCCTTAAATTTTTCTTTAAAAATACAAATATTAATGCTTTAAAAAGTGAAATACACAAACAACTGTGTATGGTTTTCTTTTGTAAGCAGCAGTTCATACCAAACACCTGCAGACAATGCAAATACAAATACACAAAAAAGTAATTTTATTTTCCACTAAAAACTACAGTTCACTCATACTTGAGGATCTTCTATTGTTTCACTTAACTTTTCAAGTGTATGTCATTCATCTTGTCTCAACTAAATCAAATTGCTTTAACATAGGGAGTAGCTCCAAGACTATGAATTAGAACACGAAAATGGACACTTGGCACAACTGGGAGATGATACTTCGTTATGCAAGAATCTATCACATTAATGCCAAGCGGAAAGGATTTCAGGAGTTATAATTTGTCTTCTCTTTCAGTTAAGTGCTTCTGTTGCACTCTGATATGTCACTGTCTTGTGTGTAGGTGGTAGACACCACCCAGAAACCTTCATGGCATCCAGAAGCTGTTGCTTGTTGTTTTGAGGATGTGGGGTGGGGAGAAGCAATACTGACTTGCTAATTCAAACATTCTACCTTTTGGTTATCATCTATCCTGCTGGTTTCTTAAGGACAGACATCCTTACAGTAGCTCTTCAACATCATGGAGACCTCTCATCCATAAACAACTCTCCCTTCTCTCTAGCCATCTGCCCCATCTGTCTTTATTTTCTTATCCAGCTTGAAGCCCATGGCTGATTCATCTTTTTCATAACTAATCCAACTCCCCTTCCATTGCACACATCTGACAAAACCCCAGCTTTAGAGAAACATGATCATCTATATCAGAGCAGCTGCGTCATCCTTGAAACCTTTCTTTCCCTCACCTTCAAACTTTAACCCATCAAGTCCTGTCCATTCAAATGCCAAAAGAAGGACTTCCCTGGTGGTCCAGTGGTTAAGAATCTGCCTTCCAATGCAGGGGACATGGGTTTGATCCCTTATCGGGGAACTAAGATCCCACATGTCACGGGGCAGGTAAGCCCGCTCACCACAACAAGAGAGAAGCCTGAGCACTACAACGAAAGGTCCCACTGCAACGAAAGGTCCTGCCGCAACGAAAGGTCCTGCCTCAACGAAAGGTCCCACATGCCTCAACTAAGACCCAACGCAGCCAAAAACAAATAAATATTTTTTTAAAATGCCCAAAGAAACCTGCAGTCTACCACATCTTTCTATGACCATTACTGCCCCCATAGTCCAAGCCACCATCGTCTCTTTCCTGAAGTATTGCTTTAACTCCCTAATTGGTCTCTCCACTCTTTCCTTCCCTATAGGCCACTCCCCTCAGGGCAGTGAGATGCTCCTATAAAATGTAAGTTACATCTTACAGCACTTCCTTACCTCTTTTCCATTCAAACAGAAACACAGAATCCTCAACAGGACTTACAAGAGTACCCATAACGTGGCTATTTCCTACCTTTCCTCCATATGCCATATCCCTTTCTCTCTCCTTCACGCCACTAGAGTCTCATTACCTTTCTTTCAGTTCCTAGATGATGTCAAATGCTTTCTGCCTGGAAAGTTCTCTCCCTAACTTGTTGACTAACTTCTACCCATCCTTTTATCTTGGCAGAAGTACACTTTTTTCAGGACGATTCTCCTTGATCACCCAAAGTAAAATAACTTTCTCTGTTATGCCCTCTCATAGCACCTGGTATCAATATTTTCCTTTATTGTGCTTGTCAGGCTTTGGTTCCTGTGGTTAACTGTTAAATCTGGACACTTCAGAGGACTGGAAACTCCATGAGGGGCAGAAACCCTTCTTGTCTGTTTACTCTTGTAGCCCCAGCACAGTGCCTGAACACATAAATATATGTGAATGACTGAGTGAAAGGAATAGGCTAGCAACAGGGTGCTGGTAGGGAAAGCTTTTATCCTACAGCCTCCTTCAGCCTGATGTCCTTTCCTTCAGCTCCTAGATTCATCAGGTTTACAGAAAGAATCTGCATCATTATCTTTGTTCCCCTGCTAGGATGGAATTTGGATTCAGATGCTAAGATATAAAAGGAAGGAACAAAATCCAACATGGAAAGAAATATCGAATAGAGAATACTCCCCCGAGTGGCTACACATCTTCACTGTAAGCAGTACTCTCAGTGTGCAGCTATGGAGGCTTGAGTTATTTACATATCTCTAATCCTCTTACCTTCTAACTGAGATCATTCCAATAGCTTTGCCTTTAGACTTCCAATTGCCTTATGCATTCACAAGTCATTGCTTTGTCAAATGCTGTATTGTAATCTCCTAGGGAGATTATAAAAAAAGTATTCATTCTTCTTTATCCTAATATAGTTTATCTGTCTCCATCGAAGTTGTGTTTTAAATTTTTCTGTGCTAATGCCTTCATGAAATTAATAGTAAATTTAAAATGAAATAGAAATTAAAATAATTAAAATTAAAACATCATCTATAGGTCTGTATGTTGTCTACCACAGCTTGTCTGATTCAATGAGTTCAGACTTGACCACTTAGGGGAAGCATGTACGGTCTGTGGATTTTTTCATATAATTTCTCATCTCTTCTTTCCTTTTCCTCACGTCTGAGCAATTTCATTTCTTTCTAACAATGCAAGAATTAGGATGAAAAGATGTAAAAATGGCAATAATAAGTTTGCTTTCTCTTAGGAAAAATGTATCTCTCATCATACAGATGATGTTTTAAGAGTTGACTAAAGAAAAAAGGACTATTGATATAAAATAAGATTTCAAGTAGATTTAAGGTAGTCATGCATTTATTCATTCAAAAGTGTTGAACAACTCTAATGAAATATTCTGTGGGAAAGGTGACATAAAGGTATTTAAAGCCATAATAAACAAAGACTAATTCTTAATGACAAAACCTCTGTGCCATGACCTCCACCCCCATTTTAACTATTTTAGATAATTAGCTACATATTTATTTTGTAATTGTCTTTCTTGATTCTAATCAGAACATACACAATTTTGATACATATATTTATTAGGGAGCTATTTATGAGGGGGAGGGAGTCGAGTGGTTGTGATGAGGTAATGTAATGGATAGGCTTTGGGGCTTAGGTACTTGGGCCTATAATGGGCATTGCACCCATTTCAACCTCCCTACTTGACCCCAGATTTTATTCTTGCGTCCCACTCTGAGTACCAGGGGTGGGCCTCATTTTTCAGGAATAAATCCATACCCTTTCCAGTAAATGGCTCTGGAATTCAGGCGTAAATGCCATTAGATTGGTTCAGGAATGAGTCAATGAGACATTGGAAAAGAAGTATGCTGAGGACTTCTGTGAAAGAATTTGCTTGCTCACAATAGATGTCTACCAGAAGTCATGGGTCCTCTTCTTCTGGACATTGTTGTCCAAATATGTTGGCAGCCTAAGGATGAAGCTTGCAGAAGAGGAGATCAGGTCAAATAACAAGGCAGAAAACAGAGCTGGAGATCTGACTGAACCACGCCTCACCTTTGCCCTTCCTAGACCTTATCAGTATGTTAGCCAAGGAATAGCCTTGACTTTTAAGCAGTGTTTTACTTGAGATTTCTGTTTCTGGAAGCCAAAATAAATATTTTAATGTACAGAATCCCAATTTATACATTCTTAATATTGTTTTTATTTTTTAAACTTTAAGGTTGTTTTTCTGATTATAAAAATAATACGGACTCACTGTAGAGAATATAGAAAAGATCGAAAGATACGAAGAGGATAAAAACCATCTATAAGCCTATTAGCCCTAGATAATTGCTATTGATGTTTTGAATCAGTCTTCTCTTTACATAAACAAACTTACATATATATTTTACATATATATGTATTCTGCTAAATATAGATTTTTTTATAATGGTGTGTTTAACCAGTTACAGTTTAAATAAATGTCTTATATTGATTGTTTTGGCAGTATACATGTAAAGGGTTCAGTGTTCACCAGTATGCTGGGTAAAACCCCCTGGAGTAGGGCCTTACTAGATGGAAGTTATATTGCTGTGATAGCACCAATCCCTTCAGTTCTAAATGTCTTCTAGTTTCCATCATGATTTTCTGACCCATATGTTGACTGGAAGACTAGAAATATGGGGGTTTACTAGCTGTCTGTTGGTTATTGATTCCTAACTTAACTACACAGTGGGCAGAGAATGCGGTTGCTATGATACCAGTCCTTAGACATGTTGAGAAACTTGCTTTATGACCCAGTATGTTCAATTTTTGTAATGTTTCACATATTCTTGAAAGGAAAGTATATTCTGCAGTTGCTGAGTGCGATATTCTATATGTATTCATTAAATCAAGCTTGGTAATTGTGTTGTTCAAATCCTCTAGTCCCTTAAAGATTTTCTGATCCCTTTGATCTGTGTGTTAGTTTCCTGTGGCTGCTGTTAACAAATTAGCACAAATAGGTGGCTTTAAACAACAGAAAGGTATTCTCTCCCCGTTCCAGAAACTAGAAGTCTGAAATCAAGGCACTGGCGGGGCTGCCTTCCCTCTGAAGGCTCTAGGGGAGAATTCATTCTTTGCCTCCTCTGGCTTTGGGTGGCTGTACGCATGTGGTGTCGGAGTGTGGCTGCATCACTCCAACCTCTGCCTCCGTGGTCACACTGCCTTCTCCTCTTCTGTTTCTGTCTCAGATCTCCTCCTCCTTTCTCTAAAGAGGACACTTGCCATTGGTTTTATGTTCCGCCTGGATAATCCAGGAAGCTCTCCTCATTGCAAGATCTTCAATTACATCCACAAAGACCTTATTTTCAAATAAAGTAACACATAGGTTCCAGGGATTAAGACACTGGAGATATCTTTTTTGGGAGCTACTATTCAACCCGCTGCAATGTGATACAGAGATATGTAAAAATCACCTACTCTGATGATAGATTTCTCTTTCTTCATCTACTTCCGTCAACTTTTGCTTCATATATTTTGTGACCATATTTTTAGAGACACATTTATGACTCTCATATCTTGTGTATTGAGTGTTATCTAGGCACACCCACCCACCCACCTCAGAAGTCTATTGATGACAAACTATCAGCGCTTGTCTGAAAAAGACTATAATTTGTCTTTCCTCTTACATTCTCTACTTGCAGGGCATAGACTTCTAAGGTTGCCTTTTTTGCCTCCTCAGCATTTCACTCAGGTGTCTTTTACTTGAAAAAAATTTATTTTCATATTCCCAAAATGTCCCAGGGCCAGAAAATTAGTACGGTTCCAGGCCCAGAGAATCAAAACCGTGTGCTGATTCAAAAAATATATGCCATTAATTAATATGAGGGAGCATTGTCTGAAATTAAATCATTCTAAGTGATTGGTCAAAACATTTCATTTAGTGCAGAATATATTGGGAAAATATGTGTAGGGAAGATGAAACAAATGTGGACACTGAAGTATATCAGAGACAATTTCTCAGTGACTGAAGTGATTCTTCACTTCACACTAATTGCACATCTGTAGAAATAAAGATTCATTATTCTCGTATAATATACTGCTATTGCAGGGCTTCCCTGGTGGCGTAGTGGTTGAGAGTCTGCCTGCCGATGCAGGGCACACGGGTTCGTGCCCCCATCCGGGAAGTTCCCACATGCCGCGGAGTGGCTGGGCCCGTGAGCCATGGCCGCTGAGCCTGCGCGTCCGGAGCCTGTGCTCCGCAACGGGAGAGGCCACAACAATGAGAGGCCCGCGTACCGCATAAAATTATATATATATATATATATATATACTGCTATTGCAGAGGAATCAAATAAATTATAATAGAGTTACATAATCTTTCTTCCTTGTCCCTCAAGACTCTCATACATAGTCTCAAATTTGTAGTTAGATTTGTGAAACAGCATACGGAGAGTGGCATTTTTAAGTTTAAAATTTCTGGCCTCAGTGTACGGAAGAGTTAAGGAACTTTTTAAAAGTTCTTTAGTAGCTCAAACACATTTATTTTTTAAGCCACTCTGCTGTCCCGGTTGTTTTCCTCGATTTTGAGGGTTTGGGTCGTGTGGGCTGAGGCTCAAGAGCAATCCTGCCAAGGGCCGCCCTGGGCACTCCCACCCGTTTATTATGGCGAAGCGGAGCTTCTACTGGCCCCCTAGCTCCATGGTCAAGCAAAAGCTGGGGCTGCAAGGCCCTCTGCAGTGCGAAACCCTGTAAATTGGGTGAGCGGGAGAAAAACACCAGTGAGACGGGAAGCCTGGGGCACACCGACCGAGGAGCAGGCTCTACGCGCGGCTTCAGTCACCCGCTCATCTCCCCGTAGTCCTGGTAACCAAACTCTGAACGCGCGTGCGCAGCCAAACTCTCTTATCACGTGAGGCCGGGCCGGGGGCGGAGCCGACGAATGCTCCTCCTGACTGGTTGCCCAGTTCCTCTCCGCAGGGGACCAGCCGAGGCGGGGCGAACCTCTGCTGTACTGCGTTGGGGTGGCTCACAGCTCCCGCCCCTTTTCGTTTAGCTTTCTCGCGGCTGGTTCCTCGCACCACGTGCCCTCCTGGCCGCTCCCCCAGCTGCCCTTTCCAGCTGCCTGTTGGAAGCTGCTGTAAAATGTCGTGACGGGCGCTGCTGCTTTACGGCTGCCTCTCCCTAAGTGGAGCCCTGGAGCGCCCACCGCCGTCAGCCCTGTCTCTACGAGTCGGCCGGGCAAGATTGAGAGACCCGGTGCGCCGCTGCCCTCCCCGCCGCGCCCGTTCCGGCCCTCGGCGATGTGAGCTCGAGGAGGCTGCGGTGCCCCCCCGGCCTGGGGTTGAGACGGGCGGCAGGTGCCTGTGAGGCGGGCGGGTGCTGGGGGCCTGCAGGATGGAGGAAAGCATGGAAGAGGAGGAGGGGGGCAGCTACGAGGCGATGATGGACGACCAGAACCACAACAACTGGGAGGCCGCCGTGGACGGCTTCCGGCAGCCCCCCCCACCCCCTCCGCCCCCCTCTTCGATCCCAGCCCCTGCCCGAGAGCCTCCGGGGGGTCAGCTGCTGGCGATGCCTGCGGTCTCCGTGGACAGGAAAGGCCCCAAGGAGGGGCTCCCGATGGGGCCACCGCCGGAGCCGAATGGGGTGATCATGATGTTGAAGAGCTGCGACGCGGCTGCCGCCGTGGCCAAGGCGGCCCCCGCCGCCACCCCCACCTCCACCATCAACATCAACACCTCCACCTCCAAGTTCTGTGAGTACAACCTTTCGTCTGCAGCCTTGGCTTTTCTCCTTCCCACCCGGACGCCGAATCCTTCTCTCTCGGCCATCCCGCTTCCTTTGTTTCAGGCCTGGGTCTCTCCTCCCCTCCCCGCCTCCCTCCCCCGCCTCGTTTGGTGTCCGCGGCCGGCGCCGGAGCGGCCCTGGCTTCTTGTATTACTTGGCCTAAAAGAGCAGCCTGGTTACGCACACAGCCCCAAGTTCTCCTACAAACGCGAGCCGTATCATGACTGGCTATCTCTCAGCATCAGGAAGCTCTTTTCTTCTCCGTTCCCCCTTAAGTTTCACCCTCAAACGTGAAGGGAAAATAAGGCTGTCCGAGTTTCGTTAGGGAGAGGCCTTCAGTTTGTTTTTTGCAACCAGGGGAAAAAGAAATCTGGCCACTTGTGTTTCTGTGCTTTTAGCCAGTCTGCGTTAAACAAGTCAGGAATTAGAAAGTTGACCTATATCTACGCTTCGTTCTTTCCCTTCTCCAGTGCACGCCTTCTGCATCCCGATAGGGAAATGTATGAGTTGCTTCTTGAGTAACAGCAGCGCAGTGGGAGCTGCGACATCCGTTTTGAAGCTAATAATGTATAAAATTACTTTTTCAAAGTCTACACTCATAAGAATAAGCCATTCGGCATGTGTCCAAATCTAAGATTGTGTTCAATGTTGAACTTTTATGTTAGTGATCTGCCCTAACGCTCAACTGCAGGCAGAAAGATTTGAGACCAAAATCTGTTTTGTAACCGAAACTATCTCCAACCAAGGATGTATGCTTCCACAGCTAGGAAGAAAAGTGCATTTGCTTTAAGTGGTATTTTTGGGGGCTGGTGATGGTGGAAATTGACTGTCATAGCGAGATTTTTCTCTCCTATTAATAACTGCAAGTTTTGAATGGCATCTGGTAAAGAACTGGAGATTTCATTTCTAGTTGCTAATTTTATCAAGCTGTACCAGTAATTGTCCAGTTAGCTGTGCAGAGAAAATATCTGCCTTGGTTCAGATGTATAGTCATAGTCTTACACATTTTTTTTTTTTTTTGGAACAAGCACATAATCTTATTTATTTGCCTTCAAGATACTGCTTTAGTCAGAGACATTCATATGTAGGTATGGTTGGTAAGATTTGTCTACGATTTTTTCCGTATTATGGGTACATGAAAATAATGTTTATATTGTATAATTTGTGTGTTGAAGTCTATGTAGTGAAACCAGACCTGGGACACAGTGGCAGGGTGACTTATTTAAATGCTGAAGGAAGCTTGCTTTAGTGTTTCAACCAAGTTCATTTTAAGAGTTCAAAAAACAGCATATAGCTAAGAGCAAGAATTAGTGAAATTAGGAACAAAAGAAAGATTTGCCAAACCAAAAGATTGTTTTTTGAAATTAAGCTAAACGGACCTCCGATTTTTTAAATGCAAATACAATAAGTGATAACTGGGAAATAGGTACAAACATGAGGTGTTTAAAAGAAGAGTTTTATGAATTGCTATGGGTTTATAAATTTGAAAGCCTAGAGGAAATGTGTAAATTCTTAGAAAACTACAAACTATGAAAGTTGGTAACAGAAGAAGTAGATAGCTTGAGCTAATAAATATTTTTAAAATTTATTTTATTTTTATTTTTGGCTGCGTTGGGTCTTTGTTGCTGCGTGTGGGCTTTTCTCTTTGCGGCGAGCGGGGGCTACTCTTCGTTGCGGTGCGCGGGCTTCTCCTTGCAGTGGGTTCTCTTGTTGCGGAGCACAGGCTCTAGGCGCGCAGGCTTCAGTACTTGTGGCACACGGGCTCAGTAGTTGTGGCTTGCGGGCTCTAGAGCTCAGGCTCAGTTGTTGTGGCGCATGGGCTTAGTTGCTCCACGGCATGTGGGATCTTCCCGGACCAGCGTTCGAACCCGTGTCCCCTGCATTGGCAGGCGGATTCTTAGACACTGCGCCACCAGGGAAGCCCGAGCTGACTAATAAATATCTAAAAACTGAAATAGTAAAACGTCCCCTTTCAAAAACTCTGGATGAAGATAATCTTATAATTGAGGTGCAATGAGCTTTTAAATAACAATTCCTTTTTAAAAAACAATTCCTTTTTAAAAGTTGTTCTGGGAAATAGGAAAAAGAGAGAGAGAGAGATGCCAAGCTCATTTTATGAAGTTAGTGAAATCTTGATTCCAAAACTAGGTAAAGTTTGTATGAGAAAGTTATACATCTGTTTTCAGTTATTAGCATAAATGTAAAAATCCTACACAAAATACTAGCTCTTCAAACCCAACAATGTGTTAAAAGAATCTTGATCCATAGAGTTTGTTTTAGGAATGTAAGTGTGGTTCAACATCCATTTATCTGTTAATGTAATTTATCTTAGTAGACTAAAGGAGAGTATATGGGTTCATCATTCTCTCTACTTTTGTATATGTACTTGAAAATTCCCATTAAAAAGTTTAAAAAAAATAGACTAAAGGGAGAGAATTCATCATTATTTCGATACCATAAAATTATTTGATAAGATGCAGCACCCATATATGATAAAAACTCTTGGCAAGCTTGGAACGCAGGATAACTGAATGATGGTCATTACCAAAAACCTACAGCAAATAATAATACTTAACAGAGAAATTTCAGATACATTTACTTTAAGGTCAGTAACAAGGGACTTCCCTGGTGGTCCAGTGGTTAAGACTAAGCGCTTCCACTGCAGTGGGCACGGGTTCAAACCCTGGTTGGGGAGCTAATCCTGCATGTGGCACGGCAAAAAAAATAAATAAAAAGATCAGTAACAAGATAAGGATGCCCTCTGTCATTGTTACTGTTTAACATAAGAAAGGTTCTGACGAACACTACAGGGGGAAAAATTATAAGTATAAGAAGGGATGCAATAAAACTCATTATTTGCAGGTAATATCACTTATCTAGAAGAACCATTAGAATCAAGAGAAGCTATTAGAACTAGTAAGAGTTTAGCAAGGTTACTGGACTTAAGATCACCCTACAAAAGTTAGTAGCATTTACTACACTAGCAATAACCAATTAGTAAAGGTAATCAAAAGTAAATATTGTAGGGCTTCCCTGATGGCACAATTGTTAAGAATCCGCCTGCCAATGCAGGGGACACGGGTTCAAGCCCTGGTCTGGGAAGATCCCACATGCTGTGGAGCAGCTAAGCCCGTGCACCACAACTACTGAGCCTGCACTCTAGAGCCCGCAAGCCACAACTACTGAGCCCACGCGCTGCAGCTACTGAAGCCCGCATGCCTAGAGCCTGTGCTCCACAACAAGAGAAGCCACCGCAATGAGAAGCCCGCGCACCGCAAGGAAGAGTAGCCCCCACTCAACGCAACTAGAGAAAGCCCGCGTGCTGCAACAAAGACCCAACACAGCCAAAAATAAATAAAATAAATAATTTTTTTTAAAAAGTAAATATTGTATACAATAATAGCAAGAAAACTATAGTCTCTAGGAATTACCCTAAGTACATAAGATCTTTAAGGAGAGAACTTTAATAAGGAGCTAGAAGAGGACCTAAATAAATGGGAAAACTTTCCATGTTTTTGGGATTGGATTACTTATTGTTGTAAGGAAGTCAGTTTTCTCCATTATAATCTATAAATTTGATTAAACTGCCGTCAAAATTCCAGTTGGTTTGTCTGACAAACTCAATAACCTGATCTAAAATTTATATGGCAGGTGGGATAAAGTCTGTGAATAGCTAAATCAGTCTTAAAGTTTTGCTTTCGTGGGGGCTTGCCTTACCAGAGGTTAAGATACTGTTTCAAAACTATAGTAATAAAAACTAGTATAAGTGCAAGAACCTAAAAAATACACTGGGGGAACAAATTGGAGAGCAGAGACTTACCTATATGTTCAGGAACTTAAGATAAAGGTGGTATCATAAATCATCAGAGAAAGGAGTCATGTTGCTAGGAAGAGTGGGTTACTTTATGGAGAAAAACCTACCACCACAGATGGGATGAACTATGGATAATTAAAGATCTAAATGTGAAAGGAAAAGTTATAAAATTAATGGAAGACAATGTTGAAGAAGCTCTTTCCCTAGGGAAAGTTTTATCTCCTAAAACTTACAAAGGTGAAAAAGTAATGACTTTGATTATATAAAAATTAAAGGTTTTCATTCAGTGACAGACAGATGAAAGAATTAGGGAAGATATTTGCAGTGCCCAAAATTGCCAAGGGATTTAGCCTTGAATTTATTCAGCTTTTGTTTGTCCCCAAAAGCATTTTACCTTCATTTTCTAAGGATATTTTTGCTGGATATAGAATTCTAGATTGATAATCTTGTTTTGTTTTTCCTTTCAATACTTTAAAGATGTCTTTCTGTTGTCTTCTGGCCTGCATTATTTCTTTTAATAAATGTCTGAATATTCGAATCTTTGTTCCTCTCTAGTAATGTGTCCTTTTTTTCTGGCTGCTTTTAAGATTTTCACTTTATCTTTCACTAAATCAAATTTAATTTGATTGTGATATTCCTTGTGGTAGAGTTTTCTGTAGGCTTATTCTTGTTAGTGTCCTTTGAGCTTCTTGGATTTGTGGGGTTCTAGAATTTGTCAAATCTGGAACATTATCATTCATTTTATATTTTTTCAGAATTACTGCCCCATGCCCCTCAGTTGCATATATGTTACGCCACTTGTTATTGTACACTAAATCACTGAGGCTCTGTTCATTATCTTTTTCAGCTTTTTCACCCCCCTCTGCTTCAGTTTAGATAGTTTCTATTGCTGTGTTGTCTCTGGTGTCTAATCTGTTGTTAATTCAGCAAGAGTTCCAACTGTTTTTAACATAGACTGTCATTGAGTCCAGGTTTCAGTCAGTTAACTGAGCAAATTGTTATAACCATATCTGGTTTCTTGAGATACTGCAGTGAATGAAGAATCTTCAGTAAGTGTATTCCTTTTGATAACTTAAGTCTTAACCTAAAGTTATGTTTCAGTCTTTAGAATTCTTAATGTCTTCTGAGAGTCCACAGTGGTGTACCTCAGAGATATTATGGGTTCTGTTCTAGACCACTGCAGTAAAGTGAATATCACAAAAAAGTGAATCACACGAATTTTTTCATTTCCCAGTGCGTATAAAAGCTATGTTTACAGTATAGTATAGTCTGTTAAGTGTGCAATAGCATTATGCCTAAAAAAAAAATTGAACATATCTTAATTGAAAAATACTTTATTGCCAAAAAATGCTAAATATCATCTGAGCCTTTAGCAAATCATAATCTTTTCGCTGGTAGAGGGTTTGAAATATTGCGAGAATTACCAAAATGTGACAGATGCAAAGTGAGCAAATGCTGTTGGAAAAATGGCGCCGATAGACTTGCTAGACTCAGAGTTGCCACAAAACTTCACTTTGTAAAAAGCGCAGTATCTGCAGAGTACAATAAAATGAGGTATGCCTGTAGTTCTTTAGGAATGAAGGCTGGCTCCTGTTTGTTTAGATTTGGTGCTTCTTCCCCTGGGAAATTTGATTTATAATAGATGGAGGTTTAGAGGCGGTGAGAGCTGCTTGGAGTAAGGCATGAGGAGAATCTGCATTCCCTTGCAAGGCTCCAGTCAGTATTACAGCAAGGGAGCAGGGGCTTCAGTCAAGTAAAGATTAGCCTCATATTGGGTGGGAGGGGTGCTTCTCAGGTAGGGAAGGCTCAGTGAGTTTTGTGAGGTCAGGGTTCTCAGATTGATCAAACTCCACCCCATTTCAGGCCTCAGGGTCTTATCATTTCACAATCAGTGCCCTAACTTTTACTTAAGAGATTATTTTTATATGGTAATTCTGTAACTTGCAGAATCACTGTTTGATTTTTGGCTGTATCAACCCTATACCTATAAGAATTAAGAGGTTCTTTTATGCATTCATGGATGCTCTTTGGTCCTCTGTTTATTGAGTTAATCATTTTCTTAAAGCTTTCACCTGTCCTCAGAATCAGCCCACTCCACAGTCCTTGTCTTTCTTATTTCCATCATAATGCACTTAGCAGTCTGCCATGCTGTTTTCTTCAAGAAGAACTTTATTCCAGGTATCTACAGGTGGTAAGTAATTCTTTGCTGCTACATGCCATGTACTATTAGTATTATGTTATCTAATGGTGGCAATGTCATCATTGCCTTTAAATCCAACTAGATTGGAAAACCAAAGCCAGGTTCCTAGCTTTTAAGAGTCTGTGTCCTGTAACTACTCTGGTACCAAATACTTTAATCAGTCAGTTCAGTGCAAGAAAATACTCTAGGTATCTAAAGCAACAGGAGATCTAATAGCAGAAATTGGGTCCATTGTAAATTGTCGGAAAGGTCAGAGGTATGAAGTCAGTGAGGCTGCTCGCCTAAAGCTGCATTCCAGAGGACAGGCTGCTGCTTCTGCTGCCACCACCGCCATTCTTACATCATCACACTTGCCTCCCTCATCCTTGAAGTTGGTGACCAGACACTGGAACTTGGAGTTCGGCTGCCACAAATTCTGACGTCTCTAACCTTACTTGCCAGAACCACCAGCAGCAATAATCTGTCCTTTGCCTCCCTTTGGCCTTCCAAATCTCATTCAAATGTATCTCATTGATGGAATGTACTTTGGGAAGTGTAATCACTTAGTTCAGTTTTTCATTGCACATTAGTCAGCTTGATAATTACCCTCAAATTTCAGGAGCTTATGGACCAACAAAGGCTTATTTCTTGCTCATGTTGTGTTAGTGGCTGACGGTTGTGGCTTTTCACATGTCATCTCATTCTGAAGCGCAGCTCTTTTCTGGGTCCTGTCACTCTTGGCAGAGACAAAGAGAAGAGAGTGGACAGCAACACACAGTGGCTTTTAAAGCCTCTGCTCAGATGTAGCATATGTCACATCTGTTTATATTCCAGATATATTAAACAGGCTAGAATGGTTCCCTGTCTGAATGTGTTGGGGCAGGTGGGACTGGAGCATGAGGATAAAAGGCACTGAATGGCTAGATGGAAGGGGGGTGGGGTGGGATCTTGCCTTGACTGATGGTACTGTGCCATGATCTCAGGATAATTATGAATCCACTGCACCAAAAGCTTCTCCAGATGAATAAAAGCTTCACAGTATTTTTTAATTGAACTCAATGAAATTATTCTTTTCTTTAAATTAATGACTCAGAAGTATGTTAAAATTGACTTGAATTTAGTGAAAGTGTTAACTGACTTTAGTAAATCCTAAATAAAGTTGCTCTACTGGATCAGGTCCTGCCTGCGTTTCCAGATTGGTTGATTCTTTTACAAGTGAATCAGTTAATGTATTCAGGCCTTAAAATATGCACTGTTCGCAGCATCCGTGGTGGTTATTTGGGATCTTCTTGCCTTCCAGCTTAGTGGAGTTGTGCTGCAGCAAGCATCACTGTGGTATCGATCGATTGTCCAAATTTCAGGATCTCATTGGGGATCTTGTCTTGCCGTTTTTTGACATGAATTGCACAAAGTGACAGTGATGAAACTGTAAGAGAAAGCCATTGTAATGTTTATATAAGGCCCAGTCCCAAATCCCTAAAGAAAATGAATGCTGTTCATTTTCTCTTTAAACTGTAACTCTGTAAGCCGCAGACCATATATAATCACGTTGTGAACTGTTAAATGCTATATAAAAAATGATTGTGGATATTCTTTTATAATATGCCTTGGCAGGGAAAACTGGCCTTCCATTTTTCTTCCTACTTTTGTAGTTGTTTGCCTATTAACCTCTGTAGTTAAGAGTATAGATAAGTAGGGCTTCCCTGGTGGCGCAGTGGTTGAGAGTCCGCCTGCCGATTCAGGGGACACGGGTTCGTGCCCCGGTCCGGGAAGATCCCACGTGCCGCGGAGCAGCTGGGCCCGTGAGCCATGGCCGCTGAGCCTGCGCATCCGGAGCCTGTGCTCTGCAATGGGAGAGGCCACAGTAGTGAGAGGCCCGTGTACCGGAAAAAAAAAAAAAAAAAGAGAGTATAGATAAGTAATTTGTAGTTGCAGGTGTGCTGACTAGAATGGCATTTTATCCAAACAGATATTTATTTATCGTCTTCTGTATGCCAAGGTAATATTTTAGCCTCTGGTGATGAATGAGACAGAGTTTAGTGTGGTGGTTGATGGACAGATGATTGTGATACATTATAATTAAGTTCTGTGGTAATTTTGTATGTACATGGTAGCATAGAGGGAAAAAGAATCTTTGAAAATGAATAAAAGTTTGTTAGGAGGACTGAGGTGGCAGGGTTGGGCTTGAAGAGACTTCCTTTGCAGAGGGAGAAGCCTGTGTGGAAGATCCAGAGTTGAAATTATTGTAGGAACATAGGGTGTGAGGAGGGAGTGGCACAAATTAAACCTAGATCGATAGAAAGGTCTAGATGCGAAGGGCATGCTAGGTTAGAGATGGGATTTTCTTCTGCAGGAATAGGGGCTGCTGAAGTATATTAAGGGAGTCAACTTGGTAAAATTTGTCTTAGCATGTTAATATAGATTAGAAAGGAGAGAGAATGGAGGCAGAGACTGGTTAGGGGTTTTAATTATTGTAGTCTAGGCAAGAGATGACAGCCTGAACAAATAAAGCATTGGAAGAGAGGTGGTTTCCGACTTTGGAAACATTTGGGGACTACAGTCTGTAAAATTTGGGTGGGAAGAAGGGAGGATAAGGATATGGTAGGCGTATAGGTAGGGGTGTGTGTGTGTCTTTTTTAAGTTGTCTGTGGAACATTTGGGTGGAGAGGTCCAGTAGGCAGTGGGTAAGCTGAGCTTTCTCATTTCATGCACTTTAGAATATTGGAAGTGCTGAAACAAAAATTTAGTTTCACCAGATTTGTTTTTACCTTTCTGAGGATTTGAGTTTCACCAAACTCTTTGGTCTTAGAACAAAACAGCACAGAACTTTGCTTTTATATAGGCTTATACTTTAAAAACTTAAACTGTATGAAAAGATATATAATGAAAATCAGTGATTCCTTCCTTTGTTCCTTCCCATTCCTGGACCTGTGACCCAGAGTCAATTATTTTTAATTCATTTAGTTGTCTTGTATTTATCCACACATTTCAATGTGTTAATATTGTTATTAATTAATTAGTTAGTTTTATATTACCTGTTGACCTGTTATTTCCACAACGTTTTAGTTCTCTTATACCTCTACACACCTTACCTCTTTAATTCTTTAAATAACACAATTTTTGGTTCAAAATAAACCCTATTTACATTACAACTAAATAATCACTGAAGGGCCAGGAGTGTACTCAGATTACATTTTCTTTCACATCAAACTCTGCTATTAAGTTGCCTTGTTTATACTTGCATAGTTTTTGAAAAACTGATTCTTAAAGTTTTTCAACATCTTTATCACATCCACCATATACCTGTCACTGGTGTTTTTGAAATGCTCAGTTAATCAGTATTTCCTTTTTGTCTGCTTGTGGAGCTGTTAATCTTCTTGTTCCTGTTTATTTCTTAGGGCCCACAGTTGCCACTCATGGACTTCCCAACAGGTGGAATGATTGTTACTTGATGTCTTCCTTTTTATTTATTTATTTATTAAAAGTTTTGTTAAAAGTTGAAATATAGTTGATGTACAGTATTATGTTAGCTTCAGGTGTACTGCATAGTGATTTGAGATTTGCATACATCATGAAATGTTCATCACAATAAATCTAGTAACCGTCTCTCCCCATACAAAGTTATTACAATATTATTGACCACGTATCTTAAGCTGTATATATGGTACAGCATATATACATATGTGATTGTTTTCAGTTGATGATCTCTTAGGTTTGAATGCCTTCTAACAACGATACATTTTTATTCCCCCCGTCATGTTGAATGTTTCTGATGTTGTATTTTCCATCTTTTTGTTTTGTATATCCCTTAACTATTTATTGTGGTTTTAGATGATTTTACTACTTTTGTCTTTTAACCTTCCTACTAACTTTATAAGTGGCTGATCTACTACCTTTACTATATGTTCGTCTTTACTAGTGAAATTTTTCCTTTCATAATTTTCATATTTTGAGTTGTGGCCTTTTCTGCTTAGAGAACCCCTTTATCATTTCTTGTAAAGCTGGTTTAGTGGCGCTGACCTCTTAGCTTTTGCTTGTCTGTAAAACTCTTTATCTTGCCTTCGAATCTGAATGATAACCTTGTCAGGTAGAGTATTTTTGGTTTTAAGTTTTTTCTTTCATCACTTTGCAAATATCATGCCATTCACTTCTGGCTTGCAAAGTTTCTGCTGAGAAGTCAGCTGTGAGTCTTTATGGGAGTTCCCTTGTATGTAACTAGTTGCTTTTCTCTTCTGCTTTTAAGATTCTTTCTTTAATTTTGCAATTTTAATTATTATGTGTCTTAGCGTGGACTTCTTTCAGTTCAACTTGTTTGGGAGTCTCTGTGCTTCTTGGAATTGGATGTCTGTTTCCTTCCCCAGGATAGGGAAGTTTTTAGCTACTGTTTCTTCAAACAAGTTCTTTGCGCCTTTCTTCTCCTTCTGAGACCCTGTAAAGTTAGTATGCTTGATGTTGTACCAGAGGTCTCTTAAACTATCCTCATTTTTAAAAATTATTTTTTCTCTTTTTCTGTTCAACTTGGGTGATTTCTACTACTGTCTTCCAGATCACAGTCTGTTACTCTGTGTCATCTAATCTGTTGATTCCTTCTAGTGTAATTTTAATTTTAGTTAGTTGTATTCTTCAGCTCTGTTTGGTTCTCAGTATTTTCCAGCTCTTTGTTGAAATTCTCACCATGTTCATCCATTCTTCTGGGCTAGGGAGCATCTTCATGATCATTACCTTGATCTCTTTGTTGAGTAGATTGCCTGTCTCCACTTCGTTTAGTTCTTTTTCTGAGGTTTTGTCTTGTTTCTTTGTTTGGGACATGTTCCTCTGTCTGCTCATTTTGCCCAGTTTTCTGTGTTAGGTTGGTTACATTTCGCAATTTTAGAGAAGTGGCCTTATGTAGGAGACATCCAGTGGGTCCCAGTAGCACACTCCCTTCTGGTCACCAGAGCTATATGCTCACGGGGTGCCCCCGTAGGGCTGCCTGTGCCCTTCTTTTATGGCAGGACTGCTATGGTGGGTGTGCTGGTAGGCGGGGCTGGCCCCCAGCCTGACTGTGAGGCCCTGCCTCATGCAGTGGCTGCCGGGCTGCTGGAGGGCAAGGTAGGCTTCCCAGCTGTCTGCCTGGCCCTGGGGCTGGGGCTGGCCTGTTGGTGGGCGGGTAAGCCCCCAGTGCTAATAAGCTAGGGGGAGGATTCCAAAACGTCACTTGCCAGTGCTGTGTTATCTTGGTAGAACGAACTGCCCCAAATGGCTACTGCCAGCATCTCCATCCCCAGGGGCAGTTCCAGTTGCCTCCTGAGGAGGCTCTCCAGGATCAGCACATGGGTCTCACCCAGGCTGCTTTCAATTTACTGCCTCTGTGCTGAGATTTGAAGTGTGTGAGATTTAACGTATGCCCTTTAAGAGCAGAGTCTGTTTCCTACAGCTCTCTGGCTCTCCTGGACATAAGCCCTGCTGGTTTTCAAAGTCAGATGTTCTGGGGGCTCATCTTTCTGATGCAGGAACCCTGGGCAGGGGAGCCTGATGTGGGGCTCAGAAAGAATCCTCACTCCTTGGGGAGAACCTCTGATTGTGATATTCCTCCCATTCGTGGATCGCTGACCTGGAGTTGTGAGTCCTGACAATACCGCGTCTCACCCCCTCTTACTCAGCTCATTGTGGTTCCTTGTTTAGGTATGCAGTTGTGGAATATCTTTTCTGCTAGTTTTTAGGCCGTTGTCATAGATAGTTGCTCTGTAAGTAGCTGTAATTTTGGTGTATCCATGGGAGGAGGAGTGAGTTCAGGGTTTTCCTACTCTGCCGTCTTGGCCACCTCACTTCATGTCTTTCTTTTTACTGGTGTGTTCCCATGTATGTGTGTGTATGTACAGAACATATCTGCTGGCAGTCTGTTGGGAAAATGTGTATGGATAATAATATCAGGTCTTGAATATATAAAAATGCTCACTTGATTGACTGTTTGGGTATAGAATTCTTACCTAAATGATTTTTTTTAAAATTTTATTTATTTTTGGCTGCATTGAGTCTTCGTTGCTGTGCATTGCAGCGAGTGGGGACCACTCTTCACTGCGGTGCGCAGGCCTCTCACTGCGTTGGCTTCTCTTGTTGTGGAGCACTGGCTCTAGGCACGCAGGCTTCAGTAGTTGTGGGACATGGGCTCAGTAGTTGTAGCTCCCGGGCTCCAGAGCGCAGGCTCACTAGTTGCAGTGTATGGGCTTAGTTGCTCTGCAGCATGTGGAATCCTCCTGGACCAGGACTCGGACCCGTGTCCCCTGCATTGGCAGGCGGATTCTCAGTTGCTGCGCTACCCGGGGAGCCCCCTAAGTAATTTTTAAAGTGTTGCTTCATTGACTTTAAGCTTGCAGTGTTACAGTGGAGAATTCAGGTGCCATTTTTATTCTTGTTATTTTGCGTGTGGTCTTTTTTTCCCTTTGGAAAATTATTGGGATGTTTTCTTAGGTAAATGAGTCAGTGTTTTTCTCCCTTTACATTTTCTCTCTTCTCCCTTTTCTCTGGAATTATTGGTAGTCAAATGTTGAATTTCCTGTTTTGATCTTCTAAGTCTGTTAACTATTTTTTAGTATATTCTATTTCTCTTAATGTTCTAGGAGAGTTTCTAGGTGTTTACTTTTTTCTTTTCGATTTTTTTATGATAAAGGCATTTATGATGAGATAAATGCTTTTATTTATTTATTTATTCATTTATTTATGGCTGTGTTGGGTCTTCATTGCTGCATGCGGGGTTTCTCTAGTTGCAGCGAGCAGGGGCTACTCTTTGTTGTGGTGTGCAGGCTTCTCATTGCGCTGGCTTCTCCCGCTTCAGAGCATGGGCTCTGTGATGCGCGGACTTCAGTAGTTGTAGCACATGGGTTTGGCTGCTCTGTGGCATGTAGGATCTTCCTGGACCAGGGCTCGAACCCGTGTCTCCTGCATTGGTAGACGGATTCCCAACCACTGCGCCACCAGGGAAGCCCTTCTTTTGGATTTTTAACAATGGCTATATTTTTAATTTTAAGAGCATTTGGAATTCTCCTTTTTCATTACTATTACTAATTTTTATCTTCTCAACATAGTAATTATAGGGTTTTTAAAAAAGTTTTCTTTTGTTCTTTTAGTTCTTTGCTTTTATCTTTGCAGTTTTTGTTTGTTTTGATCTCTGATGTCTGAGACTTTGCAAATATTCGTGATCCTTAGCTGTCTATTCGTATTTAAAAGTGAAAAAGGCTAATTGGTAGTTCAGTGTTTACAAGGGACCTTGCCAAGTGTAAGTGTTGGGCTTCACTTCGGGTTAATTGGATGCAAAGCTGCTATTCTTGGGGAACTGCCAAATAGTATGTGAATGTCTTTTCTCTGGGGCTGTTCCGTTTCTCTAGGGAAGGATCTTCTTCCTTTCTGGGAGAATGGTAGGGTTGGGTAGGTGGGGCAGGAAGTAAAGACACTTCTCCTGGCCGATGGCATTCTAGAATTAAAGAAAAGGAGCAGGGTTAGATGTTTGAACATTTCTTATTTTGACTTTTGACTTTACTTAAATCTGCCAGCCCTGTGCTTCCCACACACCCACACACCCACCCGCCATGTATCTGTCCTGGAGTCCCAAGCTTTTACCTTTCAGTTTCTGTGCAGGATAACTCTTCTCTTTTTTACAGTTTAGTCTACAGACTTGCAACCAATCTTCACCCTTCCCACTCCAGCCACCAGCTCTCTGCCTCTAAATCTCGCTCATTGTATCCTGTCCTTAGGTCCTGAATTTCTCAGGGTCCTGCAGGGCAGGATTAGCTCACTATTGGTGTTTCCACCTCAGCACACACTGCCTTATACTGCTACTTCAGAGTTACTTTCCTGGTCTTAATGCCATGGAGAGTTTGACTTGTTTAAATCTTGCAGGAAAAACAGAATTTTAAAACTACGGCAGATGTGCAGTTAGCATGGTTTGCACATAATGTAATCACAATTGAGCAGATACTTTCTATTTGAATATTGTGAGATTCTGGATTAGTTGGAGTTGGAGCCATAATGGATGTTTTAATAGCACTTGACCTTTTCATATATGTACTTTCATAACATGTTCATAGTGAGAACTGTGTCACAGGCTCAAATGTGATGTTGTAATTGTAGAATAATGTTGTGCAGTAACTATTCTAAAGTAATGTATTGATAGATTTCAATCTTGCTGGTAGGTCACTGCAGCTACTTTCTAAGATAGTAGTGATGAAGGAAGTTTCTACTGTTCTGTTTTTTCCTCAATTTGAGAAATGTGTCATTTCTAAGCAGTAAAACAACAGTGGAATGTGTTTTCTATACAAGTTTTACAGTGTTTGGGGGAAAGAAACATGTCATTTGAAACAAGGCAAAGCAGGTTATATGGTTTCATATAGTTAGTATGTTATAAGCCTTATCTGGACCAAAATGTTATCTAGTTATTTGTTTATATAAATGTAACTTACCCTAAACCCCAAACCCTATAACTTAGAAACTTCCCAAACACGTGCAATTTAGAACTTAAAACTTAGAAACTCCCCATAGAGCATATAACTTTTAAAAGTTTTTAGCTTACTTCAGAAACAGTTGCTTCATTAGGACTTGACATTAGCTATATCATCTTTTACTGGCGAGTCAAAATATACCCGAGTAGCTGGCACAGCTTTTGTTTTTTTCCCCCTAATATGGAAAAGGATCTTTAAAGGATTTGGTCACCTCTATTACTATTTTTTTCCCAACTTGGCAGTTCTCTTAGGAGCAGCTAAGTGTTACTTTTTCCTTTGCCAGGATCAAATTATTTTCCTTTTGAGAGAAATAAGTAACAGGGATTTTGTTTTTTTTAAATAAAGAGTAAAACTCCATTTATTTGTTAGACTACACAGCCTTGTTCTGATTCTGATTCTCTTCCACTCTGACTGATCTTTTTCTTTATTCCCAAAGGCTTCTCCCCATTCTGCAGGCTTTGTTCTTGGCCTTCAGCTTCTCTCTGTCCATTACTTGAAAGATTTCAGACATCCCCTTGTGCTGGAGGAAGAATAATATTCTACCAGGTGGTAATGTTTTGGACCACACAGATTTACAAGATTGTTATGGGCTTGCTGTGACAACAAGAAGTCGTAATTTTTCTCCCTAGCCAGAGTTAAAAGGAAGGCCTAGAGCTTTTTTCTACTAGTCCATCTGTCAGATTATCTAACTGTAATTAGTTGCAATTAATCTGAAAGGTCACTATGTTTGAGACACAATTTAGCCTGTTTAATTGGGCTTAATCATTTATTTCATAATTGCCAATACTGTATTCTTCTTAAGGAGCCAGTTCTTAATGAAAGTGGCCTTTTTGGTGGGGAGAAGGGACATGGAAGAGTAGAACTTTAATGCTTTTTGGACATAAAACAGTTCCTAGCTGCCCTTTAAATTTTTTTCTGTGCTACATTTACACCTTTGACTCTCCAGTTCGAGTTTTTCGGAACCAACAACCACGTGCTAGCAATGGAGAACAGAGGAGCACCTGTGACCCTTGGCTGTCCTGAGCTTGAATAGGAGCATTAGGCAGTGGTTCTCAAAGTAGCCGGCATAAGAATCACCTGGAGGGGGCTTCCCTGGTAGCGCAGTGGTTGAGAGTCCGCCTGCTGATGAAGTGGGACATGGGTTCGTGCCCCGGTCCGGGAAGATCCCACATGCCACGGAGCGGCTGGGCCTGTGAGCTATGGCCGCTGAGCCTGCGCGTCCGGAGCCTGTGCTCCGCAACGGGAGAGGCCTGCGTACAGCAAAAAAAAAAAAAAAGAATCACCTGGAAGGCTCAAATGGATTTCTGTATCATGTGTTACACGCTCCCCACTTTTCTGACTCCCTAAGTCTGGGTTGGGGCCTGGCAGGTTGCATTTACATTAAGTTAACAAGTTTCCAGGTGATGCTGATGCTGCTCTGGTATCAGATTTTGAGAGCCACTGATAGTAGGTAGTGGCCAGTCTTTGCAGTAGACCAAGAATGAATTAATAATACCTGCTATAGTTTCTGAATATATCCTCCCCTTACAAACAAATAACAAGAAAAAAAACTCAAAAGGAATATCTGGTAGGGCTTACCTGGTTTGCTTTAGCCTGTGTGAAACCAAATGCACTTCAATTTTTAATTCCAGAGCTACTAATAAGTAGTATGCCTTGGACTTTTTATATTAAACATTTATTTTGACTTCCATTAAATTAATTTACTTCACATACATTATTGAATACCTATCATATGATAGTTTGGAGCTGGGGCTCTAGCGCTGAATTCCTTCTCCAAGGGGCTTATGTGTAGTTTGAGGAAGATTGATAATAAACACATAATGTGTCAAGGGTTGATAAGTTACTTGGATAACAAAGTATGAGAGTTGAACATATTTATTCCTGCCTGGTATGAATTACATATCCCTAATAGTTTCTCATTTATTAGCAATCTGATAGTATTTCCTGAACCTTAGATTCCAGCTATTCCATGTGTTTTAGATTTTATTTCACTTTATTTTAGTAAAGGTCAGTTGTAGTACTTTCTCAATAGAACTGAGGCTGTGTGAGCTTGTTATCTTATGCGTTTCAAGGTTTAAGCCTTGTGGCGTGATGTTATGAGGGCAACCTGAGGGTTTTTACATTTTGTGAACTTGAATGTCTCTAGAGGGCATATGCATTCTCCAGCTCATTGAAATGCTCACTGCTCTTTTTTATTCTTATACCAGGCCTGTTTTACTCACTTATGTTAATGGCCTGGGCCTTGTAGGCATTTGAGTTTAGAATACCTTCTTTAAACAGTTTTAAAAATAGTGCACTTTTTTCAAGCTGGAAAATCTAACCTAGGTAAAATGTAGTTATTTAATGGTAATTTCATTTTTGTTTAGGTTCCATGTTTCATATTTTTTTTGGTTAGTCTGAACTTTTTTGTGGGCAAAGTTGAAAGCGATTGATTACATTTCTCTAGCTAGAGGATCTAGTTTTAGAATTCAGGACTGGACGCACGCACACACACACACACACATACACACACTGTGAGGCTGTGCATGTCAAATGTTGGATAAACCAAACAGCTAATATATTTTGTTTGTTTTAAGTCAGAGATTGGGTTGAGATTAGCAAGAAATTCAATATCTTAACATTTTCTGGATTGTCATTTTAAGTGTTGACCACAGATTGGTATGAAAAACCTTCCTAACCTTTGGCTAAGTGTATGAATACCAACTAGTGCTCGTTCTTCGAACTCCCTGTAGCTCTGCAGATGCTTCTCTGTGTTCTGCTTTCCTTTGCTACTGTGGTGAAGATTGGGTGGCTCCTGAGAAGAAAGTCATGTTAGCCAGTGTCTTAGTCTGTTCATGCTGCTGTACCAGACTATCATAGACTGGGTGGCTTATTTATCTCATGCTTTGGGAGGATGAGAAGTCTAAGATCAAGGCGCTGGCAGATTCAGAGTCTGGTGAGAGAGCCTGCTTCCTGGTTCATAGAAGGCCATCTTCTCACTGGGTCCTCACATGGCAGAAGCGGTGAGGGAGTTCTCCAGAGACTCTAAATCCATTCCTGTGAGGGCTCCGCCCCCATGACCTAAAAACCTCCCAAAGGCTCCACCTCCTAATGCCATCACATTGGGAGTTAGGGTTTCAACACATGAGTCTTGGGGGGACACAAACATTCACTCCGTAATAGGTAGGATGTAAGTGAATTGGTTTTCTGTTGTTTTTCAAGCAAAATATATGTGGAAATATAGCTTCTTTTTAGATGTGGAAATAGGATTTAAGATTTTCTACTGTGACTTGTGCCTTTTTCGTTTTGGTTTGAAAGTCTGTTTTCAAAGATATTTAAAACCAGAGCAGTTTTTGTTTTTTTTTTAATGCCACATGAAAGACCTGAGAGGCATCAGAAATCATTGCTTCTGTGCAACTTCATTCTGTCCTTACAGCTGCGGGACTTCACATCTTAGGTTCTTTTTCCTCTGTCACATCTTTGACTTGGAGATTTGCCAAAGTGAAACGTGTGCTTGGGAAGCAGGTGTCTCCCCAGCCGCAGTGCAGGGTGGAGTTAATTGAACCGAGTGGTCCAGGAACCCATGGGGTTGGTGTGTTCATTCTTGGCTTTCAGTACTTGAAGATTTCTTTCTGAGCTTGTCACTTACCTTCCTTAATTCCCAGCGTTTGGCGTAGAGCAGGTGTATGATGTGGTTTAGGTGATAGACACTTGATAGGAGGTTCAATAACCTAGAATCACATAGTGAGAAAGTTCTTTGTTTTTCAGTTACTTAAAAAAAAATTTTTTTTTTTTTAAATCCTTCTGAAAGCAGAAAGGTGGTATTTTGGAGCTAGCATGTAACACTTCTCAGCATCTGCCGATCTCCTTTATTCACAGGGAAAGCAAGCTTCACTCAGAACCTTTAAAGGCAGTAGGACCTAGCTAGAATTTAATAACACTGTGTTTATTTCTATATTGCACATGACACTACTTTTCTGTTTTTGATCAATTCTTATTTTGTTTTAAGTGCGAGTAGTTTTATGCACAAGGGGGTGATTCTAGGAAGCACCTGCAGGAGTGTGGAGACAGAGACAGGGATGGTAAGGAAGCCATAAAGAAGGCAACACTGCGGCGACTGGAGTGGAATCCCAGTGGGGACTTGGGAGTCAGTGCATACTCACCCAGAGTAAAGGGAGACGCGGGGTACTTACATTGAGTTCTCATTAGTCATTACTTGATGGTGACTCCTGGGGGTGTTAATTCTCTAGAACTTCCAACTGGCCTCTCCTTCAGGCAGAGCAACCCCGGCAGCCAGAGAGAACACTGGCATATAATGGTAGGTGTTGACAGTGGCCTTTGTGGATCACTGTAAATGGGTGGGGTACCAACAGTTTCAGCTTCACTCCCAGACGTGCTAAGCTTCTCCTACATCCTCGTCATCTTAGTCAACGGCAACCCCATCCTTCGGTGCTGAAGGCTAAAAACTTTAGAATCATCCTTGACCCTTCTCTCACATCTCACATCCAAACCATCAGCAAATCTTGTTGGCTCTGCCTTAAAATATATTCAAAATCTGACCTCTCCTCTTGCCCTCACTGCTACCACCTACTCCAATCCCCCATCATCTCACAGCCTTCTAACTTAGTTTATTGCTAGTACAGAAGCTGGAATGATCCATAGAAAATGAAAGTCAGATTACATCACTGCTCAAAACCTTCCACATGTCCTCATCTTAGAGTGAAAGGCAAAGTCTTTCCATTGCCCATAAAGCCCTCCAGCATCTGGCCTCCTTCTCCCTTTTGTGTGTGTACCTGTGTGTGCACACGCATGTACAGTTCTTTCTGTTTTTAGTCTTATATGTAGTCAAAACATTCCTCTCCATTTTCTTCCCTATTTTTTTTTTAGTGTGGGTTATGTGATTCATTTGTGAATTAGATTCATTTGCCACAGTTTGCCATTCCATCTTTACCACTACATCCTGGGTGAAATTTTGTGTTTTTTTCATACAGTGAATGTACTTTTTATAGTGTATAGTTCTGTTGGTTTTGACAAATGCATGGAGTGGTGTATCCGCTACCGCGGTTCCATACAAAAGAGTCCATTGTCTTAAAAATTCCTTCCTGCTTCCCCTTTGCAGACAGTCCTTCTTTCCACCTTCCAGTCCCACTGGCAACCACTGATCTGTTTTCCTCCCTATAGTTATGCCTTTATAAATAAATGAGAGTCTTACCATATGTAGCCTTTTTGGTCTGATTCTTTGATTTCAGAATACATTTAAGATGATTCTGTGTTGTGTAAATCAATAGTTCACTCCTCAAGTGTCCTTTAAGTATATTTAAGCAAAAAAAAAAGTGAACTGATTTAAAGAAAATATTGAACAAACATGATATGGGTGGCACATAGACGTGAGAAACGTCTTGAACCTGAATGACTAAAATTTGGAAATCAGTAGTGTGATAGAAAGATGCTAGGTCAAGGCTTTGCTTTACCTGGTACCTCTGCCAGTGATTAGCTGTGTACACTTGGGGAAGTCAACCTTCTGCTCTTGAGTTTCTGATAAAAATAAAGAGTAAAATGGCTGATCCAGTAGTTGTTAGCTCCTACCATGGTTCATAAGACACAGGGTATCTTAGGTGCTTTGGGTAGCTCTTTTTTTTTTTTTTTTTTTTGCGGCACGCGGGCCTCTCACTGTTGTGGCCTCTCCTGTTGCAGAGCACAGGCTCACAGACGCGCAGGCCCAGCGGCCATGGCTCACGGGCCCAGCTGCCCCGCGGCATGTGGGATCCTCCCAGACCGGGGCACAGAACCCGTGTCCCCTGCATCGGCAGGCGGACTCCCAACCACTGCGCCACCAGGGAAGCCTGGGTAGCTCTTTTTAACATTAGCATTTCATTGTTGTGAAGCACCCATCACCCCTGGATTTCACAGTTGTTAGGACAACCTGTTACAAATGCTTTATTAAATCTATCATGGAGGAATAAGAGCCAGCCGTTAAGAATGAGGTACGCCTTCAATGTAAGGCTCCAGTTCATCCACATTTTTTTTTCTGTTGGGCTTTTCTAAAGGATAGGCTAGGGAGAGCCTGAGTCAGAGCTGTAGTCATGTCCAGGAGGTACTGGTGGTGCGATAAATCTCTGTGAGTTTTTAGCACTCTAGCATTTGGAATTTAATTTCCATAGTCCTTTCCCTAGGTAGATTTCCCAGAGCTGTCTGTAAAGATGGATTGGAGGTCATAGTTTCCCAGAACTTTATCGTGGTTCGTGCATAGGCCATCTTGTCACATCGTTGGCAATGTGTATTTGAGGGTCAGTGCATGTTAAGAACTCTCCACTGATAACAGAAACCGGGAAAGGGAACCAGAGATAATTGCTGTTTTGTTTTTATTTTTGAAGATGAACAGATTCATAGTAATTCTTTTTTAAATCATAATTAATGGCTGCTTAAAATCCCTGGCCAGGTTGGGATTTTTGAAATTGGAAATGGGATAATAATTGAGTTGTATTTAGGTGACACAGTGTCAGTGTAAAATCGGAGAGTCAGTGGGAGGAGTTTGAGAATGCAGAACTGATTTGTGTTGATCTTACATGTGGCACATGGTAATACTAATTTCACTTTTTACTTTTAGTAATGAATGTTATAACTATTGAAGATTATAAGAGCACATACTGGCCAAAATTGGATGGTGCCATAGATCAGCTTTTAACTCAGAGTCCTGGTGACTATATCCCCATATCCTATGAACAGATATACAGGTAAGTCAAGATTTAATTTGCTTGGGTTTTAGAGGGTATAGTGAAGTTTACAGCAACTTGAATTATGACAGTTTGTATGCATATAATATATGATACCTACATTAAGGCTCTGTAAGTTATTTATATGTTCCGTACTTGTGGATTGGGGGTTTGATTTATACTTTTTGCTTCAGAATTGGTTTTCAAATGAAGATAGTGTTAATCCTACCTCAGCCTGCCACGCCCACCATACATAATGCAGAAATTATAGAGGTCAGTGGAAAAAGACAAAAAATATGTAGTTTTAGTATCACAGGGAGATGTTAGCTTAATCTGTTGATGTTTGTGGCACACAAGTTTAACTATCTTTGGTTATTTTGTTTCCCAGCTCCTGGTAAATGGAAGTAGCAAATCAGTGAGGACTGGGGTGGGTTGTGAGATCAGCCCAGTCACAAGAGGAGGAAGTGACAACTGTGCTGTTCTGCACAAGTGATGCACAAAGAGGTTACACAGCAAACGTTTTTGTTAGTTAGAAACCTGCTGATTGTCACTCTCTTCCTTATTTTGACATTCATTAAAACGAGAGAGAAACTGGCTTATAAGTAGTTATCATAGTCAGACTCTCAGATAATCACCCAATATTAGATTATCTAATACTGATAAAACATTTAATAGAATACTCAAAAAGATTATTTGTAGCTGGTAATAATGTCCCTTCCATATGAACACTGATTGGGGCAGGATAACTTTTTGTTTTAAGAGTTGCAATGAGTCACTTTTTGAGGCCTGAATTAATTATTTGACCAGTGGTTACATATTGAGGGTATGCCTTAACCTTAGGTTGAACTAAGTGCTTCAACCTTAAAATCGTTAACTTGGTTTTTCTGTCTCCCCTCCTCCCCACAGTTGTGTGTATAAATGTGTATGCCAGCAGCACTCGGAACAGATGTATAGTGATCTGATTAAAAAGATAACTAATCACTTAGAAAGAGTCTCAAAGGAGCTGCAGGTAAAGAACTTACAGTATTGGTTTTAGCTTCTTTGGGGTTTTCTGACTGGTTGGAATTAGCTTGTATATTATACCTTTGGAGGCTTGTTCATTTGATTATGATATAAATATATAAATATTTTAGAGATGAATATTGATCAAATGTCTTATCTTTGGAATAGATTAATTTGAAAATTTGACATAAACTGTGGACATTTTTGAATTAAATGTATTTCCGACTTTAATTCTGTTTATTACCATGCAGTATTTCTTTTATGTAAAACCTTATTCTGTTAACCTCAGTATTTGGTGACTTTTATATTATAAACGTGTATATTCTAATTTTTTTCTGGAATTTTTTTGAAAATTATTATCTTTGAAGTGGTATTTGCCTACCAGTTTCTAATATTTGCTAATATAAACAACTGAAGTCAGCATTTTGTTGATAAACCCTCTACAGATGAACATCATCCCAGCTGTAAAATCTGGGGCAAGTTGCAGGAAATATTTTATTTAAGGAAGCACTTGGCTTCTTGATCCTACTCTGCCCCTCCCTGCCTCAGTAAAGTTTCCAGTGCTTGAAGGTCAGGTACTATCTTTATTCCAGGACCAGATCACATTTTAGTTGTGGTGTAGAAGTTACAAGATGTGCAGAAAAGTCACTCAGCAGTAGATCACCAGGGTCCACACCACAGTTAGGAAGTGCTCCAGCAATTCTGAAATATCTACAGTTTCTAGCAAGTGCTGGGTTGCTATTTGGATATTCTCCTCACTTACCTGTGTTTTTTTTTTGTTTTTTTTTTAAGTATAGCCAGAGCTGTGTTTATCATAGCCAAATATATCTTTTTCCTGTTGTTAGTGTAAATTGTTTTCGTCATCTTTTTGCCATTAAATACAGAACCTTTATTCATTTAGTAAATATATTTCGTGCTAGGCATTGTATGTAAACCATAGATGAAACCTGAGATCTGCGCATTGTAGCTTTGAATGATTTGCTTACTAATTCTTGACTCTACCCTCTCTCTGAATCCCCACGTTCGATTTACTGCTGAATCCTAGTTATGTTCTATTTCTCTCTTGGCTCCTGTCCACTTGGCCACCACCCAGTCCAGGCCACATCATCTCAAGTGTTTTACTAAAATGCTCATCTTAGTTGGTGCTCTGCCTCTAGTCTTAACACATCTAACTAGAATCTTGCGTTTCAGTCAGAGTGACTGCTTCTAAAGTACAGCTCTGATTATCATATTCCTATTAGAATAAAGTCTAAATTTCTTAATATGATTTAGGAAGCCTTTCACTTTCTGACTCCTGCTTATTTCTGCAGCCTGATGTCTTACCTTTCTGCTCCTGCCTACTGAACTTATTTCAGTTCCTTGAACATTTTAGGTACTATCTCACATCTTGGCTTTTGCCATGTTTACTTAACTGTCTGAAACATTCTTCCTTTTCTTCTGCGCTCTTATTTTTTCGGTCAGTGTGAACTTAACATTTAGGCTGCCACTTAGACATCATTTGTTTTGGGAAACATTCTCTGATACCTTGTTCCCCAAGTCAGGTTTGGGAGCCCCTCATCTGTGCTACTGTAACACCCAGTACTTCATGGTAGTTCATTGTGTAATTTCTGGTTTAGCTGTTCCCCTTCCCCACATTCCCCACCCCACATGCCCACCTGAGAGGGCAGAGGAGCATGTCTGTTTTCATTATTGTGCTGTTAGTACCTTGCCCAGTATCTCATACGTACTAAGCATCACTTGCTGAATGAAATGTATAGCAGATGAATGTTTATAAATATTTACTCTCTGTTGGATAGTGAAAGCTTTTCTAGTAGAAATCCGAGTTTGGTCTCGTTTTTTAACATGAAGTCTTGGTGGTCTTTGGGGTGCAGGGTGTACCAGAGATTTCATTAGATCGACAAAGAACTCATCTCAAAAAAGATTGTTTTATGAATACTGTTTTGCTATTATTAAAATAATATTAAATATTCTAAAGCAGAAAGCGAACCATTTCAATTCAAATTATAAGGATAAAATAATTACTTGTCTTGCTTATAAAAGTTATCTATGAAATGTGAATTGGAAATTTTATAATATGTTTTACACGTATGCTTTGCCATCCCGTGAGTCACTAATTTGACTGATAGAATTGTGATTTGCTAGTTATTTGTCATATTGCAGTTTCTGCTTGTGTAGAATTTTTTCTTGTACTTAATTTTGTAAGCACTATACGACTACATTTCATTCTTACAATTAGAATATTACTGTAAAATGTTTTTTAAAGTTAGAGGGCACTATAGTACTGCGTTATCAAGCTCAGTCTAATTGGCAGTTTTGGAAGGCCACTTGGCTACATTCTCTGGCATAAATTTGCTTGATCAATTATCAGTAGTACAAAGGTAACCTGTTACTTGCCCAGGATGGGCTGCACAGGGTACTAATACTTGAGAGTCACTGAGGTTCAGAGAGTAAGTTTCTGAGGTTTTGGAGAGTGAGATCCCTGTCAGTGTGTGTAGAGCTCCTTTATTCTTTATCAGGAATGCATAATAGTTCATCGTACCTTGCTTTACTGATGAACCTCAATTTATTTAACCACTTTTTAATCCATGAATATTTAGGTTGCTTCCAGTCTTTTGCTGTTACTAACAGTGCTACAGGGAATAATCAATCTTGTAAGTTTTATTATGCTTCACTTCACTGTACTTCACAGATATTGCATTTTTTACAGACTGAAGAAGGTTTGTGGCAGCCATGTGCTGAGCAAGTCTTTCGGCATCATTTTTCCAAAGGCATTTGCTTGCTTCTTGTCTCTGTGTCACATTTTGGTAATTCTCACAATATTTCAAACTTTTTCATTATCTCTATATTTGTTACTGTGATTTGTGATCAGTGATCTTTGAATTACTGCTGTGACTTGTTGAAGGTTCAGATGACGGTTAGCATTTTTTAGCAATAAAGTATTTTTTATTATTTTTTTATTATTATTTTTAGCAATAAATTATTTCAAAATTAAGGTATGTACATTGTTTTTTTTAGATATAATGCTATTGCACACTTAATAGACTATGGTATAGTGTAAATATAACGTCTATATGCACTGGGAAACAAAAAATTCATGTGACTCGATTTATTGATATTTGCTTTATTGTGGCGGTCTGCAGTTGAACCTGCAGTATCTCTGAGGTCTGCCTGGCATGTCATTTACTATGTCCATATTTTGTGGTTCACAAAAGTTGTACCAAGTTATATGCTTCCACTGGTTCTATACGTTTCAGAGTGCCTGTTTTCCCTACCATTACTAATATGGCGTATTAGGTAACTAAAGAATTTTTGCTTTATACTAATAATAGGAATAATTCTTATAAAAATAACATAGACAGACTTCCCTGGTGGCGCAGTGGTTGAGAGTCTGCGTGCCGATGCAGGGGACACGGGTTTGTGCCCCGGTCCGGGAAGATCCCACATGCCAAGGAGCGGCTGGGCCCGTGAGCCATGGCCGCTGAGCCTGCGCGTCCGGAGCCTGTTACTCCGCAACGGGAGAGGCCACAACAGTGAGAGGCCCGCGTACCACAAAAATAAATAAATAAATAAAAAATAACATAGACAAGGGTGATAGCTCTTTTGATGCTAGTATTTAAAAAACCATATTGATAAATGTGAAGGTAATATACGATGTAAAACCAGGGAATTTAGCTTGTCTTTAGAATCTATACGTGTCCTACTTTGAGTTCAGCAATATGGGACTATAAAAAAATCTTACTTTGAAATGATCTTTTTTGTAAAAGAATGTAAACTCGAACGATTGTTAAATAGCAGGGTAAAGTGGATAAAAACATGGGGACCTGGGCTCTGGTCTCAACTCTGCCACTCAGCAACTGTGTGCCTCTTGATTAAACATGCTAATATCATCTTGTGAATTTTCTCAACGTTAAAATGAAGTGGCTTTACTGAAACACCTGGTTGCTTTAAGCTCAGTTCTAAGATATTTTTTCTTTGCTTCCTGCTTGGCAAATGCTTCTTCATTCTCTTCTCAGGCTTAAACTCATTTGTGTCCACCTGTGTAAAATCTTCCTAGAACCCTCACACTCCCCTCAAACAAACAAGCAAACAAACAGGCCATTGGAACTTTTTCTTCTGTGCATTCGTAGCGTCTTGGCAATAACTCTGTATTGTTTTTGCGACCATGTCTGGCCACCTCACAGCCCTGTCCTCCTTTGAGGGCTTGTGTTTTTATCCTTAGTGCCTGGCAGTTACAGCTCAGCAAATGTTGAGTGAATGCTCAGCATCAAATTTGACCAGTGGGAAGAGTAGCATAATTAGCCTTGTATGACCACTAATCTTTGTGTCTCTAGGTGCTTAGGCAATGAATTTATTCATTGTTCAGTTAATCCAGTACATTAATTTATTCAGTGTTGCAAGTATGTGGCATAATCCTGGTGTAATCTCTACTTTATAGAGACCTTAAGGGCAGTTTTCATTGGGGACAGAACAAGAGTGTATGCCAGGGCCCATGAGCCAGAAAAGTTTTATTTGGGTGGAGTGTTTTGTTTGCAGTTGCAGCTCTGATTTTAGTAATGATACATTGTTACTATGAGCTAGAACAGGAGTGTGGGATGAGTTGAATTTGACAGATAATCAGAAATTTAGTGTTGGGGTTGATAAAATCAATGAGTTGAACCTTTAGGGCATCAGCCTCTTATCTCTCAAGGGCATCTTAAAATAACTACTGGTGTGTGTATAGTTTACATGGCCCAGAGTGACTTACTTATCTCTATCAAAAGCCATATATCAGTGTTGGAGGGACTGAAGAGTGTATGAAATAATGTTTCCTATTCCCCAGTTACTGATTTAAAAGCTAGAGAATACTGGTTTTTAGAGATTGTAAAAGATTATTTTAATTTGTTGAACCTAAATGCTTTAATATAACAACATAATCTAACTTGCTTCCTCTTTTAAAAAAATAAATATTGTTTTCATTTTGGAAACAATGACTTTTTGACCGGCAACTTAAAAATTTTTCTTGTTAAATTTATTAAACTACTTATATAGCTAAACCTACTTAGTATTCTGCTTACTCTTGTATTTTATTACATGTATATCTTTACTTTTTACTTACTACTAGATTGTTTGAACTGTGACATATATTTTGCGTTAGTTTTTTTTTAAACCGTTATCTCCGCTTGTGCTTCACTCCTCTGTTCTTTAAATGTGGTAATGAACATCTCTATTTTATTTTCCTTTTTCCATGCCTCCTGAACCTCAAAATGTGAATTTCCAGTTCTGATTTTTTGATATACCAAAATTGGTTTATTAGTTCAGTAAACAATATTCTGGTTAGTTTTGGCAAATTCTGTTGAAACTTTTAGCAATCACTGTACTTTTGGTGAGGGCTCAAACCAGCTTTTCCAAATGCCTATTCGACAGTTCAACTTGGATTTCTTCTGACAGATACTTCATATTCATGTCTGAATCTAAATTCCTCTTCTCTCAAATCAGTTTTACTCTCAGACTTGAGATTTTATATTCACCTTTGACTCCTTTTTTCTCCCTTACCTGTTATTTCCAGGTGATAGTCAAGGTTGATAGAATACGGCAATTTCATTTGCTTCTGTCCCCTTTCATTCCCATTGCTGTCATCTTTTTCCTTATTATTGGTTCGTGCCTGCACTAGAGCAGTACTCTCCTAACTGGTCTGCCTTTCTGCAGTCTGTTCTTTTGACTGACTAATCCTCTAAAAATGCTAATTTTTGATGGGCATACTTTCTTGTTCCCAAACCTTAAAGACTCCTTGTTGCTTTTCTCAATCACAGTTGATTTCTTGGATAGTATAAAAACAACTGAGCTGGTTGACTGGTTACAGGGCTACCTAGTGGGGAACTTAATATAGCTAGCTCTTTCCTATATAACTATGCAAGGTACTCTGTTAGGTACAGCCGTAGACATATGATTGATAAGGTAGATAATTTTAGACCAACCCTCCTGCTGAGAACAATTTTTAAAATGGGCCAGGGAGCTAATAAAAAAATGAAGAATTGTAGGACCAAGACCTGGGAAGAGAAGGAAATCCAGAGACAGGAGACTAGCACTTGTGCCATTTCTCTTCTAGAGGCACCTATTTATTCTGGAAGAAGAGGCTGCTAGGCTGAGGAATTTAATAGAGCTTTGATGGGTTTATGGGGATAGAGTAATAAAAATTGGAGGTCAGGTCCCACCAAACCTAAAGGATCACATCCCAGGTATAGTAAGAATAATAAGTTACAGACTAGCTTGTTGTAGCTGACACTTGATTCCTGACTGGATTCAGATGGTCTGGATTTGCTGGCTCCTCTAGTTGCTTACCAGAAGCGAAAGTAAATCCTTCCTGGAGAAAGAACATTATCCTAGACATCAAATTGTTTCCATAATTTTTCATAAACAGTGTCTGACGTTCAGTCAGAAATATGTAGTTATATTAGGAGGTGAGGTGATCATAAAACCAAGAGAAATACATTTTTTAGACAAGAATTGGGAGAGTGCTTCCCTGGTGGCGCAGCGGTTGAGAGTCCGCCTGCCGATGCAGGGGACACGGGTTCGTGCCCCGGTCCGGGAAGATCCCACATGCCGCAGAGCGGCTGGGCCCGTGAGCCATGGCCGCTGAGCCTGCGCGTCCAGAGCCTGTGCTCCGCAATGGGAGAGGCCACAACAGTGAGAGGCCCGCGTACGGCCAAAAAAAAAAAAAAAAAGGAAAAAAAAAAAGAATTGGGAGAATTCATCACCAGTAATCTCTAACTTTAAAGAAATACTGGAATGTTCCTCAGATAGAAAGAAAATGTCCCTAGATGAAAATTTGAAGAACCAGTAGGAATGAAGGAAAACAAGGATAAATATGCAAGTGTAGAATAATAATAGTGATAATGTCTTATAGGGTATAATATAAATAACCCAAACACATGACAGTTGCATGGAAGATGGAAGAAGGTAAAAGGATTTAAAATGTTCTAAGGCCCTTGCATTGTTGAGGAAGAAGTAAAAGTACTCATTTATTTCAGTCTATGGGAAGACAAGGATGCAGTCTATAACCTTAGGGTAATAACTGAAAAAAATAGTAAAACGTGTAATTAACAAGATAATAGAGAAAATGGAATAATTTGAAAATAAAGGAGTCAAGAAAGGGTAGAGAAAGGTACAGAGAACAGATGGGACAAATAGAAGAATAGTAAGGTGTATCAATTACATGAAATGTTAAAGACAAAATGCTGCATTAAAAAAGTAAATAATTATTGGACTGAATGACATTCTGCAGCCTTACTAAATGCTGCTAACATGAGACACATCTAAAATATAAGGAGACAGAAAGATTGCAAGCAAGTGATGAAAAAAGATACACCATACAAACATTAGCCAAAAAGAAAAACAGTATAGCTACATTGACATCATAAAAAGTAGACTCACAGCAAGAAGTATTATTGGATATAAAGAGAACCTTTTATTATGACAACGTTCAGTTACTAGGAAGATAATAATTCTAAATTTGTATTGACCCAAAATACCCAGAAAAATCAACAGATCCAAAAGGAGAAACAGACAACTCCACAATCATAGTGAGAAATTAACACATCAGTGGCTTTAGCGTTTATCTCAAGAAATTAGAAAAAGAACAACAAATGAAACCCCCAAAAAAGAATTAAGTCACAATCTCTGCTAGTGTACCTTTGGAACAATAAGAAATATTCAGGGAACTGTGGTACAAAGCAGAATAAAGAAAGTGCTGTATCAGACTAAAGGTGAAATGATCACAGACAGATGGAGGGATGAAGAGGAAGATGGCGTTAAAAATACGTCATGAAAAATGATATTTGGGGAGAGGGTGTTTTGAGCTGAGAGAACTTCCATAAGTAAAGGCTTATGGGTAAGAGAGGTTTGGGTAACAAGGAGTGATCCTATGCGGATAGAATGTGAGGTATTTGAGGGAGATTGGGAGGTGATAAGGATGAAAAAGGCAGGCTGGGGCCAAATTGTAGAAGGCCTTAAAGGCCAGGAGTTACATTTTAGGAAGATCGATACAAGACGGATTGGAGTAGGAAAGAATGAGATGTGATTACAGTAGACTAGATGAACTACAGGTCCACAGTCCCTTATCTGTAATTCAAAAATAGAAAAAAAGCTTTGAAAATGGATTTGTTTCCCTCTAAGTTTGGTGCCAAAACTCATTTGGAGTAAAATTTGATTTAAACTCATGTGAGGAAGGAACTTAGTTGGGAACATTCATGTATTTTCTCCCAGAAATATCAATGGATTGATATTCCCAATCTCTACTGGGTATTTTACATAGTATTTGGTATGTGTACCATAATACCTTCTAAATCTGAAATCCTCTGAATTATGGCACATCTGGCCCTAGGAATCTTGGATAAGAAATTGTGAACCTGTTGGCAATGAAAAGGGAGAAAGAGATGTCTGGGGCACATTGCAGAGATCAAAGAAACAGGATAGATAAGACAATAAGTTGGAAGAGAGGTGGGATGAGAGGATTTAAAGATCATTTTGGTTTCAGTGTAATTGTTAGAAGTTGGTAGTGGGGACTTGAGAGAGTGAAGGAGAATGATAGTGGTTTTAGAATGTTTATTAGTTCAGCTAACATTTAGTGTCCACGTGCCAGGCATTGTGCTAGATGCAAAGGGTACAGTGATAAATAAGATGGATTTGTTCTTTGTACTGTTTAGGGGAAATGTGCGATGGTCATTTTAATACACTGAAATGTGATGAGTAGTAGGATAGAGATATGAAATGAGTCACAAGTCTTGCTGATTTTCTCCCTTGTAAAATGTCTCAAATTTATCCCCTGCTACTTCCCTAGTTTAGGTCCTTAGTCGTACTTTCTTGAACAATAGAAAAAGATTTCTAGTTTGTATCTTGACCCTGCACCTTCCCTCAATCCATTTTGTTTATTTTTTAGACGTGTCATGTCATTCATTTTCCCAACCTTCTGCCTCTCCTTTTACCTAAAGAGCAAAGACCATACTCCTTCACAAGAATTTCAAGGCTCTTTACACCTGAACTCAGCAAGATAGTGTAACAGTATTTGCTTTTAAAATTTAAATGTGGGAGAGGATGTCTTTTTATCTTTGTGTATTTTCTTAGTTTCTTGTGCCACTATTTCTTTCCTCCCTTCCCTTTCTGCAGAGGGGGCATTCTAGTTGTCTGTTAGGGTTTTCCCAGTTTTTAACTTCTCTATTCCCGGTAGGCTTAACTAATCACTTTCTCTTCTTTGCTGCTGTAGCACTTTATTTGTGTTGCTGCTAGAGTACTTAGTTTAGCACTTGGGATATATTTAGTTACCAGCAGGATGTCACCTTTGCAACACAGGGAGCTGCTTCTTCTTTTTTTTTTTTTAAATAAATTTATGTATTTTATTTATTTATTTATTTTTGGCTGCGTTGGGTCTTTGTTGCTGCGCACGGGCTTTCTCTAGTTGCAGTGAGCAGGGCCTACTCATCGTTGCGGTGCACAGGTCTCACTGCGGTGGCTTCTCTTGTTGTGGAGCGGGGGCTCTAGGCACGCGGGCTTCAGTAGTTGTAGCATGCAGGCTCGGTAGTTGTGGCTTGTGGGCTCTAGAGCGCAGGCTCAGTAGTTGCGGCTCAGAGGCTTAGTTGCTCCGCGGCCTGTGGGATCTTCCTTGCCAGGGCTTGAACCCGTGTCCCGTGCATTGGCAGGCGGATTCTTAACCACTGCGCCACCAGGGAAGCCCATAGGAGCTTCTTAAGGGCATGAATCCTGACTTACTTGTTTCTCTTGGCCTGTGTGGTATTGAACTAAGTGCTCATTAGGTAAATATGCTGGTCTTAATGCTATTAATCAGATGTTTCCAGTCAGGAGTGTACTTCTCTATCCCACTGAAGTTAGACTTGGTCAAGTGCTTTGGCCTGTGGATCGTAAGAGAAAGAGAAGTGTGCTTGGTGAGGCGTTTACCCAGAGATCTGAGCCTTTAAGATCGGCAGTGCAATTTTCCATGTCTCCCTTTCTCTGCCAAGTGTTCTAGGTGGTAGAGGCTCCCTTAACCTGCGTCCCTGGGTGATTATAACATGAAGCAGACCCTCAAGATGGGCATGTAACATGGGAGGAAGAAAACTTTGCTATATTATTTTTTCTTTTTAAACACATTAAAAATTTTTGTTATTTTTTTATTGAGATACAGTTCACATACCCTAACATTCACCTTTTTAAAGTGTACAACTCACTTTTAGTATGGTCATGAAGTTGTGCAGCCATCATCACTAATTTCAGAACATTTTAGTCACCCCAGGAAGAAGCCAGCACTTATTAGCAGCCACTCACTAATCTCCCCTCCTGTCAGCCGCTGGCAGTAACTAATCTACTTTGTGGATTTGCCTATTCTGGACACTTGATAGAAATGGAATTCGTCAATATGTGACCTTTTGTATCTGGCTTAATTTACTTATTAGCATGTTTTCAAGGGTCATTCATGCTTATAGCATGATACTTCATTCTTCTTTTTGGCTGAAAAACATTCCATTGTTTGGTTATACCACATTTTGTTTATCTAAGCTCTGTTTTGTTAAGTCACTGAGATTTGGGGGGGGGCGTTGACTGGTAAAATCAGTATTTGAATTGATAATACTTAGAAGATTCTGTTTTATCTCACTACCATTTGGATAATTGAACTTCATGGATATAACATCCTTTACTCTTAAAACTGTTTTAAATGACACTTAGACAATTTGATTATTTTTGTGTACATTTGAATCCGGAATCCACTAGAGCAGTTGGGAGGCATTTTCTCCCCACGTAATGTTGATAAATTTATTGTATATGTTAATATACTTCATCAAATTGAGAGTATATTTTCACTTTGGCCAAATAAAAATATTCTGGTATTTTGATCTAGTAGCTTTATAGTCAGGAACCCACTAGCAAGTGTGTTTCTTCCAACAGTTTCTTTGTCAGTGGTTTGGAACTTAGACTGTACATTACCACCAAGAAACAGTGTTTAAACAGAGATTTTGACTCCCAGGCCAGGACAATAACATTGAATTGTTAGGAACAGCACTGATAATACTAACCTGAGTGCAGGGTCCTGAGGAGGAGAGACCACAAAGACAGAAGCAGAAAAGGAAAATGGTGCAGTTTTTATTCTCAAATAAGGCAGAATTTAGAATAGTTTAAATGAGTATTTGTCAGCTATTTTAAAGGAAGTTAACTAATTGCGTTTAAACCATTCATTTAAATGAATTTAGAGTAATTTTAATGTCTTTTAAGCTAAATATATCAAATATATCTTGGTTGAGTTAAATATAATTTAACTCTCAAACCAATTAATAATGGAAATTAATAGAAACTAAATCATAATCAGTCAACATGACTTAACTTTGCTTCAGTCTTCATAGACGCCAGATTACCTGTAAAAGCTTTATTGCCATACTGCCAACAAATGAAACCAAGTTTATCTTCCTGTTTAAAATGGGCCAAGGATTGCTTTGCTATTTGTGTTTTGTCCAGTGGGTGGCAGCATAATTCAACTAGTTGTATGCAGTCATTTGAAAGCTTGTATACCTTTTAAAGGCTATAATTTCTATATCTGTTGAGCTACAAAGTGTGTTTAAAAAAATGTTTCATTCTCCCAAAATAATGCTGTTTACTCTTTGCTATAGTGAGGAAGATTTTTAGATAGAACATTGTTATCCTTTCTACATAGATTTCAAGTAAGGTAAATATCACTGCCAACTGGTAACTATCTCTTCACAGAAAGTCTTTCTTTTTTTAAAAAATAAATTTATTTATTTTATTTATTTATTTTTGGCTGCGTTGGGTTTTTGTTGCTGTCCGTGGGCTTTCTCTAGTTGTGGCGAGCGGGGTCTAATCTTCATTATGGTGCGTGGGCTTCTCATTGCGGTGGCTTCTCTTGTTGCAGAGCACGGGCTCTAGGTGTGTGGGCTTCAGTAGTTGTGTCACGCGGGCTCAGTAGTTGTGGCTCGCGCGCTCTAGAGCACAGGCTCAGTAGTTGTGGCGCATGGGCTTAGTCACTCCGCGGCATGTGGGATCTTCGCAGACCAGGGCACGAACCAGTGTCCCCTGCATTGGCAGGCGGATTCTTAACCACTGTGCCACCAGGGAAGTCCCCAGAAAGTCCTTCTGAATAAGTATTTGGAGATCTATTTTTAAGTCCAAACTAGAACTTAAGCGAAGTTGTTCTTAGAGAATTTGCCAGTGAGACGCCTTAACCCTCTATCAGTCTACAGGCTTCCATTCAGATCATAATTCTAATAAGTTTACTACCATCCTTTGAAGGCAGGGTCTGTGTTTTCTTTTCATGTGTCCTTATAGAACTCAACATAATGCCAGGCCCCAAAGAGATCCAGTAAAAGTACTTACTAGTTGACAAAAATGAAAACCATATGCTTGCCTTACAGCTGAGATTATTAAAACCACCTACTTATTCCAGTTAAAACAGCATCCTTAACTCAGGAAATGGAATTTATGATGAGCAGGAGAGTCAAATCACTTAAATAATGAATAATTATTTGCAGTTGTTTATTATCAGAGTGTAGAGTACATTTAGGAGTTGTATTCTTTTTAAAACAAACTTTTTGTTTTGAGACAGAGTTATGTACTTGAATTAGAAGTTTTGCTCAGTGGTAAAAGAGATGAGGCATATAGGAGATTGAGAGGTCCTCCTATTTCATCTGACTTTGGATATTTTCTCTTATGAAGTAATCTTGAACCTTTTGTAACTGTTCTTTGTTACCTAGCTAGTCAGTTAAAAAGCTGAGATTAGAACCTAGGTTTATCTCATTGTTATGTGGGTAAGCTAAAGGAATCCAGGATCACAGAAGCTTGGCTTTAATTTTGTTTAGTGTTCAAGTCCAAATAGTATTTGGAAAAGGAGGAAAGTCTTACCTTAGAAATAAGCGGGGAAGAAATTTCCGTATAATTGTAATAGTAATGATAGTAACAGTTAACTTTGAAAGTTAAGAGACCTAAGAGAGAAATGTCTTCTACTGTCTTTTAGACTCACCTTGACCTTTTTTATTGTTGCTTTTAATTAGAAAATCATCCATACAACTTATATTAGGAGCATCAGAGATGTGCATTATAGTTCCTACTAGCTCCCGAGATTCATTTACCTTCTACGTAACCTACGTTTCTTGGATACTTTACTATGGAAACAATATCTACACAGCAGGAATGGGAATGGATGAGAATATAACGCCAGATGTATGTATTTGTCTATTTGGAAAGAAATTCCAGTTTTATGTAGCATCTCTGTCAGCCTTAGGTGTAATTAGTGTTGCTTCTGGAGCCTTGATAAATCTGCCTGTTGGCAGAGTGGTATTGCTCTGGAAAGTCATGGAATAAGTTGGTTAGACTAAAAGTATATTACACGCTATTCATTTTTGCTAAAGTTAGTCATGTAGAGGCAAATTTTTTTAAAAAAGTAGTTTCCAGTTTCATTCAGAAAATAATATTAAGGGAGCATTCAGATCCATTTGTATCGTATCCATAATGCCGAAGTCATACTTGGTAATATAGGAATAAATGTTAAAATGTTAAAAGATTATGAAGGAACTATTTGAAAACTTTTAGCATTTCTGTTTGACTTAAAAAAAACCTTTTCATTTGTCTGCTGTAATTCCCTATCTTTTTATGCACGTTTCCCACCTCTTCTACTGGGTCCTAACATACATTAATCATAGTTATTTTAAAGTCTCTGTATGATAGTTCCAACTTGTGGGCATCTCTGTGTCTGGGCCTGTTGACTGTTTAACTCTTGACAGTGGGTGTGTTTTCTTACTTTTTTGGTGTTTCTAATTGAATGCTAGACATTGTATAAAAGCATCAGTAGAGACTGACATAAATAATATTTATGCTTAGTAATGGGCCTGCCACTCTTCTGTTGGGCTGTTGGTGTGAGGAGTTGAATCAGTTGTATTAGTAGTTGACTTGGGTTTGCATTTTATCATTTCAATAACCAGTAAGGCCTCAGATTCTCTAGCAGTGGACAGTGACTGCTCTGGTCCTAGTGTGAATCAGGAGGGGGTTTTCAGTGCTCCTGCTCTATCCTCAGCCCTTATGGCGGGGGCCTTTCTTTGCACTGTTGCCCTCTCCCAGCAGTGAGTGGATGGCTGTTGCTTATTACTTGGTGCAAGGCTTCGGGGGTGGGGAGCAGGGTTTTTGGTTTGGGTTTTTTCCCTGGTTCTCTTACTCCTGCCTCAGTCATAGGTAGTCCCCATGCACCTGAACCCTCGGAAGTGGGGCTTTCTCAGTGTTCTCATCTCCCTCTTCCTCACCCCATTTGCAGATAGCCTTTTCCTTCTCAGTTCAAGGTCTAGAACTGGGGTTGGTAAACTTTTGCTGCCAAGGGCCAGATAGTAGTTATCCTCACGGGCCTTGTGGTCTCTATTGCAGCATCTTTAACTCTGCTGTTGCAGCATGAAAGCAGTGGTGGACAATTCATACATGAATGGACGTGACTGTGTTCCAGTCAGATTTTATTTATAAAAACAGGTGGTGGGCCAGATTTGGCCTGCAGGCTCTGGTTTGTTGACCCCTGGTCTAGAGCTCCGGAGGGTTTCTTGCTTTCTCCCTGCCCCTTGCACCTCTTGTCCCCTATACCCTGTGGCAACCAAATTTCGCCTTGCATCCACGGGGGGCTTTAGGAGTGAGCAAGTTTCCTGCACTTCCCTCAGCAGCAAGATGCTTCTGTTTTGTAGTAATGCAGAAACCTGGGCATGAGTGGATTTTCTGCCCCCTCCTCAGTGATTGGTGACCTTTGCCTGTGACAGGAGGGCTAGAGGATTCCCTGTCCATCCCCCCACAGTAGACAGTTTTTGCCTCAGGTAAAAGAAGGGTCACCAGGGTTCAGGTGGATCTCCTACCCCTTCCCTTCAACAAATGGCTTTTGCTTTGTAGGTGAGTAGGGTCCGGCACATAGGCAGTTTTCATTCATGTCTTCCATAGGCAGCTAATCAGCAGCTGTTTACCGGTGATGGGCCCGCAGTGTGCGTGGGTTTCCTTAGGGACTCCTGCCCCACCCTCAAACATTGACAGGCCTAGCACATCTGTGCCATAGAAGGTGGCTCTCTGATCTCTTTCACTGCCCTCAATTATTCATCTCAAAGGCCCAGTGGAAACCCATGGAAAAGAGCTGGGGTGTAGGTATGGACCGCCCTTGTGTTGAGGCTCCCAGGGATTCTATACTGCTAGTTCACACTTGGCCTTTAATGGTTGATTTCAGCTTCGGTTGTTCTTGTACCAGCTTTTGTGGCTGCCATCACCAGAGAGAAACAGTTCACGTGTTCCTTCTTTCCTTAGAAGAGCTTGTAACGCTTTGGAATTCAGTTCACCTGGTTGGACATGGCAGTTGTAAAATGTAATGACCTCAGGTCTCTGATGAGCTCAGAAAATTGATGATGTAGGTTAACTAGCTTTTTCTTACCATCAGGGCAGGACTGATGTTCTCTGGTGGCTTTCTGCATTCTAAGTGGAGTTAGAACTTCACCATTGCACTTTAATAACTTCATAATCACTGAAGTTGATAATAATCAAGAAGCTGTTAAGTTAAAAAGAACAATTCACCTGTAGTCTTAACACTAATATTAAAATGTTAGTGTATCATATTTTCATTGATTTCAGTATAGTTTGCAGCTGCAGTGTCACTGTTGTCATGCAATAAATGCCTTGTGTAGGGTGGGTAATTACTGCTCTGCTCTTTCTTGGATCCTCTAGACTTCCTTCCCATAGAGCACCTCTCTTTCCTTTGAAGTGGTCTAAGGTACAGGCTTCTAAATGCTTAACAGCTGCTGGGCCAGCTGTTTAAAGAATCCCCTGAAGTTCTCTTTAAAAATATACACTTCTGGAAAGTTTCTGAGTCTGGACTTGTGGCAAAGGAATCTGCATCATTAACAAGCCCTTCAGGTGACTTGGAGAGCAGCATGCTTTGAAATTCACTGGCCTAGGCAAATGTACCATAGTTCCCGAAACTGGTCTCTCTCAAGCAACTAGTGGTGTCATTTTTTGTTTAAATGTAAGATTGTATTGTTGCTGACGACACGCAACACATTTGCACCACTGAAGTGCTGATCTGGAGTAGAAGCACCATGCAAACCTGGATAATGCAGACAGCAGAGCTTGGTTTGAAGTACCTAATGAAGAGGGACTGATGAAGTAGACAATGGTGGGGCCAGACAGTCATTACAATCACGTTGTTGAAATACATTTGGTCTGTGAGGTGTCAATGATATATATAGCTGAGTGACAATAGCAGATTACAAAATAATTCCATATTTGTTATAAAACATACACACAGAAGAACAGAAGAAAATGTTGTTGGTAGTTATCTACCATTCTTGGTAGTGGTTGTTTTCCTATAATTGCATTTTTAATTTTAAAAATTTCAGTGAACATGTGTTACTTCCACAAAGATATATGTTAGTGGCCTTGTTATGTTTATTAGATCCCTCCTTCCCATCTTTTCTTCCTCCTTATTTCATTATAACATATGAAAGTCATTTCTTTATTTAAAGACAACTACAACGTTTTTGTGAACATAAAAGCAAATATTCTTAAATTTTTTTCATGTTTCATTTTGGTGGGGTGGGGATAGGGCGTAGATAGAAGAGGAGGGATATAATTATGAAACTGTGGAACTTATTTCTATTTTACATCTGCAGTGTCCAGTTTGGTTACCATTTAGTCACATGTAACTTTAAAATTAAAGTGACATAAAAGTTCACTTTCTTAGTTTGTTTTATTAAATACATTTCAGGTGCTCAGTAGTCACACATGACTAGCGGCTGCCATATTGGACAGTGCAGGTATAGGACATTTCCATCATCACAGGAAGTTCTGTTGGGCAGTACTGACCTAGACCATAGTATATTTGTCTGTTGGCTAGTAAAATTATTTAAACAAGTCATGCTGTTCTAAAAATTAATATATGTCTAATTAGAGTAACTGACCAAGCTTCCTTATCTAGCTTTCAAAATTAAAAATAATTAAGGAATATACTTAGTAAGCAAATATATATATGTGTGTGTATGTATATATATTTTTTTAAGGGATATTTAGCAGATTGGTTCTATAAAACTCTTAAGTACCAAAATTATTTTGTTTTTATATGATGATACATGATTATCATCTAATTCTACTTCTTTTAAACTTAATTTTTCTTTAAAATTACTCTCTACAAAATAGCATCTGTATGAAGTAATTCATTGCAACATCTTGTGGTAATAAAAGATTAGCAACAAGCTATCAAATGGGGGACTGGTTAAATAAATAGTACATTCAAACATTGTACTTAAAAGAATAGATTTCTTTCAAAAGTGGTTTGAGGACCTCTAAGGGTCCCTGAAATCTTTTCAGGGGGTCTGTAATACTACAGATACTACAGTATTTCTAATACTACTAAGATCTTGTTTTCCCTTTTCACTGTGTGGCTCTTGGGTCTGATGGGTAGAACTGCTTGGTGCCTTAGCATCTTCACCTCTACAGACGCACAGCAGAAAACAAAAGCATTGCACTTAAGAATGTGCTAGATGAAGCAATGAAAAATATGAATTTTATTGAATTGTGACTTTGCGTGTACTTAGAAAAATATTCTTTGTGAAGAAATGGGAAGCTGTATACTAAAGTAACAGTGATTGTTTTGAAAAATAGCACTTCTGTGGTTATATGAGTTTTGAGCTAAGCTAGCTATTAAGCTAGTGTTTTCCCCTATAAAACACTCCTTTTATTTGAAAGAATGACTGACAAACTATGGTTATTTAGACTGGTGTTTAATAGACATTTTCTGAAAAATGAAAGAAGTGTGTCACTTCAAGGAAAACAACTGACGGTGTTTGTTGCCAATGAGAAAATTTGAGCTTTGAAGTGAAAATTAGAATTTTGGAAAACCTGCATCTACAATGATGATCTTGATAACATCCCAGTACTTAAAAAGACTTTTCTGATGAGATAGATGATGATAACTTTTTTTGATGTTGTATAGTGAAATGTGTCAACATTTAGATCTACATAACTCAGTGAGTCAGTATTTTTCAAATGACAGGTTTGTAATGCTATAAAATGTATCTGTAAAAGACCCATTCAAAGTAGAAGATAGAACAATGGGTTTTAATGTAATAGAGTATCAAGAATTCATTGATAGTTTCAGATTTCATATCCCAACTAACCTTTATGAAACTACCACTTGTCAGGTTTCAGAGAAAAATATCTACAATTATTTGAAAAGGCTATTAAAATATGCCTTCCTTTTCTGACCACATATCTGTGTGAAGGTAGATTTTCTTCATTTACTTTAGCCAAAACATCACATCACAACTGATTCAGTACAGAAGCAGATATGAGAATCCAGCTGTCTTCTATTAAGCCACTCTCAAGAGACTTACAAAACTGTAAAAACAATACCACTCTTCTTACTAATTTTTTGGGGGGAAAATATAGTTATTTACATACAACTTAGTTTATAATATAAAATATTTAACTGTATTTTAACATTAAAATTGTTAAAATGTGATGAGCTTATTGTCATTTTAGAATACATTAATACATAGTTTTAAAACCCAGTTTTAGTTTCTAATATGGTAAATACTAATAGATACAACCTACATTATAAATAAAAGCTTTTTGGAATTTCCAGTTATTTTTAAGAGTATAAAGGGTTCCTGATATCAAAATGTTTGAGAAACAGTAGAATAAAACAGTCTCCAAGCTACATTGTTAGGAAAAGTGCAGATCAGTATGATTGTAAGTTAGCATTTGTGTGAAAAAGGATATAAATGGGATTCTTATTTTTTTGTATATATGTAAAATTCTTCTGGAAGGTTATAAAGGAATTAAGTGTTGGTTTGTTCAATGTGGAAGGAATGAAAGGTAAATTCTTTACTCTAAACCCTTTTGAACTAATTTGAATTTTAAACCAGATGAATGAATTACTGATTTAAAAAAGAAGAAGAAGAAATTAAAACATTCCTACCAGCTATATTACAAATTTCAGGGAATCTAAGTCTGTTATGAGAAGTAGGAGCATGTTTGGAGTAATGGTTATTTTTCTGGCCAATTGCTTTTTCTTATTTTATTTGAGAAGAAAATGAAGCTTGCTTATTTTAGGGGTAAAAAATTTCATTTAATGTCCAATCCAAATACATTCATGGTGAAATTATGTAAATCAAATAGGTAGCAATTTCCACAATGGGACCCAAAGTATACTGAACTTAAGTTTTAAGGAGGAACAATTCGATTAGTTTTGTTACTAACAGGTATTTCTAGGTTTCTAGTAAACAGCATGGATTTATTTTAGAAGACTATTATAATTTGTAGTCTGTCATTTAAGAGGTTTTGAATAAGTGCTGCATGTAATGTGGAAGTAAAAAAGCTAAGTAAACGTTCTGACATTTGATTCAGTACAAAAAGTACTTTTTAATACTCATAACCTTTGTGACTTTGGGAAGTCTTGAAAAGAATAACTAAGGAATTCAATTTTATTTATTCTGTCTGCTATGAAGTGTGGCTTTTGATCAATGTTCATACTTTTAACTTTTAGATAGATAAAGTATCCTTTTATGAAAAAGGAAAATTATTTTAATGCAAAAACTCTTCAGATTTTCTTTTTTCATATCATACTTCTAAAATTTATTTCTTTGAATATTGAAATATCATTTCCAGAGTTCTTCGAAGCAGTTTAGAGAAAGATATTACATGTAATTCTGTTCGTTATAGTGAAAAGTTTGCCCATAATGTGGAACTGTTTTCCCCAATTTTTTTAGTTAACAAAGAATGCCTTTAATAATGTTAATAGGTTTTTCTGAAGTATTAAACAAATAGGTAGTTAATTCATAAAGGAGTTTACTCTTGCTACTTGCATGTGCATGTGTAATAGTTGACATTTTTCTAAGCACACATTATTTTCTTTGATTCTCAGCACATCTTGGAAATAGCACAGTTAGTGTTTTTCTTATTTTTTATATGTATGGAAATTGAAATTCAGAGGGCTAAATGAATTGTCATATAACCTTGTTAAATGATAAAATAGCAATTTAGATTTAAGCAAGGCTAGATTAGATTTAGATTTAAACAACTTTAGATTTAAGCAAGACTGTCCTAAGTACAAAAAAAAGCACTTATCTATACCTACTATGCTCGGGTTCTGTGGTCTGCACTAGAGATGTAAAGATAAGACACAGATCTTGCCCTCTAGGGGCTGAAAGTTTAGTGACAGAGACTACCCAGTGGAGAAGTGAGTAAGTGTGGTGGTGCCCTGTTGAAGGGCCGTATATCTCAGTTTTGAGGAAGTGAAACAGATCTTGAAGGATGAGTAGGAGAAATTAGCCAGGGTGAGTATGGTTGAGGGTGGTGATAAAAGGTGTCAGGTAGAAGATACAGTGAAGGAGGCCTAAGCAGCATACAGACATTGTTTGGGAACTGTTAGTAGTTCCATGTGATGACTGTGCTGGGCTACACGGGAGAATGAGCAGGATGTGAAAGCAGAGAGGTAGATAGTGGCCTAAACTGGAAGTCTGAACTTTCTTCTAAAAGTTTCAGGGTGCTAAAAATTGATTATAAATAGTTGGAAGGACTGAGTTTGAACAAGGTTAGAGTCTTAATTCTTGGGCTTATTAGCTGTAGGACTGTAATCAGTTGACCAAATATTTCTGAGCCCCAGTTGCCTCAGATGTTAAATGGAAATAATGTTCAATTTATTGCAGTAGGAGGACTAAGAAAAATAAATGTTTTTAAAAAAAAAAGCACCAAGTGTGCACCAAACCTGTATGTAAGAACTCAGTGATGAAAGATGAATTAAAAGTAAGGACAGCTCACTGCACATATCTAAGCTTCTAAGTAGAACTGAAAAAAATGAATTAAATTTTATTTTAAAATATTATTGGACTATTTGGACATTTCTAAAACAGCTTAGCTGAAATGGTTTTATAATTTCAATGTTTAAATTTAATATTTAGGAGTCTTTCAACGTGATGTTTCTTTATATACTTGTTTGAAAGCCAGACTTTGTGTATATGATGTGGTTGTCAGATGATGAGACTGTCATGAGATAGCCCTTGTGTAGAATCAGTTTTGTTTGTGTGATGTTTTGTGCCATGCCCATTCCCCCAACTCCCTGGCCCAGGAATGAATTCATAGCTGGAAGACCTGGATCTGTCATTCTAATTTTAGGCAAATCCTTGCCCATTTGTGTGTTTCTTCAACGTTAAAATGGTACTTAATTAATTTAGCTTTAGGGAATAAAATGAAATAGTACATGGATACGTTTTTGTAAAACACAGTATCTTAGTCTGCTTGGGCTGCCATAACAAAATACTACAGACTGAGTGGTTTAAACAACGGATATTTATTTCTCACCATTCTGGAGGCTGGGAAGTCCAAGATTAAGGTGTCAGCTGATTTGGTTCCTGATGAGAGCTCTCTTCCTGGCTTGTAGACAGCCATCCTCTTGCAGTGTGCTCACATGGCCTTTCCTCTGAGTGTGCTTTGGGGGAGGGGAGGGAGAGGAAGGGGAAAAGAATGAGCCCCTTGGTGTCTTTTCTCATAAGGACACTAATCCTGTAGGATAAAGGCTATACTCTTATGACCTCATTTAGCCTTAATTACTTCCTTACTCTAAATAGAGCTGCACTGGTTAGGGTTTTAACATAGGGATTTGTGTGTGGGGACACACACACTCACATTCATTCCACAACGTGCAGTTAAATTGGAAGTGTTCTCTTTTGATGGCTTTATGACATGGTATTTGGTAACAATGAGTTAAATGCCAGTCATGTATTATATTTATTTTAACTACTCTCCAGAGCTGCAGATGTATATGGACCATTTGAGTCCTGCTTTCTAGCCAATAGGTTTATAATTGGCTAGCTACAGGAGTGGTACAACCAAGTTAGTATCAACTTAGAATATTACTGTGCCTAAGGTAATTCTAACATGTCAACAGCCATTCTCATAGTATATTAAGCCTATATCACTTCCTTGAATTTCCCCCCCTATTGCAAGCCCAAATATAGTTTGATTCCCATAGTAAATGTCTATAGTTTAGTGGTGATTTAAAAAATCATATCATTTATCTTAAGTGTAAATTCACCCTTTTACTTGTTAACAGAGTAAAGCCTTTTAACTGACATGGGAAGGTTACACACATTTTAAAGGCAGCTAAATCAAACCTCAGTTTTGCATAGCAGATATTGGAATAGAGATAGAAATCTTAACTAAACTTCAGGATACAAGCCTCCTCTTTTTCTTTATTGTGAATTTCAGTGTGAACTTTGATTGAATTCTAAGTCTGTTTGCATTTTAGATTGTGCCGGAAGATCTTTACACCTGGTTTCCTGGAATGATCCCATTTATGTTCTTTTTCACAGGCCAGCCCTCCAGATCTCTATATTGAAAGATTTAATATAGCTCTTGGACAGTATATGGGAGCATTGCAGAGCATTGTGCCTCTTTTCATATATATGGTAAGTTAGAGCTGTTTCCCCTTTCCAAATACCTCTGTTTATTGGTCTAAGTGCAGATAGATGCAGAAAGTTAAGCATATTCTATTTTTCTTTTACTATGTATTATGTTAGAAACGGAAATTAATCTATTTCAGCAATGTTCATAGTGTTGGCATAGAAGACTTATTTAGCCTTTCACTGTTTAAAAATTCCATAAATACCATTGCTGAAACAGACAGTTAGGCATTAATAATCAGCAGTCACCCAATTAACATTTTGTTTCTGCCATATGGAAGATACTGTGCTTGGAAAATAAAGATATATCAGAAAGATTTCTTACCTTCAGAAAATAGAGAGTTAAGACATGTATCTACAAACATGATGTATAATAAATGCCAAGGAAGTAACTCCATAAAAAGTAGAACAGTAAAGTTTGCTTTCATTCTGTTAATCTCTTTCACTTGGAAAATTATGCCATGAGTACGTCTTGTAGTCTGTTGACTTTGTTGAAGTGTCCCCGCCCTGTCCCCCACCCCCCCACCCCCGCCTTTTAAATATATAAGCTATAGGATCTTAATGTTAGTGTTCCTGTTGAACAGGAAGAGCCCTTAGAAACCATTGTCCCACTTTCTCTTTGTTGATTAGATTAGGGAATGGTTGTTTAGGTTGATCCTACAACCTAAACCTAGAGAATGGGTTGTAGCCTAGAGATAAACTATGTGTGTAATACCAATCTTCAAAATGATTTATTCTCCATAAGATATGCTTTACTGAAAAAAACAGAACATTGGGAGGAATTTGTGTCATCAGTGGGAGACTACTATTTAAATAATTTATGGAGGATATTTACCGTAGAAAAATATGCAGTTAAAAATAATGACATGTCAAAAACCCTGCAGAAAGTAGGCATAGAGGGAACTTTCCTCAACATAATAAAGGCCATATATGACAAACCCACAGCCAACATCGTCCTCAATGGTGAAAAACTGAAAGCATTTCCACTAAGATCAGGAACAAGACAAGGTTGCCCACTCTCACCACTCTTATTCAACATAGTTTTGGAAGTTTTAGCCACAGCAATCAGAGAAGAAAAGGAAATAAAAGGAATCCAAATCGGAAAAGAAGAAGTAAAGCTGTCACTGTTTGCAGATGACATGATACTATACATAGAGAATCCTAAAGATGCTACCAGAAAACTACTAGAGCTAATCAATGAATCTGGTAAAGTAGCAGGATACAAAATTAATGCACAGAAATCTCTGGCATTCCTATACACTAATGATGAAAAATCTGAAAGTGAAATCAAGAAAACACTCCCATTTACCATTGCAACAAAAACAATAAAATATCTAGGAATAAACCTACCTAAGGAGACAAAAGACCTGTATGCAGAAAATTATAAGACACTGATGAAAGAAATTAAAGATGATACAAATAGATGGAGAGATATACCATGTTCTTGGATTGGAAGAATCAACATTGTGAAAATGACTGTACTACCCAAAGCAATCTACAGATTCAATGCAATCCCTATCAAACTACCACTGGCGTTTTTCACAGAACTAGAACAAAAAAATTCACAATTTGTATGGAAACACAAAAGACCCCGAATAGCCAAAGCAATCTTGAGAATGAAAAACGGAGCTGGAGGAATCAGGCTCCCTGACTTCAGACTATACTACAAAGCTACAGTAATCAAGACAGTATGGTACTGGCACAGAAAGAGAAAGATCAGTGGAACAGGATAGAAAGCCCAGAGATAAACCCATGCACATATGATCACCTTATCTTTGATAAAGGAGGCAGGAATGTACAGTGGAGAAAGGACAGCCTCTTCAATAAGTGCTGTTGGGAAAACTGGACAGGTACATGTAAAACTATGAGATTAGATCACTCCCTAACACCATACACAAAAATAGGCTCAAAATGGATTAAAGAACTAAATGTGAGGCCAGAAACTATCAAACTCTTGGAGGAAAACATAGGCAGAACACTCTGTGACATAAATCACAGCAAGATCCTTTTTGACCCACCTCCTAGAGAAATGGAAATAAAAACAAAAATAAACAAATGGGACCTAATGAAACTTCAAAGCTTTTGCACAGCAAAGGAAACCACAAACAAGACCAAAAGACAACCTTCAGAATGGGAGAAAATATTTGCAAATGAAGCAACTGACAAAGGATTAATCTCCAAAATTTATAAGCAGCTCATGCAGCTCAATAACAGAAAAACAAACAACCCAATCCAAAAATGGGCAGAAGACCTAAATAGACATTTCTCCAAAGAAAATATACAGACTGCCAACAAACACATGAAAGAATGCTCAACATCATTAATCATTAGAGAAATGCAAATCAAAACTACAATGAGATATCATCTCACACCAGTCAGAATGGCCATCCTCAAAAAATCTAGAAACAATAAATGCTGGAGAGGGTGTGGAGAAAAGGGAACACTCTTGCACTGCTGGTGGGAATGTGAATTGGTACAGCCACTATGGAGGTTCCTTAAAAAACTACAAATAGAACTACCATATGACCCAGCAATCCCACTACTGGGCATATACCCTGGGAAAACCATAATTCAAAAAGAGTCATGTACCAAAATGTTCATTGCAGCTCTATTTACAGTAGCCCGGAGATGGAAACAACCTAAGTGTCCATCATCGGATGAATGGATAAAGAAGATGTGGCACATATATACAATGGAGTATTATTCAGCCATAAAAAGAAACGAAATTGAGCTATTTGTAATGAGATGGATAGACCTAGAGTCTGTCATACAGAGTGAAGTAAGAAAGAGAAAGACAAATACCGTATGCTAACACACATATATATAGAATCTAAGAGAGAAAAAAAAATGTCATGAAGAACCTAGGGGTAAGACAGGAATAAAGACACAGACCTACTGGAGAATGGACTTGAGGATATGGGGAGGGGCAAGGGTGAGCTGTGACAAAGTGAGAGAGTGGCATGGACATATATACACTACCAAATGTAAAATAGATAGCTAGTGGGAAGCAGCCACATAGCACAGGGAGATCAGCTCGGTGCTTTGTGACCACCTAGAGGGGTGGGATAGGGAGGGTGGGAGGGAGGGAGACGCAAGAGGGAAGAGATATGGGAACATATGTATATGTATAACTGATTCACTTTGTTATAAAGCAGAAACTAACACACCATTAAATAAATAAATAAATAAATCCACTCATGCTGCAAAAAAATAATAATGACATGTCTGTATGTTATTTTAGAGAGAATCTTTTCAACATACAATGTTAGGTGAAAAAGCAAGATGTAAAACTGTGTGTTATAGTTCATTAGCAAGTGTTTTCTTCTTCATTTTAGAGGAGAAAAAAGCATATCCAAAAAAATGTAAGAATATTTTAGAAAGAATATACAAAAGTTTTCGCAGTGCAGGATGGGGCCTTTGGGAATGCGACAGAAGGTCTGCTTGGGAGACTCCTTTTTATTGCATACCCTTTTGCGTGGTTTTATTTTGTAATTATGTGCATGTTTTATATATATATATATTTGGCTGCATTGGGTCTTCATTGCTGCACGTGGGCTTTCTCTAGTTGCGGCGAGAGGGGGCTACTCTTCATTGTGGTGCGTGGGCTTCTCATTGCAGTGGCTTCTCTTGTTGTGGAGCACGTGCTGTAGGCACGTGGGCTTCAGTATTTGCAGCACGTGGGCTCAGTAGTTGCAGCACATGGGCTCTAGGGCACGGGCTCAGTAGTTGTGATTCATGGGCTTAGTTGCTCTACGGCATGTGGGATCTTCCCAGACCACGAAATGAACCTGTGTCCCCTGCATTGGCAGGCAGATTCTTAACCACTGCACCACCAGGGAAGTAAGTCCCTTATGATTTTTTTAGAGAGAAAAAAACATGTTAAGAATTGAGAGAATCAGTGAGCCAACTTATTGACATTCATTCCTCTTTGTATTTTCCACTCCTGTGCATTGAGTTAATATTTAAACATGAACAAATTCAATCTTTTTTACTTGCCAATCATTCTAATTAGGATACTTTTGGCTGCAAGAAACAGAAAACCTGATTCAAAGTGATTTGTAAATGAGAAAGGTATTATCTCTTGTAATAAAACTCCAGAAATACGGCAGTTTCTGGGTTGGTTGAATCTGTGGTTCAACAGTGTTACCAAAGTCTCAGCTTGTTTTTTGTCTCTTTGCTTTACACATCTGTTTCATCTTGTTCTCCTCATGGTTGTAAGATGATTTTTACTCAAGCCTAGGTTTCCCTTAGTCTGATTGGGTTACCTTGGATCACTTGTCTACCTTTGAACCAAAGACCATCCATCCCTAAGGAATGCCATAAGCTGAATGACTTAGACTAATCATTAAAGTGAAATGTAGGGGAGTCAACCAGTGCATGCCCACTGCATGCTTTCAGCCTAGATCATTGATAAATAGGGTACCTTTCACTAGTGTTTCCTGCTGTTGCCTTTAGCTGATGATGTAGTCATTTAAAAGGGCATATTACGTGCCTGTCATACAATATGGTCCATTGAATCCCTGTCTAGTTAATGTTGAGTATCTTCCCATGTTCTTTTGTATGATTTATAGCATTTTATCTTTATGTGCTTTTAACCCCATGCTAGGAAGACTATAACTAATAGTGGCAGGGCTTTTGTTTTCTGATGTTGGGTTTTTATGTTTTAATTGATGCCTTTATGAATTGTTTCCTAAAATAATTTATTTTTTAGTGCTTCAGTTCATTAGACTAATCATTTCTCTCTAATTGATGCACTGAAAAATAACTTATTTTCTTTTTCAGAATAAGTTTTACATCGAAACCAAGCTTAACAGAGACTTAAAAGATGACCTTATAAAGCTGTTTACGGAACATGTTGCAGAAAAGCACATTTACAGCCTAATGCGTAAGTAATTAATCTTACGGGGATGACATAACAGTAGCAGTGTTTTGGGGTTTTTTTTTTTGAATCAAAGAGCATTGGCATCTAAACCCCAATGTTGATGTCTTCTGAATCTTGTAGTGATCATAAAGCCCACTTCTATACAGAGAGACACTGAGGAATTGAAAATGTGACATGAAGGTCACCCAGTGAGCTGGGAGCAGCCAGGCCATTGGACAGTGCCTTCATATCTGGCGTGATACTTGCTGCCTTTTTTTTTGCTCTGACATTGGGGGAAATATTAAGGAGCTCACCCGTAACTTTGTTACTGGTAATTCTAGAAGGAGTGTAATGTTAATATCTTTGAAATGGTAGCACAGTATCCTCTCAGTTTACTTATTTGTACTAAAAAAAAAGGTAGATGACAATTAAGCTTGTGAGAAAGTAAATCCTAAGTTAAATAAAGCATATGAGAATTAAACATATGTAAAGTACCTAGCACCTGTTACATGCTCAATAAGTATTTTCTTCCCTCTCTCAAGCTACTTCTCCCTCAAATTCCCATTTTCTTTTCCTTAAAAGGGGAGTTCAACTGGAAAATTTTACTTTTAAAGACTTTTCCTACAATGAATTTTAAGTGGAGAGGATTTTAGTGAAATGTTATACCTTCTTAACCTTACCTTTTGTTACTGAATGTGATTATTTTTCAGTTAATTCATCCCAAATTAATTTATGTACATTTTACGTATAACTTAACCTGTGAATTTATCATTTCCTTATAGCTATCAAATTTGACATAGGTGGTTATAGTTATGTAGAAGTTGTTTGCAAATGTATATATTTGACCACATAATGAATGTGTGATTGAACATAAAGAGTTAGTGGAAACAACACTTACTGAAAACCAAACGATCGGTCAAAAAGGAGGAGGAAGATGGATTAATAGAGATAGATAGGGTTTGGGGTACATGTTGAAATTAGAGAGAACCTTGAGTAGAATAGCCTCTAAAAACCTAAAATTTAGAATTTCAATTTTTAAACATGACATTTTAAAATATGATTTTTCTGCAATGCCTAGCATTGCAAATGTAATTCACGTTGCATGTTTGAAACTACAGAAATCATTGTTGGCCAAGTGAGATGGTGTTTCCATTTTTTAAAAGGTGGGGATAGAAGAAAACAACATATAATTTTACAAGCTGGCTTAGATGAAAATTATGCCAAGTTTCATGGGTATTTGGTTAGTAAATTACAGGTCTTTGAGAGATGAATTAAAAATGAGCCGTTCTGAGTCAGTAGTATCTGTCATATTCATTAAATGATGGAGTTCGTTTATATATGTTTTGTCTAGAGGAAGTATCTGTATCCATTTAACATATTTTAATAATATTTTTGTGTGACCATAGATAACCTAAAAGAAAACTGACTCTGTTGTCATGTTTAGTCAGGATCACATGGTTAGACAGTGTGATCTCTTGCCTTTACCTTTAGTAAGAAAAAGTACCTGCAGTTGTAGCATTTGGGAAAGTGAGTTTCTGACTCTGATCTCAGTTACTAGAATTACTAATAACATGTCTCAGAAAAATTCCAAGAGCCTCATATATGGGTGATTTGGGGGAAAGGGAAATGATTGAGGGAGTTAGAGAATATTTCATTCCCCAAATGTAAATCTTTTGAATCGTGACGTTAATGGGAAGTATTTATAGCTCACTCACTAAGTACCATGAATACTGTTGCTTTTAGAAAGCTTTACTTATTTTCAGAACCTCCATCAGTTGAATCATTTCCATTCATGTTTCAACAGATACGCACATATCTACTTGTTAGATTGAGCTCTACTGCACTGGATTAAAAAAAAAAATCTTTAGTGTACAACTACTTGGTTTGCCCTCTTGGGCTGTTCTTTTCTTGCCCTTGTTTATTACCCTTCAGTCTTTGGGAGAAATAGTGATAGAAAGTGAAACCTTGACAATCAATAAAGTGTTGTATCATTTTTATAACCCATTTCCTCTCTATTTCAGCTTTACTTTTAGAAGCCCAGTCAACACCATTTCAGGTCACACCTTCAACTATGGCAAATATTGTGAAAGGCCTGTACACTCTCAGACCAGGTAAACATTCATCATTTCTTTAGGGGTTGGACTTGTTTGTTTGTTTATGGCACTTCCAGCCCTATCTGTGAGAGGATAGTGTTTCTATGTGTTTTCTGAGGTCTAATGGTATTTGGATTTGTTATAGCAAAAAAATTGAGTATATACTCATCATTGTGAAATGTAAACTCAGGACCTCACTTGGAAATCTTTCTATGCTAGTGAAAACCAACTAGTTTGGGGAATACAAAAATAGTTTGTAGGAGACACTTTAGATAAAGTCGAATCTTATGTCTGGCATTAATCTCTTTTTTTGTTGTGAGGTTCTTCTTCACTTCTACCCCACGTTGCAAATATGCACGGGCGTACACATTCACAACTCCATCTTGTTAGGCCTATTATATAACTTACAAGGAATCTAGAAGTGTTGGTAAAGTTACAGTCATTTCATAAGGATAGTTTGAGGAGAAAGATAGTCAGAATAGCAGAACCAAAAATCAAAGATCACTGTATTCAAAGGCATGGTTTGTAAATTATCTTAATGTATCTGTCTTATAATAAAAACATTGTGGGACTTCCCTGGTGGTGCAATGGTTGGGAATCCGCCTGCCAGTGCAGGGGACACGGGTTTGAGCCCTGGTCCGGGAAGATTCCACATGCTGCAGAGCAACTGGGCCCTTGTGCCACAACTACTGAGCCTGCGTTCTAGAGCCTGCGAGCCACAACTACTGAGCCCTCATGCCACAATTACTGAAACCCATGCACCTAGAGCCTGTGCTCCGCAACAAGAGAGGCCACCGCAATGAGAAGCCCGCTCACTGCAATGAAGAGTAGCCCCTGCTCGACGCAACTAGAGAAAAGCCCGCACACAGCAGTGAAGACCCAACGCAGCCAAAAATAAATAAATTAAAAAAAAAAAAAAACCCATTGTGAATTTAAAGGACTCTCAAGATGCTTTTGTATGTATCTTTCTGTTTTTAACCCAGAGCCTCAAACTTAGCATAGTTGTCTAGCCAATTAAAAAATGTCCGTAGGAGAGAGATTGCAGAAGTTCAGGGTAGAAAATCATTTTTCAGTGTAGAAACTTAAGGTTTGCTTTTTTGACAGCAATTATCTTTTTATGAAATTCTTTTGTCATTTGAGGATTGAATGAAATAAAACGTGATCTAAAGAGCTTAACATAGTACCTGATAATGTAATGAGCATGCTAATATTAACTGTTGTTACTACTATTCAGTTGGGTCCAGTGGTTATTTTATTTTAGTTAATTGATGTCTGAATAGTTTACTTACTTAATTTAAAAGATATATCAGAATTTAACTTGCTAAAATGGAAACCAGTTTAAAACTGATACTAGGGGTAGACTGTGATACCCAGAAGTACCGTCTTTCTCAGGCTACTTTCAGCAGTTAGTGACTTCTAGAGTAGTCAAATGTAATGTTACTTAAATTTGGATCAGTTCTTGCTCTGTTCTTCATAATTTTTAGACAAATTATTCCTATAATTATTTATATAAAATAGCAAAAGTGTTGCATGTGTCCAATAAACTGATATATTTCTTTTTCTAGTTTCTTAGAATTTTGAATTTCATTTTACTAAATGTGATGAAAATAGCTCATGAGTTTTTCTTTTAGTGCTGGCTTATGAATGATTTTTTTCTTTTGGAAGACATCCAAATACAGTATGACAGATTTCTAAATTCTCCCTCCCAAGTGGGCAGCTTTATCAGCTCTGGCTTTTATCATAAGTAACAAAATTACAGAATAAAACTAGTCATTAAGGGTAGAAAAACTTATAGATGCTTCTTTATCTAAATGCTGTTTTTATCCAGGTTTGAGCTCTTGTAATAGGTTTCATACTACTTGTGAGGAGAATTCTGTATTTGAGAACTGTCCTTTTGAAAAGGTGAATTTTATCACAGACTAACCTTTTGCTGTCCTAGCTGTTTTCTGAGATACTATTAAACATACTTTGACGTTTACTTGTCTTGCCCGGGCCCAAAGCAGATTTATTCACCTGACAGATTATGGTTAAACTATTTTAAAAGTTGAATTTTAAATGTAAAAGTTTCTTTCATTGCAGTAGTTCTTAAGTGCTGATTTTTATATAATGAATGCATCTGAAACACCCAAAAAAGTTTGTTAAACTGTAGATTCCTGGGCCCTAATCCTTGGAGATTCTGATAACATCTATTATTTACATGTGTTTCTACCTAGTGTTTAGAAGCTCAGTCTAGGAATAGTTCCCATCATCCCATGCTGCACTTCTTCATTTAATACATGCACTTTTCATTGTTTCTTTATCTTTATTTTATGCCTGGTGTTCCATAAAATGTCAAACTGGTTTGACTCCTTGCCAACTCTGACTGATGGGTTAGTGGTTCCCCAGGGCACTGAGTTGAGACTCTTTCTAAAGCCATATTTGAACTGAGCTTGAAGGAGGGACACTATTGAGAACATTTTGACATGAATTTGTACAAAACGTGAGTGGATTGGCCTTGGTGGTGTTTGTGGTGTTGGGTTGTTTTTTTTCCCCCATCTCTAATTTAGCTATTCTTTTGGGCATTTTTTTTTTAACTTGCCAATGACCCAGCATTGCATAGCATTAAATGTGTTTTTTTCAGATTTAGAATTATTTACTTAGATTACAGTTTTTAAAATGAGCATGCTGGATTAAATAGAGCATTGACATTTTATGGGTTTTATTTATGGGTTTTATATATATACAGCCAAGATGTTTCCAAAAGATAAAATTTGAAAGGGCTCGATTAAAAGAATCCAAAAGGGCATAGAGATGGGCAGTATTTATATTTACTGCTCACTGAGTAGGGGAAGAGTATCTGATCTGTTAAAACGCTTTATAATAAAGATACGAATTTATCTTTGTCATGTCTGATGCACATATTTTCCTTAGACTTCTCTTTGTCTTTTTATTTTGATGAATAAATGTTTATTTTTCTGTAGGTTATTCTGTTGATCTTTTATCTTTTCCTTAATAATTTGATAACCATTTAATTCTGTTTTCTTTCACTGTTATATATGTTTAATTTGCTGTAATTTAATGTGAGTCAAAGTAGGTTTATATTTTAAAAGTACTTACCAGTTATCTCTCCCATCTCCCTCCGCATTTTTGAGGTACTTTTTTTATATGTCTGCTTACTACCACATGTACTATTCTATTTTTAGGCCAGTGTATTGTTTTAATTAACGCTTTATAGGGCTAAGTATTTCCACCAAATCCCTTCCCTCCAAGTCCCCTCCTGCTCAGAATTCTTTGGTTATTTCATTCATGTTTTCTTCCATATTTAGAATTTTTGATAAGTTTCCTTCAAAAATTCTCTAGGGCTTTTTGTTAATGTTGTTAAATCATAAAAAATATAAAAATATCCACTTTCTGTAAATTCTATTTAGAAAGGAAACTTAACCTCTTTATCAGAAGGGGTTGCACTAGTTTTTTTCCCCATTTTAAGTTTGGTTTAATACATAATCTTGTTCTTTGGGAAGAAAACTTTCCCTTTTCTACTTAATGTAATTTGTCTATACGATCTCCTTAATGAATCTTTTCCTTCCCTCGCAGAGTGGGTTCAGATGGCTCCGACTCTGTTTTCTAAATTTATTCCAAACATTCTCCCTCGTGCAGTGGAGTCTGAACTTTCTGAATATGCTGCTCAAGATCAGAAACTTCAAAGAGAACTTATACAGAATGGTTTTACAAGGCAAGTTTTCTTTTCCTTTTGTGACAAAGTATGTCCATTTCCTTTGGCTTGGCAGGGGAGGGATGCCAGCGTTCTTAGAATGGGAGATGGCTGTGCGAGAGTCAAGGTGGTGTTGCTGGGAGAGGTGGTGAGCTCCCTCTGTGGAAGTGCTGAAGCTGGGTTTTGATTTTATGGGAGCTGCTTCACTTAAGTGGAGTTTGAAGAAGGGATTTCTCATTGGGTGGGCAGTTAGGCTGGACAGCCTCCAAAGAGCTCTTCCAACTTTGATCTGCTTATACTAGTTTTGAATATTTGGAAAAACCTTGTAGAAATTTTATGATCAGTTATAATGTACATTTATGACTAAACTAGCAAATGATTTTATGACTAAACTAACAAATGATATTGTAACTAAACTGGTAAAGAGCCTTCAGATTCTGTTTTTCATATTTCCATTTTCCCCCTAAATTCTAGTTGTTTCTTCTTAAAAAGTAGGTTATCACTTAAATGTGTCCACAAAATTTGCCTCCCTCGATTTTTTATTTTTAAAAAAATTTTCTCCTGTTTATTTTTTATTTTTGGCTGCGTTGGGTCTTTGTTGCTGCGTGCAGGCTTTCTCTAGTTGTAGCAAGCGGGGGCTACTCTTTGTTGCGGAGTGCAGGCTTCTCATTGCAGTGGCTTCTCTTGTTGCGGAGCATGGGCTCTAGGCGCGCAGGCTTCAGTAGTTGTAGCATGTGGGCTCAGTATTTGTGGCGCACGGGCTTAGTTGCTCTACGGTATGTGAGATCTTCCTGGATCAGGGATCGAACCCATGTCCCCTGCATTGGCAGGCGGATTCTTAACCACTGTGCCACCAGGGAAGTCCAGCCTCCCTTGATTTTGCTATAAACACTTTGCTAATTTTTCTAAAATTTGCAATTCAGTATCACGGCTTTATCAAAGTGCATCTTTTCAACCAAAATTATGTAAAAATTTTGTGATTCCCTATGGGAAAGCACCCTGTTGTGTCACCAAATCATTAAAGGGTACAGTAGTACTTTTTTTTGTTTGTTTATTTTTGTTTTTTTAATATCTTTATTGGAATAAGTAGTACTTTATAGTTTCATAATCCTGGCCCTCTCCTTAGCACTTTTACGTATCTTCTCTTATTTGAATCCCTCGCCATTAAAGGAAGAAAGTTGTAGAAAGGAAGACACCTGGGTTCCTCACTGAGGCATAGTTGTGACCACAAGGAGTAGGTTGGGTATTGACTCACTTATCTGGCTGGGGCAGAGGGTGGACACTGTCTTTCATAGACTCTGAGGCCATGCTCATTCTCAGAATACCAGCCTTGATCAAGATCACTGTTCCTAAGTTTCTAATTTCAGCACAGGTTAGGAAAGAAAGCAGATAATTTGTTCTCTGTTGACCCATGGATTGGCATTTATTCCCTTTTTGTCCTGGTGGCATCTTTATTCATGTGGTAGAGGGAGCACTGAGTAATCCATGGGTCATTACTCCCCTCACTGGCAGCTCACACTGGAAAGGTTCAGTCAGCCATCACAGGGAAGCTGTGTAGACAGGCCTGCTAACCCTGCCTTTCCTATTTCAAGGAAAGGCCAGTGGGAGATTCTGCATGTAAACAGCTGACTTCTCTCCCTGATGTCCGGTGGTCAGGGGTCTCCTGACATCAATTGTAATATTTCTAACAATTATTTTCATACACTGAATGAGGCCACTTAATGCTATAGTAATTTTACTCGTTCATTTTTGAAGAGCTGATATATTTATTTATAGGGTTTTTTTTAAAAAAGGTATAAAAAGTACATACTGAGAAGTTTTATTCCCACCTGTCTCCTTGTCTCTCCCAGCTTTTAGGCAGCTGTTTTTATTAGTGTCTTATGATTCCCTCCAGTGCTTATTTTATATAGATATAATCGAATACAGTATATATTCTTATTTTTATTCCTTTCTTACACATTTCATTGTGTAGATGTACTATAACTTATTTAACCTGTCCCCCGTAGATGGCAACCTGAATTATTTCCAGTCTTCTGCTGTTACAGAGAGTGCTGCGTGTGTAACTTTGTACCTGTTGTCAGTACGTTTGGAGAATAACTCCCTTAAGTTAGATTGCAAGGTCAAGAGTAAATGCAGCGGTAATTTTGATTAAATTGGCAAATTGCCCCCCATAGGGGATTGTGCCATTTTGCATATCCACTAGCAAAGTTTAAAAGTGCCTGTTCTTCATGGCCTTGCCTAGAGTATGTTGTTACACTTTGAATTTTTGCCAATCTGGCAGGTGAAAAATAATTAGTCAGAGTTGGTTTCGTTTGCATTTCTCTAATTATATGAGTGAGGCTGAGCATATTTTCATATGTTTTATTTCTTTTCCTGTAAACTGTTTCTGGTTTTCTCATTTTTCTATTTGATGGTTCGTCTTCTTTTCCTGGTTTCTAGGAGCTCTTTCTATAGTGAGGAGATTGATTGTTTGCCCAAGATAAGAGTTATTTTTCTCAGTTTCTTTTGACTTCGCTTATGGCGGTTTTTTGTTTTATTTGAAGTCATGCAGACTTTTTTTACTTTATGTAGCTAACTTTATCAGGTTTTTTTCTGTGTGGCTTATGTATTTGGAATTATAGTTAGAAGTTTTTCCTTAGATGTTTTTAAATAAATGCAGAATACATTGAGTATACCTCTTATGTTTTCTCCTAGGCTCACCATAATTTTGAAGTCTTTTATGCTTTTTCTCATGTTTTATTTGAATGTTTGCTTTTAATTTTAGAGATGAGCTTACTGATGCCTTTAACAAATAAACAGCCTTCTGAAAACTTGTATTTCTGTGAAGCAGTGTAGGAAGATAGCTCTTGTAGATTTCTCTGAACATCTTGAATTCACCTTCCAGAAGAATGTGTGGAACTATTTAAACATATCCAGAGAGTTTTTTTTTTTTTTTTTTTTTTTTTGCGATACGTGGGCCTATCACTTGTTGTGGCCTCTCCCGTTGCAGAGCACAGGCTTCCGGATGCGCAGGCTCAGTGGCCATGGCTCACGGGCCCAGCCGCTCCGTGGCATGTGGGATCTTCCCAGACTGGGGCACGAACTCGTGTCCCCTGCATCGGCAGGCGGACTCTCAACCACTGCACCACCAGGGAAGCCCCAGAGATATTTTTGTAATCCTAATTTTGGAACTGGAATAAGAGAACAGGGTGCAGGACTGTTTGGTGTGTAGCTGCTTGGGATGACTGACTCCATAAATAGTCTCATTTAACATTGCCTTTGAAGGACTAGCCTAGCACTGTTCTGACAAGGCCAAGTTGGTCATATTCAGGGAAACGCCTTGGACTTTTGGTGTAAATATGAACTTTTGTTTCTCTTAGTGGAATTCTTTCATATGAAATTTAAATGCTAGTATTCCAAAACTTGATAAAATTAAAATGTTTTATTTTACAAACTGAATTGAGCCATTTCTAGAATTAAGCTAACAAATTATTATACATTTACTATGAGGATTAAAGGCTGCCTCGTGACTTATTCTGATGGGTGCTTTGCACAGAGTAGGCCCTGCTTTACCTGACATTCTGGACTCATGCTGGACTGGCTCAGACTGGTCAGAAAGGGTGTGCCTGCACCATATACTTAGCAACTGAAGACAGTTTGCCTGTGCTTCCAGCACTTGTGTATGGACCTTCCATATTCTGCCCTGCCAAACTTGATGCTGCCTTTGACCATTATTTGGCTAGGATTGTTTTGGAAGAAATGATGTCCACTGATGCAAAAATATAGTCTAAGCTATCTAACAAAAATTCTGTTACTGGCTATCCTGATATGAGCAGTCATTTTATGGTTTGTATCTAGCCAATCACATGGTTCCTGTTCAGCTTTGCAAACTATTTTTTTATTTAAGGCTGTGTTCCATTTATGTGATACAGGGAGTAAGCAGCGCACAGCTTTAATGTGGATGGCACAGAGAAAGTCTTTGAAATGTTTTGAAATAATATGTGAATATTATCAAATATATCCTCTTTTGCAGTTAATGGACAGATTCTCGTTTGGGCTGGAGTTTATGTGAAACATCTTTAGGTTCATGGAAATATAGTGTGGAGTTATTTCAAAGCTAGAAGTAACGTACAAGCTAAGAGCAATATTTTCTTTTTATGTATTACCTGCATAATTGAATTGCTTATTGGGGGAAGGGCAGGTTGGTGTTTGTTGTCAAAGATTACATTATGGAAGATAAGCTCGTTTGGGAACGTCTAGCATGCAGTCTCTCAGATGGAGCATCCTCATTCAGACCAGCCTATGGGCCTCTTCAGAGGGTCTACCAGATAGCTTTTAAAGGCAAGTAAAATGTTCTTGCTGAGTGATTGTTACCTGGATTTCTGGAACAAAATAGAACCTTGTTAGGAGTATTATTGGTCTTTTAGCTGAGAGGGTCACTCCTAGCTGAGAGGATTGGGGCTTTTTCATTTAGTAGCAGGGGTCTGGTTTTGAGGGCAGCTTATAGCTTTCTAGACTTGTAACATTATTAGGTAATGTCTCTGGCAGCCTCTCGCATGCATACACCACACTTACATTCTTTGTGCCTTCTGTTGTTTTCACATCTGCATTTTTCTCCTGTTATTTTTGCATGTTCCATTTTTAAAAAAATTTTGGGGGGTGGGAATGAAGGCTGTCTGTAGAAGTTGAGGTTCCAGATACAAGGTCCATCCTGTATCTTCCTTTTTGCTCAGCATTAACTTACTTGTTTCAGAATATTTGGTGAATGCTACTGTGATGATGCTAGTGTAAGACTCTCAGCAGGCTTTGGCCAGATACTGTGTTAACAATAGAGGTGTTTAAAAGCAGTATTAAGGCGGATCTGTTTAGGGCTCTTTAGGCTGTCTAAAGCTAGTTTGTGCTAAGTTTTCCTCCAAATGCTCAGCCTAGAGAAGAACCCTGCAGAGACCCTTTGGTGTGTTCTCTTCCTGCCGGTCCTTAAGACTCCTCACCCAGCTCAGCAAGAGGTTTCTGTCCTGGTCTTGAGTGTAACCAGAGAAAGAAAGTGGGAAACTTTGGTAATCTGGAGGATTACACAAAAGCATGAAATAATTACCTGGGCTGCATTTTAATCCATCTGTAGAGGCTGTTTATGAATTATTCACTTATTAATTCAGCAGATATTTTGTATTTTCTATTATGTGCTAGATGCTGCTCTAGGTACTGGGTGAGCAAGACAGGCAGAGTTCCTGTTTTTATGGAGCTTATGCTCTGCTGTTGGGAGTTAAGTAACAAACGTGTAAACAGATTATTTCAAGTAATAATAAGTGCTAGGCAGAAAATGAAACAGATTATGGGATAGAGAGTGAGTGACCAAGGCATGCATGAGGGGCTGTTCCAGCTAACTTGGTGATGTAATGCCCCTAAGGAGGAGAATTCCAGCTAAACGTAAGGAGATAGCCATGTGGCTAACTCAGGGGAAGAGTGTTGCAGGCAGAGAAAGTAGTAAGTGCAGAAGTGCTAACATGTCCAAGGGACAGAAAGAGAGCCAGAGTGGCTGAAGTATAATGAACAGGGGTAGAAAATGAGCTTGAAGAGGTAGGCAGGAGCCATATCTCACAGGACTGGGAAAATGATTTTTTATATATATAAATTTATTTTATTTATTTATTTATTTCTGCCTGCATTGGGTCTTCGTTACTGCGTGTGGGCTTTCTCTAGTTGCGGCGAGCGGGGGCTACTCTTCGTTGAGGTGCGTGGGCTTCTCCTTGCAGTGGCTTCTCTTGTTGCGGAACACGGGCTCTAGGTACGCGGGCTTCAGTAGTTGTGTCTCACAGGCTCTAGAGCGCAGGCTCAGTAGTTGTGGCGCACGGGCTTAGCTGCTCCGCGGCATGGGGGATCTTCCCGGACCAGGGCTCGAACCCGTGTCCCTTGCATTGGCAGGCGGATTCTTAACCACTGCGCCACCAGGGAAGCCCTGGGAAAATGCATTTGAATTGATTTTCTTTAACTGTGATGGAAAGCCACTGAAGGGCTTTAATCAGGGGCATGAAATAATCTTATGTATGCTTTTACATAAGATTGCTCTGGCTCTTGTCTGGACTAATACTAAGACTCTTGCAGTGGTGTAGGGGAGAGATGATAGTGGTTTGGATTGGGATTGTAGCCATGGGGCTGAGGAGTGGTTGGTTTTGGATTATGTGCTGGGACAGAATGCTCCAGAGTGAGGGAAAGAGAGGAATCAAGGATGAGCTAGGATTTTGGCCTGAGTAATTGGACGGGTGGTGGTGTGATTTATTGAAGAAGTCTGAGGAAAGAGTGGGGATGGAGTGCATTCTGGCCGTGGTAAATTTGCAGTAGATGGAAGTCGTCCAAGTGACAGTGGCTGTGAGACAGTTGGACCTACAAGCCAAAGTGTCAGGAGGAAATCAGAACTGGTGATAGAAATCTGGGAGCCATTGGCATATGGATCGTATTTCAAGTCACAGGACTGGTGTGACTGCTGTCCTAGACGAAGGAGAATTTTACATGGTGAAGAAAAAGTGGCCAAGGACGGAGTGTCGGGCAGAGCTCGGAGTGTTTCAGGAAGGAAGAGGTCAACTGTGTAGATGTTGCTAAGAGACCGGGAAAGAAAAAGCTAGTGGATTGGTTATTATTACTCATTACTTAAGCATTTTAGTCATTTGTCTGAGAAACAAAAATAGGATTTACAGATAGCATAGGACTTAATCAGACCTCTATTTTATTATCTCTAAAGTGGAACTAGAAATTCTGTGGGTGTTTAAGATGAGCTGGTTATTCTCTGTAAAGGTTCACGTTCTTCTGTCTGCAAGAAGGATATTCATGTCCATTAAGATTCTGAGATTTTTCAGAAGCTTTAAGCAGTTTCTGGTCCGTAATACGGCTTTTAGCGGAAGATTTTGAATTTTTCTATTCCATATTTGAAATTTGCCCTGTTATATGCAGGTCACCAGGGATGTCGATCGTAGAGCCCAGGTTTGTCTTCAAAGATGTTTTAGTCAATTGATTTCTAGGACCCAGGGTAAACCATCTTTATAGATAGTCCTTCCTTTATTTAATAGCTTTCTATATTTAAAAGATAGCACCTTTTAGCTAAGAATATTCAGGTTATAAATGACTCAGCTACTGTTGTAAGTTTAATGTCTGTTTTAAAATAGGTTGTTAGCATTGAAATACCTGCTCTACTTCCATTGTCAATTATGCCAATTCATTTCTCCTGCTTTGTTGTGTGAAGCTATCAGTCAGTTCTGTTGACTCCCTCTTCTTTTTTTTAATCCCCAGAGGTGACCAGTCCCGGAAGAGAGCTGGGGATGAGTTGGCTTATAGTAAGTAATGATGTTCCTTACCATCCTTGATGGTTTTGTGATGTAAGGCAGCCACTGGTTATAATGATATCCAGTGTTCTTGATGGTGGTCTCCAAGGGCACTGTGTGCAGTCAGGGTCAGACTGTTCTGTAAGCTGTGGCAGCTCTGAAGCCCAGTCGCTGGTGGCAGTTTTCAGGCAGTTGTCAGGAGGCTGCCAGTTCTTTAGTCTCCACTAGAATGAGATAAAGGGCCCAGACTCAGCTCCTGATGATTTGGTCCCCTTTCACTTCATTCAAAACCACATGGTTTTGAGGTTTTCTCTGGTCTCCTTTTGGGGGATTGGGAGAGGGGTGAGAAATACGTGGCAAATGAACAGATTCCTACCATTATCACATGCTGTCGGCTGTTGATACTTTAACTCTTCTGATGTTTTTTTCAGACAGCTCATCAGCATGTGCAAGTTCCAGAGGGTACAGATAGTGAATGTATTGAATGTACTTTCCTTCCTGAAAAGAGGACACACTGGAGCTGCAGAGACTGTATTCAGAGCGCAGCGGGGTCCTGCAGACACTCAGGAGCTCTGTCACCAAGCTGTTCTTGGAAAAGGATGTTGGAGTTCTTACTTTGGTTTGTAATTTTAAAAAACAAAAAACTAACAAAAAACAAAACAGTTGCTGCTAGACTTGGGGATGATTTTGAAATGGGACAATCTTCTAATGACTTTATCTACAGATTCCGTGAGGAACAAGCGTCATGAAGAGTGACCATTGCTAAGTGAGATCCAGCAGCCAAAGTCAGCAGCTTCCTCCAAAAATATAAGAGCAGAAGAATCTTTTTTATTTTTTTTTAAAGCACTTGTTCTGTTCATTTGCGGACTTGGCACTTCGGCATATTGGTTTCATACAGAAAGATACCTTTTGCTTTAAAATCAAGCAGATCATTACAATACAGTATTTTTCACCCCTAACCAAAACAAACCCCTTTAAAAGAGTTGGCCTTTGTTTAGCATTAGAAAGTCTTCTTACAGGAAGATGCTAACTCTGCTTCCAATATAACTTCTCCCCCCCACCCCCGCCCGCACCATCAGTTCACAACTTTTCTACTCTGTGCCTTCAGCTTTGTGCACTTTGCAGCTCTGTGACCATGTTGTCAAACTCACAAATGCTTCCTGAAAAAGTTGATGGTATCACAGACTAACTTGCCGAGATGTCAGGTGTGACTTCATAGCAGGATGCTAAATAAGTGGGAAAATAGAAACATGTTGCACGTTGGTCAGATTTCCTCCTGCCTCACCGTGGCTTGTTCATGTTAATGTTGGGGACCAACTCTCGTAGACCATTTCCATTCCCTCCGTCACTTAACATGCTCTCACCGACTGCTGGAGTGTTGGCATTACGCTAGTTTAGGGCTGGCTGGTACTTTAGCACTAAAGCTCCCTTTTTAATATTGTTGAGAATTACCCAGTGGTAAAAGCTGATTCCTGTGATGCTCTACGAAGCAGATACAGTAATTAAATTCACACACAGTCAGTGGTGTGGGATTCCTGATCGATTTCATTTTTATGGGTGAGATAAATACTTAAAAAAAGTTTGCAGGGGCTTCCCTGGTGGCACAGTGGTTGAGAGTCCGCCTGCCGATGCAGGGGACACGGGTTCAGGCCCCGGTCTGGGAGGATCCCACATGCTGCAGAGCGGCTGGGCCCGTGAGCCATGGCCACTGAGCCTGCGCGTCCAGAGCGTGTGCTCCGCAACGGGAGAGGCCACAACAGTGAGAGGCCCGCGTACCGCAAAAAAAAAAAAAAAAAAAAAAAAAGCATTAAAAAGTTTGCAGTCTGCATCTTTTAAAACATCATATTCGAGTATAATAGAGAAAAAGTAGCACTGCTGTTTCAAGGCCCCCTTCCGGCTGTGGCCAAGCTATATTTTCTGTTTCCATACACCCACAGTGCTACTTAGTTCCTTGTAAAAGACTCTGAAGCTTATTCCAAGTTGTTTTTGAAAGGCAAAGTAAAATAGAAAGATGCGGCAAGGGAAAAACAGTTTTGCTTAAATCTAAATTGAGCATGTGCTTGACTCTCTTTGGCTGTGTCAGCTATGTTAGACTAATATTTACGTCTTCAGAGGACTAGGGGCAAAAAAAGGCACATCAGGGGTACCGACCATCACGCTTCTGATTTTCGGGTTGTTCGTAGAGTTGTCTCTGCCAATTCACTTGGTCCTTTTTTGGGGGAGCAGGCTGGGGGGCGAGTTTGAAGTGTTAGGAGCAATTCAGTCATCTAATAGAAGAAGTCCTCTGTTTGTAACATGAGTATTCAGAGAAGTAAAAGTAAGGTCATCAGATTTATTTTTTTAAGTACTTATCAACCAGGGTTGGTGGATTTTGAGGAGGGCTTTGAATTGGGCTCATTTCACTCTGTGAGCATCTTGGGTTATATTGAGAAACACTGAATTACTATAAGAATATATACAGGCTCTCACTGTGCCCTGTACAGTTTGACTTGCTACACCAGTAACATTCTGATATCAAGGAAGAATTCAGTTTTATCAAGAAGTTCAAATTTTACTTTACTCAATGGAATGCTTGCTGCAGGCTTATAAATAACACCTGCAACTGAACTCTTGAGCGGTTTTAATAATATTTTTGAAAGGAGTGAAATTGGAATGTTTCTTTAAATGTGGATGAATTTTTCAGTATCCTAGTAATATACCCAAATGCTTTTTCCGGGAAGGGAGTATTCTTTGGCCAACAACGGAACTTTCCCTCTAAAAGCATTGTATTAGGATGTGGATAGGCATTAAAATCTTTGGATGCTTTTTGCATTATTAAGTTAATGGAGAAATATTTTATATTGTCTTTTTATTATTACATATGTGTTAACAAAGTGGGCAGAGTAAAGTTTGCAGAAGTTAGTTTCTCTGTACATTTTTGCACAGTGGCTGCAGCTTGCTGTGGGTGAGGGCTTAGTGGCACAAAGCTGTGATTGGAAGGCACTGTAGAAAGAATATACACATTCTCCCAGTGCATTCGACCTGCTTCTTACTCATTTTGGCCCCTTGAGGTACATTGCAGTATGAAGAAACTATTCCTTTAAGTCATTGTTGACCTTGCTTATGTAATTGGGATTCTTAACGAAAGTCTTAGTTTGCAACATGAGGGGAATGAGATTTGCCTCCATTTTGTATTGACTAAGCACTGTTTGCCTAAAAGTATTTTCTTCTTGTGTTTACTTGTATTCTTCTTGCCAGTACAGTATATAGTTTCTGCACTCCAGTTAAACACTGGCTTTTTGTGGGGTCCAAATCATCGAAGGCAGAAAATTGTAAAGCAGGTTGATTGTCTCATGAGTCAACACATGCAGTTGGTTTGGCCATACTGACTAGTGTGTGTGTGTGCAGCCTGAAACCAGACGCTCCAAAGAAAGCCAATTCACTCACCTTGGAATGATGACACGTAACATCAGTACATGATCGTCGTTTTGAGAGACGGTGCTTATTTTAAAGGTTGGCGTTAAGCTTCAGTAACAGTGTCATCTCATATCCTCTGTTGTCACAGCTGCACCCTAACCCAACTGCTTTGTTTTCTGTGGGGCAGAGAGCGAAACCTGGTGTTGTGATTCTTAATCTACTAGTTCTTAGGTAGAGTTAGTGAGAAGAAACAAAAACCTGGGTGCATGAGTTGTGCATTATTAAATTTTGTGGAAAAGTTACTTTTTTTTCCTGTCCCTTTTGCAAGTTTGAGGAGGTTCCCCTCCCTTTCTTTGGGGCATGGGATGAAAGCCAATTTGTGAGTAAGTGAGATTGCGGAAGACTGGATGCCCCGTGGTTGTTAACACCGCACGTGCATCTCCAGCACTACAGCCCCATAAAGCTGTCACTCCCCGTGCTACATGCCATGCTTTCTGTCAGGCTGCAAATTTGCACACATAAAGAATTCCTCAGGAAGAGTTTGCACATGCATCACCTCACAATATTCTGTACTGACCGAACAAGGGATTTGAAAGTTTTTCAGCACAAAAGGAGAACTTCAGAGTGGTGGTCTGTGCACATGTAACTAGCAAAGGTAATGGTGATCTGACAAACACGATTGGTTTCTGGAGTGAACCAGAAGGTTGAACCAGATTGGTTAGAAAGTGAACAGGAGCGCTTGTATCATAGTATTTAAATAAGCCTGTTTAATCTCCCAGGGTAGCCCTTCCAGATTTTGTCATCTTCTCTTTGAGACTAGCTCTGTTTTCTTTTATGTTTCTTCTGTTTTATTGCAGTTTATTATTTCCATGATTATTATGCAAGAGGCATTGCCCTTGAGCGAAAATTCAATTGTCTAAATAAAGCAGCTATTATTAGATAACATTGTTTTATGAATATACACTAATCTGAGATATTAAAAAAACTTTACAATTAAAAAGCAAAACAGAACCTCTACATGAGCTATCCAGTCATTGTTTCGATGTTTTGGGTTTTTCTTTCTTTTTTTTTTTTTTTTTTTATGGTGTCTCTTTGAGCTTCAGAGTATTATGTTTACTTTAACCCAGGTTTAGGCCTCTTAAGGAGACTTGAAAATTTAAGATCGGAGTATGAATCCCTTGACTGACACCTAGAAGAGGTTTATAAGGACCTTTTTGGTTGTGATTGCTGTTTTCAATAAGATTGCATAAGTTGAAGTTCATGTTTATCAGAAGTTAAAATAGAGGTCATAGGAGTTTGTGGAGAAATGGCTTTCCTGTTATTTTCATTACCTTGTTGAAATTTGCCCGTTTCTGGCCACCAGGATATATGAAAGGACCCTTGTTCTTTCCAAAGGAAAGGATTGCTCTTCTGTCCCCACTGTTTATTAACCAAGTCATTGACACTTTGCCACCTCCACTGGCCAAGACCCTATTTTGAACCTCTTTCCAGAGCTAAGTGGCACAAGTACATATACTGTTTCTACTTATGTTGGTGGAGTGGCTGTGGGAGAATTAAAGAAAATGCTAGTCAGAGGTGCATTCTTCTAGGACCCTAGTATATATTGTACCCCTGCTGATTGGAAATTATCTTCATTTCTGGTTGGATTGCATTGTTTAGAAATGCAATGTTAATGGCTTACAATTCTGGAAAATTTATGGTGTGGCTCTGGGGTGAATTCTGTGGTTTGAAAAAAATATATATTTTGTATTGATTCTCACATGTCATTTCAATGTTATGACCATGTACTAAATGCAGTAAGACTGGATATTTTCTTAGAAGGGTATGTTTTGTTAAACAGATGGCAATTGAATTGCTCTCATTAGTCCTGTTTGTCAATATTACAGCTGTGCAATTCAGACGTGATGTGGGGAGCTGTGGCCGGAGACAGGAATGCTTAAGAATAAACGGGAGGCCAAATGCAGACAAGAGGCTTTTGCCACCCACCAGCATAGCCAGAGCAAGGATGAAGCAATGAAGTCTAGTCTCTGGTGGTCCTTGTTTGTCGGAAAGCATAGTGGAGCTTAGAACAGGGTGTTCTGTACGTCAACTCTATTATTAATCCAAGAAAAACAAAGTGGTGGATGAAACTCCTACTGACCGGGGATTCAAAGCCACTGACTTTGGCTCTGACCTTTAACTCTTGATGGATTTTGGATCACTCCTTCTGTATTAGGGTGCATACCATCACTCTAAAACATTGTGGTTAATGAAATAAATCTTGTACAGATGTCCTTGGCCTTGTTATGTTGCTACCTGGTTTATTAGAACTTTGTTTTAATATAGAATATATGGTTTTGCTTACAGTACATTCATGATGCCTCATAAACGATAATGACACTCAGTATTCTACCACGGTCATTTAGCCCTCAGGATGAGTGTCCATCTTCACCTCTGTACCAGTGATAAAAAAAACTCTGTGTGTGTGTGTGTGTGTGTGTGTGTGGTGATGATGATGATCAATGATGACCAAATTGGATTTATCTCAGGAATGCAGATTTGTTAATGTTAGGAAATCAATTAATATGACTCATCTATTAACAGATTAATGTTGTATGATCAGATTATCTATGAAAATCCAAAATATCTACAAGGCAAATTAGAAGACTTATGAGTTTATCAAGGTTGCTGGAACAAAATCAATATCCAAATGTTAATTACATTTTCATGCAGCAGCCACAAGTAGCAATGGCTTTACATACTTTAAATGTTATTAAATAGAATTTACAGTAGGAACGAAAAAGTCATAAAGTACCTAAAAATCTTAATAAAATGTATATAAGCCTTTTAATGAGAAAATGATAATTTTTAAAAAGCACCTTTGTTGACCTAAATAAATGGGGAGACTGTGATGGGTAAGAAGATCATCTAGGTCTCAACTCTTTCTCCAAATTTTTTAATAGATTAAAGTAATTCCAGCAAAAAATCCCAATGGTACTTGACAAACTGATCCTAACATATAAATGGAAGAGTAAAGGACCAAGGATATCCAAGATATTCCTAAAAAAGGTGAAGTGTGAGGGGAGCTAGCACTACCAGAGTATAAAATTTACTGTAAAATACTGTGAGTGATTAAAACACTGTGGAGTTGGCACAGAGGTTGTAAGTAGATGAATGGACAGGAATAAAGAGCTCGGGAACTGACCCACTCACGTGCAAGAACCTAATTTTTTTAAAGGTAGTCATTGCAGAGCAGTGGGGAGGAGGATGGATTATTTAATAAATGGGGCTTCAGTAATTCTTCACAAAGGAAAAAAATGAATTGGACTTCAGCCTTGCACCAGGCACAAAAGTCAGTCCCCAAGTGGATTAAAGATTTACTGGATTAAAGTTAAAACTATAAAACTTAGAAGATGATACAGAAGAATATTTTTATGACTTTGGGGAAGGGAGGATAGAAAGTGCAAACCATGAGTTAAAAGATAAATAATTTAGCTGCATTGATAGTAAGTACTTTTGTTTACCAAACATGCCACATAGTGAAAAAATAAGCCCAAACTGGAATAAGATACAGATAATCACAATGTATACATAACTATTAAAAAGCACCAGCATGCAAATCAGTAACAGAGCAAGAACTCAGGAGAGAAGCAGGCAGAAAAAACACAAGTAGGCATATCACAGAAGAAGAAACAGAAATGGCCCATAAACATGAAAAGATGTCCAACCTTATTAGTAAACAGGAAACGCACATTGAAACCATAAATGTAATACCATTTCCTAGTCACCAAATTGGCAACAGTTAAGTCAGAAAAGTGGGGAGGGATAAACTAGGAGTTTGGGATTAGCAGATACAAACTACTATATATAAAATAGATAAACAACAAGGTCCTACTGTGTGGCACAGGGAACTATATTCATTATCCTATAATAAACCATAATGGAAAAGAACATGAACAAGTGTGTGTATATATATATATATATATATATATATATATATCTGAATCACTTTGCTATACATCAGAAGTAATGCAACACTGAAAATCAAGTACAATAAAAAAATAAACGGGGGGAAAAGTCAGAAAATACCAAAAAATGGAGAGATTATGACAACAGGAACTTTCATCTGCTACTCTTGGTGTAAGTCAGTACTACCACTTTGGAAAACAGCATTAGCTAGTGAAGTTGAACAGGTGTATCTTATAGCTCAGGATTTCTGCTCTTAGAGAAACTCATGTCAGGTGTATATACCCAGGAAACATGCCCAGGAATGGTCACAACAGCATTATTTGCAATAACCAAAAAGGAGGGAAAGAGAGAGCCAGCTGTCCCTCTACAGTGAAATGAATAGATGAAGTATATGTGTGCAGTGGGATTCTGTGGAACCCTAAGTGCAGCGCAGAGCTTTGTGCATCAGCAGTGGGTGAGTCTCAGAAATCATGTTGAGTTAAAAAGAAGCAAGTCGGAAGAGTCCAGTCAGCCTATATTGTTTAAGGATTCGTAAGTAGTAAAACTGTAGAGAAAAGAAAGAATTATTAACATTCAAGATCATGGTTTCCTTGGGGGTGGGGTAGAGGGGAGTGAGAATGGAGAGGAACATGGGCTTATAAGCATTTGAGAATAGGGACATTTTGACCATTGTAAACATGTCAGTTTTTGAGTTAATATCTAAATTCAGCACAAAGCCAATCCAAATGCCAAAAGTATTTTAAATACAAATTAAAAATTCATTTGGAAGTATAAGCTGATGAGAAAATAAAGTTCATCGAAAGGGGGGGAAGAAGAGGAACTTGCTGTACCAAGAAAACATTTTTTAAATTACAATTTTTACACTGGTATAAAAATAGACAAATTAATAGAAGATGGTTTAAAATAGAAAGACTCAGATGCTTTTAAGAATTTTTAGTACGTTAACGGTGGCTTTTTGAAATGATTCTGATCATGATGGATTATTCCGTAAAAGGTGCTGATATAACTGGAGAAAATTCACACCATTTGCCAAAAAGAAATTGCAGGTGGACTAAAAATGGAAACATAAGTTATAAAAACTAGACGATGATGCAGTTTATATTTTCTTGAGGTGGGAGAAGTTTGTTCTAAGAATGTAAGCAATGGTCTGAAAACAGAACCCTGTGTAGACCACTCACCTGACTGTACTCTGTAGAGCACCACCCCCAGTATTTGTATATACATATATATTTTTAAATTAATGTCTGTGCACTATACTAATACATGTAAGACAAAAAATAGAAAAGAAAAAAGATGAGGTGAAAATGTTTTAAAATATTTTTTTGTGTGTATTGTGGTAATAAAAAACAACCTTTTACTTTTTTTGAAAAGTTTAGTGAGAGCCATATGATTAAAAATGCTTCATTATTTTTGAAACTCCTAGTTTTAACCCTTAATGATAAAAACCACTTAATGTCTGATTCTAAGGTAAGTTTATTTTAATGCTAGTTTTTAATGGCTATTGTAGCTGAAAAGGCCACCTCATTAAGATCTGTGGGTCCAGATGCCTCTGCTTTGTGAAAAGCAGTACTCAGTTTTCAGTTCCATCTACTAGTCTTAAAAAAAGTGTTTGTTGAAATCTTTATAATAAATTTCCGTCTTTCTCACTGTCACTAACTTGTTCTGGCTCAGTAATTACAAGTGTGGTATTTTTATTGTTAACAAATGGGTTCAAAACCTACTGAAACTCACTTTTGAATTTTAGTTCCCAAGTTCATGTGTGCACTTATGAGAGTTTTTATAGGTGACAGTTTTTGGTAACACATTTTCATAAAGCTGGAGACATGTCTAGCCATTTTCAAGGTGCTCTTAACATGAATTTCTTTAGGAAAAATAGCAGCTTTCTTACTCATAGTTAGTATATCATCTTTACCTTGAAGGGTCAGATAAAGTCTGTTTTTTTGTTTGTTTGTTTTTTAAAGTCTGGGTGTTATTTTTCGTAAGTTTATTTTATTTATTTATTTTTGGCCGTGTTGGGTCTTCGTTGTTGCTCACAGGCCTTCTCTAGTTGCGGAGCGGTGGCTTCTCGTTGCAGAGCACGGGCTCTAGGCGTGCGGGCTCTAGAGCACAGGCCCAGTAGTTGTGGTGCACATGGGCTTAGTTGCTCCACGGCATGTGGGATCTTCCCAGACCAGGAATGGAACCTGTGTCCCCTGCGTTGGCAGGCGGATTCTTAACCACTGCGCCACCAGGGAAGCCCTTTTGTTCGTTTTTTAAATACCTTCTTGATTGCATATTACTGACAGGGACTTGTCACCTCAAGAAAGGTTGGCAAATTGCAGATGTTTGTGTTTTTATCAAAAAAAATATAACAATATTGACAATACTCTTTTAAATGTTGCTATAACCAACAAACCTCTTTTGGGATTTAAATTTCTCCATCTCATAAAATGTTGTAAAGACACTCTTATGTGAGATAATAAAATCTAAGTCCGGTTGCCTTGTGGGAGCGAGCACACAGGCTACAATTTTCTGGAAGAGAATGACGTCATTGTCAGTCCTCCGCATTGTGGAGTCCCACCACTCCTTTCAGGATACCTTGCTTTTTTTTTAAACCAACCATGGGGAAATGGGGGAATAGAATAGAATGGGGGAAATAGAAAATCCTTTAGAAAATGGCAGTAATAATTGCTATAGACAAGATCTGCTGATGGATGCTAAGTTAGTGGATGGACGTTAGTTTAAGGAGAAATAGGATAGTAGCATATGTTCAAAGTTACCCCACCCCCCAAATGTTTGTTAGTTACATTTTAACACATGTATACAAATTCTTTGATATTCCTGCCTTCAGGAGATGGAGCTTAATTACCCTTCCCCTGGGTGTGGGCTGGACTCAGTGACTGGCTTCTGAGTATGGAAAAGAGGAAATACTACCTTCATCACAGAGACACCTGGGGGCAGCCCCATGACCAAGTGGTCACGGTTCACATCCCAGCGGTGAGTCATGTTGGTATCCTACCCCCTGATACGATGCCCTGAGCAGGACACTTCACCTCTGTGGTATTTTCTCCCAAATCCGTAACCTCAGTCTACACATGAGAAAAGTCAGACAAATCCAAATGGGGGACTTTCTCCAGGACACCTGACTGCTCCTCTTCAAAGGTGTCAAGGTCATGAAAAACCAGGGGAGACCAAAAAGCTGTCACAGGTGAAGGTAACTAGAGTCGTAGTGACTAAACACCATGTGGGATCCTGGGATCAAAAAAGGATGTGAGGGCTTCCCTGATGGCGCAGTGGTTGACAGTCCGCCTGCCGATGCAGGGGACACGGGTTCGTGCCCCGGTCCGGGAAGATCCCACATGCCGCAGAGCGGCTGGGACCCGTGAGCCATGGCTGCTGAGCCTGCGCATCTGGAGCCTGTGCTCCGCAGCGGGAGAGGCCACAACAGTGAGAGGCCCGCGTACTGGGAAAAAAAAAAAGATGTGAGTGGAGAAACTGGAGAAATTCAGATAAAATCTGTGGCTTGGTTAATGGCGTTGCACCGATGATGATTTCTCAGTTTTGATAAGTGTACCTTGGTTATGTGAGGTTTTAACCCTAGGGGAAGCTGGGGGAAGGATTTATAGAAACGCTGTACTGTCTTTGCAACTCTTGCATATGTAAATCTAAAACTTTCCCCAAGAGAGTTGGTTTTTTTTTTTTAATCCCATGGGTTTCTCAGAGAATTATAAGGGGGCATGAAATAATAGTTCTTGCAGGAATCTGAGCTTCTAATTCCTCTTTTAGAAGCCGTACAGGGAGCCACAGTAATTCCAATGGGCACGTGGCTATTGGGGCTGGTGGCTCATTTCTAAGCTCTGTCATCAAAAGTCTGTTTTGAGATGAGTCAAAGTGTTCATCTTCAAATTGAAAGGTCTGAGCTCCACAAGCTGTCGTGTGAATCACTTGTGTTTTGTTCATAGCATCCTCTTGCTGTCCTTGATGGTACATGTTGGCTTCCAGTCAGGGTTAGAGAATTGGGTTGACATTGGTATCACTGGCTCGACTTTGGAGAAAATGTCATTGCAACCCATCAGAGGAAGTTTTGATGGAGGGGCAGTTGACATCCTGGACGCCCGGTCTCCGAGTTGGAGGTCGTCCCCGGGCACTGAAGGGGCCCCCTCTCTTCTGAGTTCCTCACACTGTCTGCTCTCAGGCTTTCCAAGGAAAACCTGGTTAGAGTCAGACCCTCCCAAGTTCCCGCAGACCTGGAGTTCTCGAGTCTACCGAAAATCATGCTAAATCAAGTGTGAAGTGGGGAATTACTTCAGAACTACAAGTACAGCAAGAAGATTAAAGGCACCAGACCCGTCTGCTAATATAGGAAAGGAGATCAAAGAGAAGAAAGCAGGCATTGAAAGGGCTTCCCGCTGTGGGGTGCCATCTTACCGGAGGTACGAGGGGGCCTTGGAAAGAGAAATGGGAAAATTCAGGTGCAAGGCAGGTGCTCTGGGGAGGGTTGATGTAAAAGCATTTTTAGGGCCCAAGACTGCCAGTCGCATTAGGCCATCTCGGGCCCGGGACCAGGGTGAGCTCTCGTGGGCAAGAGACATGGGAGACCCGGAGACACAGACTGACTAGAGGGCAAGTGTAGACATGGACCAGGACTCCTGAGAGGCCGTGTGGTGCAGTAGAGACGACGTAAGCTCTGGACTCAGGTGCGTTTAGGGTCAGTAGCTCCCCGTCCTTCATGTTGTGTGTCCCCATGCAGGTCACTTCAGCTCTCTGAGCCTCAGTTTCCTCTACTGTAAAACCAAAGTGCTCTCACCTTCCCTTTTTCCATGGCTTCGATGTTTCTCATCCTCAGGTCTCAGAATAACAACTTCCACTACTGTTACTGCTTCCACTGGTACATTGACCCAGTCTTCACTGCATGCCTGGCACTGTGGGAAGCACTCTATTCCGCTGTGTCAATTGACACCCGTGACAGCTCTGTTTTCCAGTGAGAAAGCTGGACCTCACAGGTGTGAAGTGACCTGTCCAAGGCCAGCCAGCTGTCACAAAGCAGCTGGTCCTTAATGATCACACGGGCAGGAGTTGATGTAAAGGCTTCAAGACGTAACCCTAACACAGGGCCCGGTACAGAGTGGGCGCCCAGCAGGTGCTCCTTTCCTCCTGTGGGAGCTGCCTAGATGGCAGGGGTGTCCAAGGGGTGTGACCCCAGCCACCTCGAGACTGGACAGCGTCGTCGTCATGGGTGCTGAGCCCTCAGCCTGCAGGCCGTCTCCGTGTCAGCAGCATTCTCTGCCCCTAAGCTCCCAGTGGCCTCTGGGCCTGCGGACAGAGCTCCGGCCTAGTGCCCCAGCATTCGGGAAGAGGGGACATTTGGGGCACACGGAGAGAAAGGTGCCCGACAGGTCTGTCAAGAGTGGGCGCTCTCAGCAGGGCCAGAGACACTCCCCAAGCTAAAACGACTATCCTGCCACAATTGAGTGGCTAATCATTGCTGTTTGGAGGGAGAGAGATGTAGGCCAAGGTCAAAGGTACTCAGGGAGGCTGAACCCTGCTGTAGGGAAACCTCTTCCCAGAATCTGGATCCAGCTGGGAATTTTGGCTCCACCATTCATTCACCAGGCAAGTCACTGAACCACTCTGACCTCCAGGCTCATCTGTAAAACAAAGAAATTGGCTCATGGTGGCCCACCGTCGCTTGGGTTTGCTCGGCCTCCATTCTCCTGCTGTCATTCGGAGAATTGCTCCTCCCCATTCAGCAGTGTTTGGACAGGGCACGTGAAGGTGTCCCGCCTTCCTCGGCCTTTGGATGGGCATGTTGCCTGAGCCAATCAGCTTTCTCCCCTGAAGATGGAATTGTGAATAGAACCATTTGAAGCCTGAAGGGGCAGGAGCTGGCCCTCCCCAAGGGTGGAGACCCCAGGGACCAGGCTGGCGAGTTCCTAGAGCTGCTGGGCTCTTGTCCTCCCGAAGGCTGGCCCTGCCTTCCACTGGGTGATCACCCTTCGTTCACCGTAAGGGGTGAAGGTCAGTGTTTGCTGCTTGCAGCCCAAGTGTCCTAAGGCCTCCAGAAGATCTCTCGGCGCTCTTGCTTTCTGTGTGATCACTTCCCTACTGTAAATGGGGTCTTTGTTACCCACTTTGGAGCTTTTCTGAAACAAAGTGGCGAACAAATAAATTAGTACATTTAAAAGATGGAGACGAGGCTTCCGTGGTGGCGCAGTGGTTGAGAGTCCGCCTGCCGATGCAGGGGACGCGGGTTCGTGCCCCGGTCCGGGAGGATCCCACATGCCGCGGAGCGGCTGGGCCCGTGAGCCATGGCCGCGGAGCCTGCGCGTCCGGAGCCTGTGCTCCGCAACGGGAGAGGCAACAACAGTGAGAGGCCCGCGTACCGCAAAAAAAAAAACAAAAAAAGATGGAGACGATTTCTTCCTCCTCTGCATTTCCTCTCTGGAGGGAAATGGGAGATGTCTCAGTTGATTCCAAATCCAAGGTTCCCAGGGTGGAGTAACCAGGCACACAGTCCCTAAGAGCCCCCATCCTTGGTCACCCACCCGCAGAGAAACCCCGGTGTAGGCTCACCCCAGACACTCACTGCATGTGTCATAGCCCTGGTCAGCACTGTTTAATAAACTGCAAAACACTTCCAGCCGCGCTCTCCTCCGGCTGACCGTTTGTAAATTGCTTTTGCCCTGGTGCCTGACAGAGTGAAAAGCCCATTTTCAATCTCCAGGCAGCGGCAGGTGTATCTCTTTTTCTTTTCTTTTTTTTTCTGAATTTTATTTAATTTATTTTTTTGTATATAGCAGGTTCTTATTAGTTATCTATTTTATACATATTAGTGTGTATATTTCTATCACAGCATTTCTGAGCTCACAGGGACAACCTGACATCCTGGGCTGGGTCCCGGGCGCTGGGTCCCCTGGGCTTCAGAGTACAGGTGATGTTCTGGGAGAGTGGGAGCCAGGACGGCGGGGGATGGAGAGGGCGGGTGACAGGCACCGTTTGTTGACCGTTGTCCCCATACACAGCGGGCTCTATTGGTGCTCTCATTCTCTGCCAGGCGAGATCAGGAAGGAGACCCCACTGGCCCCGGGCCTCAGTGGATCCAGCTGGGAATTTTGGCTCCGCCATTCATTCACACCAGGCAAGTCACTGAACCACTCTGACCTCCAGGCTCATCTGTAAAACAAAGAAATTGGCTCATGGTGGCCCACCGTCGCTTGGGTTTGCTCGGCCTCCATTCCCCTTCTGCTGTGTGTCCTGAGCAGGACGCTGAATTGAAGGCCTTGGTGTCTGTTCTCGAAATGAGGCCGATTGAGGAATAAAGCCCCCTTTAGTGAGCCCTTGCTTTGTGCCAAGCACTGTGCCAGGCACTTTGCACACTTTGTGTCACGTGTCCGCACTCTGCTACCATTACTACCCCTGTTGTCCACATGAGGCTCAGACCTGCGTCCCGACCGGGGCTGTCTGGCTCCGCAGTGGCTTCCATCATGTGGTGGCCCTGGGGAGACAGCTGGCGATAAATCCAAGTGCCCCCACTTCCCCACAGGGCCATCACCTTCCGACGCTGCCCCATCCACGCACCTGGACACTGCCGGCGCCTGCTGTGGCGGTATCATGGTGTCCGCTCACGTAGCAAGTGATGTTGGAGGGCTGCTTTGGGCTGCATCCCTCTGTCCCCTTCCCCAGGGGAAACACAGAGGTGTGAGAACTGGTGCTGTGCCGGCTGCCCTTGGGTTTTCCTCCCGACGTTCAGCGCACAGTGCTTGTTAGGGAGGAGCATGGTTCCAGGAAAGCAGATACATTTCAGCTCTGCCACTTAGAGCTGTGACTCCGCTCTGCGTTCCCCCACCTGTAGGTACACTGGGCTTGTACTAGAAATGGGGCTAGTAATTGTCCTGGGGAAAATGAAAGTAGCTACGATGAGAGTGAATGTAAGTGACTTTTTTTCTTTAAGGGAAAGCAGTTATTACATAGTAAGTGCTGGAAATGGCCGCAGTTACTATCATGCTGTCTGGCCAGAGCCCATTACTCAAGTTGCCATTTAACTTTCTCTTCTTTGGGCTAAAATTAGATTCCTGTTTTCTTTTAACTCAATAAACAGCCACTGAGCAGCCTCTACAGATTAGATCAGACGATCTCCATGGTAACCTGAAGCGCCTCCTCCATCTTAGTACCTCCACACCTAGGCGTCCAGGGCTTCAGGAGCGGGAAGGAAGGCCTTGGGTAGAAACAGTAGCTTGCACTCATTGAGCTTGATTGTCGTCAGGCCGTGGGTGAAGCACGTTACATACACTGTGGCATTTAATCCCCAAAGCGGTCCAGGAGGGACCTACGAACATTTTCAGCCCCATTCTACAGATGGGGTAAATGGGGTTCAGAGAAATTCAGTAACTTATTCAAAGTCCCTCAGCTGCTAGGGGACAGAGCTATGGTCCAACCTGGGTCTGTCCCCAAAGGCTGAGCTCTCAGTCCTGGGCCACACTGCAGACCCCAGTTTGGGAAGGAGGCTCAGAGCCTCCTCAGCATTTTAGGACCCTCACCAGAAACCAATCATTTACCCCCAAAATGCTGCCCAGATTGGCTCATTTGTCATCTGGGATGCTATTAACTGCAGTGGCCATCTTGGCAGTCTCACTGTGGTCTAACTGATCCTGATGGGCAGCTAAAGACGTGATTAATAAAACAGCGCAGGAGTGAGCACTTAACTGCAGGGTGGGCGGCCTCTTCCCAAGCAAGGAGTCTGGTGGGGGCCAGGAACCGGGAAGGAAGTGATGGGGCTCGGCCCCCACGCGGGAGGTTTGGGAGGCTTAGGGCTGGGAGCAGAGCTGGAGCTCCCGTCTGCCCCTCCTCCCCTTTGTCTGCTCAGAAACAGGGAGATGAGGGTGGGCATCGGGGAACCAGCAAGTACCTGAGAGCAAACGCAACTGAACAGCTGCATCATCTCTCGCCCCTCCCCGCCCCCGCCCTCAGCTTCCCCGGGGAGCAGGAACCCCGGCTAGTCCCAATTTTTGGTTGAGGAGCTGAGACGCAGAGAAGTACCCAGGGGCACACAGCTGTCGGGTGGCAGGGCCCCACCTGAGCCATTCCCTGCACTGTCAGCTCTGCTGCTCGGTGGCTGCCTCATGGCAGCGGAACCCAGCCCAGTGGATGTGCCCCTTCCCGAAGACCCCCCGGGCTGAGACTCCACCTGCCAGGCTGAAAGAGCTGCCAGAGCCCGAGTCCCCTTAGGTCCAGAACCTTCCATCTACTGCCTCCCGAAGAATCAAGGCCTGGCCACCACCCCTCGCCCCGCTCAGCAGTGGCAGCGTTTCTCAGAGCTGTTCCCCAGGCCTCCTCCTGACATTACTTTACTGGGGGCCCCTGGCCAGCTGGCTGCCCCTCTTCTTCTCACGGGTGAGAAGAGGGCGTTCCTGAACTTCGGTGAGCAGAGCTATCGCCCAGGGGGATTGTTACCCGCTACCCGCCACCCCGGAGATTCTGATTCTGTAGGTCTGGAGCAGGGCCCAGAAACCTGCATTTCAGCCTCACGCTCCAGGTGACTCGGATGCGCGTGGGGCCCAGCGCACGCGGCGACACAGGCTAGACTAAGTCTAAGGTTCTGACTTCTATGAAGTCTTCTAACTGAAGACTAATTCTTAAGTCATCTTTCAACTTTTCTCACCTAGGGCTAAAATTAGAATCCCAGATTTAGTTGATCTTTTTATTCAGTTCTGTCACTGTGCCCTGGGCACCCACGCTGGTGCCAGGACCTGGGGTGGGGGGCTGATGGGCACCTTGTGTTGTAGGTTTACACACAGAGCCCTTGGTGGCAGCTGGGAGGAGCTGAGCATTTCAGTGAGGGCCCAGCATGCAGGGTACGTTTTCTGGAATTCGTGATGGTTTTCTCCCTGAGCGTTCTCAGCCTCCCCGGATTGGGGTCCCCCTCTCCAGCAAGCCCTGTGAGCTCTGCTGCTGCTTAGCCCCGGGGGGCCCGTTGTCTGCTGGCCCAGTTAGGGTGGAGTGATTCCCCCAGCTAGCTGGGGACGGATGGGACAGGATGGGAGGAAGCTTTGGTTTGGACCCCCGCCTCCAGAGCCCTGTGCCGTCAAAGGCTTTATTAATGTAGATTAGTGGGCATAAACAGGATTCTTGATTTCCTCAAATAAATGGATTTTGAACGGTTGCTCTGGCAACCAGGCCTGGCTGCATTCATTATCCAGGGGAAGGAGTGAGCTTGGTAGGATCTCTGTTCTTGCCCTTGTATTTTGCAATCTGTGGGTCTGGGGTGGGCAGAGCATTCAGTCCAGCCTGGACGAGGTAATACAGAATCTTGCAACCACTAAATTTGTTAAGGTCAATGCGTTCTCTACGCAATGCCTGCGACAGCAAGGAGACTGCTTCCTTCCGCGCCGGAGGCAAAGAACTTAACCTCTTGGATATGGCAGACCCAAAGCCGTTAACCAAGAGATGTTTAAACTCTCATCCCTGGATGTTACTCACGCGGCCTTGGTGAATATATTCTGGGATGGCGAGAGGCGGGTTGTTATTCAAGGGGGTCCATTGGCCTCTTGGTATGAGGGGAAATAAGACAGGTCTGGTGTGGACTCTATGACCTCCGAGTTCTGGGCTAGTGGGCTAGGGCCCTTGAATACCAGCAGCAGTTCTGACATTTGAAGACAACAGGGGGATTGTCTCTGGAGCACTGACCCTGAGAGGATTTGAGGCCACCTGGCAGAGGGGAGGGCCCTGGCCGGGAGTCAGGATGCCTGAGCAGAGTCTCCCTCTGTGCTGCCCCACCCTTGGGGCTCCCTGTGGTGAGGCTCTTGAGAGGCACGTAGAGCAGGAGCTGGGGAGTGTGGACGGCATCTCCGGACAAGCCAGGCAGGACCCTGGGAGCGCTGGGAAGGGGACCTTTGGCAAGCAGAGCCCAGGTGGGTGTCAGGCTGCCATACCAGCTGCTAGAATTCTCTCTGTAGACACACTGCTGACCCAGCATGGATGATAAGACCAGGCCGAAGTCAAAGACCCATCAGGTGGAAACCAATCTTCCAGGGGCAGGTGGACTTTCACCCTTATCACAGCTGCCGCCATTTCTTGAGCACCACGTTACATACGCTGTCTCTTTGTCTGCGTGTCTTTGGCTCATCCTGGCCGTAGCTCTGTGAGGCTCAGAGAGGTTGGGCACTGGTCCAAGGTGGCACAGCCAGCAAGCATGGTACAATCTCAGGTGGTCTGGCTGCAGAATCTGCACCCATCAAGGTAGTTGTTCATTCAGCAGTTCTTTGGTGAGTGTCTTATTTTTTGCCAGGTACTGTCCTCGAAACCCACGGGAGTCCCAGAGCCTCTGAGCGTATGTCTGGGACTCTAGCGTCAGTCCCACCCTTTTCATCCCATTCCCTAGAGAGGTTGGCAGTGTCCCTCTGCTGGCATCACTCATGCGCACAGAGAGGTAAATGGCCCTGCCGCGGTTTATGGAACACGGCAGATGAATGGTCTTCAAAGGCCTCCTGTCAGGCTCAGACGGGAAAATTGCTAGGGAAGACCTCATTGCCACCCCCAGCTGCCCTCTGAGCCAGGCTGCCAGACAGGTGGAAAACGAGCAGAGGCAGGTCTGGTCCCTGCAGAGGCCGGTGGATGGGCTTCTCATCTGTTCTGGTGGAGATTCTAAGTCTCCCCCAGGCAGTATGTGGGCTCTTGCTTGTGGGGCTGTTAAGGACTCTCGTTGGCTTAGCCTGACTCTTGCTTAACCCCCCCCAGAACAGCCTCCCACTCGCCTACCTCAGGAAGACACACAGCAATGCCTGATCTGTGTCAGGAGACAGACGACCCCCAGAGCAGACTGCACAACTCGTGCCCCTCCCTCCCTCTGTCCCTTCCTCCCTCCCACCCCTCCTTTTTTTCTTTTTATTTAGAAAAAAATATAAAGGAAAGTACAGAGTAATTAGATCAAGGTTCTAGAGCAGTGCTGCCCAATAGAACTTTATGTGAAGGTGGGAAGATTCTAGATTTGCACTATCCAATATGGTAGCCACTGGTCATGTGTAGCTTTTGAGCCTTCGAAATGTGGTTACTGCAAATGAAGAACTGAATTTTTAATTTTATTTAATTTTAGTGAATTGAAAGTCAAATGTCAGTAACCAGATGTGGCTGGTGACTACCGTATTGTGCAGCACGGCTCTAGAAGCAAGGAGAGTACTGATAACTGGAGGGCCCCATGTTCTAGGAGATTCTGAGCCATGCTCAGTATTTTAAGACCCTGTTGGACACAACTTGTTTGTACCCAGTAAGGCTTCACAGGCTGAGGTCACATCAGTTCAGTGCCTTTGAACAGATGGTAGGAGGGCAAGGGAGTTGGTAGCCAGGGTTCAAACACAGGCCCCACTACTTCTTACCTGTGTGAACTTGGACTTATTACTTGGCCTCTCTGAGCAGATTTCCTCATCTGTAAATTGAGGATGGGGGTGGGGGCGGGTATTACTAGCATCTGTTCCTAAGTGTTGTTTTGAAGATTAAAAGAAATAATTTGGAAAAGTACACTTGAACACTGGAAGGGGCCAGGCTCACAGGAGGTATAGACGTACTTCTCCAGAGTCGTCCTGGCCACAGCTCAGGCAAGGAGTGCTAAGAGGACACTCAGTGCTCCAGGTACCTTGCAGGCATTCCTTCTCTTACTCCTCCCCATAGCCCTAAGGCATAGCTACTATCTTTGGATCCACTTGGCAGATAGGCACAAAGAAAAATAGGCACAGAGAGGTTAAGTAACTTGTCCTAGGTCACACAGCTGGGAAGTGGTGCAGCTGGGCTTCCAGCCCAGGTTTGGTTGACCCCTGAGACTGCTCCACTAACCGTTATGCCAAGCAGTCTGTGATTGAGGGGCTGCTTCAAAGTATATTCTCAGGGGCGGTGGTTCTCAAAGCATGCTCCCCAGACTAGCAGCATCAGCCTCTTGGGCTTTACCCTAGAACAACAGAATCAGAAACTCTGGGGGCGTGGCCAGCAATTGGCATTTTAAGAAGCCCTCCAGGTGAGGCTGGGGTACTAGAGCTTGAAAAAAGTATTCGCTCAAGGGGCCTTCAAAATCCTGCCTTCGAACTCAGCCGGAGCTCGCGCAGCTCTGGCTCTCTCCCCTGACCCCACATGACTCCCTCTCCCAGCCCAGCAGCCTCCCTCTGGCCCTGGCTGCTCCCTGATCTATGTCTTTTCCAGACCTACTCATGGGCCTGAGAGCAGGCCAGGAAGTAAGTGGTCAGTGAGTGCTGGCCCTGCCTCTGTCCGCACTGCTGCTGGCGCAGCTCCTGGTTGGGTCTCATTGATCTGCAATCTGCAGGTGTTGCTTCTTGGACTGTTATCCTGCCAGTAATTAGTCTCATGAAAAGCGGTGTGGACAGGGATGCAACTCGTGGGTTGTTTTGAAAGGGGCACATTTCCCTGGCTGATGGCTTGTTGTGACTGACTGTCAGCTTCAGATGATAGAAATCAGGTCCCAGTGAGAGCATCTACCACGGCTTGGAGCTCCCAGGTCCCCAGGAGGAGAAGAGGGGAGGGAGAAGATGGAGAAATATAGGCCCCAGACAGCTGTGGAGCTGGAAAACAGGGAACCCAGACCTCACCCCCAGCCAATGAAACCACACCCTCTGGGGCTGGCACCTGGGCACTGACGGTTTTTAAAAGCTCCTCAGATGATTCTTTTTTTTTTCCCCCTTAGCTTTATCTAGATATAATTGACATACAACATTGTGTAAGTTTAAGGTGTACAGTGTGATGGTCTGATGCATGTACATATTACAAAGTGAGTACCACAATAAGGGTAGTTAACAAGTCCATCACTTCACATACTATTTGTTGTGGTGGTGGCAAGAACACTTAAGACGTACTCTCTCAGCAACTTTCAAGTGTACACTACAGTATTGTTAACTATAGTCACCATGCTGTACACTAGATTCCCAGAACGTATCCATCTTATAACTGGAAGTTTGTACCCTTTGACCGACATCTCCTTTCCCCCATCTCTCGGCCCCTGGCATCCACCAATCTATACTCAGTTTCTACGAGCTCAGTTTTTTTAGATTCCACATGTAAGTATCATACAGTATTTTTCATTCTCTGTCTGACTTATCTGACTTGCTTCACTTAGCATAATGCCCTCAAGGCCCGTCAATGTTATGGCAAATGGCAGAATGTCCTGCTTTTTTTATGGCTCACATTTTCTTTATCCATTCATCCGTCAGTGACGGATACTTAGGTTGTTTCCATGTCTTGGCTATTGTGATTAATGCTGCAGTGAACATGGGGGTGCAGATATCTCTTCAAGATCATGATTTCATGATTCTAATGTGTAACCAAGGCTGAAAATCATTGCTCTAAATGAGCATTCCTCAAACTTGAAGACAAGTCTGACTATCCCAGAGACCTTGTTTAAAAATGCAGACCCTGATTCAGTGAGTCTGGAGTGGGGCCCAAGAATCTGAATTCTAAGAAAATTCACCAATCAATTTGCCAAATGACCAATTTGTCTACATCATCAGATTTCCTGTTTGATTTGGTAAAGGCAATATTTAGTAGCTTATTACAGGAGAGTTTGCTTTTGCTTAAGATATTTCATCAGCAGAAAGACTATCACCGGCATTGCATTTGAGATTTTTAGCATTCATGCTCATTTTTCATGTAAGATATTTTCGGTTCCTTCGGATGATTTGGTATTTGGCAAAATGATTCTCGGTGAATGGGCTGCCTTTGGTGTCCATGGAAGAGTCTCTCAGCCAGCCTTGGGGAGAGGAACCACAAAAATAGATCTTCGGCTGAGCCCCCGGTTGTTCTAAAACCCCCAGATTTATCAGCCTCTGCCTTCACTTCTTATACGTTGGAGGGCTCTGCTGCTAAAAGTGTTTGAAAACAGAACCTTTTTAATCTAAATGCTGCATTTGACAGTTGAGAAGCATGAGGCTCAGAGAAGTTAAGCAACTTGCCCAAGGTTGCACAGCCAGGCCATCAGACCAGAGAGGTGCTGCAGGCCCTACATTATCAACTCAGGGGCAAAGCCTGGCCCGTGGCTAAGCAGGCAGACTGCCCAGACCAAGGGTGGGGCCTGGGAGGAGTTTGGACACAGCACCCTCACTCCCCCTACTCCCCTAGTGGCATTGACTGTCTGCCTCTGAGGCTTTCCTTCTCCATCTCCCTCCACAGTAGTGGCCAGAAAGGGAGATCAAAGGCTTTTTCTTAAACTTGAACACATTATGGCCTTTGGAGGTCAGAGAACAGAGGCCTGCGTCTGCTGCTTCTCTGCTGCCTGTTCCCTAAAGGAGAAGATCCTCCTGCAGTGATGAAGGACCATGTGCTGGACTGAAGGCGGCAACTCCCTCCTGTGGGGCTGGGCTGCCCCACCTCATCATGAGGGAGCCTCCTTAGCTGGGGAGGGGCTGCTGAAACTCCACCCCAGGGCCAGCGCCACAAACTGGCCAGACAAGCCCCGTCCTGGAAATCAGGAGAAGGATTAGATCCTGCAGCCTTCTCTGTGCACCTGAAGATCCCCAGTGCTACTTGTGACCTGGGAGGGAGGGTACCAGGCCCCAGGATCAGCCCATCAGACAGCTGGGGAGCAGGACATACCTTCGGGAGTTCCTGTGGTCCAGGCCTCTGCCTCCGGGTGGGTCAGTAACTTTCATGTCCATCGCATAGATGAGGCAGCTGAACCCCAGAGCTGATCAGCATTGGAGGGAGACAGACCGAAACCTGGTCTCCTGCCCTCTGATTCGGGGGTGGAGGGCTGGGGCTGGACTGGTGTCTTTCACATCTTGTCATCCCTTCCCCCTCCCTGGTTGCCAGTGGATAGCAGAGTGAGGAACAGGCTGGATGAGCAGGTGTCAAGGACTAAAGGAAGCCAGGAAACTGGAGTGGAAATGATCAGGAACCTTCTGCCGGGCTTTTGGGGATGGAGCAGCCTCTGGCGTGCGGGGCTGGGCCTGTACCTCCCGTGGCTGAGCTCAGACCGATAGGGTGGGGAGGCTCCGGGGATGGGCTTCAGCTGAGGGCCCCCGGCCTCCTGGGGAGGCGGCAGGGCCAGGCATGTTCCCAGCCCAGCTGTGGGAGGCTGGGGGCCTCTCCAGCAGATGCTCCATCTGGGCACGAGAACTCAAAGGGGTGTATGAAGACCCACACCAGGCAAGTCTGCCCGATGCCCTGTGCCCTCCGAGAGCTGACGAGGAGCGTGGGGACCCCCGTCAGGCCACCGCGACCTGTGTGTCAGAGTGTCAGAGGAGCGTCGGGGCGTGGCGACAGTGGCTGCTCATTGCCACCCCAGGGAGATGCCCTCGCCCACCCTCAGGACCTCCTCCACCGCACCCGCCCGGCCAGGCTCTACTGCACCATGCTTTAGAGTGGGTGCGCTGGGCTGAAAGCCCACTGCCACCTCGTCCTCGCAGGGCAATCTCCCCAAGCTCTCTAGGTCTCCTTTCCCTCATTGTGGGGGAGGACAGCGTTAGGACCTGCCACACAGAGATAAGCTGAGCATTAAGTGAGGAAGGCTCAGGATGGTGCCTAGGCACAGATGGTGCCTAGGCACAGCAGCTGGGAGTGGCTCTTTTGTCCTCGCGCTACAGGAAGCGGAGATCTTCGAGGCAGCCCCGGGGAGGGAAGGGAGGAGGGCTGCCGGCTCAGCTACATCGCAAGGACTGAGGGACTCAGCTAGAGGAGGGAGGCCTGCATCCCCTGTTTCCTGGCCTGCTCTTCCACCTTTCCCCCCCCCACCCCCGGGCATACCCTCTGGAGGCCGCAGGGTCCCTGTTCCCAGCTGGGCCAGGCATAGGCACCAGGGCTTTGAGAGCAGGTGGCCTGGGAGCTCAGCGGACCTGCCTCAGCATCGGGCAGATTCTCGTCAAGAGCGCTAGTGGTTGGAGCTGGGCCTCTCATGCCCTGTAACTGGAAGGGGGACTTGTGCCTCGAGGAGGAGGGGAGGGGTGGGTGCTGCAAGCAGGCAGCCTGGGTGGTGGCGAGAACGCTCTCCCAGCCCTAATTTGAAAAATTGAGCTGAAAAAGAGTCAGACTTCTCGTGTGACTCGAATGCACCATTATCCCCATCACGCTGAGAAGGCACCAGCCTCTGCCTGGCGAGTTCCCAAGGCAGCAGCTTCAGAGTGATGGGCGTGTTGAGGGAGGGGAGAAGGGAGCCCCTCCCTGGCCGCCGGAAGGAGGCGCTGTGACGGGGGTCTCATCCAGGTGGTGCCTTCCCTTCTCTGCCCGAGGCTGGTCCTGGCCCTTCCTGGGTCTCACTTCAGCCAGGCTCAGGATCCTGACCTCAGGGAACCCCCGCCCCAAGACAGAAAGAAGGCGTTGCTTTGACACATCAATAGCCTCGATTTCAGAAACGCTTAGTAGAAGCTGAACGTAGGCATTAAAAGTGACAAGGTAGCCCTTACGGGGAAGGACCCCACCAGATGTCCACTCTACACTTTTTTCACTACACATTAAGTGAAAAAAGCAGTTATAAAATGGTGTGTGGTATATCTTAGTCTGCTCAGGAACCACAGGCTGGGTGGCTTATACAACAGATTGTTATGTTCTCACAGTTCTGGAGGCTAGAAGTCCAAGGTCAAGGTGCTGGCAGAGTTGGTTGCTTTGAAGACTCTCTTCCTGGCTTGCAGATGGCTGTCTTGTCACATGATCCTCACACGGTCATGCACGTTTGGGGCTGGGGGGAGAGGGAGAGAGAGAGAGACGGTCCTCTCTGGTGTCTCTTCCTATAAGGACACTAATCCTGTCAGAGCAGACTCCCCTCCATGACCTCATTTAACCTTAATTAGGGCTTTAGAGGCTTCACCTCCAAACACAGCCACACTGGGGGCTAGGGTTGCAGCATGGGAACTTGGCGGGTGGGGGGACCCAAACATCTAGCTCATAACAAGGAGCAAACCCTGGGCTCCAACCAGCTCCTCTGTTTGCATGTGGGGCCACTTGGGTGTAGTGACGTGAACTCTTCGAGGTCCTCAGTTTCCCCTCCTGTACTCTGAGGGAGATTGTGCCTTTGCCTCTCACTTTCTGGGACTGTTACAAAGATGAAGAAGATGACCTCGAGACTGTGAGAGAGCCTTGGGAATGGTGAGGTGCCTTGGAATGGGAGGTAAGGAGAGCTGGGAGTGGTGTTAGGGAACCCCTAAGGCCCACCTCAGGTCGGGAGGAGGTGTTTCCCAGAGATGCCCAGAGCTCCAGGTCTCAGCTGCAGCATCTGCACCGACCAGGAGCACGTCCACAAATGCGTGTAGGTTGAACTGGTGCCGTCACTCAGGGGAGTGGAAGTGAGTGTGGGCAGGAGGGAGGGTTGCCATGGTGACAAGGCACCTGGAGCCCCTACTCCCCACCTGCTCTAGCCGGCTTTTTTCTCGCTTTTTGAATTCTCAGGATGAGATGGAAATTTGACTTGTTCTGCCAGTAGGTAGCTGATTAAAAGCATTAAACACTAGCAAACTGAACAAAACAGGCCCAGTTTGGCCCACAATTCAGCAATTTCTGACCTAGGTTATCCGAGTTGCTGGTGGGACTGGGCTTGGGAAGGATAAGGGAGCTGGAGGGAGGCAGGCGTGGGGAGCTACTTGTATCCAGTGGGTAGAGGCCCAAGATGTAGCCAGACATCCTCCAACGCACAGAACAGCCCCTGGCCACGCACAGCAAAGAATTAACCAGTCCCAAATGTCATAGTGCCAAGGTGGAGAAACCCTGTTGTGTATTGTGCTACATGATTCTTGTTCGGGGCTGTCCTGTGCGTTGTAGGACATACACACACACGCACGCACGCACGCATGCACGCAGGCATGCACGCACGAGTTAGGGAGCCAGGCAGAAGAGGACTGTCCCTTAACATTTAGCCTGATGCCACCTCTTCATCTGAAACACATTCAGGCCAGTTCCAAGCTGCCCGCTCCGTGTTCAGAAGGCAGTTCTCTGATGGAAGATGTTTGTATAAGTGTAGCCATCCCTGCTTTTTCCCAGTGTCTCTGGAGGAAGAGCACAGCCTAAATACTGGTTATTATCATGTTGACAAGATTGTATCTGAAATGTTTTACCCCAGGTATGATCACCTGGGCTCTTCAAGAGAGAAACAAGCTCATTTCATTTATGCCTAACGCTTCCCATTCGGAACCCAATGTCCTTCCCCCTCCCCGCTCCCCACCAGGAAGGTGGTGCCTCCTCTTTGAGAGAGGGGCGGGCAGAAGCGCAGGCACACAGGCCCGGCTGGCTCAGCTGTCTTGGGCTCTGAGTCCCTAACAGCTTCCAGGGCTACTTCTCCATGAACCTGAGCTCTTGGAGCGTGTCTGCCATTTATTATTTGATTAGTCTCTCCAAGGGCATCTTAATTTGTCCTTCCCAGTCACGTACTCCAGCCAGATGGTTTGAGAAATTACATCCCTGGACCTGCTATATAATAAGACAATTATTCCAGAAGCGTGCTGCATCACAGCAATAAGTCCTGAGCTTGGTCATGGCCTTAATTCCCTTCTGGGCTGAGAATGCACGGACATTCTGAGAAGCGGTAGCTTTCAGATGACTGGTGTATGGCGGTGAAACTCAGGCAGGGCCTTGACTTTGGGGGCGAGGCTTGTTCCCTTCGACTTGCTGTGGTCTCTGGAGTCATGGGAACAGTGTGGGGAGCCATGGCCTTTGGAGCCCACAGAATGGAGCTGGAATCATAGTTCCGCACTAAGTGCGTGCCCCTGGGAAAATGATTTAAACTCTCTGGGCCCCGGTCTACTCACCTGTGAAATGCATGTTGTTGTAACAGGTCCTAAAAATGAGCTGTTTATTGCCTGCTCAACATCTCTTTTCCCTTCTTTGGTAACAGCTCCTTGATTTACTTTTGGGGAATTACCTCCCCACCATGTGAAATCTCCGAGGGACACAAGTCAAGGTGTCCTGCACTCCCCTGGCCATAGTGAACACGTGACCAAACCGGGCCGAAATGACTCCAGGTGGGGACACCCTCAGGGTGACCCAAACCCTGACGAGACCACTGCGAGAGCTGCTTCCTAGACCCCTGGATCTGCCTGGGTTCCAGGTCCTCTTTTGATCCCATGTGCCCAGCCTTCTTGTCACTTCCATGAGCTAACCAATCTCCTTCCAATAGACTCCTTTGTGCTTTCATTCTTCAGGGTTAATTTCTCTTGCTTGTAACCAGAGAACGCTGTCACCCGCAGGCTTGCTGGGAGATGAGAGAGCCGGCCTCAGAGACTGGCGTTGGTGGGTACTCGGCCAGGGGACACTCAGTCTCTGCCCAGGAGAGCAGAGTTTCTGCAAGTGGAGGAGACAGCCTGAGACGTGAGGAGCACCCCACGGGTGAGGCTCCGTCTGCTGCGAGGCTGTTTCCCTGCCTGATTCTGCTGCTTTCCTTAGATCCTTTTCTGACTCCCTCTGACTCCTTAGGGTGAGGGGAAAGCTCAGGGGAGGGTTTGAAGAGGGACCACGGATCCTGAGGTGTCCCTCCCCCCTGCTCTGGAGGGGGCAGTGGGCTCCAGGGGCTGGGGTTCCCATCCGCCTCCCCCCAGGCTGCTGAGCCTTCGCGGGGTGGGGAGAAAGGTACCGCCAGGAGCAGAAGCTGTGATGATTTTAAACTGCATCTTCATATGAGGAGATGAGTTGCCTGAAGCCCCATCAATTTGCCTAAACCTCGGAGAAGCAGGATTTGCTGGGTCCCCCTGGACAGCAATCACCGGATCCAGACATTGTCAGCGAGAAACAAATGTTCACTGAGTTGCATTAAATGTGCAAAACCACTTCAGCATCACCCACCACCTTTTCTTAAAAAAAAATCTATCTTGTGAGAAATTTAAATTGCACAGGAAAGTAAGTACAAAAAGAATATGCCAACGAACATATTGTCACCACCTTAATAGCTGCCAACATCTTATCCTATTTTCTTCCATGCTTTTTTAAAAAATAGTGAACGTTAGCAATGACGCCGTCTTGTTGGGTCCCATCTCTCCCATTTTTCACTCTTCCACGCCTCGGTTATGTCGAGCGAGATTGCTGTGGACCCTTCTGCACTGTAGTAGGCATACACTTGTGTGTCCATAAGCAGGGTCAGTGTTTTTTGTGTGTGCATTTTAAGAATTGAAATGCGTGGTATTGTTCTGTCCATGCCGTTTGTCTTCTTGGTTCTCTCACCCAACATTTTGTTTTTGAAATCTGTACTGGTGTGTGTGACAGGTAACACACATGCTTCCTTTTCATTTCCGAGGTATTCACTGTACAGATAGAGTGCTTTGTGCAGCCCTCATGCTGTAATTTCCCCAGATTCTGTGTCCCTGTGCCTGTTCTTGTCTCTCTGAGCATGTGTGTGAGTTTCCCCCAGAAGGGTTCAGGGTGTGCTTCTCCAGCTTTATGAGATCCTGTTTTATTCCCTCCCTCCCAGCTCTCCCCTGCTGCTCCCTCCTCCAATCTCACAGGAGCTTCTTGGGGTCAAATCCAAGGGCCACTGAGCAGCCTCCCCTTCTCTGATGATCCCCGGCCACGCCCACCTTCCTGGCTTCTCTCCCCCTCACGCCCACTCCTGCCTTTCCTGCTTCCTTTGCTGGCTTCTCTTGCCCCTTCTCCCTGTCCCAGGCTCTGCCCAGCCTCTCCAATCTCTGTTTCTGCCAGGACTCTCATGCTTGCAGAGCGAGGCAGGTGTGGCTGAGATGTGTCTTGTCTGGCCAGCATGATTTTCTTGAAAAGTTTAGAACCTGAACCCCCAGACTTCTGTTCCAACCTCCATCTAGGCTAACTTCCTCCATGGCAGAGACTGGAAAGCTAAGGTCTGAATTTCCCAAACTCCCTGCGGGTGTGGCTCCAGAAGCGATTCCGATTGACTATCAGATGCACTTGCTGACGCTTGGATTCAGAACTGCATTAAGCATCTGTTTGCCGCAGCGGATTCCAGCAGGCACGGTGTAGCTCTGCAGCCAGCAGCTGCGGGGGGCCGCTTCTGGCCCCCGACCACTGGTGGTGTGGACCTCCAGCCAGCAACCCCTTCTTGCAGCTGCAGCTTCCTGACTGTAGTAGAAGCAGCAGTTCCCTTCCCTTGGTGGACCAGTTCTGTGCATTCTGGGGAATCTCTTCTCAGACTAGAGATCAATTATTCTTTCATCCGTTCCGATGACTCTGTCAGCACTCGATTCCTGGCATTAAATTCATTGCCGCTTCAGCTAGCTATAATGCTTACTGTTATCTGCAACTGAACCCTGACTAACAGAACCCTAGAGAAGCGGGGCTTTGACCCCTGACTTATCCTATACTTTCCCTGAGAGCACATTCTGACTTCAGTTTCATTCATTTATTTATTGAATCACCCAAAAAGATGTATGAAGCATCTGCTAGGTACTTATCACGGTGCTGAACATGGAAGACACAAAACTGAAATAGTACAGGACCGACCAGCACCTGTTCCAGTCTTTGGGAACCCCATTCCCCTGTCTTTTAAACTAGAAACTATGCATATAGCTGTGACTTCTCTTTTTACTCCCCTCATATGCCTGTAGTCCCTCTGTAAGATCTGGCTTTGTGGTGCCCTTCCTTAAACTGTTGATTTTATTCCACATGACCCGAGGCCCTACCCCATCCAGGCATATCCCTGTGCAGATGAAATGATAGACAAGCCACCGAGAAGGAGGTTGTTAGCTGAGAAGGTCACCTATGTTCTTGAGGTTTTCAAAGAGCAGAATTAGCATCCGCTCCCTCCCCCCACAAAGCCCAGGGATTTAAGTCCGAGAGAGATGATAAATTGCTGCTTTTTCCCCAAGACAAAGGGCCTTATCAGCCCATCTGACATAAACAGCTGCTTCCCCTGCAACTGAATTGGAATTACATCTGGGAAGGTTTAAATCAAACAGACCATTTCTTTTTGTATAAATGGATGCTCTAAATGTTGAGATCTGTCAGGCTCCAAGAGAGGGAGTGGAAAAAACACAGACTATCTTTGACTTTAAATAAGTCAGGGCTGCTGCAGAGTCATACACGCTTTCTTGTCTTTTTCCTTTTCTGAGTGGGAAGGGAGCTTATGAATTATTTAACCTAGACTTCAAGGTAAAGAATATTGCCAGAGATAAAGAGGAGCCCTTCATAATGATGCCAAGATCAATTCTGAGAAGACATAGTCCTAAATGTACCCAATAACAGAGCTTCAAAATATAAGAAGCAAACCTGACAGAACTAAAAGGAGAAACAAATGAATCTACTATTCTAGTTGGAAATTTTATTACCCCCTTCTCAGTAACTGATAGAGCAAATAGACAAAGGATACAGAAGATCTGAACAAACCTATCAACCAATTTGTAGAACACCCTACCCAACAAGCAGAACATACATTCTTTTCTCCTGCAAATGGAACATTCACCAAGTTAGATCCTATACTGGACTACAAAACATGTCTCAATACATTTTAAAAGGTTAAAACCATATAAAGAATGCTACCTAACCAAAATGAAAGGACACTTGAAATAAAAAAACAAGGTATCTAGAAAATCTCCAAATATTGGGAAATGAAGCAACACATCTTTTAAAAATCCATTGATCAAAGAAGAAATCATAAGGAAACCCAGAAAGTATCACAAATTGAATGAATGGTCACATTCCTTTTCATTTTCAAAAGTAGAATGACCAACTTTCCTGTGTCCTGAGAAACTCCTAGTCCCAGGCAAACCAAGACAGGTGGTCATCCACTGAAATGTTTGGGTTCAGACTATAGGTTATGTGTCACCTCAGATACAGGGCTTTTCTCTTTCTGTCTTTTTTTCTCAGCATTATTGAGGTATAATTGACAAATAAAAATTCTATGTATTTAAGGTGTATGAATTGATGCTTTGAAAATGTATACAGTGTGAAATAATTACCACGATCAAGCTAATTAACATACCCATCCCCTTACATAGTTACCTCTTTTGGTGGGGTGGTGAGAACTCAAGATTTCTCTCTCAGCAAATTTTAGGTATACAGTACAGTATTGCTACCTATAGTCACATTGCTGTACATTAGATAGCCAGACTTATTCATCTTATAACTGAAAGCTGGTATTCTTTGACCAACATCTCCCCGTTTCTTCTACTCCCACCCCCAACCCTTGGCAACCATCATTCTACTCTCAGCTTCTACGACTCTGACTCTTTTATATTCTACATATAAGTGAAAGCACGCAGCGTTTGCATTTCTGCATCTGGCTTATTTCAATTAGCATAATGTCTTCCAGGTTTATCCATGTTGTCACAAATGGCAAGATTTCCTTCTTTTTTTTAGGCTAAATAATAGTCCATATAATATATAATATTCCATACTCCTCTCTCTCTTATCTATATATCTCTCTCCCATTTTCTTCATCCATTCATCTGCTGGTGAATATTGAGATTATTTCCGTATCTTGGCTATCATGAATGATGCTGCAGTGAATATGGTGGTGCAGAACCTCTTTGAGATCCTGATTTCATTTCTTCTGGCTATTTACCCAGAAGTGGGATTGCTAGATCATAAGGTAGCTCTATTTTCAATTTTTCGAGGAACCTCTTTACTGTTTTTCATAATGGCTGCACCAATTTAATTCCTGCCAACGGTGCACAAGGCTTCCCTTTCCTCCTCATCCTCACCAACACTTTTTTGCCTTTTTGAGAACAGGCATTCTGACAGGTATAGAGTGATATCTCACTGTGATATTTTTTAAAGATTTATTTATTATGTATTTATTTTTAAATTTTATTTTTGGCCTTAAATTTTTTTTTTTTTTTGTGCGGTACATGCACCTCTCACTGTTGTGGCCTCTCCCGTTGTGGAGCAACAGGCTCCGGACGCGCAGGCTCAGCAACCATGGCTCACGGGCCCAGCCGCTCCGCAGCGTGAGGGATCTTCCCGGACCGGGGCACGAACCCGTGTCCCCTGCATCGGCAGGCGGACTCCCAACCACTGCGCCACCAGGGAAGCCCCTTGGCCTTAAATTTATATAAAACATAAATTTTATATTTTGGGTCTTAGTTGCGGCACGCAGGATCTTCGTTGAGGCGTGCGGGACCTTTTGTTGCGGCGCGCAGGCTCTTCCTTGCGGCACGGGCTTCTCTCTAGTTGTGGCATGCAGGCTCCAGAGTGCGTGGGCTCTGTAGTTTGCCGCATGCAGCCTCGCTAGTTGAGGCGCGAAAGCTCAGTAGTCGTGGTGTGTGGGCTTAGCTGACCCACTGCATGTGGGATCTTAGTTCCCTGACCCGGGATCGAACCAGCCTGCCCTGCATTGTAAGGTGGATTCTTTACCACTGGACCACAAGGGAAGTCCATATCTCACTGATTTTGATTTGCATTTCCTTGATGATTAGTTATGCTGAGCACCTTTTCATATACCTGTTGGCCGTTTGTATGACTTCTTTGGAGAAATGACTATTCATACTTTTTGCCTATTTTTTATTTGGATTTTTTTTTTAATGTTTTGCTGTGGAGTTGTATGGATTCCGTATATATTTTGGATATTAACCTCTTATTAGATATATGCTTTGCAAGTATCTCCTCCCATTCCACAGGATGCCTGGTACTCTATTGAATATTTTCTTTGCTGTGCAGAAACTTTTTGGCTTGACACAATCCCATTAGTCTACTTTTGCTTTTGTTACCTCTTCTTTTGGTGTCATATCCAAAAAAATCATTGCCCAGACCAGTATCAAGAAGCTTTTCCGCTATGCTTCCTTTTAGTAATTTTATAATTTCAGGTCTTATGTTTAAGGCTTTAATCCATTTTGAGTTGGTTTTTGCATACGGTGTGAGATAAGGGTCCAATTTCATTCTTTTGCACGTGGACATCCAGTTTTCCCAACACCATTTATTGAAGAGATAATCTTTTCCCCATTGTGTATTCTTGGCGCCCTTGTTGAAGATTTGTTGACTACTGGTGCCTGGATTTATTTCTGAGCTTTCTATTCTGTTCCATTAGTCTATGTGTCTTTTGCCAGTACCACACCGTTTTGATAAGTCTTCTCTCTTTTTACAGAGGTGGCTTCACTGGTATAATGAAAAGATTTGGTTTCCAATCCAAGCTCTCCCATTTATTAACTGTGTAACCTTGGGCAAATTACTTCACCTCACTGGCCCTCAATTTTGTCATCTTCCAAATAGTGGCTAGTATTACGTACTTTGCAAGGTGTTTTTGAGAAGTAAATGAAATAATGTGACTCCAGCGCCCAGCACACAGGAGTTTAGTAAACAGTGTCTATGATTACTATTATATCAGCTTCCTAAATACAGATGTTTTGCTTGTTCGGCTATGAGCCAGGAAGGGGCCTTAGAGATGGGTCATTCGTCCAAATGCCCTATTTGACGTTATCATTATCATCGTCATCATCAAAATAGCTAATATTCATGGAGCATTTGCTACGAGCCTCTCACTGTGCTAATTGCCTTGTACGTGTCTTGCGAGGAAAGTAGGTCCCAGAGAAGGGCAGTGATTTCCCACGGTCACACAGCAAGTCAGAAGTAGACGTGGTATCAGCTCCCCAGTTTCTTTAGTGCAGGCAATCTTTCTACACTATCTTGGAGGGTCTCCTAGCTTTGGGGAGCATCAGAAAGCAGAGGGCTGAGGGGGCTGTGCAGGTTCCCAAAGCCTTTGTGTGGGCCCCATCCCTTTCTGATCTCCTGCTGCATGTTCAGAGATGACTGTCTCTTTGGGCCGCCATCTCTACCACACCCAGCCAAAGCCTGGGGGTGCTCAGGAGTGAGAGGGAGTGCATTGGTCCTGGGAGTTGCTGTCACCACAGGAGATTCTTTTCTGCTCCCTGATTCAGTGCGGCTGATTTGTAAGCCAGCTCTGAACCCCCTGCTCCCCTCTGAGCAATGGCCCTATTGCTCAGAGCTTCCTTCTCGCTATAGGGAGGGCAGAAGGCACAGACCCCACTGACCTGCAGCTGGCTCTGTTGTGACCTCCCTGTTTCCTCCCATCGGAGGCTTGTCACAGAGTTTCCATGCTGGCCGAGTGAAGGCAATTATGTTTCCATCCTTACTGTGGAGGGGAAAAAAGAGCCTGAGTGAGGCCACTCTGACCCAACGGGGAGCTGGGGCCCGCGATTTTCTGCTTGTATTTCCTCCCTGAAAGAGTAGCAGGGTGAGATGCAGAGCTTGTTTCCCTGGTAAGAACATGCTGACCGCCCTCATGCTTTGCTGGATGGCAAAATGCTTCTTCATTTCCTTTTTTGCCCAGAACTGGCTGATCCCCACGACTCAGATGCTCCAGTTGCTCCCAGGGTACAGAAGCCCCTATAACAGCATGGCTGGCAGAGGGTCCACACCCATGCCTTTATCTTCCATCTGCACAGGAGAGTGCCCAGCAAACCTGTTCATAAACCCACGCGAATCTTCACCTGGTTGGGTGACACCACCTCAAACACAGCATGTCCCAAAGTGAAACAATCATCTTCCCCTAAGTGCACTTCTCTTTCCATCACACAAGCCAGATCCCCTGGAATCTGCCTGCTGTCCTTCCCCTCCCCTCGGCCATCATCTTTTTTCGCAATGGGATTGAGTACATGTCATGCATGTGATGTGTATTGGGTACATATCTAGTACACGATTGTGATATTGTGACATAACTGTTGATCAGGAAGATACCCATTCTATAGCATGATCGAAAGGCATCAACATTACCTAGTAGAAATAGGAGCTCAATTGATAAATTCAGGAGAAACTCCGTGGTCCAGCCAGATCTTGAGGAGAGTAGGATTCGGAGGAGAAAGAAAAGAGAAAGGGTGTGTGTTGGGCGGTGGGGTGGGGAGGGTGGAGTCGGCAAGAAAAAAGCAGGCTGGGCCTCAGCCCCAATATGCATTTGAGTTTCTGGGAATGTTTGGGTGGGAACTGAGACAAAGTCCTGCAGTTAAGAACAAACTGCTCAGCTGCCAGGTGTCAAGATGGTCAATTAGGAAAATGAACCAAACTGAAAGTACCAATCAACGTTCATTCACTAACTGTGATGACAGCACAAGCCAGAAAGGTGCTGGGTGAGTGCAGACTGGGGGTTGAGGGAGACGTCTTACCACTGAGCAGCCTTGAACAAAAGGACCCAGGGGAGCTGGATGGAGAGAATGCGCCGGCTGAAAGCCCTCCCCTGCCAATAAGGAGGACTCTGAATGGAGGTACATTATGAGTATGCGCATAACGTGTATTAATTCATGCTAAAATTTAGGTATTTGCACCAAAACTTCCTGTGGTTGTGACTTGTTGAATTTTGTTTTATTTTATTTTTTAATATGGCTCCCCAAACTCCTGGGGATGGGAGAAAAAATATGATCATTATTTGTAATGATACTGGGAAATATCTAAATGTAAGGTCACTATGGCCTTGAAACTGAAACATAATAATCCAATTGTTTCTTTGCCTTTTTGGGGTTGATTCTTGATTTGCACAGTATAAGTCAATATGGTGGAAGGCACATCAGATATGGAGGCTGTTTTGTAAACTTTCTGGGTGGAAGTTTTAAAATTATTTTACTAGGCAAATGGGGTAGACTGATACCCAAACCCCCTCAATCTCAATGGCTTAATACAGTAAAATTTCACTTCTTGCTCGTGTCACAGTCCAATGAGGTCTCGTACTGGTTATTGGGAAGTGGGCGGCTGGGCTTAGTCTGGTCTGTTCTGTTATTTAGGGACCCAGGTTTCTTCCATGATGTGGGTCTTAAATCTTCTCAGGTCTTGTCCTCTTTACATTCAGCTGGCAGAAAGGAAAGGAAACCTCATGAAGGAGGAATTTTAGAGCTCAGACCTGGAAGTGGTGTTCAACAATTCTTCCCGCATTCCATTGGCCAGCACATAGTATATTTATTTTGGTCTTCCTCCAGGGTTCCTGGTACATAACCCCTAAAACCCTTGTAATTTCCTAACTGATAAGAGCTATAGGGACATCTTTTGTTACAGTGTTTCACTTTTGTTCCCACTTCCTGAAATAGCTCCAGAGCAATGAAGGTAAAATGGGTGTCTTTTATTATTCATAACAATTCTCTTTCAATCACACTTGAGTTCATATTAATGAGATGACTTTTGGAAAAGCCCTAAAGATGAGGGCTGGTTGCCAGGGGAATCAACTATGTGATTAGAGGGCTGAAACTTTCAGCCCCACCTCCTGGGAGGGGAAAGGGGCTGGAGATCAACTTAATCACCAGTAGTCAATGATTTAATCAACTACCATGTGTTCATAATGAAGTCTCCGTAAAAATCCCCGGTTGGGGGATATGTGGAGGTGCTGGGGGTGGGCTGGCGGTGTGCCTGGAGAGGGCATGGAAGCTCGAAGCCTTTCCCCCCATGCCTTGCCATATTCATGTCTCCCGTCTGGCTGTTCCTGAGTTACAATAGACCTGTATAATGTTCCTTTCATAACAGACCTGTAATCTAGTAAGTAAACTGTTTCCCTGAGTTCTGTGAGCTGCTCTAGCAAATGATCAAACCCAAGGTGGGGATGGTGGGAACCTCTGACTTATAGCCAGTCAGTCCGAAGCACAGGTGATAACATGGACTTATGATTGGCGTCTGAAGCGTGGGGACGGTCTTGTGGGGCTGAGCCTTTAACCTGTGGGATCTGAGGCTAACTTCAGGTAGACAGTGTCAGAATGGAGTTAAATTGTAGGACGCGTAGCTGGCTTCACAGAATTGCATGGAGTGGGAAAATACCCACGTGCGTCTGGTCACGGAAGTGTGAGCATGGCATAAGCAGCATGTGAGAGTAAAGGAGAAACAGAATTTTCTTCCTATACAAAACCAAATTCATATATGAAACTCCAGTGGAGAAAATTAGAGGAGGATTTAAAAACAACCCTCAGGAGCTAATATTTTCTGTTGTTCTCTCCCTTTCATTTTTATCATTTTTTTAAGTGTATGAAAACATTTAAAAAAATGACACTGGGTGCTCTGTACCTTACGGCTGTTTGGTGTTTCCCTGGGGAGAGGCTTGAGTTTCTCTATTCAGATTCTTAGTTGGATCTCAAGTGATGCCCTAGGGCAGGGCAGGCCCACAGCTACACACTTTGCAGTCAATTCCAGGAAGCTGAGCCAAGAGTCAAAACAGAAATTTGCAAACCCTGCAGGAAACAGTTATTTAAGCACAAATTCTGTTTGTTTAGTGAGGAGATTAACAGTACTTATGCGGGGCTTCCCTGGTGGCGCTGTGGTTAAGACGACTCCTGCCAGTGCAGGGGACACGGGTTCGAGCCCTGGTTGGCGAAGATCCCACATGCCGCAGAGCAACTAAGCCCGTGCGCCACAACTGCTGAGCCCACGAGCCACAACTACTGGAGCCCAAGCGCCTAGAGCCCATGCTCCGCAACAAGAGAAGACACCACAATGAGAAGCCCGTGCACCGCAATGAAGAGTAGCCCCCGCTCACCGCAACTAGAGAAAGCCTGCACGCAGCAATGAAGACCCCATGCAGCCAAAAATAAATAAATTAATTAAAACAAAAACAAAGAAACACAGTACTTATGGGGAAGGTGGATTATTTTTAACAGGGTGGTACAAATGTAGAAGGACACATGAAAAGGAGGAGGGTCATTGAGTAACCTGTCTGGCGCTTGCTGTGAGCCTGTTGCACAGAGCTGGTGGCCAGCCCTGAGGCTGACGGTGCTGCAGGGTCCCCACTAATCCTCTGGGACTGTTCTTACGGAGCTGGACCAGAAGCATCTGTGGGGCTGGGTCCTGCCCAGCTCTGAGCGTGCTGTAAGGAGAGCTGTGTCTCGAGTTCCTGTTGGAGAACTGGAAGCCCATCTTGCTTTTCGATGGGGAGCTGAAACAGCATCCTCTGGAGAGAGAGCTCAAATCCTTTGGGAGGGCAGACAGTCAAGTCTCCTCCATGCTGCACGGAAGCCCCTTGTTCCGAAGGTCAGTTTGCCATGGTTCTTTTGCGCCACAACCACCGACACTCCGGCTGGGGGGATCCTGAAGGGGCCCAGTGGAAAGACTTCAGGGATGGAGAAGAGTTCTTTGTAGAGGAGCTGACACCGAGTCAGTGTCCCTACGATCGGCTGTGTCTCTTCCTGTCCTGAGCGACAGGGGCTTTTAAGGATATACCTCTTGACATCACAGAAGGCCCTGAATTGCTGTGTCAAAAAGGGAATTTGCCTTTTTGTCCTGAAAGAAGCTTACCTTTACAATGAGCAACACAGCACTTAAAAACCATTGCAGGGCTTCCCTGGTGGCGCAGTGGTTGAGAGTCCACCCGCCGATGCAGGGGACACGGGTTCGTGCCCCGGTCCGGGAAGATCCCACATGCTGCGGAGTGGCTGGGCCCGTGAGCCATGGCTGCTGAGCCTGCGCGTCCGGAGCCTGTGCTCCGCGACGGGAGAGGCCACAACAGTGAGAGGCCCGTGTACAGCCAAAAAAAAAAAAGAATCATGAGGCGATTAATAACTTAGCACCTCGTATGTCCAGGAGAGAGAGGGAACACCCTCCTGGGCGCTGCTGTTTCCCCTGTGGACCCCGATAGAGGCCATGGAATAAACATCAGGTCATGGAGCTCCACCTGCTACCTTGTGTGTATTTGGAGGAAACCTAGCATTTGAGGAACCCAAGATGGGCAAAGCGTGGGCATGTGTGCTCTAGGTGCCCCGGGGTAACATGTGGAACAATCCGGAAGGTTGCTACATAGTCCCCGCCCCTTTGATGCGCCTCCCCCCTCAGCCCCAGCCACGCTAGGTTGTGGGAAGGACTGAAGGGCTGGTTGTGGGAGTTAGTGGCTCTCCCGCCCTGCTTGGGTTCTCCTCCCCTCTCACCTGTACCTCTGCAGCAGGCTCCCAGTGGGCACCCCAGGTCCTACCTATCCCCCTTCAATTTTCCCTCCGAACTCCATTCTCTGGAACGAGCTTCACGCCCCTACTTAAGGCCTGTCATTGGGTCCCAGTGCCTAGAGAATAAAGCTCCAACCCCTTAGCCTGGCTTGCAGGTTCCTTCCAGATCTGGCCCTGCCTCCCCAGCCTGCCTTTTCTGTACATCTGACCCTCTTCGCCCAAACTCTGCTCAGCCACCTGCACCACTGGCACTTCTGGGTTGGGTGACTCTGATCTTCCAGGTCTTTGTGTTTCTTTCTCTCTCAGTCTTTCTCATCTTCCAAGTCTCATTCCAAGCATGTCCTGACCCATCCCCTCAGGTTGGAACTAGCCACTTCCTCCTGTGGGCAGGGCCAGGGTGCATCTGAGCTTCAGGAAGAGTGGGATCCAGGTGCTTGGACACTGTCAGACTCTCTCTTGCTCCAAGTTCTTAGCTACTCTCTGCCACTCAGCTCCATTCAGTTGGGGTCTTATTTCACTTCGTGGGAAACAGGCTTGCCCAGGATTCCCTGTGATGGTGTTCATTCAGGACACACTACCCCAAGATATGCCTCTTTGACATATTGAATATCTTAAGCTGAAGGAATTTAAAAAAAAAAAAGACAGAAGCAGGAAGCTCACTCTGACCCCTTCCACCTTCATTCTTCTTCCCTGAAACAAACAAATCTCCCAAGTGGAAGGTACCCTCCCTGCACCACGAGTAAGGAGACATTCTTATCGCCAGACACAGGAATTTGGGGCTGAGAAATCTGTACAAACAAACCTTGTTAAACCACCCCTTATCTTCCTAGCTATGTCGTCATGGCTCATCAGCCCTAACCCAAGCCTTTTTTCTTGTCAGTTGTTCACAAATTTATTGTTTCTTTGTCTAAAAGGTATAAAAGCTTCTTGCTCTGGACACTTCTTTGGGTCTTCATTCTCTTGTGAAGTCTCCCACGTACGTGTAAAAATTCAGTAAAATGTGTACGTTTTTGTCCTGTTGATCTTTGTCAGTTTAATTTTTAGACCCAGCCAGGGACCCTAAGAGGGTTGAGGCAAATTTTTTCTTCCCCTACACCTGTCTTTCTTCTGGGCCCCTCACCGCCGCGGCCTCCCCGCTGCGGAGCACAGGCTCCCGACACGCAGGCTCAGCGGCCATGGCTCACGGGCCCAGCCGCTCCGCGGCATGAACCCGTGTCCCCCGCATCGGCAGGCGGACTCTCAACCACTGCACCACCAGGGAAGCCCCTGTCTTACTTCTTAAGGGCTCAATCTTAAGAGGGCTCCTTCCCTTTCTCAATTTCAATTTGAAAAGTCTTAGGAAAGAATTCCAATTGGCCTTGCTTGGGTCAGCAGGCCACCTCCGACTCAGTCAACCATGGTCAGTGGGAAGGGTTATTATTATTATTCATAATGTCATCTAAATCTATGTAGCTTTTTAATTAGTCGACCACTAACTTATTTCTAATGACCTTGATACCAACTAACACAGTGAGTTCATTGGGACTTGACTGAAACTTCTCGCATCTTTGTATCTTTTCCACATGACCTGCCATCAGGTTAATTCACAGACAACCGATTTGCTGAATGGCCCCTGTCAATCCACCACACTGACTGAAAAATTAAAATAAAAAGATAAAACATGGTAGTTTTAATTTACTGATTTTCTTTCTGTCTTCACGGAAGTATTTTAAGGAATATTCAGTTTGTTTTTGCTTCACTCCCTGTTAGCAAAGCCAGAGCCTGAAGAACAGAGACTAATGATGAGGGAAGAAAGCTGGAGACCCCAGAGGAAAAGACGAAAACATGAGGAATCATGAATATATTTATAAGAACATATTCCTAAGACTATTGCCTTAAGATGATCTATTCATTGAATAAAATTAACTCATTCAAAAATATATTCAAGGAAAATATATGCAAAAGGAATAGTCTTGAATAAAAGAATTCTGCTTGCTATATTCTTATGAATAAATATATGTCAATGACAAGTGTATTTGTAGGAAACTTCATATCCAAGATAATCTTATTAATGTATTTACTTGGACCCCTTGTAACAGGGAAGAGGCAAATCGGAGGTGTTGGATCTGTTTCTTTTACTTTAACCTTTGCCTTCTGCTGCTTTGTTCACGAAAAGGATACTGTCTATACATAATGGGCTGCCTCAGGGAACCCTGCCCCTCTGCCTGAATGTTAAACCAAAGCGCCTCTGTTCAGGGAAACATCCGGACCCTGTTCCACCTGGGGATGACTATAAGAAAAAAGAAATGAACACATCCCCTCTCCAAGGCTGGCCATTCCAGGGGATATTTGCAAAACTTATGGCCTTTTTACTTTACTTCCTCATCTCCTCCCCCTCTCTGTGCTGTAAAAGAAACTGGCATCCAAACCCCAGAAGATGGTTATTCTGAGACATTAGTCTGCCATCTTCTGGGTCTGCCGGTTTTCCAGATAAAGTCATATTCCTTGTCTCAACACCTCATCTCCGATTTATTGGCACATTGGCCTGTCGTGTGGCAAGCAGAGTGAGCTCGGACTCCGGAACACCCTCAGCCTCTCCCCGAAGCCTTGTTGATTGCTACTTTGTTTCTTTAACCTAAAGGACCTCAGTGCCATGAACTTTTCCTCCTAGATGTGCCTTCTTTTTATCATATAAACACTACTTTTCCCACTGTGTTTCTTCCTGGTCAGACTGAGTGTTAAGTAAATAAGTGAGATCATGGGACAACCATCTCCTTTAACTCACACCCCATTCTTCCACTAATCGTCATCATCGTGCTCATAATTATTATTAATGTTGTCTAACAGGTGTTCATTTTCTTGGTAACTACCCCTCACAGTGAGTCAGGCTGGGCTTGCAGCCAGAAAACCCCCCTCCCACCTTTTTCTCTGAAATTGCCACCAGCCTGAGGAAAAGATTCTCTACCCTAGAACTGGGGCCCTTGGAAACTAATATGCCACTCCACATTTGTGTTCCCTTATCTTTGAGTGGGAAGAAACAAAACTGAGATCTGACCTCATTTGAAAATGAGTGTTTGTGCTTCTGGTATTTTAAATTGTTTAGGAAGCATTGGTTTTTTTTTAATTTTTAAAATTGTTTCTTGGCTGCATTGGGTCTTCGTTGCTGTGCGCGGGCTTTTTCTAGTTGTGGCCAGCTGCGGTGTGCGTGCTTAGTTGCTCCGCGGCATGTGGGATCTTCCCGGACCAGGGCTTGAACAAGTGTCCCCTGCATTGGCAGGCAGATTCCTAACCACTACACCACCAGAGAAGTCCCAGAAGCATTGGTCTTTTTACACAGTTTGGCAATAGTCTTAAAATGTGTAGAGTGTGCTCGATACCAGTTTTATGTTCATCCCAGCAACGCCATGTCTTGATGGCTTGAATCTGTGTGTGCCCACCATACTTACACATCTTCCTCTTTATTAAGTCACATCATGGCATCGTTGGAGCTCTCCAGGGCACGTTCTATGACTTAATTAGATTTTTATTTAACCACAGAAAAGAAAAGCATATTATGTTTCCAGGCAGTGTTTTCACCTGAACTTGAGCGTATTTCCCACTGTGGTCTAGAATCAGTGTGCTTTCATCCACGCTCTCAACCTGCTTACATTATTCTGATTTTTGTTGCTCAAGGTACACGTCAAAATTAGCCTTTAAATACCGGTTTACTCTTTGTCATAATTACATTGCTCTTCACCCCTGAGGCTTTATTTCTTGATTGTGTGCTAAAAAGCACCAAGGCTTCAGGAAATAAAAATACATCTAGTTAATATTTTTAAAAGAATCCCATGATAGTAGAAGGAGTTATGCGTGGATTGAATTAGACGGAGGTGGCTGACTGTTTGGGCAGGTGGCTGACACTGGCACTGAGATGCTCCAGCTGGGTGGATCTGGCCTTGAGCAGATGGGCTGGGCTCTTAAGGGAAGATGGGGAGAATTTTAGAAACCAAGCTTTGAGTTTCTGCCCCTCTCGCACTCTTCATCTGTAAACTGTGGATAGTCGGAGCTAATATTTACTGAGTGCTTACTCTGTGCCAGGTGCTATTCTAAGCACTTTAGTCATTCAATCTTCTGAGATGGGTACAAAAATTACTGTGTCCATTTTAGAGACAGGAAAACTGAGGCCACCTAGAAATTAAGTAACAGCCCATAGTCACATATCTGGTCTGTAGTGGAGCCTCTATTTGACCTCAGCAGTCTGGCTCCATAATCTACACTTTTAACCCCAAACTGTACAGAATGAGAGCAGTTATCCTTTCAATTTATGAAGGAATTAAATGAGGGACTTTTTGTAAAAAATTAATTAATTAACTTTATTTATTTTTGGCTGCATTGGGTCTTCGTTGCTGCAGGCAGGCTTTCTCTAGTTTCTTTTTAAATGTCTCAGGGAAAGCAAAGCCCACCTGCTCTCTACTCTAGGTCGGACTCTTCCCCAGTAGTGTCTGTTTCAGCTCAAAGGCCATTTTCAGTGAAAAAAAAAAAAAAGGAAGGTGAACAGACATTGTACAAATCAATTCTTTCTCCTGTAAGATAAATGCTCTGCCTTCGAGGAATCGAAGGAAAAAGGCAAAGGTTAAATTTATAAAGCCGACAAGATCCTGTCTCACTCTATCTGCAGGGAAAACTTTTTTCTTGTCTCATCCCCACTGGCTGGAACTAACATCGTGTCTTAACGGTCTGCTCCTGCTTCAAGTGATTTGGGAAGTTGTCAGTCTCCTTCATCTGGATGTAACTTAACCAGAACCTACCAAATGCTGTGGGGAGCAGAAGGATGAATCATCATCCCTGGCTGGTCTCACAGGGGCAATCAGCCCAACAAATGAAACCCAGGGGAAGGAGAAAGCAGAGCGTTCAAGTGAGATCGGGAGCCAGAACTGGAGGGGCAGCCAGAACTGGAGGGGCGGCCAGAGCTGGAGGAGTTGGGGAGAGGAAGAGGCCGGGGTGGGCTTGAAATGGGGAGAAGTGGTCCATTTTTTCTTGGTTTTATAAAATAAACAGGATTTTAAAAGATAAACATGGTTGAGGATGCCCTTACTTATGGGGTGGGGTAGGGGGGGAGCAGGGCACAGCCCAGGCAAAGGCAATGCGTTGGGAGTGAACAAACTTGGCCTCTGAGCACAGCTCGTTTTCTCTATTTTTATTATTGTGTCTGCACAGCCAGCGTGGTTTTCAATTTTGAATGAATAGAAGAGACAGATCAGAAAGTTCTGGAAAACCAGATGAATTGGTTCCTCTTTCAGGTGGTCATTAGTGTCATGAGAACACCCTCCACCCAGAGGAAAAAGCACTGAGTGTGAGTTCCAGAGAGCTGGGGCATGGCCTCGCTGTGCTACTGAGTGGCTGGGTGACCTTGGCCTGTCCTTCAGCTTGGCCTCAGTCTCCTCACCTGTAAAAACCCCTTTTACCCTGAGTTCCATGTTTGTCATTTTTCCTGGGCTCCTTGGGAAGCACCTGGGTACCCTGGATGGATTTTGCGGTACCAGAGCTTGGTTGAGTGGAGCCGGTGACCCAGGGACATGGTGCCCTCAGCAGTGAGACACAAAATGCTGCGTGGGATCTGCAGCGGGGTGAGACCAAAAGACCAGGACAAAGCCAGGGGAAACTCTAAACAGTTCAGGTCTCTTCAGGGCCTGATTATTGACCTGAGCTATATAGAGGGGTTTTCCTAAATGGTACTGGTGTATCTGCGCAGATGCAGAATGAGGGATGTGATTCTGAGAACCCAACTGAAGGCAAGATGGAGAAGCTACTAGCACAGTGCTTCTTAAACTGAAACGTGCACACCGATCACCTGGGATCTTGTTAAAATGCAATTCTGGGGCTTCCCTGGTGGCGCAGTGGTTGAGTCCGCCTGCCGATGCAGGGGACACGGGTTCGTGCCCCGGTCCGGGAAGATCCCACATGCCACAGAGCAGCTGGGCCCGTCAGCCATGGCCGCTGAGCCTGCGCGTCCGGAGCCTGTGCTCCGCAACGGGAGAGGCCACAACAGTGAGAGGCCTGCGTACCGCAAAAAAAAAAAAAAAAAAAAAAAAAAAAAAGCAGGTCTGATTCGGGAGGTCTGGGGCGGGGCCTGAGATTCTAATTCTAACAAATCCCAAGTGATGCTGCTACTGCTGGTCCATGGACCATACTTTGAGCAGCAAAAGCCTCTAAAATATTTAAGCCCATGTCTGACAGATCAGTAAAGAGAACTGAAAAAAATAAAACGAAGAAATGAAAGCAAGAAAGTCTCAAGTCCTAATATTTTCCCAGGATTGTCAACTGCTTGAGCATTTGATTTATGACAGGACAGTTTCTAGGAAAACACCTTATTGCCTTGTGTCCTGTGTGTTTTCTGTTTTTTGGTAATGAGGAGACTTGCATAAGAAATATCGCAGGGACCTCTCCAACTATGTTTAATTTTGTGGGTTTGATTTAAGGGAAAAAGGCCCAGGATATCCCTTAAGTGTGTTTTTGAAACTTGTGATATGAGAGGGAAGTAGCTGGGAGAACAGTAGACAGACTACTACGATTGTTAAAAAATCTTGCATGAAAAAGCATCATCGTAACCAGCAGAGACTTCACACGGCCGGAAAACACATGAAGAGTGAGAATGAATACGTAATTCTTTTTCTTTTTCTTTTTTTAAAATAATTTTATTTATTTATTTATTTATTTTGGCTGCATTGGGTTCTTGTTGCTGCGCTCAGGCTTTGTCTAGTCGCGGCGAGCGGGGGCTAGTCTTCAGTGCAGCGCGTGGGCCTCTTACCGCGGTGGCCTCTCCTGTTGCGGAGCATGGGCTCCAGGCGCGTGGGTTTCAGTAGTTGCGGCTCGTGGGCTTCAGTAGTTGTGGCTCGTGGGCTCAGTAGTTGTGGCTCACGGGCTCCAGGGTACAGGCTCAGCAGTTGTGGCGCACGGGCTTAGCTGCTCCATGGCATGTGGGATCCTCCAGGGCTCGAACCCATGTCCCCTGCATTGGCAGGCGGATTCTTAACCGCTGCGCCACCAGGGAAGGCCCTGAATATGTAGTTCTTTTGATTGGATCTGGTGAATCATGAGAATCAAACAAAATGTAACTTAACTAAACTCTGAAGCCTGCAGCAATTACACAGGCTGACTTTCCTCATGCTGCTCATGTCTTGAGAGCTGAAATGTTGTGAGGGGTACACATGGACTAAATTATTTCCTTCAGAGAATCTTCCCTCAGGGAAGTTCGACTCCAGGGGCCTAAGGTTATTTCCTAGATTTGTAAGAAGGCCAGTGTGTGGAGAGAAAAACAAAAGTGAAGCTGTGAAAGGATGTCCAGGTGCATTGGCTAGAAGGTAGACCGTCTTTCATTAAGGAGGAACCAGCGACAAGTGGTGTCATCCAGATGTGTGGACAGATAATGTCATCCAGGTGTGTGCAGACAAGTGAGTGATGGCATCCAGGTGTGTGGATAGTTGACGTGACTCTCTCAGGACCACAGACTTGGGCTCCTGGACTATCAGAGCTTGTGGAGACCTTTGGGATTGTCTAGTTCTCCTTCCCCAACCTGCTCTACCGATGAGGACACAGAGATCCCGAGTTGGGTAGGGCTTGCTCTGGGTGACTCCGGTAGTTACTTTCCGTGTGGGATTTGCAGCCGGTGTCCTGAGTCATGGTCCAGGAGCATGAGGCTTGCCTTCCTCTTATACCTCTTCAAGCTGTCTGCTTCTCCTCATCCCAGCTCGCTCCTACAAAATCCTGGCTGGTGACGATCCCAGCCTGTCCTTTGGACTCCACCTGGTCCAGAGCTCCACTGGCTTAGATTTTGGCCTCAGACATTATTCGTCATGGGGTTATGAGCTTCAGTGATGTACCCCACGGGTGCCTCATTTCAACAACATATTAAAGTAGAGATCCCTCTGCTGAGCCCAGAGCCAAGTGGAAAGCAGTACCTTACTTAGGCCGACGCGTGCACTTTACACAGCTCCTGCCGGCTGAGCCAGTGTTCCCCCAACCACACCCCTGCCCCAGGAGAATTTGTCCTTCCCAGCGGCCATCGTGAGGCCCTGATTGGCGATGGGCTGTAGGAAGGGGAACATGCAGGAAAAACCAGGTTGGGGTGTTTGGGGGTTTTCCCAACATCCATGGAAAATGCTGCATTCCCTTTCCACCCTCACCTGGCCATTGTAAGAACTCGTGCTGTAGTTAATAAGCTGTTATAATTCATGAAGCAGAAGAGAGTCCCCTGCAGTGCTAATAAGTTTAAATTGGGTCACACCTTGTGACTTCTAAATTTTCCTTTGCTGAATGGCCCCTTGGAGAAATCTCCCTAAGAAGGCATTCGGGAACATGTTTATTTTATTTTAATTTCTCTGAATGTGAATCTTGAGTTTTTGCAAAATAACTAATGAATATAGAGCAATATGAGAATATGTTGGTCAGCTAGAAAACATCATCACTCACAATATGCTTTACTCTCAACCCAAATATAAGTATATGGAATCTTTTTTCCAGCATCATTGAGATATAGTTGACATATAGCCCTGTGTAAGTTTAAGGTGCACAACTAGTTGATTTGATATATATCACAAAATGATTACCACTATAGTGTTAGCTAACACCTCCATCACGTCACATAATTACCCTTTCTTTTTTGTGGTGAGAACAAATTTAAGATGTAGCCTCTTATCAACTGTCAAGTATATAATACAGTATTATTAACTATAATCACCATGCCGTACATCAGACACCCAGAATTTATTCATCTTATAGCTGGAAGTTTGTACTCTTTGACCGACATCTGGAACATCTTTATTATCTTTATTATAGTGAGGTTTGTAATAACAAAAAGTGGCAAACAACCTAAATGTCCATCAGTACTTTTCTCCGGGTGCAGATATATGCATGTAAACACACAGAGAAAGGACACGTGTAACCTCTGAGGGAGAGAGTGGGGTTTTAGGCTTCTCTGTTTTATGTCTGTTAAACAGGAGAATGTGTTCAGATGCTACTTATGTCATTAAAAGTAACTTGAGGGGCTTCCCTGGTGGCGCAGTGGTTGAGAGTCCGTCCGCCTGCCGATGCAGGGGACACGGGTTCGTGCCCCGGTCCGGGAAGATCCCACATGCCGTGGAGCTTCTGGGCCTGTGAGCCATGGCCGCTGAGCCTGCGTGTCCAGAGCCTGTGCTCCGCAACGGGAGAGGCCACAACAGTGAGAGGCCCGCGTACCGCAAAAAAAAAAAAAAAAAAAAGTAACTTGAAAAAGATGTGATATAGAGAAACCACCGAGCTAGTACAATACAATTGTCTTCCAGTGTCTTTCATGTAAGGAGAGTGTGAGGGCTGAAATCCACGGTTGGGCTTCTGTGGCAGGAAAACAGGCTGCATTTGGCAGCCGCTTCGTGCCCCCTGGCTGGCATCCCAGTCAACTTTGGGGAACTAGGGAGCCAGGATTACGCATGGCAGATTGTAGGACAGTGGTTCTCACACTTGAGTGTGCATCAGAAGAACCCGCAGTACTTGTGATAGCTTCTTTTTCCCAGGTCTCACCGTCAGCAATTCTGATTTAATGGGTCTGTCTTTTGGTCCGTCAATCTGCATTTTTTATTTGTGTTTTGGCCCTGCCTCCGGGCTTGCGGGATCTTAGTTCCCCGACCAGGGATCAAACCCTGGCCCACGGCAGTGAAAGTGCTGAGTCCTAACCACTGGGTAACCAGGGAATTCCCTCAGTCTGCATTTTTAATAAGGGCCAGAGTTGATTCTGATGAAGGTAGTCTTTGGGAGGAGAATAATACATTTCTGTTCTTCCCCCTTTGCTGAGACACTGCTCACGATGTCCTCACAGATGAAAGCCAGGGCTGTTTCCCTGGTGACAGGGACCCACTTGCTAAGATAAAACACAGGGAAGACACACTCATCCTAGACATTCTAACTGCCAGACTGCCATCCCTAAAAGCTGTGTGTGTGTGTGTGTGCGCACACACACACAGACACGTGAACAATGCTTGAAAAACTTGAAAAACACTGCGAGGACCATAGCAGTTCTGTGCTTTGTCTAAAAAAAAACCAGGAAGGGGCCGTCACGTTAGATAGCAACACCAGAATGAACTTAGCTATGTGTACATAATAATTCGGAGGTGGACGTAATGAGGTGCAGTCTGGCTCATCACTGTGCTTTGTCAGGAGACACATATTAATGGAAACCCAAATGAGGGGCTTCCATAAGGTCATGGTTTCCATGTAAATGTGACCACAAAGAGCCCTTCACCGCTAAATGGCACAATGCACATGCAAGGTGATTCTTACCATCCATAAAAGCCATTTCTAGTCAATAACGAAACGGGATAGGAAGCAAAATGGGAAAGCAAATTGTCTTGTCCCTGCCTTAGGAAAAGAATGTAACAGAAATGGCTTTCAAGTGTTTTGTTTTGGTCTCCATGTTTATCTATCTATCTATCATTTATCTACCTATCTATCTATGCACTTGTATATATTTTCTACTTCTAATAGACTAAGGTTAGGTATGCCATCCATGCTGCTAATGTCTGGCTATTGGTAAGAGTCCAATCAAAAGTTGAAAAATAAAATGGGCTGAGATCCTGACTTGGGCAGGTTGGTCAAGCCTTATGTCTTTTAAGGGGGTGTTTGTACAGAGTGTCACTAAAGAAGGTGGCCTGACTGTGTCCTGGATCTTCAGGAATTGAGTGAAGTCCAGGGATGGTTGCAGTGAGACTGCCTGTGGCAAGAGACCCTAGATAAGTGAAGGGCAGGTACTACAGCTGCCCTAGACTGTCTCAGAGAGTTCAGGTCCAGCAACTCAGCCAGCCTGGACCTCCCCCCAGCCCTGGATAATCACATCAAAAATAGGCAGCCCTGGCAGCATCAGTCCTGGACCTCTTGGGATATTGTTAAAGACATACATTTGGGCTTCCCTGGTGGCGCAGTGGTTGAGAGTCTGCCTGCCAATGCAGGGGACACGGGTTCGTGCCCCGGTCCGGGAAGATCCCACATGCCGCGGAGCGGCTGGGCCCGTGAGCCATGGCCGCTGAGCCTGCGCATCCGGAGCCTGTGCTCTGCAATGGGAGAGGCCACAACAGTGAGAGGCCCGCATACCACAAAAAAAAAAAAAAAAAAGACATACATTTCAAAGACATACACGATCAAAGGGAGGAGGAAGGAGCTGTGCCATGCAGCACCCTCACCCAGGTGCTCCACACCAGGGCCTGCTAGGGACGCGGGGGTTACTGGGAGCACCTCCCCTGGGAAGAAATGATGCTGAGCAGTGGCTGGGGAAAGAAGGGGGATGGATTCCCGACACAAAGCTTCAGCCTGAAGAACATTTTGGTAATTAGAAAGACACAGTGAACACTCACTTCTTGTTCATTTCCTGCCACCTGAACACTTATTCATAATGGGCCCTAAGTTGTTGTGTATGTTTGACATAAACATAAGAAAGAGGACAGGTTTAAGCAACCTGTGCAATGTTGATATGATTGAGTAACAAATGTTGTGAACACTTTGAAGACTCTTGTGCGTTAAAATAAATATGATCTATAAGGGTAAACACAGTTCTAATTCACTAAAGCAATTAGTAAATTTCCCAGTGAGCGTTCATGTCCCCCTTTCACAGCAGGTGGTGGTAGTAGCATTTATCATGATCATACAGCATAGTGATTTTTGTAGACGTCTCTCTTACTAGACTGCAAAATTCTAGACAATGTTGTCCTTTTCTTGGGGTCTCTGATTCTTCTTGCAATGTCTCACCCTGGGCTTTGTATGCTTAGTAAACAAGGATGAAATGAAGGAAAGCCTTTAGACTAAAAACTAGCTAATTCTTCTCATTGCAAAGACTATCTTCCAGAGTAACATTCAAGTGAAAGAGTTGGAATTGCACGCCAGAAACCTCTTGACAAGAGGTGGTGACATAAGGCAGGACAAAGGGTTCCCCCAAAGTAGCCCCCATTCCTGTGAGCCAGCTGTGTGCCAGCTTGTTCACACGTATTGGATCTTCTCAGCGTTCTTCAGAGATGGGCATTATTATGAACTTCTTGTATTTTCCAAAACTGGGATTCTTCTGCGAATAGGACAACTCACGCTTAGTAGTGGCGGCGCCGTTACCCAAGCCCGAGAGCTGTATGCTCTTCCTTATTTGGACTTTGTGACCATTTCTGTCCTGCTGTTGGCAATCAACTTGTGCTTATCGTAGCGATTTCTTTTTGTCTTAAACGTCATCTTTCTCCATTTGCCCTGTTGCTATTTTAAGAAGCAGTAAGAGGACAATCTGAGAAAATGCAGTGTTTTTGAGACACAGCTCTGGGGTCTTGCTGTCTGAAGAGCGCCAACTATGAAGGCTGGTAGCACTCCCAAGCAGAGTACTTTGGGAATTTTAAAAGTGCTGTATTGGTGTAGGGCACTGCTTCGCAGCCAGGGGTGATTTTGTCTCCTATCCCCACCACAGGGGATATTTGGTAATGCTAGAAACATTGTTGGTTGTTGCAACTAGGTGTGTGTACAACTGGCATCTGGAGGGAAGAGGCCTGGGATGCTGCTGAACATCTCATAATGTAAAGGACGACCTCCCACGACACAGGATTTATCCTGTCCGAAATGTCACTAGTGCCGAGGGTGAGAAACCCTGGTATAAGGTGTTGCCATATTTCTTATATCTTTGGAAGCTGTTTTTTGGGGGGAGTTTTTCTCATAAAGTGGGGCACAGTTATTACATATATTAGGGTAAATTAAATTAATATGCTCTAAAATGTACATAATACTTTTACATCCTTAATTCTCTCGTCTTAATCTGACATTTTCATTCAAAATGATGGAGAAGCAGGGTAGCAAATTAAGAGAGCGTATGGGTCTCCTCAGAGCTTTTGGTCTTTTTTTTTTTTTTTTTTTGCGGTACACGGGCCTCTCACCATTGTGACCTCTCCCGTTGCGGAGCACAGGCTCTGGATGCGCAGGCTCAGCGGCCATGGCTCACAGGCCCAGCCGCTCCGCGGCATGTGGGATCTTCCCGGACCGGGGCACGAACCCGTGTCCCTTGCATCGGCAGGCGGACTCTCAACCACTGCGCCACCAGGGAAGCCGCAGCTTTTGGTCTTTAAAATTGATGTTGAAGACTGATAATAGGGTAGAGTGAACATTTGTTATAACTCATGGCTGGTTGTCATCTGCTCTTGTTTGGGGAAATTCCTCATCATCTTCCATCAAAGTGGAAGTCAGAACCCAAACTCCCAGCATATTTTGCAATTAGAACTCAGGTATGGGATCCAGGCTCTGCCCCTCAGATACACCTGAGTGAAACTTTCATTTAGAAATGAGGGACCTGGACCTCCCTCATGGTCCAGTGGCTCAGACTCTGTGCTCGCAATGCAGGGGAAGCAATCCCTGGCCGGGGAACTGGAGCCCGCATGCCTCAACTAAAAGATCCTGCATCCTGAAACGAGGATCCCACGTGCTGCAACTAAGACCCGGAGCAGCCAAATAAATAAATAAATATTAAAAAAAAAAGAAGAAGAAATGCGAGACCTGAGGACACCTAAGGAAATGAGGGCCCCATTTTGTTGGACACAGTGGCCGCAGAGGTGCCTGGCTTTGGGGAATGGTGATGGCTGCAAGATTGAGTTCCTGATGCAAAATGGCATTGGTGGAGGTGACAGCACTGACAGCATCTTTGCATGTGGGGTGGAGATTTCTTCATCAAGGATGGTTTTGGAAGCTGCGTCTTGAGGCTGATCTCCCAGTCCTCTCGGCAGTTACAGGGCTGAGCTGCCATTCTCTTCTACTTAAACCAACCAGCGTGGGTTCTGTTGTTTGCAAGGAAGAGCTCTAACTGATGCACAAGGTTTATCAGTGGTGAAGTCCTTTAAAACCTAGAGTCCTTTAAAAAGTCTCCTTTCATCTAGTAACGTTGTGCATATTCAGTTTAGAAGCAAAGACTGAAGGTCCTCCTTTCTTTCCAGGCTCTAGGTGCAGGGCTTTAGAACTTCTGGGAGCAGGTTAAAGACCGGGCAGGGGGAGACCACATCAGGCAGCTCTTCTCTGAGGGAACTGGAAGGCTTCACATTCTGGGCCTAGAAGAGGTTAAAAGAGAACAGGAAGGATTGAGGGCACCTGCCCCACTCCATCCAAGAGCAAGCAGATTAACATTTGGCTTGCTATGATGGAAGATTGGCTTAGAGAATACTTTTATGTTTTATTTTAACATATTGATCACCTTTTCAATGTGTGTTGGAGGTGGGAAGCTTTGTGTTTGAAAACAACGTTTGTGTTTATTTCTTTAAGTGTTTGATACTGAAGAAACTTGTCCAGAGATGGGTGTAGGAATAGACCAGCCAGGATTGATGCAAATGTGCCCATCAATATTCTTAATATTCTTTATTCTTAATACCCTGACTGCTAACTCACGGTATTATTTCCTTATTTCTAGCTGAGTGGGTAATTCATGTATAAACCATTATGAAAAAAAAAAAGGAAAAAGAAATTAGAGAAACAGCTCTAATGAAATATGTAAGTCTGAAAAGAATTAGAAATCAAGACTCCCAGAGATTGCTAATTTACTAAAGCCACAGGGCTTTTCAGTTTTAACATTGGGTTTTTTAGAGTAGCAGCATCCTGAGATTATTTTCATAGTTCCTTCTGCTAGCTGACTCTGTTTCTAGAAAATTCTGCCCCAGACTGTGAGCTCTGTGAGGGCAGGGAGTGTGTCATACTCATCTTTCACTCAATGTACCTTGTCCAGGACTTGTCACATATAGATGAATCACAAATAACTGTTGAATTAGCAGGTTTTATCATTCCCTTTTCTTGTGTGGCAGGGAAGTTTCCTACCACACCCCAACTCCTCATGTTACTCTGGGGGGTTACCCACTCCTTTCCTGGGGAGATAGCCTAACTTCTGGATCGTTGAAGGTAGAGAAAAGACAAGACTTTGTTAGTCTGCTTACAAAATTATGTAATTAGCAGGAATCTACACTGTAAAAGGAAAGTGTATATGACTTGTAGATGTTCCACTCTGAGACCTTGCCAGCAAGGATCACCACTGGTATCTAGTGATTCCCTGGGACCTGTCCAGAGTCTGCGCGAAATAAGTATGGCCTGATAGAGGACAAGTGAGAAAAATAACGGGCTGCCTTACCCCATCCCCTGAACTCCACGTGTGTGTGAGATCGTCTAACAGTAAGTTTTCTTTCTAGCAAGTTTCTGTGCCTTCTCACCCTTCCAGAGCTAAGAGCATGGTCAAGAGCTCTCACACAAGGTTGACTAGAGAAAGCCCAGAGGTGGCCTAGGTATCCAGGCCCAAGAGTGGCGACCCACAATGGGGCCCAGATTAAAATGAGACAGATGCAAGTTGTATGCCCTGCATGCTACTTCGGAGATGACTCTGGCTTAGAGAACACAAGGCCGTCTGGGGCTCCCTTCTGAGTTTTTTTTTTTTTTTTTTTTTTTTGGCAGCACAGCGTGGCATGCGGAATCTTAGTTCCCCAACCAGGGATTGAACCCGCCCCCCACTGCAGTGGAAGGGTGGAGTCTTAAGCACTGGACCACCAGGGAATTCCCTCCCTTTTGATTCTTGATGGGGTGAGAAGAAAAGTCCAACCAAAGAAAGATGATTTCGGGTCAGAATAATAGCATTGAAGCCTCCACTCTGTGTTTGGGCAAAGCTGAACTGAAGAGTTAAAAAACGAGTAGTGTGTGTGTGACAGAGCTGGAAGCAATAATTAGTATGTCTGGAGTATGAGATGAAAAAAAGCATTTTCCCAAAGTCGTCTAATGGAAGCATATGGGGTTTTCTTTGTGTTCGTATGTGAGGCCGTGTCCGTTCTCACACTGCCTGTCACGGGCTCTCCTCTCCCGTAGGTGGCCAGCCTGCCACACTGAGTTGGCTCAGTCTGAGAAGCCAGGGGGTGCCTGGCTCTTGCAACACACACAGGGCAGGCTTAGAAGAAAAAACTCATGTCTGGGGGAGGATCTGTTCTGTTATTGTCTGGACTTAAGTTTCAAAAACTGCTCTCTCCTCCCTAGTAATTAAAAAGATGACCTCTAGTGGTTTCTCATAAGTTTGGGCTAATTGCCATGTAGCCGCATGCACTTGGCTGTCATGAAATCTTCAGAGCCCTTAAGCAGTTTTCTCAGACTCCTAACTGCAGTCTTCACCTCTGTTGTCTCTGTCTTCTGTTCTCTACGTCCTGTTGCCTATTGTCATCATAAAGCATAATACCACCTCCTGAAGTTCATACAGCCCAAGGTCTTGTCTCTTACATGGGATATAAGCAAGGGACATTTGGGTGAGGCATAAAGATCTGTTTATTTATTTTTAAATTTTTATTTATTTTTATTTTTGGCTGCATTGGGTCTTTGTTGCTGCACTCAGGCTTTCTCTAGTTACGGAGAGCGGGGGCTGCTCTTCGTTGCGGTGCGCGGGCTTCTCACTGCAGTGGCTTCTCTTGTTGCGGAGCACGGGCTCTAGGTGCGCGGGCTCAGTAGTTGTGGCACACGGGCTCTAGAGCGCAGGCCCTGTAGTTGTGGTGCACGGGCTTAGTTGCTCCGCCGGCATGTGGGATCTTCCCTGACCAGGGCTCGAACCCATGTCCCTTGCATTGGCAGGCAGATTCTTAATCACTGCACCACCAGGGAAGTTCCTAAGGATCTGTTTAGCTTAAACACAATAAAGGTAGAGTTGTAACCAAATTTATTAGAGCTTCCTGTAATAAACCACAGTGGGGGAGGGGTTCCCTTTATTTATTCAACCCCATCAGAACCTACTTGTATTTTTCAGTGCATCTGTCATGGATTCAGAGGCAGTAAAGTACAGTAGTGGAGTGTTTGCTTCCAGAGTCAGGCAAATCTAAGTTGAGATTCCAGCCCCACTGCTTATTAGTTGTGCCATTATGGTTAGTTACTTAGCCTTGAAGTACCACTTTCCTCATTTGTAAAATGAATGTAATAATCGTTTTGAGGGGAATTTCCTGGCAGTCCAGTGGTTAGGACTCCACGCTTTCACTGCCGAGGGCATGGGTTCGATCCCTGGTTGGGGAGCTAAGATCCCACAAGCCCTGTGGCACAGCCAAAAACAACGCAATAGTTTTGAGGGGATCAAATGGGATGATGTATGTGAAGTAATTAGCACAGTGCCTGGCATGTAAAATGCCCTCAGTAAATGGGGGCTATTTTTATCCATTCAATCAAAAGGGACATTTATTTGGTATCTGCTGGGTTCAGGCATGTTGTAATGTAGGTACAAAAATGCTTCAAGACATTGGCCCTTTGCCTGTAAAGAGTTTACATCATGGCTGGTGGAGGCTCCAGAGGAAACACTTTCAGAATTTCAAAGGTAGAATGTAATAAAGGACAGAAATATCATGAAAGGGAAAAGGCTTTGAAGACAGGGTAATCTTTGAGTTGGGCACCTTAGGATGTGAAGAATGTAAGTTGTGTGGGGATGAAGCAACCAGTATTCTAGAGAAAGGGAATAAACCCCAAGAGAGATGTTGGATGGTGAGGACATGTCTGTGTCCAACAGTCTAGTGTGGCCTGAATATAGGGATTGAGACAGAGGTGGGGAGACAGACAAAAACAAAAAAAACAAAAAAACAGGGCGGATCAGAAGAGGGGGGCATGTGATTGGAAATGCCATGCTAAAGGCTCTGGTCTTTGTTTGTTGGGCTATTGAAGACTTTGTGGGTAGGGGAGGTAATACAATCCCATAGTTTGTTATTTACTATGTGAGGTACTATCTTTCCTTTATTTGTCCTAAAAGTTTTTTGTTTATTCATGATCTCTCAGGTTTCTGGAGCACTATTAATAAAGGAAAGTCTGAACATTAGTATGGTTTAATTGGGATGTCCTAGCTGAGAGGCACCCTAGCCTTAACTCCAATGAGGACCAGAGAGAATAGAGATCTAAAATGGGCTATTCTATTCTGAGATGTTCACTTTCTTTCCATCTTGCAAAAGCTCACAGCACTGAAACCCTTACCAGATTTTATCAGGAGCTTGGCAAATGATCAACTTTCTTCTCTGGAGGGTACCCCAATATTGAACTTTCAAAGACTGACATTTACATGGCCTCTAGTTGTTGATAAGTTTGTCATGTTACTATTTTTAGTATTATATAATCAATGATATTGACTAGAGTGATGGGTCTAGTTATAGGCCTAACTGCATCCCGAATCCTTTTCAACTATGTTACCACAATTTCCTCTGTTAAAGATATTTTTTTAAAGTATTCTTTTTTTAAAAAAAATTGTTTATTTTATTCTTGGCTGCATTGGGTCTTCGTTGCTGCATGCGGGCTTTCTCTAGTTGCGGCGAGTGGGGGATACTCTTCGTTGTGGTGCGCGGGCTTCTCATTGCAGTGGCTTCTCTTGTTGCAGAGCACGGGCTCTAGGCACGCGGGCTTCAGTAGTTGCAGCTCGCTGGCTCGGTAGTTGTGGCTCACGGGCTCTAGAGCGCAGGTTCAGTTACTGTGGCGCATGGGCTTAGTTGCTCCGCAGCATGTGGGATCTTCCCGGCCCAGGGCAAGAACCATGTCCCCTGCATTGGCAGGCAGATTCTTAACCACTGTGCCACTGTTAAAGATATTTTGAAGCAAAAGAGTGCCTCTGCTCTTGGGTATATATAACCCTGTTGGTGAACATGATGAGAAAAATCACTGGGTAAGGGATTAGGCAGGCACAGATTGTATTTTATTTTGCGTTTTTCAAAAATATAATACTTGCTTTAGCTAAAGTGATTATAACCCAGAACACGTGGGTTTAGAATAAATACAGTTGCATAAAATTGGATTGCTTTTGTTCCAATGTTGACTTTTTCTCCCTGTATGAGTGAATCACTTAAATTTGGAGAGTAGAATCATTTTACTTCTTTCCAGCCCAACTGGAATATCTGCAGACAGAAGACAAAGTACAAAGGCTTATGAGAGACGGACAATGAAGCTCCATCCTCTGGGAAAAGGAAAGAAAATGTGAAGGGAGGAGATAGCTTCAAAGGAGGGAGGCTACAAAGTCTCCTTCCTGCCTTCCCCAACTTGGTCCAGGTTAAATTTACATTTCAGTGATGACTTAATACTACTACTAAAGATTGTATGTAACTTTTAAGTTTCTCAAATGTTTGTTATCCTGGTAGAAATCCTGCATATATATGTGTGTATGTGCATGCGTGTGTGTGTGTGTGTGTGTTGTGTGGTGAGGCGGCCTAAGGGTGTTTATTTAAGGAAGCAGAGGGTAGGGTCTCAGAACTGACAATCCTTACTGGTATTGTCAGGCAGATACGGATTAGAGCTTGGTAGCCGAGAAAGAGGGAGAGAAGAAGGGAGTAGCAGAGGAGTGGCGAGCAGGTATTGCAGTGAGCCTGTCTAAGGTAAATGGCACGGAGGCTGCATTTTCTGACCCAGGGAGATAAAAGACAGCGCCGTCCTTGGCACTATGTGCGGTGACCCGTAGCAGGATCACAAGTCACCACCCTCCGACCCCCAGAGACCCCGGCCCATCTTCCTCCACTCCGCCCTACAGCTCTTGAAGTCTGCAGCTCCGGCCCAGGATGCAGGCGGCGAGGCAGCTCTTTGAACCGGGCCAGGGACCAGGTTCCTTCTCCAAATGCACAGGACACAGAGCGGGGCTGCACTCCCCAGTCGTCCGCTGGCAGGCACTCACGCGCGGCGCAGCCCGGGCCGTGGGAGCTGTCCGTGGTGCTGAACACTTCCTTGGGCTTGGTCGGACCCGTGACTCTCGAATCGCGTCGCCAGCCTAGGCGGAGGGAAGGCTCAGTGGGTTCCGCGGAGCGCGAGCGCCCGAAGGCCTGCGGCGAAGATTTAGATCCCTGACAGAACCCCCTATGCGACTCTGTTAGCGCAAGCCAGGACTCCATGCAGGATCCAGCGCTTGAGGGCGAGTCCCTCATCTTTCCCCTACATCCCGTCTCAACTCCCACCCACTTCCTCCCCTGCGCCTTCCTTGTTCAAACAGCACCAGGTCCTGCCGAGAGCGCGGGGCTTCACGCGCCTCCTCTCCCTTGTCCACTGCGCTCTCCTCCAGAGCGGGACTCTCCCAGGGCGCAGCAAGTTCCCGCAGCAGAGGTTCTCCCTCGCCCCTCCGGCCCAGGTTTCCGGCCGCTCCTTCCTCTTCTGCTTCTATTCTCTCCACACTATCCACCTCTCCAGTTCTCTAAGCACCGAGTCGGGAGGTGCGTGCTCCGCCCCTTTTTTCCGTACAAGGACACGATGGAGTGGGGGGCGGGGCGGAGGGGAGGCGCCGCGAGCCCACTGGGAACGCTTGAATCTCTTCAGTTCCGCGGAGAAGCGGAGAAGGCTGCACGGCCGTCTTGGGTGGAGGACCTCTAGGGACCATCAGAATTCTCCCCCTCGTTCCCCGGAGCGCTTTTCCATCCGCCAAGCCCCAGTCACCAGGTAGGACTGTGCTCCTGGATCTGACCTGTGGGGACTGTACGGGCTCTAAATAGAGTAGAAGGCATTGAAATAACCTGTGCACATCTAACTCACAGACTTAATTTTACAGAGGTAGGGGTGACGGCACTTTAAATTTTGTTGTTATTTATTGTGGCCAGTCATTCCAGAGGAATATTTGGGTCACTGAAGTGTGTGTGTGTGTGTGTTGAGGGGCGCAGTTGGTGTATGAGGGGGCGGAGAGAGAATGGGAAGTGACGGACTTTGATTCTCTTTGGACAGGTGGCCATGGCCTCATTGGCGACTCAGGGTCCCGGGGCCCCTGACTTCTTTTCTGGGCTGCTGCGGGCGGCTTCAACTCCGGCCAACCAGAGCTCAGGAGCCTTGGTGGGCAATGGGTCGGCGGCTGGTCCGGGCGCGCAGGCCATCGCGCCATTCCAGAGCCTGCAGCTGGTGCATCAGCTGAAGGGGCTGATTGTGCTGCTCTACAGCATCGTGGTGGTCGTGGGGCTGGTGGGCAACTGCCTGCTGGTGCTGGTGATCGCACGGGTGCCTCGGCTGCACAACGTGACCAACTTCCTCATCGGCAACCTGGCCTTGTCGGACGTGCTCATGTGCACCGCCTGCGTGCCGCTCACGCTGGCCTACGCTTTCGAGCCACGCGGCTGGGTGTTCGGCGGCGGCCTGTGCCACCTGGTCTTCTTCCTGCAGCCCGTCACCGTCTATGTGTCTGTGTTCACGCTCGCCACCATCGCGGTGGACCGCTACGTCGTGCTGGTGCACCCTCTGCGCCGGCGCATCTCGCTGCGCCTCAGCGCCTACGCGGTGCTGGCCATCTGGGCGCTGTCCGCGGTGCTGGCGCTGCCGGCCGCCGTGCACACCTACCACGTCGAGCTCAAGCCACACCGCGTGCGCCTCTGCGAGGAGTTCTGGGGGTCCCAGGAGCGCCAGCGCCAGCTCTACGCTTGGGGGCTGCTGCTCGTCACCTACCTGCTCCCCCTGCTGGTCATCCTCTTGTCTTACGTCCGGGTGTCGGTGAAGCTCCGCAACCGCGTGGTGCCGGGCTGCGTGACCCCGAGCCAAGCGGACTGGGATCGCGCGCGACGCCGCCGCACCTTCTGCCTGCTGGTGGTGGTGGTGGTGGTGTTCGCCGTCTGCTGGCTGCCCCTGCACGTCTTCAATCTGCTGCGGGATCTCGACCCGCGCGCCATAGACCCCTATGCCTTCGGGTTAGTGCAGCTGCTCTGCCACTGGCTCGCCATGAGCTCGGTCTGCTACAACCCCTTCATCTACGCCTGGCTGCACGACAGCTTCCGTGAGGAGCTACGCAAACTGTTGTTCACCTGGCCCCGCAAGATCGCGCCGCACGGCCAGAGCATGACAGTCAGCGTGCTCATCTGATGCCACTGCGCCAGGCCTTGGGGAACTCCATGTCCGCTTGTCTGCGAGGATGCCCACCCGAGGCCGGACTGGAGAGTTTATTCCAGAGCTAAGCTAATACTAAGCCAATAAGGGGCAAAGCTTCCAGCCCAGCCTTCTTGTCCAGCTGTCTTTCCTTGTCCTGTGTCTTTGTAAAATGCTAAGTGGGCTTTGTTGAGAGTCTTGTGCTTTGCTTGCAGGAGGCCGGGGAGAGGAAAAGAGGATTTATTATTTCCTCCGTTTGCCCTTGAAGGCCAAACAAAGCTCCTTCTCCTGGTTCAGAACAGTATTTCAGGACCGTAGCTGCCTTCCTTGTTCCTCTTCTGCTTGCTCAATGGGGAGATGAAGGAGCAATGAGCAGGGGGTTTAAAATGGCTTTGCTGGGGTTGGTAGAGCTTCTCAGGTTGCCTTTTAAAAGGGGCTCAGCCGAGATACAGTTGCTTAGTCAATTTGAACCCATTAATTTCTGGGATTCCAGGGAAATATGTACTACAACTCTACATCTAGGATTTCAGCATTTCCTGAATAAGACCTTTATATGCCAAAGGGGTTTTAATTTTAAATCCACTTGAATTTATAGTACAAAAACACTTACAAACCACCTTTCAAGAGGTGTTGCTACTGTTTTCCCTCCTCCTTATCCCCCAATTTCTATTTGAAAATGATGAGCTGAATTAGTTGATGAAGATATAGATAAATAGGGATAAAGAGGAAAAGGTTCAAATCGTTTAAGGGGATATGTAACTGCATAGGACAGACACCCCATCCGCGTGTATGTTTGTATATACACACCCAGTGTTTGCCACAGGCAGGCACTCAAATATTTGGTTTTCTGGATACGCAGTGTACGCTGTGTGCCGTAGCGTAATGCTCTTTCCTGATCTCGCAGCGGATCAACAGCCGTCAACTGACTGCTCAGCGCCTGCTCTGTGGTGACACACTTGGAACACGATCGACTCAGAATATAAGGAAGGGGAGAAGCTTACTTAAATCCAGAACAGAAGAGTGAAGTGCCACCTACAGGGTGCACAGATCAAACACTCAATTCCTTTCCGGGTGAAGGGAAGAGGTGATGACTGTAGGACCATGATACCAGGCTGCTAATCCTTACGTTAACATCCCAGGAGCTCTTTAAATGAGGACAAGGGTTTCCACATTGATGCTGGAATAATGACAGTGGCAGTGAAGGCAGGAGTCTTGGGAAATGATACATGATATGCAGCTGTCAGATTAGCCCTTGTGGCATATAGGCCATGGAGTGGTGTCTGCAGCCATTCAGCTACCAACTGGAAGATTCCAGTACTACTCCAGCACTAAACAGCAGAACAAGTGTTTTCCCACCTCTCCCCTTCTGTTACTCTCAATGAGCTCATTCACTCATTAAAGTGTGCCCCGAAAGGAAGGAAAAGAGGGGGTGATTTGGGGATGACAAGGATTATACCCTTTTACTCTGATGTCAGTAAGCACAATGGAAGAGTGGCTCCATTCATCGTTGGGCTCGTTAGCAATATGAGTCTTTAGTACTTATATGACTAGACTTTTCACAGCATGGGGAAGGGCAGGAAAAGGCTGGAGAAAGGAAAAGGCAGGTGAACTTGGGAGATGCCGTTACCTCTGGCAATGGCGCTAAAACTAACTTTCAGCTTCGTCTGTGGATTTAGAGAACAAAGAACCTGTGCTCTAATAATGTGACCCACGCACAGCATGATGTCACTCCCCACCCCAAATGAGCTCATCTCCCAGCATCCCAGGGACTGGTTCCTGTGCTTCCAGCAGCTCTACTGTTTGGGAGACTCAAGGCTAGACATTTCCTGTTTCCTCAGATCATTCTTTGGATGGGTATGTGTGGAGACGGGAGGGATTGGGGGAAGGGGTGGAAGTAGTTGGGGGAGGAATCTGATTAATTGTGGTCTCTTCACTGGAGGGTTTAAGTCACTGGTTCTCAGCCCTGGCTGCTCCTAGAATTACCTGGGGAGCTTTCAAAAAACATCAGTGCCTAGGTCCTATCCCCAGAGAGTCCAGTTGATTTGAGATGGGGACTGGGTATCAGCATTTTTCAAAGCACTTCAGGTGATTTTAACATGCATCCAAGGTTAAATGCCTTAAGAATTATTCTCTTTCTAATGAACCTCAGAAACATCTGCATGAAGCTTTGGGAATACTCTATTAGCCTTTAGACAATACCTGGTGGAGCACATAGAGGTAAATCCTATCACAGAATATGTAGGTATCCATTCAACAGTTTCCTTACACATCTCTGTGTAAGGCTCTGTATGAGTCCAATCAGTTTTTTTTTTTTAAAGTATTGTCATTCAATTTTAGGTCAATGACGTTATAAAGTTATACACCATGAATTATTCCAAATCCTGGTTGCTGGCATGTTAAAAAAATTGAAATGTTCCCTGATAGTTTGATTTAAGTCAACTGTGAGAGGAAAGCGTTCCCATTAATTACTAGAAAAGCTCCCACCAGTTTCTATCATGCCTACAGCTTAAGTTAAAAAAAAATTTTTTTAACATTTATGTGGACTTTATGGAGAGCCTAAAGAGGCTGGAGAATTGTGTTTATAAACATCTTTACAAATTATGCAGATTGGCAACTGAACAGCAACTAATTAATTCTTACCCTATCTGAAATCTATTGGAGACGTGTCTGACTACAAAACAAACTGATCAAACAAATCTCTCAGAAGAGTCCTAGAGGAATCCACAGAGGGTTGAGGTAGAACTTTTAATTTAATATGGTAGTTCATTTTAGTTAATACCAAGTATCCAGCCCTTTTCCTGCAAGGAGTCGTAAGGCTGGGAATGGAGCCAGCCTGGTACTTGGCACTAGCCCTTTCTGAGGCTGATGGGAGGTTCTGTACTCCTCTTTGCAAGTGTCGTCTCCAAGTCTTACTTTTGGCAGTCAACCAATTGATTTATTTCACTAAATCCGCTGGGGGGTGTTTCAATATGTGTTGGCCACAGTTACCTGGAAATAGCAACTGTGAGAGATGCTAAGGTAACTATTCCAATTGATGTAACGTTTCTGAATTTTTGTTCTTGTGGATTTTCAGTCTGCTCTTCTACTGGGGGTGCTAAGTTCTAGGTTTATTTTCTCAGGTAGGCTAGTTCACCACCTCTGTCCTGTGGCTTGCATTCCTGAACACCTAGTAGTCTGACAAATATAAGTAAGGCACGGAGCTGGCGTCAAGGGGACCCAGGCAAGAGTGTGGCTAGATCTGGGAGTGAACCAGGGTCCATCCCCTGCAGATGAGAGGTTAGGAGCACCTTTATTCCCCAAGGCAAGTCCCTGATTGATTTCCCTTCAGGCACTGGTGTCTGTTATGTGCATAGGATGTATCTGGGGCTGACTTCACTGTGTGAAGCTCTTCAGGATGGGGCTTGTACTGTGTTTCACACATTGTGGGTTCTCAATAAACATTAAATCAGTAGAACAGTCTCCAGCCGTGGGATTAATAAACTAAGCCAGCTACACACACAGTGTAACCACACAACCTCAGGATGGCCAGGATCAAAGCAAGGATAAATCATGCCAAGGAAAACATGCTACTCAATCTGAATTTGTCAGTTCAAGCTAATTCCAAGAGTGAACTGTTCATTTAGGGCCTGTGACCCCCTGGCCCCAATCTAAGTAGTGACAGCATTTCTGTACATGGCGCCAAGCTCTGTGTTCTCCAAGACTGCAGGTGTCTAAATCCGATGGTCCATCAGAGGGAGAGTAGAGAATTTCATGCTTAATTTCTATATCATCATAAATCTGAATCATTATTTAAATGTTAGCATTTAATCACCCACTTCCACCTATGACTTGAGAAATTTTAAAACATTCAACACGTGGGTCTGTAAACAAAATTTAATCATCTACATTCCAAAACCTTCATGATAGCATCATAAACAGAATTTTCTGGTACATCTAAACTAAGACTTAAAAATGGATTTGTGCATACCTTTCCAGGGATTTTTTTTGCAAAGTGAGAGAAGACAGTATACAGACGTTGAAAATGTAAAATATTTATTTGGATGGATGAAAGTTGCAATCTTGATTTGTTAGAAGACTGTACATTCCCAGTCAGTCTTTGGAAGTAGAAAGCCTTATTTTGAAAATTGAATGTGTACACTTCTAACAGGTTTTGAATTGTCCTTCTCTGTTTTCCAAGTCAATTCCTCTTCATTTCCCACTATGTTTCTATTCTGCCTTTTTTTAGTTCTATTTTTCCTTATCATCTATAAATACCTCTGATCTGAAGCTCCCTCCACCCCAGTGAAGGGGAGGTGGTGGGATTCAAGCGTCTATTTTCCGGTGAATCATATTGGGGAGACACCCTGGCTAATCCCCTTGCGGAGGGCAGGCTGCAACAATGTGGCAAGCGCAGCTGCTTGTTGCATTTCCTGCCCACTGTGGGGTCTTGGAGCTCATACGATTAATGTTTCACAGACAAGCGCCAGGCAGAGGTGGATAACGGGAGTTTGCACAGAATCTCCGCAGGGCCCCTGACATGATAAATCTCATGCAGAGCTTTCAAGAGGCCCTAACAGCGAAAGGTCAGATGTGTTTCATTTTCATGTTTGGGGCTATAGCGAGGAAACCTGAGCCAGAAAAAGCAAAGGACGGTCTCCTCTTTATATATATATATATATATATTTTTTAATTTTTATTTATTTTTCATTTTTGGCTGTCTTGGGTCTTCTTTGCTGTGCGCGGGCTTTCTCTAGTTGCGGCGAGCGGGGGCTACTCTTCGTTGTGGTGCGTGGGCTTCTCATTGCAGTGGCTTCTCTTGTTGCAGAGCACGGACTCTAGGCGCATGGGCTTCAGTAGTTGTGGCGCGTGGGCTCAGTAGTTGTGGCTCGTGGGCTCTGGAGCGCAGGCTCAGTAGTTGTGGCACACGGGTTGGGTGGCTCCACGGCATGTGGGATCTTCCCGGACCAGGGCTCGAACCCGTGTCCTCTGCATTGGCAGGAAGATGCTTAATCAGTGCGCCACCAGGGAAGCCCGAGAATGATTTTATCTGACCTGCACCACAGCACCTGGAGGTGAGTAGGGCAGGTGTTATCCTCATTTGTGAAGGCGGCAAGGGAAGTGACTTACTTACCTGGTCCCAAGGCGAGCAGTGGGGACCTGGGATTCAGATCCAGATCCCCTGGTTCCAAGTTAAGCCCTCACCTGCCACGCCACGCTGCCCTTATGGTTTAGAAGGCCTGGTGAAGGATCACCCCTCCCTTTGCCTCTGCCTTCAGCCAGCCACAGCACTTCTCGGAATCACTGCACAGCTCTTAGAAAACACAGGGGCCCGGTCCCTTCTTGAGACCTACTGTATTAGAGCCTCTTGGTGTGGAACCGTATATTTAAAAAATGGTGTTTGGGAATCAATCAAAGAAAAGTGCTGCTCTAGTAGACGTGTTAAAAAGAAAAAATCTTGCTAGGAAACACATCCCTCTGTTGTTGAACTGAAATTCGTAGTCAATCGGCCGATATCGGGGAGGATGCTTCTCAGGCGCCTTGAACGTGTAAGGTACTGTCTCCTTTGATTATTTTCTCCGTCCAACTTCCAGCAAGAAATGAGGACTCCATCAGGGTGAAGGCAGCCCCGCAGGGGCCTCAGTGCACCCGTGTTCTCTCCAAGTCCCACGGAGCTCCAGGTGGGCCTGGGGAGGTGCCCACGGCAGGCGCTCAGGTCCTGCCGCCCTGGGTATGCCAAGCAGCAGGCATGGTGGCAGTCGTGTCCTTCCGTGAGATTCCCACTCTGTGCCAAGGTCACCACAGCCCTGCAAGGCTGGCATTGCTTGTCCCAGTTTTACAGGTGAAGAAAGTAAAGCTCAGAGAAGTCATTTACCCAAAGTCGGTGAGTGGCACTGGGATTGAATCCAGGTCTGTCTGGTTCCAAAGCCCCTTCCTGTCACATTGTCCCACACCACACAAGTGACATGATAATGACAAGTAACAGTATGATGATAATAACTATTGCTACATTTTATGGAAAGTTTGCTTCGTGCCAGGTAGCCTAGAATTTTATAGCTAGATAGTAACACCGTGAGACGGGAACCATGAAAATCCCCACCTCCTGATGGAAGGAGCTACAGAGTGTTCATGGCCATTTGCAATCTACCTACACCGCATTTTATAGGGCAGGAAAGTAAGTCACAGAGAGGCTAGGTAGCTTGTCCAAGATCACACGGCTTGTCAGTCAGTCACAAAGCTGAGTCTCAAACTCAGGCGGACTGCTCCAAAGCGCAGGTTCCATCCTCACTGAACTGTGCTCGCTCTCAAGAAGCAGGTGTTTCCCGACAGGGTGACAGGTTGGCCTGAACATGCTCTCTCTCTGCCCCCGTCAGCGCTGTGTTTGCCATATTCTCTTTTTTTCAATTTTTATTGGAGTCTAGTAGTTGATTTACAATGTTGTGTTAGTTTCAGGTGTACAGCAAAGTGAATCAGTTATACATACACATATATCCACTCTTTTTAGATTCTTTTCCCATATAGACCATTAGAGTATTGAGTAAGGTTTCCTGTGCTATACAGTAGGTCTTTTTTAGTTATCTATTTTATGTATAATAGTGTGTATATGTCAATCCCAATCTCCCAGTTTATCCCTCCCCCACTTGCCCCCAGTAACCATAAGTTTGTTTTCTACATCTGTGACTCTGTTTCTGCTTTATAAATGAGTTCATTTGCACCATTTTTTTAAGATTCCACATATAAGCGATATCATATGGTATTTGTCTTTCTCTGTCTGACTTACTTCACTCAGTATGACAATCTCTAGGTCCATCCATGTTGCTCCAAGTTTGCAGTATTCTTTGACACTCAGATAACTGTTCTCTTGTTGTGCAGAGGCTGGCTTTGAGACAAAGCCCAAACCCACAGTGGGTCTTCCAAGCAAACTCATGCCCTCTTTGGATGCTGACCAAGTGAGGTCTGAAATTTTATCATGGGATGGAATTCCCTTCTTTCCTTCCTTCCTTCCTTCCTTCCTCCCTCCCTCCCTCCCTCCCTTCCTCCCTCCTTCCTCCCTGCCTCCCTCCCTTCCTTCCTCCCTCCCTCCCTTCCTTCCTCCCTCCCTCCCTCCCTCCCTTCTCCTCTCCCTCCCTCCCTTTCATCCTTCCCACCTGCCTGCAAACATTTATTGCCCATATTTTTGTTCTTTTGATGCTGGTGATTTTCCACTTGGATGCAAGGAGGAGGACGCTTTGGCTTCTTGAATGAATGCCCTACTAAACAGAAAAGTACAAGAGCAATTTGTCAGGCCATTACTACTCAGGTGCTCATTATGCTAATCAAGAGGTAATGACACTCTGGGACTGTAGCTGAAGGCTGAATAAAAAACAGCCTTCCTGGATTAAGAGAGGAAAGATCGTGGCAAGGAAGTATTTGTTCATTTCTCATGCTTATTGTCAAGGCAGTTCAGACCTGTGTCTTAATGAATCCATTCATTAAGGGTGATTTTGTTTTGAGTGCATTTAATACTCACAAAGCATACTCATCACCCTTTCCCCCAGTCAGCACACCTGCTCAGAGAACAGTAGCTTGCTATGCTCTCTTTCAACAGCAAACCAGACTCAGTGAACAGGCCAAGTGCCTGATACCCACAGCAGATGAAAGAGACCCTAAAGGGGGCAGGCATAGCCTTACACATCACGGGAACAAGGCTTGTCTCTGGATTTCATTGCAACCTCTCACTGTGGGACAGTCCAAGAACTGCCCACATTACAGAACTCTGGCTACAGCTGTGCCAGCTGTGACTTGGAAAAGATTGAGGGTTGCCCACTGGCTGGTAGTGCTGCAAAAGAAAATACCCTATTCCAGTGGGCGAGAGACTCTGAAACACAGGTAGAGTCCAAGACCGTGAGAAGGACCCCGAGGGAGCATCTGGGCTCATCTCTGCATTTAACAGTTAAGGTAACTGAAGTCCAGAGAGGGTGTGGGGCTTTTCCCAGGCCACACAGCCTGTGTTGGTGACACAGCAGGGATATACTTCAGTGATTTTTTTTCAATTCTGTTAAAAAAGATTTTTTCTGGTTTTATAAATAATACAAAAATCTTATTGTTAAAACAAATAATACAAAAAAGTATAAAGAAGAAATGGAAAAATATTAGTGATTTCTTAAGCTCTATAAGCATGTCACTGAGTTTATGCAGAATCAGGCTTATTTCAGACACATTAAGAATAAAGTAGCCAATGGGAATAGACCAAATGGCAGGCAATTGAATAGCTAATATCCACTGATTAAAAAAAAAACGATTTATTTATTTGGTTGCACTGGGTCTTAGTTGCAGCATGCATGTGGGATCTTGTTCCCTGACCAGGGATTGAACCTGTGTCCCCTGCATTGGGAGCACGGAGTGTTACCCACTGCACCACCAGGGAAGTCCTAATATCCACTGATTGATGGGTTTTTTTTCTAAAGAATTTATTGAAAACACACACTCACTCACCCAGCCTTTACAATAACAGCAGATCAGTTGGGATCAGTTCCAGGTAAAGTTTATTTAAGGCAAAGATGTTGTTTTATATCCCGTGGCACTATTTGGGGGCATCTTGGAGCCCTGCACTGACGTAGGATTCTGGTAGGTGTAGAGAAAGGTAAGGGCATAGAAGGACTCACATATGTTGAGTTCCCACTATGCAAGTGTTCTGTGAAGTGTTTACTATTAATTATTATCTTTACAATAACCTTTGAAAGGTGGGTATTTGTGCATGTGTTTAACATAGACTAAATATTTGTGTCCCTCTCCCCAATTCATATGTGGAAATCGAATCCCTATTGTGATGGTATTTGGAGATGGGACCTTTAGGGGATAATTAGGTAATGATGGTGGAGCCCTCATGAATGGGATTAGTGCCCTTATAAGAGAGGTCCCAGAGAGATCTCTTTCCCCTTCTGCCATGTGAGAAGATGATCATCTATGAATCATGATGCTGGCTCACCAAATATTCCAGCCCCTTGATCTTGGACTTCCCAGCCTCCAGAACTGTGAGAAATAAGTTTATAAGCCACCTATGATATTTTGTTATAGAAAAATGAATGGACTAAGACAGTGTTTAATATGAAGAAACTTAATTACCAAAAGGGAGTTTAACTTACCCAAGAAGTACAACAAGAAGTTCATAGAAGGAATAGTCTGGTTGGGGGCCAGTAGTCTGAATGCTACTTTCAATCTCTGTGTCCCTCAGCTCAAGCTTAAAATTATAAGGAGAGGACATCTGATGGACTTGGTTTTGTTCCCTGATCAGAGAGGGCAAGGAACCTGAGTGTAGTCCTATCAGTCTGGAACCATGGAGAAGGAGCTAAAGGAAGTGAGAGTGCCCTCAGAAAGGGGGAGTGGAGGCTGGGCAGTCCCAAACACAAATGTCCCTAGAATAATCTTCTTACTACAAAGAGAAGAGTGTCTTGCCCCTGTCAGATGTTTTATTCACTCATTCATTCAATACTCACCTGCTTATTTTTTTTTTTTTTGACACTGGCTAGGTTCTCTGGGTGGTGTGAGATGAAACATGGGCTCTGTCTTTGGGAACATACAATTGTCCTTGGATAGGTGGACAATCATGAAAACCATGATAAAACCATAGAGGAAGGGGTACAGGCCCCCAAACTAGAGTCATCATATCCCAATTCTAACATAAGTCAACCTCCTTTGGATTTAAATAAAATTGACATGGACATCTATCCCACATTCTGGCCAGTGGGCTCTCCAAGATTTCTGAGCATTCCTAGGGCATGTGTTCTAATGACCACTTGGTGTATATGGTTCTGAATTCCTACCCCAAGAGAACTCCTAGTTTTCCTTGAGCCTTATCTCCTGTGGATGTATTATTCTCTCTGTTTAGGGTCAGCTCTATGTGGACCTCAGCACCTTTTTATTGATTTACCCTCAAGCCTCTCACCTAAGGAGGACTTATACCCTAATACTATAAAGTACTTAAAACATCACAAAATCCCTCAGCAATCCCCCAAATGAAAATTTCCTATTGGTCTCATTTTTCCCCCTTGGGCTCCAGTCTCCAAACTATTGGTCAGCTCCTTTCCATCAAGATTACCCTCACATCTCATTATTTCTCTCTTCTGGGGAATCTCCTCCACTTAGTCCTTTAGCTGTCTGTATTAGTTTGCTAGGGCTGTGTATTAGTCAGCTCAGGCTGCCATAACAAAATACCATAGACTGGGTGGCTTAAACAACAGGAATTTATTTCTCACAGTTCTAGAGGTTGCAAGTCCAAGATCAAGGTGTCAGCAGATTTGATTTCTCCTGACGCCTCTCTCCTTGGCTTGCAGATGGCCACCTTCTTACTTGTCCTCACGTGACCTTTTCTTTGTGTGTGCACATCCTTGGTGTCTCTTCCTGTTCTTTTAAGGACACCAGTCATATTGGATTAGGATCGCACACTTATGACCTCATTTAATTACCTCTTAAGGCCCTATCTCTGAATACAGTCACATTGGAGGTTAGGGCTTAACATATGAATTTGGGAGGGAGACACAATTCAGTCCATAACACTCCCCAATTCCTACTTACCTTGGAGCTCATCTTAACATTTTCAAAGATAGTGTCACAGGTTAAGTTCCCTGAGAAACACACTCTGATACAGAGATTAGCATGCAGTCTGTTTATTAAGGAGTGCTTTGAGGATCAACAACCTGTGGGAGGAAAGGGAAGGGAAAGGAAGGGAAGGAGGTAATTGGTCAGAAGAAGTTGAGCTGCAAGGCAGTCTCAGTGGAGGCCTTAGCCAACCATATGGGAATATCTAGGATGTCTGGTCTTGGAGACAGGAAGCATGGAACCCTACCCTGTGTCAGTCAGTCATTGGATGTGGGCTGCCATGGGAAGGAGGCATGACCTTGAATGAATTGGCTCTTTTGAGGCAATCCCTGAAGGGGCTGGTGGTTCCTGCATCCAATCAGGCCATTTAACACCACCTGTGAGTCCACATATATTCTAACCAGGGGCAACTTCTCTTTCCACCCAAAGTGGATGGTCAGGTATACTGCCTGAAGCTCTATTCATAACTCACTATTGTCTTTCAAGACAATTACTAAGAGGGGCTATAATGCAATCACCATCTATTTTTGACTTCTGCAAACATACTGAACTGACCCATTGATGAACAAATGACCATAGGCGTGAACTGAAGGAAAGGTGCTGATGTAGCTGTGGTGGATGACATGGGGGGCCTGGCTACTTGCTCATAAAGCTTGGGTCCTCTGGCTCTGCTTGGCACTAATCAAAATGTATCAGTTTTATCTTGCTCATTTGGTCCAATTAGCTCGTTAGATCCATTTGGCATAATGTCATTGATAGTGAGCCAGTATGATGTTTTGTTGGATGTTCATCTAGTTCAACATTTTTGGACTACATTATGTTGGAAAGCAGGAAAGTTAACATAATCCTGAGACAAGACTTTAAAATGTGTATTAAATGCAAACTGTTTCTGATTTTTTGTTCTGAAAGGGAAGGAAAAGAATGTATTTGCCTGATCGAAGGCTATAAACCGTATTAATCTTTTCTAGCAAAGATACCATATCCAGTACAACAGCTGCAATTTAAACCACTACTTGGTTGATTTTACAGTATTCCAATGTCATTCCAGGATCCACCTAGATTTTATAGGGCCCAGACTGGTGAATAAAATGGAGATAACGAATACTCACAACCCCTACGTCCTTCAGGCCCTTAAGGGTGGCACGTATATGTGCTATTCCTTCTGGAATAAGGTATTGCTTTTGATTTAGTATTTTGGCTGAGGGGGGCTGTTTCAGAGTTTTTCAAATGGCCTTCCCCATTCTGATAGCTTTACCCCACAGACCATGGGACCAATGTAGTCATTATACTAACTATCAAGTGAGTTTATTCTAATTATTTGGGGACCACAAAAATGAACACTAGGTAAATCCATGGACCTGGTGGGCTATCGTGAGTCAAATCCGGCCAAGACTTCATTTATTACCTGGCTCCCAAATGACCCCAGCAAAGCATGATGAAGCTTTGGGTCTCCAGGTATCAGTGTGAACTTAGATCCTGTGCCCAAGAATCTTGAACTTTTTGTGTATTTCTTTTTCCTCAGCGTACAGTTGTCTGAGTAGATGGCTGTAGGGTCCTTTAGGGAAAGACTGAGATAATCACTATGATGTACACTTGCCCTGGTGTTGTTGAATCCTTCCCAGGAGCCAGGTTTTGCTTTAGTCAATGGATTCTGGGTCTAGAAACTGAACACGAAATCAAGACTTTTCATTGAGATTACTGTTCTCAACGTTGAGATCAAGATTTTGTGTGCATTAGTTCAGATATCTCTGTACCATGTATCAGGATCCCATTCTTTCCCAACAGGGCCTTGACCTTGACCTAGTAAACATGCTTAGGTTAAGAGCTTGGTTAACCTTACGATTAAGTCCTGGGTTTGGTCCTCAGGTTTCTCTGTTCTTTGGTAAAGGACAAGAGCCTTTTCATATGCTACCAAGAAGACCCTCTGGATTCTACATATAGCTTTAAATTGCCAATTAGTCAGTCTCAGCCTTTGTTATAATTTTAAATGGTGACAGTCAACTGCCTTCCACTGTCTTCACAGACACTACCTCCTCCGGACTTCTTGAATATCTTGTACATTGCACCGTCTTGTGTAATCCTCCCAGTTGGTTTACCATTCTAGTTCACCACCAGTGAAAGTTTTAACAGTTGCATTGCCACCTTGTGCCCAGAGCTATCTGAGCTTCACCTACCACCTGTGATGGGGTCTTCATGACAGCTGAGAGATTCCACGCCAGTATCTGCTTTCTTGGATCATTCCTGGCACCAGTGGTTCCAAATTGGGTTACCAGGAAGCAGATTGGAGATTACGAAACAGGGTATTTATTAGAAAGTGCTCTTGGGATCAGTACCTGTGGAAATTGAGGAAGCATGATCGGCATAGGGAGGAGTTGCTTTGCGATCTCTGTCAGTAGAGGCCACAGCTGATCCTACAGGTTACTCTGAAGCTGGGATGGTCCTTCAGTCTTGAGTTGGGGCAAGAGGCTGGGCCGTTATACCATGGCACCAATTAGTCACTGGATGCAGCTGTCCCTAGAGGGTGCAGGACCTTGGGGGAGGCAGTTTTCTTTCCAGCAGAAGCAACGCTTGAAGGGGACTGCTAGCTGAGAGCTGTCTCCTGGCAGCACTCCCAGCAGCTGGGGAATACATCCCTTTTCTCTGAAGGCAGATCTGAGAGACACATCGCAGTGCTCAGCCTACTTTGTGTGCTCTAAGTGAAGGGACTGTGCACACCTTCAGGTCCCTGCGCTAGTATCAGAGGAGAATCCGGAGAAACACTGAAATTTTAGAATTTCTTTTCTCCCTCCATCCTTCATCACTGTGAGAGGAAACAAGCAGAAACGAGATTTATTTTCTCGCCTCATCTCCCCACCTCCCTGGAAGACAAAAGAAGATATATTCAAATTTGTTCTAAATAACCTATGCCCCCCATGCCTCTACACAGTTAATACGCATGAGAGGAAGCAGAGGATTGACATCTTTATGATGTTATCTGATATTAATATAGCCGTCCTACTCTCCTTTGATTGATGTTTGTATGATATATTTCTTCCATCCTTTTACTTTCAACCTGCCTATATTGTTATATTTGAAGCAAGATTTGTTTAGACAGCATATAGTTGGGTCATGTCTTTAATCTATTCTCTCAATTTCCATCTTTTAATTTGAGTATTAGATTATTTACATGTAATGTAATTAGTGATGTGTTAGGGCTTACGTCTGTCATTTTATTTTTTGTTTTCTGTTTGATCTATTTTTCATTTTTAAATTTTTCTGCTTTCCTGTGGGTTCCTTGAATTTTTTTTTTAGAATTATACTTGATTTCTCTCTAGTGTTTTTTGAGTGTAGCTTTTTGTATGGCTTCTTTTTTTTAAAAACAATATTTTATTTATTTGGCTGTGCTGGGTCTTCATTGTGGCACATGGGATCTTTAGCTGTGGCATGCGGGCTCTCCTAGTTGCAGCAGGCAGGATCTAGTTCCCTGACCAGGGAATGAACCTGGGCCCCTTGCATTGGGAGAGCGGAGTCCTAACCACTGGACCACCAGGGAAGTCCCTGTATAGCTTCTTTAATGATTGCTCTAGGTATTATCCAATACATTATATGTATATAACTTTTCACAGTCTACTGATGTCAGGAATGTACCAGTCTGAGTAAAGTATAGAAAACTTACTTCCTTTATGTCCTTTTACCCTCTCCCATTTATAATATGTCTTAAATATTTTCTTTTCATACATTTAGAACCATATCAGTCGGTGTTATAATTTTTGCTTCAACTGTCAAACATAATTCAGAAAACTCAAGAGTTTTCTATTTTTTCTTACCAGTTTTGATCTTCCTAATGTTCCAAGAATACTTTTATTGTTTCTTTTCTGTTTAGAGAAATTCCTTTAGCCATTGTTTTAGGGTAGGTGTGCTGGCAAAAAATTCCCTTAGTTTTCTTTTATGTGAGAATATCTTCATTGATTTCTCCTTCATTCCTGAAGACTATTTTTTCTATGTAGAGGATTTTGAGTTTTAAGTTATTTTTTCATCACCTGAAAAATATGGTTCCATTTTGATCCAGCCTCCACAGTTTCTGCTGAGAAATCCACTGCCATTCTAACTGTTTTTGCCCTGTACTTAGGTGTCATTTTCTTCCGGTGGCTGTTTTCAGGATTTTGAGTTGTTTCTAGTTTTCTGAAGTTTAATTACGATGTGTCTTGGCATGGATTTCTTTAGGTTTGTCCTGTTTTTATCAGCAGCTTGAATCTGTAGGTTTATGTCTTTCCAAATTTTGGAAGTTTTAGCCAGCATATCTTGTACTGCTTTTTGGCCTCATTCTCTGTCTTTGCTTCCCAGGACTCTGATGGTACAAATGTTAAATCTTCTGATCCTACTTCACAGATCCACTGAATTCTTGACCCTGGTTAACAACCTCAGCTTTAAGGATAAAACAGAGCAATAGAGCAAACCCTATAGGCAGAGATTTCTGGCAGACACTTAAAAAAAAAGTCATTTAAGACCAGAAGCCCACAGTGGTCAATAAATAAGATGATGAGGCCAGGGCAGACAAGAGCACAGCTGGATCCTATTAGGAGATCACAGGAAGCCAAGTTTCTGGGCCAGGCACTAGATCTCAGAGATTCCTGCTACCCAGACCCATGGACTCTGCATCAGTCAAGTGGAAAAGCTCAGCAAACCCTGGTCTTGCTGGTCACCCAGGAGAGACTTCGTCTGAGAAGAGGATCGGTCTTTGGCAATTCAACTGGGCAGTTCAGAAAGAAGAGGGCCTGCACCCCCTCCTGACAACCAGCCAATTACCCGCTCTGCGCCTATTCCTGATGCACAAAAGGGATTTTCTTCTGAGGACACTGTGGTCTGTGCTCTGGCATCCAGGGCATGACTCCCACATGATGACTAGCCAGGTAGCCCCAGATTGGATTGGCAAATGCCTGTGTTTTCATAAAAGGCAGGACTGCTTTGTGAAGACTTGAAGGGGTACCAAATGCTATGTCTGCAGGAAAATGAAATAAGTACCCCTGTTTACAAGTTGCCAATTTGATCCTATTTGTCTGGGGCAGGCCCGATGCAATTTGAGGGGTGGTTGGAAGCTTCTTTTGCCTCATTCCTCGCCTTTCTCGCCCTTTCATTAAAGTTATAAATAACTGTGCCTCACATTTTGATGAAAGGGAGTGGTGTGAACAACCAGAGGCTTTGGGAGGAAACCTGAAATAAGAGTGCAGTTGCTAAGGAACGGGGCTGGACAAGTTAATTTTCTTGGCATAACATTGCCTCGTTGTTTAATTTCCCAGTGTATTCATTTCATCCATCTGTCACCATGTCACTGAAGCTGGGAAGAACTGCTAATTGCAACCCCAGGGTGGAGAACAGACTTGTCCAAAGCTTGTGTAAATTTCATCTATCAGAGTGGGACCCTGAGCTTTGATTTTACTGTTGGAGAGGTCACCCGTTCCTATTGCGTGAAGAAAGGTGGTGAGGGCCTCACCAATCTCTCCCAGATGAAACTCTCGTGCCCTGCAGCAGCGGCTCTCTATTCTGGATGGACAGTAGTCACCTGGGGCGCTTTGAAAAAAGACCAATATTTGGGCCACATCCCCGAGGATTCTCATGTAATTGGTGTAGGGGTGTGGTCCAGGCATGGGATTTAAAAAAAATCTCCCCTAAGTGATTTTTTAAAAATAAATTTATTTATTTTTGGCTGTGTTGGGTCTTTGTTGCTGCATGCGGGCTTCCTCTAGTTGTGGCGAGTAGGGGCTACTCTTTGTGGTGGTGCGCAGGCTTCTCATTGCGGTGGCTTCTCTTGTGGCGGAGCGTGGGCTCTAGGCACGCGGGCTTCAGTAGTTGTGGCTCATGGGCTCAATAGTTGTGGCTTGTGGGCTCTAGAGCGCAGGTTCAGTAGTTGTGGCGCACGGGCTTAGTTGCTCCGAGGCATGTGGGAATCTTCATGGACCAGGGACCGAACCTGTGTCCCCTGAATTGGCAGGCGGATTCTTAACCACTGAGCCCCCAGGGAAGTCCCTCCCCTAAGTGATTTTAATGGGCTACCCAGGCAAAGAACCACTGATTTATAGAATTGTCACCTTTTCCACCGCTGTATCTCATTTTCAAAGTTCCAGAGCCTCTCAGATTTCTTTTTTAAGTCTCCCAATCACTTCCTCCCCATGTCACATAGAATAACTCTGATGATGAGCTTTTAATGACGGGCCACTGGGCACTGGGCACAGCGCTATGTGTCTTTACCTGCATGACCTCTTGGAATCCTCACAATAATCTCGTAAAGTGGATAGTTTTGTTAGTCCCGTTTTACGAACAAGGAAACTGATGCTCGGGGAGGTTCAGTGCCCCACTGCCAAATGACAGATCCAGGATTTGGGCACGGGTCTTACTCCAAAGCTCAGCTAGTTGTGCCAATGACTTCTGTCCCCACAGGAGAACCGCTGGTCCACACCTGCAGGCTCAGCATCGCCCGCATGCTCAGGACCAGCTCTGTCCTGGCTGGGGGTTTGTGAGGTCCTGAGGCGGTGGGTCAGATGAGTCGGTAGCTAGTCTGTCACATTTCCAGCTTGGGCCCTGGGTCCCAGCTCTGAGAAGGAGTTTCCCTTGGGCTCCTTACCTCAACGGCCTAGATTCAAATCCAGCCCTTCTTCCCAGCAAGTGACCTTGGCCAAGTCTGAGTTACTTTAATATCCAGTTTCCTTACTGTTGGTGGGATGACAACTCACTGCATAGAAGTGCTGAGAGGACTAAATGAAATAACACATGTAAGGCACTCAGAATAGGGTCTGACACACGTTACTCATGAAAGGTTACATGATATCCACCCCCCAGCTTTATTGAGATATAATTGATATATAACATTGTATACGTTTAAGGTGTATAATGTGTTGATTTGATACACTTTTATATTGCAAAACGATTACCACAGTAGCTTAGCGCATACCTCCATCATGTCACATAACTATCATTTCTTTTTTTGTAGTGAGAATATTTAAGACCTAACCTCTTAACAACTTGCAAGCATGTAATACAGAATTATTAACTAGAGTCACCACGCCACCCAGTAGGTCCCCAGAACTTATTCATCTCACAACTGACAGTTTATACCGTTTGACCTATACCTGTCCATTCTGGTAACCAACATTCTAGCCTCTGTTTCTACGAGTTTGGTGTTTTTTAGGTTCCACATATAAGTGGTATCATATAGCATCTGTCTTCCTCTGTCTGACTTGTTGCACTTAGCGTAATGCTCTCATGGTCCACCCATGTCATGGCAAATGGCAGGATATTCCTCTTTCTCATGGCCGAATGATATTCATATATATCTCCATTTTCTTTATCCAGTCCTCCATTGATGGGCACTTAGATTGTTTTCCATGTTTTGGCTATTATGAATAATGCTGCAGTGAACCCTGCGGTGCGGATGTCTCTTCAAGATCCCGTTTTCATCTGAAACGCTCATTCTATCATCATGATTGCACAGAGCTAGCACTCAGAGTCTGTTTTACTCCCCCAGCCTCCTCAGGCACAGAGATGTCCAGTGCCCGGCACTGCGTCTGCATTCCAGGTGCTGGGCAGCTCTGAGGCTGTGTCTGGGCTTCCTGAAGCTGCTGCCTGAACCCCCTGGTTCAAAGGCAAACAGCTGACCCCAGAGACCTAACCTCACCTCCGCTTTTGGTTGATTAAACCACAACAGTTGACAAGGACCTTTCTCCAAATGCATGAGCAAAAATTCTTTCAGTATCAAGAGGGAGAAACCCAACTCAAACTGGCTTTAAGTGGAAAAGGAATTTATTGGCTGACGTTGGCTGTTGCAGCTGGAAACTCCAGAGCTGCCTTCAGGCACGAGGGATCCAGGGGCTCAGATGGGTCCCCAGCCTCCTGTCCCTCTCTCTCCAGCTCTCGGTGCTCCTTTTCTCTCTGTTATCTTCATACACTGGCAGCCTTATCACTAGCGAGTCTCCCCTGTAAAGGAATTTCTTGACCCAATAATTCCTATGAAAGTCATGGAATGTACTTGGATCAGACCTACTGACTCAAGGCCAGCAAGGCAACAGTATCTAGCCCGGTCCAAGCTGGCTCAGAACAGAGGCATGCTTTCCAGATATGAACAAGTCAAACCTCCCGCACATTTCACAGCCATCTACAAAGTCAACTCAGCCTGGTGCCCAGACAACCCAGAAGACCATCTTACAGCTTGTTTACAAGATTCTGGCTTTGAAGAAAAATTAGAATTTGATGGGGGAGAGCTGGAAAGCTGTTTAGGAAAACCGGATTCTCCTCCATATGTTGAAAAATGAACAAAACCCAAAAACTCTGGTGAGATGTAGACGATCTTTAAGAGCACCTGCGCTGCTCAAAAACAAAACATAAGCAAAACAACAAAACAAAACAAACAAACAAAACTGTGTCCAAAACTGTGTGAGCCTTGAGTGCCATCTTGTGACAAAGTGTTGTATTTTCCTAGGATGACCTTTTCTCCAGGGAAAAGCTTCAGGCACCCCACCTCCACCGCCCACTACTGGATTCTGCACTAGCACACAGAAATGACAGTCCCCCCCGTGAGGAGCCCCCAGCCCAGATAATACAATACAACTTGGTGGACTCTGTTTTAGCCTCTGAGAAGTGTCCTATGGGGCCTCCAGAGCAGGGGCGTTTCTTCCTAGGCACCTGGAAAGCCAGCCCAGAGGAGACACACCATAAACGCTGATGAATGAGCAGTTAACTGTTCCTTCCAGATTCCCCATTATCTGCTCTATTTTTTCTTATGGACATCCCTAGGGCTAACATTAGTCTCTGGCATATTGTCAATTTTCTCGATATAGACATTTCTTCTAGCACTGCTGGCCTATAATTTGCCTTCCTATCCAGGACTTTAGGATCAATACTTCCCTTTGCCATCCACCCCTCAATCAGTGAAAATGTCACTATATATCTATGTCTCTGCAAAGCCTGAAGTCTGAGAACTCACAGCTTAACATAGGATGCCCTCCACCCTAATCTGTGTTCTCAGAAATCAGGTCATTTGTGGTGTAGCATCTTGTGTACACACATAGGTGGGGAGAGCCGATAGACCCAGCACAGCTGGGCTCTCTAGGGCCCTGGAAAGGCCACAAAGAGACCCAGAGCACTGGGGGTTTGCTTTGCCATCAAAGCTGTGACCTTGCGTCTTATTGACAAGCTGCCCTGCTAAAGGGGCAGGGGTCCACGTACAAGGGGTCCACGCTTGACAGTAACCATATAAACCCTGCCAGCACCTCATTTTCCCTCTGCTGGGAGAGACCCAGTCAAATGAAGAAGCCCCGGCCCTGACCTTCTCCCCTGGCTGCGTGGAGACACGTCGTCGTTCTCCTCGCTCCCGAGTCACCCTCTGCCCCTCCCACTTGGGCGTCGCGCTGTCTGACGGTCACACTTGGCAGCTATTTCGCCGGTGCAAAGCTCAACAGGAAACAGCCTGGGTCATCGTAAGAGACAATTAATTACGGAAACGGCTGCTGATGAGCCAGTGGGGACACTGTTCCAGGTCTGGAGGGCAGAGCAGTGAACTGCATGAAAATGTTCCTTCCCCTCGTGGAAAGCATAGTCTAGTAAGGGATTAGGATTTTATTTTATTTGCAGTGGGTCACCATGAAGAGTTTTAAGCAGGGAAGGACTTGACCTCATGTCCTTTTAGAAAGGATCACTGTGGGCGGTGACATGAGAGGCCCCAGAGGGAGAAGGAAGAACTGGAGGAAATAGGTCTCTTGCCCAGGCCCAGGGGCTGCTGAGGAAGGCTTGGTCTGGGTGGGAGCTGAGTTGATGGAGAGGCGGCAAACTTGGGATGTGCTTTGCGGGGAGCGCTGCCAGGGCTTGTTGGTGGGTTGGATGTTGGGGATGAAGAGGGAAGGAGAGGATGCAAGGAGGGTTCCCAGAGTTTGGGTCTGGACACCTGGCAGACAATGGCACCATTGAGTGAGATGGGGCAGACGGGGGAACAGGTGGTCCGGTGTGAAAACCAAGGGTTCTGGTTTGGCCTCATTAAGTTGGAGAAACCACCCAAAGGAGCTTTCAGGGGGGCCGTGTGGCACTTTGGGAATGACTGGGATGAGAAGCGGCCTCGGCCCTGTCTCAGGCCCGAGGCCCTGTGGGTCCATGCTAGGCCCACTCCTTGTACTTTTCACTGTTAGGAGAGCAGCATCTGGTGATGATGGATTAGCAAAACCACCCTCCGAAGGAGGCCAGCCCCGCCCCACCTGCACAGGAAACAGGAAACAGCTGCGCCACCATTTCTCAAATTAACCCAGAGAGAGCAAGTCTCTGGAATGCTGGTTAAAAGTGCAGATTCTCAGGTCTCTCCCCTAGGCAAGGGCTCAGGGGGCCTGGGATCGGGCCCAGAACCTGTCTGTGTATCTTGGGCCCCTGATGTCTGTCATCGTGCAAGTTTGGGAAAGTCTGTTAGGATCGGCTGCCCAACCTTTGATTCGGAACCCACGACCCAGGCTCAGTAAATATCTGTCAGCTGAGTGGATTGACGTGCTCTGGATCTGGAGTGTCCCCGATGAAGACTCCCTCCCCTCTGCACCCCAGTCTACTTTCACGGAGAGTCCAGAGGGCAGAGTCATTAAGAAGGTGGTGGTGTTGTTATTTAATTTTTTTTTTTTTTTGGTACGTGGGCCTCTTGCTGTTGTGGCCTCTCCCGCTGCGGAGCACAGGCTCCGGACGCGCAGGCTCAGCGGCCATGGCTCACGGGCCCAGCCGCTCCGCGGCATGTGGGATCCTCCTGGACCGGGGCACGAACCCGCGTCCCCTGCATCGGCAGGCGGACTCTCAACCACTGCGCCACCAGGGAAGCCCTGTTATTTAATTATTTAATTTTTTGGCTGCACCTCCTGGCGTGTGAGATCTTAGTTTCCTGACCAGGTATCGAACCCGCGCCCCCTGCAGTGGAAGTGCAGAGTCTTAACCACTGGTGGTTTTGCAGTCCCAAGAAGGTGGTTTTGAAGTCAGACAACGGTGGTGTTGCAACCGCCTCCTCCGTGTCCTAGCTGCTGCTCTGGAGGAATGACAGAAGCTGTCTTGCCCGTCTGTTCCTCATCCGAGGTAGTTCTCCAGTTCTCCCCTACCTCATGGCTGCCTGCTGAGGATTCGGGGCGGGGGGCAGGGTGGGAGTACGCATGTACGTGAATCACCTGCCCCAGATAGGGTCCAGAGCAAGGGCCCTGACTCACAGAGGCTTCCAGACTGGCTCTCTGGAACCTTCCTTTCGGTCCAAGGAAACCTCCTGTGATGGCTGCCCAGGGCTCCAGCCCCTCTTCCCCTGGCCATGACTACCCGTGCGGCTTCCCCTTTCTCTACCAGATGTCAGGCCAAAGCTGTGGGGGGAGGCAGCTCCCCGGCTCTGCAAAGCAGCAACACCCCTAGTGTGGAGAGCTACCCTCCCAGAGGCCCAGGTTTGGAGAGCTGGGAGGGGCAGTGAGGGGAGACTGCTTTGAAGGTTCTAGAGCCCTTATCTTTCAGAATGCCCTCCTTTGGGGCTTCCCTGGTGGCGCAGTGGTTGAGAGTCCGCCTGCCGATGCAGGGGACACGGGTTCGTGCCCTGGTCTGGGAGGATCCCACATGCCGCGGAGCGGCTGGGCCCGTGAGCCATGGCCGCTGAGCCTGCGCGTCCGGAGCCTGTGCTCCGCAGCGGGAGAGGCCACATCAGTGAGAGGCCCGCGTATGGCAAAAAAAAAAAAAAAAAAAAAGAAAGTCAACAGAATGCCCTCCTTTGGGTTTGTCTGATGTTTCCTCACGATGAGATTTAGAGTGTGTGATTTTGTCGGGAATACTTCCAAAGAGATGGCGTGTCCTCTGTAGGTTGTACTGAGAGGCATATACTATGATTTGACCCATTACTGATGATGTTAACACTGATTCTTTGATGCAAGTGGAGCTTGCTAGTTTTCTCTACTGTAAAGATAGTATTTTGACATTTATAGTGAACACTGTAAGTATTTTATGGAGAGATTCTTAGTGACTATATATTCAAATGCAAAAATAACAATTTCACTCAATGGTTTAAGCATCCATTAATGATTCTCGCCTTAATCAGTAGGTTACTATGAGGGTGATTTTCTAATTCCATTATTTCTTCCACGTTTATTCATTGGCTTTTCTCTGTAAAAAGGAGCTTTTCCTTCTTATCTATCTATCTACCCATGTCTGTATATATGTATGTATGTATTTGCTTAGTTACATAAGTGTGGACTCATGGATTTTATCTTTTTCAACAGGTTATAACTTCTTATTATCATTAAATAAATATATTTTTTAACATCTTTATTGGAGTATAATTGCTTTACAATGGTGTGTTAGTTTCTGCTTTATAACAAAGTGAATCAGTTATACATATACATATGTTCCCATATCTCTTCCCTCTTACATCTCCCTCCCTCCCACCCTCCGTATCCCACACCTCCAGGCGGTCACAAAGCACGGAGCTGATCTCCCTGTGCTATGCGGCTGCTTCCCACTAGCTATCTGTTTTACGTTTGGTAGTGTATATATGTCCATGCCACTCTCTCGCTTTGTCACAGCTTACCCTTCCCCCTCCCCATATCCTCAAGTCCATTCTCTAGTAGGTCTGTGTCTTTATTCCTGTCTTACCCCTAGGTTCTTCATGACATTTTTTTTCTTAAATTCCATATATATGTGTTAGCTATGGTATTTGTCTTTCTCTTTCTGACTTACTTCACTCTGTATGACAGACTCTAGGTCTATCCACCTCATTACAAATAGCTCAATTTTGTTTCTTTTTATGGCTGAGTAATATTCCATTGTATATATGTGCCACATCTTCTTTATCCATTCATCCGATGATGGACACTTAGGTTGTTTCCATCTCCGGGCTATTGTAAATAGAGCTGCAATGAACATTTTGGTACATGACTCTTTTTGAATTATGGTTTTCTCAGGGTAATGCCCAGTAGTGGGACTGCTGGGTCATATGGTAGTTCTATTTGTAGTTTCTTAAGGAACCTCCATACTGTTCTCCACAGTGGTTGTATCAATTTACATTCCCACCAACAGTGCAAGAGGGTTCCCTTTTCTCCACACCCTCTCCAGCATTTATTGTTTCTAGATTTTTTGATGATAGCCATTCTGACTGGTGTGAGATGATATCTCATTGTAGTTTTGATTTGCATTTCTCTAATGATTAATGAAGTTGAGCATTCTTTCATGTGTTTGTTGGCAGTCTGTATATCTTCTTTGGAGAAATGTCTATTTAGGTCTTCTGCCCATTTTTGGATTGGGTTGTTTGTTTTTTTGTTATTGAGCTGCATGAGCTGCTTATAAATTTTGGAGATTAATCCTTTGTCAGTTGCTTCATTTGCAAATATTTTCTCCCATTCTGAGGGTTGTCTTTTGGTCTTGTTTATGGTTTCCTTTGCTGTGCAGAAGCTTTGAAGTTTCATTAGGTCCCATTTGTTTATTTTTGTTTTTATTTCCATTTCTCTAGGAGGTGGGTCCAAAAGGATCTTGCTGAGATTTATGTCATAGAGTGTTCTGCCTATGTTTTCCTCTAAGAGTTTGATAGTTTCTGGCCTTACATTTAGGTCTTTAACCCATCTTGAGCTTATTTTTGTGTATGGTGTTAGGGAGTGATCTAATCTCATAGTTTTACATGTACCTGTCCAGTTTTCCCAGCACCACTTACTGAAGAGGCTGTCCTTTCTCCACTGTACATTCCTGCCTCCTTTATCAAAGATAAGGTGACCATATGTGTGTGGGTTTATCTCTGGGCTTTCTATCCTGTTCCATTGATCTATCTTTCTGTTTTTGTGCCAGTACCATACTGTCTTGATTACTGTAGCTTTGTAGTATAGTCTGAAGTCAGGGAGCCTGATTCCTCCAGCTCCGTTTTTCATTCTCAAGATTGCTTTGGCTATTCGGGGTCTTTTTCGTTTCCATACAAATTGTGAAATTTTTTTGTTATAGTTCTGTGAAAAACGCCAGTGGTAGTTTGATAGGGATTGCATTGAATGTGTAGATTGCTTTGGGTAGTAGAGTCATTTTCACAATGTTGATTCTTCCTACCCAAGAACATGGTATATCTCTCCATCTATTTGTATCATCTTTAATTTCTTTCATCAGTGTCTTATAATTTTCTGCATACAGGTCTTTTGTCTCCTTAGGTAGGTTTATTCCTAGATATTTTATTATTTTTGTTGCAGTAGTAAATGGGAGTGTTTTCTTGATTTCACTTTCAGATTTTTCATCATTAGTGTATAGGAATGCCAGAGATTTTTGTGCATTCATTTTGTATCCTGCTACTTTACCAGATTCATTGATTAGCTCTAGTAGTTTTCTGGTAGCATCTTTAGGATTCTCTATGTATAGTATCATGTCATCTGCAGTGACAGCTTTACTTCTTCTTTTCCGGTTTGGATTCCTTTTATTTCCTTTTCTTCTCTGATTGCTGTGGCTAAAACTTCCAAAACTATGTTGAATAAGAGTGGTGAGAGTGGGCAACCTTGTCTTGTTCGTGATCTTAGTGGAAATGCTTTCAGTTTTTCACCATTGAGGATGATGTTGGCTGTGGGTTTGTCATATATGGCCTTTATTATGTTGAGGAAAGTTCCCTCTATGCCTACTTTCTGCAGGGTTTTTATCATAAATGGGTGTTGAATTTTGTCAAAAGCTTTCTCTGCATCTATTGAGATGATCATATGGTTTTTCTCCTTCAGTTTGCTAATATCGTTTATCACATTGATTGTTTTGCGTATATTGAAGAATCCTTGCATTCCTGGAATAAACCCCACTTGATCATGGTGTATGATCCTTTTAATGTGCTGTTGGATTCTGTTTGCTAGTATTTTGTTGAGGATTTTTGCATCTATGTTCATCAGTGATATTGGCCTGTAGTTTTCTTTCTTTGTGACATCCTTGTCTGGTTTTGGTATCAAGGTGATGGTGGCCTCGTAGAATGAGTTTGGGAGTGTTCCTTCCTCTGCTATATTTTGGAAGAGTTTGAGAAGGATAGGTGTTAGCTCTTCTCTAAATGTTTGATAGAATTTGCCTGTGAAGCCATCTGGTCCTGGGCTTTTGTTTGTTGGAAGATTTTTAATCACAGTTTCAATTTCAGTGCTTGTGATTGGTCTGTTCACATTTTCTATTTCTTCCTGATTCAGTCTTGGCAGGTTGTGTATTTCTAAGAATTTGTCCATTTCTTCCAGGTTGCCCATTTTATTAACATATAGTTGCTTGTAGTAATCTCTCATGATCTTTTGTATTTCTACAGTGTCAGTTGTTACTTCTCCTTTTTCATTTCTAATTCTATTGATTTGAGTCTTCTCCCTTTTTTTCTTGATGAGTCTGGCTAATGGTTTATCAATTTTGTTTATCTTTTCAAAGAACCAGGTTTTAGTTTTATTGATCTTTTTTTTTATCATTTCCTTCATTTCTTTTTCATTTATTTCTGACCTGATTTTTATGATTTCTTTCCTTCTGCTAACTTTGGGGTTTTTTTTTTTCTTCTTTCTCTAATTGCTTTAGGTGCAAGGTTAGGTTGTTTATTCGAGATGTTTCCTGTTTCTTAAGGTAGGATTGTATTGCTATAAATTCCCTCTTAGAACTGCTTTTGCTGCATCCCATAGATTTTGGGTCGTCGTGTCTCCATTGTCATTTGTTTCTAGGTATTTTTTAATTTCCTCTTTGATTTCTTCAGTGATCACTTCGTTATTAAGTAGAGTATTGTTTAGCCTCCATGTGTTTGTATTTTTACAGATCTTTTCCTGTAATTGATATCTAGTCTCATAGCATTGTGGTCGGAAAAGATACTCGAAATAATTTCAATTTTCTTAAATTTACCAAGGCTTGACTTGTGACCCAAGATATGATCTATCCTGGAGAATGTTCCATGAGCACTTGAGAAAAATGTGTATTCTGTTGTTTTTGGATGGAATGTCCTATAAATATTAATTAAGTCCATCTTGTTTAATGTATCATTTAAAGCTTGTGTTTCCATATTTATTTTCATTTTGGATGGTCTGTCCATTGGTGAAAGTGGGGTGTTAAAGTCCCCTACTATGAATGTGTTACTGTCGATTTCCCCTTTTATGGCTGTTAGTATTTGCCTTATGTATTGAGGTGCTCCTATGTTGGGTGCATAAATATTTACAATTGTTATATCTTCTTGGATCGATCCCTTGATCATTATGTAGTGTCCTTGTCTCTTCTAATAGTCTTTATTTTAAAGTCTATTTTGTCTGATATGAGGATTGCTACTCCAACTTTCTTTTGGTTTCCATTTGCATGAAATATCTTTTTCCATCCCCTTACTTTCAGTCTGTATGTGTCTCTAGGTCTGAAGTGGGTCTCTTGTAGACAGGAAATATATGGGTCTTGTTTTTGTATCCATTCAGCCAATCTGTGTCTTTTGGTGGGAGCATTTAGTCCATTTACATTTAAGGTAATTCTCAATATGTATGTTCCTATTCCCATTTTCTTAATTGTTTTGGGTTCGTTATTGTAGGTCTTTTCCTTCTTTTGTGTTTCTTGCCTAGAGAAGTTCCTTTAGCAGTTGTTGTAAAGCTGGTTTGGTGGTGCTGAACTCTCTTAGCTTTTGCTTGTCTGTAAAGGTTTTAATTTCTCCATCAAATCTGAATGAGATCCTTGCTGTGTAGAGTAATCTTGGTTGCAGGTTTTTCTCGTTCATCACTTTAAATATGTCCTGCCAGTCCCTTCTGGCTTGCAGAGTTTCTGCTGAAAGATCAGCTGTTAACCTTATGGGGATTCCCTTGTGTGTTATTTGTTGTTTTTCCCTTGATGCTTTCAATATTTTTTTTTGTATTTAATTTTTGACAGTTTGATTAATATGTGTCTTTGCGTATTTCTCCTTGGATTTATCCTGTATGGGACTCTCTGTGCTTCCTGGACTTGATTAACTATTTCCTTTCCCATATTAGGGAAGTTTTCAACTATAATCTCTTCAAATATTTTCTCAGTCCCTTTCTTTTTCTCTTCTTCTTCTGGAACCCCTATAATTCGAATGTTGGTGCATTTAATGTTGTCCCAGAGGTCTCTGAGACTGTTCTCAGTTCTTTTCATTCTTTTTTCTTTATTCTGCTCTGCAGTAGTTATTTCCACTATTTTATCTTCCAGGTCACTTATCCGTTCTTCTGCCTCAGTTATTCTGCTATTGATCCCATCTAGAGTACTTTTAATTTCATTTATTGTGTTGTTCATCGTTGTTTGTTTCATCTTTAGTTCTTCTAGGTCCTTGTTAAATGTTTCTTGCATTTTGTCCATTCTATTTCCAAGATTTTGGATCATCTTTACTATCATTATTCTGAATTCTTTTTCAGGTAGACTGCCCATTTCCTCTTCATTTGTTAGGCCTGGTGGGTTTTTATCTTGCTCCTTCATCTGCTGTGTTTTTCTCTGTCTTCTCATTTTGCTTATCTTACTGTGTTTGGGGTATCCTTTTTGCAGGCTGCAGGTTCGTAGTTCCCATTGTTTTTGGTATCTGTCCCCAGTGGCTAAAGTTGTTTCAGTGGGTTGTGTAGGCTTCCTGGTGGAGGGGACTAGTACCTGTGTTCTGGTGGATGAGGCTGGATCTTGTCTTTCTGGTGGGCAGGTCCACGTCTGGTGGTGTGTTTTGGGGTGTCTGTGGCCTTATTATGATTTTAGGCAGCCTCTCTGCTAATCGGTGGGGTTGTGTTCCTGTCTTGCTAGTTGTTTGGCATAGGATGTCCAGCACTGTAGCTTGCTGGTCGTTGAGTGAAGCTGGGTGCTGGTGTTGAGATGGAGATCTCTGAGAGATTTTCGCCATTTGATATTATATGGAGCTGGGAGGTCTCTTGTGGACCAGTGTCCTGAAGTTGGCTCTCCCACCTCAGAGGCACAGCACTGACTCCTGACTGCAGCACCAAAAGCCTTTCATCCACACGGCTCAGAATAAAAGGGAGAAAAAGTAGAAAGAAAGAATCAGTAGAAGTAGAAAGAAAGAAAGAAAGGAGGGAGGGAGGGAGGGAGAAAGGGAGGGAGGAAGGAAGGAAGGAAGGAGGGAAGGAAGAAAAGAAAGAAAGAAGATAAAGTAAAATAAAATATAATAAAGCTATTAAAATAAAAAAATAATTATTAAGAAAAAAAACCGGACGGATAGAACCCTAGGACAAATGGTGGAAGCAAAGCTATACAGACAAAATCTCACACGGAAGCATACACATACACACTCACAAAAAGAGGAAAAGGGGAAAAAATCATAAATCTTGCTCTCATAGTCCACCTCCTCAATCTGGGATGATTCGTTGTCTATTCATGTATTCCACAGACGCAGGGTGCATCAAGTTGATTGTGGAGCTTTAATCCGCTGCTTCTGAGGCTGCTGGGAGAGATTTCCGTTTCTCTTCTTTGTTCTCTCAGCTCCCAGGGGCTCAGCTTTGGATTTGGCCCCGCCTCTGCGTGTAGGTCGCTGGAGGGCGTCTGTTCTTCGCTCAGACAGGACGGGGTTAAAGGAGCCGCTGATTCGGGGGTCTGGCTCACTCAGGCCGGGGGGAAGGGAGGGGCACGGCGTGCGGGGAGGGCCTGCAGCGGCAGAGGCCAGCGTGACGTTGCACCAGCCTGAGCCGCGCCGTGCGTTCTCCCGGGGGAGTTGTCCCTGGATCCCGGGACCCTGGCAGTGGCGGGCTGCACAGGCTCCCCGGAAGGGGGGTGTGGATAGTGACCTGTGCTCGCACACAGGCTTTTTGGTGGCGGCAGCAGCAGCCTTAGCGTCTCATGCCCGTCTCTGGGGTTCGCGCTTTTAGCCGCCCCTCGCGCCCGTCTCTGGAGCTCCTTAAGCAGCGCTCTTAAACCCCTCTCCTCGCGCACCAGGAAACAAAGAGGGAAGAAAAAGTCTCTTGCCTCTTCGGCAGCTCCAGACTTTTTCCCGGACTCCCTCCCGACCAGCCGCGGCGCACTAACCCCCTGCAGGCTGTGTTCACGCCGCCAACCCCAGGCCTCTCCCTGCGCTCCGACCGAAGCCCGAGCCTCAGCTCGCAGCCCCGCCCGCCGCGGCGGGCGAGCAGACAAGCCTCTCGGCCTGGTGAGTGCTGGTCGGCCCTGATTCTCTGTGCGGGAACCTTCCCGCTTTGTCCCCCGCACCCCTGTTGCTGCGCTCTCCTCCGCGGCTCCGAAGCTTCCCCCCTCCACCACCCGCAGCCTCCGCCCGCGAAGGGGCTCCTAGTGTGTGGAAACTTTTCCTCCTTCACGGCTCCCTCCCGCTGGTGCAGGTCCCGTCCCTATCCTTTTGTCTCTGTTTATTCTTTTTTCTTTTACCCTACGCAGGTACGTGGGGGGTTTCTTGCCGTTTGGGAGGTCTGAGGTCTTCTGCCAGCCTTCAGTAGGTGTTCTGTAGTAGTTGTTCCACGTGTAGATGTGTTTCTGGTGTATCTGTGGGGAGGAAGGTGATCTCCGCGTCTTACTCTTCCGCCATCTTCCCGGAAGCCCCCCTCTTCGGAATAACTAGGCTTTAAAATGCTTAGGCCCTGGGTTCTACCTCAGCCAGTTTCTGCCTAAAACTGAATGACTATCATTAAATATTTTGATGTTCAAATTGTCCCAGAGTTTTCTGTGAGATCCCCTTAAACTGGCTTCCCAATACTTTTGACATGTCTCCATCATTTTAAAGCATGTCCTTTCTTTATGGCAGAAGCTGTTCTAGGCTCAGTTTGTACTTTCCCTGTCTCTGCCCTGGAATCAGCAATTTCTCCAAGGAGCCCTGTTTCATTTTAATGGATAATAGTATTTAGAAACTGATATCTGGATCCTAGTAGCTTACTGCTACTGGATTGTCATTGCTTATAAGCCCTTGGGGTGGGCAGAGCTAAGAAATAGATGTATGTGTACACACACACACACACACACACACACACACGTACGTATCTATTTTCATACTGAGTGATCTGTATTTGTTAAAACCCATTGGTTCATACCAATACCTCCAGTTCCAATTCAACACCACAGGATATAGTCTAGCCTTTCCCTTTTCTGTATTTGTCCATTTATTGTCTCAGTGGAGTGATGTTAGTTGTTTAGTCTGGGTTAGATATTCTTTATGGTGTTAAGGAAATATCCTGCTATTCAGTTTATCAAAAGCTTCTAACAGGAAATGATGATAAATTTATCATCAGCCTTTAGAGAGATGATGATTGGGTTTTGTTTTATTAAGCAAGTACTTGTATCGGGCTTACTAAACACCAAGCCATGGTGTAAACCACTTCACAAATGTTAATTTATTGATTTCTCACAGCAACTCCCTAAAGTAGATAATGTTAGTATATCCATTTTACAGTGAGGGAACTGAGGCACAGGGAAGTTAGACTGCTTGGTAGAAGTCACAACATAAGAAGAAAAGGCATGTTTCCAACCCATGGGCTCTGTCTTCAGCATCTGATGCTTGGCCTCTACCTCTCCTCTCTTCCTACTGTGGTATCTTCTTTGATCTACTGATGTGATAAATTACATTAATAGCTTTCCTGCTATTGAACTACCCTTTATTCCAAATCATACTTAGTAATGGTGTTACTATCACTTGAAAATCGATTTGACTTGATTTGCAATTTAAATTTATATCTATATTCACAAGAGCGTTTGGTCTGTTGTTTTTTCTTTTCGTGGTGCTGTAGCTTTCTGCAGAGTTGCTGATCTGCTCAGATTTCCTGTTTATTTCTTAAGACAATTTTGACAATTTAGAGTTTCTTAGAAAACCATCCATTTTATCAAGCTTTTAAAATTTAATATCACAGAATTATGCATATTATTTCCCTAAGATTTAAAATATCTTCCATATCTTTGCTTATACCCCTTTACTTATTTCTAATTATCAATATCTATTTTCTCTTTTTCAAAAATTACACTATCTAGAGAATTGTTTATTTACTGTCTTCTCCTTTCTTGTTTTCTGATTAATTAATGTCCCCTTTTTATATTTATTAGTGCTATTCTCCAGCTTTCCCTAGGTTTGCTATGTTGCAGGAAATGTTTTCCCCTTCTTTTAAGGCTGAAATCAGAAGACTCATCTTTTATCCTCTAGAAAAATTTCATGATGTTTCATTAACAAGATTACCAACACACAGTGGCAAAGGCTTCCATGATCCTCTATCCATTCATCCATTTACACATTTAGTAAAAGCAAATTTATTTTTTTAAAAAAGGGTGTGCTACTGAATGGTTACATTACATGTCTTTAGAGGTATTTGGGCTGTTACAGAAGATCCGTTTATAATTCATATCAAGCATGGCAGGTAGCAGTGTCGATTTCCTATCACCATCTGAACTGTTAGTTTTCATGTGCACACATAGACAGGAGTCCATCTTCGTTTATCTTCCATTTGCAATTAAAAGCTCTGTTTAGCCTCATACTTCTCAATATGCTCTTGTGTCCTACAGCTATTTCAGAATAATGACAGCTCAGGATTTAGGGCTGTGGAGGCCTACATGGAAATATTTTTAATAGAGAAAAGGCAAGTAAAACAACAAGCAAGTGTACAATCCTTGGATAGGAGCTAAGTGAGTTAGAAAAGTGGAGAAAATAGCTCTGCATTTGAGAAGCTCACAATTTTGTCCACTGTACACTAGGCCATGTGCAAGATGGTTTTCGTGTACTTTGTGATAATCCTTATAACAACTTTTCATTAAAAAGCAAGATGGGGGGAATTCCCTGGCACTCCAGTGGTTAGAACTCCACACTTTCACTGCTGAGGGCCCAGGATCATTCACTGGTCAGGGAACTAAGACCCCACAAGCTGCACAGCGTGGCCCCAAAAGAAAACAAAAAAACAAAAAGAAAATGGGTACCACTGTCTCCATGTTGCAGACAAGGGGACTTTCTTGAGAGAAGTTAAATCACTTACCTCTGGACACATACCTAGTAAGGTCTGGCATTCAAGCTGAGGTCTTTCAGAAGCCAAAACACACATCCTTTCTCTTGGTAGTTTTCAAACTTCAAGAGTCCCAAAGAATATGACCAGCTTTACGTTCCGTTTTCTGTGTATGTGAATCTGGATACTTTCTACCGACCTAGCCAATACTGGACTAGCTTTTCTTTCACCTGTTTAATGTAGTAGGCTTTCACATAAGACTTCATTTGAAGAGTCTTGTGCAAGTGTTGCCTTCTACTATTAAACATCGTTCTAACTAGAGTTCCAGTTCCAGTCAAAGTAGCATGTATTGGGTTAGCCCTTCCACTGATAGCAATTATAAAAACTGGAGGAAAATTGTACACATTATATATAATATGTTATATAGAAGATATATTTTATATATATATGTAATCTATGGATATGTCTGTTTGCAGGCACTGGAGAGCAACCCAAGCAGACAGGAACTGGAGGGAACACAATCCTTCAAGGACACGAAAGACTTGAAGTGAGTTTTATCTCATGTATCTACCTCTGCTTCCCCTGCTGAGGGCATTTTCTGTTTCAGTAAAGCACTGGGTATTAGCCAAGCAGAAAGTGGTAATCTTACTGGGCCAAAGATAACTGATCTACCCAATGAGATGAGCTAAGAAGGGCTGGGGGAGGCAAGATTCTTGGTGAAACTGAAGATTTGCTTCCCTTTTCCCTGATTCCCAGCCCTCACCCCATTCCCTGTATCGTCTCAGCGGCACCCCAAACCCAACTCCTATGTATGTGTCTACTATGTGAAAACCTACCTAGTGATTCTCCCAGTCCAAGGTCAAAGATCAAACAGTGACCTTGAAAGTCATTTCAGGGAAGACAGTCCACATCTCAGTGATGGCTTGGTGGACAATGTCTCCTTGAGTAGTTCCCCTGGTTTTTTCCACGGTCGAAAAGAATATAAAAAGTTACATTACTGGATTTCAGTTTTCCATTTGAAATGGTAGAATGAAATGCTGAATTTCCACCGAAAAACACCCAGCCAACAAGCTGCTGGAAGGTATTCTCTGGGCTGGATCTGAAACATGAGGGGCTCACGGATATATTACAACTAGGTTGTGGGCAGCCTGGTGGGGGCGGGGACCTGACTGCCCCCAGCCATGGGTTGGGGGAGAGAGAACTTTCGATGCCTGGTCTCCATGGAAATTCCAATTAGATAGAAAACAGTCCAAAAACTGCGTTGGATTTCCATCATTTTAGTTTTTTCTAAAATGGTATAATATTTTGGATGGATCTTTAAAGGGCAATTTGACAAATAAATATAAAAAATATTCCAGACAACTTTGTATACATTTAATAAAATGTAAGTAAAATAAAATAGCTTGTGTACCCCACTATTAGTCAGTAATAATAATTGCTGTGTATTAGTGTCTTCCATGTACCAGAGGCTTGACACAGATATTGTCAAACAACGTTGATAAAGAAACAGAGACCCAGAGACATCAAGGGGGTTGCTCGAGGTCTGTTAGGTTGTAAATGGTAGAGGGAGGATCTGAACCCAGGTTGGTTCACTTCAGAGCTCAAGCACTTCCCAGAATGCAATTCTGCTCTGACCATAGTCATGTGGTTGTCTTGAAGACCGAATATCAGCGGTCCCTTTGTCTTTATCCATTGGGTCTTTCTTGAAAACACTAACTGGCTCTGAGAGCTGATAACTCTGAAGATAGAAGTCTTCAGTATCCAGCCTTATACAAATGATTTCTTTGAAATTTGGAAACTCCGTTACACTGTTATTGCTCAGAGTCTCTCCTACTTAACTCAAGTCTTAGGCATCTTTGGATGGCGTTCAGGTGCTACTGATAAGGTTCTATCCTTCCCCTACCCTTGCGATCTGCTGGTATCCGTTGATATATCTAGGAGCATCCGTTTTGTTACTGGGTAAAGAAGGAGGACTTTTGAGAGGGAAGAGGACGGTGGGATAAACAGAGGAGGGAGGGGAGTTGATAGGATCTGCTGCTCGGCCAGCCCCTCGGTCTAGGGAAGAGGTACTGTGGTTGGAGGGATGAGCGTTGGAACAGACAGAATTGTTTCCATGAGATACAATTGTTTCCATTGTATACAAACATGGAAAATTGTTTCCTGGGATAAGTTAGATTCTGGGTGAAGTCAGAGCCACTTTGGGGCTCAGGTGCCAAAGGAAGGAGATAACAGTATCGAGAAGTGCTCTGCCGCCTCTAGACCTGGAGACCTGCAGAACACTCAGGTCATTCGAAGGGGCCCTGGGGTTCGTGATGGCCGTGGCCTTGGGGAGGCTTCTCCATGGAGCTTTAAGGACCCAGATGCGGACTCCCGGGCCCCAGAGGGAAGGGGAGGAAGACGCCACATGGTGACTGCCGTGGGCTCACAGGGACAAGCCCTTCACTCCTGGAGAGACCGTGGGACACTCTGAGGGGGGTAAATGTCCAGTTTTAAGTTGAGCAGATTGTGCCACTGTCATCTGGGTGGAGAGAAGAGTTCTATGGTAATCCACAGGATTTCAGCATAAAACATGAGCTCATTTTACTATATTCCCCTTTTTCAGATGAAAATCAACACTCAACCGAGCACAACGGTCCATTTTCTCCCCCTCCACCCCACTGCCATGCTCAGGGCTATTAAACCAGCCCTGACACTGGGGTCCCTGCCTCTGAGAGTCACGCTAGTGTGTGTACTTTTTTATTTTAAAATTTATTTTATTTTATTTATTTTTATTTTTGGCTGTGTTGAGTCTTCGCTGCTGCGCACGGGCTTTCTCTCGTTGCAGCGAGCGGGGGCTATGCTTCCTTGCGGTGCGTGGGCTTCTCATTGCAGTGGCTTCTCTTGCTGTGGAGCACGGGCTCTAGGCGTGCGGGCTTCAGTAGCTGTGGCTCATGGGCTCTAGAACGCAGGCTCAGTAGTTGTGGCGCACGGGCTTAGCTGCTCCGCGGCATGTGGGATCTTCCCTCACCAGGGCTTGAACCCGTGTCCCCTGCATTGGCAGGTGGATTCTTAACCACTGCGCCACCAGGGAAACCCTAGGTACTGTTTTGATACCCATTTTTCTTCATCTTAGATAGAATTATATTTTCTCAGGTCAGAAATTTTCTGTCCTTCCCCCTCTCCCACTCCTTCCCAAGCAATTTGGTCCAGATGCCCTTAGGTGGGACCAGGCAAGGGCGGTGTCTGCACAGGGCGTCTGGGGCCCTGGTACCTGGGCGGGGGTGGGTCCTGAGAGCACTGAGGGCATTTGTGTCTGGAGGGGTGGCCTAGTGAGGGTGGCAGAGCTGTCCTAGAGTTTGGGAGCCCATGTGGCCTGGCAGGGGTGCCCTCCCTCAGGGGGTGGCGAGCAGGGGATCTGGGCGTGAGGAGAGGAGGGTGGCCTAGCATAGAGCGTTGGAGCCTCTGCAGGGCGAGTGGGCATCTGTGCAGGCGGTGGGTCAGTGGGTGTCAGGGCCCCAGGGGGGTGAGGGGGTGTGGACATGTGGGGCAGAATTTGAGCTGCTTCCAGTTCCTGAGATTCCCAGGGCCAGCCTCACGTCTGCTTTCCCGATTCTGGCTCATTTAGACCCCTTTGATCTGGGCATCACCCAGCGACTTCCGGGTACCCCTCCCACCAACCCTTTCCCACTATGCCGGTTGGAGTTGGGCACAAGATTCTTGCAACCAGAGGAGTCCTGCGTGACACACAGGGATCACAGGGCCCCCCCAAATCAGGAAAAGTAGGTCCGAGATGAGGCCTGGGGTGGACGGCCTGGCAGTGAGGCCTGGTGTCCATGTGCCAGGAGAATCGTTTAGCTTTGTCTCATGCAAGTTGATGGGAAACAGCAGGAAATCACACTCAGACTTCCAGAGGCTTCTATTGAATATACTCTCAATCTACTTCTCCATTTATAATTACATGTATTAACAAGTTCATGGCGGTGACACGTGAAGAAGCATATTATATAATCAGATTGTCTTTGATGGTATAGTTAATACTAATGTGATGATTATGTGTGAACATTTAAATATATGACACTCATTATCAAAAATTGATTTAAGGACCAGACGCCAGTTTTTTTTTTTCCCCGCAGATTCTTTTATGTCCTTTGTCTGTATGTTCTTACTAATTCAGTAGGATGGCAAGTGTCTAAATCATTCCTTAGTGAAAGGACCTGGCTGGCCTTCTCTTAGCTGTGACAGCCAATTGTCCTCAGTTCCTCTCCAGAATCCTTGGGACAAAAGCTGGTTCAAGAGTCCTTCTCCAGTACAGACCGTACTCCTGCCTGTGGCAGTAAGAGTAAATAAAATTGAAAGTCAAGGGGCAGCAGAGTAGGAGTAATACTAGCTTGGGCATGAGGAGGTAGTCTGGGGGCTGCCTCTCAGTATCCATGTGACCTGGCACAAGCCAGTTAACCCCTTTGGGATTCACTTAGGAAGCTGGGTAGATAAAATGTCAGCCAGTGACAGACAGATTAAATAAATTATGGTGCATACAAGAAAACACTGTGCAACTTTTCAAAAGAATGAGGCAGGTAGATCTCTTTGCTTTGGCAGGTCTAAGATCTGTTGTTTGAAAAATGTTTTCACATATGGTATCATTCTATTTTTCAAAAAGTAATTAAAATATGCACATGGACAAAAAAATGTGGAGAGGGACTTCCCTGGTGGTCCAGTGGGTAAGACTCCACTCTCCCAATGCAGGGGACCCGTGTTCAATCCCTGGTCGGGGAACTAGATCCTGAATGCATGCCACAACGAAGAAGCTCACATGCTGCAACTAAAGATCCTGCATGCCGCAACAAAGGCCCCATGTGCTGCAACTAAGACCCAGCACAGCCAAAATAAGTTAAAAGAAAAATGTGGAGAAATATCCACTAAACCATTATTGATATTTGACTCTGAGAGGTGAGATTATGGAGGACTTCTGCTTCTTAGAGCAAACATTTCTGTAATATTTTGGACATTTTATAATACACAAATCCTTCTTTTGTAAGCAGGGGAAAAAGATTAATAAAAATTAACCAGTAAAATAGAGGAAAACCCAGATATTCACTACGTTCCCTTCATGCTCAAAATAACACTTTTCTTAAGCCCATGTCCTTTCTGCAGTTCTGTGCCATCATGGGAATTGGGAACCAATTGGGAACCAATTGGGTCTTTGAGAATCTTTGAGAAATTTATTAATTTCAGTACAAATCAGGACTGAAGCAATAGGAGTTAAATGCTGGTGTATGGTTTGTGTACATCGTACATGAAAGACACGTCGGCTCTGTGGGTGCCTTGGGGCAGGTGATTTATGGAGATGCCCACCCACATGCTGTTCTTGCAGCTCATACGCATGAGTGGCGTTTTCCTTCCTCTGTGCTGCATATACTCCAAGACGCCCCCAGCTGGGCCTCTCTTGCCCTAATTGCCCTGATGTTTCAGAGTCAAAAATGGCACCTGCCGGGCACATGGGTCATAACTCCCAGACCCATCTTGGCTTTGTTTGGGGATCTAGGCTCTTGGAGAAGCCGAGTGAAGTTGCAGAGGTAGCTCAGGTCAGAAAATGAACTTGAGCTCCCCCAGGACTGGGAAGGGGCTGGATTTGAGTGTGTGTGTGTGTGTGTGTGTGTGTGTGTGTGGGTGTGCAGTTCACAAGTACTGTTGCCCTGAGTTCCATTGACATGCAGCAGCCAGATGTGGAGATGGCTGTGGGCTGCGGTGGAGAGAGACTACTAAGCCCAAAGTCCGGGTGCAGTGGGAGAGGGAGTGTCGAAGTCCTCACTCGGTGTAGAGGGTGCTGGGGAGCGCCTCTGGGCTCACCCACGCCCCAGGGCTGACGACCAGACCCATGCGAGCAAAGCTTAGCAGAGGAAGCAGTGATAATAAGGCAACCCCCATACACTAAGGGCAGACCTTAGACACCTTTTCTGGGCACCACGTCACCTTCCCGGATGTCACGTGACCCTTATAACCTCCTCTCTTGAAACATGATTGAGATAGAATTTCTAGTTATCCAGGCACGTGTGGGGCTCAGAGCCATATCTAATTTTTTTTTTTTTTTAAAGAAAGTATTATGGCCTTTTCCTTTTTGTCATCTGAATGTTGCGTAGCACAATTATAGCCATTTCATATTTTTCCTGCATTGCCCTGCAAAGACCTTATCCTCTCCTGGGTACTTCCTGACCCTTGTCTTCTCCTGTCAGACCTCAGCTGTTGCTCAGGATGGCAGGATGGGAGCCCAATTGTTACTGCACTTTCCAACCAGGTCACTGCATGTGATACGTGGAAATTAGCAGTCATGTTGTCTATGCCACTGCATGCTTGACGTCAACAACTGATACCATAGCCCTTCCTGGGGCTTACTGTTACTCTGCACCAGGCACTGTGCTCATCATAAGAGCTTGACATGGATTCTCTCATTTCAGCCTCAGCAATTCTATGAGGTGGATGTTGCTACTGTCCCCTTCTATAGATGACAGAACTGAGCTCAGAGAGGCTAGGTAACTTGCCCAGTGTCACACAGTCTGTGAGTGATAAGCTGGGGTTTGTACCTAATTTGATTCTAGAGTCTAAATAACTTCTACGCTATCCTGTCTTCTAGGGACCACACACCAGAAACAAAATGTTCTTGACATTGGGGCAATCAGGTTCTGATGGGAAATATTTTATATCCTAGCCAAAGAAACTGACACTAGCCTCTTGCCCAGTCTTGGGCTGTAGAGAAAATATTTTGTGACACTTTTTAGGCCAGGCGTTTTCACATTTATTATCTCATTTAATCACAACAATTCTGCAGGATTTGTTTCTCCTATTTTACAGTTGAATAAATGGAGGTTCAGAAAGGCTAAATAACTTGTTCAAGGTCATATAGCTAGTAAGTGGTGGAGTTGAGAGTCAATCCCAAGATGGCTTCCCAAACTCCAGCTCTTTCCATTATAACCTTATTTCCTCAAGTGGGTGCTGAGTAACCCTAGTTTCAAGACTTCCAAATGAAGAATGGTATCCAAGGCAAGTCAGTTTGAGAAGTGTTGCAGGCTACCTGCTTCTCTCAGCAATCTGTAGTGCATGTTCATGTATTAAAGGCTCTGAGAAGTCCTGTCGTATATAAAGCTGTTTAACTCTGACCTGCTCACTCTTATTTGAACACAAGGCTCTTTTTTCCCCTATAAAACAAACTTTGAGAAATGTCACACTGTACTGTGAGGGCCCCCAAAGCCCAGAAGCCAAAGTTTACTGTTAAGATTTCTTTTTTCTTCTCTTCATGAATTCCAGCTTTGTCCTAGAGAAAATAAAAATGGCCAACAGTAGCTATTACATTTTTTAATGTACATACCCTTGATAAAAACACTAATATACGCACAGGGAAATATGTGTGAAGAAGTACATTGCAGAGTTGTTTGAATTGGAAGCTGTTGGAAACAATCTAAATATCTACCAACAGGGACAGAAAAAGAAAGCATAGTATATCTATACTATACTATACTATACTATACTATATATACTGTACTATAGTATAGTATATCTATATATGCAATGCCACACAGCAACTAAAAAGAATGCGGCAGCCCTACGTGGGTTAACATGGGTAAGTCTCTAAGATGTATTGCTGAATAGAAGAGATTAGATGCAGAACAATATATTTAACATGATCCCGTGTATGTGAAATTGAGTAACTCTACAGTTTTTACAGAGACCTATATGTATGTTAATGCATAAAACAGAAGTTGGAAGGAGACACAAGTTAATGAGAGTTTTCACCTCTGAGGTCTGTGAGAGGTCAGTTGGGATCAAAGGCATGGATTAGTTAGATCAGGATAGGCTAGACCAGTGGCTCTCAAAGTGTGGTCCCAGAGCAGCAGCCTCAGCATCACCTGGGGACTTGTTAGAAACGCAAATTCTTAGGCTCTCTCCACCTGACCTATGAATTAGAAACTCTGGGGTGGGCCCCAGCAATCTATGTTTTAACAGACCTTCCAGGTAACGCTGATGCAGGCTCAAGTTTGAGAATCACTGGGTTAGAGCATCCAGTGCCTTAAGATACTAAAAAGGAGGAGCAAGGCAGCCCTCCTCCACTTTGTAGCTCTGCCCCTGGAAATGCGAGATCTCCATAGTTGCTAAGATTGAGAGAGTATGTGGTACTTCTGCTTATAGCCCATTGGTCAGAACTAGTCACATGACCCCAAGCTAACTGCAAGGGTTGCTGGGCAATGTGGGGAGCCATATGGATATTTAGTGAGCACTCTGCCCCATAGGATGATGGTCAAAGAGACCCTAGTCTTATTTGTTGAGCTTTAGGTTTTTTTTTTTTTTTTTTTTTTTGCGGTACGCAGGCCTCTCACTGTTGTGGCCTCTCCCGCCGCGGAGCACACGCTCCGGACGCGCAGGCTCAGCAGCCATGGCCCACAGGCCCAGCCGCTCCGTGCGGCATGTGGGATCTTCCCAAACCGGGACACGAACCCGTGTCCCCTGCATTGGCAGGCGGACTCTCAACCACTGCGCCACCAGGGAAGCCCTAGGTTTTTTTTTACAAGAAGCACAAATTAATATCAAGGTTAATGAAAAAGTAGAGCTGGCCTGTGGTGGTGTGCACTTGTGTGTGTGTGTGGGGGGGGGGGGGTTACGTGCATGGAAGACTGGGTAGAGGGGAAAGGTGTGTCTCAGAGCCAGGAAGTAATAAGGATCTTGGATTCTTCTGCTTTCCATTTATTATCTCATTGAAACCTCACAACAATCCTCTCCGATGGGTACTATTGTAAGCCCCATTTTATGAAGTCCCGTTCTGAGTCTTAAAGAGGTACCATGACTTGACCAAAGTCACACGCAGAGTAAGGGAAGCACTGAGAAGTGAACCAAGGGTTTTCTAACATGAAAGCCCTCCCTTTTTTCTCAATGATCCCCTGCCGTGATTTCTTTAATGGCTTCATCCCCGTGCTGGCATCTTCCATTGCAAACTGGAGTGTATATGTAAACACACAAATAGCTGGGCTTCCTTCCAGCTTCCGCCCTCACCCCCGCTCACCCCTAGACCTCTCCCTGCCTCAGTGCATCCCCACATCCTCGACACAAGTCCAGCTCCGGAAGCCTTCATAAATGAGGTAGATCTCATCGCAGGTCTGCAGAGGTGCAGGAGGCAAGGGCTACTGCACATCGCACAGGCAACCCTCTTCGAAAGCCTTTATAAGTTTCAGCCGCTTCACCCAGTCTTCTCTCTTTTCCTCCACAGACTCTTTTTAACTTCTCCAGCTACTCAGCTCCAGCCCCCAGCCCCACTGCACTCTTCACAGTTGCTTGACTTGACATACTTCAGAGCAAAGCAAATGCCTAGCAAAGACAAACCGCTTCCCTGAAGAAGCGGGTCGGGGTGGTTGGTCTGTTGCCATCTTTGTCCATTTCTTCCTACTATGTCTAAACACCCAGTGGACTTCACATTCTATCAAAGCCATGGGCAGGCTTAGCACAGCCTTGCAAATTGCCACCCGCCTGGTCATCCTGAGAAAACAATGATTACTTTAACAAAGCTCTTATTTGACAGGTGGGGGTAGGGATAGGGAAGACATGGAGGAAACGTGTGCATGTTTCCAAAAGAGGCTGAGTGAGCAGAGCTGGTGCAGGGGAACCCAGGGACCATGGTCAAGGCATTCCAGGGTGTGTGTTCTCAGTGAAGACACCTCAAGTCATGAATGCTTGAGGATAAAGGAGGTCAAATTCCAATGAAGCATTCCCCTAAGACCTGAGCTCTTTCGACTGATATGAGGGATGAGGCATCAAAAAAAGCTTCCTTTCTGTCTTTGTACAGAGATGGGGTTAGGCCATGTTATACCAAGAGAGGGAAGCAAGGAATGACTGGAGATGGGCTGGATCAAAGTGCCAGACATTTGCCACTTTTTTCTGGAGGTGGCATCTGTTTGCAATAACCCTCCGTGCCAGCAAAGCCTGCTTTTCCCACCAGTGCCCTTGTTGTAATGTTGCTGGAGAGGGTCAGGGAGGCTGCCTTCTCTCAGGCTGGCAGGTGTCTTTCACCTTGAGCTTCCATTGCAGCTGAGTTTCAGCCTCTGACAGCAGCACATCAGAGGGTGGTGCTCGGATGTCAGTGACATCATGGCACCGCTGACGTGGTGCTGAAAATCGCGTCCTCTTCTTCCCTGGCCCCTCTCCAGGCTGGAAGTAGTCCTTTTCCCTCTGAAATCACCCGCATAACATCGTCCCTTCCAAGGCTTTCTGTGACGTATCTCCACCTCTTCCATTAAGATACCCTGACCAGGGTGGGTGGGATGATTGGGAGATTGGGATTGACATATATACACGATTATGTATAAAATAGGTAACTAATAAGAACCTACTGTATAGAACAGGGAGCTTTACTCAGTGCTCTGTGGTGACCTACATGGGAAGGAAATCCAAAAACGAGGGAATATATGTATATGTATAGCTGATTCACTTTGCTGTGCAGCAGAAACTAACACAACATTGTAAAGCAACTATACTCCAATAAAAAATAATAATAAAAAAAATAGATACCCTGACCTCCAGGGGGTTGCAGACGTCTCCTGACATGGAACACGTCTTTGAGGCAGCTGTGTTGTCTTTGAAATTTTTCAGAATTTTGAATTCTTCTGCATAATATATATGCATTTAGTTTAAAATGTCTTCAAAATTATTGCAGTTTCTCCTCCCAAGTCTTTGAATAGAATAGGCGCTCCAGAAAATGTGCCATGTTTTTCCTGGGGTTTTGCATACCCCTGGCCCTCCACAGGGTACACTCTGGGATACTCAGGCAGTCTGATGCCCCAAATTGTTGGCTTGTCATTCAAGGCCCTTCTCAAGTGGTTTTGATCCACATTTCCCATTTATTCCCCAGGAGACCCCAGTTGGTACATGCCTTGATTTTCCAGGCAGCCTGTGAAGCTGGGACCTTGTCTTGTCCACCATCTGCCGTGTACAGAGTGGTCACCCTCGAAGTCACAGGACAGCTTAACCTCCAGGATGCCATACTGGGAATAGCCAGCAGGTGGCACCAAGGTGTCTACTAGAGCTGCCTGGCAGGTCTGTGGTTGACTCTGGATTGACATAGCAGTGTGTGACAGTCCCTCTCTCTGGGCCACATCCCAGTACTCTCATGTCAGCTCTGCCCTTCCTGGTCATCCATTCAGCCTTCCGGGAGTAGAGTAAGTGGGAGTGAAGAAACCCAGGTGGGGGTTATCCCTCCATGATTCCTACTGGTGTGGGAATGGAGCAGGATGCTGGCTGAGTCAAGTTTCCAGAAAGATCCCAGGACTCCCCTTCTGCATCAGAGAGGCTCCAGGAAACGTAGAGAAGGTGGTTCAGCACCAGGCAGTGGGAGAAATTTTTCTATTAAGCAATAGGATACTTTAGCAGAGGAATATTGGACTGAAATTAAGAAATGATAATATGTTGAAATACTGCCATTGTGGCTGCCACTCCCACCACCACCATCACCACCATAATCACCACCACCACCACCACCACCACCACCACCATCATCATCACCACCACCACCATCACCACTATCATCATCACCACCATCACCACCATCATCATCACCACCATCATCACCACCACCATCACCACTACTATCATCATCACCATCACCACTATCATCACCACCACCATCACCACTGCCGTCATCACCACCACCATCACCACTACCAGCACCACTACCATCATCACCACCACCATCACCACTACTATCATCACCACCATCACCACCACCATCATCATCACCATCACCATCACCAATACTATCATCATCACCATCACCACGATTACCACCATCACCACCACCATCACCACCATCATCATCACCACCATCATCATCACTACTACCATTATCACCACCGTAATCATCACCACCACCATCACCACTATCATCACCACCACCAAACCACTATCACCACCACCACCATCACCACTACCATCATCACCACCACCATCACCACTGTCAGCACCACTACCATCATCACCACCACTACCAGCACCACTACCATCATCACCACCACCATCACCACTACTATCATCACCACCATCACCACTATCATCACCACCATCACCACCACCACTGTCACCACCACCATCACCATCATCATCACCACTACCATCATCACCACCACCATCTTCACCACCACCATCACCACTATCATCACCAACATCACCACCACCACCATCACCACCATCATGATCACCACCACCAGTACCACCACCACCATCACCACCACCAGTACCACTACCATCATCACCACCATCACAACTACCACCATTACCACCATCACCACCACCACCATCACCACCACCGTCACCATCACCACCAAGTGTGTAGAGCTTTGCAGATTAGAGAATACCTTATGTGTGTTATAAACTTTCTATCACTTGTTCCTTATCAGAGACACTTCAGAAAGTAATTGTGTTTTCTGTCTACACAGCATGCTTGTCCTTTGTCATGTCTTCTGGTTTCTTTGGGAGGACTCCAGAGGACCAGAAGAAGAGTGGTTGTGTAGGTGCCCCTAATGTGATAAAAAAGGCTCATTATGCTTCAGAAGGAGAAGAGACAGCAGCTAAATAGGAGAGAAAGGCCACACTGGCCATCCCACCTTGGAGGGCTCCACGTGGATAGCAATAGATGCCTTGAGCATAAAGAATAGACGACTTTGCTCCTCCTGGGCACTGCGTACATGGCTGACCATTAGCAAGACCTTTGAGGTTTACTCACTGGCCCATCATTTGATATTTTTGGTAAGGTAACAAGACTGCATGAAGTCACTCAGATGTTCATAATGGTGCCAGCAGACATTTAAGGGGATCACTATAGCTTCTCCCAGGACAAGATAAAAGACCTGGTGCGGCCAGGCTTCCAAAGGGATCTGGTGCAAGGAATGTTTTATCTGAACATTAGCAGTAAATGAATGCCAGGCCCCTCACTGAGGAAAGACCTAAGGTGTTCCTACAGGCCATGTCTGCCCTCTGGCCTCTGAGCATTCCAAGTGGGGAAACATTCCAGGCTCAGCAGAGAAGCTCTGCATTCCTTGTTCAGAAGGGCAGCTTTCTCTGGGGAAAACCTGTAGAAAGGAGAATTTTTTCCCCACATTATCTGCTGGTGTGGGTGGCTGGAGGCCAGTCTTTATTTAGTGTCATGTATATATGTCAGTGTCAGCAGAGCTGGCGTATAAACAGATTCCATATGATTCTGCTGTGAATGAGCCCATGGGAGAGGTACAGTTCAAGAAGGAAGAGAGACAATATATGTCTATTACCCAGTTTTACACATCTAATATCACAGGCAAATATGGACACCTGGAGACTATCAAACCAAAATTAGAAACTCATTGGAAGAAAAGGACAGTATTTGCACAGATTGCCCATAAATCTTCAATGACTAACTCTCCTTGGGCATAACATCCAATGTTCACTTTCTTTTCAGTGTCTCATTAGGAAAAAAATTTATTGCCCAACTATCGAACCATGTCAATTTTTAAAAAACACTGTGTGAAAATTTCCAGGAACCACACGCTTGGTTTTACATTAGCTTTATGCCACTGAACAGGAAAAGGCTTGGTCTTTCCAATGATGAAATGACACTAATCATGAAATTAAAGGAGATAGCATGTACTCAGTTGGAAGTGACAGCAGTTTCCCATAAATGTATCATAGCCCTGGCTCCCTTTGATAAGTTAAAATGACGTCAGTCCCTCCAGCCCAGACCAGGGCACAATCCACTACCCCTGCTCCCCTGCCCCCGCACCTTCTTCCCCTGGCTAAAAGTGGGTCCAAAGAGAAGGCTTCAGGGGAGCCAGATTCTTATGATGGTGTGTGTTTTCCAGCTGTGCTTACTCGCCTGCCTTGGTGGGAATAGCTTGCGAAGGACCAGGAAGGAAAAGAAAAACGTTAAACAAAAGTCAGTGAATTGCATATGGTGCCCATTAAAAATAATAAATAGGCAGAAGATGAAGGGCTGAGTTTATATATGTGAACCTGTTTCAGCCAAGGCGCTGGCATCCAGAGGGAGCGGAAATGGCTGCTTCCTGTTCCTATCGTCCTGGCTCGGACCACACCAGGCCGGCAAGAGCTTCTCTGAGTGGTTAGGAGAGAGGGGGTTGCTGCAGGGAGGTAAAGGGAGCAAGGGGACTTGAGGGTATACTTGGCCCTAATTTCCGTCTTCTCTGTGGGCTCTTCAAACAGGAGAATGTCTTGGCCGTGGGACCTCCAGTGAAGCAAGAGGGAAATATATGAGTGGCTGCAAAACTTTGGAAAACTAGGGAATCATGAGAGTAAGATTCTGTAACCCTGAAACCCAAGTCTGCACTCATAGCTGAAAATGAGATTAGCTGAGTTTAGTTCATGACCCAATGTATGGCTCTTCTTCCCAGTTCTATTGTGTTGTCTGTCTGTCTATCTATCTATCTATCATCTATCTATCCATCCATCTGAGACCCATAATACTTATACAGAACTAGGTTGGAGGGGACTTCCCTGGTGGCGCAGTGGTTAAGAATCCGCTTGCCAATGCAGGGGGCACGAGTTCGAGCCCTGGTCCGGGAAGATCCCACATGCCTCAGAGCCACTAAGCCTGTGTGCACAACTACTGAACCTGCGCTGTAGAGCCCATGAGCCACAACTACTGAAGCCCGTGCACCTAGAGCCCGTGCTTTGCAACAAGAGAAGCCACCGCAATGAGAAGCCTGCGCACCGCAACAAAGAGCAGCCCCCACTCGCCACAACGAGAGAAAGCCCGTGCGCAGCAACAAAGACCCCACGCAGCCATATATAAATAAATATCTTATTAAAAAAAAAAAAAGAACTAGGATGGAGAAGAATCTCAAGATGACCTAGAGGATGGGCATGGAATAACTAGACAGGAGCCTCATTTTCCCTCCAACCTTAGATTTATGATTTGGGTCTTTAGATAAGGGTTTGTTGGGTGAATGCCCTTTTTCCTTACAAAAATAATTTACCTCTATCAATATGCTACTAATATATATATATATATGTGTATATATATATATATATATTTTTTTTTTTTTGTGGTACGCGGGCCTCTCACTGCTGTGGCCCCTCCTGCTGCGGAGCACAGGCTCTGGACACACAGTCTCCGGACGCGCAGGCCCAGCGGCCATGGCTCACAGGCCCAGCCGCTCCGCGGCATGTGGGATCCCCCTGGACCGGGGCACGAACCCACGTCCCCTGCATCGGCAGGCAGACTCTCAACCACTGCGCCACCAGGGAAGCCCCTATGCTACTAATATTGATTTTCATTTTTCAGTCAATATTTGAATGTCTCCTTGGTTAAAGAAGCTGAGAGGTATGAGAAAAGGATTTACACACAAATAACCAGTATTTGAATAAATAGATGTAGGATACTATTTTGAAATTATTATGTGTTGTAGTGTGTTTATAGAAGTGTTTACAATTGTGCTTTTTAATTTTTAAAAACATGAGTTTTTTATTAATGCAGCAAAGCCTGAAAAGGCTCAAATATGACTGCCCAGATGATCCCAAAGACCTTACTAAGAAATAAAAGTTACATATGAACATAGTTGGAAAGTACTGAAAGAGGTGCTTTTAAACATCTTGAATATACATCCCCAAACCCAAATTCGGAGTTCTGGCAAAGACTCAAAACTTGTTTTAATTAAAAAACCCGACTGTGTTAGTTTCCTGTGGCTGCCACAAAAAATACTGCTAACTGGGTGGCATAACGGTTCTGGAGGCTAGAAGCCCAAGATCAAGGTGCAGGCAAAGCCATGCTCCCTTTCTGAGCTGCTTCTTGTGGTTGCTGGAAATCCTTGGCATCACTCCAATCCATTCCTCTGATGTCACATGTCACACGGTGTTACCCCTTTGTGTCTCTCTGAATCTCTTCTCCTTTTCCTGTAAGGACACTGGTCATATTTGATTAAAATCCACCCTACTCCAGTATGAGCTCATCTTAACCCACTTCTGCATTACATCTACAAAGACCCTACTTCCAAATAAGGTCACATTCACACCTATCATAGGTGAGGACATCGGCATATCTTTCTGGGAGACATAATTTAACCCACAACAGTTAAGAAAACTCAGTTTCTTCCTAGGGTTCATGTTAAATTGTATAAATAAAGCTACCTAACATTTTATTGTTTCAGAATAATCAGCTGAAGAAAGGCAACCAACATGCTTCCCTGTATTTTTTTCCCTAAGTGTCCCCCCCCCCCCAAATTTGGGGAGGATCTTTAAACCAGTCTCTCCAACATTTTCCCTTGCATCTTCTGAATGAACCCTAGGAGATTGGGCGGGAGGACTGCAAACAGCGTTTTTCGCCACGTGGGGGCAGATGGCAGATGCCACAGCTGTGCACGTTTTCTCAAAATCCTGTTTGGGTCAAAGCACTTGCTGCTGCTTTCGGGACGAGGCTGAGGAAACTCCCACTGTTGTTTTCATCTGGGGAAAAGTGGGCAAAGGGGATTTGAGGGCCTTTTGTTCTGCATAAATCTGTCATGGGGAGAGCAGGAAGGCTATTGAACTACAAAATATGTCTTGAAGCTATTCACTTCTCTCCACTGCACTGGCTGCAACTGCCGTCACCCAGTTTCTTCCGTTCTTCACACAGTAGCCATACCCATCTCTTAAAAGCCTCAGTCAACGTGTTTAAACTTTCTATGATTCTCCCCTCATCGCTTTGCATTTAGAATGAAATCTGTAAGGCATGGTCTGCATGCCTCTTTTCTACAGTTTGCACAGGTATCTTGGAAAGGAGTTGATTCTTTTGGCCTGGCTTGGGTTATACACCTACCCCTAAACCAATCCCCACAGCCAGGGGAGACATGACTCTCTGATAAGCCAGATTCCTAGAGTGGGTGATGGCGTCAGCCGCACCCAGACCACATGCAGGGTGGTGGAGGAGTACTGGGACCTCAGGGAACACCAGTGAGCCGTTCCTAGAAGAGAGGATGCTGGGAAGGCTGTAAATACAGGTGTCCACCCTGTGACAAAGGGGCATTACATGTCCTTCTTCTACTGTAACGTTCTCTGGCAGCCATCTAGACAAATGTAGCAGCCCCAGGTCTACAGGGAGGTGGCTGGACATAAATGAGAGGAAAATGTTTATTTAGGAGTACACCATAAGAAAGATGGGGGAATAAGGAAACGAAGGAAACGACCAGTCAAAACCTGGGTAAGTGGTGTTACTCCATTTTCCTGGAGATTCTGCAGTCAGAGTTCTGGAAAGCTCAGTCATTTCTTGCACGAGATCACTTCTGGGGCCACTCTGATGGGATGCTAGGGCTGTAGTCCAGGAACCGGGGGTAGAGACTTCCTGCCTGTTTTTCTGCTCGATTCATTGTATTCACTTTTTTTGCGGGTCAGAGCAGCGAGAGAGGGTCAGACAGTTCTTTGGGTGGGAAGAAAGAAAGAATGCGCTCCGGGGGATAACCGCCAATCCAATTGGACCTAGGGCGCATTTATCTGATGGGCAGAGGGTAGGGGTAGGGTAGGGGTAAAGCCGGCTGAGGAAGAGAAACCCTGCGTGCCTCATTGGAGGGCTTTCCGCAGTGTGTTTCTTTCTTTGGCTCTGAGTTTCTGTTCTAGAGTTCTTTGTCGTTGTAAACATTTACACTCACAGGGTCAAAGGCTGAGTAAATATTTTGTTGGGAAAATCTGTAACTTATGAAAACTGAACACATGTGATAATGCTTTCGAGCTGGCAGTGGGGCCTTTGGTGAAGAAGTCGGTAAGAGGGCATATACAGAGCAACTCGGGAGGATTTGCCTAGGAAAGGGGTCCTTGCTCCACTTTGATGGTGGCCGTGGACCACATGCTCATGGAAGTCAGAACTGGAGGCAGCCCCAGCACAGACCTGAGTCATCATCCCTGCCTCTTTCCTCCTGAAAAGAGGCAGTGAGTGTGACCTGCGTAAAGAACTGCCTGCTGGCCATGCTCAGCACAGGGTCACGTCCAGAAGACACATCCATGTGACATTCACAAAGCATTGCAAATTCATCGAAATCATTACCAAAGTCAGTCCAAGCAATATAGAGACGAAGTGCATAATTCATAGCAAAATGTCCCCTAATATCTCTCCATTCTTCTAAACCTCTCTGAGCCTTTCAGATGAGTTTTCTCATCTGGAAAACCTGGAAAATAATACTGTCCACTTTGTAGGGCTTTGGAGAGCAGCAACTGCGACAAAGCCTGGAAAGCGCTCAGCCTGGTGCCCGGCTTGTACTGAGTCCTCGTCCAGGGCACCGTGAGACCCTCACGAGACCTTAAAGCTCCCCTGGGCCTAAGAACGAATCTTGTAAATAAGGCATAATGTCCTGCACACTCATGGGCTCCACACACCAGACATTTCCCTGGTGGCTTCCTCAGTTAGATGACACAGCCTCCTTCATCACAAGTCTGATGTCAGAGCTCCAAAGGAGAGCTGTTTGCAGAGAGCAAGCTGGGAGGGGCAGGCTCAGGGGGACCCTCTGCTTGTCACTTTCCACTTGGGGTGCTTAAGACAATACCCATCTCCAGCTAGATGTAAAGCCTTTGATGGAAGGGATGGCAGCATAGTTGGGAAAAGTCAGGAATTTCCATGGGCAGCCCAGGAAGTTCTAAGAACTGCTATAATAATAATCATATTAATAGTATGGCTCTCTCAATATGGCCATGCCAACCCCCTTCCCCTTGACTTCCTCTACTAGAAAGGTGGAAAAATGGAAAACTCACTTCCCTGGCTCTTAGATAGGAATGGCCATGTATTGTGATCTGGCTGATTAAGTGGAAGTGGATGAGCACGCTGGGAATTTCTGGGAAGACTTTCATTTCCTTCCTGCTTTTTCCTTCCTTCTCCTTTCCCTCAGAAATGCAGACATTATAACAGTAGCTATAATAGCCATTTGGAGTTCAAGAGAATCACAGAGACTTCAGTCCTGACATCCTAGAACCTGTTGAACCAATGCCAGCAGAAGTTTACTGGACTTCTTTTTTTTTTAATTTTAATTTTATTGGGGTATAGTTGATTTATAATGTTGTGTTAGTTTCAGGTGTACAGCATTGGACTTCTTGTAGTATGAGGAAAAAAAGAGAAACCTCGTAAGTGTTTAAGTCATGTATTAGTTAGGGTATGGTCTAAGCTTCTGTAACAGAGAAACTCTAAAAATCAGTAGCTCAAACCAGAACAGTTTATTCTCTCTCTACTGTAGCAGTTCAGAGGTGGGAGGTACAGGGTAGGCAGACTTCTCTGCTCCATGAGGTCACCCAGGGTCCCAGGGTTATTCTGGCTTATCATTTCCTGGATTGTTGTTCTCTGGGACATGCTCGAGGTTGGCTTAATAGAATCATGTTTGCATTCTGGCCCCTAGATAGGGGCAAAAAAGACTGGGAGTCAAGTAGTCTCCTTTGTAATGGGCATGACTCAAGCTGTATGTCACTACGGCTCACATCCCATTGGCCAGATCTTAGTCACATGGCCTTACCTAGCTGCAAGGGAAGCTGGTAAATGTAGTCTCTACCTGGGTGAATAGATGAGAATGGGGTAGGGAGTGGTTTTATATTAAAAGGAAGAAGAGGAGAAGGGATATTGGGGAGCCATTAGCTGTATTGATTGCATTTTTGTTTCGGCTAAATGCATTCTCTAATCAAAACATTAATTATAATAATAAAATCATTAAAGTTATTAAGCTCTTATTATATAGCAGGTCCTATTCTAAGTGCTTTTCATTCAATGTCCCATCTATTCATGATTTCTAAGAATGGCTAGTTTTAGAGGATAATCATTCCAGAATTTTTCTTTAGAGCTAGATTCCTGGAAATCAGAGAAAGGATTTACAGATGGTTCATTATGACCTAAGTTTGCTAGGAATTCTCCCAAGTGTTATGAACATGAAGACCAAGGGTAATGTTATTTCAGAACTAGTTAAATTATAAGGCCATGTGAGTCACAAAAGGCCTACGTTGGGTGTTTCTCAAAGAAGTCCTCTGCCAGGGACCTAGCAGGATAGCAATAGGACAGGAAAGTTGGACTTTCTGAAGGGGCTGAAATTAAATGAGGGAAATCTTAAGAGAGTGGATTAACCCAATGGTTATGTAAAGAAGGGTTCTAGGAGTTCATGTGTCTCAGGACCACCAGTGGAAGCTGTCGTATTAGAAACACCTAATGGGCACCCAGCACTCTGCTGACTACTGTGCCAGGTCTTATGGCCCAATTGGAGAGTCAGGAGCTACCCTTGAAAACCACATGTGGACATCCAACACAGTATCCAGTTGGGCACTGGGATGTGAAGGAACAAAGAATAAATAAGAGTGTTGGTCATTCTCTATTTGCCCCACCCAAATTCACTCTCCAACGCTTACTGCTTGTTCTGTGTCCCAGGAGGCTGACAGGTGGCATCACCAGGGCACCCTTCTTGGCTGGCTTCCACTAGGACTTGGCCAGTGGGTTGTTCTGGCAGAAAATCAGAGAGAAGGAAGAGAGAGAGAGGTTGGGATGCTTCTTTGCCTCCTCTGCTTTGGTGCCGTATCTCTAGAGATGGCAGCCTTGTGCCATGACCACAACTCCTCCTGGGGAGGCCCTTCTCCATGGCGCCAGCTCTCCCTGGACTTCATTGGCACCACTTCCCCTCCTTGCCATTGTGGCTTCCAGGTGGGATCAGGGTCTTGCTTTTGCTGGTCTCTGGGCGCCTCAACATCCTTGCTGGGTCCCTTAGCCTGCCTCTACGTCTGTATAATAATTTCTACATTAACATCTCTTTAGTTGAAATATCTGAGTAGAATTCTGTTTCCTGCCTGATTTCTGACTCATAAACTGTAGAATTCAGATATAGAAAAGACCATGTTGAAATTCATGAGGGGCTTTCGAATAGCAGTTGATATAAAACAGGGGCTGGCCAGCTATAGTTCACGGGCCAAATCTGGCTCACCACCTATTTTGTAAACAAAGTTTCATTGGAATACAGCCTCACCCATTTGTTTAATGTGTTGTCTATGGCTGCTGTGGTGTTATGATGGCCAAGCTGAGCTGTGACAGGGACTATACAGCCTGCAAGGCTTAGAAATATTTATTGTTTGGCCCTTTGCAGAAAAAGTCTGCCAAGTTCTGGCACAAAGTTGGAGTGGTAGAAGGGATGAAAAAGGAAGCATAATGTAGTGGGAAGAGTAAGTCAGATCTGGGTCCAAATGTCAGTTTGGCCTTCATCAGTTATGGGTAAGTTAACTTCTCAGAGCCTAAGTTTCTTCATCCATAAAATGGGGATAGTAGTAGCTCCATCTCCAGGTTACCACGATGATTAAATGCAGTAGCATGGTACCCACAGGTGAACAGTGCATGATTCTTTCCTACTCTCTACCCTTCCCCAATCAGATACCAATAACAATATCTGGACAACAAGGAAAGACACAGATGTGGGTCTCAGAGAGGCAGCTAATGTGATGGGAGAAAATGGTGCATCAGGAAAGTGTCAGAGGTGAGGTTAGACTATACCTGCAAGCAGGACCAGCTAAGTAATTTGCTGGCCCTGTGCAAAATGAAAATGCAGGGGCCTTTATTCAAAAATCAGTGTTAAGAATTTCAAGATGGCAACAGCAGAGCACTAAGCCAAGTTCAGGCCCTCCTGAGGGGCCCATGTGCTTGCTCAGCTCACACGGCCACGAAGCTTCTAGTCACCAGAGGAGGCCCCACCATCCTCAGGGCGGACTGTGGAAGAGCAAAGGGAGTGTGGGCCCTTGAGCGGGGAGATTTGGGTTCTAGTCTTGACACTGACGCTTGCTGGGTGTCTGGGCTAATCAATTACATGTTCTCAGTGTCGATGTCACCTGTAAACCAGGAAGGACCAAAGGAAATTGTGTTAAGCCCAGTGTATGGCACTTAATGTCCTTAGTAAATGACACTCCTCTCTCCTTTGATGAATGTATTCTTTCTTGGTTAACCTATTTACTTTACATACTGTGTCAATCTGGAACCCCATAGGGAACACGGCAGCCTATAGGATGGGGCCGGACAAGAATTTGTTTCTCCACGTGCAGTCACGTCCACAGAGCCATGCTGGTACCACATCACCTCCTCCAGGACAGCCCAGTGTTTTGGAAGCTGAGAAAGGTGCTAATGGAAGGGGGAACAGCATCTTTCTCTTTGTCAAACTCCCTGCCTCCCCATGCCATTGGAGTTTCCAAACATACTCGGTTGAAAATAAAAATTCACTTCCCAAATGGCCCCTGTCTTGCATCCGTTTGGTGGTAACAAAATGAAATGGTCCAGCTCCTCTTCAGGGGCGGAGCTCTCCATCTTGCAGCAGATTAAAGCAAACAGCTCCGCTCTCCCGGGAAGGGGCAAGAGCTCCAGGCAGCACCTCCTGCGAGATCTGTATAATATGCACCTGTCAGGCGGTAACTTGGAATTAGCAGGTTAGCAAGTGACACCTGCCCACCCGCCTGGGAAGCCATGCCTGCTCTCTGGAGGGAAGTGGTGGGTCCTGGCCTGGGGAAGCACTTGGATAGGAGGGGCCAGGGTGATGGAGGTGTTTCCAGGCACTTAGTGAAGCTCTGTCATGGAGCCAGGAATCAGCGGGTGACACACATTTTGTTTTGTTTTCGTTTTTAAGGAAAATGGTGGCTTTCTGTCCTAGTTAAGGAACCTGTTCTTTCCATCGTTCTGAGACAGGTCTCAGAGGCCGCCAGGCTTCCGCTATCCAGGTAGAGACGTGGCATAAGGCATCTTCAACAATCAGAGGTCTTGGCCACTGGGCACGGTGCACCGTCGGTTTAATCTCGTGCTGAATTTTGAACTTGGCAACACGAGCACAACCTCTGCCTGTCGAAACAGAGGGTGCTTGAAACCACCTAAGAAAAGCATTGATTAGGGGCGTGATAAATAATTAGGGGATGCTGCGTTTTTGTTTTGTTGCTGTTGTTTTTTTCGGTGGCACAGTGTGAAGAAGAAACCTCGGAAATGAATACAAAACTCATTTCTTCAGAATCCATCTGAGCAGACGATACGTTGGGTGTTTCTGATTCCCATTTCCGGTTCTGCAGTTTATGCGGGTGTATTTGGCCTTGGCGCCTGCGCGCTGGTAGCACTTTGGAGACAGGCTCCGGGCACACAAAGAGAGTGAGCTAGATGACCTCACACAGCTTCTTCTACAAAGGGAGGTATACCAGAAGGCCACTTCTTTGGTTCAAATGTACAAACAAATCCAAATGGCTGGATAATCATTCCTCCCTCCCTTTCCTCCAGGCACCACCCCAGGGAAAACACAGTACTAGGCATTACACTTTGAACTTCTTCTTAGTCAACAAAAGTCAATTGTTGTCTCCAGCCAGTCCTGGAGCCCTCCTGGGGTCTGATTAAGGTCTCCTGCTGCTATTTAAATGCCAAGGCAGAGACTCAGCGTTTACCAAAAATAAATGTTGAAGTAAAGATTTGACATTTATTTTCAAAGTGAGAGGCCATCTTCTCATCACAGCATCCTGTGTGTTAGATAATTCTTTTAATTATACCAAATGGTTCATGTTAGCAAATAAATATAAATTAGCTTATTAGGCCAGCAGGCTAACATGGCCTCTGTTCACTATGCTTTTAATGAAAAGGTAGATTCTGATATTTTCGGAATAGACGTGAGCTCTCTCAGTAATGGCCTGTCAGAGTACTGTAAGACCATAGCCTCGTAGATCTGATGTGTGAAGTTTGCTGTATCTTTAGTTTGTTAAACTTGAGATAGTATGATACCCAAGGAAAGTAGTAGAAAATAGAATAGAGCATTTTAGTGTTGACCTTAAATCCAAGTTATGACTGTAAAAAACTCCCCCAAATAGCTCATCGCAGTTCACTGGTTGGGTTTTGAGACCAGGTGAGTTAATATGAGAATAGACCAGCACTCCGTCTGCAGAGTTTGGATACCGAGTAGCATTCTGGTTCTGCTTTAAGTGGCTGTGCTTCTGCCTCATTGTTTCTTTGTGGTTTCACAAGGCCAAAGCACCCAGCTTCTCCCCCTTCTTGGCAGCATTTCTTCTACTATCCCTTTGCTTCCTCACTGACCACTTAACCGAGTGGATAGGGCATGGCCAGGACTGGAGAGTCTGTGGTTAGTCTGTCAGAGGGTCATTGTTATACCATAATCCTCAGGAATGATTTCTGGGCAAGACTGGTCATATACCTTGTGGGGTCCAGTGAAAAATGGTTGTTTAGGTCCTAATTAAAAAATCATTGAGAATTTCAAGATGGTAACATCAGGGCCAAGCATAGGGCCCTTCTGTGCACAGGGCCCTGTGTGACTGCACAAGTCATACACCCATGATACTAGCCTTGCCTCTGGGGGTAGTGAGCATGGGATTAAAGTGAAGAAAGTCACCACAGTCCTACTTGATGTCTCCTTCTGAGAAACTAGAGGGGAGCACCTTTCAAACTTGGAGATTCAGCCTCCCATCCTCCCTGCAATGGGAAGGGACATGGCCCTGGTAGAGTAGACAGATGCTCCAGGAAGGAGCATCTCTCCAGAGAGGGCCACATTAAGCTCCTGGTGAAAACCAGATACAGCAAGCTGGTCCCTGTGTATGGTTGCAACAGACTGTTCAGGGACAGAGGAAAACCACTCAGGTACAAAGTTTTCTGCTGGAACTGCTCCAGTTCTTGGCCCCTTACCTGCTCCTTTATTCCCTCCCCTCCCCCACAGACTGATGAATCGTGAAATGGTACTAAAACCAAGCATCATCCAACCTTCTACCTTTCATACTAAAGACAATTCTAACAGTACTCAAGGAACCAGGGAGGAGGTCCAAGGAATATATATCAACCCATCCCTACTTGTTTGAGACAAATCACAGGCCTGGGGAGACCTACCTCAAAACAGGAAACCAACAAGGGACTCATGAAAAGCTTTTATGCCATAAATGATGATACATGGGAGGCAAATGATGATGAACATATATTTGAAGAAATAAAGTTTAGATATGGAATCATTATAAGAATAGGAAAAGTATTTATGTGAAGGAAGAGATGCTAATCAGTTAATTAGACAGACAGAAATAAAAGAGATGTTGGCATAGGTAAGAAAAAATTTTGTGGAGACAAATAATGACAAAATAGAATCTAAAATAATACTGTGATCATTTGAGAGCAGGACTAACACTGTCGAAAATTTTTATCAGATGTAGAAATCAGGCTTAAGAAAACTCTCCCAGAATTCAGAGAAAAAGGTCAAAGAGAAGAAATCAATTAGAGGGATAATAATTGATATAGAGATGAGATTATATAGCTATATGTGTCCAAGTGGAGTTGCTGAAAAAGAGAAAAATATTCAAAGATATAATAGTAGAAAACTTTCCTGAATTGAAGAAAGATCTAAATTCATAGATTGAAAGAGTGATCAGTATATAGGTAAAATTAATTTAAAATTGCCAAGACCCAGATAAATATCCGTATATTGAATATTCTTGAATTTTTAAAATAAATTTATTTATTTTATTTATTTATTTTTGGCTGCATTGGGTCTTTGTTGCTGTGCGTGGGCTTTCTCTAGTTGGCGGCGAGCAGGGGGCTACTCTTTGTTGTGGTGCACGTGCTTCTCATTGCGGTGGCTTCTCTTTTTGCGGAGCACGGGCTCTAGGGATGCGGGCTTCAGTAGTTGTGGCATGCAGGTTCAGTAATTGTGTCACGCGGGCTTAGTTGCTCTGCGGCATGTGGGATCTTCCTGGACCAGGGATCGAACCTGTGTCTCCTGCATTGGCAGGCGGATTCTTAACCACTGTGCCACCAGGGAAGTCCCATGTTCTTGAATTTAAGCATTCCTGGTTACCTAGAATTGGAAAAAAAAAGTCAATTTGGCTCCATAATTTCCTGCAATGTTAGATTTCATAAGTCAATGGAACAAAATTCATGGAGGTTTGTGAGTCAAAAGGGCTTCAGTGCAAGAATTGTATGGTCAGCTGTAGCACATGCTGTTTGTGTTCTGCACCATGTTCTCTCAGACCACCTGTGATTTCAGCTGTCTGTGGTGGTAGTTCCCAGACATGCTGTCACATCCCACCTCAAGTCACTTTGGGAGCTTTTCTGCTTAAGAGCTTTATCCAAAGCTGTAAAAGCCAGAAGTGAGAGTTGGTGTTCCTGAGGGCAACTCTTTTTAATTAATTAATTTGGCTGTACCCAGTCTTAGTTGTAGCACACGGGATCTTTAGTTGTGGCATGGGGGATCTTTAGTTGCAGCATGAGGTATCTTTTAGTTGCAGCATGCAGGCTCTTGGTTGCGGCATGCGGGATCTAGTTCCATGACCAGGGATTGAACCTGGGCCCCCTGCATTGGGAATGCAGAGTCTCAACTGCTGGACCACCAGGGAAGTCCCCTGAGGGCAACTCTTGACCAATTGGAGACGGAAGTTGGTGGATGAATGCTCTAGCCTCCCACCCTTTGTGGAACAATTTTAAGGCACATTCTACATGGTTCCTCACCCAGTGGCCTTGAGCCCCAGGTGCCCGCACAGGTAATCAGCTCAGTCATATGCCCATTACTGGTTTTCCTATCTTCCCTGTCTCTCTCTGCTCCTGCTGTTCCTGGAAACAGCTCCCAAATAAACTACTCTTACCAGATTCTTGTTTCAGGCTATTTTGGGTACAACCCCAAACTAAGACCCCCTAACATTCCTTATAGTTGTATGAAAGCAACAGAAAGAAATCTCACATATTTAAAGACTCAGAAAATATACATCTCTGTTATTTTTGTGGTAAAATGAGATTTTAGCAAAGTAGACCTCATGAACAAGGAACTGTGTGATGAAAACTTTAAAAAGACGAACAGTGAGTGAGAATGGAAACCAATTAAGCACGGAATTAATTATCCAAATGTCTGTGGTGAATGTGGTTTTAAAGCAATGTAAATATTATAACTCTTGAAAAGACAGTGGAAAAACAACATAATAGAAACATCAAGATATATCTTTTCTTGATGTTCATTAGTCAAGGTACATAGCATAAAATATAAATTTTAAAGTCTAAAAGCTGTATCATTAAGATTAAAAGCAGTCTTATCCCTTCTACCCCTGTTCCTGAGTCATCCGGTTTCCTTCCCTACAGGCAATCATTTTACTAGTTTATTTTGCATCTTTCAGAAATATTCACTTCATATGCCAGCAATTCCATATATACCTCCTTTTTTGCATGAGTAATATACTAAAGAGCCTTGGCTGTTTTCACTTAGTGAACTTTGTAATAGTACATTTTGGAAATCATTCCGCTTTTCTGCAGCTGCAGAGTATTCCTTTGTATGGATGGGCCTCAGGTTATTTCTTCAGTCTTCCATGATGGGCTTCCATGATGTTGCTCATCTCTTGCCATTACAACAGGCATACAAGGAATACCCGTAGCACAGGTGTCAGGTTATTTGTCTCCTTCCCCTTGAAACCCTTTTCTCTCTTGCTTTGCATGATACCGTGCTTTCCTGTTTTTCCCGAGACATCTCTGGTTGTATCTCTTGTCTCCTTTGCCAAGTCCTCTTCCTCCACCTTGTCTCCTGAATGTCAGAGTTACTTGAGGCTTGCTCCTAGGATCTCTCTTCTCTCTACACTTCTCCCTAGGTATGCTCATTCTTTCCAGGGCTTGAAAACCATCTATATGCTGATGATTGCCCAAATTCTAAATCCAACCAAACCTCACCTCTGAACTTTAGTACCTTCATGATACCCCCCTTCACATCTCCTATAGACATTGCAATCTTAACAGATCCCAAACAAGACTCTTGAGGTTTTCCTCCAACCTGTGTCATCGCCCAGTCTTCCCCAAATCGGGTAACAGTAGCGTCATTTTTCTAGTTTCTCAAGCCAAATCCTGGATACAATTCTACCTCTAAAATATGTCTACAATCCTTCTACCTTTTTCTTCTCTCCAGTGCTACTGCTCCTGTTCTGACCACCATCATCTGTCTCATGGGCCACAGCAATAACCTGGCTGATCTCCCTGTTTCTACTCTTGCTTCCTACAATCTACTCTCCATTCAGCAGCCAGAGGGACTTTGTAGGATGTAGGTCAGACTTTTGTCTCTACGTCATGGCAGTTACACAATGTAATGTAACAACTTCTTTTGTGTTTGACCCCCTTGTAAGACTGAGATTTCCTTGAGACATGACTTGTCACTGACTTTCCAGCTCCTAGAATACTGGGTACACCTACTAAAGTAGCAAATTCGCGTGGAACTGAGTTTCCAAATTACAAAGAGGAGTACATTTAGGTCTCGTTAAGGAGATATTTTCTGAATCACTATTGAAAAATCAAACGTCCATTAGAGCAAATGGAGGCTGTCTTGACCACTTCCCTTCTCAGTGCCCTTTTCTTTTCTCTCATTCTTCGACCTTTAGATGACTTGAAAGCATGTTTTTAGAGAAGCAAAGATTTCTATGGACTACCATATTTCTGAGTCTTTGGGAAGATTCCCTGTCATTGTGCAGGGGGCTTTAACGATAAAGTAATAGTCCTGATAGACTTTCAATATTTCATGTTATTATTCTATTTGTGAACAATAATGATTATTATGATCTATTCCTCTGTATAGACATTTTAAAGACTGGTTAAGCAGCTGAGAATTAATTTATTGGTAATGAACATTTTCAACTTCATTAGATACTCAGAAGCCTACTACATTATCATTGTCTGGATGCTAAATTTTAATTGCACGCAGCCTGGTCCCTCAATAATTAACACATTGTATATCCCACCTAATTCACAAACTAATTGTCATTTCTTAGATCTTAATATTCCTTGCTAATTTTGCCATGGGTGAAAAAAAATCTGACTGTCAAAGCTCCAGAGAAGATGACATTATACAGGCACAGTAGTGACAAAACAAGTTAATTTATTGCAAAGTCACTGAGAGAAGTTTTTAATTGCATATTTGTTACCTTCATAAAAGACATAAATGGCTTTTTAGTTACATATTTGCTTATTTCTTACATATTAAAAAAGTGTTAACAAGCCTGATTAAAATTAATTGCAAGGTCCAAGATCTGAGTGGAGATACCAACGTTAGCAAACTTCTAATTGAAGCTTAAAGAGAAAGAACGGAAGGAGACGTTGAGTGGAATGGGAATCAGAACAGATGTTTGACTGTGGAGATGGAAAATAATTAAGTGACCCACCAAGAAAAAATAATCTAAAGAGAAAAATCAATCTTGATAATAAATAGGAAAAATTTTATCCTAATGGTATTAACAGTTGGTAACAATGATTTCCTTCTAAAGACTCAAGATGGAATGATAATTAATGTTATTACACAACTAAGAGAAGCACATTCTTGTTATGGTATGAAAAGCTATAAGAAAGCAGATGTTTCTCAAATCACAGAATCGCTTGGTAACTTTCAAAATCAATGTTGATTCCATCTATAAGTAGCAAGTTCTATATAAGCTTTTATTGACAAAACATCTTTGGCATCTTTAATGAGCTGGGGCTGCCATATTATTTAGAGAGATTGACAGATGCGAAATACTCTTTATTTTCACTATTGGCTGATTCTAACAAGAAAGAAGACCACCCTTCCTGATGTGACATTTTCCTAGTACTGCTTATATTCAAATATCCCTCAGTCTAGCCATGATCTGCACAAAGAGAAGATGTCTTTGAGCACTAACACATCAGATATGTCTCCAAAATTGAGAAGGAGCATTCTTAATTACTGGAACATGCCTTCTAAATGAGCGCTTCCCAGGAAAGGGATTTTGTATAAGGGGGAAAATAGCCATTCGTACCATCACATATAGACTGAGAAGTAGGAAAATGCCCACATATCCCATGAATCACTTAAATGGTTTATGTTCAATTTGGTGCATTTGAGCCAACGTGGCTCTTCACTGTTTCAGCAACAAATTGAAGAAGTCATCCATCCTGTTTACAAAGATTTTTTCCTACGGAATTATCCACTGATTGGAAATCCTCTTATCTGATGTTATTAAAAGTGGTTATCAGTCAGTTAATTGAAAAAGTTGGCTAAAGCAGGGAATTATAAAAGATGACATATGAGGACTATACTTGAAATATTTTATTTTTACTTAAAACGTATATATGTGCATGAATTCACTTATATTTTGATATGAGACCAAGACCTTTTCTGTGAGTGTGGGCTTGTTGATTGGATTCCATATTGTTTTTCTTACATTCAACAAATCAATAAGTTGTTATTAATAAGGAATCTACCATTTCTAGAGTTAGTTTATTTAAACTGGAGCAAGAATTTCAAAGTGATTGTGAAGTAAGTTAAGTACAAAATCATTCCAGGTTTAAGTTTTGCCCATTTTTCTCTTCCACAACTAGTTGAATGGTTTCATTAATTGCCTCACCCTTATGCAGCCTATTCGAAGGATGCTGGGTTTAGCTCAAGTGTCAGCCCATGTGCCTGGGGCATTTGCTAAATGTTATACAAGTTGGTAAGAGAGCTCCTACTTTAATAGATAAATTTAGAAATAACAATATTAGGGGTTGATTTTTTTTAAAAAAAGGTACATCTAGGTGACGGAATACTATAAAGTCATCAAAAATATTTTTGTAACATATTTACAAAAATGACCTGGAAAACGGTTCATGATATATTAAGTGAAAAAACAAGTTACAACACAGCAAGCATAATATTATCCCATATTTACAAAATAAGTATATATATATGTACAGAAGATTGTATATTATGTTACCCAAAACACACTGAAATATTAACAGTTTATCTCTGAATGGTGAATTAAAGGCAATATTTATTTCTTTGTGCTTTTCTGTAATTTCAAAATTCATCTATATTGAATAAGCTTTACTTATGTATTATCATAAAAACATACGTTTTAGTTCTAAGCTAAAAAGCAGCTTAGAGTCACAGCCACTAAGTATTCCAAGCCTACTACACCCAAGGTACTCTGCTGCCCTGTTGCACCTTCCGAAAGGGATGGTCCGAAGAGGTAACAGACCCATTAAGGGAAGTGAGGGCTTTGAGTGAACAAGCTGAATCTTTGGAAGTTAAATTCCTTCAGGGGATATATGACCCTCAACCTTAAATTCTCTCTTGGTACCAAAGACTGAAGCCTTGGATGATGGATTTACTAGACCTACTGTTCTGGAGCCCTGTGGTTCAAAGAGCACTTGCAGCTTTCAAGACAGAGAACCAGTTCTTGGCATTTGAAAAGTCTTTGTCTTTGGAGAGGGAAGTTTAGATCCATCCCACTTCATTCCAGGCCCCAAAGGGAGAAATGTATTTTGTAGAATTACCTATGACAGCTTCTCTACAACGTCCAGAGTTTGGAATAAAAATTTATAGAACTTGTGGCTGTTTTGATTGGAAAATTTCAGTAGACCTAGTCTGTGTGTGAGTATTCCCCAAATGTCTCCCCCCAGTGTTGGGGAATGAGCCCTAAAAAGGACATTTTCACGTACTGCTGTGAAAGAGGAAACTGATGATCTCTTCTTGCAAGAGATTTTGGAAATATGTATCAAAATCTCTAAAATACTTGTTTTGATTCAGTAGTTCAACTGTTATTATCTTCATAAGATACATCCACAAGCTTTAACTTATGAAAATAATCAGGAGGATATAGAAAGAGTTAAGTATAAGAATGTTTCTTCCAGATCCATTTAGATCAATGGAAAATGGAAGATAAGTTGAATGCTCAACGAGAGAGGATTTAGTTAAATAAATGATATATCCACAAATGAACACTGTTAATTTATTAATAGTCAAGCTTCAGAAGAACACTTAATAACACAAGGAAAGCTCATAATAAGTTATAAAATACACAATCATCCTGATTTTGATAAAGAGAAAAGTATGTAAATTTATAGTAAAATGTTGGAAGTATACCCCAATGTTAACAGTCTAATCTCTGCTGAGATGATGGATAATTTCCTAAAGACTTAATTTAATTTAATTAAAAAATAACAACATAATAAAAGGTATTTAGTAAAAACTAAGACTCCTCCACCCCTACCTCTCCAACTCCCCCCTCCAGATGCAACCATTCTCCTTTTCTCATTTTCTTCTAGAGATATTTTGTACATATTAGGATGGATTTTATTTTCTTCATCATACTTTCCTGTATTTTCCAAAGCAGAAAATAAAACAAATATTTCAAAAGTACATTTCACTTGTTCTAAATCTCTATCAGTAATTTCTACTAGAACTTGAATTACCATTATATCATAGAAATGAAAAGATGGAACAGAAGTTACTCAACATTTCATTTAATTTCCATTTATATTGTGAAATGAAAAACAGCTTCTTGCAATTTTACTTAAAATAACCAATTTTGATACTGTTCTATTAGTCTTCTAATAGCATGAAGACCCAGAAATTAAATTGTTCCACTTCCTTATCCATAACTATGTGCAATTAAAATGGCTACAGACCTTAAAGTTTTCTTCCAAGCTCCAGACCCTTCAACTGTCATTCTTTATTATCGTGAAGCCCAACACTTTTTAGTTAACACTTCGTATACAGAGAGAGTTAAGTGAGAGAGGAAGTATTATATTTAACTGATGTGGTGTTCTTTAATTAATCTGAATTAGCTTTTTTGATATGGGTACTAATTATTTTCTTTGAAAAAAAATCACCATAGATGTGTGATTCGTCTATGTCTGTTGCTCTTCAAGAAAATAGTTAATTGCAGGAAGCAGGGAGGTTACCTTTTCAAAATAAATAATCAGCATTGCATCAGAAGAGTTGCTCTTAATCCAACTTTCTAACTTGAATTCACAGGAAACCTGCAGTATTTGTGATGAACAGAGTTCCCTCTGACTTTTGATGTTCACTTTACATTTATTCATAACGTAGGAAGAATAATTACAACATGAAGTTGGAATAACAAGCATTGCATTTGTTTATTTTTAGCAACTTCTAATGACTATACATTGAACTATCAAAGACGCTTTACAAGGAAGCAAGGTCAGAAACAAGTCCCTATCTGCAACTACAGAAAAACTATCATTTTTTCAAGATTATTTCAGTTTATTACGAAAATGTACATAGCTTATACTAAATAGAAAGATTTAACTACAATTACCACCCTCCACCCTCATTAAGACACCCTTTTCAAGATGTAAGTGTTTTGAGCATTTATAAAGAAGTGTTATCCTAACAAGAGTGATAATGAGTTAAGTGCACTTGGGAGTCAAGGTACAGCTGAATAACTAAACTTTAAAGAGATCATTAAAGCAATATTCTCCTTTTCAAAATGTGTTCACAGTAGTTTCAGATCACTTTTTAATGAATATAGAACCTTATGCAGGATCCTGCCAAAAAAAATTGAACCTTTAAAAAGCAATGATTAAAACTTGGTAATCTATTACTCACTCTCTCTATTTACTTGGTATTTTTTCCATTAGGAAACAGGATAACATCTTTGAATCTAGTCAGTTGTGGCATGTGCCAGTGTATTATCTGTATTTTTCATCCAAGTAAGCAGGGCTCTGCGTAGGATAAATAGCCATGTGGAACACTGGTGAATTATGCATGCTCTCCCCCTAAACAGTTCATGTATTTTACTCATTAGAGCTCAGAATATCTTCTGGTGCTCGACTTCATCATTCTGGACTTGGGCTTACACCTCTCCCCCAGACTACAGAGTTATTCGTTCACACATGGTGGGCAGAGGTAAAATACTCTGGGAAAGAAAACAACACAGGGTTTAAGTGATAAAAGCATGCCGTAAGCCATTTCCACTAGAAACACGAAAAATGATTTTCCAAACACTCAGTATCACATGAACTTTATTGTAGCCCCAGATCTTCTTCGAGCATCACTGGGTTGTGTCATCACCCACTGAATCAAATCTTTTGGTCCACACGTATTTATTAAGGGCCTGTAATATTCGTAGCATAGTGTTAGAGGAATAACTGTTAGGCGTTGTGCTGGAGCGGCTCAAGCTCTATCTGGGGATGCAGCTCACAGACGTGAAAAGTTACGTGACCGTGCTGGCCAGATCTGAGAGGTGCCACGGGAGAGTCACTGGTGGGGATTTCAGAGGAGCCAGAGGTTGGGTGAAACACCAGTGAAAACTTCAGGCGTGTCTTGAACTGAGCTGTGGAGGATGGAAAAGGTCTGTAAAGGTGGAAAGGAGCAGAAAGGGCCTGGAGGGCAAGGGCGAGGCCTGAGCAAAGGCCCAGAGGAGGTCCCAGCACAGGATGCCAGGGAACAGACACTGGCTTGGGCAAGAGAGAAGGAATCAGTTTCTTGGCTATGGGCAGGTCATTACTGAAGAATCTTGGGAGATATGTCTTTGGGGTTGGTTTTAAAACAGTGCTGGTGGATTTGGCTTGTCTGCTCTGACTGATGGCATCCCTACAAGATGGTAAATAATGGTTGAGGGCTCCTGCCCAGAGCAAGCTATGTGACCCATGTAGCTTAGTCCAATTTTTGTCCTTACCACCCCCTGGACTCCCCAGCCTCAGGCAAGAAGAAGGATTCAGTGGTGGAGAGGACAAAGTTATAGGGACAGGCCCCATTCAGGTTTGTGCCCTTTCTGCAGCCCTGGGACTTGTCACTCCTCAGTGTTCCCAAGGACCCTGATGGACAGGCTGGCTGAGAAGCAGCGATGGGCTCTTCCTTTCTTTTACTCACTACTGTCAAAGGCACGTTCAAATTTTTTCTAAGTTTAATTTTTATTTATTTATTTATTATTTATTTATGGCTGTGTTGGGTCTTCGTTTTTGTGCGAGGGCTTTCTCTAGTTGTGGCAAGCGGGGGCCACTCTTCATTGCGGTACGCGGGCCTCTCACTATCGCGGCCTCTCTTGTTGTGGAGCACAGGCTCCAGACGCGCAGGCTCAATAGCTGTGGCTCACGGGCCCAGTTGCTCCGCGGCGTGTGGGATCTTCCCAGACCAGGGCTCGAACCCGTGTCCCCTGCATTGGCAGGCAGATTCTCAACCACTGCGCCACCAGGGAAGCCCTCTAAGTTTAATTTTATGAATTTGTATCTTTACAGTGTTTTGAGTTGTTTCATTTTTTTTTCTAGATTTACAATTTGGATGATTTTTCCTTAGGCAAGGCAAGTGTGTGGACTTAAGGCCAGAGAACCCTGGGTTTTGGAGAGCTCTGTCTGGTACAGCTCTGATGAGGAGGATAATGATAAAGATAATGATAATGATAAAGATAAAGTAATAATTACTACTGTTTACGGGTCTCTTGATACATGCCAGGCACTGTTCTAGGAAGTCTACATATATTAACTCATTTAATGTTCAGAACAACTCAGGGAGGTAGTTGCTATTATCTTTATGATGATGAAAGTAAGACACAGAGGGGTTAAGCTTCTTGCCCAGGGACACCCAGCTAGCGTAGAATGGAGAGCCAGATCTGTACCACGCAGTGTGCTTGTAAGTGTGTGCTTTACCACCATGGTGTATAACCTCTACCTGACCTTGGGAATGCATTTGTCCATTTCTCTGTTCATTCATGGGTGCCCTGTTAGTCTTGGCATGTATACTGGAGCTTAAAGTCCAGTGGAAAGCCATGTGAGGGTATCGATGATTCTAATACAGGGGGATAGGAGCTCCAGGAGTGGATAAGCAGTCCCTGTGCTGTGTGAGCCTAAGATGGGGCCTCCAAGCCGACTGTGGTTTTGGGAAAAGAAAGAGGTGTCAGAAAACGCTTCCCAAAGTAAGTGATCTTTAAGTATTGGTGAGATCAGAGGGTGGAGAAGGGCATGAGATGTAAAATGAGGAGGTTATTTCAACCCTCTGAGTCCCACCTTCTTCATAAAACGGAGGGGACAGTTCAGGGTTGCTGAGAGAATTAAATGACATAATGCATGTCAATTGCCTGAAATGGTATCTGGCACACCGTAGGCCCTCAGCAAGTAGAAATCCTGATAAACAGGGAAGAAAAGAATTAAGCAAACAGGAGTAAGGCCTGTTTGACCCTCTCAGGGTTCAAATATTACAGAGAGTAGCAGAAAGTGGGAGACCAGGGGGCAGGGGCTAGACTGTCACCAGAGGCTAGAAGCTTGTGGATGACCGAGGCTGGGAGGGGTGCTGTCACAGCTCTTTGGGCTTTGAGGCACGTGTCCAGCAGAACCTCTGTGGTCTTGTGGAAGCTTCCACCTGTTTCCTCCAAGAGCTGATTGGCAGGCATAGCCCAGCTGGAGGGAAATAAAGGCTCCCCCACTGGGTGAGCTAATAGGCTTGGGAAAAAGTAATTTATCAACGAAGCCTGGCGCCCCGGGTGAAATCTGTGTAATACTGGAAAGGTCTACGCAATAATCAGGCTCCTGATCAACCATGATAACCCCGTGCTTTGTTTTGTGTAGACTTTGGCTAGAAAATAATGTACTCTTTTCCATTAATAATTGGGAAATAATAATAGTAAAGTTCAGAGACGAGATTGCCTGGGTTGGACCTCAGTTCTGACACCTGAGTCATGTGATCTCTGGCAAGTTGCTTACTTCTCTATGGCTCTGTTCCTTCATGTGTGAAATAGAGAAAAATGGTGGTGGATAAATGATATTTTCTGTAAGATTCCATTTAAATACTCAATACGTGCCTACCAGATGTCATCTCATGATTTATTTACTAAGTGCTCTGCGGAGCCAAGCATTGTGTTGGGCACCAGACTTGGGCTGGCAGAAAGTTCTCACTGCAACCTGGGGAGGGAAGGGGATGGAGGCTCAGAGAGGTGAAGTAACTTGGCCAAGGTCACACAGTGAGGAAGTGCCTGGATCGAGGTCTTTTTTTGCTTCCATTTCACCACCACTGGGCCAGGTATCCATACCAGGACTTGATACAGACTCTCAGGACACAGTGTGTTAATGATTTGAACAGAGAACTCAATGGGAGCTTAAAAAAACAATCTTTTTGCATTATTCACTTCTCATTTTAAGTGGTAGGAACATAGTCCGTCGCCTAAAAGATACTTACACAGCATCAGTAAAAGTGCATTGATTTGTCGTTTGTAAGTTGTTTTATTTTTAGATTAATGAAGATCCAAATTAAACCATCGGAGTACAATCATCCTGATAGCCCTTATCACGTTTTGCTCATTATCACTTCATTTATATCTATGATGAAGAACAGATGGTCCCAATGTCATATTTCAATGTGTATCATATCCAGCTAAGAGGAAATATCTCATATTAGCTGCATTTATCAAAATATTTGTACTTAATAATGACAGATATCTGAGCTTATGTACTATCTTGTCACCATGTCGTAGCTACCATTTAGAAAAGACCCTTTAAATTAGATATGGGAGGGAAAGAATGCATCATTCATTATTATTGAATGAATGCACTGAACTCTGAACAGCAATTATGGGTTAGTTGTAAGGAGAGAATCATTACGCTTGAATGAAGAACAGCAATTACAGTCTGTTGTCTCTGTGGCATACTCAGGGTTTTTTATTTAAGCGGCTGGCGAGATTACCAAGAAGGAAAGGGACAACTGGTGGTGGTGAAACAAGAGGACTAGTGACAGACAGGCAGTGAACATGGTTGCCAAACTTAGGAGGCTGCCTCCTTTTCTAAATGGTAAGTCAAAGAAGAAGGCCAAGAAAAACCTGCTCTCAGAGGTGACTTAGAAAGCCTTTTAAAATAGTATTCATGTTGTAGAAAGTCCCAAAGGACTGAGGAAATGTAAACGTCCCATGTTCCCTGAAATAACAATACAATCTTTGTGATCCCTTTCTTTAAACAACTGGCTGATCAACATGTACCAAGCATCTGTTATGTCCCAAGCTGGTAAAAGGCATAAGACATGCTCCCTGACCTAGAGAAATTTATAGTCCCGTGTGAAAGCCAGACACAATAGCAAATAACTCCAATGATCAAAAAGAAAAAAAAGGTGCGTGCACAGTGCCAAAGTGGCCCAGAGGGAAAATCTACCTCCATTTGTGGGAATCAGGAAGAATTTCATAAAGTGGGTGATTGTGGATCAGGGTTCTGAAAGCTGAATAGGAGTTCCATAGTTGGATAAGAGGGTAGGGATGAAGAACATTCGGTCAGGCAGCAGATTGGGCAAGAGCTCAGTTTTGGTGTCAGGCCAGACAGGCTTTGAGTTTTAGTTCTAACTGCTCACTAGTTGGGTGAACTTGGGCAAGTCATTTATTACTCTGTGCCTTGGTTTCCCTGACCTATCAAGTTAAGCTAATAACAGTATCTACCTTATAAGGGTTTTGTGACATATTTAGTACAGTGCCTGCCGTGTTGTATGTGCTCAGGTAATGTCAATTTTTATTAGCATTCCAGGCACAGGGGAAGACATGAGCAAAGGCTCAGAGGCACAAAACAGCTGTGGTGCTTTTGTATGTTCTCAGGGCATTCTAGCAATTGTTTATAATTCTGTAACAAAAAAAGGCCCAGAAGAGGTGAAAAAATAAATAGCATTACAAAATCTTTAAAGTCTTAAAATGACATTAGAGCCAACTGCACTTGATGATGTAACTTACTAGCAATTTGTTTAGAAAACAAAAAGAATAGGAATGGTATTTACCCTGAGTGGGGTTGCTGGAGGCTTTGACCAGGGGAAAGGCCCCTTGGAAGTGGGAACTGCAGCACCACTTGAAGAACGGGGGTTTGGAGGAGCCAGGTGCTAAGTGGCCCCATGAATCCTAAGCAGGTCTGCGTTCCTTGTTGAATGACAAGTGCCCATTGCCCCGAGCTGACCACTCTCCAAAAGGGACGGCTGGTTCGTGGGCGAGCTCCATATGTAAAAACCAACAAGAATTTTGCAAAAATATAGTTTGAGAAAAATATTTTTAACGTGAAAAACTAATTTGACACAAAGATACATGTAAAAGGCTGGTGGTGGTAATTTGGTATTCAGTCGGGGCACGTTTTCAGAGGCAGGCGCATTCTGCTGGTGCCTGAACCAGACTCATGATTTGCTTGCCGAGCTGGCTGTCATGGTCCGTGACAGTAAAGTAGCAAAGCCACCCTGGGAGGAGCTGAACAGAGGGCGCCATCTTGGGCCCTCACCCACTCATGGACATTTTAGCGAATGACTAGAGTGCTTTTGCTCTTTTACTGAAGCGCCCTCTGCCTCGAACTCAGCGCGAGTGCCTGGTCTCAGAGGGTGGGGAGGGAAGCCTTCTGAGTCACACAGGACCCAGCTCAGGTTTCTCTCTCCCCTCCAACCCAAGCTCCGCGGCTTGCACTCTCTCTCTCTTAGGGCACGTCCTTTCCCAACAGGTGCCTGGTCCCTCATGTAAACAGACCCTTGGCAGGCCTGCCTCACAGCTCTCCCCAAATGCCCAGACTTGCCCAAATTCTACAGAGAACCCAGCTTAGGCTGCCAAAATGGGACTCCTGCTCCACACTGGCCCTAAATACTACAAAAATAATAGCGACACAGTGGGGGAAATCTGCAGAGCACAGACGTGGTGAGAGCTCAGTGACTCATGCCCATCACAACGTGCTCCCAGCCAACATACTCATTTCTGTAGACTTTTGATTTCGCTTTAGCCGTAAGGTAATGGCATCACAGCCACTCCCAGAAGGACCAAATAGGCTCATTCGCTCAAAGCAAATACCCCAGGAAATTGCTTACGTATCTCAATCCCCAAACTCAGATAAGCCAAGACTCCATTAAGCGAGTCTTTTGGGGTTGTCTACCCGCGCCACACCAGGTCTTGAGCAAAGTTCATGACCACAGGCTTTGGGGCCAGACCAGGCGGGATTGACATTTGTTTGGCAACTTACAAGTTGTATGACCTATGGCCATTACCTTATCTCTGTCTCGGTTTTCTCATCTGTCAAAGGGGTAAATCATATGCACTTATGGGGTTTTATAGATAATTCTATATGATAATGAGTGCAAAGGGCCTGGCCTGAGGGCTGGCACTCAGTAGGCTCTCGGAAGCGGAAGCTGTGACTGTGACCAGACATCCGGGGAGAAGAGGGCTGCGCTCCAGGTCTGGACATGCAGACGTGATGAGGTGGGAGAATGGGGTGGGGGCAAAAGGAGAAGAGAATAAGAGCATTTCTGACCGAGGAAACAGCAAAGCAAAGGCATGGATAAATACGAAGTTGGGTGTAAGGTGTTGGAAGGCTCCCTATGGAAGAGCCGTTCAGGGAATTTTCTAGAAGGAGAGGTCTGGGTTCAGAAGCCTCCCCGTACTCTGCAGCCTCTGCACAGCGCCTGGTTAAATCCAGGCCCCGTTGGAATTGCGAGAGAGCCAGATCTAGGTTAGATGGTGAGCCACTGCCCGCCGGCCTTGTGGATTTTGTGCACGTCCGTGCTGCCGCCATCCATTTCATCTCATTGCCATGACGTCAGTGATAAATGCAAAGTTTGATCCCTGCATTCTTTTCATTGCAAACTACTGACTATGTTAAAAAGTAATGACAGGCTAAAATTCAACTCAGTTCACTCTAGCAAGGATTTATTAAGCATCTATTATGTGCCTAGTACTATGCCTTCGATTATGATAGGTGGACTTAATTTATTCATGCTTCAGTTTACTCATCTCTTAAACCAAGCTTGAACCAAATGGCTCTGAAGGTTTTTTGTTTTGTTTTGTTTTTTTCTTAGTTCTAAACTTAGAGGAAGTCCTCAAAGAGCTTAGAATTTTGCTGGGAGGATGATTTTACTTTTGCTGTGAGAAAAATTGTATAAAACAAAATATGAACATAACCAAGTATGTGTGTGCTACTAACAATCAGCTTAATTCTGAGTTCAAAATAATAGCTGTTAAGCAGAGGTCAGCAAGTCTGGTCACAGTATACATCTGAATACCTAGTATGGGGAAAGCATTCCGGAATTGGGCTGCAAAGAAGGCAGCTCCAAATCAGACCTCAAATCACACACAACTTTGAACTGTGAGAGGAGAGAACGTTCAGATGCCACTTTCCCTCTGAGAGTCTGTGAACCCAGCATTTGCTCGACTTGAAATTATTAAAGGCGAGGTGTTTCCGTTTCAGGTCTGATGGGAAGATTTCTGTGTTTGCCGATGGTAATCACAGATGAATTGAGACGATTCGTTCCCATTCTGCTGCTTATGAACAAGCACAATTAGAAGCTGACAGCAAACACGCTTCACAAAAATTATCACATTTAGTGTGATTCCCATAATAAAAACGGGAGCAAGCACAGGAGTCTTTTCAATTTACACAAAGAACCCTGGGGTCTCTTGACAGTCACTGCTGATCCAGTGCTTCTGAGTAAACTTTATTAGGAAAACAGATTGAAAACTCCCGAGGTTTAGTTAAATCTTGGTTTAAAACACACACACATACACACGCCATGCCTGCCCTCACACCTTATTTATTCTCTTTCTTTAGCCAAAGCATTCATATTAATACTACCCAGATATTAGAAGGAAGGGGTGTGGAGGGTCCTGTTGCCATCACATTCTATGTGCGTAGTGACGTGCCAAGCCTTGAAGAGGCTTCCTAGGCATAGCTGGCTTCCAGTCTTATTGTAATTAGCAACACTCATTAGTGTACTGTTGTACTTTAAGAAGCCTTTTATATATGTTATCTGATTTAATCCTCATAACAATCCCGAGAGCTGTAGAAATAGGAAGTATTTTCTATGTTGTTTTATAGGGGAAAATGGATGTTCAGAGAGGAGAAAAGTAACTTCTTCAAAATCACCCTGCTATTAGGCGCTGGGGCAAGCCTTGAATCCTGGGATGGACCTTGCCTACATTTTCATGTCCTTGACACTTCAGGCATCAGGGAGGCAAGAAATGGACACACAAATTACGTATTCATTCTAAAGTATTTGTTGACCGCCTATGTTATTGCTGCCTACGAGGCATCCTATTCAGTGGAGTGGAGTGGTGCTTGTTACTGCTTTGTGTCTCATCAGCACCTTTTGGGAAACTGCCCCTCTCCCATTCCATAATAGTCCTGTTCTCTCTACTCGATTTGGTGAAGGCTGACTCCACCCTTCTGCCACAAAGGAGGGGGGGGGGTGTATGTCCCTGACTGGCCAGTTAGAATACTCCACATACCTATGCCACCTGTGATTGGTTCAGACATAAGCATGTGACTTCAAGTGGGCCAGTCAGAATCTGCCATAGGACTTTTCACCAAAGGTTTCAGCAAAAACATTTACGTCTTTCTCTGGAACTTCCAGGGGCCACATTGCCTCCATGGGGAGAAAAAGTATCTGAGGATGGAGCAAAGAAAAAGCAAGTAGAGCTGAGAGATAAAGAGTACAAGACCCCTGACGGCTTCTTTTGAACTCTGGATCCAGCTGGACAAGACAGAGAGGAATCTTCCATTCTATTAGATAGAGAGAAGACAGACAACAAACCAATAAAAAATATAATATTATAAATGTATATAAAATTTCAAACTGTGGTATTAGGAAGGTAAGCACAGGCAGAAAAACTTTGATTCAGACAAAAATACTATGGTCAGAAGAGGGATCGTTAAGTACAGTCCAAGAAGGACGTGTATGATTTACTGGCGAAGGTACCACTTATGTTGGATTTTGAATAATAGGAATAATAATGATGACAATCATCTTAATAACGACGACCAAAACAATTGCAACAGCTAATATTTATTGACTCAGTATATCTTAAATTATTTCATTTAATTTTCACAAATCCTGCGAGGTAGGAGTTACTATATCTGTGTTTTACTGGTGAGGAAATGAGGATGAGAACAATGAAGTAACTGGTCAAGGGCCATAGCTGGTCAATTGCACAGCCGGGCTTAAACTGAAGACTGGCTCCAAAGCCCCTGCTTTTTTTTTTTTTTTTTCTGCGGTACGCGGGCCTCTCACTGCTGTGGCCTCTCCCGTTGTGGAGCACAGGCTCCGGACGCGCAGGCTCAGTGGCCATGGCTCACGGTCCCAGCCGATCCGCGGCATGTGGGATCTTCCTGGACCGGGGCACGAACCCGTGTACCCCGCATCGGCAGGCGGACTCTCAACTACTGCGCCACCAGGGAAGCCCTTTAAATTTTTTTTGTATTTTTTTAAAAACCCCTGCTTTTTAATTTCTAGGGTGTGTTGCCAGCAAAGTGGGGAGTCACGTTCCAGATGGGAGGTACAATCCAGAAATTTTCCATAAGAGGAACAAAAGGGGACATCTGGGGCTTATGGCAATGCTGTTCTTTAATATCTTAGTATACATCTGTTGACACAAATCGTTTATCATCTCCTGGCACATGCCTGGCACTGGGATACAGAGTACACAAGACTCAGTCCCTGCCCACAGGACCTCACCCCTCACCATCTGGAGATAACACAAACAAGTGAACCCACATGCAACCCTGGGCTGAATGTAAGTTTAATTTCCCATTGCTCCTTATTCAGGCTTCTCCTCTGCTTCTCCCTCCCCTTCATCACCCCTTATTTCTCATTTTTTACATCTTATTTCTCTTTCTGACTGGAGCTAAGTTGGAAATGGAACCTTTAGTGGTGGACAATTAGACAGTAAGTCCCCTTGGCTTATGTACCACTTGATCCATCACCTGCTATTTTGCTTTCTATGAGTTACTATGTGTGAATTACATATGAGCTCGATGTGAAAATCCAGCCCCATCAAATGCAGACCTTTCCCTGTTCACTTCCCCTCCCCCCTTTCACTCCATCGCTCTTATTCATTGCTATTCCTCTCCCCACTCCCCAGGTCTGACAAAAGCAGATTCTTCAAAATTGTCCTTCTGGGACTGTCTATTTCATTTTGAACTTGACACAAAATTACTATTTTTGACAGGTGAACTTTTCAGCATGCTTGATACAAATATTTTAATATCCTGTTACCTAAGCTGAGGGAGAGATAAAGTTTTACACCAGACACCTACAGTGGCAAGGGGATAAGTTTTCTGGTGACTGATTTAAAGGTACAGTAATAACAAAATGGTTAATGAGCTAACCATGCTTGGTAGGGCAAAGGTCAACAGGGAAAGCAAACCCAGTAACTCAGCCAGAGCTATGGGACCCATGTGAGGGAAGAAATGCTGCCTGTCAGACAGTGCAACAGTTTCACCCCAAGTTCATTCCCAAGAGGTTAGAAAGGAGAAAAGATCGGCTGACATCTAGAATGTCTCCTGACTTACTCCAAGGGATAGAGAGCAAGTGGGAAGAAGTGGCTTGGGTGACAAGAAGGGAAGGCTCACGAGTGCTGGTGTGTAGGATGTGATAGAATGGTGGTTGCTGTCATTGAAGTGTTGTATGGTAGGTCATTTGGGTAGAAGAATAGGTATCAAAATATTGCATATTATCTCCAAGTCCATATGATTAGCCAACCAGAAAAAGGTGGAGACTTAGGCATGGGAAGGCAATAACGCTAGCAGGGCAGAGCCTCTGAGAAACCAGAACTGACCTTCGCAGCCTTAGGAACCCCTAAAGCAATACTAGCAAATAGAACTTTCTGGAATGATGGAGAATATTCTTTTCTACACTAATTTGGTAGCCATCCCATGGTTACTGAGCACTTAGAATGCGGCTAGTATATCTGAAGAATTGAGTTTTTAACTTTAATTTTAATTAACTTTAAATTTAATCACCACTGTGGCTTGTGGTTACTGTATTGGACAGCACAGCTCTGCAAGGTGGGAACCTCAGAGGAATCTCTAAGATGCTGGCTTGAGTATTTCACCCTTAATGGAACTCAGCTTCTCACAAGTTTCTTTCTTTTCTCTCTGCCAGCTGGTGTCTTTATCCTCTGTGATTCTTTTCTCCAACTCAAGTTTCTGCTGTCTCCTAGTTTCTGCACCTTGATGATTCTGACTTACGTGGACCATCTGCTCTCTATATCAACAGTATTAATTTTCTATTGTTGCATAACAATATCACCAAAAACTTAGTGGCTTAAAATAACACATATTGATCATCTCATTCATTTTCATGGCGTGGGAGTCTGCAGGTAAGGTTTAGCCGTGTCCTGCTTTAGGGCCTCTCAAAGCTGCAGCCTCATCTGAGGCTTGACTGGGGAAGGGCCAGCTTCCAAACTCATATGCTTGTTGGAAGAATTTAGCTCCTTGCAGGCTGTTGGACTGAGAAATTCAGTTTCTTGCTGGCTGTTGGCTAGAGGTTGTCCTCAGCTCCTTGCCATCTGGGCCTTCCCGAAGGGCTGCCTGCTTCTTCAGAGACAGTAAGAGAGAAGTCTCCTCTCCAGATGGGTAGTACAGTCTCATGCAATGTAATCATGTACCCAGATGCACATAATCACACACATCCTGTCACCTTTGCTATATTCTATTGATTAGAAGCAAGTCACAGATCCTGCCCATGCAGAAGGGGAGGGGGCCACACAAAGGCATAAACACCAGGAGGCAGCATCCTGGGGCCACCCTGGAGCTGCTCCTTGATGCCATTTCCAGCCTAAACTCTTATTGCATTTGGCTCATTTTCTTGGTGTTCCTGTTCAAGTTTTAGAAAGAAAGAAAGAATCAACCTGGCTTATTCCTTTGCACCTGGCTGCCTTCTACATCCCCGCCTCAGGCTGGGTGGGCTGCCTCTCTGTGTGGATCAGCCTTGTCCAGGGGTGAGGTTACATGGTGGGCATGACTGGGTCAGGCAATGACTGAGTCCCTTGTACAGAAAGTCAAATGGGGCTGCACCCAGCAACGTGGGTCTGTGGTCAGGTCATGCCCTGCACATGTAAAAGGCATAGGAAATTCTACTCCCAAAGACTGCTAGAGGCAAAGAGGTTTTCTTTATTCTCCTTCTTTTGCTCACAGCCTTTATCTGAGGTCCAGAGAGAAGAGGAGAGCTAGAGGGCAAGGGACCCTTTGAAACTGGATCCAGTTACATTTTAGACAAATTAAAGGAAATGTTACTTCACAGAGTACAAAGTAACCTCACGGAATGCCTCATTCCAAAAGCAAAGAGAGCTAGGAATATAAATGGATTAAAAGATATAAATGACATAGTCATAAATTATGTCTATGAAAATAATCCAAATGATTAGCAATATGGGAACAGTTAAACAAATTATGGCAAATTAACATCATGGAGTGTTATACAACTTTTAAGAATGATTATATGAAAACTAAAACAATGTAGAAAAGTATTTTTGATCCAAAGCTGTAAGAAAAAACCCAGAATACAAAAATTTATATATGAAAAATTACGACTTTGTAAAATTATATATGCATGGAATGGAGCATGGAAAATGTTTGATTATAAGAGTATAAGTGTTTTTTTCTTTAAATATCCTTTATTGTTATTATAAAGCTTATTATGAAAAAAAGTTTAGAAATAAATGACTAATAGCTAATGTTATTTGACCTAACTCTGTGCTAAATACTTTCCATGCTTTTAACAGGGTGGTCCCAGCTCTTATCCTTAATTCACAGATGAGGAAACTGTGGCTCCAAGAGGTCAAGTAACTTGCTCAGCCAGATGGAGGGATTTGAAACCAGGCTGACTAGGTTTCAGGTTGAACCAGGGCTGTTTAAATCAATCTGAAGTATGATGGGCAAAGCACGTGAGCCTGTAAGCTCTTCAGTGACTTGTAGAATATTTGAAACCTAATAAAACAAAATGGTGCATTCAGTCCAACTGCAAACACACACTTGATAAATGTAGGATGACATGTCCATAGAATATAATATTATATTAACACTATTGTAAAGTTTAGGATTCACAACCATTAAAGTTTCTCATTTTGCAAGAATTCCTGATTGCCTGTGGTGACTGTTGCAAAATGATTGCCAATTATAAATCAAATGAGTTGCTTTTAGCCAAATAATTTCACCAGTAACATTAGAAAAATGATTCCCCAAATTTTTGTAGGGAGTATAGGGTGTAGGTACAATGAAAAATATTGGATATGGTGTGGGACCTAAAACCTGTAAAAGTCTTCGAAAAGACCTGTCCAGAGCCCATGCTGTCAGCTGTTGTCTATTCTGCCTCTTTCCTACACAAGCATGACCTTTTGGGGCAGTGGGGATAAGTGGAGAAGGAAGATGGCAAGGACCAGGGACAAGGGTCGGGGGAGTGGCAAGAGGGGGAGGAGGGGGCCGTCAGGGGGTGAGAGGCAGCTCTCAGCCACAGGACAATGCACTCCATGCATCCCAAAGCTGACTCTGTATGATGTAACACCTGAGTTCTGATTCTTCTGCTCTCATGAGGTTATGAGGGGTGTGTGTGTGTGTGTGTGTGTATGCACACACATGTGCACATGTGGCATTTGCGTGTGTTGCTCGGGGGCTGTGTCCGTGGCAGGAGCCCTTGAGGTAGGGTACCCCTATCTTTCTTTGCAGTAACAATTTTATGGGTCCACATTTTTCAGCAGTTTGCAAACGCAAGCTGTAGCACTCTCTAGAACCAATCCCATGCTTTCGGGGAAACTGAACTGTGCACTGTCTTTAAATAATGAGCTGCCAGTTGTAAACAGTCAACCCGCCAGCACTCCTGAGTGAGGGCTTAGTAAACTACTAGAGCTTGCTTTCATCTTTGCAGCTAATCACACCCCTTTCAAAGCAGATTTTAACCCAGGCTTTGCTCTATATGGAAGCCACATTCAGGGGGATTTTAAGGGCCCATCCCACCAGCATTCTCAGTTTTGGGGGTACCCATTAGGGCACTAATGTTCTCTCCTAAAGCAAGTGAACCAGAATGCTTTGAATGTAGAGTTGCTTGAAATGTCATTAATAGGTTTTCCTCCCCCTTTTCCCAGACTTCTTTCTCTACCAAAATATCATTCTCGATTTACAGGTGGCTTCTGAACATAACTTTTCACTGAGTCACTCAGAACGAGTTATGAGAGGAGGCCTCTGTGCCCCAACTGTGAGGCATTTAGGGTCCAAGATAACATCTCGGGACTGGGTCCTCTTACATTTCTAGCCTTGCAGACTCATTTTTGATGACACCCTTTAAATGACGTTCATGGCCAGTTTTTTCCTTTCTGACCAAGCACTGGGATCTCACTGTGATAACTACAGGCTGTATGTTACTCGATCGGGGTAATGTAGAATAATTACTGGCCCATTGCACTTCATTACACCACTGTAATCGGTGGAGGCTTGCTGTTTCAGTTATAGCTGCTCTGAGAATTGAGCTGACATGGATACTGTGATAGGAATGATAGGGCGAGGGGGCCCCCATGCAAATGGCAGAAATCAGCATGCGGCCAATAGGTTCTGAAATGCAATATGCAGCTCAGCCCAGGACATCTGCTTTGCGTCTCTCATTTTCTCTCGGAAACAATATGATCATGGAATAACTGAGTCCTTCAACTTGTATTATGCCTTATAAAAGGTCATTGAAATGCCAGAGAATGTTAAATACCACGGAAATATTTGGAGAATAACATTCCATGGTACATCATCTAATTGTTTTAACGGTCAGTTTCATGGGCCCAGTAGACACCCTCCTTCAGTATAGATCAATCTGTAGATAGCTTTTTAATATTTACCTGGTATAAAACAATGATCGACAATCCAGACTTGTAAAAGGACTATAGAGTCACCATATACTTTATCATCTGAAATAAGGCACTTTAGAGAGAATGGAGTTATATTAATAATTACACTGGGACAGGGGCATAAATTTGGACTGTTAGCAGGGAAATGAGGCCTCTGGCACCCAAGACATAGGGCACAGCTATGATCTTTGTTCACTATCCTTTTCCTTACAGCCAAAGCTAGTGTCACCTGGAGAGGACAAAGGTTATGAGCTTGGCCTTTCAGCCCCCTGGCTGGGTGAGATGCATCCCACCGGCCCTTCTAGTCCAGCAAGGAGATGTTAACATAGGCCTGGAGCTTCTGAGAGAAATCTAGGGTAAATATAGAGATGAGGGAGTCATCCCTGCATGTGGGCATGTATGTATACCTTCAGGGGAAAGCCCCACCTTGGCAAATATCATTATGGAAGCCATGGACTGAAGAGGAGGAGCCTTGGAAGCAGGAGGGGGAAGAGTCTAGAGAAAGGAGACCCAAGACAGGGCAGGGTCATGCGAGGTGAGAGACGGATGCACAGACATTCATCGGATCTGCCGAGAGGAGAGTATGGCGGCCAGCATCCCCCAAGGTGGCCTCCAGTGGTGCTACCTCCAGGTATTCACATCCTGTGTGGTGTCTCCCACACCACTAGGGATGACTTATGTAACCAGTAGGATATTGCTGAAATGATAGAATGTGACTTTTGAAACTAGGTCATTGAAGACACTGCGGCTTCCCCATCCTTTCCCTTTGATCACTCGCGTGTTATGAAGACACTCAAGCAGTGCTGTGGTGGGGTCCTCATGGTGAAGAACCGAGGGCTCCTGCCAAGGACAGTGGCAGTGAGCCATCTTGGAAACAATCTGGTTACAAAGAATATGTTCCCTTTAGGTTTCCCACAAACAATGTCCACCAGCTTCTTTTCAAGGAAATGATACTGTAAGATGCCACTAACAATATGATTTAAGACACTGTGTGCAAAAGTCTGCCTTATTACTTTATAGCCATGCTTCTTGTTTTCCAGGGAAATAGTTTGAGCCTCCTTTTAACTTTTTGTCCCCCATCCCACATTTTTCTATAGATAAAGTTTTATGGCACGGGACAACCCATATAAAATGCATCCACAATAATTCCTTTAAGTGGGTCAATTTGTTCAGGCCACCTGGAATTACTGGATGATGTCCAAATGGCATAAACCTTTTCTGAAAGACAACTGCAGTGTCATCACGTGATCCGAATCTGTTTGACTGAAAAAAAATGGAGGCATGGCTGCATGGCCCTGCCCGAGTTTTCTGACATTCACTTCCTTTGAAGAACAAAACTGTGTGTGGCATTTGCAGGGTGAGCTGAGTTTTCTCTATTAGCTTCGTCCAGACCCAGACCCTCCCTTTGCCTTGTGTTTCCCTGGCTAAATCACATCCCTGATCCACTCTAAGTCATGAATTAATAAAGAATCAACCAACTGCCCTATCTGGAGAAGCCTGTTTAATCTTTCATGGCTGGCGCCAGGAAGGATGCCCTTTGAATGGTTATTTCTTTTCTTTTTATTCCATCCCCCTGAAGAGTTGATCAAAACAAATGCTGTCTCATTTTCTTATTTTGTTTTGTTTTGTTTTTTTCAGGTAATTTTAAAAATACTTGGTTTTACAAAATGAGAAAGGAGGGGAGGAAAGCAAACATTCAGGGCTGCTGTATAGGTTGTGCACTTTACAAGACTTGCAGTAAAGGAGGGATGTGTGGCTAAAATCCAGACCCCACTCCACTTGTCCAAATGTGGGCCCTGGCCCGGGGCCATGTCCATTGAGAGGAGAGGCACCTATTGGCGAGTCACATGGAAGCCTGTCTCGGGTAACACCGGTCCCACCAACATCATTTCTTTCCTCCTTCTTCTCTTTGTCTTCTCTTCTCTTTTCACCTTAGCAAAAATCCTATATGAAGTCTCTTGTAATTTGTTTTCCTCCCTGAGGAAAGGTTAATTCTTGTAGCCGTAATTCATTTACAGGAAATTAGACACAGGAGCAGTTGGACGTCCGAGATAATTTGAAAAGCCCCTTTGAAGATCTTTCCTTCAGGTTCACTAAAGGCCCTGTCCCCAGCCTGAATTCCTGATGGGGCCTCAAGGCATCACACAAGTGTGTACCCTGTGGCGAGACTGGTATCCAGGGAAGGGTTGACTGGGGCAGGACACCCATGTTGGAATGTCTGGGGGTAACTAGACAGGACTGGGGTTTAGAACTGACTTTTCTCAGTATTCCCTGCTCTTCCCATCCTCAAACTCTTCCTTCCAAGGGTTTTAATGAAGCTTTTTAATGTTTGGTGTCAGCCCAAGATGTTGGGTCATTTTTCATATTCATATAGCATCACTATCTCCAGTTTATCCGTCATTAATAGGGCCAGAGGACAGAAATCCACAGATAATTCAAAAGTTCTTGATAAAGGAAAGTTTTCATTTTCTCGCCTATATTTCTTAGTCAGAGCAGGCACAAGCCATGGAAATGACACATTTGAGTTTTATCCTGGTCCTTCTCCATCTCCTGTCATGGCGAGAGCCGTGGGCTAATTTAGGAAGGTTGCTGTATTTTGTTGTCTTCACGACATTATATTTTCTTCTCTTAAGAGCAGCGTTATGTAGAATGGTCTGGAGTCGATTCCTCATTTTAATTTTCCTCACAGGCTTGGAAATGTGAAAAGGCTTGACTGTGACCAGGGGCTAGTCATACAGCAGAAATGCAAAGTCTAAACTCCATGCGATGTTGCCGCATTTTGTTTGTTTAGTCCGCCCCCTCCTTCCACTCCCGCCATTTTCCCCTGTGTGATTGGAGTTGCTCGGAGCACAGGAACCACCTTCATGAAATGCTTACTGTCCCGCACAACGTGATGTAGTAGCGATGACAGGTGACTGGTCTCTAAGCCAGTATCTAAGGTTGTGCTGGCTTCAAAACTTTCTTTTCGGCTTAGCAGTATTAGTTCCTCATCTCTTTTCTAAACTCTTTGGCAGGGAAATTATTCTTAAAAGTTCTCAAGGACAGCCAGACATTGGAATATTATTCAACACTGAAAAGATACGCGTTATCAAGCCATGAAAAGACATGGAAAAAACTTAAATGCATATCACTAAGTGAAGGTAGCCCATGTGAGAAGACTACATACTGTACGATTCCAATTATAGGACATTCTGGACAAGGCCAGACTATGGAGACAATAAAAAGATCAGTGGTTTTCAGGGATGGGATGGGGGAGGGATAAATAGGCAGATCAGAGAGGATTTTTAGGGCAGTAAAAATACTCTGTGTGATATAATAATGTATCCATGTCATCGTACATTTGACTAAACCTATGGAGTGTACAATACCAAGAGTGAACCCTAAAGTAAACTTTATGGACTTTGGGTGATTATGATGTATCACTGGTTCATCCTTGGTAAAAAATGTACCATTCTGGTGAGTGGTATTGATAATGGGGGGGGGGGCGCTAGGCGTGTGTGCAGGAAGGGGGGTATGAGAAATCTTTGCACCTTACTTTCAGTTTTATTGTAAACCTAAAACCACTCTAAAGTGTTGTCGTAAAAAAAAAGTGTTCAAGGGACTAAAGCTAAAGGACATCTACACTGTGGCTCAGCCCACACCTGGGTACATGATGACAGAAGTGAGTGCCTGTGTCCACAAGAATGTCCACAGAAACTTGATTCGTAAGAGCCAAAAGCTGGAAACAACCCAAATGTCCACTGACAACAAGAAATTGTGTTAGATGTGCAATGGAATACTACACAGCAGTGAAAATGAACAGATCATTGCTACAAGCAATACTGTGGAAACACCTTGCAAACACACTGAGCAGATTCCCAGTGGGCTTGTAGCTTTGCCTTTAACCCGGGTCCACTGCTGGAGGCACTGATGCCATACCTTTCTCTCACCAGCATCTTTCCCCCAGGTGCCTGCGTCTCATCTGCCACACCCACAGTCATGGAGCATCATACGGACTGATCTTCTTGAACCATGTTGGTGTGACCTGCCTGAGAAAGCCCACTACCTGGAGCCTCTTATTGTCATGTCCATTGCTTGATGGACCCCCTGATTGCGAGCAGGCCCCTCTGACACCATATATCCATATATTGCACTTCTGGGCCTCTGAGAAACAGCCCTACAGGTGGGTCACTTCACTTACGTACTGGCCTCAGCTTCCTCTCACTCCCCATTGTGTCATGTTGACAAGACCCCAACCACACAGTGCACTCCCCCACCCAGATTGGGACAGTTTACCCCCACCAACTGCTGTATTTCTGATATGCCCATTATCACTCAGAGTACTAAAGAAAACCCAGATCTTTCGTTAAACACCATAAGACCTAGAGTGTACAATGAAATGTATATTAACACTTTCTTTTGAGCTCTTTCTTGTGGCATTTCTTTGGAGAGGAAAATCTCTTTTGCAACTGCCCATTAACCATTCATGTTTTGAGGCACGGGGAGAAAAAGGAGAAAGGAGAAAAGATAAAGGGATAATGCCCATGAGACAGTCCACTGGACAGGTTCACCACGACGTGAAGCGTTTCAGACATGTTCGATCTGTCTCTATAATTTTGTTATTCATGAGACATAAAGGGAGTGAGAGAGCAAAGTAAACACAGCTACTTAGGAGATGGATGGAGCACACAAAGAGAAACGAAGCCACAAAACACAGCAAAAGAGCAGAGCATTATAGGCAGAAAAATTACATCTGGATTATTCTGCTTAAATAGAAGAAACATAAATCACACCAAGGGGCTCATGCAATGTGCACTGGAGTGATAATGAACAGAACAGCCCTGTCTGCCCTCTCTCTTCCTTGCTGAGTTGAATCTTCCCCCTCCTGTGTGATCTTGCAGAAGTCCTGGGAGCCAGCCACGGTCCCCATTCTCCTGCTCAGTCCTGCCCAGTCCTGTCCCATCCAGCCCTGTCCACTGTGGTCTTGCCCCCGCTCTCCACTCCGTCACTGACTATTTTCTGCCCCTGCTATTATGCTTCCCTACTCATTCCATTAGTTATCTTTGAATATGTTTTCGTCTTTGCTTCTGTCTCAGACTGCAAGCCTCTTGAAGGTCCTTGTGTCTTTGTACCTTTCTTCTGTGCCCTGGGCTAAAAATTCTTCCATCTAGCAGGTACACAGTATATTTGTATACTTAAATGTACTCATGTATTGGTTGGTAAATTAATTTCAAGTGCTAGTGACTACATTTTTCTGCAGTCGGAGCTGTGAGCAGAAATTCTGCATGCACAGCACCTTTGGAGGCAGATGGTTAATGATCACTGAGCCACCTACTACAGGACACTATTTGGGCAAACATGTCCACTTATAGCAGCTGTTACTCTTAAAATACCTTCAATAGATTGACAAAAACAATGCAACAGGGTCAAAGATTTTCAATAGTAAATATTTTTGTCTAGATTTCACCAATTAAGTATATTTGGAGAGTCACTGAGATTTGAGAACCGATGTCTTTTACCCAATAAGGATATCATAAAATTAGTGATCTGTTTACTCTACTAATCTTTTGAAATGTCTCAATTTCCTTTGAATAAGAAATAGCAGAAAGGCTGAACTGTGTGATTCTATCTGGGTTCTGAAGTCATTGTAAATCAGAAATATCCTATATTCCCCCTCAGCCTACAAAAGTTGCATTCATCCACTTATCTTTTTTAAAAAAATATGTATTTATTTAGGCTGCTCTGGGTCTTAGTTGCAGCACGCAGGATCTTTAGTTGTGGCATGAGGGATCTTTTTTCAGTTGCGGCATGTGGACTTCTTAGTTGCGGCATGCATGCAGGATTGAACCCGGGCCTCCTGCACTGGGAGTGTGGAGTCTTACCCACCAGACCACCAGGGAAGTCCCTCATCCACGTTTCAATTTGAATAGTCAGTGATACCTAGAGGGAAATGTGCATTTTAAAATTCCAGACATGAGTCACACATTGTGTTTATCTCACGTGTATGGGGCAGTGAGTGTAGAACCTTTTCTGTGCCTGCGTTTCGTCATTTATAAAATGAGGATAATAGAACATCGAAGTGTTGTTACGAGGGTTAAATTAGTTAATATTTAATATGTAGTCTTAATGACTGACACGTGGTAAGCACTATATAGGTGTTTGCTGAAGAAATAAAAATAAAATAAATTTAACTCTCATGGCAATGCTTTGTGGTCAGTGCTTTCCAAAGTCCTTCTGCCAAAAATAATTACAAACTTTCATTTATTTTCTATCCTTAGATTTACAAACAGTGGATATCACCAAGCAATCTTCTCTAACCCTTGGTGGTAACTATTTGTACAGCCTAGCTGACTCTACTTGTTTTGAATAAACAAATATACTTATGTCTGTTCTCAAGGCCCCTAGAAACATTTTTCCAACACCAAGAGTGAACAGATACACTGCCATCTTTTTCTGGAACTGGCTAAGTCAGTTTCACACTTGACAAAGGAGAAGCTTAGTGGAATGGGAAAATGTCTTAAAATATTAATTATATATTACTGAGTTTCATAATTTTTTTAATTTTCTGAAAGGCACTAACAACAAGAACCTGTAATGACTCCAGGGAAATGACACATTTGCATTTTATTAGTTAAAATAGAGCAGTAATACTCTAGTTTTCTGATTGTCACTGAAAAATGGACCATTTAATGTGTATACATTTTTCAGACAACTGTATCTTGGTCCTTCAACTGTAAAAACTGATCATTTTAACTTTTTTTTTTTAATGATGGGAATAATCACTCACTTTCTATCTTTCAGATCGTATTGGAAAATATAAAAAATGCTGAACATAATGTTAGCTTTTTTTGTATGGGAAGCAAGGGTCAACATTTACTTTACTAAACAGTATTACAGTAACGTCTTCAGATATCTTGAGGCGTGAGAGGACTCTTTGCCTCTGCACTGAATGGCCCCACTGTTGATGCCTTATTAAATGTTGTGCTGGGATTTTATGTTTTTATTAGTTCACAGAACACTTATTGGGTTTCACTTGTGAGGTATCAGTGATTGAAAATAATTAAAACTATTAGTTTCTGGGGATTAAGAAAAAGAAAAAGTAAATCAAGTCGGTGTTATAAGGGTGCATACTTAGGACCACCTGCTCAACAGCAAGAGTAGGTGCTGTTGGTGATTAAAAAGAAGGAAGATAAGAGGGGAAAGGGGGGGAGAGAAGGAAGAGGAGAGGCAAAGGGTATCTGGAAACTTCTCTTTCCCACCTGTGACTGGTACAACACGGAGACTGAACCTGCCCCAGAGCTGGGAGGTCCGATGGAGACGATGGAGGGTGCTGGGTTCTGGAGAACCTGGATCCAGAGGGGCGCCACAACACAGACTCGGCTCCAGAGAACACGTTCTGGCTGCTGGTGGGTGCACCCATGCACCCTTCCTTGGTGACACCATATGGATTAGGAAAATGAAACTGCTTTATCCTTCCATCTGGAAGGGAGTCCAAGCTATTTTAGACATTCTAGAATGTTTTCACCAAAAAGAATAGTCTTGCCCAGAAAAGTCAAATTCTGCCAGCCTTCTAACACATTGCTCACAAAAGCTATTTATCGATCAGGCTGAATTTTAAAAGTTAACGGCAGTGAGTTTTTTGAGTTAGAAAAGAAACAAACAAATGTGTAAACGGCCTTAAATAATATAGGAAAAATTCTGAGCATCTGACCTTGCTGTGTCCCACTTGCAGCATTAGTTAGCAAAGCTGACCTGGTAAGGCTTACCTGGGATGCTCGGCCACGTGGTTCTTCCTGTCTCATACAGTTATCGCTGCATTTCCCCAGGTCTTTGAACTGATCGTGCCAAGTCAGGAGCCCACAGACATTACTGGGCCCCCAAGAGCATCTTGAGAATTGAATAATGACTACAGACATGTCTTTGGGAGAAACACAAATGTAACAGAGTTGGTTTTGACATTCATTTTTATTGGTACTGTGGTGATGATCATGGTCTGTCCTTGTATCTGATCTAATTGCTTTCTAAAGCCCTCTCCAGGTGTTAATTTCTTAGCACGGGGCAACTGCTTGGGTTGGAGTCAGCCAAAGTCTTCTCCTCAACCCACTCCTTCTTTAAGGAGAAGGAGGCAGTATATTTTCATAAGAGAAGATTTTGCTAAATCTATTCCAGATATCTGCCTCTGTGACCACATCAGAACTTCATGACAAAGACATTTTGCCAGGTATTGAAATCCAATTAACTGTTATAATCATGCTAATGGCTAACATGTGCTGAACACCTATGCAGTAGCAGGCGTGGCTCTGAGCGGAGGTGCATTAATTCACTGAGTGCGGGCTTCCCTGGTGGCGCAGCGGTTGCGAGTCCGCCTGCCGATGCGGGGGACACGGGTTCGTGCCTCGGTCCGGGAAGATCCCACATGCCCCGGAGCGGCTGGGCCCGTGAGCCATGGCCGCTGAGCCTGCGCGACCGGAGCCTGTGCTCTGCAACGGGAGAGGCCACAACGGTGAGAGGCCCGCGTACCGCAAAAAAAAAAAAAATTCACTGAGTGCTCCAGCAACTCCATGGTGCTAGTGTCGTCTGGTCCCAGGAGACGAATGGAACCCTGAGCAAGCAAGCAGCTGGCTTGGGGGGGGTCACAGACCCTGGACCTGCCCTCCTGCTGCCTCATCATCATGTCTATTAGGAGTTGACCTGTGTCTCAAAATCAAGTCCAAAACAGAGGTGAGAACCCAACTGCAAGTTAAAATTACCTGGGGTGAGGGGAGGGGTGATGTACAGAGTGTATAAAACTTCATACCCTTCGCCCCGTGTCTATAAATCTTGAAACCGTGTGCTTTGCTGAGTCCGGCATGCAAGATAAAGTGGATTGTGGGATGTCCCTACAAGGGCAGGAATTTTGTAGAAATACAACATATACGTGAAAGAAGCCAGTCACAAGGGATCATGTAGTGTATGATTCCATTTGTATGAAATGTCCAGGATAGGAAAATCCATAGCAACAGGAAGTGTATTAGTGGTTGCCAGGGGCTGGAGGGAGGGGATTGGAAATGGGGAGTATTTGCTGGGGGTTGTGAGTTTCTTTGGGGGATGATGAAAATATTCTGTTGATTGTGGTGATGGTTGCACAACTCTGTGACTACTGAAAGCCATTGAAGGGTATGCTTTAAATGGCTGAATCGTATGGGATGTGAATTATATCTTAACAAAGTAGTTATTACTAGTAAAAAACCCTCGAAGTGTTGTCTTCCAAGTATCTCAAGGCAGACGGAGCTCAGGAGAACTCAAGCACATGTGGATTTCATAGAAGTCGCTCATTAGAGGGAGAAATGGCTGATTAATTAAATTTATATAAATAATTTATGTTGATCATAAAAAATTAAAAGCAGCCATAATCTTGACACTTAGAAATAATCATTGTTAACATTTTCAGGTTTATCCTTGAGGATTTTTTTCTGTGCATATATAAGGTACACAGAGACACTGGATCATGCTACCTCCACTCTGTTGTAATTTGCTTTTCTCACTAAGCAACGTGCTATCATGGGGGCCCTCAAAGTGTGATGCCTGGGTCATCAGCATCAAAGTCACCTGGGCACTTAGAAAGGAAATTCTAGAACCCCATCCCAGGTTTGCAGAATGAGAAATTCTGGGGGCAGGGCCATCCATCTTTTTTTAACAAGCCCTCCAGCTCACCCTGATGCACACTCAAGTTTGAGAACCCCTGCCCTACCGTAACTGTGTGCCTGTAAATATATATGGATTTCTGCCATAATTTTTAGTGACTCATATTCCAGTCTTTGGCTACTATAAGTAATGCTGCAAAGATCATCCTTGTACAGTCCTTCTGCTCGTGTTTAATTATTTCCTCCACTACACTTCCAGAAATGTATTTACTGGGTCTAAGGTTTAGGATACGTACTTCCAAATTGCCCTCCAAGAGACCTTAATTTATGTTCCTACCTACAATGTATGAGAATGCCTATATGTTGTCTTACATTTTTGACAACTCTGCCTATTCTTTTTTAAAATTGATAATAATACAATAAGTAAAAAAGGTAGACCGTTGTGTTTTAGCTTATATTTCTTTGACTACTGGTGATATTGAACATTTGTATGTGGTTATTGACTATTTCTTCACTTGTGAATATCTTGTTTATGTCCTTTATCCACATTTCTATTGGACTTTTTATTATACACATATTTCTGGTGAAATTTAATATATTTTTAAATAGTAAGGATACTAGCCCCTGAATAGCACAAAAATTGAAAATATATCTTCTGTTTTTTTCCTTATAACTCTTTTTGCCATTTAGAATAAGTTTTAAATTTTAATGTCATAAAATTTTATTTTGGTGCCATTCTTTTGAAGCAGTTTCTCATCAAGTTTTATAAAAATATTTATGTATCTTTTTGTTAGTACTTTTACATTAAATTGCTTAAGCCATGTGGAATTTATGTTGGTGTAAATTGTCTTTTTTTCCCAAATGGTTACCCCTAGATCCTTTATTGAATAGTCTTGGCTTTCCTGCTTGGTCTGAAATTCTAACCTTATTATGTATAAATTTTTTTTTTATATGTTTGGGTCTGCTTCTGAATTTTCCAGTCTATTTAATTAATCTGTCTCTTTTGGAGTCGGTTTTGATTATCAGAATTTTAATACATTTTAGTAAATGCTTACTCATTAGTATTTTTCTTTTTCCAGATTTTTTTCCTGGTTCTTCTCACACACCACAGTCTTCAAATAGACTTTAGTCAGGTTTGAAAAGAAGTATTGGAATTTTGACTTGGATTATGTTAAATTCATAGCATGATTTGTCAGTATGAATATCTTTAAATATTAGGTCTTTCCATCATGAAACATGGTATGTCTTCTGCGGTCATCCAGCTATCCTTTTGTATTTCTGAGTAGAGGTTTATGGTTCTTATCATACAGATTGTAGTCAGTTTTTGATAAGTTCCTTTCAGGCATTATATTTTTATGACAGTTATAAAGCATGTCTTTTCTAAGTGGTTATAGACACATTGTTGATTTCTGTAAACTAAGTTTATAACCACCAACCTCATTGAAGCCTCTTATTAGTTCTAATATTTCCTCATGGGTTTTCCAAGTAGGCAGTGATGCTAATTTTTGTCTGCAGTTTCCAGCCTTTATTCCTGCTGTTTCATGTTATTTTCTATCAGTTGGTACTCCTAGAACAACGTTAAGCAGTCATAATGAGTAGGTATCTTTGTTTTGTTCCTTTTAATGGCAGTGTCTTCCATTTTAAAGTTAATCGTGATACTGGCTGTTAGTTTGAAAAAACAAATTATAGATATATGTATATGTATACATATAGGCACACCCATGTACATATACACACACATACACACATCCATCCATTCATCATATCTGCTACTAGCTTATATTCTTGGTTGACTAAGAGTTTATTCTGGAAAAACATTAAAGTGTTATGGACATTACAGTTATCAAAAGTCCTTCAGGATCTATCGAGATGATAATGTGTTTTGCTCTCATTGCCCTATTTAACACATTTTCAATTCAACATTTGTTGAGCATCTACTATGTTATTAGTCATTTTAATAAAAAACAGACACACACTATAAACTATAAACCAGAAAAGCTAAGTTATCTGGGTTTCCACTCTTAGCAAATTAGAAGCTGCCAGACGGAAAGCAGGTTGGCCGTCCAGGAAATGCCAGTGGACCCGCACGAAACATGGATTTCTGTGGTTCACACTCTGGCCACTCACTGGTATCATTTGGAGGATCTCTTAAAAAAAACAAACAAAAAACTGTGCCTCAGCCCCCTAAATCAGTTTGTGTGTGTATATGTGTTCCGGGGGTGGAGTGTAGATCAGGCATCTGATTGATAAACACAGTAGTGAAAATGATGGTGCAATTTAACTGACTGATGTCCTCAGGTTTCCTGCAGTGGATGCTGTGATTTTTATTATTGCTGTCATTATTACAATTAGACTATCCCTATGAAACTCAATTTTATAGGTAAAATATGGTCACATGTCAGCAATTTCATGTGATCCAACCTAACATTATTATTTATAATGACCATTTATTGTCTCTTATATACCAGCAACAGTATTAGTATTTTCTACAGGCCATATAATTTTATTTCCATAACAACAACTCCATGAAGTAGGGACTATCATTCCAATCTTCAGATGAGATGACAAGCTCAGAGAGGGTAAGGAAGTCAATAAAGTCACACAGCTAGTAAGTAGTAGAGCCTAGAGGCAGATTCAGGTCTGTCTGACCCCAAGTCTTATGTTTTTCTCTTTGATAAAGGACAGTCTTGGGTCTGCTTTGCTCACTGGTTTTCACTGGTGGGAAACTGACCCAAGAAGGGGAGTGAAGTTTGCTCAGTGCTCGTTTTAAGGGACAGTCCCGGGCTGCAGAGGGCGTGCACAACCCCCTGTACATGGTGGTAATTTCACAGTTTCCACTCCATAGAGCAGGGGCTTTAAAAATGTGGTCCGCAGACCAGCAGCATCACTTGGGAACTTGTTAGAGAGTATATCCTCACCCCACCCCAGACCTACTGAATCAGAGATCTAGCAGGGTGGGCCAGCAATCTGTGGTTTAAGCAGCCCTCCAGGTAATTGGAATGGAGTTTAGCAGTTGTGAACCACTGCCCTGCGAAACAGTAATGACTGCTAACTTGTACGAGCTCTCGCTCTGCACAGATCTGAACCCATCCACTGCGGGTTCCTACAGGTAGGGGTTTATAATCATCTTAATTCCAGTTTGTACAGAAGCAGCTTTGGAGCCCGACAGAGGGTGAATGGATTACCTGAGGCTCTGCGGGGAGCAGCTGGCTGGGTCTGGGTTTGAACTTGGCTCTGAAGGATGAGTCAGTGGCCTTAACCACTATGCTAAACCGCCTTCTGCTCATCCCGTCTGGAAGTCTGGGATGTCTCATTCTCTGTAGAATGTCTCCAATAAAGGCTGGAGGGAGAAGAGATGATACTGATGGCAGAACAGGGCTTTGGAGGAGATGAAGCAGCTCATCTACCATGGAGCGCCCTTAGGATGGGGAAGAAAGGGAGCCATGGTTTTGGTATAAAAGTTTTCATCTAGGAGGCTGGGGCATTCCAGATAAGCTGCCCTTGTTTTCTTTCCCACAGGCCAGATGCCTTTATTCAGGCAGCTTTCAGTGACCGCACTTCGTCTGCAGAATGCCCAGTGTGAGTCGGGGGCTTTGTATGTTGAGGGTTTTACTGGGGATTATTGCAAGGCAAGAATAATGGTGATATTGTTTGCAGAGCCAAGGTGGAAAATCAGACCAGGGGGCAGGATTTATTTTTCTGCCGTAAAGCTGACGGGGGGCTCTTCAAAAGTTCACTGACTGTGGCGCTGAAGTCTGTCCATTTGGAAGCACTCCTGGATGACGTGGGCAGATTCCCAGCTAATACTGTGCACACCCCTCTATCACCAGGCATCCAATTCCCAGCGAATTTTGCAATATAGTGACAGTAATGGAAAGCAAAATGATCTCTAAATAATGGTTTAAGATGGCTACTTGATAAAGGGCACTGCAATAATTATGATCAATGGAGCATGGATTCAATATATATTGCCCATTTAGATGCACCAGATTAGCTTAACAGCTTTCTTTAATGTTCTGAGTATTTTGCGTGCATGTGTGTGTGTGTGTGTGTGTGTGTAAGTGTGTGTGTGTAAGAGAAGGGGGAGGGAGAAGAGAGGCAGGGGGAGGGAAAGAAGAGGCAGCCTGCAAGGTGCTGTGAACGTTGCTGGGCTTCATAGTGGTCAGTGTGGTTGAGGAGACGCAGAGCTGAGAGAGGAAACGGAGATTCCGAAGTTGTGTGATCCATTACCGCACTCAAGTGTCCTGTGTTTCAGATGGGGGCTTTGCGGAGGGAGGAGGGAACAGGGGAAGGGGCAGAGGAGAGATACCTGATATGAGTTTTGTCATTTTGCAGAGGACACTTTCTGGACGACGAGTTGGTGTAGTCACGGAAATTAGGCAGGCAGCTGGCCAAAAGAATCACTCAACGTCCCCGAAAGCGAGCGCCATCAACTAAGTGAGCCGGACGGGACTTGTTTGGGGAAAGCCAGGCTAGCCATGGAAATACGTTTTACCAGGAGGTGGGTGGGAGATGATTTGCTTGACGTTGGTCCTAACCCTCCCCTCCCCAGCACCCCCAGGAAGGAAATTTTCCGTGACAGCCTGTCTAAAAATCTGGGTCCATTCCTTACCTTTTATGTTTCTGGGTTGATCCCAGGTAACACACAGGGTCTGTGATCAGTGTGTAATGATGAGGGCAGTGTGCCATATGTGCTGAAATTCCTTGGGATAATGAGGATAAAATGATTGCAGTCTAGTCCTGACTTGCTTTGATTTGTCAGTTAAAATAAAGGCCCCCGTCTCCACCCTTTCATGAAAGGACATCGGGAGGAAGGGTCACTGTTCACAGGAGGAGAAGCCAGTCCCCTAAACCCGATAATCTCCACTGATGTCCCTGCTGATTGTGAGCAGGTGAGGGGCTAATTGACTTGATGGTTTTTAAGCCTGGAAAGGCAGCTGGCGTTTAGATGATAACAGTAACAGCTAATGTTCACTGAGCATTTACTCTGTATTGGGTGCTTTGGTGCATTGCTTCCGAAACTTTGCAAACTCACATCACCCAGGGAGCTCGTTAAAATGCAGATTCTGATTCAGTATGTCCGGGGTGGAGCCTGAGGGTCCACATTTCTGATAGGTTCTCAGATGATGCCCGTGATACTGACCAGCAGACCACACTTTGCATCACTTCATTTGATTCTCCCATGAGCCCCATGAGGTGGGTGCTGTGATGAATTCCGCTTTACAGAGGAAGAAACCAAGTTGACACTTAAGAGGTCAAGGGTCTTGCAGAATGTGGCACAGCTCTCCCAGGACAGGTCTTGAGATTCGAAACTAGGCTTTCCATCCTTCCCACCTTCCATCCTTCCCTTCCCTCAGCAACAGCCATGGGGATACACTAAGCGTGATACATGGCGGGGTGGGGAGATGGGAGCAGCCCGGATTCCTGACTGGCTAGAGGGGAGACGCCTTGCAGAATTATCCGACCCAGGTGGCATGAGGAAGAAATACGCTTAGTGGTAGGAAGCCACTGAGATCCCAGGGCTCCGCTGCAGCAGCTAGTGTTCATTATCCTGACAAAGCAGCATCAGATTCTTAACCACTCACAGTGCCTTTCACAATTCCCATCTGCCCCTGGCCGTCAGGCATCCAGGTTTGTCCAGAGCATCACACTGTGAAAGAACCATCCAAATGGTGTCATGATGAAAATGGATGAAAGGGAGGCCCCCCACCCCGGAGTCCTGGGAAGGGGAAAGTTGATGGCTGTGTTACTTTTGAGCCTTCAGAATGGCAACTCCAGGGCTGGGCTGTAGGGCTTCACTGAGAGCTCATCAACACCTCGGGCCAATTTTCAAATGCTTCAGGCTTGATTAAACCCCCAGGCACAGTTTGCCAAGTGCTTCCTCCCCCACCTTAATTGTTTAGATTGCGTAGAATTTGAGTAAAATTTAATCCAGATGTTTCTGATTCGTTTACGTTTAAATCACCAGAAAATGCTCTTAGGTTGCTATTTGATGTCGAAGAGGTTTTTTAAGCATTTTCCCCCATCTTAATAGGAGAGGTCACATTTGGGTAGGGGTAGAGAAGTCCCATGCACCTAGAGGTTTCATCTGATTTGATTTGAAAACCCATTCTTGTGAAATCTGCATCAGAACTCAATTTTGTTTTGACCTCCTCTTCAAAACCCTATGGTGAACATCTTAGAGAGAGAGCTAGAGTAATTTGCACGCAGTTGATATCAGGGATTCTTGTTTGAAAAAATAATACCCCTGACCCTGGCTTCTCCATCCTCGTGACCTGATTGGAGCTGGCAAGTTGCCACTCCCTTCTTGAACGACAGGAGAAGCAACTGGGCCAGGTAAGCACACTGATTTCACTTTACTTCACTACCTGGGCACTCGCTAAGCTGAAGTCAGTCCGTCCGGCACCAAGTGTCTGAGAGCTGATAGATGAGAGCTTATGCAAGGTCATCAACCATAGTCTAGGGCAGGGGTTCTCAAACTGTGGTCCCTGACCACAGGTATCAGCATCACGTTGTTAGAAACGTGCATTTGTGAGCTGCGTCCTAGACATACCAAATCGGAAACTCCAGAGGGGGTGCCCAGAGGTTGTGTTTGAAGAGGTTTTCCAGGTGATTGCGATGCACCCTGAAATTTGAGAATTGCTAGTCTAGGCCCTCAGTAATACTTGTCATCTTACCCTTAGGACTTTGTAGGGATTAATGAGATAACATTGTCACATGACTCAAGACACTCAGACCCAGGCTGTATTTACCCAGGGCTCTAAGAGTGACCTTTGTGATTGAGCTGGAAAGCCAGAAAAGCAAACAACCCCTGAGTTGACGTTTTCTGCCTCTGAATTAACTTTGTTTTGAGCTGTGTCTGCATTGAATGGTTGTTTAGGGGGCAGTGCGGATACAGCCAAAAGGCGTGTTTTAAATAGCGGCACCCTCCAAGTAAAAACTCTTTGGGGACCCACTGTCAGTTTCTGGAGCTTGAAAAATGCAGTTCCCTGAATAAGTAGGCTTTTAGGACGTGCGCTTAGAGGGCTCTCTGGAGTTGGCAGATCGATATGATGGGATCCCCCCACCTGCCGAGTTCATGCATCCAGTCTTATATTTGTCAAACGTTGATCGAGTTTCTGCTATATTCTGGTGCTGTCCTGGGAGGTCTTGGGGATTCCCACCAGAGATCAAGCTCTTAATCACTGTGCTTAACCAAAAGAATTCCCAGACTAGAGGTTGACTAGAAGAAGTAAACTAAAGCTCTGTAAGGAGCATTTCCCAGCAACAGTGGCAGTGGAGGGCAGCCTGGGGTGAGTGGAGGGGTCGGCATGCGGGACTGCCCGGAGAAGGTGATGCCTGGGTCTTAGCGGGAAAGATGCTCTGGGTAGGTTGGGGGGTGCGCAAAGAGGCGAGGAGCCAGGAGGGCGACTGCAAGTGTTTCAGAATGTCTCGGGCTTGCGGGGGGAGGGGAGCGAGAGACCAGTGAAGCTGGAGACGGTGGGGCCAGTGTACGAAGCATCTCCCATGACGTAGTAAGTTCCTCCTATTCCTTGGAATCCTGTTTAAATCTATCTTGCAAAGAGCATCCGCGGTGTCTGCATTTTTCTTGGGCTCTCCCAGCACTCTTGGTACCTGGAAAGGCGATGAGGTGTGGTAGAAAGTAACAGGGTCCAGAGTCAGGGACCCGAGGATGAGAAGTGCCCTGTAAGAATCGTCCACTGTGGTGTTGGGGTGCTGCCACTGCTGCTGCCCGCACCCTATTCAGCCACCCACAGGGTCGAGGCCCAGATCCTTTGCTTCATATCTGAATCACTGGTATTCATTTCAGCCGTCTCCTGCTGGCATCACCTCTTGCCGACAGATTGACTGTTCCTCTCTGCTCCTGTGTTCATTTCCACCCTGCCCCCTGTTCATGTCACCCCGCCTACCCATCTCAGAACATGTCACCTCCATCAACCTTCTTGGGCCACCTCAGTCCAAGTTCAAGCCATCCATCCCATGGACTTCCAGAACTTGCTGTCTGCCCTTTAATCATATGGGACCTCAGGGGTCTTATGTTTATGTGGATCCTATTGGCTTATCTATTTCTCTCCAGCTTGAGGGAAGGGTCCTTCCCATAGACTCTAAGGAAGGTGTGTGCCCTGCATGAACATTTGAATCCGTGAATGGTAGCCTGAGAAGGTTAGTGCCCCACTGCTGCTTTGGCAAGAACTGTACAAACGGTTCAGTTTTATTTTTCTCAGGGAAAATAAATCATCAATCATGGGGCTGCAGTAACCATATGAACCATAAATCCATTAGGACCTAAAAAATTTTTTGTTGGTATAGTAGAGAGAGGGCTTTGTGGGAAGTGTTATATGTTCTTGCAGAATGTAAATCTGATCACGTGACTCCTCTGATCAAAACCTTCTCTGTCTCCACGTTCGTCCCAGGATGAAGTTCAAACTCCTTCTTATGGCTTCAAGCCCTGCACACTGTCCAGCCCGTCCGCCCTCTAACTTCCTCTTCCAGCTCTTGGCCCTTATGCTCCAGGATCCTACCATCCTTAAGGGCTCCTAGGGCCTGGGGTGGGCGTTTTCTGTCGCCACTGCACCTTCAAGCAAGGTCTTCTCTTCAGCTTTCAGCTCCTGTTCTCTCAGTAACGCGGGAGCTTATGCATCACCTCCTGCAGAAAGCAGCTTCCCTGATCCTCTTCATCTGAGTTCAGTGCCTCTGATGGGATCTTACAAGACATGGTCCTCCCCTCTCATTGCACCCAACCCATTTTTATTGCATTTGCCCTTATTCTTCCTAGATGATACACTCCCCGAGGGCAGGGACCATTTCTAGCTTGTGGTGCATGGATTAGAGGCTCTGAATTTTTGGTTCTACAAAGGAGTGAATGAATGAATGGATACTTTGCTGAAAGTGTGGGAGCCGAGGGCTGCAGGTCACAATAGGGTTAATTATGCAACACTTGTAAGTCACATCCCTGCTGGAGACAGTCAGTGGCTTTGGGGAGCTAGAGCCCAGAGCGCCGTTTGTACCCATCATAAAAAAACATCGTTTACGGAGGGTTCCAGCAAATCCTCTTAAATGACTCCATTTCTCTGCCTTTATTGATGTATATTTCTTCTCCTGAAAATGTGTCGTGACAATTTCACATTTCAAAGTGCTGAAAGAATGTGCCTAGGTTGAAACTTTCTGCCATTTGCCAGGATGTCAAATTTTATTCCTGGATGCATTTTTTCCCAGCCGGCTTTTCTCGACCTGATAATAGAGGGTTATAATGGAAATGCTGCCAGACCCATCAGCTGCAGTGTGGTAAGCATCGCCCTTATAATGCAGCCAGCGATAGTTACCTGAAGCCCACGGAATGACTCCTGCCTGAACAGAAGCAGCAATTTGGAGGGGGTGATAACACCTGCCACGCCGCTGAAGGACTGCATCGTTCCCCCTACAGAAGAGTGGAAGAATTATGATAGAGAAGCGGGGCCACATCATTCTTTCTTTCCAAGTGCCTCTAAACAGCCCTAATACTGTGGTATCTGAACTTCTAATGACGCTGCAAAAGGGCTTTCTGTTGTTGTTGTGAATATTTGTGAAAGCACATGGAGACAAAAATTCCCAAAGAATTTGCCGCAAGATAACCTGCCAGCACATCATTTGCCAAAGACACTAATTAGTCACATTTACAATACCACTCTCTGGCTAAGAAATGGGATGAGGATTTTTGAGATGATAGAAGGGGCGATATACAAATATTTTGGGCGACACATAATCAGTTAATTGGTTTATTAAATTATAAAACCATTGTTTGCCCTAAAGAGCAAAAAAACGAACTAAATGAATAGTCACCTCTTTGAAGACTTCTTACATTAATTATGTTTATGCATCAGTAGCAGCAGCCGTGTTAGACAAAGGGCTCTTTATCTTTACACGCCATAGCTACAGTGTATTGTGGTTCAAATGATGGCCCCGACTTTATGTCTACATAATTACAGAAATCTTATCCCTTTTGTGTTTGCACATCATTTTCGGTTTTTTGGAATAGTTAAACTCCATTTTACTTTTTAATAACATTTTAGAAATCATTGTGATTCAGGTAAACAGAATTTGATTGCTTTGATGGATTGAAAATGGTTAGCTCAGCCCCAGTTTATTTGATTTGTTTCTTCAGGGATTACAAAGAATAGGATTTTATCTCCAGGCTGACAAAAGAGACAAACTTTGCATTTTTGCCTACGTAGTGGCAGGGCTGCTAAGCTACACAGCTCCTCCGAGAGGAAAATGCGTTAGGCAGGAGCTGGATTTGTATCCGCAATCTGAGTTTTCATTCCATCAGACGTCGGTGGTGGTGGGGGTGGGGTGAAGAAGGGGAGGCATGCTTTATTCTTATTTTACTTAGGATTTTTTAGTCAGAGGAAACCTGACTAAAAACCTGACCAGGGTTGTGGCCTGGCCCTAAATACAGCAGATCCCACAGAGGTAACCTGGCGAAGCAACGCCTGTCCTTCTCAGCCATAGTCACCTTAGGCCAAGGTCCCTCCGCTAATCGAACGCGTTTTGGAAGGCAATGTGCCGATTCCTTGCCGGGTTCACCTGAGACACGTCCCTGGGGATTTCCTGCACGCTCTAACCCGAGACCCAGGCAGACTGAGTGGTGTTTCTGACACTGCTCTTTCATTTTATCCAGCGTGACCTGACATTTGTGTGACAGGAAGAGACCAGGAAAATGTCAACGGACAATGCAGAGAAAAGCAACAACATGTTGCAAAATAGCCGTTCTCGACCCAGCCCTCTTCCTCAGCCTTTAATTACTGGTTCTTAATTACTCAGTAATTAAGAACCAGCCCTTAATTACTGGTTCTTCAGGAGAGCACGATCTTGTTTCTTTCCCCAAACTTCTTTAAGTCCCAACTTCTTGGGGGACGGGGGGCTAGACAACTTTGAGTTGTTGTGTTTCAGAGACCTGTGCAAACCCTACTGTGGGCAGTAACAAAGTGCTGGAAGAAAAAGGAGTAGGGATTTGTAAGAAAACCTGGATCCAGATATCTGTCCTGTCTCAGCACCTGTGGACCTTGGACAGATTTCCAAACCTCATTCATTTTAGTTTTCTCCGAGGGTCACTGAAAGGATTAAGTTAGTTCAAATAAGCCCCTGGCACAGGGCTTGGCGTGGCGTAGATGTCCAGGGAAAGCTCATTGATACTCCTAAGTGTCTATGGAAAGCATGGCCATTGCCTCGAGGTACTTGCTATATGGTTGAGAAGGCCGTACACAGATGAGGGACAAATATTTCAAACACAATGGCACTGTTTTGCCCTAAGGGTCCCTAATGAGGGATAACATTTTAAAACAACCCATTTAGGGTTACAGGAAATCTTGTCACGCCACAATGGGGTCTTTTGATTGTGACTGAAACAGACCAGTTTCGTACAGATTCCATGCTATGAACAATCGCAAATGTTCAGCAAACAACCACATGCAAATACCCACCAGGTCAAATCTTATTACAACAAATCTAACTTACAAAAAGCAAAGAACAACCACTTAAAGTGTCATTAATGGCACTAAAACGTTCCCTGGCCTTATTTGCTGGTTAATTGATTTAAGAAAGGAACTGATGCAATAAAAATAATACCTTGGGTAATGCTTTGAAATTTTATACAATGACATTTGGTTTTAATATAAACCTAATCTTGGAAATATGCAGAGTAAACTCATAATCAGAATTAGGAGATGTTAATCAGAGAAGGCTCTCAGGTGGAGGTGTTTTTTTTTTTTTTTTTTTTTTTGCGGTACGCGGGCCTCTCACTGTTGTGGCTTCTCCCGTTGCGGAGCACAGGCTCCGCGGCCATGGCTCACAGGCCCAGCCGCTCCGCGGCATGTGGGATCTTCCTGGACCGGGGCACGAACCCGCGTCTCCTGCATCGGCAGGCGGACTCTCAACCACTGCGCCACCAGGGAAGCCCCTGTTTTTTGTTTTTTTTTTTTAGTTTGTTTCCTGTTTGTTTTCTGAAAGGCAAGGAAAATTGAAGCTGAGAAAATTGTCTCTACAAAAGGCAGGAATAATCGAAGTCATGGTGAAAAGAGAGGCCAGCAATCTGACAGGGAAGGAGAAAGGCTGGCTGGGGGTTAAAGAAATGACTCCCAGGCCAAAGACTCCAAGAGACGGGGTGAGATTTTGGGCTGAGAAATAAGAATTGTATTGGAGTAAAATCAGGATTTACTGAACACTGAGGAAACTGGCTGCTCAAATGATTTTCCACAGCCTTGAACGCTTTTAATAAACCACAGGCCCCTAAATCTCCCAGATAAGATGATCTCTTTTAGCATCACTTGCAAGGAGTTGAAAACTGTCTTGCAGATATTGGCACATAGAACCAAATTCTCTCTTTTACTGTTTGCCCCACAATGTGTCTGCCTTGGGGTTGAGGCTGTACGTGTGGGTGAGTCCATCTTGGCATGGGAACAATCTCTCTCCTCTAATCTCCTTTTCTCCACTGGGAGTTCTTTGGGAATACCAACAAGCAGCCAGACCCTTGGTGAAGGCAGGACTGGGCAGGGGAGTGAGGGAATGGGGTGAGGCTTGGGCTGGGGAGGGACCACATCAAGCAGCACTGGAATTGACAACAGAGCTTTCCAGTCTCCGTGGCCACAAAGGGCATCTCTGAACATGTCTCCAGGTGATAACATGACAATCCTAAGTTCTAAGGATTGAACTGTAAGACAAAGCTTCTGTGCTAGAAGCCAAAGAGAGTCTGCAAAGAACAGATGGGTCGGAGCCCTGGGCAGGCAGGTTTGTGAGGTCAAGGCCAGGAGGGGTCTGCACTGAAGGTGACAGATGTCCCAGATGTGAAGATATGCCACCCAGACCCACCTTGAGGAAGGATTTGCTGCCCAGCCACAGGGAATGGGGTCAGAAGACAGTCTCCATGTGTGAACGTCTCCAGGGCTCCCTCAGCCGAGACAGTGCCTTGCCCAGGATCCCACCCTTCTTTGGGGAAGCTCACATCCAGTGTCTGCATCTTCCAGGCAGGTGTATAATGGCCCAGCCATTTTGCCTCAATACGGGATGACTTTAAGGGTCAATATTCCTTCCAGAGCTCCTAGCCATCTTGGTGGAGTGTGTCAGGCCCGCATGACTTACCCTTCGGCCCAATCCTAATTCCTCCCTTTCCTTTCACAGGTGTTGATCTCAATAAACATCTTGCAGCCCAAACTCCGTCACACATCAGCTTCCAGAAAACTCAACCCATGCCATAGGAAAGGACTGTGAACGTGCCAAGAGGGAGAGCAAGAGAGTTTTGCAGACGACAGGTGCTCACAGTTTGGTGGCAGCAGAATTAAGGAGCCCACAGGCAACTGCTGGGCGGGAGAGCAGGCAGAATTCAGGAGAGTCAGGAAGACAGGACAGGCGTGGGTAACCGGATGGAACGATGAGCCTGGTTCGACACCACGAGGCGCCCCTAACATGCTCCCTGGTGCAGGATGTCAGGTCGAGTGGGCAGCCTGGAGCCAGTAGGTGAGAGGGCAGGTGAGTAGTTTCACCTGGCGAGAAAGAGGGACGTGTGAAGGATGAACCTGTGGAAGGTAAGTTCCGGTGATATCCTGAGCATCCCCTTCCTTCTGAAGCCAAAGCATCTCGTGGCAGGTGCCATATCTATGTGCTTGCATATATGGCCGGAGTATAAACCCATTAACAAGTCACTGGTGAAGAGTGCCTGCAGCCTGACCAGGGAGCAGTGGAGGTTGGCACAGCCCGGGTTCTTGGGGACTGTGCCTACTGGTTGCTGTGGAAAAAGTGGATTTGTTTTGCGGCGCCTGGTCTTGTCTACGGCTCTGAGTACCTTTCAGCATTCAGGCCTCTGGTACAGAAAGTGACGGCTGACAGGCACATTTCCAGCCAATTTACATATATGTAAAGTTATTTAACTTGGTACCGATTTCTTTGCTTGTCAAACATTCCCGTTAGAGTTGGCATGTGGTGTAAAATTCTACATTCTTTTTGTCAATCTGCTCTTACAATCTACTCCACCAACTGTCCGGAAATGTATTTCAGAAACAGTGACCAATGGTACAGAAGGGTGTCTTTGTTTGTAGAGGGATGGATACCTTGAGCGTCGATCCTCCACTGGGATAACCTTGTGTCTGAACCTTGCTGGAAGGGAAAATATGCATTTAGGTTTTGAGGAAGAAAAATGACTTCCCTTCAAGGACAACGTTCTGGAATTTTTATGCCTTAGCACCCAAGGCAATCACAGCTGATGATTAATCCCTAATGAAAGCTAAACAGAGCAATTCTGCTTGACGTTTCCATTTCTCATTTGCCTTCACTGTAATTTTAAAGGGGTAGCGAACATTTGGAAAACCCGGAGAAAGTATCTCATGTAAAATATTATTAGGTTCAGTTTATTCCCCAGGAAAGAGAGGTAGAAAGGTCCTCTAATTATCATTTCATATGTAAATATAGCTGTGATTTGTAGAGGGAAAATTCTTTACAGAGTGTAAAGTATATATATTTCATTATGTTATTTCTGTGTAGCTTTCAAATTCTGAGAAGCGTTTGAGCTATGACCTCTGAGGATAGCTACAGACAAGCAAAAACAAAGACAGTGGCGTAGGTTGTTTTATGTCAGTTTAGCAGATTGATTCTAAAAGAGCCTTAGCTTACTGCAGATAATGTGACCAAAAGAATTTTACTTGCCTTTCCCCGCACTGGCCTCTGCATCTTAACTGAGATGTATTCGATGACGGGAAACCTCATTCTCCATTTTAAACAAAGTCCTTTTCTGACTTCAGTCTTATCTCTTTGAATCTGGCCTACCGTCCTTCAAATTTCAATCCCGTGGGCAGGTGCCAGCCCAAGAACTTCAGGAGGTACATTTGAATTCTTAGTCTTCCCTTGGGCCAGGTCAGAGATTGAGCATCGAGACAAAGTAAATGTCGTATTTCTTTCCTTGGTGAGTAATGGGATGCCTCGCAAGCTTACTGCAGGTATTTTATTGACAATCAGAAGCCAAGCCTGTCAATGAGTGAGAAAGTATGATGAGTTGCCATGTTCCACTGGTCTCCACTGCTAAGGAGAGGGGTCTGCAATGGCTCCAGTAGGATGATAATTTGGTGTTGCTAAGATTCTTGGGTTTGTCATCTAATGGGTGGTAAAACTGTTCACACAGCTCTGGTTATTTTCCCAATGAAATGTTCTGACTGCCCTAAGAATATATCATTGAACGTTCTTTCTTGATACCTGTCTTCCTAACCAGAAAAGATAATTTCTCCTTAGTCAGAAATGATTGCTCCCCAGTGTCAGTAGTCACAATAATGAAAACAATAGCAACCATTTATTGAGCATCTACTATGTGCAAAAAATCGTATAGATCTGTCATTTCATTTCCCCAATAATTTTAAGGATAGAGACATTACTATCCCCACTGACAATTGAGGAAGCGGGGGTCTAGATAGATTATACAATTGCTGGAGTTCACAAGGCATAAAAGCCCCCAGGTTTGTGTGATCCCCAAACCCATGCTTCTGTCACAAGCATGATGGGACCTCTGGGGTACCGGGGAGTTGATTGTGCAATGATGTCCTATCAGTCTCATTACTGCCAGCTCCTGGTGCGTGTGTGCAAAAATTCGTTAGATCCAGAGAGCTTGGCTGTAAAGAATATGTGTCACTAGCTCGATTAGCTATTACTTAGATGTTAATGCATGTAAATTATACACTTATTAGATATTCATCAATTATTATTCAATGTCAATCAGATATTAATTGGGTATTTATAATTAATCAGTTATTTATTAAATATTACATAGCAACTGTGCCAATTTCAACTTCCACCAGCAAGGTAGAGAATCTACACCTTCTCCACATCCTTGTCTACATCTGGATCTGGTATTGCCAGCTTTTAAGAAAAACGTCCAATATACTGGGTGGTGAAATTCCATCTCATTGAAATTTTGATCTGCATTTCCTTCATTACTAATAGGTTGTGTATTTTATTGGTCGTTTGGGTTTCCTCTTCTGTGAATTGCCAGTTCACGTATTTTTCTTTTTCCTATTGGGTATTTATCTGTTAAAAATTGATTTACAGGAATTCTTTATATAGCCTGGGTACTAAGATTTCATTGATCGTGTGATATGTGCTGCAGATATTTCCTTCTAATCTTCTCTGTTAACTTTAAGGTGACTTTTACAAAAGTTTTATGCAGTATAATTGTATGCATCTATTTTTGCTTTTGGCTTTTTTATGGCTAGGTATTTTTGTATATCACCTACAGTCTCCTGTATTTTTTTCCTAAACTCTATTTTTTTCACACTTAGACATATATTACGTCTGAAATGTATTATTTTTTCTTTAGTTTGAGGTGTTATCTAAGTTTATTTTGCACAGAAGAGTAACCAATTCTCCCGGTAGCATTTATTATGAGTGCATCTTTTCTACTCTGATTTATAATACCCTTCTCTCCTATATCAAGTTTCCATGCCTATGTGGATTTGTTTCTGAATTTTGTCTATCCTTGTGCCAGTGCTGATGACGTTAGTATATCTTTATAAAAAACAAGTCATGCTTCTTTATTCTTCTTCAAATGGCTTATTGTTATTCTTAGTCATGTGAATTTTAGCCTCAGCATGCCAATAATCTACTAAAAGATGAACTTGTTGTCTGATGAACTAAATACACCGATCTTTGAGGAGTTCAAGGGCTTGGTCATATAGTGTGCTGGCTTTCACCCACCAGGTTAATTCATTCATCAAAAAAAATTCATCTGCAGCTCACCTGAACTAGCTTAAACCTGAATGTGGAGACATTTTTAAACACCCATTCTATGTTTAATTAAATAAAAGTCAGAGTTTCAGCCAATTTAATTAGAAAACTGAATCTGACGTCTACAGGTCAGAAGACAGCGGCTTTGGAACACTGTAATTGTAGATAAGAATTACGTGAAATCATATGGAAAAGGAAGAAAGTCATTCCTGCTTACGATGTAGCTTTTCCGTTGCATTTTATTAAACCAGCCACCAGAGGGCAGAATGAGCATGAGAGTCCTACTTGCTTCCCCTGGAAAAAGGAAGATGAGTCCTCGTTAGTTCCCACTAGGACTATGCCATGTTCAGTGTGTCGAGAGGTTAGAACGTTCTTTGGGAGGGAGATGTTTTTCAACTGCTATTCAAGATGGCGTTTCCTGCTGGTCTTATCTCAGCTGAAGTATTTTTTTTCCCCAGCACGGTGAAAGAGAAGCTTACTTCCTAATTGTTGAGATCAAACCTTTGACTTTTGTCACAAGGAAATGCTGTTTAATGAAATTTAAAAGGAAAAACCCCACTCCAACCACTTATCAGAATCTCAAACACCCTAATGCAAAGTCCAGTGTCCCACCAAATAAAATAGGGTAATATTTCCTACCGGGCTATTTTCTAGCTGACCACAGTATTCTGTTTCTACTGATAAAGGGTCCAGTTTATTTAATTGAAAGTTGATGGGTATATATTTCATGGCCTGGGCATTTTTTTTGGTGGCAACCAGTACACCTTTACTTGTAGTGCCAACACAAATAGCATGCTTTTCTAGAGTACTGATTTTCCATAAATAGAATAACACATGTTATAATTCTCTTTGCCAAAGGAAACAAGCCAAGAGATGAATGTAGTTTTTCCATTCAAGCTACGCAGAAGGAAAGAGGTGCTGAGCCTTCTGTGGGGTGTACCTTCAGTTCAGCGTGGCTTGCTGAATGCCTGTTAGGTGTTCTTCTTTGTTTGAGGCATCATGGGCGCCACGGTCTCGCCTTTAATTAACTGAATCTCATTTGAGAGCAATGTCTTCAAATTGGGGAGGTCATTCAGACAGCTAGACGATAAGGTCATTTAAATGAAAAACAATGATGTCTAACATGGATCTTGAATTTGACTAAATACGTGGGTACTTAAGATGATTATGATGATGATTATGATCGTTATTTAGTTCAAACATTCTTATTGGGTCCCCAAGAAATTCTTCCATATTTGTCTTCAGGGTAAACCCTAGCTGGAACCTCAGCTCCAGTGCTCCCTCCTCTGGCAGGCTTCACCAGGTAGCATCAGCTCTTCTTTCCCTAGGTTTCCCTCACCCTTACGTCGCTGGTAAGGTCAATCCTGGTTTGCGTATTCACGTCCCTGTTGGACCACAAGGCCATTGACATCAGAGACCATGGGGTGCTGGTCACCTTTGGGTCCCAAGCACCGGCATAGATTTGTACACACAGCATAACCCAACCAATATGTGCTGAATTGAAGGCAAGGTCACTCCTCTCTCCCTAGCCCTCGTGCATAATCTTTGGAAGGCACCGACAGGCTTTCACTTAACCATCACAGTGGAATCCAGCATGCTGCTTTGATGCTAGAGCTTCAGCCACATGGCTCAGCTCTGTGCTGGCGTCCTGGTTGTGCGTGTTCTCCAGAGTTCTGCAATATCTGAAAATTGATTTACACTAGCTTAAATCCAAAGCTTTTGACACTTCAAAAAGTTGAATTTTTCTCATTCAACATAATAAATGACTTTGCTGTGCCCAGGAGTTTAAGGTTTATGTCCTGGGAGGGAAATGAAGGGTAATGAAAAGAACATGGCCTTCTGGGTCTGTTAATAGGCACTCGTATTTGCTGCATGAATGAAAAAAAAGAATGAATGATTCATAGGGTTGGAAATATTGAATACACTAAGAATAATGCATGCAATAAGTGCTTACGATATGCTGGGATCTTTGCAAGTGGTTGCTTTAAAGGTTTATCTCATTTAATCTTCAAAACTCTTTGAAGTAAGTACTCTTAACTCCATTTTATAGATAAGGAAACTGAAGCTCAGAGAGGATAAGTAAGTCTCCCAGTGCCACACAGCTAGTAATTATCTGAGCCATGATTTGAACTCAGGCCCTTTTGACTCCAGAGCCTGTGCTTTTAACCCCTGCATGTATAGCAGAATTCCTGGCACATGGAACACATTAGATAAATAATAGATGGGCTCCCCTTTCCTGATCCTACTGCGCTGCCTCCTAAAGCTTTAAACAAAACTTTATGGAATAATGAAGGTCTGAAGAGTGTTATATACATTTCTCTTCAACTCCTGGCTCTTTTGATCTTTCTCTAGTAAGGAAATGTCTGGAAGTTACTGTATTAGATGAAGACAGGACCCTGAGTTTCCAAGGCAGTGGGCCTCCTGAAGCTGAGACAAGATTCCAAAGCAAACGGGTCTTTTAAGGAGAGACCCATGGTGCAGCCGTCACAGGGACTTTCCTCTCCTCTCCTCCCAATAGCATCAGACTTCCCTTTAAGAGCCCCAGTTGGGAACAACTTCAACAAGGGCAGGAGTCCCAGGGGATGGGACGGAAGCCGGGATTTGCCCTCCTAAATCTGGCCTGAGCGATAGAAGGCGTCTTTGGCCTGAAGAAGTGTAATACAAAGGAAATCCTAATTGCTACAGCTAAGTAATTAGAAGATCCAACCTATAAATCATAGTGCGGGCAACGGCTTTAATTATGTGCACGATTAAATAGGTGACTAGTGCACATTCTTCCCTAGACGAGCATATTTAATATCCTGTAATGGCAACAAGTTTCGAGCTGATTTATCATTATTTTGTTTGGTCAGATGATTTTTCTGCATTTTAATGTGTTTTGTGGTTACATATTTGCTGTGAACAAACAATGCTTTTCCCAGGTAGCGTGCTGTAAAGGACTAGCTGCATGATGTGTTTACAGTTCTTTTAGGCGTCTCAGAACTCAAACAACATTATGTACTTATTTTTAAGTAGCTGCACTAAAATCTTAAACAGCCTCCTTAGAGTCTTTCTTTGCCAGTTTGTACACACACGATAATACAATATTTGAAAAATGGTCAGTTTCCTTGAGTCTCATTTTTGACACGTGGATGTGCAGTTTTGATATGAAATTAATAACTGTCCTATCAGAAGCATCTATGAACTCCAAAATGGTATCTTAATTCAAAGGAGCTAAAGACAACCCAGGCGCATGCACATGGTGTTACATTAGGCACGTCACTGAAATTTGCAAGGGTGATAATAATACGACAGGAAATTTTAAACCTGCCCTCTAAAAGCTTGTGTTCAGATTCACTGGAATGGTGGAAAGATTCCAGGCATTGGAATCAGATAGATTTGGGTTCCAGTCCCAACTCTGCCTCTCATCGGCCTGATGAAGTTATTTGTCTTCATTGGAACTAAGTTCCAGGAAAGAAGGAATAATCCCACGGGCCTTGCAGAGTTGCTGTGAGAATTGGAGACACTGCATGTGGGGCTCCAGCGTGGCACCTGGGGTCTGGTCGGTACTCAGTAAATGCTAGCTGCTGTTGCAATTGGAAACCGAATAAATTTGGGCCTTCCTGCTCACAGGATCCAAGAGGAACTCAAATCAGACTCCAGAAGCCTTAATGATAATTTGTACGTCCCTACAGGACTCTTTCTTGCCCTCAGGTAGCAGAGGGAAGACTGTAGACACAGCACAGCTAAACTTCTTAAATACCTTCTTTATTCATCTTTCTCTCCAAAGTGCCCCAAATCATCTTTCTCCCTTTTCCCCCACAAACTTCAGCCCATACCAGTTTTTTGCCACCCCTCTGCTCCCTTGGGGTCCCTCTCCCAGCCTCCTGGACCCTTTCTTTTCTCCAGGTGAAGCTCTGAGCCTCCCTGAGTCAGGGAAGTCCTTGTGCCCTTAGCTTTCTCTCTCCTCCTTAAAAGAGAGGAGGAGAGCTAAAAAATTCTCACGCTGTTCTGTTTGTCTTTGCCCGTGAAACACTGTCAAGTTGTTATGCTTGACGGACATCCTTTATAGCAAGTAGGTTAGGATATTAGAGTTTATGCTTTTGGTGGGGGGGGATGGAAGAGAATGAGTTGGAAGTATAAGAAAATTGTAGGCTAGGAGAGAAGGTGGGAGAAGCTGACGAGGATGATATTAGAAGGGCTGGGGCAGCAAAGGGCAGAAGAGAGGGAGGCTTTTATCAGCCTAGGAGCCCATAGCTGTGCCTTCTGCAGTTGCAATACACAGCTAATGTGTGTGGAGAATTCATCACTGTTCTTGATCCCGATATGTGTATTGATGAATTCTTATAACCCTCAGAGGTAGGAACCTTAGTAGCCCGTACTACAGATGAGTCAACTGACTCACAGTAGGTCTAAGTGACTTGTTTGAGGTCACAAAGCCAGAGGTCAAATGCAGGCATCCTGGCTCCGGAGCCCAGGCTCTTACCCCCATGATATCCGGCTCCGTGGTTGCACAGAGGGGGACCCAGGGAAACTTCAACCCTGCCGATTAATCTGCATCGAACAAAGTCTTTTAGAAGAAAAGACCGGAGGCCTTTGGCCGCACAGTGGTGTCCCCAGTGCCTAAAAGTCTGCTGGAGCGTGGTTGATAAACATCTGGACACGGGTGTCTACTGGGTAGGGAATAAACACTCTCCCTCTTTCAGTAGGGGAGAGAGGTGCGGATCTCTCTGCAACCATGCAGTTGAGAAATTTCCCACCAAAAGATTCCAGACTTAGGTGGCCATTACTAACATTTCATGTCACAAACTAACCAGAGATCCAGAGAGACACAGAGCTATTAAAAGTTTGAAAAACTGCCATGATGGTGTGGATGGGGGTAAGCAGAAATTGCTATTTTGTTTTTTCCTTTAAAAATCTGGCCTGGCGGTCCAGTGGTTAAGACTCTGCACTTTCACTGCCGAAGGCGTGGTTTCAATCCCTGGTGAGGGAACTAAGATCCTGTAAGCCACGTGGCGCAGCCCAAAAAAAAAAAAAAAAAAAAAATCTGGCCTGGAAGCATAAGGAGTATATCCTTAGAATAAGCCCTCCTCCCAGCAGTATGAAAGGATGTGAGTGGAGGTGTCAGGAATGGCACCTGGCAAAGAAACAATATCCCCCCAGCAGGACACGGCAGAGAAAAGAGCAGGGATGTCTAGATGCTGTTGTTTGGCTTTTGTTTTAAGACAGTTCATCAAGGATAAGGAGGACTTTTCTAGGGTTCTGGCTTAGAGGTTCCATTTAAGCAAATGAAACCCAGTAATACTAACCCTAAGTCGGCTGCAGCCTCGAGGGACCCCTTTGCCCCCTTGGACATGGGAATTGTCATTGTGTTTCTTGATGGGACTGGAAATAAAAGCAGAGGAATCAATGCAGAAGGTCGATTTTAAAAAGCTTTTCTAATGTGGTTTTTCATACTCAGTGCGAGGCTTTGGATTAGCATCAAAAAATGAAGGTTATTCCTTTCTACCCAGCTCTAATTCTGAGTCCGTTGAGGGCTACCCGTCCTATTTAGTGCGGAGAATTTCACAGGAGGTAAACAGCATCTGGGCATCACTTACCTCCTTTGATGTTTAACACAATTTACAATGAAAGCTTTGAGAGACATTTAAAATCGTGCAAGGTCCTAAATCATTAAAGGAATGTGGTGCTAGACTTAAAAAAATGATAATTGAATGCATTCAACAGTAAAGCTGCCAAATGTTAGTGGCCTGTTTGCTAGAGGCTCTTTTGGAGAAACTGAGCTAGATTAAAAAAAAAAATCACACGGCAGAGTTTCTCAAATAAGAAATTATTGTTATACAAGTTGAACGTGGATTGATGCAGGTAAAAATGAAAATAAAAATAGATTAGCTAAAGGTATAAAAAATGCGAAATGGTCAGAATATAATCATACTGGACACTTTTTGGGGTGTTTGACAGGTCTGTCGCCTACATCTCTGGGCCCCGGTAACCATGTTTGGACCATTTGCCTGGGACAGTCCCAATTTATGTCTGCAATCCTGATATAAAAATTAAAAAAATCTTTTCTTATGGAAAACTTTCAAAATATACAAAAATATGCAGAACAGAATACTAAAGCTCCAGGCATCCTCATTTCCTCTCCTGTACTATTTTTAAACAAATTCCAGTCATCATAATTATAAAAGATAAGAACTTAAAAAGAGGCCTAACCACAATACCATTATCACACCTAAAATAAAGAACTGTAATTCCCTAATACAGTCAAGTATCAAGTCAGTGATAAAATTTCTACTTTTTTTCCCCAGTTTTTGTTTGTTTGAACTGGGATTCGACTAATCACACGCCTTGCAGTATTTTGATAAGCCTATTAAGGCTCTTTCCATCTATAGTTTCCCTTTTTCCTTCAATTGATTATTTTTAGATCATTATTAATTCATGGATTTAAGTACATTTTATGTGTTTCAATTCATTATGGTTATTATATTATTGGTGCTCAAGTTGTCCTATGTTTGTCCAGTGGGCACTTCTTCAAGGTGGCTCTTGAGTTCTTTGACAAGATCCTAGTAGTCTTTGATAACATCCTTGCTTCTCATATAACAAGAGGTTCCAGGTTCACCTTGTACACCTCCTGCTCCAGTACCAGGATCAGCTATTGCTCCAAGAAGCCCTGTTTCCTTTTAATAGGACATAGTATTTAGAAATCACAATCTGGTCACTGGGGTGCTCCGTCCTGTCATTTGGTCATGGTTTCTGGGCATTTTCAGTGGATACAGCTAGGAAAAATTTAAAGATAGAGCACATCATGAGTTTATACTGATACTTCCAATTCAAGTTTGGGGATTACAGGATTTTTGCTTAAAACTTTTGTCTTACATTTGTGTCTGCATGTTTGCATGCCAAGAATACTGAGTCCCCGTCCTCATGTTAATGCCTCTCCTGCCATTTTGATCATATAAAGCTTGTTATCTGATAGATTCCTCAGGAAGAGGTCCTGAGAAAACTTCTTTGGGTTCTTCCATGTTTGTAACAGTTTATCTGCAATATTTATACTTTAATGTAAATTTGACTAGCTAAAAATATATAAAGTCACATTGTTTACCCTCAATTATGTTAAAGATATCATTCCATTTTCTTCTGGCATAAAGCATTGCTATGGAGCGATCTGATGATAATCTTTTTTTTTAAATTTTTTAAATTTTTGCGGTACGCGGGCCTCTCACTGCTGTGGCCTCTCCCGTTGTGGAGCACAGGCTCCGGACGCGCAGGCTCAGCGGCCATGGCTCTCGGGCCCAGCTGATCCGCGGCATGTGGGATCCTCCCGGACCGGGTCACGAATCCGTGTCCCCTGCATCGGCAGGCGGACTCTCAACCACTGCGCCACCAGGGAAGCTGCTGCTGATAATCCTAGTTTCTTTCTAAGTGACTTGGCCCCAAAGATTTTCTTTTTCTTAAAGTCCAGTCATTTTTCAAGACTACATTGCAATGTTGGTCTTTCTGGGTTTTCCTTCTTTGCTTTCCTTCTTTCTTTCCTCCTTCCTTCCTTCCTTCCTTTCTTTCTTTCTCTTTCTTCCCTCCCTCCGTTTCTTTCTTTCTTTCTTTCTCTCTCTTCCCTAGTTCACTCCCTCCCTTCCTTCCTTCCTTTCTTTCTTTCTTTCTTCCTTTCTTTCTTCCTTTCTTTCTTTCTTTCTTTCTTTCTTTCTTTCTTTCTTTCTTTCTTTCTTTCTTTCTTTCTTTCTTTCTTTCTTTCCTTCTTTCTTTCTTTCTTTCTTTCTTTCTTTCTTTCTTTCTTTCTTTCTTTCTTTCTTTCTTTCTTTCTTTCTTTCTTTCTTTCTCTCTCTCTTCTCTAGCTCCCTTCCTTCCTTCCTTCCTTCCTTTTTCTTGTCCATGGTAAATCCTTTCAATATATATTTTCAAGTGACTTTCAGGAAACATTTCTTGAATTCTAATTTTCAGTACTTGATCTGCTCTACAACTTTGGTTTCCTTCTTTGAGTGGGAGGGGGACCTCCTATTATATGTATGTTGCTTCTCCTTCTTCTTCTTTTGACCTATCTCATGTATCTGCCATTTTCTTTTGAATCCTTTTTATCTCTTTATTTCTTTTTAATTAAATTTTTTTGTCATTTTTCATTTATTTTGTAAGGCATTATATGATATTTACTCATTTGTTTATTTCCTACAACTTGGTCTTCATTTATGAAATGATTTATTATTTTATTTCTAAATTTTTCCTGAGTCCTATAACCTCATGTCTGAGTTTTAAAAATTCTGACTTTTGATTTTCTTCTATATTTTCCATAACTTTATATCATCTTTTTTACTTCTTTTAGCTCATTTTGAAATATTGCTTGCATTTCTTATGTATTTTCTGGGCATGTCTTTCTTTCTTCTTCTTTTTTTTTCTTTTTGCTGTGTTGGGTCTTAGTTGCAGCATGTGGGGTCTTCGTGGAGGTGCGCGGGCTCTTCGTTGTGGCACATGGGCTCTTTGTTGTGGCCTGCGGACTTTTCTCTAGTTGTGGCATGTGGGTTTTCTCTCTCTGGTTGTGGCATCAGGGCTCCAGGGCTCCAGGGCTCTGTAGTGTGGCGTATGGGGTCCAGAGCACATGGGCTCTGTAGTTTGCCGCACGAAGGCTCTCTCGTTGAGGCATCCGAGCTCAGTAGTTGTGACGCGTGGGCTTATTTGCCCCACAGCATGCGAGTTCTTAGTTCCCTGACCAGGGATCAAACCCGCATCCCCCTGCATTGGAAGGTGATTCTTTACTACTGGACCACCAGGGAAGTCCCTGGGCATGTCTTTCTGACATCCTACTTATTCTCTTTTTAAAAAATGATAACTTTGTATAGGATTCAACTGCAATCATATTTTGTTGGTTATTATCATGTAAAATGAGTTTTCCTTTACTTTTAGGTGAGGGGGAGTTAGAACACTTTTTTCTAACTCTAGAACTCTCTTATTTTTTTCTACAGAGTGATACAAAATATGGCTTCATACTTTGGAAAACTGCCCCCTTCATTGCCTACCCACAGTTTTATCTTGATCTTACTTTTTTCTTTGCTGTCCCTGTCCTTCTCTGGATTATACTCCCAGAGAAGAGATTCATCCTGGAAGCAAACTTCGGTTTGTTTCTTTGCGAGTTCATAGGGCCCAGACTACTGCAGTCCCTTATGATATTTTCATAAGCCTTTGCACTCACCTGAGAATTGGACTGTGCAAAAATCTCTCAGTTTCACTTGTTGTTTTCGGACTGACCTGCCACATTTCTAGTATGAACTTATTGGGGATTTGGGGGATTCTCCTGTTCTCAAGTCCATTCAATGTCCCCTAGCTTCCCTTTGCTTCCTCCTACACAGCTGATAAGTACATAGATCTTGTAGCTCCTACATATTTAATTGCTTTTTGGAGTTTATGGGGATATCCACCGCTTAGTTTTTGTGGTAGATATTATTCATGAGTTTTGCTTTTGCTGTCTTAGTTTGCTCTGACTGTAATTGTGAGAGGGTTGCAGAGATTGCAAACTGACACTTCCACACTGCATATGCTCAGCATTCCTGTCCTGTGCAATTCCTAATAGCATTCCCTTTACTCTCAGAAGTGAAGTTTGGACGATAAATTACCTGGTTACCCTACTTATCCTCAATCAGAAATCCAAATGACTCTGGAAATTGAAAGATTTTCCAACTTATTTGGGGCAGATTCAAACCTGGCCTGAATTCATTTGATAGCAAAATTTGACCTGGTCTGACCTAGAGCTGTTTATAATTTTTATATGTTCCATTTATTATGAATATCCATACTTTTTTTTGCAGAAATGTTCATGTCTTTGATTTTAGAATATGGCTGCAGACCCAGTGATGATGTTATGTAATATACAGTGTATGAATCACATTACCATTTTAAACTATGAAAAGCTGTAAAATCTGAAACATTTTTGGACCTACAAATTTCAGATAAGGAATTACAGGCCTGTAAAGCACTTCACCCCCACTGCCATTGAGAACTGCAGTAGGGTGAACTTCTGTCCCAAGTCAGCTGCATTTTTCTCCCCACTGGAATTAGGTATGATTGACTAAATCATTGGTGATTGATTTAACCTCCAGCCCCACTCCCCTCCCAGGAGGTTTTGGGGTGGGACTGAAAGTTCCAACCCTCTAATCACTTGGTTGGTTCCCCTGGCAACCAGTGCCCTGTCCTTAGGTGCTGTCCAAAAGTTACCTCATTAGCATAATAAAAGACACCTTTGTGGATCTCCTCAGGAAATTCCAAGGGTTTTAGGAGCTCTGTGACAGAAATGGGGACAAAGACCAAATATTTATTTCTTATTATAAATCACAATAGCACAGAAAGCAGGGTGGGATCAGGGAGAATCTGGGGGAGGCATTTCAGAAACTCAAGGAGAGGAAATAGTGACTGGCCCTGGCAGGTGGATTGGAGGTAGTGTTTTTTTTGTTTTTTTTTTTTTTTTGTGGTACGCAGGCCTCTCACTGCCGTGGCCTCTCCCATTGCGGAGCACAGGCTCTGGACGCGCAGGCCCAGCGGCCATGGCTTACGGGCCCAGCTGCTCCGTGGCACGTGGGATCCTCCCGGACTGGGGCACAAACCCGTGTCCCCTGAATCGGCAGGCGGACTCTCAACCACTGCGCCACCAGGGAAGCCCTGGAGGTAGTGTTTTTTGCTCAGGACCATGTGTGTTCCAATTCCATCCAATATGCCACATATTCTTCTGGAATTTTTAAGTTTGCTATTTTTACGATAATTACGAGTTGCAGGTTTATAGGCGTCCCATGTTTGATGCAGTGATTTATGAAACAATGACACCATTTCATACCTGTCATCCTAGGGTTTTGAAGAGGATGACACATTTTGTGTTATGAGGAAGCCAATTAATTAACCTGATTCCACCCTTCCCACAGAGGAGGGTGTTACACGCCCATTTCAGAGCTGTTAAACTGAGGCCTCGCTGTACTGGGAAACCCCCTTAGCTCTCAGTTCTTCCCTGTGCACTTAGGGAACAGAATTTCGATTTCAGAATATCCTTCTCCAAACTTTTTTGAACCTTTGGAACTTACGTGTAGGTAGAAACGAGAATTATTCTGGAATAATTCTAGAATCTTCTCGGTGAAGAAAGGGGCAGGAATTCTAAATAGGAAGTTGAGCCCCCTTCCCAGCTATATTTGAAATGAAGATTCATTCCCAAACATGGGCAAATTCAGCTCTGGGCTTGGAGAGAAAATGCGGGAGAGAGGAGTGCGGGCAGAAGGACATTCCCAGGGAAATCGAGTCATGTTGGTGTCCTCCTGCTTTTGCGGTTCTGTGCCCCACTGTACTCGTGGGCATCTGCCTGAGGGACACTCTGTCCTCAGTGGGTCCCAGTCCCACATTCTAGCTTCTTGCTTCTCTGAGGCTAAGTCTTGTGTTAAAAGATTTGCATTTTGTGTTCCTTAATGCAAGCCAAATACTTCATCTGGTGTTCCACCAAAGTGCTGGTGATTTGTTCCAGTGCTGGGGGAGAAACGCCTGTACTAAATGGGCTGACGAGCCCCAGGGCCTTCAGGGGAGGTCTGATACAGTGCTGTACTGATGGGGGACTTTAGGCATCTTCAAGAGTAATAGGCCTTTACACTATTTCCATGGTCCACGTTGACCATAGGGCCTAACCTCTGTGTGCCCCTCTCCTTCCTACTTCTCTGCTGTGTGTTCTGAGGCTGAGTCAGGACCCTTCTGAGTGGATCTAAGAAAGCACTGGGCGCTCAAGGAGAGAGTGACCCATTGTCTGTAACTGGAACTGACTGTACTGCCAAGAGGCGGTCAAGTTTACCTTGGCATTTTTCTTCCAAAGTCATGTTCGTATGTGACTTTGTGGGCTGATGCACCTCTAGGAACTTAAGAACTCAGGGTAGTCAAGAATTCTTTGGATTCAGGGCACATTTAATCATCTTTCCTTACTACGTGTGAGAAACTGTATCCCCTGTCTTTCTTGGTGGAGGAGAGAGCAAGGCAGTAAAAGCCACATATGCGTGTGTGTCTTTTCTGATTGGTTTTGGTTTCAGCAACAAGCCAGCTGGCTGTTTAGGAAAAAATAGAGAGCTCAGTGCACATGGCTTGCATCGGTCTGAATTCTACCGCTCTGCCAATGGCTTAGAAGGGGCAGCATCTGCAGCCACGGCTGTCATGGGCATTCAGGCTCTTGGATAACAAGACAAAGGGCAAAAGCTGAATTTTCTTGTGCCAAGAGAAGGAAGAGTATCAGAGCCAAGAAGATCAAACCAATGCTGCCGAGAGTGGCTAAATGGTACCCATTAACCTCTGTCAGTGACGGAGCTCAGCAATGGGAATTTTGCCAGAAATCATCCCAGAGTGAAAAACGAGGTTTGGCTGGCTCCATATTACCCTAGGATGGAGGCATGGGAATTTCCAGGAAGAGAAGCTAAGTTGTTCCATCCCCAGTCTGCAAGGAGGAACCTGGGGCTGGAATCAAGCATTTGGTGAACTGATGGGATGCAGGTCGGTGCCTTTTCCGGTGGAGGAAGTGGACAAAGGGAGTTCCTGCTCGTTGTGGTCACACCCCTGGCGAGCAGCCACTTCACACGCGGAGCGTGCGTCTCATCCTGGGCCAGGAGTTGGCCTGTGTTGAATGTCTGTCTTTTGAGAAATGCTTCCATGTTTCCCGTTTCTGGCATCCGGGGGCCTTGCACTTTTCTGCCGCCGCTCAGATTCCTTGGCTGTGTTCTTCACCCTGGCAAGGAGTAAAGACTACTCGGCACATGTTAAACGATGGACGTATCGAAACTAGGATTTCATGCACTTTGCTAGAGAGAAGATGGGAGGCACTGATCACCTGAGAGCATCATTGGAAAACCTGCAAGCAAATATCGAAAAACCACTCCGGAGACTTCTCCTCGTCGTTCTTTGATAGGTTAGCAGCCTGGCTTAGTTTCTTAGCAAAAACCACCTTTCCCCCAACTAATGAAACTGGATTAATGAATTTAGGTGTTTACCACAGTCACCCAAATAAGCCAAAACTCTGCACTCAGTTTTATGGAACAGTTATTAACAAAAGCCATTTATTCCCAGGCAAAGAGACCTAAAATTTGGCCAAAATTCTGAATGAGCGTCTCTGCAGAGCAGCGCCCTCCTATGATTCAAACAACGCACATTTCAGTTGTTGCTGATCAGAGTTGCTGCTTTTGAACTCTTCTGGATCTTGTGTTATTTGGGTTTTCTTTTTCCAGCCATTCAAGCTTTTCCAGTCACTAATATTAAGGAAAAACTGACAGCTTACTGCAGGAGATATTTTGTTTCTGTCAAATGTAGCAGGTCGGCAGAATTCTAGGCTTGGATGAGAAATCTCCTTCTACTGTCTCTTGGACAGGGAGGTAGAACAAGAGCTTATTTGTAGAAAGTCCTTATTAAAGGAAATCCAAGAAGCCATTAAAAAAAATTATTTATTTATTTATTTTTGGCTGCTGTTGGGTCTTCGTTGCTGCACGCTGGCTTTCTCTAGTTGCGGTGAGCGGGGGCTACTCTTCGTGGCGGTGCGCGGGCTTCTCATTGCGGTGGCTTCTCTTGTTGCGGAGCATGGGCTCTAGGCGCACGGGCTTCAGTAGTTGTGGCACACGGGCTCAATAGTTGTGGCTTGTGGGCTCTAGAGCGCAGGCTCAGTAGTTGTGGCACACGGGCTTAGTTGCTCCACGGCATGTGGGATCTTCCCAGACCAGGGCTCGAACCCGTGTCCCCTGCATTGGCAGGCGGATTCTTAACCACTGCGCCACCAGGGAAACCCCAAGAAGCCATTTTTAAGAAAATGTATTCTAGAACAGCGATTTAAAACCGTAGGTTATGGCCAAAAGTATTTCACGAACAGTGTTAAAAAAAAAAAAAGTAAGTGAAACAGAATGGAAAAGAATGGATCAGAGCACATCACACATAACAAGGGTAGGAATTATTTCTTGAAATTTTGCTTCAATTGCTTGGATGTAACTGTGACTGCATTTCAATGGAAAATATGTTGCGCACAGTGGTTCATAGTCAAGAAAGTTTGAAAGTCACTGTTGGGTATACGAGTCCTTGGGTTCTAGTTCCAGTTCTGCTGCTGCCGCTATGATTGGGCAAGATATTTTTCTCTGATGGGTCTCAGTTTCTTATCTGAAAAATGACAATCGTCTATAAAGTCACCTCAGTTCTGAAATCCAATGATTAAGCAAAATTCCCAAAGGAATCAATTTTAGCATTCAGCAATTATCCATTAAAAAATTCTCCTGCATAGTCAACCTCTGTCTTCCTTGTTTTGGAAAGGCATGATTTCCCAAAGAGCTCTGAAGAGCACAGACCATGGAGAAGAACATAGCCCATTCCGATGGAAGCTACTTCAATAAACTGGTTTGGCTCGAGGACAATCTCTTTGATTTTCCAACAGATTTTTTGTACCAGATTTCGCTGGTTACCCTACAATTATGTTTCGGTTACATCTGAAAAGACCTACAAATCCTGTTTTGGATGGTGGGGGAGGATGGATGGGGAAGGACAACTAACTGCTCAGGAAATGCTGAACTTGGTTAATTTGGAAACCACTCCCAGCTAACCATGAGCCTTGGGCCACTTACAGTTCCTGCTTTATATTATGACTAATGGGACGTCATAAGAGCAACCAAGGAGACCCAGAGCAAGCCAGGCCTCGGGGGGGCGGGGTACAGCAGTGATTGAGAACTTATTTCTGGGCTGAGGTTCTTTCAAAACAGTCCTTTAAGCTATTGATCCCTTCACTCATAAATTCATGAGAGCCTACTTCGGAAGGCATCTCACACTGTGACTTGCATCTCGTTACGCTTGTTGGGTATTAATCCTCCAAGTTAATATCCCCCTAAATTCACATAGAGAAAAACCAAGGCATCTCAGGCACAACCGGAAGTCCGCTGTTTTCTGGGAGTTAAAATGTATAACTTTAGGAAGGGGTTCTACTATAGAGCTGGTATATAGGTTCCAGGAATGAAGGGCTCCTTCAGATTCTTAAATCTTGAATCTGAACCTAACTTGTTTTCAGCAAGGAGGCAGCACAGGGTCATTGCTGTCATCTGCAGTCATTGTACTTTAATTGCCCCAGTGAATTTTGAAGCCTCACCAAAACGTCGGAACCGGAAGGAAGCCTGCAGCCCATCTCGTTCAATGTCTTTATTTTCAGCAGAGGAAAACAAGGCACTCATTTCTAGCTATCTTTTCTGTGTGAGGTGGCATTCAATGCTTTTGTCTCTTTACATAGATTTTAAGGAGATATTATTTTGCTTTTGAAGGTTGACTATCAGTAACCAATTGGCTAAATTGTGGGTGTAGCTTTGTTTCACATTGACTTTTGAGATACTGAATTTCAGTAATTGGTAAACATGGTGCCTCCTTACACCATACAACAATCTGACAACCTCTATTCACAGCCCAGTTCTCTTAGAACTCAAAGCCAGAGATGCCTTGACATGTACAAGAAAAGTTGGGGAGGCTTTTATTAGCTTTGATTTTGACCCCATTCTCATAAATTATGCAAAATGTGTCACTTATATGAACAGCCCAGAAGAGTAGTTGCCAGTTGTAATATAAAAAATGATACCACGGAAACTGAGACCTGGTTGTGGCAGATACCCTGTCAAAAGAATGATTTATAATCTGGAAATACAAGCAGCAAGAGAGGCCCACCAGCTAGGGCTGTATCATCTGAAGCAATCAAATCCCGCAAATATAAAGCAATTTTGTATTCCCATTTCCAAGTGCTCCCCACAATAAGGACTCTTGTATGCCCAAGTTTAATATTCAGAGCAGAAACCACAAACTCTAGCAGCCGCTCCTGGTCAAGACAGTTAATAACAGTTCCCAGGCAAAGGCAGGCTGTGATAGCATGGCTCCAAGCAGCTGGGGATTTGCTTGTATGTCAGCCTTTCTCTCTGAGAACTAGAAAACGATGGTAGGTCAGACATCCATTTGCTTTATATATTGATATAATTTCATCAGAATTTATGATGTGGGAATTATTGCACAGGCAAGAAATGTAATCTAACCTTCATCTCACACAATGCAGAAAAGATATTATGTTTTTGAGAAAAATACACTGACTTGTTGAATCAGATTACGCACGTGCAATCCTAATGGATTTCAATATTTCCTTGGACGAGTCATTGCTATTTGCATCATATGTATTAAATTGGCTTGGGTAGAAGATGTTTTTACAAATAAGAAAGAATTCTACTGCCGTTTCTTCTTTCATTTTCTCAAGTTCTGGCATGTGAATTCATTACTGGTAAATTTTAAACATCTGTGTGTGTGTAATAGTTTATCCTAATTTCTCTAGACTATATTTAGATTTTTAACATCCAAATATTGCAATAACGTGTATGATTCTCTTTCATCCTTATGAAGAGTTCCTTGAGCTTCAATTGTCAAATGTAGTAAATGTTGATAGCCTTCAAGGGCCATCTTATCAATGATCATCATAGTGAGTCCATATGTCATGTTCTTTGGTCCTTGAAACCATTGTGATTACCTTGAGTGCTATAGTTTTCTTCGAGTGGAAAACAACATCAAATATGTTTTAAAATGAAGGGCTTTCAAGATGGCACTTGTCTCATTTAAGAACTAAACATTCCTCGAATCAAAAAGTCCTTTTCATGTATTTTTTAGAAAGAAATGACAACTTACAAATTTCGGAGTAATGCCCCAAACCTGTATGTCTACAAAGGGTCTCTCTGTAATACTTTTTGATATCTGCTGAAGACATGAGTATGGAGATAAAAGACCGTGCTTAATCCAGACAAGCCAAAGCGCCTGTTTTAGTTGTTCTATAATGGTTCTGTTGGATTGCAAATACATTGTAGCATTAAAATGTACACACTCCAGAACTTAATTTTTGAAAATGTGTACTTAATAGAAGGCATATTTTATCCAAATAGGAAAAAACCCCCGTGTTTAATTGGCTGGTGTCTCCAAATAATAATAACTCTTCATTTTGTACATACTGCCACAAACTGTAGCAAGTGCCTAATGTATATTATCTCTGATCTTCACCTCCGCTCCCATTCTGAGGTCACCGTTATTGCTCTCATCCTTCAAATGAGAAAATGGGCATTGAGAAAGGTTAACTGCCTTTGCTCAAGGACGCATGCGTAATGAGGGGTAGGGCCTGCATTTGAACCAAGGTTTGTTGGATTTCGGAGCCTGGATTCTTTTCAGTGCTGCCTGGAGCTGTTCCTTCCAGAAGGCTGGCCAGGTTACAGACTCCTTTCAACTGTTTTTTGACAACCCCCAAGCCACTCCCACTTTCTTCTTCCTAGTTATCTCCCACTAGAGAGAGTGGGCTCAAAAGTCTTTTATGAGATATAACCAAAAGTCTGCTGAGGTGGGCAGGGTTCAGGAAGCCATTTGTTTCCTTTAGAAAAGCAGAATAGGTTCAGAGGCAGAAACTGAGGGCATTTCAGGTACGTGGGCTTGATGATGCTAAGCAACTAAACCAGTGCGGACAGCGTTCTATCTCCAAATGCCTTGTTGTGTAAGGAAAACAAACTCCTGTTTAAGATGTCTTAAGTAAAGGTTTTGTAGCCAAACGTCCCCTTCGGTACACCCACCCCACCATGTGGAAAATTTATTCAGTCCCTTGTTTCTCACAGGGAAAGTTCTTTCCCCTGAGCCTCTAGAAGGTAGAATCTGGTGACTGGATCCTGGACAGAAGCCACAGGTGGGATGTTTATAAGTTCTGGTGAACCCTTGGGCACAGGTGTGAAAATCTCCGGAGGGGCAAAAACCCAACAATACTTGCTATTACTGGAAATCATCTTATTATCTTACTAAATCCATTCTTATCTTTTGAGAGACTTCTTGATGACCTAATAATGTTTGAATAAAATTGCCGAGTGGGGCTTCCCTGGTGGCGCAGTGGTTGAGAGTCTGCCCGCCGATGCAGGGGACGCGGGTTCGTGTTCCGGTCCGGGAAGATGCCACATGCCGCGGAGCGGCTGGGCCCGTGAGCCATGGCCGCTGAGCCTGCGCATCTGGAGCCTGTGCTCCGCAACGGGAGAGGCCACAGCAGTGAGAGGCCTGCGTACCGAAAAAAAAAAAAAAATTGCCGAGTGAAGCCTCATGGAGTTTAACTTTCCACAATCTCGTTGCACTAGACTTGTCTGCCCTTATTTCTATCCTGGTTGTTCCGATAGCATGGCCAGATTTACGAAATAAAAAAGTTAAATTTGAGTTTCTGAAAAACAGTGAATTTTTTTTAGTATACATTTCATGGAGTATTTGGTATAAGATGTCCCATGGACTATTTGGGACATAATTTATCTGGCAAATCTAAGACTCTGTCTTCAGCCCAAAGAGTTTGTACCAGGCCACCCCATAAAGCCCTTTGTAATTCATGTACTCAGTCACCCCAAGTCATCTGCTTGCCTTATTTTATTTTCCCATCTTCACCACCCTTTATTGTTTTTTTTATTCCTACCTTTGCTCAGTCCCTCCAGTCCTGATGCCTGATTGATGACTTGTAGCTTTCAACCTTTGGCTCTTACCGGAGGACAGATGCATCAGAAATTCCCCTTACACACAGACAGACAGACAGACACACGCACACACAGACACACATACACACACATCTTTCAAGCCCTTCTCTGGCAGGCATTGTCCTCATAGAAGTTCCCAGTACCATGGGGGAAGGAAACCAATCTCTCCTGTGTTAATGGACATGGCAGATTTATTCCCACTTTGATGATGAAATGTTCATTCACTTATTTATTGGACACTGATGGAGCATATACTATATGCTGGGTGCAGTGGGGAAAAATGAGTAAGACATGGTGCCCAACTTTGAAGAGCCCGCAATGAGTTGTAGAGATGGCCTAAAAGCAAATGATTATAATGCGGTACTATCAATGCTAGTAGACAAATGGGTAATGGATCACGGGACCAGAGAATGAGGGCCGTCTGCATTTACCAGGGACATGAATGTCAGCGTCTCACATGGCTCTCTTCTTCCTGTCCCCTATCCAAATCCACTCTGTCCTATTGGCTCTGTTTTCTACCATTCCCGCTGGCCCATCACCTGCCTTGTGCATTCATGATGTCAGCCTGGCCCCTAATCTGTGAATTCCCTGAAGACAGGCACCGGGTCCTTCATATTTGCCTGTCTCGGCATCTCTGGCACAATGAAGGGCCTCAAAAATATTTACAGGGTAAGACACTGATGTGATTTTTAAAGCAGGGTTTTTAAAAAATAGAGGAAGTGAGAAATTTTGCAGCTTGTATAGGGCTATAGCACAATTCAGTTGCTGAGCACCATTTAGAAGTCACAGCTTTGGAATTTATGGTCACTTGTCAAATTGGTAGAGTCAGGCAAAAGTGGCATAAACATAATGCCCAATTCCATCTGAAGTAGAATATCTTGGGACCTTTTCCTTCTAGTTACCCTCAAACAGACCTGATGTATTGCATTGAAGCATTCCTACACAATACTTGTATAAATAATTGCAACATGGAAAGCCTTCTTCTCTTCTGCAGTGTGTCATCACATAACTTTAGGGTCCCTGTTGGGATTCTTTTCGCTGGCCAAGGCCTCTGCATACTGTATGTATTTGGAGAATCCCTTCTGCCTTTTTGACTGTTTGGTGGGTCTGTTTTTACTTAAGGGCACGTAGGAATGGAAATGTAGCTGCTAAATTAATCTGGCCTTGGTGAAATATATCTGCTTCACTAGTGAGATGACTGAAATTTACATTTTTGTCACTCTTCAGAGCAGGCAGGCCTTTAACTCCTCTTTGCAAAATCTTTCCTGAACACATCTCAGGGGACCCAACTACTCCAATAATGATGTCAGTAATGTTGGGGCAATGTGAAATGAAGAATTAACTCTATTATTGTAGTTTACTTTTAACAATCAAGTAGGGATGAGGGGTGAATGGTGGGCTTGCAATAGACTGGGGCTGGGAAGTGTGGGTGCCTCACTTTCCTGCAGCTCAAGCCCTAATCAGGTTGTCATGTTGTGTTGTGCTATCTGGATGACGGGATGCTTTCACAGAGAGAGCTGATGAAAAGGCAGCTCTTAGAGATTTTCTTTGGGGGAAATGTATTCTCCTTACTTGCGCTCAAAACCAATACTTGACTGTCATTACTGCCCAAGAGAACTGAGAGCTGTTAGTCAGCATTTTGAATTTGTTCAATATCAAATGGGTTGCATGACAGAATGATCCATTTATTTAGTTCGTGCTGCAGCACATCTGATTTGAATGAAATCAATTAGAATGTATCTCATGGCCAGCTTTTTTTTTGGTCTATTCCATTGTTATCCTAATCTAAACTCATATTGCTATAGACACAGTTCATTGCAAAGCTTCCTAACTGCCCATCACTCCTCCTTTTCCAGACTATACTTTAACTCCTAACCAGCCCTTACGTATCTCCTTTACAGGGAAAGATTTGGAATGATGATCGAACAGGAACAACGGGAATCTTCTCTTTTAAGTTCCATCAACAAATCGTTAACATTATCTGAAATATAGACCATTTTCAGAAGTTTCAACAAACTTTGGTGGGTGAAAGTTAAAAATGCATAAATAAACAGGTTTAAAAATAGCTTTGAGAACAGGTTTGCAATGTCAAAGAAGACTACATCTGAAATGAAAGTTCATCGAAAGAACCAAAATATTTCTGAGAGTAGCTGGAATTTATATTCAGAGGGATTACGGAAGATGCAGAGTTATTAAAGGTGCACAGCCTGATATGGGAAGAAAGAAAGACAGGGAGGGAAGGAAGGAGGGAGGGAGAAAAGGAGAAGGAAAAGAAAGAAACTGAAAAAAAAGAAAGCAGAGCACTAGCTTATCATTGGAAGTAATAAAAATCAGGATGAAAAGACTAAAATTAGATCATTAATTTGGAAGATAAACATACGTCATATAAGCTTAATATATAACTAAAAAATGACAGAACTGGAGGATAGAGGTTAGAACCAACAGGTGAGTAACAGAAATTCCTGAGGAAGGTAGACAATATATACACGCATGAGATTGGAAACTGAGAAGGCTCATAGAGTTGATGTGATATAGACCCAAATCAACATCCGGGTATAGCCTCATGCAAAGAAAAGGGTATTGCTAGTTCACAGGTCAAACATTGAGGTTGCTTACAAGAGTGAACCATCTGAAGAGGCTTTTTGTCCTTTCCCTTTTAAATGATCAAAGCCAGAAACAATGGAACAACATTTCAAGGAGAAAGAATAAGACTAAAGAATGCTTTTCATTCGCATATCAGCTTAGTAATTCATTTATTCCTTTAACCGCTCTCCCCCAAATCTGCACATTTATGTATCTATCTACCTGTCTACTTATTTATGGGGCACTCGGTACTCTAAGGAAACGTGGAAGGTTTCTGGGTGGTGGAAGTGCTGGCAGCTACCCAGTGGCCTGCCTAGTCACTTCAGGCCTAAGAATTATGTTTGGCAGAGATAGTTACCTACCAAATAGTCTTCTCTTTCAAAGTAATAAAACCCAATTTTAGCTGGACCCATTGCTGCTGAGTAAAAAGATTGCAACTTCCATGCTAGATGTGATCATGTGCCTAGGTTGTGGCCAATGAGCTCTGAAACTTCTGGGAAGTCTCATTAAAATGGGGAGGTGTACCTTTCTTTCCTCCTTCTTTCCCTTCATCCTGCGACTTGGAATGAGGTTATGATGGCTGGTGCTCCAACAACCATTTTGGAGCATGCAGATGAAGGCATATATCCTTGTGGCTTGGGGCAGAAATCTATTCCATCATGTTCTCAGCTTCAAGAAGCCTCGGCCTTGAGGACTGTGAGACTTATGAATCTGTGAGACTAACTTGTTTTAGCCATGATTTTCTGGGTCTCTGTTACACCCAGATCTATCCTAAGTGATAATATTCTAAGAAACAATTTTGAATTGGCTCCAGTATATAGGTATATAAGTGATCTAGGTCCCAAAGTCCATGACCATCATAATTTTAGCTTAGTTAATTTTTAAAGGAGTATAATCTTTTTTTTTTAATTTTTAAATTAAATTAAATTAATTTATTTTTGGCTGCGTTGGCTCTTCATTGCTGCACGTGGGCTTTCTCTAGTTGCCGTGAGCAGGGGCTACTCTTCGTTGCGGTGCATGGGCTTCTCATTGCGGCGCCTTCTCTTGTTGCAGAGCACAGATTCTAGGTGCACGGGCTTCAGTAGTTGTGGCTCATGGGCTCTAGAGTGCAGGCTCAGTAGTCGTGGCACATGGGCTTAGTTGCTCTGTGGCATGTGTGATCTTCCCGGACCAGGGCTTGAACCCGTGTCCCCTACATTGGCAGGTGGATACTTTACCACTGTGCCACCAGAGAAGCCCCTCTTTTTTTTTTTTTAAATTGAAGTATAGTTGATTTACAATGTTGTGCTAATTAAAGGAGTAGAATCTTAACATCCACATTGGCTAATTAAAAACTAATTCTCTATTTTCAAAATCAGATAACTAAGTAAGATAACTTGCTATGGGAGACTTCTGGCTATAAATAAGTTAAAGATGAGGAATGCTCATTGAGATGATGGCTGAGGTTAAGGTTTTATAATAGTTGATCTATAATCTTTCTTTCTGGCAAAAACTACATATATATAAAATATATAACATATGTACTATATACTGTATATATCTACTATATATATATATATATTGCTAAATACAAATTAAACATACAAAATAAATTATACTCTTTTATTCCAACAAAAAGTAATTAGAAATTACACAGGGATCTTGTTGATAATAACATTAAAAAATATAAAAACTTAAGAAATAGTACAATAAAAGGTATGAATGACTTACATAAAGAAGTCTTTATTGGGAAGTACAAAAAGGTAAAATAAATGATCTAGAAAGGTTAGAATAAATGAGACACAATAGTGCTAATTTGTCCTAAGGTTACATATAGGCTAAAGCAATCTCACTGGAAATTCCAGATTATTTTAGAAAAAAACAAAAAATTTACAACTTTATTTGGAAAAAGTAAACTAAAAATACTCTCAAAAAGTAAATTTTGCAAGTGTGGCTCCCAAAAATGTTGTTTAAAAATGCCAGTCCTATCAAATATAAAACCACGTTATAAAACAACAGTAGTAAAAAAGGAGAGTAGAATACTAGCAAATAAAATAGCTCAGTGGAACAGGATAGAAGCCCATAAATTAAACAGAAAAATGTAGTAAGTAATAAAGTGTCATAAGCAAGAAGGAAATGAAGAATTATTTAATAAATATTGAGAGTGAGGAAAATTGCTGTATTCCTTCCTTCCTACAGAGCAAAAATAATCTCCAAGTGGGAAAAAGATTAAGTTGAAAAATCAAATCAATGAAAATCGGCCATAAATAAAATGGAATCTCAGATATTTGGAAGGGTGAGAACTTTCTAAAGGTTGAAGCAATTGAAGAATACAAAGTCATAGATTGTGAAGAAATTTCAAAATGCCTCTGCAGTGAAAATATAGAAACTAAAAATAAGTCAAAGCAGCCTGTTAGAAAATATATTCATGTCAAAAATGACAAATTGTAGTACAGTTATTTATAGTATTTAAAGATCTCAATCAACTTTGTCAGAAAAATATTAAGATTTCAATAAGGATATGGGCCAAAGCCTCACTCAGAGAGTTTAAGTCTGAAGAGATACATAGAATCTGTTTTTAAAATGTTTAAATTAGCTAGTAACAAAAAGGCAAACAAAAAGTACCTTTTCGTTTTATTAAGTAAAAATTGAACCATCTAATAGCAGATGACTGTGGGAGATTTAGTAAAATTGGCAAATAATAATTGTTGGTCTTAGTAGGAGTTAGTACAACCCACTTGGAAAACCATTTGGCAATACAATTCAGGACCTACATAATATTCATACTCTTTGACATAGTGCAATCACTCTTGGGAATTAATTCAAAGGAAATAATTAGAAAGCAAAATATGATATGTGGAGAAAAATGTTTACCGAAGCATTATTTATAATACCAAAAAAACCCAACGCACAACAGCAACAGGAACTAAACAAAAATAATTACAAATTATAGTGATAAATATTATGTAACAACAGAGAAAAGTTTTACTTGATAACTCTAAGTTAAAAAAAATAACAAAACTGTGTAATAGCTGCAGTTACAATTATACAGAATGATGACAGCAGCTCCCCCCTCCAAAGTAAGAAGAAATTATAAGAGTGGTATTATGCTGGAATTATGGGTAATTTTCCCTGTTAAAGTATTATTTAATTTTGTTAGGAAAACCTTTTCAATCAGTATGTGTGTGTGTGTGTGTGTGTGTGTGGGTGGTGTGGAGGTATATAGTGTAGTGGTGAGTAATTATGTGACCTTGAACAGATCACAGGAGATCTTTAAGCTTCAGTGTGTCTGTTTGTAAAAAGGAGATAATAACAGGATCCACTTTATAGAGTTGAATGAGGTAATGCAGGTAAAACACAAAGTACTACTGCCTGGCACTGAGGAAAAGCTCATTAATGTTATGGAAAGTAACACTGACTTTGGAAGTGCTGATGTTGAGAACAATGTTGTCACCGTATCCTTGCTGGTGTATTTTCAGTGGTTCTCCACTGTTCACAGAAAATTGTTCAAATTTCTAATCTTGATCATTAAAGGCCTCCATCATTTTGCCCATCTTATCTATCTAATTTCATCTTCAACTCCCTAAGATGAGTTTTCTGCTTTAGTCAGGCTAATCTGAGATTTTTATGTACAGTTACTTAAACATTCAGCCACTAAATAAATACTTGCTGAGAAACAGTCATGCTCGGGCACTACTTCTGGTGCTGCGGGTACATTTACATTATAGAGGGGGGAGACAGACAACGGACAAGTGAACAAACAGAAAAATGTGAACCGTCCCAAGCCAGGCTGATGCTCAGCTGGTCTGCACTGTTATGGTTGTGATGGTTGCTGATGGCAGGTGGTGCCCTCTCTGATTGACTGGTATCTGTATCATATCTACTGTTAAAGAGTTTTAATATCACCTGCTGTTAAATACCTTAAATACTACTCAGGCAAAGTGGCATCATGTTCATACTTTGGCTTGGTTATTATTATTGTTCAAAATGCTTTCCCGGTGATCTTCACCAACCCAAACTTTCAGCGTCCTCAGGGCTCAACCCAAACTCTACCCTCTGCAAGATACCTCCTCCAGCTATCCCACGCACTTCTCTTTCTCTAAACATTGTTATCTGTTTCTACTCATATTTCTCTAACTTGATAGCAAGATCCCCAGGGCAGAAAACTTGCTGTGTTGTCTGTTGATTGGTTGGTGGTGTTTTTCTTCTACTCTTAAGAATTTCTCACAATATTTATTACAATGCTGAACATGGGATAAGCACATTATTAAATATATGTTTGAATCAGCAAAAACTTTTAAGTCAGAAAAGACCACTTGTTTGTCATTATTCCGGGTAACTTCAAGAGGAAGTATCAAAACTGCCTCATTAATAACTCAGTATTTCTGAGGTTATTTTCCCTGGGTCTGAGACCGGTTCTGAGAGCTAACTGTTGTCTTGATTTATACCCTGGCCAGAAAAAGTGACCAATGTATAGTTAGGATACATTAGGTGATTTTCTTGCAACTAGGTCACTTAAAACTAACCTATAGGTGAGCAATAGCTAAAATCTTGGCGCTGTCTTGCCTAATTGAAGGGCCTTCTTTCTAAGGTAGTTGCCCCGTTGCCAGTTCCTAGACATCCAGCTCAGGGGGAAACACAAGACTAGCGGCGATAGCTTAGTGTTCAGCTCGGATCGAGATTCTAACTTAGAGAAAAAGCTGTGTCCTCACCTTGAAAGTGCCCTGTTGTAAAGAAATCAGTCAGCTTTAGGCTGGCAATGCCCCAGCTCTGTATTAACTATCCAGATTAATGTCAGATCATAGCCCAGGAATTATTCATGAAGCCCCTCTGTACAATATAATTGCAGATTTTGGCATCCAGAGTGAAGCCTCATTGTTTTATAGATTAGCTTCTCTTCCTGTACTACGGAAGAGACAATGATCTGAAACAACTTAGTCTAGGGGGAAAAGGAGTTCATGTATTTCACATGAAAAAGCATTTGTCAAATGGGAGATCCCAGGTCTCACTTACATTCCACCTTAAGAGTGGGGACCTGCAGCCACACTGAGAAGGAGATGGCTGATGTCTGTTCCAGGGCCATGAATGGCTACTTTCATTGTGGATCTTTCCTGAGTGAATGGCATGGCTCTTTATCTTTGCCTAAGAATTAGTTTTACCAAACCGTAGCTCTACTAATCTCTACTACAACATCACCAAATGTAATTTATGCATGTGGATGAAGAAACGTAGGTTTCAGTGCCATGGAAGGGCACTGATCAGCCAACTACCTGGCTGCAATGACTCATTAGAGAATATTCAATGCGATCAAAATATTAATACACCTCCCAAGAGGTTTAATATTTTAGTGCAAATGTCAGGTTACCCTAGTAATCAGCACACCTTAATTGTGAGATTGTAGACTCTAAGATATTTCAGACTGTGACTTTTAAAGGTGAGGAAGAACAGCTTGTTTCTTGCTGAAGTGGAGTGGGCTTATTTTCTTACGTTTACATCAAAGGTAATGGTCTTGAGCCATTTTCCATGGGTCTATTTGGTACATGGGTATCTTGCTTTCTACGGGATAAGTGCATCTGTGTGTGTGTGTGTTCATGCATGTATATCTACAGATATATGTGTGCATGTGTGTATAATACGTATGTATACTATATAATAAGTTTTATATAAAAATAAATATCTTATTTTGGTTCTAATTAAAACCTCTTCTGGGGAAATTTAACAAAACGTTAACCAAAATAGGTGGTGTACAAACCTAGCATGAACTTATATTTTTCTCCTCATTAAATTACATTAAATTAAAGCTGTCAAGTAACCCATTTATCCTAGGTTATCCGCCAGGATTAGCAGGTTAATAGTTTTGCCTAATTATAAGGTTTTCCAATTCTGTAAAATTTTTCTGTAAGAATAAGTCTCTGAAATAGATTTTCTTTGAATTTGAATCAATTTTCTCCCTGTTGTTTCCACATACCACACCAATCATCAGACCAAGCACTTTTTTCATTTAGCTGTTTGTTTGAGATTTTATATATCTGTATATATAAGACTATATATGCATATATATATGCAGAGTACAGGGAAAGCCTCTGGATCATTTAATCCAATGGTTTAGATGCTTGAGCAATAATCTTCTCATATGTATCTCATCTCGACTTGACTGTAGGTTTATAGCTTTGACCTGAAGATGATTAATTATTGAGGCAGGAGATTAAGGGAGTGAGAAAAGTCAGCAAGAGCAGAAGGTGGGTTACTAAAAATAGGGGTTTCACGCACACTGATGAAAAATAGGCCATCATCATGGGCTTATTCTGTGACACAAGAATGCTAACCACAGGTTGATTCCTTCCGTGGAAATTCATTAAATAAAGAAAAACACAATCTAATATATGGTAGATTCCAGTAATAATTTAACTTGTCGTTCCATGCAGTTATGATTTATCTTGGCCTGATGAACCATAGGCAATTAATTTCCCTCTTATATTCAGTTATTTGGAAGTTTTGATAAGAGAGGGGATTCACTGTATACAGTGTATACATCTGTGTCTTATACCTACAGATGCTCCACTTCTTAGCAAAGAAAAATATCTCCTGGCGGATCTACAATATCCCCAGTTACTCTTCAGCAACACTTAATAGTGTTTGAATTAGCACCTGCGCTAGCCTGCCAGCCCACTTTAATTCTGAGAACTCTTAAGAATATCCCACAATGCAGCAGCATGCAGTTTTATCAAACACTGAGAATGCAGTTCTACTTCGTATAGATGAAGCACCTTGAGCATAAGGATGCAATGTTTTGCTCTGGTGTATTCCTGAATTGGTGTTGCAAATCCCATGTTATTTTTTGCAGGCAAATATGTCCTTCCAACTACTGGTTTTCCTGAATATAAAATCTGCCTCCCCCCCCCCCAATAATGAGGATTTATAGCTCTTCTATCACTTTTTAAGAACATTATGACATTTTCCTTCATAGAGATCTCTCCATGCAAAGGAATCTCATGTAAAATTAGAAAGTGGGCGTCCAGGTGAGGTTGTGTACTCCATGGGTCCCAGTCTTTCTCCTTTTAGACCATTCACATTGAATCACTTGTTTACTATCTGTATTTCCCATCAGTCTGTAATGTCCATATTTTGGGGTCTGTGCCTGTCTTATTTATATCTATATCCTCTCTACTTAGCCCAGGGCTTATAGGCACACAGTAGACACCTGATAAATATTTGTTGAGTAAGTGAATGGATGGATAGTCTACTCTTTAACGTGTGCTTAATACCTTAATACATAAAAGTCATTTCAACTTCTAACCTTCCTTTACAAAGTCCCGCAAAGAGGAGATCAGCAATTCCTGAGAAGCTATCCCTTTTACTCAAGACTTAGAATCTAAAGAGTGTTGTCAGTTGCATACGTCACTTTCTTACTTGCAGGGAAGGCAAAGAAGACACTTCTCTGAGTGAAGTTTCACTGAAAGTTCTATTTCTTTTCTTGGGGATGTGTCTATTTTCAATTTAGGAGCTATGGCACTCATCCCCTTGGAGTAAAGGTAAAAAGAAAATCCTCAAAACAAAGATCTGGAAAAGCTCTACTCCTCTCTCTTCTGCTATGAACGTTGAACTTAGAATTCTTACGTTGTGCCATGCATGTGACACTATTCAACAGTTACGCAGTGCTTTCTATGTGCCAAGCACTAGTGTAAGTTTTTTATACGCATTGACTCCTGACAACTACCATGGAAGGCAAATATTATTATAACTTCATATTACGGAGGAGGACTTGGAAGCTGGGAGAGGTTATTTAACTTGGCTAATGTCATGCAGGTAATAAATAACAGAGGAGGATTTGCAGTCCGTCCCATGATCTTAACTCCCATGGTATTCCACTTTTTTGTGTGTGTGATTCTTTTCTCTTTTTTAAAAAGGTAATTCATTAAGTTTTAGCTGCGTTGGGACTTAATTGTTGCACGCGGGCTTTCTCTAGTTGCCGCGAGCGGGGCTACTCTTCATTGTGGTGCACAGGCTTCCCATTGGCTTCTCTTGTTGCGGAGCACGGGCTCTAGAGCGCAGGCTCAGTAGTTTTTGAGCACGGGCTTAGTTGCTCCGCAGCATGTGGGATCCTCCTGGACCAGGGCTCGAACCTGTGTTCTGCATTGGCAGGCAGATTCTTAACCACTGCGCCACCAGGGAAGCCCTCCACTACTTAATGCTGTGAGAACACTATTAAAATGCCTCTGTTTGGTATTGCTTTTTTCCTCATTGCCAGATGGTTGGTGCCTGAATGGGGGCTCACAGAACACTTGCATGTCAGAGATTGATGTGAGAATTCCTCAAGGTTTTCACTCTAATTATCTACATGTTAAAAAAAAAAATGCAGCTATGCTTCAAAATGGAAGAAGCAGAATAAAGTGATGTACCAGCACAACTAGATAGAGAACATTTCTAAGATGCTCTAGCGGGAAAGACCGTTTTATTTCTTAAGACACCTAATTGTTTCACCGTAGCTTAGTGAAAACCACAGCCGCCTTAATAGGAAAGGTGGGTGTCAGGCTCCTGTGTGAGCAGTGGCGGATCCGTCCAGCAGAGGGCGACAAGGTAACAAAACTCTGCCGGTTTCCACCTGTGCTGCCTGGGTTTTGGGCAACTCTGGTGCCCTCAAAGTCACAGTCTGAGAACGCCGTGTACGATGGTTGTTGCCAGGCCCTTGGTACAGGAATAAAAATTCCTATGTGTACAGAAAAAAATAGAAAATGAAAAACCCTTGAAAGAAGGACTTGGCACGTCTCTAGCGTAGTCTGGACGTTGTGCATGTGAGAAAATTTGGTGCTAGTGTGTTAAATTTGGAATCAAAACAGAGTTTACCCCAAGGACGCTCTGATTCCATTTTCATTAAAGAAACTGAGAGCAGGAAGGGAGGGAGGAGCTGACATGAAATCACAGAGTTTAGACGTGAAGGGACCCAGAGGAAGTTTCTACTTTTTGGCAACACACTTAAGCCATCCTGGACGAAAAAAATTTTTTTTTGCTTGTTAGTTTGTTTATTTATCACCCTTTTTGCCATTTCACAATACATGGTGGGAAGGCCAGGGGCCCTTCTCTGCCGTTTTCTACATTAGTGCCCCAGGGTTAATTCACTCTTTCCTCATGTTCTTGCCTCCTGATGCTGTTGTGAGATCTAATGAGAGGCCGGATCCCTTAATCCAGCATCTACTATATTCACAGAAGACAGTCTTCAGAACCGTGCATTCTGTGCTGGGAGTGTACAGTGTTGTCATCTGGGAACTCTTTGGAACTCCAGGTTATTTGGAAAACATGGGGTATGTGTCCTGTGAGACAAAACTAGAAATTCAAAATGTTCTGGCGAACTGGCAGGGATGAAGCAGGAAAGCCGGGGTAACTGCGCACAGGCGCGGGCTGGCGGACTCCACAGAGCCAGGCCACATGCCCTTTCTTCTCCAGTGTCCCTTTGAGTATGTCCTGGATAATATGGACCTTCAGGCTTCAGAAGTTACATCCAGAACAGGATGACGATACCATCTGCCTATTGGTGGCCTTTTCCCTCACTATATTTTATGTTTGCCATTGAACGATGTGGAACGGGCAAAAGGCTGTTGTTTTTCTCATTTTGACAATAACGTGGTAATAGTAACAATAATAAATAAATAAAATACACTCTCGACTAGAAATTCGTGGGCTTAATTTCAGAGCCACGCCCGTTTCCATGGCTGGGTTATCAGCAGTGCAGATTTATCATGAAATTTCCAGCAGTTTCTTCAGCGCGGTGGCTGCCTTTACAAAACACACAGAACTGGGATGTGACAGTCCAGGGTTTCTGGTCCCTGATGTCATGAGTTTTGCTTTCTTCACCGAGGCAGGTTGGATGCACCCAGGGGCCGATCTGTCCCTCAAAGGGCCTGCTTCCTTTCTGTGCAGAAAAACAGAAGCAGCGTCCAGAAACTTCAATCAGTGCTTTTAGATTCCAAAACTATGACACTGTCACACTGTTGTCATTAAAGCTAACTAACCATATTAAACGAATATTAAAATATGGGCTCCTTTGCATAATGTAATGAGCAAAACCGCTTTTAAGTTTCTCCCTGTGCTTTGAGGTGAGGTGGCATTTACATTCCCAAACTTTGAAGTCGGGACAAAATGTACAGGTAGAGGGTACTAGATCAAATAATAATCAACTTCAAAAAGCATTTTGGCCGTTGGATGTCCCAGGGCTAATTTCCTCTAGACATTTTAAATGTAAATGTCTAAACTCATTTAAAAATGGTAAATTGGTCTAGGTTCAATCAAAAAGCATCCTGAGTCAGAACAGGGAGACCAGGCTAATTGTCATTTGTTTGTCAAATGAATTCCATTTGGAAAGCAATGAAACCTCCAAGCTAATTCTTTTAAGGTGAGCTGGTAGTTGTATTATCAGTTAAATGCAGTAAAATGCATAATCATACGATGATAATGAAAACTGAACCTGTGTTAGCGGCTGGGGCTTTGCCCGCCACGGGGCATGGAGTGATGAAACTTAAGTAATGTAATGTTGCCTTGGCCACAATGGCACCAAGTCTGGTCTTTAGCCTTACAGACACTTTCTTTGCATTTAAAAAAATTTTATCAAAGCACCGTGGCAATATAGAAAATGTCAAAGTGAAACGCACTGTAGGCAAATTGAGATTTCATTAAGTTTAAATTTATTGCTTTTGACTGATGTATTACCATGCTTGTTAAGAACTAGCAATTTGGAATATCTGTCCACTTGGTAAAATAGCTTTGTCTCCTTGCATATTACTTTGCATAGACTTTGAAAGACCACAGGAATTCAGATCAAGTGTGGCTGTTTTTCAGTAGTGTTTTGAAGATTGGAAGGCCTTTGGCCTTGTGCTCTGATAAACTTCCACACCCTTCCTGAATGTCTTGTCGAGGTATTGGGGCTAATTGTAGAGCTCATCTTACTAGGACTTCTGTGAGTTTGGCCAAATGGTGTGATGGGCTCCAGATTGGAGAATTGAACGTGACTCTTCTGCTGGAGCTGTCTCTTCTTCACAGGCACGAAGTAGGCATGGGTGAGGGATGACAGGTGAGGACCGATGGGAGATACACCGTGTGCAGTCAATAGAGACACAGAACTGCAGCGGTTCAGGCAAGGAAGATGGTGTAGTTCAACCCCGATGTCGTACAATCAAGGAAAGGGAGGCCCAGAGGGCCCACAGCTGGTGCGAGCAGAAGTAGCTGGTCTCAGCTCGCATGTCAAGTCATCAGAGAGGCCTCCCCTCATTGTTTTGCCCCCCCGCCACCGCTCTCCTCCCCGCCCCTGGCCCCGCAGTTGGTTTCTAACACATCAGTCAGCAAGACTTTTTTTTAAGCTTTATTGTGGTGTAATGAATACACAAAATACTGCAAATTTTTAATGTTCACATTCTGATGAGTTTGGACATATGCATATGCCAGTGAAGCCATCATCACCATCGAGGCACTTAATGTATCTGAAATGCCCTTGTGTTCTTTTGTGTGTGTGGGGTTTTCTTTTTGGTAAGAACACTTAACATGAGAACTATCCTCCTAACATGAAGTGCACGATGACACACTGTTAACTCTATAGACACTCTCTGGTACAGCAGCTCTCTAGAACCTGCTCATCCTGCATGATTCAAACTTGAGTACAATATTTTGTAATGTAGGTCTACTTATGAGAAGAATGGAATTCTTTTGGGGGAGGATAACATTTCACTTAATTGGGATTCAAATGTAAAAACTATTCTCAGCTCGCGGGCCTAATAACCACAGGCGATGGGCTGGTTTGGCCTGCAGGTCACAGTTTGCAGGCTCAGGCTCTAGTACGTGGTAATTTTAATTTTCTCCACTGGACAAAGCAGTCTCTAGAACCACCTTCTGATTGTTTGCTGTTTAATTATCAGTCTGTCTGCCCGAGAAAAGCAAGGCCTGTTAGAACAGAGGCCTTGTCTGTTGGGTTTTCCTCTGCATCTCTGGCTCCCAGATAGCAGGTATGATAGATATAGGGCTGGCACGTGGTAAATGTTCCCTGGATGTTTGGTGACAAACAGCGAATCCAGATCCTATCCGCAAGTCGAGTAGATGAGAAGATACATAACCTACCAAAGGGATAGGGAAGGCTCAGTTGTTCATCAGTACATCTTGTTTACCTTATAGCAAAGGTATTACTGAAATAAATAACAAACTTCAGGTTATTTCTGATTTTGTCATTAGTTCAGTCCCTTGATTCCTTCCTGACTTTGCTATTACAAGGAAATGATAATGAACCAGAACATGGCATATTTTAAATACCCTCACTATTCTGTAGTCTTTGGCTGTGTGTAAATACCCCAGTACGCCTTTGGTCATGATCATAAATGCACTGAACTCCGTGTCCAGCTGCCCTGCCACTTCTTTACCCGCCAAGTCCAGGCTTCTCTGCAGGTGAGAGCAGCACCTGTGCAGCCATTCACATGAGCATCTAATCAGGTGAGGTTGGCCTGGACTGTGCTCGGTAGAAATGTGAGCCTTTCAGAAATCTAGTGTCAAAAAATATTGAAGAGATATTTATTTCCTAAGTGACTAGCTCTAAAAGCTCTACCATGAATATGTCTGCTATAAGAGGCATAGGTCCATTCCATAAGACTCTATGCTTTGTTTGCCCAGTCAGAAAAACTAGTAGGGGACTTCCCTGGTGATGCAGTGGTTAAGAATCCGCCTGCCAGTGCAGGGACACAGGTTCGATTCCTGGTCTGGGAAGATCCCACATGCCGCAGAGCAGCTAAGCCCGTGTGTGCCACAACTACTGAGGTGGCGCTCTAGAGCCCGCGAGCCACAACTACTGAAGCCCACGTACCTTAGAGCCCGTGCTCCGCAACAAGAGAAGCCACCGCAATGAGAAGCCCATGTACCGCAACGAAGGGTGGCCCCCACTCGCCACAACCAGAGAAAGCCTGCATGCAGCAATGAAGACCCAACGCAGCCAAAAATAAATAAGTGAATAAATAAATTTATTTTAAAAACCCCCAAAAACTAGTAGGAAGAGAGGAAGGACCAGACTCTCAGAGGAGTCTCTGGTCATTTCCACACCAATTAACAGAGGAAACAGCAGGGAAAGAATGTCCCATTTTTATTCAAACCCAGGGCTGGCCTTTAAGGCCGTGTTTCTCAACTGGGGGGTTCAATTTTGTACCCCAGGAGACAGGTAGCAATGTCTAGAGACATTTTTGATTGTCTCGACTTGAGAAGAGGGATGCTGCTGACATCTTGTGGGTAGAGGCCAGGGATCCTGCTAACATCCTTCAATACACAGGACGGTCCCCACTACAAAGAATCATCTGGCCCTAAATGTCAATACAGCCACTGTTGAGTACGCCCTTTTTTCGGGCAGCCTCCAAAGTGCAGATGGGGATCTAGGGCTTCTTGACTTGACATTTGGATCATACATCGTGGAGAGCAAATAATCCCAACTATGAAGAGCTCAAGGAAACCTGAACTTGGTCATGGAGAGCTGCATCCAACAGTGTCTGTCTTTGAAGCACATGGGGTGATGGATTTGGAGGAAGAGGTGCACCGCTTCCTCCCTGAGCAGCATGACTGTCCATTGCTTGAACCACCCATTTATCTTTTTTTTTTAACATTTTTAAATTGAAGTCTAGTTGATTTACAATGTTGTGCCCATCTCTGCTGTACAGCAAAGTGACTCGGTTATGCACATACAGACATTCTTTTTTTTTTTTAATATTCTTCTCCATTATGGTTGAATCCCAGGAGATTGGATATAGTTCCCTGTGCTCTACAGTAGGACCTTGTTGTTTATCCATCCTAAATGTTTATCCACCCACCAACCCCAAACTCCCAGTCCATCCCTACCCCTCTCCCCCATCCCTCCCAGCCCTGCAACCACAAGTCTGATCTCTATGTCTGTGAGTCTATTTCTGTTCTGTAGATAGGTTCATTTGTGCCATATTTTAGATTCCACATGCAGTACGTCCCCTACATACGAACCTTCAAGTTGCAAACCTTCAAAGATGCAAATGTGCATCTGGTTCCAGCAAGGAACCAGAACCTTTGCCATCAATGTCAGGCGTGAGCGAAATGGCAGCTCGCCCTCCGTCTCTTGTTGCTGACGATCCTTCAGCTCTACCATCTCCCACCTCCCCTCCTTCCTCCAGTCAGTAACTCTTCTTGCCTGTTCGCTCGATGCCAGCCCCTGTATGCCAGCTGTTGTACTGTACTACTGTACTTTTCAAGGTACTGTACTGTAAGGTTAAAAATGTTTTATTTTTTGTGTTAGTTTTTATGAATTATTTGTGTGAAAAGAATTATAATCCTATTACAGTACAGCACTATATAGCCAATTGTGTTAGTTGGGTACCTAGGCTGGCTTTGTTGGACTTACGAACAAATTGCACTTATGAATGTGCTCTTGGAAAGGAACTCATTAGTACATAGGGGACTTACTGTATAAGTGATATCATATGGTATTTGTCTTTCTCTTTCTGACTTACTTCACTTAGTATGATAATATCTAGTTGCTGCAAATGGCATTATTCCATTCTTTTAAAAAATATTTATTTTATTTATTTATTTGGTTGCACCGGGTCTTAGTTGTGGCAGGTGGGCTCCTTAGTTGTGGCAGGCGGGCTCCTTAGTTGTGGCATGCATGTGGGATCTAGTTCCCTGACCAGGAATCGAACCTGGGCCCCCTCCATTGGGAGCACAGAGTCTTATCCACTGGACCACCGGGGAAGCCCCTCCTTCTTTTTTATGGTTGAGCAGTTTTCCATTGTATATATGTACCATATCTTTTTTATCCATTCATCTGTCAAAGGACATTTAGGTTGTTTCCATGTTTTGGCTATTGTGAATAGTGCTGCTATGAACATAGGGGTGCATGTATCTTTCTGAATTATAGTTTTATCTGACAACCCATATATCTTAGTCGAACTGCACCTTCTGTGCTCCTCCAACACCCTATGAAATATTATACATTATCAATTTTCTAAGCCCTAACTAAATCACTTACTTACTAGAAGTTTTTCTGTGCTCTAGATTTTTTTTTTTTGTGTGTGTGTGTGTGGTGAGGAAGGCATTCACAAGAGGTCTACTTTATAATAGGAATTATATATATATTTTATTTTATTTTTATTTTATTTTATTTTTTGCAGTACGTGGGCCTCTCACTGTTGTGGCCTCTCCCGTTGCGGAACACAGGTTCCGGACGCGCAGGCTCAGCGGCCGTGGCTCACGGGCCTAGCCGCTCCGCGGCATGTGGGATCTTCCCGGACTGGGGCACGAACCCGTGTCCCCTGCATCGGCAGGCGGACTCTCAACCACTGCTCCACCAGGGAAGGCCCTATATATATATTTTAAAATCCAGCTTATATTCTAGAATCACAGCTCAGTATACGTTCCATTATGTTCTTGGACTATGCTGTCAGTTTGATGTACATGATGACTCTGAAGGGTTATATGACCTTAACTCAGCAAGGAAAGATTATTTGAAGATATACATTGCTTCATAAGACAGAAGAGTTAAAAGGAATTTCAACCAGGGTGGAAGAGAGAAATTTTGAAAAACTTCTGTTAATTAGAAAAGTAAGTCAGCCTTCATATTCTAATTACCCAATACTTCATGCAATGTTGTAATAGTACCTAATAAGGAGTTGTATCTTTGTAGCAAACTCCATGGCTTTCTCTGAGTTATCTGTGGTTCTCCAAGTTGTCTTTAGTTCTCTAAAGTTATTAGAATTGTACGGAATTGAATGTTTTGAAATGAGTTGATAATATATTGCAACTGTGCTAGGTGCACCAAATAGGGCCTTTGTATTTACAGTTTTCACAGCAATCCATTGGGGTTTGTATTATTACTCCCATTTTATAGATCTGAAGACTGAGGTTTAGAGCTATTAAATGACTTGGGCAGAGTTATATAGTGGAAAAGACACAGCTATATATAAATCCAAGTCTATCTGGCTTAAATGCTTCGTGGATACATATGTCAGCGCAAACGTTCTTTGTCGGGGGTGAAATTTTTATGACTCCATATTAAGGTGGTTCAAAATAAAATAAAAATCTGTTAATCTGATCAGTCTGGCCAACCTACGTTTCTGAGGGCACAAAAAGGATATCTATGGACGGAATTATTTGAATTTACATTAACTTGATCAAGTTAACTGAGAAACAGACAAACAAGCAAATAAACCTTCCCTTGACTCCAGAGCAATGGGTCTCAAAATGTGGCCCCCAGACCAGCAGCATCAGCTGGGAATTCGTTAGAATGCAAATTCTTGGACCCCACCCCAAACCGACTAAATCAGAATCCCTGAAGGTGGAGCTCATACTCTTTCAACAAGGCTCCTCTTATTCTCTATGCCTGTTTGAGACCCTCCGCTCTGGATATAACCTCTGTTACCTGCTTGTGCTCATTCACACGACTACGTCTCCAGGACTTTAATTAGATTTTTTTCACATTCTATGCTCCATTTTTATTGGAAAAAAACCCACAACACAACAGTTGACAACAATAAACTAAAATCTTAGACTTGTTTAAAAGGCCACCTCCCTCAGGTATGTCCTAATACATTCAACATGTGGTCAGCACAATCTCATATATTTTCTACAGCTATAGAATTATGGGATGTTAATGGGTTGACTCAGCATTAAGCTGGCAGTACTGCACATTCCTTAATTTAGGTAAATTTTATCCTGGATAATTTTAGAATTTGATGTTGTTTAGTTTACTAAAGTTCTTTTAAAAGTTGGTACTCCATATTTGATATACATGATAAGTCTTTATATGGAATAAACACTCTTAAGCCATCCTGAATAAGTGGGAGCTTGCCGTTTATTTTTTTGCTCTGGAGCTATAGCCAAATTTTTAATAGAAACCAAAGTGCCTTCTCTGAGTGGTCATTATAAAAAGGAAAAAACTGGCTGAATCTTGGAGAATTCCTGTTTCATAGACACAACTTCTAAATTCAATAAATTGTAGGACCATAAGTGGCTCAAAAATTATTATAGCTTCTGTTTTCAATAGAGAGTCCTCATTTTGATCCTTTTCTTCCCTTCTAAGATGTCTCTTGGGAACTATCCCAGGTTGGGAGGCTGGTGAAAGAAAACTAATGTTCTTCTCAGCAGGCTACAGTCACTCCCTCTGCAGGGACATTAAACACTTGCCTTGAATGTATTTGCCAAAGATCATACTTATTAACTTAATTCTATTGGATTTGTAAGATCCAACATGCAAATTCATGTATGTCAGTATACTCATTCATGGGAATGTGTATTTCTGGGTAGCAACCAGTCAAGGTTGCCAAGAAAAGAAGTGAGAGCCCTGTTGTAAGTTATCCACCTGGCACCCTACTTGCTGGGTCCCACTGAGATGATCTTAATGTAGGATTAAAAAGTACTATTTAAAAAGGGAAATTACTTCAGTCCAATTTAGAACACGTGAAACTGTGAGTATAAAAATATATTTACCAGGATTGCTATTAAGGTTGCCATAGGAAGGAGTCAGGAAAAACGCGTCATCTTGAATAAGTTTTACCTTTTTCACCTTCTCTCTTAGTGCGTCACTGAACAATGAATGGTTTGTGGACCATGTTTATTTCAGCTCTGGAAATAAGGTCGGCAACTCAGAAGGAGAAAAAAGATAGAGGTTTCCAACCACTAGCAGTGATAAGTGGCCCTGCGCGAATAAATTTGAAAGAAGGAGGCTCTACAAATCCTTCTCATTAGCATCCTGACACCTTACAAGAGAAAACTTGTAGTGGAGAAAAAAGTTGGGAGCAGTGTGACACTTAAGAGGAAAAAACCCTAACCGACTGCCCCCACCCCTCACACACGCGCGCACACACACACACACACACACACACACACACAGACCCAGGTCCTTCATGGTGTAGAAGCAACAGAAGCACAGGCCCCATTTGCCTCAGGCTCTAGGTCCCGAGAAACCGAAGTCAGACAGCCATGGGAGGGTAGCCTGCAGGACAGTATCCCGTGGATCCGTACGAAATAGCACCTCTCGGACAAAGATATTGGAAGCATTTGCAGAGCAGCCTCGGGAGTGTGAAATCACTTCTGGTGGAGGCAGACATCTGGAAACAGATAAAGCCCATGAAGAATGCCTCTTTTTGACTTCAGAGATTAATGTAGATGTGAACACATTAGTTCTGTTTTAGGGAGACTCTTCTCTGTTACAGATCATGGGGATTGGGGCGATTGGATTACTTAATAATGGGTCGCTTTAGTTCTGCCATCATCACTTATCAGGTACATTAGTTTAAAACCTGCAATTTTGAACTTAGCATTATTGAGCTTTCCAAAGATTAAATTACCGAACTTTTGTTGGTGAGTGTCTCTGTGAAATTTCCTGAAAAGGATAGTCCTCCTTCTTTGTGTGAAAGTGAAGCCAAGTCACATACTTTATTGATATTTAGAGACATACAAATGATAGTGCTAATGTACTTTAATGTCTGTCTACTTGACTGGAAAAGCTGTGGGCTGTGCTTTGGGACTTTTGTTTTTCTTAAGATAATGTGGAGTACTGTAGTCTCTTTGTGAGCTTAATCAGAGTAGGTAGCCTTTTTTTTCCTTCTTGTTTTTCCCAAAGCATTATTTTAGAAGAAGGCTTGCACCAAAAGTCTTTTTCAAAAAAGCTCTGTGTTTGTCCCTGATATGAGTACAGTCTCTACCATGTTCTGGGACCAAAAATATATCCCTATACCTGTTTGTCCTCTGAATAGCTTAGGTGGAAAACGTAGGAACACTGATGCTTTAACAAAAGCAAGTCGCTTTTAACACCCTGTACTTGAAAATGCCTGCACTAAGGGGGAGAGTCTTAATCTCCAAGCCATGAAGATTTAATGTTTTCAGAGTAATTTTACAGACATTCTGCCTGCCAGTGCCCAGTAGGGTTTAGAGTTCTTGAGTCACCACAGTCTTAACAAGCATCCAGGCATGAATCAACTTTTGAGCGAGAGTAATAAATGTTGATCTGTGGTGACTGAGCAGAATTAAGAGATAATTTACCTGCCCTCTCTTTAGGGAGTTGGCATACACCTTCTGCCCATCACAGATGAATTATAAGCTAACTTCTGGCAAAGATTGGAATGGAACCAGAATATCTCAGCCAAAATGGTTGATGGCATCTTCAATTTCTCTCAGAAAGAAATGAATATGCAAGGATAGTGTAAGTGATCTGCACGTATTGCTAAGATACTGGAGAAAGAGGTAGGATTTGTTTAAACCCAAACCAAAATACAAATCCAGCACACATCCAAGTCCATGTCTGTTCTGGGACAAAGCTTGGGTTTCTGGTAGTCGTTGTTAAAATGAGCTAACAACGACTAGTCACTCGTGTGTGATGTGATAGTCATAGTTAAATTATATTTTTTACCTGTATAGCCTCTAGGGTTTGGTACTATATTGATTTAAAAAATGAACTTACTGAAAAGTTGGTAAGGAATACAAACAGCAGGCCAAGATGGATATGTTGCTTTATTCCTAAATTTTTATGCTGCAAAAATGGCAGAGCTCAAGCTATTTCATGTCATTATCATAATCCATAAGTATTTAGCAACCTATGTAAGTGATATTTGCCAGTCCGGTAACACAAAGAAATGTATCTTAATTAGTCAGAAAACTGTAGCCTGTTCCTGTAAAGTTCCTGATGTCTTGGTAGAGGGCTCAGTGTCCAATTAAATGAGAAGATATTTTTAGTGGTGAATTGCTTTAAATGGTGAATCTAAACGTAATACTCATAGTATCCTACTGGCATTAGAACATTCTGAAACACCTCTCTCTGTTGTTGATTCTGAATCCTACATTTGGACATAGAAAACTTTCTAGGAGACTCTATTCTCCTGGCCTGAATTAGAATTCAGAGTGGGCTGAGCTGTTTCCCCCCATCTTTCTAGACACCCCTAAGTTTGTATCGCTCACTGGTCTATTTCAGGGTGTTTATTACACACATTCACTCCCAAGTGTGGGAATGCATGCGAATGCCAGTATCTCCAATCTTATAAATGGCTCTTCAGGTCTGGCCAAATTCTCTGTAGGGGCTCTGGCTGCAAGAGGAGCTTTAAGCAAACAGTTTATTTCATTTTTAATTGAAGTATCGGGAGACCATCTACCAAGGCTTTTTCCCTAGCCATTTAAATCATATATGAATTGAGATATCAAAAGAAATTGAGTATTTCTCTTTAAACAAGATATACTGTTTTCAACTGCAGAATAACACCAGGCATTAGATTATGCCTGGAGGCTGAATTCTCCTGGAGCACAAAGGGACTCAGAGGACAAATGAGTGCGGGGTACACTCATGGAACACAGAGTTCCACAGTTGCTTCTCAGAGGCAACTCCAGAGAGACGAAGAAAGGAGAAGCCAGGAGTGAGAGGTCACCCCCGATAAGTACAAAGAAGTTGCTTCCAGTGCCTTCTCCCATTGTGCCGGTTACACTTATGGGTGTGAATAATGTTGTTTTGTTTTCAGAAAGACAGTCATGAGCAAAAAAAAGAGTGGTGAGTGATAAGCCGAACTCAGGGAATTTGAGAATGACACATTTGTGATAATATATGTTAATTTAGTTGGATGGATGTGAATATTTTCATAGAGAACAAAGAGAAAGACGGACTGTAGCTTAGATTCATCCATTTAGACTTTTATAGAGGCATTACCCGTGTTCAAAATGCACCAATCTCTTGGAAACATTTTTTTTTAAAATGCATTTTGTTGTGGTGGTTTATTTATTTAAAATTACCATATTTTTCTTGCTTTGGAGATAAAAACTCTAGTGGAGCCAGACTTCAAATAGATGATGTTCTGAGCACATCAAAACAAAGAAAGTGTTTCTGAAACCAAATAAAAGCATTTTTTGAATGACTCCCTCATCCATTCAAGGCTCCTTTCAGCTTAGCGGCACTGGCTCAGATAAAGTCCCGAACACCTCACAGCCTATTCAAAAGTATCAGATTCAACTGAAGGTGAAGAAAATGGGCTATCTGCAATATTCATGAGTTGGGAACATCCCAAGTTTGACCATTGTCTGAATGACTTTACAACTGCTTGGGGTATGTATTACATAACAGATATTCACAGGCACCCAGCGCTCCTATCAAGCCAAACCTTGTAAGTGAGTCCAAAGCATCACCACCCCCCAACCCCACCCCATTCTTTTCTAATTCAGGTCCTAAGGAAAATAGTGCTCAGGCTTTGAAGTGTGCTATCCTACTCCTTGGTTTACCAGACTGAACTAAAGGCCTTGATAACCCTTCTTCAAGTGAACTAACTGAACGAAAATGTTTTGTTTTCGTCCATTGGGGTAGTTTTTTTTCTCTCATTGGAGCAAAGCACAATTTAACACAGCAAACATTTCTGAAATGAGGTGATAGATTCATTTTACTGGGACAAGCTGAATCCTCAGCATGAAAGTCCTAAGCAATCCGAATAGCCCTGGAAGGAAGGATGGAAGGAAGGGAGGGAGGGAGGGAGGGAGTCTGGTTATGCTCTGCCCAACAGGAGTGGAATTTTCAAGGTTCTGCTACTGGATAAGGAGTTGCAACGTGAATGATACTTACTTTTACTATTTCCTCCTCAAAGGAACTGCCCTCTGCCAAATACACAGCCTTTAACAGAGGTCAAACATAAACACCTAGAATCTTATACCTCAGAGCATAGGGTGTTGGAAACAGCACCTGGATTTGGGTCCTAGCTCTGCCTTTAACCGTGACCTTGGACAAGCAATGGGATTTTTCTGGCCAGTTTTTCCATCTAAATATGAGGGTATTGACTCTCATCTCTAAAACCACACCATTTTGTTATCTCCACCGTTCTCCTTCTACTCCAAAGCAACTTCCTAGCTGGATGACAGGCCAAGTGTGACATCTAAGGCTGCCCTCAAAGCTGGTGGAGACAATTGGGAACAGAGACCTTGGGAACACCAAGGCAAGTGATGAAGCATCTGTAGTAGGTTGAATTATGACCCACCCCAAATATATGTTCACATTCTAACCCCCAGAAACTACGACTATGACCTTATTTAGAAAAAAGTTCTTAGCAGGTGTAATTAAATTATGAATCTTGGTATGCGATCATCCTGGATTATCTAAGTGGGCCCTAAAGCCAACGACACATGTCCTCATAGGAGACAGAAAAGGAGAAAACACAAACACCAAGGAGAAGGCGAGGTGGAGGCAGAGACTGGAGTGATGCAGCCACGAGCTGAAGAGCATCTGGAACCACATCCGGGGCTGGAAGACGCAGGAGAAAATCCTGCCCTAGAACTGGGGACAAGCTGAGACCCAAGCGAGAAAGTCCTAAGAGTAGACATCTTGATTTAGGACTGCTGACTTCCAGAACTCTCAGAGAATAAGCTTCTGTCATCCTAAGCCACCTGTTGGTAGCACTTCGTCACGGGAGCCCCGGGATACTAGTGCAGTGCCAGCGAGAACGCCCCACATTTTCCCTCGAGGGCCACAGGCCCGGGCTGTCTGCAGGCTACAGAGGACCTGCCAGGCACACAGCACCACACCTCATCTCTTCGGATGCCAGCTTTTGACTCAAAAAAGAGCAGCTGTAAGACATACAGGAAAGTGGTCAGGGCTGCGGGGCACGTATGAGGTGCTACTTCAGGGGAAGGCAGCTCTCGCTCCTGTCTTGACTCTGTGTTTCCCTCCATGGGACTTGAAGGAATGATTGGTCCACTTGTAAATTTTCAGAGAGGTTTTAGGCCTCAAGGAGGGGCTGCTTTCTGGGTAGGGGTATTAACCCTAATGATAGTCATTGGCTGATCTCTGTGGAAGGCAGAGAAAAAGGGTGAAGAAAACAATGCCTGCTCTGTCGTCCTTACCTGCATCTTTCTTGGCCACCTGCAGAGAGCGTCCTGGTACCTGGTCGGGTGGGAACGAGTGAAGATGTCCTGGGGGAGGCCAACAGGCCAGACTGTGAGGGAACAATTCCAACTGGTGACCTGACCTTCAGAGATATTTTTCTTAGCCACGTTCACACAATTTTACCAATTCTCCTAGCTCCCAGGGTCTCACTGGAAGAAAGGAGACTGTGAGAGATGCGCTAGGTGGAGGCGCTGCTCCCACACCACTCCGCTCCGCCGCCACCAGCTCGCACCTCTTGGGGGTCTGGAGCTCTGACACCCACTTCCTGAAGCAGGAGGCTGGAGGGAGGTCAGGTGCCTTGATATGGCTTGCAAGGACCTTCACAGCCCTTCGGGTCCCCTGCCTTCTAATCTGACCATTGCTACCCACCCTCCAGAGTTCAGCTTAGTCATCATGGCTGTGGGGAGGCCCTCCATGATCTAGACTGGGTTGTGTGCCTTTTTGGGGGGTGCTAAGCCACCTTGAAATGACTCTATCAGAGCCCCTGAGATGCTAATCCTAGTTTTCCTACCTGCATGTATCTGCCACATAAGCCTCTCAAGGAGGGCAGCACATCTGCTTTTGTCTTTTTTTTTTTTTTTTTGCCTTATGTGTCTATAATCACGTGCATGACACAGTAATATGGCGCCATGAGAGTTTCAGGCATTACATGAGCATGACAGTAAGAAGTGAACATCTCCCTCACCTTACCTGTATCCCCAGTTTCTGTCCTAAAGGTAACTTCTGGTAACCATTTGGCAAGTCTTCTGCCAGACCTTTATCTTGGCATTCACAAGCATATGGCTACCTTCCTATCAGCTAGCTAGCTATCATCTATCTATCTATCTATCTATCATCCATCTATCATCTATTATCTATCTATCTAATCTATCCATCAATCCATCTAATCTATCTATCATCTATCATTCCATCTAATCTATCATCTAATCTATCTATCATCCATTTAATCTTTAATTTTACTCAATTTTTCCACAACTTGCTTTTTTTCCTTTAACGTCACATTTTGGAGCTCTTTCCATGTTAGAACATAGTGATCTACATAATTTCATGGAAGCTGCTCGCCCACAGATAGACAGTCAGCTTGCTTTCTCTGTTGTGAGCCAGGCAGCAAGGCCCATTCTCATTCAATTCATATGTACCATTGCACAAATGCAAGCATTTCTTTTAAATAGATACAATTGCTGAGTTACATTTTTAAACACTCTAGTGATTTCTATAAGGACACTTCTTCCTTTTATCCTTTGCCTCTGCACTTGGAGCTTTTCCCAGAATTGATCATATCTTGGGGGCAATTTTTCCCTTTTATTAGCTGTAGTTTCTGGTAGACCCTAGGTTTAGTTCTCCATAGATTTGATCCCTTCTTCCTATCTTTCAGAAATTCCTCAAGGTCTCTCTTATTTCCAGCACTATTATACACACACACACACACACACACACACACACACACACACACACACTCTTCTGATGACTTGTGGAGTTGGGGGGCGTGGTAGACCCATGTGCTTAGCCTGCTGTCCTGAGCCACGCTGTGGCAACTACTCTACGTCCCCTGCCCAGTGCTTGACAACTGCTATGCCTGGACAAAGTCTGTGTTGAGAGAAGAAATGAATTTTTGCTTTAGGCAGATACCAACATTTGACCAATGACAAATGTCTCCTTCCAGGGACTGATTTGGCACTGGTTTCTGTGTTGGGGGATTACCCTTCAATTAACCACTCTAAGATATTGTGCAGCTGACTACCCATGTGGAGGTAAAAGTGGGATTGGTTTGTGGGAAAACATTTGCATCTTTAATTTCACATAAATTTACCATGCAAGGTGATGATTCCGTGTTGTTCACGGAGGTCTTGAAAATTCTTACCAGCCAGCAGCAAGTAAATTTAATGCAGCTCAATTTGATGACTTGTGTCCGATAAAAGGATGTGTTGGCATATATGTCAGGCACTCAGCTGCTGTTTAAATTTCCTTTAGAGATGTAATACCACTGAAATGTAAAGGGATGCATTACTGTTATTGGGACAGTGTCAAAGGATACTTAGAAACAAGTACATGCCCAGAATACTTGGCTTAAATTTTCGAAGTTCCACTTGAGATTCATGGAAACACTCTAGCAACCTGTATTCTATTGATTGAAGCCAAACCTGGCCCTCCTCTGCAGCCCTGCACCTCCCACGTGCCCCTGCTGACAGGTGCTGCGGATGTGAGCCCTGCTGGGTCTTCCTCGGCAGCCATCTGTCAGTGAGGCCTTCCCTCCTCCAGGCAACAGGCGTGTTGATAAGAATATACACTTTCTGCAGTTGACAGACTTTGCTATTCAAAACACTGTTTAAAAAATGGCTATAGGAATTTAATTAGCAACTTCCATTAAGAGATTAGATGAGAAGAACAAAGAGAAACCAAGGGAAAGTCTTCTTAATAAAACTGGAGAAGCTGCAGAATATTCATAGCGTAACAACGGAAATGCAGAATCTGTCCCGTGCATCGTTAGAGGTGACGGAGAAGTTCTGATGTTTTCTCACAGCCCGGTTTGTCTGTGACTAATGAGGTGCAAGGTGGAGGGCAGAGCTCTGAAGGAGCATTTCATTCAGGCTCCAGCAGGTAAAAGGTGTGGGAGCCAGCAGCCCCGTGATGCAGCAGAACCCGTGCATTTTCTCATGCTGCTATGTGGCCCCTGAGGTCTGTGGCTAGTTGACTTAGCGCCAACATTCAGGGGTGGACCCTAAATGGGTCAACTGGCTTATCACTGTGCCATGGCCTCTGGCCACCTCTGTGAATTGGTCACCTAGCTCACAGATATGTGTTGGGTCAGTGGAGGTGAGAGAGTATAAGTGGACCAAAAAATCCATCCCTGCTACTACGAAATCAGATTCCTATGAGGTATTCAGCAGTTATCATTGTCGTGTGTGTGTGTGTGTGTGTGTGTGTGTGTGTGTGTGTTGGTTGGGAGGTGGAGGTATGCAAGGCTTACACAAAGTCAGGGCAATTGTAGGGCTCATTTTATTTATACCCCTTAGATTGGCTAACAAAACAAATGGTTGGCTTCAGACCCTATGGTGAAGACCCAAGCATGAATTCCTGTGATTCCTTAAAGCCAATACTCTTCCTAAAGAATGTACAGTTAAAGGAACCTGGTGATGAAATAGGTCAAGTAGAATGACATTTGGGAAAGCAAGTTTCGGCCCCAAATGCTACCAACCATTCCTGGCCAGTAGCTACTTATATCAGAATCAACTGTTTCCCCATGCCCCTGAGACAGAAGAATGGTTTCTGCATTATAAATTATATTTTGATTTTTATCTGATTTGATAAATAGATTCAGATGGGAACTCCCCTGTCATTATTAGATAGAAAACAACTAGCTCATCATTTTCATTTTTAGTTGACATAAACTCAGATGTATGTAGTAAGACTGTCTTTACACTTTCCAGAGGAAGTCCTAATATCCACAGGAAATTTGAAAATATAGAGATTTATATAAACTTGGGTTTGCATCAAAACCGATCCACGCTATAGTTCTGCCAAATGCATGTGCTCAAATGCACACACACACACACACACACACACACACACACACAGAGATATGTCTAGGAAAGTTAAAATGAAATTCTTATGAGATTAACTCTTCTTAGTTCCAGAGCTAAAATTAGGTAAAAAAACACATTAATTAACAACTGAGTCACAGCCTACAAACTGTGAATACAAGATATCTCTGCAGTGGGTTCTAGTTACTAAAATGTTAATTGATTTTTTTTTTTTATTTCTAAGGAAAAATAAGGCTAATTCAAGATAATGAGATAGATGGGTGGATTTAAGTGGGAGAAAAAAGCTAGATGGCTTGGCCAAAAAGCCAAAGGAAATTATCATCATTGTCTTTTCTTCTTGTGAACTCAAAGCCATTTCTCGTAGTTGTTAGTGTAAAATGACCTAAATTAGAGAATGTGTGATTTCAGTGGCTGCTAAATGTAGCCGGCCCCCTTTATGTGGGTCAGAAGTTCTGCTCTCAGGCTTTTGTAGGTTGACACAATGATGGCCCCGACACTTTCTGGGGATTGGACTTCCTCTTGGGCTTTCCAAAGCCTCTGTTCCTCCTTGCTGGTCCTCCCTGGGAGCTCTTTCTTCATCTACTCTGAGTAAAGTTCCCTTATGACTCATGGCTCATAGTTATACAGCCTTTATAACTCATATGGAGAATCACTGATCTGTATTTCTACAGAAAGAAAGGTTAGAAAGGGCCACTGGCAATAAACATTATTTCCCGAAATTGTTGGTAACAAGAAGACCGCTGACCCCCACCGCACGGTCTTCTCTCCCCATGTGAATCATTACGGGAGACTGGAACAACATCTCTCTCTCTCTCTGGATCTGCTTCTTTAGGCCCAGCTTCAGAGTTGAACAAATTTCCATCTTTCTTTCATGTACCTAGGAAGCAAAGGTGCTTTTTCAGTCACTTCTGGTGTTCTGGAAAGTCCCTGCTTCCCTTGGGATTTCTCTACCAGCCAGGTTGAGGCCCCTGAGCTTTGTACTACAATACTAGGAAGCTCTTCTAGCTTCGGCTGCAGACAAGAATGCATTCATTCCTCAAATCTTTCTTGAGCACCTACTATATGTCAGGCTCTGTTGTAGGCACTGGAGATATAGCAGAAAAAGAAAAGAAAAAAAAGGACACAAATGTCTTCCCTCATGGAACTTACATTATAGTGGAGAGAGATAGGCAATAAACAAGTAAAAAATAGTGTTAAGTGTTGTGGAGTCTCCATTAACTAAGAAAGATTGGGACTTCTTTTTGGATGTGGTAACCTCTGTGGAGAGAGGGGGTTAACATGTGGATCACTGAGTAGGCACCCCCTACCCCCAGTAAGGCAGGGGCATCTGTGACTTGCGTACCTCAGGGGTCTAGTGAAAAAAATGAATATCAGACATAAATAGTAGCTCCCTTATGGGTGGGGAGGGGGTGATATTTTCTTCACCCACAAAGAGAAGCTCACAGAGTTAAGACTTAATTAAACCTATAGTCAGTTCAAGAAGAAATGTGCTCCAGAAAATTAAATACCCCCTTAGATATTTTTTCTTCTTCTGTTTTTAAACAAGCATGGAACAGAAAAATCTTGGAATGAGGAAGCATCCTTTGGCCCTGGATCCTGAGAGGTCAGAGGTGGCCAAAGCTATTTAGGGGTGAAGAGGGCTATCTGATCTTTAGGGAACAGCCAGCCAGCTTTCCCCAAGATTATCCTCATAGGGACAACGTCATCTCTCCATCCTGCAGTATCTCTTTTAAACTTATGTTTAAATAGCTATACTTAAATGATAAGGCGCTAGCCTTTCACCTCCAGGATCCTAACTGGATTCAAACTCTGGTCTTCTGGGAAATGAGTTTGGTCGTCTAAGCTGAGCCTGGTAGACAAAAGTCCTTATCTCCAAACTCCAAGCATAATTCAGTCCATCATGGTAGGACTGGAAGTCTGCTTCTGGGGAAAGAAAGGGAACGAACTGGGGTGGAAAGTAAATTACTGAAGGAGTTAAATCAATCCTGAATTCAAATCCCAACCAGTTAAGTCATAGTACCTTTTTGTTCAGACTACAAAACTGCTTTTCACACCATGCTCTCTAGCTGCATTCCGAAAGGAGGAAGCCACTTAGAGCCGTTGAGCCTCCAAAAACGAGGTCAAAGCTGCCAAGAGGCAGAAGTTCGAGCACCTTAATAAATTTAAATTTTTCTTTGAATGCTAGTTTCCTTATCTACCTCAGAAGAATACCTCACATCTTTGCCCTGTATGTATGCTGCCAGCGACAACTGCGACTTTTATCTTTCATATACTCGAAGATGTCTAAACATGTCAGGGAAATATCATGTGTGAAGATTGTGTGCTCGAAAGCAAATTTGGTGAGTTTAGAATAACACAACCAATGTTGTCCCCAAACACTCTAAAAATAAAAATAGAACTGAGCCAAAAAGGGACTTCCGGAGACCCGGTCTCCAGCTTACATTGCTTGGGACTCAGAAAGGAATAATTACAGGCAAGGAGCTTTGACAGCTCAGCCTATTGATGAGAAATAGACTAGGGAGGGATACTTCCAGGTATTCAGAGGCTGGCATGTATTTCCGCCGCCGCTGGCCTGCTCCCACCCGGCTGCTCTCCGCCCCTCCGTGAGCCCTTTATCAAGTTAGCATTTTGCTCACAATAAAATGGATGACAGTTTCATTACAGAATGGCATCACTTGTCAAACTTTGAATTACTGATCATAAAAATATCTGTTATGCTTTGAAGGATTGTTGGAGGACTTCCATCTTTTATATATATATATTTATCAGTAGGACTGTTTAGTGCAACATGCACAAGGAGAGAGCGGTGGGGAGGGGGGGGAGTCAAACCCAGCCGCGGAGCCCAGGGTTGGCTGTATCCTACCCATACCAACAAGCTTCTATCACAGCTCTAGACAGCAGAAATAAAAGGGCGCTTTTTGGCTCACAGCTATAAAAAAAATTATCATAGTGATGAAGTTCCTCAGCCATCAACAGAGCTGTGATAACGCTGTTTGATGATGATTTTCCCATGAATGTTAAACAGCCGCCACTGCGGAGGGAAAGGAGCTTATCTGCACCTAATACTGATCTCTAATTCCTGCCCTTCTTGAACCATCCATTTTCTAACAGCATTAACTGGCAAATTTACATCCCATCTTAATGCTGCTAAAGAGGACAGGAGATGAAGAGTAAATGACAGCAGTGTAATGAGGGTGGCTTTTTTCTCCTTTCTCTTTAATGGCTGAAGATTTACACAATTGTCTGTAAGCTTATATAGAGAGCTTACCTGAACCTTTTCCCAGCATGGATTCAACTTACAGGAGCTTTTGTTAACTAAACACACATAAATATTTTTAAGGAGGTTTAATAGTGTGACTTCAAAAGAAAGCCAAAGGATGGAAAAAGGAAAAAACAAATTTAAATGTCATAAATAACATATAAATGTCTTAAAGGGCTAATGATTTCTGAACAGACAAGGTGGTAAAAATAACATTCTCTTAGGTTAGCACAGAGCTAAAAAGATTTCGAATACTAAGGAATAATTAATTAAAACAAGGATTTAGAGAGAGCTCTGTTCCACATGCCACCAAGACCCAGGATTTCTCTGATCATATAACATCCATCAAAATACTACCTGTTCACTAACAGGGTGTGAAGAGATAGCAGGTAATTTCAATGGTAAGTCTGAAGGTAGGGAGCTACAATAGCTAGATGTGGGAAAATCCCATTTGTGAATCCAGATGATAAAAGTAAACCAAATAAAAAACACCATGGATGAGCCATTTAACATCACAGGCTCGAAACCTTGAAGTTGTCTTTGACTCTTCCCTCTCTTTCATCCTCTTTATCCAGTCCATTACCAATCCTGCTTTTCCTTCCTTTGAAATATTTTTTGAATTTACTCCCTTTTCTCTCCTGCTCCTCTAACCCATGTCTCTAGAACCTCTCATTTTTTATTATTATTATTTTTTTTTTGCGGTACGCGGGCCTCTCACTTCTGTGGCCTCTCCCGTTGCGGGGCACAGGCTCCGGACGCGCAGGCTCAGCGTCCATGGCTCACGGGCCCAGCCGCTCCGCGGCACGTGGGATCTTCCCGGACCGGGGCACGAACGCGCGTCCCCTGCATCGGCAGGCGGACTCTCAACCACTGCGCCACCAGGGAAGCCCCCTCATTTTAAATATTGTAGATTCCTCTTGTTTTCTCTTCTACTAGCCTCTGTGGGCCCTTCCACAGTATTATTAAAATAATTGTAGTATTTTCACCATGTAATCTGACTCCTTAAAAAAAAGAGTTAACTCTTAGTGCTCCCTGCCCTGCACTACTTACAGCGATGGTTCCTAAAGTGTGGTCGTCCACAGGAATAAATGTAATGAAAGATGTGTATGACTTGTGCGTTGAAAACTACAAAACATTTTAAAGGGGAATGAAAGAGCTAAATAAATGGAGAGATGTGTCATATTCAAAGGTCTGAACAGAGGTTGACAAGCTTTTCCTGTAAAGGGCCAGATAGTAAATATTGGTGGCTTTTCAGGCCTCACAGCTCTCTGTGGAGTATTTTTCTTTGTTTTGTTTTGTTTTACAAAAACCATTCTTCGCTTGAGGGCATACAAGAACAGGCTAGATCTGGGCTACAGACCATAGTTTGCTGACCCCTGGGTTGGAAGATTCAATATTGTTAAGATGACAATCCTCCCCAAATTGATCTAAAGATTCAATGCAATCCCAACCATAATCCTACCAGGATTTTTTTTTTAAAGAAATGAATAACTTTATTTTTAAATTTATATGGAAAAGGAAAGGACTTAAAATAGCTAAAACAATTTAGAAAAAGAAGACCAGAATTGGAGGACCCATACTACCTGATTTCATGACTTATCATAAGGCTATAATAATCAAGACAATGAGGCATTAATATAAAAATAGATCAAGGAACAGACAGAAATAGACTCCTAGTTACGTGGTCGATTGATTTTCATTAAAGATGTCGAGGTAATTCAATGGAAAAAAGACAGTTTTTTCAACGAATGATGCTGGAACAAATGGATATCTGTATGAAAATGAAAAAACCTCAACCATTATCTCACACCATATATAAATATTAACTCAAAATAGGTCATAGATCTAAAAGTAAGAGCTAAAATGATTAAACTTCTAGAAAAAATATAGGAGAAAATCTTTGCTGTATTGGCACAGGCCAAGATTTCTTAAACTGGATGCCAAAACACATTTTATAAAAGAAAAAACATGATAAAATGGGTTACATCAAGATTAAAAATTTCTCTTCTTTGAAAGACATAATTCTAAGAAAACAAAAAGGGAAGTCACAGGCTGGGGAAAAATATTCACAAAATATCCAACAAATGCTTTGTATCCAGAATATATAAAAAAGCTCTTACAACTCAATAATAATAAAACAAATAACCCAATTAAAACATGGGCAAAAGAATGGAATAGAAACTTCACAAAAGAAGATAGTCAATAAGCATATGTAAATATGTTCAACATCACTAGTCATAAAAGAAATGCAAATTAAAACCACAGTGCAAATGAGAAGCAACTACAAAGCTACCAGAATAGGTAAGGTAATAAAGCTTGATAACACCAGGTATTGGCAAGAATGTGGAGCTCCTGGAGGTCTCATGCATGGTGGGTTGGAATGTTAAATGGTGCAGCCACTTTGGAAAACAGTATGTCAGTACCTGATAAAGTTAAACATATATATTTATAATATGATCCAGTAATTCTATCTGCAAGTATTTACTTAGGAGGATGAAAATATGTATCCACATAAAAATGAGTATGTCAGGGCTTCCCTGGTGGCGCAGTGGTTGGGAGTCCGCCTGCCGATGCAGGGGACACGGGTTCGTGCCCCGCTCCGGGAAGATCCCACATGCCGCGGAGCGGCTGGGCCCGTGAGCCATGGCCGCTGAGCCTGCGCGTCTGGAGCCTGTGCACTGCAATGGGAGAGGCCACAGCAGTGAGAGGCCCGCGTACCGCAAGAAAAAAAAAAGGAGTTGATTTTTTAGGTCCAATCAAATTCAAAGGGGGGGTTTAACTATTTCCCCTTGTTGGTATGAAACCTAAACGTTTATCCTTTCAAAGATGTTTCCTGAAGTCCATACACAGGCTTCATAATAAATCTGTGGGTTTTTTGTGTTTTTTTGGGCAAAGCGTGGTAAGTTATCACAATGTCCTCCAAGAGGAGATGCTTTCAACCCAGGTGTGGTAGATTATCTGCCAACACCACATGCCTTGATGTTTCTGGAAATGATCATCACACACTCACAGTTGCTTCACTTTGTCATGTAGACAAAACCCACACAAACTTTGTGTCAGAAAACACCAGCTAGTGACGTTAACAAAATGCATACACTTGACGCCTTACTCAGTTACTGTATTTCCCATATGAGAGCCTGGAATTAATGGATTTCCATCCGTGGATGCAGAAACTGTCAACAGCTGTGAGCCAGTTGGAAAGGGTTTCTGAGGACAGCCTGCGGACCCCTTTCATTGAGATCGCTGCTATTTAGCCAGAGGAAGGAGAATGTTAATAACATAAGAAGGTTTCTTCCCGCTCTCACTTCTTGTCAGCCCTTAGCCCAATAAATGTTGGCTTCTCAAAAGCCCATCTTGAAGGTACTTTGGGGAGGAAAAAAAAATCATGGAACACTTTAATCTGGCAGCATATACAGCCACTGTTCACGGCCTCGTTCTTCATATCTCGGCTTATTCAGCACTGCTTAATATAGATCTAAACAGGAAGGTTCCAGCGTGTGAATGTGCTTTTGGTTCTAGAAGTGCATCTTTAGGTTGACTGTGTGGTTCTGAGAACATAGTTTCTCTCGGGAAAAAAAAGTGTTATAAATGGTAGTTATAAAAAAATGTTATAGGGCTTCCCTGGTGGCGCAGTGGTTGGGAGTCCGCCTGCCGATGCAGGGGACACGGGTTCGTGCCCCGCTCTGGGAAGATCCCACATGCCGCGGAGCGGCTGGGCCCGTGAGCCATGGCCGCTGAGCCTGCGCGTCTGGAGCCTGTGCACTGCAATGGGAGAGGCCACAACAGTGAGAGGCCCGTGTACTGCAAAAAAAAAAAAAAAAAAGTGTTATAATGGTAGTCCCAGGCGGTCCCCAAAGCCAATATCACTTAATGTTCCTGAACTATTACTTTAAAAATAATAGCCTAAAAAAAGAGAGAATGACTGTGAGTGTTTACTGTGCATATGGCTTATTCACTCTTAGAAGGATCCCCAATCATGTGGAAGTGGCTTCCTGGAGGTGCCTTTCGTACCTCTTGAATTTTGAACCATTGGAAATGTTATCTGTTCCAAAATTTTTTATTACAAAAAATGGAAGCCCACTTAACAAATGATAAGAATTATATCAGCCTGGGTTCTGATCTCAGGAACAGGAAGTGAAACGAGAGGAAGAGAATTTCACCTCTTTCCTGATTCATAGCTGGTCCTAAGTAAAATTTGGGGGAGCATTGACAGCAAAAAGAAACTTTGTTTTCCTCTTTCTTATACCTCTCCTCTGCCTGCTGCTGTACCTGAGCCCGGGCCCCCGTGTCCTTAGAGCTCCACTGGTCTCTCTCCCTCCCCTTTGTGGCACCATCTATTTCAAGACAGTTTCTCCCGGTCTCCAAAGATCTTCAATTATATTATTTATTTTGCTTTCTCACCGCAGCCCGTCAAGCTGCAGATTTACCCTTACGACTACTCTGTGCTAGATATTGGGAGGAAAGCGACCGTGTCAAACTGTTTTACCGTAGAATGTGAATGATTGAAAATTTCATAACTTTCAATGAATTATTTGCATATTTCAAAGGGATGATTCTGAAAAGAAAATTAAAAAATCAAATTGAAACACTGCAGGTAACAGGGGGGTGGGCACGTCTGGGTCTGGTGGGCTGTTCCTGGCTCTGCACCTTCTCTAAGCTTGCTATTTTCTTCCACTTCTGAACAGGCAGCTCTCCTACAAGCTCTGGGTTTTCCCTAAAGGTCTCTCACGGCAGTGGCTACAGGACCCCAGTGGAGAGGCTTTGGTACAGAACAGGTCTGCATGGCAATGTTTCCCTCTTTGGGTGGCCTGAGTGGGTCCATCTGGGAGCTGGTCAGGCTGATGGAGGCTGGTGTCTAGTCCTAGGGCCAGAGCTTGAGCAAAGCATTCCACCTGAGATGTCCGGGGGTGGAGGGAGCCAGAGGCTGAGAAGAAAAGAGTCCTGGGAATGCACCGAGGTCAAGATAGGAAGAGAGTCAGTTGTCTTCACTGAAGGACAGGAGAGCTGGAATGGGAAACGAAATGTGGGGATCCTGGTAGAACTGGAATGGTGAGGGCAACAGGAAGGAGTCTTGGGGAACAGCCACAAACTATGCTTGATTGTCCCTCGTCTCCTTTTCTGACCATCAGCTGGGTGGTTATGGACGAGGTGACTCAAAATGGCAGGGCTGGGAGAACAATGTGTACAAACAAGCATTGTTCCTTGGTCTGTAGCTATGGCCTTGACCACTTGATGTTCTTTTGTTTCGAGTAGACACTTGGAAAATTGTGGATATGCCTTCAGAATGTTGCCTTATAATACTGTGCTTTAAGATGTCACGAAGTACATCTGTGGTTAGTCCATTATTGTTGTCTCCCGTCACTTCATAGCACAAGCAACATCCTTTGAAGTTTAAAAAAAATAGCTTTCTTACTATTAGCCTTAGTGCTCATTATTAGAGAATTCAGACCTTCCCACCTGAGCTACCAACAATGCTGTTTGGCCCCTGTGGGCTTAGCCCCACCCAGGTCTGCTGGTACATTAAGAACCTGAAGTGGACAAATCCCTGGATGTCCCATGAGGACTGAGACAAGCCTGCCCATCTGGTCCTTCTACCCCAGCCTCTGCTATCTCTGTATCCTGGCACCCAACATAGCCCTCATGTCTGCCCTCTCTCCTAGGGTCTGCCAGCTCCCTTCCCTTAGAGCTAGCCCTGGTTTCTAAATGCCGTCACCTAGTTCGAGGCATGGATTTGTCTACAAATGACCTAGAATCCTCTGGATACTGAGGACTATGTCCATCCAGAATTCTCAACACTGCATTTTCATCCACTACCTGGACTAGTTATTATAAATGTATCCTCAGCATCTCACATTTGGGGTAACTAATTTGAACTTCTGCCCAGTCCTGCCCTTTTCTTGACTGCTTCCCCCACCCAGCTCCTCCAGCCCACTTTGTACCTCATTATGGGTTGTATTGGTTTCCTTGGCTCTTACTAGGTTGCTTCCAGCTCAGGAGCTGCCCAGGTCATGGCTCCCAGCATGCCCTTGGCCAGGGCCTTTCATCACATTGGAGAGCTTGCTTCTGTCACAGAGTTCCTGCCTAAACTTTTCTGCAGTAATAAAATGGCTACATCTCAGAGTCCATTTGCTGATAGTAACAAAATCCTACAGCACTTTAGAGTTGGTCATACTCTATCTAAATTGATAAGCATTAAACCCTAGGTCCAATATTATCCCAGTTTACAGGTGAGAAAGCTTAGGCTTCTGAGTTATTTGTTCTTACAGAAACATCCAAAAAAGTACTTGGGGGCTTCCCTGGTGGCGCAGTGGTTGAGAGTCCACCTGCCGATGCAGGGGACACGGGTTCGCGTCCCGGCCCGGGAAGATCCCACATGCCGCAGCGAGGCTGGGCCCGTGAGCCATGGCCGCTGAGCCTGCGCGTCCGGAGCCTGTGCTCCGCAACGGGAGAGGCCACAGCAGTGAGAGGCCCGCGTACCGCAAAAAAAAAAAAAAAAAAAAAAAAAGTACTTGGCTGAGATACCATAAGTAAGTGACCAGTTAAAAGTCAGATCTGGTACTCTTTTCACTCATGTTGCCAACCCTGGTAATATAGAGTCACATGAGAAAGTCAAGTCTGATTCCTAGCTGGCTTATGACCTTGATCAAGAAGCTGATATTCATTTATTCAGTAAATATTTATTGAGTGCCCACGATGTGCCAAGCACTCTTCTGGAGGCTTAGGACACATTAGTGGACAAAAGGGACAAAACCCCTAGTGTTCATGGCACGTGTATTTGGTGGTCTATTCCTCAGGAATGCTGGGTTGTTAGTCCTGAGCTGAGACCTGACTCTGCCCCTAGCTTAAGATTTCCAGATGGAGAGAACTGTTCCAGTGACCCTAGGCTTTGCATCTGTGATTCTGTGGCTCCCTCTGAGAGCCCCTTTCAGTCAGGAGCTGACCGTCTGCATGTGAGCCCCTGACTTGTTCACTACAGCAAATTTGGACACTATCGAAAATCATCTCAGAGAAGAAGCAAGAAATAAAATAACACGATTACTTCTTAGTGCAGCTGTTAGAAAGGGTTGGTGATGTAACAGCTGAGGCATCTCAGTGTCAATATTTCGAGTGAGGCTGAATGGTGACATTGAACAAAAAAGCAGCTCTATGATGTTACTTGATTTTCAGCTGTTTTTACAAAACCTATTTCACAGGGGAAAATCATTTTAGAGGAAAAACATAAAGCTGGGCTAAAAATGTAGCATTTTTGTGGTCATATTGGGCTTTAGCACAGAAAATAATACACAGTTGATTTGATTCACAAAATAAGCCTTAAAGATCTGTTATATGCTATAATTATCTTGCAATTTTTTGTATGATGGGAACATGAAAACCCAGCTCTGTGCCGTCAGAAATGTTTTCTTTCATTCCTTTTTTTTTCTAATCTTCCTTAAAATATTGGTGTGAATTAAACACACCGAGGAGGAAACCAGTGAACATCCTCCATAATGAAGTTATGAAAATAAGAGCAGAGTTGTTATAACTCCCACCTGGGACACCAGACGTTTGCAGGCTGGTGTGGGACTTGCAGCACATTTCTGACCCCCAAACTAAGACCTGGTTAAATGTGTTTAAAATGTCCTCTTTCCTGCTCCAAACATGTAAATGCAATTGAGCAATAGCAAAAACAGAAGTAGTAATACTGACAGCCTGTTAAGAAGGCATGAGGAATAATCACTGGCAAAGTAAAGTGGCTTAATGGGAATCTGGTTGTATATAGTGTTGATAATATAGAAGGAGGGTGAAGAATTTGGACTGTGCCATGCAGGCCTTCCTCATTTTTTTATTTTTATTTTTATTTTTTTTGCGGTACGCGGACCTCACACTGTTGTGGCCTCTCCCGTTGCGGAGCACAGGCTCCGGACGCGCAGGCTCAGCGGCCATGGCTCACGGGCCCAGGCGCTCCGCGGCGTGTGGGATCCTCCCGGACCGGCGCACGAACCCGTGTCCCCTGCGTGAGCAGGCGGACTCTCAACCACTGCGCCACCAGGGAAGCCTCAGGCCTTCCTTATTTTAATAAAACTGCACCCTATCAGGCTACTGCCAAGAGCAGGAAGTCCAGTAAAAGAAATGTCCTCAAAACTTTTATCTTGAAATATCAGAGGTAATATATATTTTCTTTATCTGTATATCTAGAGGGTCAAGAGTGGACACATACAACAAAACTGAAAGTACTCTAATTAGTTGTAATATTTCTTTGTCATTTGTTGAAGGCCAAATGGTCCACCCATTTATCATCTTAACGCTAGAATCTCAAGAAAATGCCCTCATCTGGGATGGGTTCTGTTGCCCATCACTTTGTCCATCCATAATCATTGGAGATTGGGGTGCCATTTGAAGTCTGTAATGAGAGAGGGAAGGGAAATGGGATGTCTAGCAGAGTACTGACCTTCTGCTATAAACCAGTGGACTTCTAGAAGCTTCTTCTAAGTACAAAACGTTTGAGAAATGCTCCTGACAGTATATGTGCAATTTGATAGGTTTATAATATGGTTAGTTCTTCAAAGTTAAAAAAAAAAACATATAGTAACTGTCTTGACCTAGAATGGAATGAAACAGTTCTCATGACAGTTTGATGACAAGGATACGAGGAAAAAGTTTCTTTGCAGTAAGATCATGAGTCTACTTAACTCTGTTGACTGTAAAATACGGATTTCAGATTAGTCTATGGCTCAGAAATGCACTTTGTTGAAACCATAGTTTTATGTCTTTCTTTTATAAGACCAAAAAAGATTACAGTATGACTTGCACAACAAATACCTCAAGATTTTTTTTAAAAATAATTGAAATTTAAGAAAACATAAAAAAAGGAGAAGAGAATTTGCATCATATCTGGGCTAATGAATTTTTTTATGTTTATATTTATAAACAGGTACTAGTGTACTTCCCTTCTCAGTTGAGTCAGAGAGCCTACATAGAAATTTTTGATACAAATAATTTTTATATACTAGATTTTTTTAATATACTAGGTAGGTTGTTATATGATTAAGCCCTGGAATGATCAGTTTTGTAAGGCAGGTAATTTATTTGCAGTGTAAAGAATCATCCCGTAATGTACCTGTTTCGGAAGTTTGGGCTTTTTTTTTTTTTTTTTTTTTTGCGGTACGCGGACCTCTCATTGTTGTGGCCTCTCCCGTTGCGGAGCACAGGCTCCGGATCCTCCTGGACCGGGGCAGGAACCCGTGTCCCCTGCATCGGCAGGTGGACTCTCAACCACTGCGCCACTAGGGAAGCCCCAAGAAGTTTGGGCTTTTATGTATCATCTTTTTCTAGAATGACCCAAATGTGTCACATAGCTTCAATTTTCTGCTCCCTGCGCTTTATAATCCATAGTTAGCCAGGAACGGGGGGAAAAGAAAGAGATCCTTTTCCTTGCCTAACTGTGTAGAGATAAACTATAGATTGCTCTAATCCAAAGGCTTCATAATAAAGTTTTATTAAAAGCCAATATTTATTAAGACTTCTAAAAGACTAAATAGTTCTTCTAAGCCACAAGAGGTTTTTCATCTTGCAGAAACAATATTTTTATAAAATCTTCGTATAATGTATATGCAACAGCAAGGCAACTCTCTACCTCAATTTCCTCATTGGCAAAATAAAAAGGTTAAAATTTTGTACGTATGACTTTAAAGTCATATGATTATAAGCCATTTCTAGCAGGTAGGAAAAGTAGTTAAAAGAAAGTTTGTGTGTGTGCACTTTATAATGGGCTTTGGGCCTCAGAACTGAAATCTTCTCTTCCTTGTAAGATTATTCTGTATAAGGACATGATGTCAATGTATGAAACGCTAATAGGCATTTGCTTATTCATAATTCATTCAAGGGGGCTCGTTATTACGTAAAGCCTTTCACAGTCTCTGCCCAACATACTGTAATTTTCATCTTGCATTTAAGACAGAGAGGCCTGCTCCTCACATCCTTTGTGGATAGAGCCAGGAATGAGACTGCGACATCCAAGTGCTCAGCTATAAAATCTGAAACACATTCAGTGGGCTGACCCCAACAGATGTCTTAGTGAGAGCTTCTAAGTAGAGCCAAAGAAGCGTGGAGAGTTAGGTCACTCTGCTAGGAAAGAAATAAAGAGAAAAGCCTTGCCAAAGAATCAGAGTGTAGGAGAAAAAGACCCATGGGTTTATTGCTTGGGTGTAGGGTCTAGTTCTTCCTCTGGGCACTAGTGAACAAGTGGTCCCTCTGGCTTTGTCCTGGAGCAAACAGTGGACCCTTGGCATACTATGCAGAGGAATTGTGTCATCTTTCTGGAACTACAAGATGCTCCAGAATCATCTTGTAGGATTGGTCATTTCTCTCAGGAGCCCTGGTTCCTTTCACTGGAGAATGAAACCAATATCCAGGCACTAGGTGAACTCGTTGCTACTGGGGTATCATTGCTTCTAGTACCTCAGTTGCCAGAGCAAAAAAATATACATATGTATACTAACCTGTGTATATACATATATCTATAAATATTTCTATGTGTATGTACCACATCTTTATCCATTCATCTGTTGATGGACACTTAGGTTGCTTCCATGTCTTGGCAATTATAAATGATGCTGCTATGAATATTGGGATGCATGTATCTTTTCAAATTGGAGTTTTCATCTTTTCCGGAAATGTGCCCAGGAGTGGGATTGCTGGATCATATGATGACTCTATTTTTAGTTTTTTAAGGAACCTCCATACTGTTCTCCACAGTGGCTGTATCAATTTACATTCCCACTAACAGTGCAAGAGGGTCCCCTTTTCTCCACACCCTGTCCAGCATTTACTACTTGTAGACTTTTTGATGATGGCCATCCTGACTGGTGTGAGGTGATACCTCATTGTAGTTTTGATTTGCATGTCTTTAATAATTAGCAATGTTGAGCATCTTTTCACGTGCCTGTTGGCCATCTGTATGTCTTCTGTGGATAAACGTCTATTTAGATTTTCTGCCCACTTTTTTTTTAACATCTTTATTGGAATATAATTGATTTACAATGGTGTGTTAGTTTCTGCTGTATAACAAACTGAATCAGCTATACATATACATATATCCCCATAGCTCCTCCTTCTTGCATCTCCCTCCCACCCTCCCTATTCCACCCCTCTAGGTGGACACAAAGCACTGAGCTGACCTCCCTGTTCTGCCCATTTTTTGATTGGGTCTTTTTTTTTTGATATTGAGTTGTATGAGCTGTTTGTATATTTTGGGAATTAAGCCCTGTGTTATATATATACAATGGAATATTACTCAGCCATAAAAAGAATGAAATATTGCCATTTGCAGCAACATAGGTGGACCTAAAGATTATCAAACTAAGTGAAGTAAGTCAGACAAAGACAAATATTATATATCACTTAATCTAAAAAATAATACAAATGAACTTATTTATAAAACAGAAACAGACTCACAGACTTCTAAAACAACTTATGGATACCAAAGGGGAAAGGGGGGAAATAATAAATTAGAAGTATGGGGTTAACAGATACACACCACTATACATAAACAACAAGGATTTACTGTATGATACAGGGAACTGTATCCAATATCTTATAATAACCTATAATGGAAAAGAATCTGAAAAAGAATATATGTATACATATATATGTATATGTATGTATATATACACACACACATACATGAATCATTTTGCTGTACACCTGAAAGTAATACAATATTGTAAATCAACTACAGTGCAATAAAAAAAAGAATGAAAACAAAAGGCTTTTCTATGTGTATTCGTTTGTATCTGTGTTAAGCTGAACATGAGTTTATACTTATCTCTCCATGTCTAGTCCATTAGCACATAGAGTATCTACTCTGCTCCCATTAATTATCTGTAAATTTCCACTGCAGCAGTGGGCTTGTCTCATACATTTGTAATTTGTTTGGCTATGCTCTGCATTTTATTGTGACCTCCTAAATTATTTTTAAGTTGCATACATTGATTACTCTTTGTGCTGTAAAGTTCTGTGGGTTTTAACAAACGTACAGTGCCATGTATTCACCATTAGTCTATCATATGAAATAACCTTACCTCCTTAAAAAATTCCCTTTGCTTACATTCTCTGTCTGTTCTTACATGCTGACTATTTTTCCCATTAGAACAATTGACATATTAATATAGTTATTTTAAATTACTTCTCTGATAATTCTAATGTTTATTTCATATCTGAGTCTAGTTCTGATGTTTACTTTGTCTTTTCAGACTGTTTTTTCTTGCGTTTGTCATACTTTTTGTTAAAAGTTGGACATGATTGTATCATGTAATAAAAAACCGAAGTAAATAGGCCTTTAGTGTAAGGATTTATGGTAATCTGGTTAGGAGTTGAACTATAACAAAAAATATAGACTAGGTAGCTTAAACAGCAGAAATTTATTTCTCACAGTTCTAGGTGCCAGGAAGTCCAGGATCATGGTGTCAGCATGGTCAGGTTCTGGTGAGAGCCGTCTTCCTGGTTTGCAGATGGCTGTCTTATAGCCTCACATGATGGGAAGAGAGAGGGAGAGAGAGAGAGGAAGCAAGCTCTTTCCTCTCTTTTCTTTGAGTGCACAAATCCCACCAACTTAATAAGTATCTTAAAAGTAGATTATCCATCAGGGACAAGAAAAGGATGCCCACTTTCACCACAGCTATTCAACATTGTACTGAAAGTTCTGGGGGAAAATAATTAGAAAAAAAAAAGGCATCCAAGTTGAAAAGAAAGAAGTAGTAGAACATTCATAGATGACATGATCTTATACAGAGAAAATCACAAGAATCCACATGAAAGCTACTAGATCTAATAAACAAATTCATCAGAGTTGCAGGATAAAAAATCAACACACAGGGACTCCCCTGGTGGTCCGGTGGTTAAGACTCCATTTCAATAGCATCTAAAAGAATAAAATATCGGGCTTCCCTGGTGGTGCAGTGGTTGAGAGTCTGCCTGCCGATGCAGGGGACGCGGGTTCGTGCCCCAGTTTGGGAAGATCCCACATGCCGCAGAGCGGCTGGGCCCGTGAGCCATGGCCGCTGAGCCTACGCGTCCGGAGCCTGTGCTCCGCAGCGGGAGAGGCCACAACAGTGAGAGGCCTGCGTAACGCAAAAAAAAAAAAAAAAAAAGAAAAAAGAAAAAAATATCTAGGAATAAATTTAATTACAGAAGTGAAAGAATTGTACAATAAAAACTATAAAATATTGCTGTAAGAAATTAAGGAAGATGATGGGCTTCCCTGGTGGCGCAGTGGTTAAGAATCTGCCTGCCAATGCAGGGGACACAGGTTCGAGCCCTGGTCCGGAAAGACCCCACATGCCGCAGAACAACTAAGCCCGTGTGCCACAACTACTGAAGCCTGAACTCTAGAGCCCAAGAGCCACAACTACTGAGCCCGTGTGCCACAACTACTGAAGCCTGCGCACCTAGAGCCCGTGCTCCTCAAAAGGAGAAGCCACCGCAATGAGAAGCCCGTGCACTGCAACAAAGAGTAGCCCTCACTCACGGCAACTAGAGAAAGCCTGCAGGCAGCAACGAAGACCCAACGCAGCCAAAAATAAATAATTAAATAAATACATTTATTTTTAAAAAAAAGAAATTAAGGAAGATGGGACTTCCCTGGTGGTGCAGTGGTTAAGAATCCGCCTCCCAATGTAGGGGACACATGTTTGATCCCTGGTCTGGGAAGATCCCACATGCCGCGGAGCAACTAAGCCTGTGTGCCACAACTACTGAGCCCGCGTGCCAAGTAGGAAGGGGAGAAGACAAAGGTAAGATACAAAGGATATATTTTGTCTATCTTCTACCCAACTTAATCCAGTGATAATTAACACCTAGTTTTATTGTTTTATCTCTCTAGGTACAAAGATCAAATTCTACCTGCCTTTTGGCTAAGGGACCAGGTTTTGTTGTTGATTTTACATGTGGACCATAACATAAATATGTGATTAGGGATGGAGAGGAAAGGAATGTAAGACTAGGCCAGGGAGGTGATGTGCTGGGAGTGGAGGGAATGGAAGGATGTGGGGGGAGCCTTAAATTCCACCCCTTCCGCTGCCGCCGCGCCTCTGTTCTCCAGCTTTGTGTGCTGCTTCTGCACATCTACGGCTAGAAGAAAAGCCAGTCTTCTTCCATAGCTGCTGCAGCTGATGTTAAGTTGACAGATCATCTTTTGCAGCCCTTGGAGACCCAGCAGAGCTATCTAGAGACACAAAGACTACTGATGCTTATGCTGTAGTCATCCATTCTCACATCTCCCCCAAGAGACTTAAGTGATGGAGTTTTAGAGAACTTGCCAGATTTTTATATTCTAACAAGCCAAAGAGGAGAAACAAAACAAAACAAAACCCCAAAGCAGGTCTATTAATTCAATGAGAATTTTACGTATTTATGTGTTCGATTGCCATCTCTTAGGACTCTCCAGTCTTTTCACTACAGGAAAGAGTATATTGAAGCTGAAAGAAACTATTCCTAAAAATACTGCACAGAAGGGGTTTCTGATCAATCCATGGTGTTATGTGGCAAAACAACAACAGACATGCAAATATAAAGTTTTATTTGGCTATCACATATAGTGTGATTACAAAAATGAATCAGAGTTTAAATGTTAATAACACATTGGAAAGCAGCTGGAAATGTGATGATTGTGTTTGATCTCACAGACTTGAAGCACCGTGAGAGCAGTGACTCCATCAGTTATGTTCACTGCTGTAGCCCGTGTCAGCACAGAGCAGGGGGGCTCAATGTATGTTGACTGAATGGAAGGATGGTAGGACCACTAGTTGATTTTAGTGATGTCATATAATCTTTCTAACTGTATTATGGGTAAAAGATACCTACATAGTGACATCAGAGTAATGAAGGAAGATTTTAACGCATTGATGGAGAAAAATGTTGCTTCGGTGCAAAGGTATTGCCGCTATGAATTTAAATCTAAAATAATTAAACTTGTAAATATTTTGAGGTTGCTTTGTAAGTTTGAGGTTGATGTCAATTAGTTTACTCGTTTCACTGAGAGTGGAAATAAATCAGAACTTACAACTCTCAGCTGCTTCCCAAGGTGGCACCTCTGCCACCTCTTTCCCCTTCCCTTTTCTGGGAGCCGTTTTACTGTACTTACCCAATCTAAGCTGCAGCAGGATGCCAATACCCCTAGCTCTCTTGGCCTGGATGTGGCCAGATCTCTTCTATGTTTGGTTTGCCTGAGGAATAGTTCAAAGCTACCCTCACATACTCCATTTCAGAACATGTATCCCATATCCAACCCATATCCAAGGTCACAGATGGCTCAGGTGACACTGTCTCCTACAGCAGTGCGTCTCACACTGTCCTGTGCACAGGCATTTCTGGGGAACACGTGAAAGATGCAGATTCTCCCTCAGGAATCCTGGAGTGGGGCCTCCAGGTGAGGCTGATGCTGCTTGTACATGGACCACCTGTTGAGTAGCAGACTGGGTTTTACACCTCTCATTTCTTTCATCTCTACAAGATGTACAAGATGCTAAATGAAACTACTTGGTCTTCTAGCCTGAAACAATTTCGAGTCAGCGACGCTGCGATTCTGATAGAATTCTCAGTTCCTTCCCGAATTTTCTTCCAAGTCTCAGCTCCAGAGGTGAGCCCAAAGACCACTCCCCTTGCCCTGGGCTACTCTGCAGCTCCTTCCCCTGTAGGGGTGACCATCATCGCTGTTCTCTAAAATGTGAAGGATCCCTCCTATTTAACCCCAGTAATTCTTCTCTTGGCCTGGGTTGTCTTGCATAAACTTTGCCAAAATCTCTTACAACCTAGATCCTGCCAGCCTCTACTGTTCCAGTCTCTGGAAGCTGGACCCTTGTCATCCATCTGTTTTGTTTTCCTGAGTCATTTCATAAGCTCCTTGTTAAGTTCTATTCTTCATTTATGATGACAGTTTTGGACCTGGACGCTACCAGTCACATGGGCTGGCTCCACTGCCACTGCCCTGGTCAAAGTCACCAGAGTGTTTCACCTTAATGTTGAGTGTCTTAACTCATATGCCTATATCACATTTGCCCTCCTCCAGTCTGTAGCTAGAATGATGTTTTTGAAATATGAATCCAATGATCTCTCTCTCTCTCTCCCCCCACCCAAAAAGGCAGACTACTCCCTCATTCCTGCTGGTGAGTGAGTTTTCCTAACCCACCCTTTGCCTGTCTCAGCTCCATAAAGGGGATTTCAGCTCTAATTTCCTCCCTCCCTCAGCCCAAAACCTCATCTTCTCTTAGCCAAACCTTGGCACTACTGAGATCAATAATTCCTAGAAGGGTAACCATGGCACTGCTCACTGGTTTACCCAGCTTCTTAATCCATTCCAGCAACTGAGGGTTTCCCATTCTTCTGAGATCTATTCAGCAAAGAGAATATGTTTTATTGTGTATCCAGAATTCCAGGTGCTTTAGCAGGGATATTCTTGGGTTGCCTACCGCCCCATGGGCCAGAACACCCCGCTCTCTGCACTCACCTTACACATCTTACAGGTTCTCCACTGTTTACTTCCTCATGAGGGTTTTTAGTGCTGTTCTTTCCACCAGGAAGTCTCTCTCTATGCAACCTTTCAACCACAATGAAAGGTCAATTATATAAGAGATAATCCCTGATTCCTTGATAAAGTCAGGCTCCTCTCTTAACATATGTTTCTATAGTTCCTTGTACTCTTCTCACATAGCACTTATCACAGTTGTACCTTAAAGCCTGCATCCCCCGCCAAAAGCTAAGTCCCTTGATGGGAGGGCAAAGGCCATGATAGCCAACATCCATTGAGCTCTTTCTGTATGCCTCACCACAACTCCACTGGTATCCCCGTTTTACAAAGGAGGAAACTGAGGGATAAAGAGATTAAGTTGTCCAAGGTTACAAAGCAGATCTGAAATCAAATCCAGGCAGTCTGGTCCAGAACCTACTGTCTTAACCTTTATTTTGTGAAATAGGGTTGTCGCTTAGTACATTTTGGGGAAATGACGCTTCTTGAGAGCCCATGAGCTCCCACGCTCCCTGCCAGAGCCAGCCAAAGATGTCTCCCTTCTTCATTTTTCACCATATGACCCTTCTCCAGGAACCCTCTGTGTGTGCACCTCCTGGGTGAGGAGCCCCTCTGGCTGCTGATCATTTGCACAGCAGGGATGCAGCCATCCAAGCCCTGAGCTTGGTCACATCACCTGCCTGCCTCCTTCCCCATGTTCTCGATGAGAACTCACTCAAGTGATGCTTGGAAGAGAACTTTCAGAACCCTATGGAGGCAGATTCTGATTCAGTATCTGAAGCCTGAGAGTCTGTATTTCTAACCACTTCACAAGTGTTGCTGATGTTGCTGGTGTGCGGACAGATTTTGAGGGGTCAGGAGCTAGGTCAGCATAATCTACTCTCAGAGCGTTCATCTCCTGGTTTGTTTTTGCAGCTGATACCATCTACCTTATAATATTAAAATGAGAATAAAAGAATGTGTGTGAGGTACTTACTACTGTGGTTGGAACATGTTAGGTATTCAGCTAATGTTTTTGTTGATTTTCCTATTTTAGTTTTCTAAATAGTAGTCAATATTAAATCTGTAAAGATCTTGTCATCTTACATTACAATATTTCACTGAAAAATTAAAACGTACACACACACAGAGCTCTTGGAGCATTTTAAAAAAAGGAATCCAATCAAGGTATTTAAAATATTCATCTAACATTATGTAGTATTAAAAAAAATAGTCATCTTCACCCCTTTGAAACTTAAATTCACTCTGTAACTACCTAACCTCCGGATATTCTCTGCCTGACTATTAAAAGCTGATGATGAATCACACTAAGAAGAAACTCTTATTGCTTCTGGGTTCTCACCATTACTGCAAATCCGTAAATTGCCCAGAACTGTAGCTTTGAAGGTTGTTAGCTCCCAAGATTTCTATTATGAATTTGCCCTTAATCTTTGATCCTGACATATCTTTTAGGCTTCCTATTTAATTATTTACTAAACACACATTTAAAAGTCCTATGAACCAGCTTTCTCCGTGGTGGCTGTCCACCGCTCTCACCTCCCCACATGTGTTTTTGAACTCTTGTATTCCCAGGACTCCGAGCTGCCCGCACACGCCGGTGTTCCAAGGGACTCTGCTAGTGGACTGATCAAGGAACTTCTCTTGGTCTGGAACTCAGTAACTGATATTCTGACTGACACCAAGCATGAAAATCACATTACCCTGGTTGTAAAAAACCTTCACTGGCTACCTGTAAAGTACAGGATTATATGTAAAGTCCTAGTTATTAACTTACAAGTCCTTAAATTGACTTGGTTTTGAATACCTCAGAGACATTCTGGAACCATACATCCTCAGTCGTTTTCTTTGGTCTCAGTCAATTGGATTAGTTCTTTTTGGCTGAAGACATTGAGCTACGGGGCATTTTTAATGTTTGCTCTCTACTTATGGAATTTATTAACCACGGAGGTCAGGCTGTCTTACTCTCTGTCAAGCTTCCAGTCCAAACTTAAGAGGTACTTTCCCAGATTGCTGATTTGGCTAAATAAGCCATAAATCGATCTACTGTTGTTTAGTTTTTAAATCACTGTTCTTCTTTGGTATTTTTATGTATCTGCTCCAAGAGTTTGTTTGACATGTCACAGTTAAATTTTATATTATTCCACTTAATATCTTTTTTTTTCACATCCTGACTTGAAACACTGTCAAAGTGAATTTACTAATTAAATGCTTTGCATGACATATTACCTTTTCCCATCTGCTTCAGAAGGATGTCACAAGGGCAATGAGATGTGAAAGTACTTGGATTGTGAAATATCAGGTCTTATATTCAATTATAAGACCTTATAATATACATATATTTCACCTTATTTTGGTTATTAATCAATCACTCCATTTTTGCTGGTGCTCAAAAATTAATTGTTGAATGGATGAATGTATGCTAGACACACAGTGGGGACCGAGGTATAGGTCATGGCTTTCTTTAGCAAATTTCAATCTAGCATCTTTTGATAAGTATAGATATGTCTAAAGTTAACTAACAATAAAATATTTAAATATTGGGCTGGGACAACAAAGAAAAATATGGCACAGGATACAACATAATTAAGAACAAAATATATTCCGCATATAATTGCAGCTCTATAATTTCTGAGCAGAGAGACATTCCTCAGGCCGGGGCAGTGAGGAGGGAAATCTGACTGAGACCTTGTATTTGCAGTGGACCCACGTATGTGTGTAGGAATGGGGTAGACAAAGAAGAGGTGGGGAGGCCGTAGGGTATAACACAAAGATGGAATGGTAGCAGGAAAAAACCCAATGTTCTTTTTCTTTTAAGTGGAAGGAAGGGCTTTTAAATTTGAGCCATTTGGCTGGAAGATGATTCAGAAAAACTATATTATAATGGTGCTTTATGACACATTTATCAAAATAAGAGGTTCTCCTTTTTCTTTCAATGAGGAGAAAAGATTTTTTTTTTTTCATTCCTCTTAGAGTCTCAAGACACTCAGCTGGGGTCAGAGAGATGGGTAGACAGCAGTGGGGAGGTCAGCAGAGTTCTTCAGGGAAGGGAAGATAAAGATTCCGTTGTCGGTGGTATTTTACTTTCTGTTTTGGCTTGTTTCTTCGAGGACTGGGTAGTAGGGTTGGGGTGGGGGAGGGCAGGTTCTGAGATTCAGTGTTAGAACTTGATTACTTATTAGAGAATCACTGCTCCAAACATCTTAAAATACGAAATCTCCCCAAAGCTCTCACAAAGTCTATGAATCCTGTTTGGAAAGAAATATATTCTCAATATAGCATAAGAAATCATAACCATGCTGGAGAGGGTGTGGAGAAAAGGGAACCCTCCTACACTACTGGTGGGAATATAAATTGGCTCCACAGCCACTATGGAGAACAGTGTGGAAGTCCCTTAAAAAACTTAAAACAGAACTACCGTATGATCCAGCAATCCCACTCCTGGGCATATATCTGGAGAAAACCATAATCTGAAAGGATACATGCACCCCAGCGTTCATTGCAGCACTATTTACAATAGCCAAGACGTGAAAGCAAACTAAATGTCCACTGACAGAGGAATGGATAAAGAAGATGTACATACATACAATGGAATATTACTCAGCCATATAAAAGAATGAAATAATGCCAATTTGCAGCAACATGGATGGACCTGGAGATTATCGTACTAAGTGAAGTAAGTCAGACAGAGAAAGACAAATATCATATGATATCACTCATACGTGGAATCTAATTTTCAAAAAACATTCAAGTGAACTTTTTTACAAAACAGAAGCAGACTTTTAGATAGGAAAAACAAACTTATGGTTACCAAAGGGGAAACACGGTGGGGAGGGATGAATCGGGAGCTTGGGATGAACACGCGCACACTACTAAATATAAGATAGGTAACCAACAAGGACCTACTGTGTAGCACAGGGAACTTTACCCAATATCCTGTGATAACCTATACGAGAAAAGAATCTAAAAAAGAATGAATATATGTATATGTATAACTGAATCACTTTGCTGTACACCTGAAACCAACACAACATTGTAAGCCAACTATACTCCAATAGAATTAAAATATTTTGAAAAAAGAACTCATAGCCAATTCTATCCAATCCAACTCAGTTCTATTCAACGAGTAGTTACCATGGCCTCTGTGCTTCCGGTGTCATCACTATTGCTGCTGTGAGGGACCAAGGAAAGAGGAAGCAGAGCGTAGAATCTACTTGTGAAGATAAACCTTACTGAGGGGAAACATTTATCCATCCGATGAGCCTGAGGTTATGTAAATACCTAGATCAATACCAATACTGTTGCTTTGTGCTCCCAGATTTCGGAGAAAGACCAAGGAGGAAGAGAAAGGATTTATTTTGGAGGAGAAAGTCCTGGAGTTGGCTCGGAGGAGTGGATGCCTCGCTATTCAAAGTAGGGTCCATGCATCAGCCACATGAGCATCGTTTGGAAGCTTGATAAAAATGCAGAACCTCAGGCCCCATCTCTGAGATACTGAATAAAAATCTGCATTTTCACAAGACCCCAGGTGATTCATACTTTCATTCTAGGAAGCATAGTGTTAGAAGACACCAACTAAACTGCAAGAATGAAAACATCAGATAGATACACCTGGGAAAAGAAACCCAGGCCTGTGGGGCGCCCCACTCCTAGCTGAGTACTCCCCAGATCCCTCCTCCTGGCAGATCTCCTAGACTTTAAGAGACCTTGCATGCAGTATCCAAAGACAGGGTTGGCCTCATGTGCAAGGAACGTGCTGCTTAATAGCCAATCCTGCTGAAATATACTCCTGAGCCCTGACAGAAATGTAGAAATACTTGGACGGTGGGCACAGGCTTGGGAATGGGCAAGGACTGAAAATGCCCTCACTAGCATGTCTGGTCTTACACGTAAATGCCTGCAGGTATTGATTTGAGCCATTGCTTTCAAAAGTTAAAAAATAATTATACACATGCCAAAAAAAAGAAACACCCCCAAAACCTACCTTCCTGTTTCTGTCATATAAGTTCATGCTTGTCTGGTTTGAATTAGTTAGAGTGGTGCATTAGGGAGTGGGGAAAGAAGAGACATTTTAATGGAATTGGCAAAACCCAAGGCACAATGCCCAACAGAATAGGCTGGAAGTAAACAGCTATGCCCTGACTTTCTACATATGAAAAGGGTTTCTCATGCCTAGGATTAATGGAGTGCTTAAACAGCTGTAGAGACCATTTTATAATTATTACAGCTCCTCCCTCCCTCCCTCCCTCCCTTCTTTCCTACCTTCCTACCTTCCTTCCTTCCTTCATTTTTTCTTTCTATAAGGTTTTAAAAATAATGTGGTTTCCATGCAAATCAAAACCAGCTGAAAGCTTGCCAAGGCCAAGATGTAATTGAAGATGGCATTTAAGCTTTTGTGTCTCCTCTGTCTCCAGAGATATCATCATAAAATAAAAGACTTCATCAGGTAATGTTTTCTTCATTATTCAACATCACAGTTCTGAAGCGAAAGAAGATAATTAGACATACGGTGCTGTGGACACATAGTTTATGAGGAGCTTCTAGTTAATTAGTTATGGTAAAAGGTTTTTATATAGTCATAATTACTTTATACTTCAGAGGAAAAGAAGCAAACACACATGCATTTTATTTTACCTGGTGACAAGATTATCAAAGCGATGCTGGTGTTTTGATGACCCTTCGGCACCTTCTTCAGACTTCCCAGGATGTAATGCAAAGTGTCACGAGGGGATTTTAATAGCACAACTCTTGTCAACTTTAATAGGAGCTACACATCTGAAATCCTTACACATCATCTTGCTAGATTCTATAAGAAAACATCATCTTCTTGGTGTCCTGAATTTCCTTTGTCATTTATGGAAGGTTCACCTCTGGAATAATTCAGAGAATGGTTACAGTAATTTTGTTTAAAACATGAGACAAGCCACCTTCAGGAGAATACTTTTTCTATTCTAATTTCTGGGGGCAGCCACTGAAGAAAAGATGACGGCAAAATAATATGCTGAAAAATGTAGCATTCTACAATTTATTGGTTGGAAATAATTTCAATCTATAAAAGCTATCTTTTTTCCCACCAGCTGTTTCTGCTGAATTGGTTATTCAAGATCTCAACCTAATTAAGAAATGAAGAGAGATTGGAAGTTAGCAGATTGGGATTAGCAGATGCAAACTATATATAGGATGGATAAACAAGAAGGTCCTACTGTATAGCACAAGGAACTATATTCAATATCTTGTGATAAACCATACGGAAAAGAATGTGAAAAGAATATATATATGTATAAACAAATCACTTTGCTGTACAGCAGAAATTAATACAACATTGTAAATTAACTATACTTCAATAAAAATTTTTTTAAAAGAAAAAACCAATGAAGAGAACTTAAATATAAGATTGATATTCTTAGTTTTGTGTCTACACCAGGTCCAATCATTTCTTGACTGAGGGGAGAGACAGAACACCTCTGTCACGTCCTATACCTACTTGGGTGTCCCGAGCACAGATTGTGTAATCTCTAGCAATGCCTACACATGAGAGAAAATTAATCAGGTACCAGTTAATCAGCTACCAACCTGCCCTGACTGTCGATTTCCCAGGATGTCACATGGCTGATGTATGTCTCGGTATACGTACAATCAAGGTGTACTCAACCATGGGGCTAGAACCCAATTTTCCTCAATCTCAGTCCAGTGCTTTATTTCTCAGAACAGAAGAAGGAAACCTGAGCTACATGTTAAAGAGGGCAAATGGACAATTCTCTACGGCATGGTACAAAATGCTAGTGTCGCCTTCTATATAGCTGGGTTTGCCAGCTGTCCAACTCTGAGAGTCAAAACGGCAGGTTCGTGCTTCCCTCTACTCTTGCCATCTTATTTGGTGTCACAACACTTTTAGAGGGATATATGGGAATACTCATGGTTGCCATTTCTTGAGTGTTTAGTGACGCTTGCACTGTATCACACACTTCACTTCATCAAGGACTTGCTGCCTCCTAGATGAATGTCTCTGGGCAAGGTAACTAAACTTTCCAAGTTTTAGTTTCCTGGTCTATAAAAAGAGAGTAGTAATAGGATTAAGACAGATAGCAAATGTCAGGAGATTAGCACAATGCCAGACACATAGTAAATGCTTAGTAAATCTTAGCTATTGTTATTTTTATTTTGAGAACAACTCTGTGATTTAGATACTATCATTATCCTCATTTTATAGATGGTAAAACTCAAAGAGGTTAAATCTCATAGATAGTATGTGGTAAAGCTAGGATCTAAACCCAGGCTCCAAACCCAAGCTAGTAGCCTCATCAGAAAAACTGTAACAACCCTGAACCATCGTCATCTTCTTGTTTGACTTTTCCCTTTCACCCTCCGTTCTGGCGGACATCCTGGAAAACAAGATCTAAAACTTCCGGTTCTTGGGACTTGGCTGGCTTCTGTGTGGACGTGGAACATCTTGGAACCTGGCCTGAGTATCCCAACATTGTTTCCTTCAACTTACCTAGGCTTAATGCTTCCTAATTTATTTGCTTATTTAAAGATAAGTGGAGGGAGGAAGAGGACCCAACTAGCACTTCTCCCAGGTCCTTGTTCTCCTGGCTAAGCTGACTGGTCTTTTGTGATGAATGACAAGACTCTCACTGCTCTGGGTTTTTCCTCTATAATTCTCCCTGCATGGTTTCTGTTTCCAACATCATTCTCCAGTATGCTAATATATTTTTTCCTGGATGAATCAGGGAGGGATCTCCTTATTTTCCTAGCCAGAGAAAAGTCAGTCTCAGCATTCAGCACCTCTACTATTTATCCCTTCCACTTTCACAAGTGGACCAAGAAAGGGAATGCATCTTTAGCATAGGTTTCATGGTGGCTAAATGCAATTCTAGGGTGTGCTGATACATTACATATGAGGGCATCTCTTTAGGTAGGAATCATCTCATAGCCAAATTGAAGAAAGTCTATTTAGAAAGATGAAATAAAGTTACATTTGATATTGGGAATGTTGAGAGCCTGAATAAATGAGATCATTAATGTGTTGTCATTAATGTGAGTCACACCCTGCATCCTTATTTCCACCTTGAATCTAAACATATGTGTTATGCCCCAGAAATGGAATTATGACCCAGAGGTATACCCTAGTAAGGAAGAGCCATCTTTAATCTCATTTCCTTGAGGTAATTAAGAGAATATTTACTATTTCTATGTATTTTTAGTGGGAATGTTTTTAGCTATGAGTCTAATCATTAATCATTGTCCCGTAATCTAGGAAAGAAAGAACAGATTTAGAATGACAGAATGTTTGGAAATTATCTCTCTTTTGTCTCTTCTAAAAGGAATAAAAAAAAGTTTTAGTATGTCTAAGGTGAATGGTTTCTAAAATTTGTGATACTTCAGGTTCAATCAACATCTTTAGCTAATTTATGTAGTACACTATAAAATTTTTAATTCTTGAATAAATAATTCCCAGCTATGTGTGTTAATTAATTGTCAACTGATTGTGCTAATTTACACTAATTACTAATATAATTACAAAACTGAAGATTAACCTGGAAATTTGGAAGAGCAATGTTTCTGTTAACTAAACAGGAATAAATTACATAGGCAAGAGCAGAGGCAGGGTTCTTTTTATTTTGTTTGGCTAGCTCAATGCCTACAAAGTACAATATAATCTGGGAACATCTGGCTTCAGGATCTAATCCACTTGCAAAACCGTGGAATCCAACCTACCCTCCACTTCACTCCCACATGTATGCTTTGTCTTCAACATTCCTGATGTTTTCAAAAGCTGTTACTAACTATGAAAAGATAATCTCTAGCCACAAAGGGAAAAAGAAGGCTAGGTCTTTCCACAGCATTTTGTCATTGTCTGCCAAGGCTGTTGGAAAGCCACAGAATTTCTAGACCTATTGCCTATTTAACAGGACTAAGAAAGTATCAGTAACCTTTGTTTGCTGAACTCAACATAAAGACTCTACAGGACATGCTCATTGGGACTGTGGCTTGAATTACAGGGACCACTTTCTTGCTTAGGTTCAAACAGATGTAGGAGAAAATCGGGGTGGGTTCCAAATAGTAAGAGCTAGGCTATTTGAGATGATAAGCAATACCGTTTTTTAACCATTACCCCTGATTTTAGGTATTGCTGTACTTTGCTATTTGTTATTCATAGGGCTTAAGGGGTTATATTTCTCCATGATTTATTGACATTCATTCAGTTGGTCAATCAGTTGGTCACTGGTGTGTGTGTGTGTGTGTGTGTGTGTGTGTGTGTGTGTGTGTGTGTGTGTGTGTGTGTGTGTGTGTGTGTGTGTGTGTGTGTGTGTGTGTGTGTGTGTGTGTGTGTGTGTGTGTGTGTGTGTGTGCATGCCAGCTTCTGTTCTTGTCTGCTGTGCCCGGTTCTAGATCTTGAATATTTTTATTCAAAGACAGACGAAAAAGTAAAACCTCAGTCTTCAAGAAGCACTCACCAAAGCAGAGATAACATCCCACAGTTTTCTCAGCAGAAAATTACAGCTTAAATAACACAGTTTATACAGCAGGGAGGGAAAAAGCCCACTCTGAGAATATGACTCATTGAGCAACAATTTCCAGCTCACAGTTCACGTGCTGACCTAGCCTAGACTTGTGGACAGAAGGATTTTTAGTTTGCATATTGTGGAATAATTCACCTCATTCCTAAGCAGTAAGAAAAGGGTCATCTTTGCTTCTTCCACCTCTAGGCTCAAGGAGAGGTATTTCTCTGAGAGCTGGTGGAGAAGAATCCATTGGAATTTGATCTAATCCTCATTTCCCCTCCAAAAGGCTTGCTGACTTATGTTAGGTCCTAAATCTACTCTTAACTCTTAATGAAACAAATTTTCTTCTTCTGAGGTAGAGCACCCCTGGCCCTGGAAGGCGGTGAAGAATAACAAACAAATGCTTCTAAAGTACTTTAAACGTCTGAAATGAAATTTGCCACATGAAAGCCAAGTATTGTTATTAATGACAGGAATTGCCAACATGCTAAGAACAAAGGGACGCTCTAAGCACTTATCATTCATCTTATGCTTTTGAATGCATTGTGCTTTTCTTTAACAGCAAAACCTATCTTGTTATAAATTATTAGTTGTAAATTACTTGTTTAAAATCTCATCACTGTTCATTTGAGTAAAGCATGAGGTAGATTTCTGCTGTAATTTAAAAAGCTCCCAAACGAGCTATAATTCATTTACTATTAACATCCAGATACGAGCTATAAACCATAAGAAGAAAATGAGTCATGGTTGCGTCATAAGAATTAACTTCAGAGAAATATTAAAAACTAAATATTATTTTCAGTACATTGGGATTAACTATTATTTGCAACCCAACCAGTGGCAGCACTCTATTATATGACAGAAAACACAAAATCACATGATTAATCCTGACCTGCTATCTATTAACATTAATCTAGATTAGTGTGTCCCAACCCTAGTTTGTTTCACTCCGGGCTTTTCCAACTACCTCAAGAGATGTTATGAAATTCTTCCAAATTGCCTAAACAAAATTAATTTTAATTCACATTAGTATTAAAAATAAATGTATACCATATGGCAGACCAGGGGAAAGAAAATACTAGAAAGTCAAACTAATAACTTAGAAAAAGATTCCAACTCATTAGCCAACTTAAGTGAGGATTTAGATAACACTTTTGAAGCCACAAATTCTCAGCAAATAGGAGTGTAGTTTTGGAAACCAAGAAAAACATCGCTGAGTTCTAAGTCCTCAAACTGCATATTTGAGGGCTCTTGATGAAAAACTTTTCTTTACCATGAACTAATTCTAGTTTCAGAAACGTTTACAGACATCCCTGCTCTCTCACAATTTAGGTAAGGATAATGTTTTACTCCTGTGTACTGTTTCATGGTTTATAATACACTTCCGTATGTCGGATCTCAGTTGGTAAGAAATGCTGATGACCCGTATGGCCATGGAGAAAGAGAACACAAAAAGGCTATTTCAGTGAAAGATCTTCACCAACTAAATCTCAAGTGGAATAAGGTTGTACTTCATCACTGAAAGTTTACTGTTCTCCATGGTGCACTTGGGGAGAGACGGGAATAGTGAAGACTGCGATTTTGCTTTTAACTTTTTCAGCTCCAGAGTCACATGTAGAAGCTAAATGCTGCATGAACTTGGCCTCACTCTCTCCCAGTCTCTAATAAAGTGGAGGGAGGGACAGTCAGGAGTCAGTGGTAGAGGGCATAAAAGAAAATGATTGGTTCAACACAAATTGAATTTAAAGTAAGTGGTGTGGGTAGTAATCTCTTGGGGAAACTGGGTGAGCAGGCAGCTAGACCACATGGGTAGAAGGTGAACAGCTCAGATCCCGGCACTTTGAAATAACACTTACGGATGAAGGCATCTGAGACTCAGGTAGGAGTTCACTCACTCCTTACAAAAGACCAGCTCTCACACGGAAAAACAAAAAGGTTGTGCTTGTTATAACACTCAGGGTACTGAAGAGCATTTTTTAAACCAAAATCCACCCCCATTTGTTATAATGTGGACCTATCTCATATTCTGATTTTAATGCTCATTCAGAGGAAGGTAATTTGGAAGTAATACCTGGACAGTATTAGTGTTTTGAGCATGAATATAATTTTTAGTATACCTAAATTGAATGAATTTTCTGAAGGCATCATTATAAGAAGCAAAACACTAAGGAAGTTATTAATAATTTGAAAATTCTGGTTCACATAAGAAATGTTAAATCTGCCTACTAAAGAACTATATCAGACTACATTTAACTCATTGACCCTAATATTAAAATGCAAAGCAGGGGGCTTCCCTGGTGGCGTAGTGGTTGGGAGTCCACCTGCCTATGCAGGGGACACGGGTTCATGCCCTGGTCTGGGAGGATCCCACGTGCCGTGGAGCGGCTGGGCCCGTGAGCCATGGCCGCTGAGCCTGCGTGTCCGGAGCCTGTGCTCCACAACGGGAGGGGCCATAACAGTGAGAGGTCCGCGTACCGAAAAAAAAAAAAAAAAAAAAAAAAAAAAAAAAATGCAAAGCAGGACGGATATGAGTTTTCATGCTACTAAATTATCCTTTGAACCTCTTCCTGCAAATGGCAGACACAGAAAGGTATAAACAGACTTTGAAGGGGTTTCTGGTCCTTGTATGAAGGCCAAGAATCATAGAACTAGTTCTTCTTAGCAGTCTAAGGTCCTGGCCTTCAAGAAGTCTCAGTTCAATGGGAAAAAGAGATATACAAACAAACTATGTTAACACATTATAGTAAGGGCTGCAGAAGAGGTACATTCAAAAAATCCTAGGAGTTCATAGAAGGGAGTGAAAATCTCTTTCTAGGGGAGATGGGAAAGCTGTCTCACAGGAAGTGGCATCTGGGCTCCCAAATGAAAAGCAGGAGTTACCAAGTATAAAAGGAGGGCATTCAAGGCAGAGAGAAGAGCAGATGAAAAGTCATGAAGATACGAAAAGGCGTGCTCCAGGGAAGAGGGAGAGGGGCAGTGTGCCTGAGGCATGGAGTATGTGGTGGACACGTAGAGAATAATATGGAAAGGGCAGCTATACAAGATGGCAAGAGGGGAGATGTTGAAAGTTCTGGGGAACTTTCCAAGGAAAGGATGAAAAAGCCCTCACAATGCAAAAACCTCCAGGAAAACAGTATTGGATTTGGCAATCTCCAACTTATTCCCAATCCTGAATCTTCTAGTAGGTAGTTTATTCAAGAGAGAACCAAGCTAATGACAGAAATCAACAAGAAAAGATTTTTTTTCTAACAATATGCTTAAATTTACTTAATAAAACACACTTATTTTATGTTGAACTCACGGTTGTTATTTTCATATTTTAAGACATTCACCAAAAAAATTAGAAAGGATCTACGCCTTGAATATTAAGAATGGCCAGATTACTACAATTCTATTGGAAAATTAAAAGACATCAAGTATATGAATTTAATGAGACCACAATCCACATTTACAACTGAACACTTAGAAATGAGACCAAATTTTCACCTCCTGCATTTCCTCTGGCTATAATCTTCCCAACTATACTAAGAAGCTGCTGGGAAGTATGCCTATCATGAAAATTGCTCAATTTTCAAAATGATCTATGAATCATAATGGAACTCTTGGTAGTTAAGTGTCTACAATAACATAAAAATGCCTCCCAGCCCTTTAACAGGTGGTAGAAAGAAGTCAGAAATGACTCTTACAATGGTCTTTTTTACTCCATTTAAATCCCAGCATATCAGACAACATTAGAAGGAAAAAAACCGAGAGCATGGGTATAATAAGATATATAAGCTTATAGGATAATAATATGATATGAGAGATAGGTCTAGTACAGTGGAGCCAGACTGCCTGGGTTAAAATCCTGGACCCATCACTTACTTGCAATCTTAGGCAAGTTATTTAATCACTCTGTGTATCAGTTGCTATTAAAATGCATGCGCCAATATCATCTACGAAATAGGGTTATTATAAATGTTCTGAGTATCTTTGCCTCTCCAGATTCTCCTCCAATCTTTCTCCATCCTGCTTCTGTACCCTGGAGGCTGGCCCATAAAAGTGGCAACAATGAGCTCTTCACCCTCTGGCTTTCTGTCCTGTTGGCTGATGGGAGGCACAGTCAAGAGAGCCAGAGGCCGGAGGAAGAGTGAGGTCAGGGTGTTTATTCTTCTTGTTCCTCCCTGCCAGGTTGCCTTGGTTGTCTGCAACCTACCCTCTCTGGGTACATTTAACCATTCTCTATCCTCGCCCCTTCAGGCAGGCCTAGGGTGGTAAAGGCTCCCTGCTGCTGTCAGCCACTGGGTTGTACAATCTCTTATTGCATTTTCTAAATCCCACTCACACCTTTGTAAATATTCCTTTTGTTTACTTCACTTCGCTTTATCCAATTTGAGTGTGCCATCAGTTTCCTGCCAGCATCCTAATAGAATGAGTTCCGCTTTGTAAAGCACTTAGAATAATAGCTGGCCCATGATAAGCACTATATAAGTATTCGATAGAAAAATAAAATAAATGAGATTTAGAAACGTTTTTGTAGTGGATTTAAACATCTCTTTCTGTATCCTGTCATACAAAGCAAAATCTTCAGAAACATTTTCCCAAATAAGAGTGTTTTCTTTAGCAGACTTTATGTATATGAAACAACCATCATTCTACTTCTAACCATGTTTTTAGTTCTCTGGTTAAAAAAAATTCTAAGTGGGCTTCCCTGGTGGCGCAGTGGTTGAGAGTCCGCCTGCCGATGCAGGGGACACGGGTTCGTGCCCCGTCCGGGAAGATCCCACGTGCCGCGGAGCGGCTGGGCCCGTGAGCCATGGCCGCTGAGCCTGCGCGTCCGGAGCCTGTGCTCCACAACGGGAGAGGCCACAGCAGTGAGAGGCCCGCGTACCGCAAAAAAAAAAAAAAGAAAATTCTAAGTAAAATATTATTAAAGTTGTTTATTATTTATTTTATTAAATAATAAAATAAATAATAATAAAAAAAGTTTATTATTAAACTCAACGTAGTGGTTACTATGGGGAGTGTGTTTAGAGAAATACGTTCAGAGAAGGGCAAATGGTGGACTTTAACAGTACTTGGTAAGGCTTATTTCTTAAGCTAGATGGAGAGTACACAAATATTTGTCTTATTAGATTTAAATTTTTCTTGGTATGTGCAGTATTTCAAAATAAATTAAAAATAACAATTATGTTTTAAAAGGAACCTAAACTTTACCTTTCTCTTTGCAAGTTGAAAACTCTCATGTCCTAATTTTAGGAGAGTAAAAAGATATTTCTTCCTTTATGAAATTAATTGTTTTTCCGTTCTGAATAGTTTTACTCATGTGTGGCTTTATCTTTTGTGCCTTTACTGTTGTTTGATCTCCAGAATGTCTGTTTTTTCACACAATTTGGTCTCTCTGTATCAGTTATCTTTTCTTGAATTTTTCATTTCTATCACATTCCAGATATATTTCTTAAGTTTATCTTCAATTTTCTTGTACTTTCTGGCATCATCCATCTCGTAAGAATTTTCAACTCATTGACAACTAGATTCCAGCCATTTAAATTTAGTTTTTCCAGGAAGAAAATCTATGGGGAACACTAGGTTAATATCTGAAACCATATGCAAAATTTATGTTTGTGATTTTTTTAATTTGGGGATGAAATTCATAGTTTTATAAGATTTCATAAGGTGGTCTACTACTGGAGAATGTTTAATTCTAAGAACTACTCATCTTTTTATGTTGGAGAAAAATTTGCTTGACATCATGTTTCTGTTAATTTATACTCCCTTAAATTTTCCTTACTGATAAGAACCTTGTTTTAGAGTTATCCTAATGAGGTATCACAGATCAGTTTCTTAGTTTAGACTTTGATTAATATCCAGATATTTTTGTTCAGCTGAGCAAAAAAATTAAAGGCTAAATTTTAAAATTTCTGACCATAGTACTGCTCATTCTATCAGCTTGGGGTTTCAGGTTCATGATAAGATACCAAATGTTTTCCATTCTTGTCATACAAAAAAGACATGAAAGTGAATACTGAAATATGTGTTTGAAAGGAAGAGGTTATTTTCAGTTGGCAGAATTTTGGAAAACCTGTTGGAGAAATTGACTTTTGCCCTGAGACTTTGGATGGGTGGGGATAGGAGGAAAACGTGCTGTAGGGTTAAAAACAACAACAACAACAACGAAACAGGCAGCATAGCAAAGGCAAGGTATTGGGAAAGTGTCCAAGACTGCTGATCCTTTCAAGGAACCAACTTTTGACTTTGCTAACTTCCTATATTTTTGGTATGCTTTTTTACTTTGCTATTTTCTGCTTTTTAGTTTTTCCTTTCTTCTAATTCATTTGGGTTTACTTTCTCTTATTTTTATAGTCCAAACCATAGGTCATTAATTTTATTTCATTCTTTTTTTCTAATAAAAGCATTTTGAGCTACAAATCTTCTTGTAAGCACTGCTTTAGCTGCATCTCACAAATTTTGATAGTTATGATTTCACTATCATTCAGTTTAGAATATTTTCAGTTCAAAATCTATGAGTTACATTAGAGTATATCATTTAATTTAAAAATATGGGGATGCATGGAGAGGATCTAGATGTATTTTTGCTATTACTTTCTAATTTAGTTCCACTATGGAGAGCACATACAATCATTTTATATTTATTTAGGCTTGTTGAATGACCTAAATATGCTGCCTTGCGGAATGTTCTATGTGCATTTGAAAAAGTGCACTCTCCTGATATTGGGTATAGCATTCTTTAACCATCCACTATGTCAAGATGGTTGATAGTGTTATTTAAATCATCTATATCTTTATTGATTTTCTAAGTCTAGTTTTTAAAAATCAATTGTTGAGAAAAGAGGGTTTAAATCTCCAACTATAACTGTGGATTTGTCTACTTTCCCCTTTTAATTGTCAATTTAAAAAAATGTATTCTGAAACTCTCTTATCAGACACAGGTATTTATAATACTCATCTTCCTGATGTAATATGTATATGTAATCTATATTTGAATATATATTCATATGTAATATATATAAAATCACATTTTAAAACATAGCTGTTACCCCCATGACATTTGTTATATATACATTACATCTACATATTCTAAGTTTCCTCAAAGATTTTTCTATCCCATTCTCTCTCCCCTCTCTTTCTAAGACTCCAATTATATATACATTAGATATTTTGATATCCACAGGTTCCACAGGTTCTCAAGGCTCCATTCATTTTCCCCCCATTTTTTCCGTATGTTCTTCACATAGAATTATTTCTATTGATCTGTCTATTCAGTCATCTCCATTTCTGTCGGGCCCATATGATGAAATTTATTTCTAATATTGTATTTTTTGGCTTTATCATGTCCATTTGGTTCTTTTTTTATAGTTTCTAGCTCTCCATTGAGATCTCAGATTTGTTAATTCTTTACAAACATATTTTCCTTTACATTCATAAACATGGTTATAATGGCTGATTTAAAATTCGTGTCTGCTAATTTATATGGAAACACAAAAGATCTTGAATAGCAAAAGCAATCTTGAGAAGAAAAATGGAGCTGGAGGAATCAGTCTCCCTGACTTCAGACTATGCTACAAAGCTACAGTAATCAAGGCAGTATGGTACTGGCACAAAAACAGAAATATAGATCAATGGAACAGGATAGAAAGCCCAGAGATAAACCCACACACCTATAGTCACCTAATCTATGACAAAGGAGGCCAGAATATACAATGGAGCAAAGACAGCCTCTTCAATAAGTGGTGCTGGGAAAACTGGACAGCTACATGTAAAAAAATGAAATCAGAACACTTCCTAACACTATACACAAAAATAAACTCAAAATGGATTAAAGACCTAAATGTAAGGCCAAACACTATCAAACTCTTAGAGGAAAACATAGGCAGAACACTCTGACATAAATCGCAGCAAGATCTTTTTTGACCCACCTCCTAGAATAATGAAAATAAAGACAAAAATAAACAAATAGGACCTAATTAAACTTAAAAGCTATTGCACAGCAAAGGAAACCATAAACAAGACAAAAAGACAACCCTCAGAATGGGAGAAAATATTTGCAAACAAAGCAACTGACAAAGGATTACTCTCCAAAATATACAAACAGCTCATGCAGCTCAATATCAAAAAAACAAACAACCCAATCAAAAAATGGGCAGAAGATCTAAATAGACATTTCTCCAATGGATACATATAGATGGCCAGCAAACACATGAAAAGATGCTCAACATCACTAATTATTAGAGAAATGCAAATCAAAACTACAATGAGATATCACCTCACACCAGTCAGAATGGCCATCATCACAAAATCTACAACTAGTAAATGCTGAAGAGGGTGTGGAGAAAAGGGAACCCTCCTGCACTGTTGGTGGGAACATAAATTGGTACAGCCACTATGGAGAACAGTATGGAGGTTCCTTAAGAAACTGAAAATAGAACTACCATATGACCCAGCAATCCCACTACTGGGCATATACCCTGAGAAAACCATAATTCAAAAAGACACAGGCACCCCAATGTTCATTGCAGCACTATTTACAATAGCCAGGACATGGAAACAACCTAAGTGTCCATCAACAGAGGAATGGATAAAGAAGATGTGGTACATATACACAGTGGAATATTACTCAGGCATAAAAAGGAATGAAATTGGTTCATTTCTAGAGACATAGATGGACCTAGAGACTGTCATACAGAGTGAAGTAAGTCAGACAGAGAAAAACAAATATCGTATATTAATGCATATATGTGGAATCTGAAGAAATTGGTATAGATGATCTTATTTACAAAGCAGAAACAGAGACACAGACGTAGAGAGCAAACATATGGATACCAAAGGGGTGGTGGTGGGATGAATTGAGAGATTGGGATTGACATATATACACTATTGATACTATGTATAAAATAGATAACTAATGAGAACCTACTGTATAGCACAGGGAACTCTACTCAGTGCCCTGTGGTGACCTAAATGGGAAGGAAATCCAAAATCCAAAGAGGAGATATATGTATACACATAGCTGATTCACTTTGCTGTACAGTAGAAACTAACACAACATTGTAAAGCAACTATACTCCAATAAAAGTTAAAAAAAAAATTACTGTCTGCTAATTCCAGCCACTGAGTTCTCTCAGGGTCAGTCTCCATTGACTGCCTTTTGGCTCACATATATTGTTTCTTCATGTGCTTAGTATTTTGGATGGCATCCAAGAAGTTATGAATGATATATATTGTAGAGCCCCTGGATTTGTTTGTGTTCCTCTGAAGAATCCTGATTTTTTTTAAAGTTTGAGGTTAACTAACCTCAAACTCCAAACTATCTCCCTTGCAGTGAGCGGCCACAGAAATCTCTGTCCAGTTCCTTTAGCCTTAGCTGGGCTGCTTGCACAGAAGGTCGGGCATCAGCAATGATTTGTGCAGAGTTTGCACACAGAACCTGTTTTCCCCCACCCCCGGCTTTGGCTGTCTTCTTTCTAAGACTCCCCCCTCACTTTCCAGTTCAATCACCTTGAACTCTGACTTCTGGCTCTTCATGCCAGTAAGACTTCAGGTTTTCTAAGTTTTTAGTCACTCCTATTTGGCAAGGATTGGGTCCTGCTTCCTGGCAAAAATACAGTAATCATGGGAAACTTGCCCGTTGTCATTCCCTTCTTCCAAATGCAGACTCCCCTCCAGCATTTGCCTGCCTGGTTACTCTCTGTTGCCTTTGGACAGCTGCTTTTTATATTTTGTCCAGAATTCATAGCTGTTATATGCACAGGGATTACCAGCAGTCAGAAGCCCATTCCGTTTCTTTTTTGAGTTTGTTTGTATCTCATGGTTTTTTCTTTTCTTCTTTATTATTTATCACTTTTTTCCTCCCTGGGCCCCCAGGCAGTTCTTCTGGTGCCCAGAGACTCTCAGCTTCTTCTGACAGCAGTTCCAACAAGCCTCATCCTTCTAATCACAGATGCTCAAATCAAGTCCAAGGGGACAGACAGGGATGAGAATAAGCTATCAACGACCTTGTCTTATAACCACACTTGAGCATTTTCTTCAAAGTGGCATAGTCTCTAGACCTGCAGCCATTTATTCAACTCAGAAAATGTTTACCGAGTGTCTACAAGGTATGAGGCTCTGTTAAAGGGCTTTTGGATGCATTGATAAACAAAACAGTCAAATATGCCCTGCCCTTGGGGAAGTAACGTTATGAAGAGGGACTCAGACAATAAACAGTAGACGTAGTAAATAAGCATTATAGTATGTTAGAAGATGGTATTTGGTCACCTTCATTCTCATCCCCAAAGCAGTCTTGGCTCTTTGGAATCACAATCATTCCAACATCTTCGTTTCCCTTAACTTTACCAACTCTTGAGTTGTTCTCCCAGAACTAAGAAACAGGCAGTGAGCCTTGAAGGAAAAGCACTTGGATTCAGCTGCTGCAGTGACTCAATTTCGCCACTGGGTGGGAAAAAACGGAAGGAGCTGAAGAGTAATTGCAAAGGGATAGATGGCAAAGGAAAAGCCATTATTCAATTATTGCTAAACTCCACCTAATCTCAACTCTCCATGTGTGACCTCTCTTCTACCTTTAGTGCAAAGACCACACAGTCAGGTAGAGTGATTTCATCACAGAGTAGTTGTTTTGTGCCTGAAACTGAGAAAGTATTTTTTTCCAGTACAGGATTTTGCGTGTGCGTGTGTGTGTTTATCTATGTGTATTCTATTTTCATTAATACTTATTTTTCACTTTTCAAGATATATAATATACATTATGTGTGTGTGCATGTATGTGTGTGTGTATGTATGTGTGTGTTCTATACCTATATCCTTTTCATATTCATTACATGTATATATGAGTGTGTGTACATTTTACATATAGGTATATATTACATTATATTGTAGACCTTCAACAGGCCACTTTAAAACCTTTCTGAGGTACAGTATTCCTGCTCCCTATATGGTAATTTTACATATATGCTCGTCATCATCATCATTGCTCTCACTTAACAAGCTTATCACGGTACGGGTACTGTGCTAAGTACTTGGAAGTTTTTAATGCTCACAGTAACCCCACGAAGTAGACACTCTCATTACTCCCGTTTTATAGATGAGGAAACTCAGGAGTAAAGAGGTTACATTGCCCAGGTTGGAATTCGAATTTAAACTCAGTTTTGACTGATGAAGCCATTATATTTAACTAGGGTCAGCACACTTTTTCTATAAAGGGCCAGATATTAAATATTTTAGGCTTTGAGGGCCGGATGATGATGTTGAAACTACTCACCTCTGCTGGGTATGAAAGCAGCCGGAGACAATATATAAATGAACAGGTATGGCTCTCTTCCAACAAAAGTTTATAAAAATAGGTGGTTGGCAGGATTGGGCCCCTGCGCCAGAGTTTACTAACCCCTGCTTGTAACCACTAGGCTCCACTGCCTTCCTGTCGCCAAAGATTCAGACTAAAGCTGAAAACTCCTCCTCTCTCCCACGCCACAACAGTGCTCATCAAAGACACGTCACTTGACTACTCTGGGCTTCAATTGCTTAGTTTCTGGTGGAAACAGAATATCTTGGTTACATTGCAGTTCTGAAATCTAGAAGTCTGGATTTTCAAGAACTGAGCTTAGCCACAAGGAGAAGGTGCCGACACTCATAGAAAAGGAAAGAGTGTGTCAATGTTCATATGAGTGCCTGAATCTGTCTAAAGGAGACATTCAGGTGAAAGTTGTGGAAGAAACTTTTCTTTTACCTCCAAAACAACACAGGTAATGGTGTACCATATCAGAGCCAATGGGAGGATAAGTTAGAAACTCCGATGTTTAGGGGAAAGAGCACGTTCAGTGAATATTAGTATACATCAGACACAATGCCACAAAGCCTTGTTTCATTACAATATCCCTATGTGGGTAGGTGTGACATTTTGGGAGTGGAGGAGGAGAACTGATAAAATATCAATATTCAGAGCATGTCAGGAAAAAGCCTCTCAGGACAATCAGCAGCCACATTACATTACTTTCCATTAATTTTACTTCCAGCTTTAGCCGACACAATCTCTTCCCCTGGATTGCCTTCTCCAAGCCACTCCATCATAATGCTGACTCTCCTTCTAGGCCCAGCTCACATGCTAACCCTTCCTTGAAAATTTTCCTTGGCAGGCATCTCTCTTGTGAATATTAGAAAACTTCACACCTCATTCCTTAACATTTAAGTGCCTCAAAAAAAATCCGTCTTCATATTCTTGGTTCTGATAACAAAAATAAATAAAACGTTGATCATTGCAAATAAGTCAAACAATAATGGCAACATTTTGGCAAATATGTCACACTTCTCTCATGATCTTAGGTTCCTTAGCGACAAGGACTATATTGCATTCATCTTTATATCCCACCAGAATCTGTCCATTTTAGTTCCAGTATGTCTACCCCAGGCTTGGTTCATAGTGAGAACTAAGTGGGTCTTTATTTTTTATTTTATTTTTTTTTAGCGGTACGCGGGCCTCTCACTGCTGTGGCCTCTCCCGTTGTGGAGCACAGGCTCCGGACGCGCAGGCTCAGCGGCCATGGCTCACGGGCCCAGCTGCTCCGCGGCACGTGGGATCTTCCCGGACGGGGCACGAACCCGTGTCCCCTGCATCGGCAGGCGGACTCTCAACCACTGCGCCACCAGGGAAGCCCCAAGTGGGTCTTTATTTGAATGAAGGAATTATGCTTAGAACTTTTGTAGCTAAACCTAGAGCTGATTTAAAATTCTTTTATTTTTCAAATTAATTTTATTGGAGTATAGTTGGTTTACAGTGTTGTGCTAGTTTCAGGTATACAGCAAAGTGAATCAGTTATACATATACATATATCCACTCTTTTTTAGATTCTTTTCCCATATATTGTAGATCATTACAGAGTACCGAGTAGAGTTCCCTGTGCTATGCAGTAGGTTCTTATTAGTTATCTATTTTATATATAGTAGTGTGTATATGTCAATCCTAATCTCCCAATTTATCTCCCTGCTCTTTCCCCCTTGGTAACCATAAGTTTGTTTTCTACATCTGTGAATCTATTTCTGTTTTGTAAATAAGTTCATTTGTACCATTTCTTTAGATTCCACATATAAGCAATATCATCTGATATTTGTCTGTCTTACTTACTTCACATAGTATGACAATCTCTAGGTCCATCCATGTTGTTACAAATAGCATTATTTCATTCTTTTTTATGGCTGAGTAATATTCCACTGTATATATGTACCACATCTTTATCCATTCCTCTGTTGATGGATATTTAGGTTGCCTCCATGTCCTGGCTATTATAAATAGTGCTGCAATGAACATTGGGGTGCGTGTATCTTTTTGAATTATGGTTTTCTCCAGATATGTGCCCAGGAGTGGGATTGCTGGATCATATGGTGGCTCTATTTTTAGTTTTTAAGGAACCTCCATACTGTTTAGAGCTTATTTTTTAAATTTTATGTGGGATTTTTGGTCAGTGATGTTATTAACATTGTCTTTATTCCTAGTATTATAATACTGCTCTAAAAAATTACTAATAAAATCATTTTGTTGCTATATTAAGGAAATGTCTGTGCTTTCTTGGAGTGCAGGCCAAATCCATCCCCAATCATCTGTTATTGCTAGAAATCCTATTGCCTCTATCTTCAGACCACTTTGGAGCTGAATTATTTAATTCATGCTGAGAACATTTCAGTACTTGAGGTTGTTCACCTTTCAAAGTTCCTCAGGTATCTGCAAGAATTTGAGAGTTAAAATATTCCTGGGTTGTAGGTCTTCACTTCATTGGAAATTGACTGCACCTTTTTATCATTAAATCATGAGCATCACAGATGACTTTCTCATTTCTGCTGGAGGCATGTTTCTTATTAGACTAAAGCTTTTCAGCCTGTACAATTAATGGTTCGTAGCACACTAGGGACCGTTTATTAATTTTCATTTTACTTTTTTTTTGAAGGTTATGGGGGTTAAGGGTTCTGAGTTGGAGTTATTGAAATTTTAAAAGGTGTAAATAGGTAAATATTATGGTTCCTGGAAAAGTGAGACATTTTTCTCTTTAAGCAAGTGATGAATACTACTAATAAAAATGTCATCAGTCTTCCCCACCAGGGTTATGCAGTGAGAAAGATATTTTGTATGTATGTGTATGGTTTGCTTTCCATATCTAGTAAGACATTTCAAGAGACTGCCTTATATAAGAAATTTACTTTAAAAAATAGATTCTTGATGCTTTGTTGATCAAATACAATAATTCTAAATGAAAAATAGTACCTTCCTATGCACTTACTAAAGATTTGTCTTCACTACACTTGATGGCTCATAGCAGTGTTTGAGATGCAGGGAATTTTTTTTTTCTCTTATCAGATCACCTAACATGAATATCATTCTTGCTGAAGGCTGGATTTCTGAACGGTTAGCCTACTTCCCATACTTTTATGGATAGATTACTTACCTCCTTTATATTTCAATTGAGTTTCATTTACGAGCTAGTTTCCTAAGTAGTTATTTCCTTATGCTACTATTTATAGCACATGATGTTGGTTACATATGTCAAATATGTAATTTTGGCATATATCAAGCAGTACGTTAACAACTTTATTGAGATATAATTCACATACCACACAATTTACCCATTTAAAGTGCACCATTCAATGGTTTTTAGTTTATTCACAGAATTGTGCACCCATCACCACAATCTAATTTTAAAACATTTTTGTCACCACCAAAAGAAACCCTGTGCCCATTAGCAGTCACTTACCATCCTCTGCGCCTCACCAGCCCTAGGCAGCCACTCATCTGATTCGTCTCCATAGATTAAGTAGCGTTTTTTAAAAAAACAAGTTTTAATTATCCAAAAAGTTTGGTGATTTTATAATATTATGAAAGCCAATACAGGGCTTCCCTGGTGGCGCAGTGGTTGGGAGTCCGCCTGCCGATGCAGGGGACACGGGTTCGTGCCCCGGTCCGGGAAGATCCCACATGCCGCGGAGCGGCTGGGCCCGTGAGCCATGGCGGCTGAGCCTGCGCGTCCGGAGCCTGTGCTCCGCAACGGGAGAGGCCACAGCAGTGAGAGGCCCGCGTACCGCAAAAAAAAAAAAAAAAAAAAAAAAAAAAGCCAATACAGTCAATACAGTACTCCGGTAAGGGCATTTTTCTTTATCTTCTCACCATTTTTATCTTCAAAATGAAGCATCCGGTTTGCAATAATTTCAAATGCACTGGTAAATTACAGCAGTATTATATTTTCCTGCACTGCCCTTCTATTTGGTTGGTACTAGAAAGTTCTATATCTATACCTAAGTCAATGCAGAAATGTTATGTTAGAAAAATGGTGAATACGTTAATGGTTAGCATGAAGCATACTCAGTAGAACATTTCAAGCAACTCCATTGTTCCTCCATTTCATTCTCCAGTTCCTTCTATCTTACCAACACATACATACACATATGTGCACATACACATACACACATACACTCACACACACACACACACACACACACGTCCAGAATAGTCATGGTCACATACTGTGGAAGATGCTAGAGAGCAGACTTTATGCAGTGACAGCCAGAAGTAGCAATACATGTTCAGTATTGATACATTCTTATGCACCCCATAAAAATAACATGTGTTGTGTATTGTGATTGCATATACATATGATTTATTTCTAAATCATAGTGGGAGTCATGGAACATTCTCTAGGGGTCAGAAATGCTAAAGCAGAAATGTATAAAATAGTATTCTAGGTCGATGTGTAATTCTACTGATTTTGCTCGTGGCATTATCAGGAAAGCTGGTGGTCATTCATTTCTTCCCTCACTCATGCAACATCTATTTTTTTGGCTAAAGACAATGTGAAGGGCACAGTGCGAGGCCCCAGGTAATAATGAACTCCTGCAAGCCAGCTCCCTTGGGAACTGTTACCCCTCCTCTGCACATAGAAGGTTGGGCTGTCTTCTCAGAAGGAAAGAGCTCAATGAATCATGCGTCTATTCCTTTTTCTTGAAAAATTGCAGCCTATATTTTGCAGGAAAATTCAACATAATTGGTATAGACCCATCTTTTTAGGTGAATTAGGTCTTAACTGACAGCTAGCCCATTTTGTTCTAAAATTCAACAAACTCTTGGAAAATCTTATTCCATACAATCTTTTGAATATGTCATTTGCCATTTATATTTGATGGCCTTAAGCAAAAAAAGAGTTATAAGAGGTATTAATGCAAGTAGATAATAAGGCTGCATTCTATAAATCTATAGCAGCTTACAGTAATCATTAAAGCATGCAGAAGTCTTTCATCTATTCAAAAATATGCAGTGCACAGAATGTCTGCTAAGGTGCATGACAAGTCAGAGTTAAATATATATTAATAAATGAATTAGCTTCATAAATAATAGCCATAATGACATTTTAGGAGACAATAAGTCTGAGGATTGTCAGAAAACGGTTGATGTATGAGCTTCACGTCTCAGTGATTCTTCAAAATGAATAGGCTTGGAGAGATAGTTCAGACCCGCGACCAGCCTATTTCCTTGAATAATTTACTTGTTGTCAATTTGTACAGCCACATTACACATGCAAATTGTGCTGCGTGTGCAAACACCACTTGGAGAAGATAAAAACAGATTTACGAAGGCTATAGAGGAAGGATTTATTTCACTTTCTCACCCAGGTCAAGCAATACATGTATCTGACGATTGTGTGTACCCAATTTTGTTGTAATTATATCAGCAAATTATTCCTTATAATCTTATTATTTTTAGCAGTCTTCTTGTGCTTGGGATAATTAGCTTTCTTCACTCAGTGTAAAAACAATTCAACTTGCCAGCCAGGCAGGGCATAGCTCCATTATCTGTTTTGGGTTTAAATTTATTCCCTATATTCTTGGACACTTTGTGTAAATTAAAAATTTCATAGTCCCTAATACTGTACACGCTGTTCATTCAGTGATGAATTAAGGCCCCTAAACCTCTCCGTTTGCTATTAGATATCTAACCCACTTTATATGTTAATCTGTGCTAATGAATTCCACAACCCCTAGCCACAGCGAGATGACTAAAATTATTACCACTTACAGAGATATGCCTTTTTCATTTAAAGTTCAAGTCAAATTGCTCCCATAAACAGTCTGCCACACAAAGATACCTCCTATAAAGGAGAGTTACTTACCTATAAGTAGAGTTCTCTGAAGGTAGTATTATCTTGGGATGCACATTCCTAGGTCACGTGCCCTCAGGTCTCTGGTGTGGGTGGGGAGAGAATTCATAGCTGATAGGTAAGACTTTCTTTCCTTGGAGCACTTCATTAGCTCTGTGGCCTGTATTCCTAAGGGTTATTTGTGCCACACCCCTTCATGCCACCAATCTCTTCTTGGCAGAAAACGGGTCCCAAGTGCAGTAGGAGGGCAGTGTAACTCCTAGATGAGGAGTGAAGGACTGGTTACCCTAAACAATTGTTGATGATCAGGAAGCACATTTTCCTTTTTTCTTTTCTTTTTTTTTTTTTTTTTCTTGCGGTACGCAGGCCTCTCACTGCCGTGGCCTCTCCCGTTGCGGAGCACAGGCTCCGGACGCGCCAGGCCCAGTGGCCATGGCTCACGAGCCCAGCCGCCCCGCGGCATGTGGGATCTTCCCAGACCGGGGCACGAACCCGTGTTGCCTGCATCGGCAGGCGGACTCCCAACCACTGCGCCACCAGGGAAGCCTCACATTTTCCATTTTAGAAGAGCTTACCTATAAGGTAATATGCCTAATTGCTAAAAAATATTACAGTTTTTGTGTGTAATATGAAATTCAAATGTATATTTGCTTTTTATATAAACAACCTTTTTTATTGTAGAAAGAACACATTGTCATTATGGAAGAACTAGAAAATATAGATAAACAAAAAGAATAAAAATCACACATATTCTCACAAAGAGTTCGATCATCCAGTGATAGCCACTGCTAGTGTCTGATATCTTTTTTTACAGGCTAGTTTTCTACTTACATACACTTTTAAGATGGCAGCAAAATCACTAGTCTTATCATGTCCCTCTTCAACCCATGTTCTAGGACAGAGCAGCGCCTGTTCCATTTGCCCCTAAGTCTCCAACTTAACCCATTTTAAGATATTTGCTGTCTTCCTCTAAAGTTGAGTGAGTCCCAGAGTTTCAAGGGATGAGCCCTTCACTCCTTCCATCCCTCTTTCCTCAACAGAACATTGAAGCAAGTTCTCATCCTGCTTCAGCTCTAACATACTATCAGTAATTACCACCTTCCCAAATAAACGTTCACACACAGCACAGCAAGGCACAAGAGTGTCAGGCACGGTCTGAAGGCTGGGTCCCTGTACTAGACTTCACCGGACCTTACACACGTGGTATCCTGTTTGTTTAGGTACTGCTTCATATTCATTGCTGCCTCTGCCCTTGATCCCCACAACCACCGTGAAAACATGCAAAGCAGGTGCTATTGTTCCTGTTTCACAGATGAAAACATCTAAGGTCCCGGAGTTTAAGCCGCCTGTCTGGGAGAAAAGAGTTAGTCCCCAGGTCTTTGTGACGCGTCTAGAACCAAGTGCTCTCCATTTAATTCCTGTCCCTGATTGTCTCGTATGACTTTGGAACTCAGGGCATTCGGTGTGTTTTCAGTATTTCTCCTTAAGGACAGATCATTTCCAAAGGTAAATCTTTGGAAACCTTTTTGGTTAGAAATTCAGATCTTCACATTATTTTATTTTAAATTTCCTTAATTATTTATTACCTTAAGAAGGCTATTTACGTAAAGCAAATATTTTGCTTCAGGAAAGTTTATAATCGTCTATCTTTTACAGTATCCTCTGCTTGAAAGTCAAAACAACTTCTTGGGAATGAGATTTTTCAGTCCACAGTTAAGAAAATACTCATAGATTAACTTAATTCAATATCACGCCTGGAAGTAGTATGATTGAGACTCAGTTGAGCCCTTCCCCACTGTGCTTTTCTTTCGGCCACAGGGTCACTCACAGTGGTAAACACCCGAGTCGTTAGGATGGCATGTCACACATGACATACACGATGGGAGGAACATCAACCTGGAGGAACAATTTAATCATTTTAAAGTTTGAGACTGTCACGTGGATGATAGATTGGGCAGCCTGCAATTAACCTGAGTTAATACTTGGCAGAGCCGGATGTACAGCTCTTAACATCTAATCTCACAGAAAGTGTTCTTTACTTAATAAAAACCAAATGTACTTTAGTTCAGCATCTTCTCTGGAACACAATACATTCACCTCATTGTCTCGTCTCCATTTATGAACCTCAAATGCGGGTTTGGTTCTACGGTGACCAAGCCCAGGAAAGTGTGAAGTGTGCAAGGATGGGATTCCATGCCTCAGCCATCCCCAGAAGTGTCTCCTGCCTTCCTCTGTCTAGCCTGGCCGCCCCCTTCTCCCTGTGTGCCCTGTGGTCCCCAGTCCTCTTTCCTCTTGTTAAATCCTCCTGTCCTGAAATCAGCTGGTCATTTAGTCACAATGCTGTGCAGTTGGCTATGTTTTCACTCCCAAGGATCATCTTCATTTTGATTGGGGCGAACCCTGGAGAAAAAATATTTAGGCACCAGGTAAATGTTCCCAGTGACCATCAAATGATGTGACTTCGAACCAGGTTCTTGGGGATATTTTAGGTGTAGAGTTGTTGAATCCATGTGGAAGATCCGGGTTCCTTTCCTGGTCTGTGACAACTTATTCTCTCTTTTTTGGAACGGTTTACTCATATACAAAATGAGGATAAAAAAGAAATCTCTCTCATATGATTGCTGTAATGATTTAATTAGTTAATATGTGTAAAAGCAATTGGAATTGTGCTGGCATTTAGAAAGTACTCAGTGCATTTTGTAGATATTCTTCCTCTTCCCCTTCCTCCTTCTCTTCTTGTAGGCAAGAAAGCGCATGGGACTGGGAAGCAGATGATCCTGGGCTCAGATCTAGATTCTGCCACTTGCTAGCTATGTGACTGTGGGTACATAGTCTTTCTAAGCTGTAATTTCCTTTGCTATAAAATAAGCATAATAAAAGTACTTTATCTTGTTTTCATGAAAATTAAGTGAGATAATGCATATGCTATGCTTAGCAAGGTGTTTTGCACCTGGCAGGTGCACATTAAGGAATTATTTCTGATGCTAATAAAGGCAAAAGACATACATGTATCTGAGGTCAACAGCACAGTTTTCTAAATATTAAATTGCCTCATAGTCACTTAACTAAATATGAATGTTAGCTTGTTTTCATTTAAACAGTGGGAGTTTCCAGGTTTATGAATCATAAATATGATTTCCTTTATGTAAATATTTTTCCACGATTCAAAACAAATAAACAATAACAAAAAAACCACAATAGTATTATTTGGAGAACATTCTAATGAAGTGCTAAGGAGGTGCTAGCAAGCGGGTTGTTACTAGAAAGAAAAAAATTGTATCTGTGAAAGTATGAATGTTAATTATGTTAAGTAGTTATGTTAATAAGACTTCAATGAACAAAAAAGTAGAGAAAAGAAAATATAGAAATTCTATTATTAAGCAAAACTGTGGAGAAAGTTCCTTGAGTTTCTTTTTAATTAAAAAATTAGAAAACTGAAAATTATTCTTTCTCACAATATCTTTAAAGTTCCATTACCATTTAAAGGTAGTTTATGATTATATTAATATATGCATCAGATAATTGCCTTTATATCAGCAAAAAGGAACCCTAGGTATATACCATACTAACTGTAATCTACAATCTGGTTCTACCAGTTTCCATTAAATTCCCTGAGTTTTCACTTCTTTTTTTCCTCCATAGAATCTGTTGCCGGATTGTTTATATTTGTACCCTCATTTTCATTTTCTGTTTCAACCACAGACTTCTTCCAAAGTCTATGGTTGAAACAGAAAACACAGTCTTTTGTTTTCAGGTGCAATCTACTTGCAAGTACTTTTCACCTACATTGTTGCTATAGCTTCCTAACAGTCTTCCCCAACTACGGTCTACACGCCTCTATCAACCTGTCCTTTAGCCTCTCCACAATTTGATTTCCACTTTATTTTCCCTTTTTTTTTTTTTTTCTGATGATGAAACAGGTTCAGGGAAGTTTAAGGAGTTGAACAAAGTCATACGTATCCTGTGACTTCAAAGTTCAAGGTCTTATCACTAAGCCATGCTACTCTTCCCTAAACATGACCTATAATGTGTCAAATTTTCCTAAAATGAATTTCCCTGTCAGATACACCTATTAAGTTCTTCGCATCCTCCCAATGCCAGTATATAGGCTACCTTTACCAAGAAACTCTCCTGGAATTCCAACCTGATTTCATTGCTTCCTACTTACTGCAGTCATAACACTTTGTTCTCTTCTTGAAATAACATTTAGCATTGTCTGCTTTATATTAGGATTATTTATATCTGTCTGTCTCCCCAACAAGATTTTGGATTCTTGGGTGGCAGGGACCTTGTCTTATCTGTCTCATCCTTCCCTTTCATTCTAAAATAGTCAGTGTTTCCCACGGTGCATTGTATCTAGTAGATATCAAATCAATATTGAATAAATTGCATAAAAGCTTCATTTTAAAATGTAAGAAAGTAGGTTCCTGTGTTTCTGAAATAAATTTAAGGGCTTTATTTTGTTCTAATAGCAATTTTTATGAAAAATAGCTGTCATTAACTAAGTGTTCTTGTATAGAATAATTTTTTCCACAAGAATGTATTCTGTATAGGTAAGGAAAAGTTTATGCTACATTAACTCATTATTCATCATGTAATAATTGACTGAGTGCCTAACATATAGGACAATAGTGTATGCAGATGTTGGGTGGTGCCGAATATAAAAGTGATCAGTCTTGATCTTAAAAACTATAACCTAAATATGAATAAACTCAACAACAATAAGATTCCATGAAAAACACAAGGATGTTTAAGAAGATACGCACCTATCTGAATTAGAAATGCTTGCATTTCCAGTCATGGCCAAGTAAGCTCCTGTCTGACCAACCTTTCTACTGATGACAACTCTATAGACTCTGGAAGAAGCAAAATAACTTCTTGAAGGCACTGGAGAGTGAACAAAAGCAGTCAGATACTGGAGGGTTCAGATACTTCGAAGAAGCAAACTGCAAGGGATGACTTTATCATTGCTTTTCAGCTCTTAGCCTCAGGGAAGTTCACAAGTAGCATGTAGGAAGGCTAGAAATTGAATGGAAATACAGTCTAACTGGGGAAAGAGTTTGGGTCAATCACAACTGCTAAAAAGTGAAGCGGCATCTTGAAAAGAAGAGAGGTAGAGAGGGTGAGCCTAAATTCTACTTATAAACTATGCCTTAATCTTTGGATGACCCTTGAACTATGCAAGTGAAGGACAGACTCCCAGCAGCACAGCTAACACTAAAATAACCGAACTTAGATTTGAACTGCCACCTATAACAGGGAGACAGAGCTTGTACCTTGGGCTTAGCCAATTAACTGCCTGCTTTAAAAAACAAACAAACAAACAAACAAAAAAATGTTCTTTGGAGGAACATAACAGAATCTAGAGTTTTACAACATGTCATTCACAATTTCTAAGATGAAATCCAAATTTTTCATTATATAAAGAAACAGGAAAATATGAAACATTTTCAAGAGAAAAGAAAGTCAATGGAGACTAACTCTGAGATAACCCCAATGTTGGAATCAAAAAATAAGAATTTTAAAAATAGTTATGCTGAGGACTGAAAGGAGAATATTATACTATAATGAATGAGAGCATAGGAAATCTCAGTCAAGAGATATAAACTATAAAAAAGAACTAAATAGAAATTATAGAACAGAAAAATAAAATACATAAAGTGAAAAATTTACTTCAAGGCTTAACAGCAACATGGATATGACAAAAAAAGAGATTCAGAGAACTTGAAGATACATTATTATAAATCATATAATCTAAAGAACAGAAAAAAACATTTGTAATAAATGATCAGAGCCTCAGGGTCTTGTAGACCAATATCAAAATGGTAAATATTTGAGAAATGGAATGACAGAATTGAATAGAAAAAGTATTTGAAGAAATAATGGCTGAAAATTATCCAAATTTGTTTGAAGACATAAATTTTCTAGTTCACAAGTTCAGTGAGCTCCAAGCAAAACATATAAAATCTAAACTGTGCATCTAGAAACATTATAGTCCAACTGCTGAAAACCAAAGGTAAAGAGACAATCTTAAAAGCATGTGAGAAAAATGGCACATTTAATACTGGAGAACGATAGTTTGATGGATTTCTAACATCTCATCAGAAACAACAGAGACTAAAAGACAGTGAAACAACAGCTTTAAAATAATAAAAGAAAAAACCCCACATCAACCTAGAATTCTATATCCAGCAAAGATATCCTTAAAAAAATAAAAATGAGTTTCATTTCCACCTAGAATGTGAAAGCTGGAAAGAGCATCATTCATACTCTAAAATTAAGAAAATGCTATATAAATGACAAAATTATAACCTTCCTCGAGCCCATCAGAACACTATAGGGCAAACAAGTAGCTAGAAATCCAAGGAACGACAGACGGCCAAAAGGGAGAGGTGAGATGGGAGCACTTGCTTACCTGAGATAAGCACCGAAAGAAGGAACAAAGAAGAGACTGAACAAATAGAAAATAACTAGAAAGATAGTCGATTTAAATCTACCCATATGAATAATTACATTAAACATAAATATTCCAGGTACAACAATTAAGAGACAGAAGTTGGCAAGATAAAAATGCAAGACCCAAGAATGTATTGTCTATAAGAAACACATTTTAAGTGTAAGGGCTCAATATTTTAAGAATAAAATAATGAAAAAAGATGCCATGCAAATATGAAAAAAAATCCCAAACCTAGGTGGCTATATTCATACCAAACTAAGTAGACTTCATAGCAAAGGATATTACCAAGGATAAAGACAGCTATTATGTAATGACAAAGAAGTCAATTCACAAAGAGATCATAGAAGTTCAAATATACATGCACCTAAAACTAGTTTCAAATACCAGAAACAAATTGCTACAAATAAAAGGAGAAATAGACATACCCACAAGAAGGATTGAACAAATAGAATATCAGTAAGGAAATAGAAAACCTGAATAACACTATCCGACAGTTTGAGCTAATTGATGTTCACGGAACAATCCTAACAACAGGAAAATCCACATTCTTTTCAGGTGCACGATCAAAATTTTAAAATTGTATTTCTATTTAATAACAATGAACCGTTGGAAATTGAAATTAAAAACAGTACTATGTACAATATATCACAAAACCATGAAATACTTAGGCAAAAATCTGTAATATGTGCATGACCTATATGTTTAAACCCACAAAATATCCCTGAGGGAAATTAAAGAAAACCCAGATAAATCAGGAGATAAACTGTTCATTAATTAGAAGACTCAATAATGTTAAGATGTCAGTTCTCTCCAAATTGATCTATAGATTCAATGCACATCAAAATATTGTGTTTTTTGGTAGAAATTGACAAACGAATTCTAAAATTTGTATGAAAAGCAGGCAAACTATAATAGTCAAAACAATTTTGGAGAAAAAAAGGAATGTGTCTTGGACGACTCAGACTATCTGATTTCAAAACGCACTATAAAACCACTGTAGTGGGCTTCCCTGGTGGCGCAGTGGTTGAGAGTCCGCCTGCCGATGCAGGGGACACAGGTTCGTGCCCCGGTCCGGGAAGATCCCACGTGCCGCGGAGTGGCTGGGCCTGTGAGCCATGGCCTGCGCGTCCGGAGCCTGTGCTCCGCAACGGGAGAGGCCACAACAGTGAGAGGCCCGTGTACCACAAAAAAAAACAAAAACAAAAAAACAGAAACAACCACTGTAGTTAAGAAAGGATATATACATATACACATAGACCAGTGGAACAGAGTTGAGGGTCCACAACATAGGTCTACATACATATGGTCAATTTGATTTTAAACAAAGGTGAAAAGGCAATTCAATGGATGATGGCATTTCAATAAATTGCCAAAAAATAAACCTTGACTTACACTTTGTACCATATACAAAATTAACTCAAAGTGGATCATAGCTCTAAAATCTAAAACTGTGAAAATGTCTACAATAAATCAGAGGAAAACTATCTTTGCGACCTTGGGCGAAACAAAGATTTCTTAGACATAACACAAAAAGCACAAACCATAAAAGAAAATGTCAATAAATTGAACTTTATTAAAACGGAAAATTTCTGTGCTTTGAAAGACACTTAAGCAAATCAAAAGACAAGTCACAGACCTCATTAGTCATTAGGGAAATTAAAATTAATACCACAATGAGATACCACTAAGCACTTATTTGAGTGGGTAAATTTCTTTTTAACGTCTTTGCCAAGAGTTTGGAGCAACTGGAACTTTCGCACATGGCTGATAGGAAAGTGGTACAGCCACTTTGGAAAACAACTGGTAGTTACTCATATAGTTAAACACAAACTTACCATACAACCCAGCAATCCTACTCCTAGGTATTGACTCAAGAGAAATGAAAATTTTATTCACATAAAAACCTACATAAGAGTGTTTTTAGCATGCTTTTTTCATAATTCATAATTGGTAAAGATAAAAAACATTTCAAATATCCTTCAACTGGTGAATGGATAAACAAACTGTTATAACTACATAATTAAATACTACCCAACCATAAAAAGGAAGAAACTGCGGATACTCAACATGAATGATCCTCAAATGCATTACGTTACGTGAAATAGGCCAGACTCAAAAGACTACACACAACTGGATTTCACTTATATGACTTCATTCTGGACAAGGCAAAACCATGAGGACAGAAAACACCTCGGTAGTTCCCAGGAGCCGAGGGTGAGAAGTGGTTTACTTCAAAGAGGCATGAGGGAACTTGAGCTGATGGCAAAATTCAGTGTACTGATTGTGGTAGTGGTTACATGACTACATTCATTTGTCAAATCTCATAGAACTTACACTATAAGGGTAAATTTTATTGTACTTAAATTCTACGTCAATAAACTTGACTGAAAAAAAAGAATGAAGGTGAAATAAAGATGTTTTCAGATAAAAGAAAACTAAGAAAATCCATTGCCAGCAAAACTTCTCTAACAAGACATGCTAAAGGAAATTCTTTAGAACGCAGGTAAATGAAAGCAGATATAAACTCAGATCCACAGGATGGAATGAAGAGCATCGGAAATACTGAATAGGTAAGTAGATGTCAAAAACTAATTCCACCTCTTTATTCCTTTAATATACATATATGGTTTAAAGCAAACAAATACTGGATTGTGGGATTCACAATGTATGTGGCTGTAGTGTATGTGACAATATCAAGGGTGTGTCCAGAACAGTAAATGGACTTGTATAGTTGCAAGGTTTCTACATTTTTCATGAACTGTTAAAATACTAACTTTAAGTCTGTGAAAAATTAAGGATGAACATTATAATCCCTAGAGTGACCACTAAAATATAAGACAAAGAGGTAAAAAGAAAAAGCCAGTATATAAATTAAAATGAAATCCCAGAAAGGACCTAGAAGTGTGCTTGGGGAGAGGGAAGACGTTGCTCTAGGGATGGGCAAGGCTCGGAGCTGGGAGGGCGAGATGGCAGCGTCTGTGTGGCTGAGTTTCTGATTTGTTTGGCTGGACTGAGAACATAACCACAGAGTAAAATGTACTTTTCTTTCTTTTTTTTTTATTGAAGTATAGTTGATTTATAATGTCGTGTTAGCTTCAGGTGTACAGCACAGTGACTCAGTTGTACATTTATATATATACACACACACACATATACGTATATTCTTTCTCAGATTATTTTCCCTTATAGGTTATGGCAAAATATTGAGTAAGTTCCCTGTGCTGTATAGTAGGTCCTTGTTGAAAATGTGCTTTTCATAACTGGAATTAAATAAGTAAATTTACCCAAAGTTTATATAGAAAGCAATTCGAAAAAAATCCCAGGACAGAACCTAGCAAGGGTACGATGGTATGAGGCAGATCATTCAGGATAACCTCAATTTAGCAAGTACATGGTTTCAAGTGTTTATTTCCAAATAGTTACAGGAAATTCAGAATAGTCATTTCATTAGAGACAGACAATATCCTAAATGCCAATTAGATTCCCAGGTCATAGAAGATAATGTCACATGGTAATAAAAAAACAAACAAAATAATAATAATACTGAATAAGAAATGATTCTCCCTTACTTTGAATGGTGGAAACTTTGGAAAACATTCTGAAGGGCTCTTCTGGACACATTCAAGGTGAGATGCTAGTTCTTTAATTAGTTACTTCACTTTAAACTTCCAGCTTTCTTTTTCTTCGCCAGCACATCATCACCTTGTGCTTGGCAATCAGGATGAGCGTGGTGGGTAGCGGCGTTTCATGTGTTACACACACACACACAAAGACGATGAAGAATAAGACATCAAATTTATTGAGCTAAAACTGGAAAAGAGCTTTCCAAATGGGGTACCTGTATCTACGAGGAAGAGATTAGCTGATGTGGAATTTCTATCCTGTGAACTGCAAGAAACAAAGGGGAGGCAGAGCACACTTTTTCCGTTCTCTGCACCAGAGGAAAATGTGTCAAGTCAGCCTACAAGCAGACCACCAGGAGGCCACCTACATGACCACTGCTCATCTGGAACAGCATTGCTGTTTTTTAGAATAAAGTGAGGATGTTGTGCTGAAGGTAGAAGGGAGGTGAGAGGTGGCATACAACAGGTTGTTTGTGGGGGGGAGTTCCTAGTGAAGGGTATCCTCAAAGGCTGGGTTGAATTCATACAACTGAATGCAGAACATGAATGGGTAGAAAGCAGGGAGCAATAAAAGAGCAAAGGCATGAAAGCAAGAATGAAAGGGAATGAATGAATGAATGAATGGAGAAAATATTAGACTTGACGATCAGATTTGTCTCTTATCCTCCATTACCACTGCTTTTATCCAGATGCTAATCATTTATTCCATAATGGTCTTCTAACTAGGTGTCTTTCATGTTGGCTCAACTACTTCCAAATACATCTTTCATATTCACAAGACTATAACATTACTCTCCCTGGAGCACCTGCTTTTTCAAGTTACTCCCTTAATTAGAATCCTCTCATTCCCTCCACTGTATCAAGGTAGAAATTGTGTGTTTGGCTTAGGGAAGTCCCGAAGAGTCTGACCCAAGCTGGTTTCTTATGTCTTACCTAAAGCCCAGCATTCCTGCCATTCTGCATTTGTTGACGTGATACTCCTAAACCACCGTCCCCATTTCTCTCTTTTTTTAAAAAAATGTTTTAATCATATTTTAAATGTTTTCTACAGATAATTATCTCCTAATAAAACATAATTGCAAATAACTTGTAGTTCCACAAATCTACCACATAAAGAAACTATGCCTGCATTACAGAGAAGGAATCCAGTCATAATGACCACCTGAATTCACAAAAGCACATGGACACAAATGTCAGGACTGGAGATGGCGCTCTCTCTTCAGCAAAGCCTTGTCTTCTCCACACATGAGGTCCTCCTTCCTCATACTCACACAGCACTCCTGCTTACCTCTAATACAGTCCTCATCACACTGGACTGAATTTGCCCAACTATGTGTTTTCTCATACCATGAGGGTGGCATTCAGATCTGCATTTGGCAGTAGGTTTTCAACAACTTTTTATTGAATGGATGAATAACCACTGTTGCCAGGGCCATAAAATCATTACAAAACATCAATTCCAAGCAAACAGAATTTGTCCAGCTTGGACTTCTTGACATAGATAATAGACAGTTATGGGCATGTTTTTAATATTTTCTATGTTCTTAATAAAATTGATATTAATTATGATTGCCACATTATACAATGTTTTATATCTAATTTCTCATATATAACAATAGTGTTATATACTGAATTTACTTATAGTACCAAGACAATCTTGACATTTTGTAAATACTTTCTTTTTTAATTTTTAAATTTTATTTTATTTATTTTTTTATACAGCAGGTTCTTATTAGTCATCAAGTTTATACACATCAGTGTATACATGTCAATCCCAATCACCCAATTCATCACACCACCAGCCCCACCCCACTGCGGCTTTCCCCCCTTGGTGTCCATACGTTTGTTCTCTACATCTGTGTCCCAATTTCTGGCCTGCAAACCGGTTCATCTGTATCATTTTTCTAGGTTCCACATATATGCGTTAATATACGATATTTGTTTTTCTCTTTCTGACTTACTTCACTCTGTATGACAGTCTCTAGATCCATCCACGTCTCAACAAATGACCCAATTTCATGCCTTTTTATGGCTGAGTAATATTCCATTGTATATATGTACCACATCTTCTTCATCCATTCGTCTGTTGATGGGCATTTAAATTGCTTCCTTGACCTGGCTGTTGTAAATAGTGCTGCAATGAACATTGGAGTGAATGTGTCTTTTTGAATTATGGTTTTCTCTGGGTATATGCCCAGTAGTGGGATTGCTGGATCATATGGTAATTCTATTTTTAGTTTTTTAAGGAACCTCCATACTGTTCTCCATAGTGGCTGTGTCAATTAACATTCCCACCAACAGTGCAAGAAGGTTGCCTTTTCTCCACACCCTCTCCAGCATTTGTTGTTTGTAGATTTTCTGATGATGCCCATTCTAACTGTTGTGAGGTGATACCTCATTGTAGTTTTGATTTGCATTTCGCTAATAATTAATGATGTTGAGGAGCTTTTCATGTGCTTCTTGGCCATCTGTATGTCTTCTTTGGAGAAATGTCTATGGTCTTCTGCCCATTTTTGGATTAGGTTGTTCATTTTTTTTAATATTGAGCTGCATGAGCTGTTTATATATATATATATATATATATATAAACATCTTTATTGGAGTATAATTGCCTTACAAATGGTGTGTTAGCTTCTGCTTTATAACAAAGTGAATCAGTTATAAATATACATATATTCCCATATCTCTTCCCTCTTGCATGAGCTGTTTATATATTTTGGAGATTAATCCTTTGTCCATTGATTCGTTTTCTCCAATTCTGAGGGTTGTCTTTTCATCTTGTTTATTGTTTCCTTTGCTGTGCAAAAGCTTTGAAGTTTCATTAGGTCCCATTTGTTTATTTTTGTTTTTATCGCCATTATTCTAGGAGGTGGATCAAAAAAGATCTTGCTGTGATTTATGTCAAAGAGTGTTCTTCCTATGTTTTCCTCTAAGAGTTTTATAGTGTCCGGTCTTACATTTAGGTCTCTAATCCATTTTGAGTTTATTTTTGTTTATGGTGTTACAGAGTGTTCTAATTTCATTCTTTAACATGTAGCTGTCCAGTTTTCCCAGCACCACTTATTGAAGAGGCTGTCTTTTCTCCATTGTATATCCTTGCCTCCTTTGTCATAGATTAGTTGACCATAGGTGTGTGGGTTTATCTCTGGGCTTTCTATCTTGTTCCATTGATCTATGTTTCTGTTTCTGTGCCAGTACCATACTGTCTTGATTGCTGTAGTTTTGTAGTATAGTCTGAAATCAGGGAGTCTGATTCCTCCAGCTCCATTTTTTTTCCCTCAAGACTGCTTTGGCTATTTGGGGTCTTTTGTGTCTCCATACAAATTTTAAGATTTTTTGTTCTAGTTCTGAAAAAAATGTCATTGGTAATTTGATAGGGATTGCATTGAATCTGTAGATTGCTTTGGGTAGTATAGTCATTTTCACAATATTGATTCTTCCAATCCAAGAACATTGAATATCTCTCCATCTGTTGGTATCATCTTTAATTTCTTTCATCAGTGTCTTATAGTTTTCTGCATACAGGTCTTTTTTCTCCCTAGGTAGGTTTATTCCTAGGTATTTTATTCTTTTGGTTGCAGTGGTAAATGGAAGTGTTTCCTTAATTTCTCTTTCAGATTTTTCATCTTTAGTGTATAGGAATGCAAGAGATTTCTGTGCATTAATTTCGTATCCTGCAACTTTACCAAATTCACTGATTAGCTGTAGGAGTTTTCTGGTGGCATCTTTAGGATTCTCTATGTATAGTATCATGTCATCTGCAAAGAGTGACAGTTTTACTTCTTCTTTTCCAATTTGTATTCCTTTTATTTCTTTTTCTTCTCTGATTGCCGTGGCTAGGACTTCCAAAACTATGTTTGAATAATAGTGGTGACAGTGGACATCCTTGTCTTGTTCCTGAACTTAGAAGAAATGCTTTCAGTGTTTCACCATTGAGAATGATGTTTGCTGTGGTTTTGTCATATATGGCCTTTATTATGTTGAGGTAGGTTCCCTCTATACCCACTTTCTGGAGAGTATTTTATCATAAATGGGTGTTGAATTTTGTCAAAAGCTTTTTCTGCCTCTATTGAGATGATCATATGGTTTTTATTCTTCAATTTGTTAATATGGTGTATCACATTGATTGATTTGCATATATTGAAGAATCCTTGCATCCCTGGGATAAATCCCACTTGATCATGGTGTGTGATCTTTTTAATGTGTTGCTGGATTCTGTTTGCTAGTATTTTGTTGAGGATTTTTGCATCTATATTAATCAATGATATTGGTCTGTAATTTCCTTTTTTTGTAGTATATTTTTCTGGTTTTGGTATCAGGGTGATGGTGGCCTCATAGAATGAGTTTGGAAGTGTTCCTTCCTCTGCAATTTTTTGGAAGAGTTTGAGAAGGATAGGTGTTAGCTCTTCACTAAATGTTTGATAGAAATCACCTGTGAAGCCATCTGGTCCTGGACTTTTGTTTGTTGGAAGATATTTTTTTTTTTCTTTTTTTTTTTTTTTTGGTGGTACGCGGGCCTCTCACTGTTGTGGCCTCTCCCGTTGCAGAGCACAGGCTCCGGACGTGCAGGCTCAGCGGCCATGGCTCACAGGCCCAGCCGCTCTGTGGCATGTGGGATCCTCCTGGACCGGGGCACGAACCCGTGTCCCCTGCATTGGCAGGCGGACTCTCAACCACTGTGCCACAAGGAAAGCCCTGTTGGAAGATTTTTTTTTTTTTCTGTTGGAAGATTTTTAATCACAGTTTCAATTTCATGACTTGTGATTGGTCTGTTCATATTTTCTATTTCTTCCTGGTTCAGTCTTGGAAGGTTACACTTTTCTCAGAATTTGTCCATTTCTTCCAAGTTGTCCATTTTATTGGCATAGAGTTGCTTGTAGTAGTCTCTTAGGATGCTTTGTATTTCTGCGGTGTCTGTTGTAACTTCTCCTTTTTCATTTCTAATTTTATTGATTTGAGTCCTCTCCCTCTTTTTCTTGATGAGTCTGGCTAATGGTTTATCAATTTTGTTTATTTTCTCAAAGAACCAGCTTTTAGTTTTATTGATCTTTGCTATTGTTTTCTTTGTTTCTATTTCATTTATTTCTGCTCTGATCTTTATGATTTCTTTCCTTCTTCTGACTTTGGGTTTTGTTTTTTCTTCTTTCTTTAGTTCCTTTATGTGTAAGGTTAGATTGTTTATTTGAGATTTTTGTTGTTTCTTGAGGTAGGCTTGTATAGCTATAAACTTCCCTCTCAGAACTGCTTTTGCTGCATTCCATAGGTTTTGGATCATCGTGTTTTCATTGTCATTTGTCTCTAGGTATTTTTTGATTTCCTTTTTGATTTCTTCAGTGATCTCTTGGTTATTTAGTAGCGTATTGTTTAACCTCCATGTGTTTGTGTTTTTTATGTTTTTTTCCCTGTAATTCATTTCTAGTCTCATAGTGTTGTGGTCAGAAAAGATGCTTGATATGATTTCAATTTTCTTAAATTTACTGAGGCTTGATTTGTGACCCAAGACATGATCTATCCTGGAGAATGTCCCTTGTGCACTTGAGAAGAAAGTGTAATCTGCTGTTTTTGGATGGAATGTCCTATAAATATCAGTTAAATCTATCTGGTCTATTGTGTCATTTAAAGCTTCTGTTTCCTTATTTATTTTTATTTTGGATGATCTGTCCATTGGTGTCAGTGAGGTGTTAAAGTCCCATACTATTATTGTGTTACTGTCAATTTCCTCCTTTATAGCTGTTAGCAGTTGCCTTGTGTATCGAGGTGCTCCTATGTTGGGTGCATATATATTTATAATTGTTATATCTTCTTCTTGGATTGATCCCTTGATCATTATGTAGTGTCCTTCCTTGTCTCTTGTAACATTCTTTATTTTAAAGTCTATTTTTTCTGATATGAGAATTGCTACTCCAGCTTTCTTTTGATTTCCATTTGCATGGAATATCTTTTTCCATCCCCTCACTTTCAGTCTGTATGTGTCCCTAGGTCTGAAGTGGGTCTCTTGTAGACAGCATATATATGGGTCTTGTTTTTGTATCCATTCAGCCAGTCTGTGTCTTTTGGTGGGAGCATTTAATCCATTCACGTTTAAGGTAATTATCGATATGTATGTTCCTATGACCATTTTCTTAATTGTTTTGGGTTTGTTATTATAGGTCTTTTCCTTCTCTTGTGTTGCTGCCTAGAGAAGATCCTTTAGCATTTGTTGTAAAGCTGGTTTGGTGGTGCTGAACTCTCTCAGCTTTTGCTTGTCTGTAAAGGTTTTAATTTCTCCATCAAATCTGAATGAGATCCTTGCTGGGTAGAGTAATCTTGGTTGTAGGTTTTTCTTCTTCATCACTTTAAATATGTCCTCTCAGTCCCTTCTGGCTTGCAGAGTTTCTGCTGAAAGATCAGCTGTTAACCTTATGGAAATTCCCTTGTGTGTTATTTGTTGTTTTTCCCTTGCTGCTTTTAATATGTTTTCTTTATATTTAATTTTTTAAAAATTAATTAATTAATTTATTTTTGGCTGTGCTGGGTCTTCGTTTCTGTGCAAGGGCTTTCTCTAGTTGCAGGGAGCAGGGCCCACTCTTCATCGCGGTGCGTGGGCCTCTCATTATTGCGGCCTCTCTTGTTGCGGAGCACAGGCTCCAGATACGCAGGCTCAGTAGTTGTGGCGCACGGGCCCAGCTGCTCCACGGCATGTGGGATCTTCCCAGACCAGGGCTCAAACCCGTGTCCCCTGCATTAGCAGGCAGATTCTCAACCACCGCACCACCAGGGAAGCCCTGTATTTAATTTTTGACAGTTTGATTTATATGTGTTTTGGCATGTTTCTCCTTGGATTTATCCTGTATGAGACTCTGTGCTTCCTGGACTTGATTAACTATTTCCTTTCCCATATTAGGGAAGTTTTCAACTATAATCTCTTCAAATATTTTCTCAGTCCCTTTCTTTTTCTCTTCTTCTTCTGGAATCCCTATAATTCGAATGTTGGTGCATTTAATGTTGTCCCAGAGGTCTCTGAGACTGTCCTCAGTTCTTTTCATTCTTTTTTCTTTATTCTGCTCTGCAATAGTTATTTCCACTACTTTACCTTCCAGGTCACTTATCCATTCTTCTGCCTCAGTTTTTCTGCTATTGATCCCTTCTAGAGTATTTTTAATTTAATTTGTTGTGTTGTTCATCATTGCTTGTTTCATCTTTAGTTCTTCTAGGTCCTTGTTAAATGTTTCTTGCATTTTCTCTATTCTATTTCCAAGATTTTGGATCATCTTTACTATCATTATTCTGAATTCTTTTTCAGGAAGACTGCCTATTTCCTCTTCATTTATTAGGTCTGGTGGGTCTTTATGTTGCTCCTTCATCTGCTTTGTGTTTTTATGTCTTCTCATTTTGCTTATCTTACTGTGTTTGGGGTATCCTTTTTGCAGGCTGCAGGTTCGTAGTTCCCATTGTTTTTGGTGTCTGTCCCCAGTGGCTAAAGTTGTTTCAGTGGGTTGTGTGGGCTTCCTGGTGAAGGGGACTAACACCTGTGTTCTGGTGGATGAGGCTGGATCTTGTCTTTCTGGTGGGCAGGTCCACGTCTGGTGGTGTGTTTTGGGGTGTCTGTGGCCTTATTATGATTTTAGGCAGCCTCTCTGCTAATGGGTGGGGTTGTGTTCCTGTCCTGCTAGTTGTTTGGCATAGGGTGTCCAGCACTGTAGCTTGCTTGTCATTGAGTGAAGCTGGGTGTTGGTGCTGAGATGGAGATCTCTGGGAGATTTTCGCCGTTTGATATTACGTGGAGCTGGGAGGTCCCTTGTGGACCAGTGTCCTGAAGTTGGCTCTCCCATCTTAGAGGCATAGCACTGACTCCTGGCTGCAGCACCAAGAGCCTTTCATCCATATGGCAAACAAGGTTCAGATGCTGTAACTCTGTTTCAGCTGCTCCAGTTCCCTGGGTTTGTTTTTGTAGGTCCTCTTCTTTTCTTGTGTTTCCTACTTAGAGAAATTCCTTTACCATTTGTTGTAGAGCTGGTTTGGTGGTGCTGAATTCTCTTAGCTTTTGCTTGTCCGTAAAGCTTTTGATTTCTCCATCGAATCTGAATGAGATCCCTGCTGGGTAGAATAATTTTGGTTGTAGGTTCTTCCCTTTCATTACTTTAAGTATATCATGCCACTCCTTTCTGGTTTGTAGAGTTTCTGCTGAGAAATCAGCTGTTAACCTTATGGGAGTTCCCTTCTATGTTATTTGTCATTTTTCCCTTGCTGCTTTCAACAATGTTTCTTTGTCTTTAATTTTTGCCAGTTTGATTACTCTGTGTCTGGGTGTGGTTCTCCTTGGGTTTATCCTGTATGGGACTCTCTGTGCTTCCTGGAGTTGGGTGGCTATTTCCTTTCCCATGTTAGGGAAGTTTTCAACTATAATCTCTTCAAATATTTTCTTGGGTCCTTTCTCTCTCTCTTCTCCTTCTGGGACCTCTATAATGCGAATGTTTGTGGATTTAATGTTGTCCCAGAGGTCTCTTAGGCTGTCTTCATTTCTTTTCATTCTTTTTTGTTTATTCTGTTCCACAGCAGTGAATTCCACCATTCTGTCTTCCAGGTCACTTATCCATTTTTCTGCCTCTGTTATTCTGCTATTGATTCCTTCTAGTGTATTTTTCATTTCAGTTATTGTATTGTTCATCTCTGTTTGTTTGTTTTTTAATTCTTCTAGGTCTTTGTTAAATATTTCTTGCATCTTCTCGATCTTTGCCTCCATTCTTTTCTGAGGTCCTGGATCATCTTCACTATCATTATTCTGAATTCTTTTTCTGGAAGGTTGCCTGTCTCCACTTCATTTAGTTGTTTTTCTGGGGTTTTATCTTGTTCCTTCATCTGGTACATAGCCCTCTGCCTTTTCATTTTGTCTATCTTTCTGTGAATGTGGTTTTTGTTCCAAAGGCTGCAGGATTGTAGTTCTTCTTCCGTCCCCACTTCTCTTCATCTCATGCCTTGACATCTCCACTTCCATCATCCATCCATCCTCTCCACAAACATTTACTGAGCACCTACTGCAGGACAAGTACTGTGCCTTCAAAGGAGTTCACAATCCATCAGTGAAGACTCACCTATGAAAAATAATTGTATTTCAGTGTGCTGAAGCCCTAGTTCTGCTGTGTATCAACTGTTATGAACACACAGAGAAGAAAGGCATGAACAGTATGAGTCAGGAAAGGTTTAACTTAGAAGGTAATATTTGATCTAGGTTTTGAAGAATGAAAAGAAGTTCAACAGCTAGAAAAGAGAAAGGTATTCCAGGCAAAGGAAACAGCACATTCTGAATTCCATTCTGGGACTTCTGTAGTTTCTACTTACATCATGGACCTCATAGTTTTGGTACTTATAGTGTAAAACGTATCATTTATAACCTCATTATATGTCTTGGACTACAAACTTCTTGACACGTCAGTTCATATACTTCATTTGTATTTTCCTCAAACCTTAGCAAAGTGCTAAGCATTGGGCACATAGTAAAGACCACGAAGATGTTGACAGAGTAATCTGATAATCTGTCAACATTTATGTACTCAGTTTTTTTGTGTGTATGTGTTCCCATAGAACTTTATGGACATTAAAATTTGGATTTTATGTAATTTTCACAAGTAATGAAGTGTTATTCGTCTTATGACTTTTTAAAACATTATCTTTAGAGCAGTTTTAAGTTCACAGCAAAACTGAAGGCAAGGTATAGAGATTCTTTCCTATATGAATTGCCCCTCCCCCATGACTGATATCCCCCACCAGAATGGTACATTTGTTACAAATGATGAACCTATACTGACACGTCGTAAATCACCCACAGTCTGCATTACAGTTTGCTCTTGGTGTTGTACACTCTATGAGTTTGGACAAATGTATCTATCATCATGGTATCAGACAGAGTATTTTCACTGCCCTAAAAATCCTCTGTGTTCTGCCTGTTCAATTCCCCTTTGCCCCAAAACACACACACACACACACACACACACACACACACACACACACACACACAGTTTTTATGTGTAAGGGAAGGGAACTAATGTTTATTGACTATTGACTACATGCTAGGATGAGTGTCAAAAGCTTTACACGTGTTCCTTCATTTAGAGAGATTAATCAGGCAATGGGCTGTTTTGGAGGATGAAGGTGTTAGGAAAAGGGAAAGTAACATAGATTTCAATGCAGCAATCCAGCAATGATTGAAGAGGCTGCCTCTGATGGGATTTGATCACTCACTAGGTACTAAGAGAGATGGAGAGAGAAGACACATTTTGCTCCTGAAGCCTCTCTTTTCACGAGCTCCCACCCGGTACACATCCCACTGGGTATTAATGATGTCTGCACTTTATTGACTGCACTATGCTGGGATTTATCAGGAACTTCACTGTAAAAGGGGTAGCGTGTGACAGCAGAAAGAGCAGGAGCCTCAGACTGCAGTGCAACATCCCCACCTTAGTTTTGCATGTTACTAGCTGTGTGACATTAGGCAAGTTTCTTAAAACTCTTGAAGCCTTAATTTCCTTGTCTGTCAAATGGAAACAATAATAAGTACACCATAGGTTTATATGACATTAGTTGCAAAATACCTAGCACCCAGAAATGCTTCCTCTCCTATCTTCCTATGTACAACCTATTGGACCTGAAGAATTTGAAAGTACCAGACATGATGAATAAAGAAAAAGTACTTTTCTTTGGCAACATCCTATATTCCAGAAATTTTGTTTCCTCCAATATCAACAGTTGCTGATGTCATAGTGTTAGTTGTTCAACATATTCTTGGAAGATTAACATTGTTATCGATGCTTCAATTTCCAAATTAAAAACAAAATTCAGATAGAGAAATTGTTACACAATTCCTAAAGTTCAGAACTCTCTTGTTTCTATTCTTTCACATAAGTCACTAGACTACTTTTTCTTCAATGAGGCATTTTGTACAGATGGAAATAACTATTCTCTTTCTGTTTCAGCAAGAAGCACATTTATCATTTGTTCAACAAAGTCATATTCACTTTTTACAACTGAGAAATATTTAAGGGATTTCATTATATTTGGGGAAATTTTCAACAATCAGAGATTTAGCAGCTGTCAAAAAAGACCTCCACAATTAATCTTTTATGAGTGTGACTTGTAATCTCTACACTAAGGATAAAAATTACTAAATATAAGGAAAAATGATTAATAATATTTCTTGGCAAAGAAAAACTGCTTTATGCTTTTTAAGATGTTTGAAAATTTAAATGAAACTTACATGTTTGAAATTAGTGCCAGATGCAACACAATTCAAGCACAATTCACTAGCTGCATCACATTCACTATGATTTAGTAAAAGATATTCAATAATTCTATGTTTCATAGAAATCTCACAAATACAAGTATTTCATTCACAAAATGCATGGTTTGGCAGGGTTCCAGGACAGGAATTTGCTGGAGGGAAGGTAAATTTATTTATTAAAATAAATCAAATGACTGACATTTCCTCCAGAAAACTGGCAAAATAATAATATTCAGAGACTGAAAGTCTTACAAGCAAAACTGGAAGAAAGGTCTGAGCTATTTACGTTTATTATAGGAATCCAATAATGTCATAAGAGTAAACAATCAGATATTTGAGAATTCTCAAGTTAACATTGAGAACATTTTAAACTACATATTTTTGGAGTAGGACTTTCCAGAAACCTTTGATGTGAAATCTGGTGGCTGTAAGTCTTTGGAGTACTTATAATTATATTCCCCCTCTATCCGTTGCACATTTCTATGCACTAAACAATGAGTATTCTTTGATGGAACATATGTAGAAACAATCCAGATAGTTCTGAAACAGGCCAACAATATTTCCTTCCTACCTCATGTCTCAGTTCTTCCCCTTCTGTGCTCTCTTTCCCTATTTTGGTTACACCTCCACCATCAACATTTGTTATGGACTGAATGTTCGTGTACCCCTAAAATTCATACGTTGAAATCCTAACCCCAGGGTGGCTGTATTTGGAAATGGGGCCTTTAAGGAATTAAGGTTAAAAGAGGCCATAAGGGTAGGGCCCTGATCCAATAGGATTAGTGTCCTCTTAAGAAGAAACAAACACCAGAGAGCCCTTCCTGCCCCCACCCACCCCATTCTCTCTCTCTCCTTCTCCCTCTCCTTACACAACTGCACAAAAAAGATTTTATGAGCGCACAGCAAGATGGATGCTGCCTACAAACCAAGAGAAGAGGCCTCAGAATAAAATCTACTTTGCTGACACCTTGATCTTAGGCATCCCAACCTCCGGAACTGTGAGAAATAAATTTTTGTTGCGTAAGCTACTTAGTCTGTGGCATTTTGTTATGGCAGCCCCAGCAGACTAAGATAGCAATTAAGAGGCAACAATGTAGCAGTCACAACAGCATTTTCCTACACATCCTCTCTTTAACTACTTTTTATGGATTGGATTCAGGGAAAAACACTATTGAGGGGCTGGACACATTTGGCCAGGAGAGTTTCATACAGATCCTCACACCACTCAGCCCAGCTTCTAATCGAGCATCAGAGAATGTGAGTGTGAGAAGGACTTTAGTAACCCAAACTTGTCATTTCAGGTTTTGCTGTGATTCTGGGGTCATAGAAAACTACTCCATACACCTGGCATGTGTTCTGGAAAACAATGGGGGTGAGGTAGTTGATAGTTAAGTATTACACTTAAACATCGGTTTATACTAAATTGTGATATTGAGTGCAATACAAAATTCTTTCACATTTTTAGAATGCTTCAAAGAAAGGTATTACTGATAAGGCTAATGCCAATACCAACTGAAAATTACTGTTGGCAAGGTAATGCCTTAAGCGGTTTATGTGTATTTTGTTACATAATCGTTACAACACTAGAAAATAGGAATGTATTCTTATTATTATTACAGAACGTAATTTCAGAAAATGGAAGCATTTCTAAAATAGCCCCACTCCCATCACGGCCATATTATGCTGTTTTATTTTCCTCATAGAGCTTTTTTTTCCCCCCTGTTTTTTTTTCCCTTGCTTATTTTCTATGCTTCCCTAAGCCCCTTCTCAGAGCCTAAGACAGTGGCTGCCACGGAAAAGGAGCTCAATGAGCTTTTGGCCAAGGCCACATAGCTGGTCAGTGAAGCAGCTGCCACGATCACCAAACGGTAAGCGCCACTAGAGCAGAAGTAGGGATCATTTTGCTCTAAACATAGGCTGGCAGGGTGCCTGCTCAATAAATATGTACAGAAAGAAAAAAAAGTAAGGAAGGGAGCGAGGGGAAAAGGATGTATGAATGGAAACGTTCCCAGAAGGGTCTAGAGAGCTTCTGCAGTGACTTTCCGTCCTTGGGGAATGAACTCAGTTCAAGGTCTAAGCCAGCACTTTCCTCACCACGGAGTACGGGGAGGAATGGAGAAAGAACAGTCTTTAAAAACGTCCAGAAGAAAGAAGAAAACGACGAGAGAAAAGCTGGGAGAAAAGAAGTAGAAAGAAAGGAATCAACCCCTTCCTGCCTATTTAAAAGCATAGCTGAACGCAGCCGGTTTCCATGGCGACCCCAGGCCAGAAAGGCCTTAGCCTATTGGCTGAGATTCCGGAGCCAATGAGAAGGCGCGATGTTGACGGGTCATAAGATGGCTGCTGGACGGCCGGCTACGGACCGGTGAGTAGAGCTAGTGGTTGGGCTGGCTTCTGGGCGGCCCGGACTCCGGTGTGACGGACCTGGGAAGGCCGGGTGCGGGGAGCGAGGGAGCCAGCGTGGGTGGCCTCACAGCCTCTCCGCGGAGCCTTCAAACCCTTTGGCCGGGCCCGCGGGAGAGTCGGCGGAGCTGGCCTCCGCTTTGCTTGGACCCGGCGTCGCAGCGCCTTCCCCGTCCTGTTGGTGGGATAGGGGTTCTTCGTCCCATCTCAGCCAGAGTGAGAGGGGACGAGGAGACAGACTTTCGGTCCGGGAAACAGTCTCTGGTTTACAATTTCTGTACCTGGAAGACAGCTGCAGTCAATGGGAGTGTCAGCAAGCTAGACGTCCTACATCAGAATCTGCAACGCTTAGTTCTGTGCTGGGAGGGGATTCTTCCCGCTCGGGGATCGGAGTGTGACCCTGCTGCCGGAGAGCCTGCAGAGTTACGGGTTGTGCAGCCAAACAGGAAAAGATGTACCTTTCTAGAGCCACCCTATTGCTGTCTTGCACCCTGTAAGTATTCTCACAGCTGCATCCAATTTGAAATGAGCCTCCAAGTGTTATTGGTTACTTGTAAATCCTTCCGTGTAGGGTTTTGAGTCTGGGGAAGTGTTGGCTAAACAAAACAGTCACTTTGATGAAAACATATGCATACATGCAAAATCCTGCTAAATAGTTTATCAGGGTAATCAGATTGGTAACTTAAATCCGAAGTCAGGCCTGTGATTCAGTTGTACTTTCTCTACCTTTTTGAGAAAAGGGAGCGTATTTATTTCATAAACATGAACAGGACATTTACATTAATGTTGATGACAGCATGCTTAAAAGTATTTCAGTTAAGTAACTAATTCCCAGTCACAGAAACTGATTATTGTGTAAATTATTTAACACAATCTTGAGATTGGTGGGTGGTGGCTTGTGACTGTCATACAAGTAAGATTAAATTCAGATCAGACAAGATTCAGATTTCTTTATTTCTAATTGAATATAAAATCTGGGAAATAAGACAGCTTCATTTGGTAAAAATGGAATTGAAATTCTGGAGTATTACAGGCAGGAGACATTTACCCAGTAAACTACTCAGATTGAGTTTTGGTTATACACAGTTGCCTGGACTTCCAGAAAATGTGCCATTATTACCCAGACCTCTGAATGTGACTTCAGGCGATTTAGCCTAGCATTTTACATAGCTTTCTGCCCTTAGAAAGTGAGAAGAAAATTCTCACTGTTAACAAATGTTAACAGAATTACAGGCTGGAGACATTCTTCAGACCCATTCTCTAATCTGTGTCACCAAGAATATATTACTATTTAAAGTCTGTTCTCTATAGAGTTTTCAAGCTATAGAGTTCTATTTTTCTAAGATAAGTGGATTACAGTGCATTAGGTGAGTCCGTTACCTCATCTGTAAAAGGGGTTTAGATAATAATTCCTAGTGGAAGGGTCATTGGTGAGGATTAAGGGTAAAACGGTGCCTGTCACATTGTTTGTATGCCATGTATAGCGGTGACCTGCTTTGTTTTTCGTTTTGTTTCTGTTTCTTCTGTCACAATTGGGGTTTCTTTCCCTTTCTGCAGAGCATCTTTTAGGTGTTCTCTCTGAAGTGCAGAGTCTTACTGAAAACTAGCAAGCTTGCCTGTGGTGGCTGGGTTAGGAGAGAACCCTTATCTTCTGGGGTGTTGAGGTTTAATTAGTATTGTTCTGACTGCGAGAGGATGGAATGTTACAGCAAAGAATGAGGTGATTCTGGGCATTTGGGCACGTATAATACTGAGATCCATAAAGAAACATTTTAGAGCAGCAGGACATCCCAGAGATCTGATCACACCCTTCGTGTTACAGCTTAAGAATAAAGACCCAGACAGATGCAGTGTCTTCCCCACAATTTTGTTGTTCAGGATCAGGAACCCATCTTCTGACTTTCAAAACAGTGTTTTTTCTGCTGCTCTACCACTGTTTCTCAATCCTTTCACAACCTAGAACCCCTTTTATTATAATTTGATATCTCCATGGATGCTATATTTTGAAAGATTGTGTCCACTAAACTATATTCATTAATTTTTGTTCATGTTTTTCTTTTTTTAATAAAAATCAGGTCTGTAGCTACCAGTCAGAGTCTCTGCTGAATGAATGTGTGGTGAAGAATGTTTCATTGAATTTAAGTCTCCTGACCTAAAGGTGGATGATATTGTTTGAGGGATAATAAAATATATTGGGCTTTTTGAATATTGAAATTAGCTTAGAGACCTCCATTACTGTCTTCATAAAACTTTGGGAAAACCTAAGCTGAGGAACTGCTGAGCTGTGTCGTGTTCTTCTAGGTGCATTGCCGTCTGCCCAGGTGTGCTAAGTGTAGTGACTGTGTTTGGTTTCCACGGGCAAAAGAAAGCCCAGCCATTGAGACGAGGATGATACATAAATATTTTTTGTTCATCATAAATCATGTCAGCCCTGGACTAAAGATGTGTTCTGCATAGCATACACAGAATTTTTTTGTAGAATAATTGTGGAATTGGAAAAATCTCTCCAATATGAAATGGAGAGGCTGATACTCAAAACCATAGAGAAAAAAGGGATTCTGAATGATTTACATCTTCTTTGGGGCTAAGTGATAAAACTAAAATATTTGACGTGCAGGCTAAAAACGTGAAAATTTATGTATTGATACACGGAGTGTTCTATAGACCTGGCGATCATCTACACTAAAAAACTTGTTTCTTGTTCTCTGGTATGCCACGTCTCTTGAGAACGGCTGAGTAATTTTCACATGTGAAGGGTAATTTGGAGTGATCTGCTTTAAAATGAAGGAATGCACTCTGGAAGGTATGAGGTGAGCAGCACTTCAAAGAGCTGGAGAATCACAATCCAGACGAACACAACAGAAGTAACAGGGGGCCTGATAGGACCAGTTGGTACCATAGTACAATACAAATGTATGAATAACAGGTACGTGCTAAAGACAGTGTTTTGGAACGTAAGCCTAAAACAAGTCACGAAGCAGCCACTCCATATTGGCTGACTTGCAGCCAAGCTGCTGTTCAGGGGGGCACTTTGCACGCTCCTCAGTGAATAATCTGTGTTTGTCCGTGGCCACCAAGTTGCCCTGGTATTTGTGTGTGTGTATGTGTTTTATGGTCAGAGAAGGGCACATCACTTTACAGATATTTAGGAATTAAGTTCAGAAACACACCTTATTTGAACTTTGCCTTGTTTTATGGATTTGGATATAGAGTCCACTTTTTAAAAGTTATTTTAATTTTTTTCCCCTGTGGGCACACACAAGAAACTATCATACCAGTCAGTGGCATCCTGAGGACAGTTCTTAATGCCACATCAGCAAGAACTTACTAAAAATAGATGATTTTGAGAAAGTCCAAAAGTGATCAAAAATGATTGAGGGCTGATGAGGAAAGGCATGCCCTGTCTATGGCAACTGGCACTGCTTCCCAAGGTGAAACCCATTTGGGTGCCCAGAGCACAGAGTCACCCTGTGGAGATACTGAAGCAGTGGCCCAGTGGAGGAACTGTGCCCATCTGAGCGGCCACAGCTGAAGTCTGGGCTGAGTGGTACTTGGCTGATGGACAGAAGCTTGTCATTTGTATAGAATGTTGGTTCCGTGAGGTTAGGCATTTTTGCCTGTTTTGTATACTGCTGTTCCTATGTCTTGAAGAGTGCCTGGCACACAGTGGGCATGTAAAAGATGCTATGGACAGGGAGGAGAAACAGTGGCTTCGAACGTAGAACCCCAGTTGGTGCTAAGAAAGCTAACTCTGAAACTTGTTACTGTCCTTGAGTCCTGAAACGGGATAGTGAGTCTGAAGGTGTATTATGTCAGTGGCGAAGTCATGACGGAGCTTATTATCACTCCCCTCCCCCTGCTTCTCAAAACAGTAGAAATATTTTTATTAATAGCACAACACCTGTTCTTCAATACTGGCATGTTTTACACTATGTCCTTTGTGCTAACAGAATATCTCAACATAACCTCCATTCCAACTTTTAAAATCCTCAGGCCAGATTTAGGGATGGATCCAGGTTTTATAGGGCTTGGAGCTTATGTAATTTGAGGCCTCCTCTTTAAAAAAAGGAATACAGATTTAAAATATAGAAAATCAGGTATAGTGCTTTGGAAGGACCTGTGAAAAAGAAGAGCCTTGAAGCTTAGGTTCCATTTATCTTCCTGGTAATTTGCTTCTGGTTTTATTGCTCCATTCGGAAAAAGACATCAACATTTTTAATTGAAACTTCAGTCAGACTGTGGAAATCAAGGAAGTACCTGACTTGCATCAATTGCTAAGTGAATGCACCTTAAACATTAGAAACTTCAAAGCTACCTTATGGATGCTGCCACCCATGATAGAAATGATAAAAATGCAGTACCTGGCCACAGAAGTAATAATAATGATGGCAAAAAGAACTTAGCATTGATGAAGTCCCCAGAACCTCCTAAACACTGTGTTGAGTGTTTCAATAGCTTATGTTGTTTCATCCTCAGAATAACCCTGTGTGCAATATAGTTATTCCTGTAAAACAGATGAAAAAACTGGGGGTCAGAGGTGTTAAAAATGATTTCCTCATACCACTAATATATGGTGGAGTCAGGATTACAGTTGGAGTAGTTAGATGTTAGAACCCTTCCTCTTAAAAAGCCAAGAGAATGTTTTGGTGAGGATGTTTCAGAGAGCCAGCAACTATGAGGCTGGACCCAGACTGAAAAGTGAGAGCTGATTCTTTGGACTTGGGAGGAGGTCCTTAAAAGTTATCAGGCATCCATTATTCAGAGTAATGCAAAATCCCGTGATACTTTGTCTCAGAGACAATGCTGGTGGTTTTCTTACTAGGTTAACGCAATAGGGGGCAGAAAGGTTAGCAAAAAAGATTTCCATCTTTCTATTTTATTCCTTTAAGTTGATCGTAAATCTTGAGCAGTACAGCCAACGTCTGTATTCTAGGCCTCTTTTGAATGAACTGGTTTTGGCTCCTTACGTATGCTAAAATAGACTGTGTCGTGGAGATTAATAGTGAAAATGTACTCAATTATAATTTTAGCAAATGATTACAACCTCAGTTTTTAAAAATCATTTTTATTAGACTTAACAGTAGTTAATGGTTCTCTCTACCAATGGGCTGTATAACTAATGATAAGAATTACCCTGAACTTTAACTTGTTTCCCAAATACAGTATTATTTTAAAAAGCTGTATGTTTTTGTTAAATTGTTAGGATTGTACTCCATTTAGTATTACTTTAGCAAGCAGTATAAAATGTAAAACTAGGACATCCTTTTTACCACCATACTTTTCTCAAACTACCTGCATAGCTTAAAATTTTTCCTTTGAGTAATACTTTTCCTACTCTGTAGTCCCCTGAAGTTTCGTGCGTTCAAATACAGGCGAAACATCCAATTTTATTTTCTCCTCTAACTGTTACAGCTTGAAATATAGTATTATAATTCTTAAGTTGCCTGCAGTGTATATTGTTAGGCTCTTAACATTCTTGAGCCGTGAATGCTTTTACTGAATTTCCTCTTTTCTTTGGACAAGATTATCCATATATTAGAGAATCGAGGTTCTATTGTCATTAAGTCATTCATCTGTAGGTGTGTCTTGTAACAAACTTGCTGAAAATACACTTTTTAAAAATTTATACACACAGGGCTTCCCTGGTGGCGTAGTGGTTGAGAGTCCGCCTGCCGATGCAGGGGACACGGGTTCGTGCCCCGGTCCGGGAAGATCCCACATGCCGCGGAGCGCCTGGGCCCGTGAGCCATGGCCGCTGAGCCTGCGCGTCCGGAGCCTGTGCTCCGCAACGGGAGAGGCCACAACAGTGAGAGGCCCGCATACCGCCAAAAAAACAAAAAATTTATACAAGCAAAATATTTACATTATCTTAATATGGAGGATACATCCCACTTTATACCAATTAAAAAAAAAAGTTTAGATAGACTGTTCCCAAACCATTGGTATAATTATTAGGTTGCTGGGGTATCTTTTAATGGTTTTAAAATTCTTTCCATGTCTACTTTATACGTCTTAATTCATTTTTTTCCCTTTAGCAGAAAAGATGTGGAGTGGGCTGCTACCTCCTGGCCTAAATGAAAGTGATGTTGAGTTGAATTCTGATGATGAAGCCACAGTAGAGAGCTCTGAACTTAACTTAGAAGAAGGTAAAGAAGATGGGACCATTACAAACACAGAGGTCTCAGATATCCCTACAGATGGACCAAAAACTGAAGCAGAGGCAAATGTAAATGCATATGAAGAGTGTCCCTCTGGAATTCCCTTAAATATGTGGAATGTAGGTTTTCTCTGACGTGTTCTTATTAAAGCCTGTACCTGTGTGTTTGTGCATGTTCCTGTGTGTGTCTCTGCTGTGGTCAGAATGTATATGTTCTTGGGAGGTAAATAGGTACGGAAGATTGACTCAGAGTAATTTTATTACTCTGTGGGTCTGTGGGCAATTCACTGGCCACTCAGATACTTATGTTCATTTTTGTTTTGTTTTTCATGAAAAGAGGAAGGAAAAAAAACAGTTAGTAGGATTAGCTACTTGGCCTAACATAATACAGTCTTAATCTCTTTGTTGTCTATGAGCCATTGACTTTTACCCACAGATTATCAGATTGACTTATTTGGAAATAAATGAAGATAAAAACTCAGGTTGTGAAAGTCTCAGACAATAGAGTATCTCAAGAAGAACTGAACTAGTTTCATTAAATTTGTATTTTTATAAATGTTATAGTTTTTTATTACTTAACATGTTATTTTTCAGATGTATGCTTTGCTTCAAAGCATATTTGCTTCTTTCCTTTTTTTTACTTTTATGTAGAAATTTCAAGAACTGCATACAAAACATTCTGAACAGAAAATCTCAACTTCAAGATCCAGAAAGAAAAAAAGAAAACGCTCCAGAAAAGGTGTTTTAATTTAGGTTAATTGTCAATAGTGCTAATATTAAATTGTGACCAATTGAGCTCAACAATTTTTTTTTTTGTTTTTTGTTTCTTGTTTTTGCGGTACGCGGGCCTCTCACTGTTGTGGCCTCTCCTGTCGCGGAGCAATAGGCTCCGGACGCGCAGCCTCAGCGGCCATGGCTCACGGGCGCAGCCGCTCCGCGGCATGTGGGATCCTCCCGGACCAGGGCATGAACCTGTGTCCCCTGCATTGGCAGGCGGACTCTCAACCACTGCGCCACCAGGGAAGCCCTCAACAATTTTTAATAACCATAATTTTGAAATAACCGAATACTTGGTATTGACACTGTGAATTCTTTTTCAGGTAAATTGAAGAATGAAGAAGAATCTCAAAGGTAGGTGGAATTTAAAATATCTGTCTGTCCTAGATAGTACTGTAGAACTTGTACAAATAGTTGAACTACTTAACCTCTGAAACGTAAGAACTAGTAGATGTAATATAATTGTAGTAACCAATTAAAAACAGTAAATGTAAAAGTGAGTACATTTTGTAAAACATGAGTTATTGTCTCTCTTCTTACAGTGAACAGTCCTCAAGTGAAACCCAGTTGAAGGAGCTTACTCAGTATTTTGGAGTCAACGATAGGTTTGACCCCCCTGTTAAAAGGAAAAAAATTGAAAAGGTAAGATCTTTTTTATTGCATCTTACATTAGCCAGTGGGAAATGTTTGTAATTAACCTTGCCTAAGGTGTTTCTCCTCATTAATTCATTCAATGAAGAAGTTAATGTGTGCAAGATGCTAGATAAACAAGTAAATATATAGTTACAAATCGTTAAAAAAGCTGTTAAGAAAGAAATGAACAGGATATAGTGAAGAAATTAAAATGGAAGCCCCACTTTAGCTGAGTGGTCATGGAAGTCCTTTCTTAGAGGATGCCGTCCCACTAAGACCGTAGGATGGGAAGGAACCATCTGTATAAGGAATGCTAGTGTAGAGGTGATAACCTGGGTAAAGATCCTAGGGGTGGAAGAGTCATCATAGAACATTTGAGTAGACGTAAGAAGGTCAGCCTGGCTGGACGGGGTCAGTGAGGAGGAGGGTGGGTGGCCCAAGGTAAGATTGGAGAGGCAGGCAGGCAGGGACCAAACTCTGTAGGACCTTAGAGGACAAGGTAAGGAATTGGGTTTTAGTCACAGTGCAATTGAGAGACATTCAAGGGTTTTAAGTTAAGGGAGTGATGTGATCTAAGTTACGTTTGAAAAGATTGCATCTTACGTGGAAGATGGACCTTGGGGCAACAAAAGCAGATGAGAAGAGGACAGTTAAGAGACTCTTCCAGGCATGAGATGATGGCGGCTTGAACAAGAATGGTGCTGCTGAAGATAGAAAAGTGGGTAGAGTTGAGGTACACTGTAGAAGTAGGATCAACAGTATTTGCCTCCTGATTGCTTATGAGGTGGTGGGGAGATTTAGGATTATGAGGGCAGGGAGAGAACCATTCGGGGTTTTACTTAAGCAGTGGTGTGAATAGTCATGTGAATTACAAAAATGGGAAAGCTTTGGAGGGGAGGTTTAGAGTGGGGCCTAATCCAGAGTTAATTCTGGGGCATGGGTAATAGCAAGCAGGAATAGAATACACTTGGTAAAACGAGGCGGGAGCTTCAGGAGAGTCTGAGCTTGAGATGCATGCTTGGGAGTTGTCAGGCTAGAGATGGCGTTAATATTTAGTAGAGGCTTGAATGAATGAATAACTTATACATTCACTTAGGGGAATGTTGACAGACTCCAGGAGCATGAAAATTGAGCTCTGGGCCATAGGGACAGAGGCACAGAGGCCTGCTGGTTGAAGCCCAAGGATATTGTATCCTGCATGTATAGACAGGATCATTGCTGTAAACTACTGTGTATAGAGGTGATTACCATTTTCTGGTTAATCAGTATTTCTTATGAAAAACCTCTGATTTTTAAACCCGTCATTGGGTGGAATTGCCTCCTTGAGGGCACATGCATTAAGAAACTGACCCAACAGAGTTTTACCTGCGAACCTTTTGATTCCAAGTTTGCCAAGAATTCCTGTCACCTAATCCCTAGAACACTGCGGAATTGGAACCAGGATCACCTGCTGCTGCAAATAATTAGAGCTGTTGGGCAATCTCCTTTTTCCAAATGTTCAAGCAGGTGCGGAAATGCTAAATTTCTTACAAAGAAAGAGCACTGGTAGAGGTGAAACTGAAACCCAGGCTTTATTGTGCCATTCTCAGTTCTCCAGCTTCACTGCCCAAGGGGCTGGTGAGCATTTTAAAGTGTGATTGCTGTGCTCTTGACTCCTGTGATTCTGGTGGGCCGGGAGGAGGGCTCTTGCGAGGAGGATGCTCTTGACTGTACCAAACCCGTTCCAAAGCCTGAGGGAGGAGGCTTATGCTGATGGCAGCGGTCCACGGGCCATCTCTGGCCCGCCTGCTTTAGAGTCCCAACCTCTGACTGGATTGTTCTTTTGAAGGAAGAAATGGTTAAATGTTGGTTCTCATAGGAAATATTTTTTAAAGTTTTATTTGTGACTTAGGTGGTCTTTGATCTTCAACTGTTTACAGTATTTGTTGTGTTTTCTCATAACTGTATTGACTTTAGAATGTCTGAATTGTTTCTTAGTGAAGTTAAAGCTATGAAATTCAGATTTTAGCCTTTCTAAAAAGTAGAAATTTTGAAGGCATTTTTTTACAATCTATCTGTATTAGAATATTTTTATTTCCCTACATATATGAAATTGTACCTTCTTGATACTTGGAAGATAAGGCCAACTTATTCTTTGTCTAAAATTTGGAATTTGTGAAGAGTAGCTTTAATCAAGGATACTAGGATTTCATGTGCAAAATCTTTTAAACAACTCAGTTTTAGGAACTAGTGTTCTGTTTCGCATTGTACATTAGACGAATTCTAGAAAGAATTATAAGTCAAACACCATTTTAAAAAGGAATTTCTGTTTAAAGGAAGACCGCTCTAAACACTTTTATAATCACCTGTTGATCTGTTTTATAAGTTTGGCTTTTCCTAATGGTAGACATTCCTCTGTATGAATGGCATCTGCCCAAGAAAGTCATGGCATCACCTAAACAAGGAAACTGATGCTGGCCAGGCTTGTATCTGCCCAGGATGTTGCCAGCACTTAATATTCTATAAATAAATGCAAGCATAAGAGGAAAGGAAGGATTTGGTGAAGCCAGATTATCTCATATTCTCTTGGTAGTTCAGCTTAACTGCATGCCAGCAGGTTCACACTCATTCTTTGGTTTGGGATCACTGTTTCACATGCGCCCCTTTTGCTGTCATGCTAAAGTCTCTACTGTGAATCCAACAGAGTAAATAGACATTAAAGAATGTCCACACGGGGGGCACCAAGATAAATGCTAAGAATAAATGTAAGTTCAGCAGATAATAGCACTGCCCAAGAAATCTAGAGAGGATCATGAAAATCCGTGATGCAGGATGGACAAAACTAGCATGGATTTATAGTCCATTATTTTACTTCTCTGGAGCAGAGGCTGATCTGTTACCATATCTCAGAGACCCTTTTTAGTCTCTTTTCGCTCAATCACTCAACTCTCAAGAATGGTAAAACAAAACAAACTTCTTACATCTATCGTGTAGTCCTTTTTCTTTTTTATTCTTTTCCTTCTTTTCTTTTTCTTTCTTTCTTTCTCTCTCTTTTCCTTCCTTCCTTCCTTCCTTCCTTCCTTCCTTCCTTCTTTCCTTCCTTCCTTCCTTCCTTCCCTCTCTCTCTCCTTCCTTCCTCCCTCCCTCCTTTCCTTCCTTCCTTCTCTCTCTCTCTCTCCTCTGTCTCTCTCTCTCTTTCTTTCTTTCTCCACTGCCAAGCCAAAACTGTTGGTAAACCAAGGATGTGTATTTACAACACTGCTGTCACCTGCTTCCCTGACAGTGCAGAGAGACTTATATTTTTAAAATGTAATCTTCCTAATATCCAAAGCTGTTTTAAAGTGTTCTTTGTATTAAATACAGCTATAATTGTGTTAATGGCAGCAGTTCTGGCACTTATCAATAATTCTGTAATCATAACAATTATTTTGTGTCTATGTGGGAATTTCTTTAGAATAAATTTTACTCATTAATTTCATTATAAATGTCTCAAGTATTCTTTAGTTGAATCAGTTTGATTAGTCAGCAGTCATTTTTGAAAGTAGTTTTATGTATACTTAATGGATACTTTTTGGCAAGAAAAACCAGAGGTACTTTTAAAAATTTTGAGAGTAACTGCACAATGTCTTTGATAATTTTTAGTTGTTTATGAGAGGAAGCTGCCATTGTATAGTGTGGCTTTTTTCAAACTTATTTTTTTAGCAGAATACTCTTTCTTACTAGAATCTTACACGGAGCGCCAGTACAAAGATCACAGGCTGGTTGCCTTGAGTAGGTGGGTGTTGGGTGGGTAGGGTGGATGGTGGGGTGTAGAGGTACCATGTTGTTCCCTTGGGATCAGGTACAAACCATTCTCTCGTCATCCTTATGTGATCCCCGTTGGGTGGGTAGTATGGCCAGTATTATTCTCACAATACAGATGAAGAAACTGAAGCCTAGCATGATTTGTCTAAGAAAACAGAGGAGGTTGAAAAGTAAAATAGTCCCAAATCTAGATTTTTCTGAAGTAACAGTCCAACTTAGTTTTTTACTTACCTGATTCAAATAATTTAGGTAGGCGTGATTTTTATGTAAAAGTAGTAGCACTTAATTCTTAGTTCTTTTTTTTCTTCCTCCTTTATGGAGAGATTACTTAATTTTTTCCCCTAGGTATTTAGGTCTAATCATAGAACAACAAACTTGAGTGGACACTTCATTTGTATTAAGGTTTGAAAATTGAATATGTTATCTGAATAAATATTTAATAGCAAAATTTCTCTAGAAATATATTGTTACAGTTTGACTTGAAGAGCTTTAATCGGTATGTTAAAAGAGATTTTGCTACACACATACGGATGGTTACTCCTTGATGTTAAACCTAATACCCATAAATTTCTTAGATATTTATAGTACTGCCTTGACGTCTGCAACAAAACTGTTAATAAGAGCTTACTTATTACCTCATGGGAACCTGTCAGATACTGGGCTTAGATGATTTTCCACCTGGGACCAAGTTGCCATCCCTGAGTTTGTCTGTACTGAGATATATCTGAAGCTAAATTTCGATTCCTGCCAGAAGGCCTCTTAGGAGCATGCTGAGGACCTGCAGAGTATCAGCAGTGCTTCTGTGCCCCCTGCCACTCCTGTGGTATGAAAGATGCCCTAGATAATTCCAATAAAGGTTACTCTGGGGTCCAACTTAAGACTTTTAGAAAGCTTTAATACTCAAATCTTATTTCATGAGACTACTTACTGACTCAAAGTTGAAATCTTGGGTCTTATACTTGGGTCTGAGCCCTTGACGAACTATAATGAGGTCTGTAGTAATATACAGCTGAACCTTCTTATTGTTTTAATGGTATCCTGATAGATATAATATAAATAGCTTATTTATTGAATGACTTCTATGATCTAAAAACTTTGCTAGGTATTTTACTTTTTTTTTTTTTTAACCTTTACCATAACTTTGCAAAGAATGTGGCATTATTCTCATTTTACAGGTGAGAAAACTGCAACCTTATAGAGGTTTAGGGACAAAACCCAGGGTTTCTTGGCCAGTAAGTAGAGGAGCTATAATTTGGACCCAGGTCTGACCTCAGCAACCATGTTCTTTGTAAACTATTTCTAACTTTTAGTCTTAAGGTGATGGAAATATTTTACCTCAGGGTTTTTTTTTTGTTTGTTTTAACATGAGCATTTTGAAAATATTTGGAATGTTAGTATCTTCTTATAGAAGCAGAGAGTTTGGGTGTGCCTATGGAACCAGAAATTTTTCAGAGCCAAAAAGAACTATTATATTTTACTTAAATAAATTGCTAAAAAAAAAAGAAAGAAAGAAAAAAGAAAAGGGAGGAAAAAAAGAAACAGTCATGTGTAGCGAAACTTTGTTGAAAAAAAAAAAAAAACTTTTAAAAGAGCTAAAATCAAAGTTGACCATGTAAGTGGAATTCTTGGATTTTATTTCTAGGAGAGAATTTTGGTCATCCAAGCTGATTCTCTCATTTTCTTTAAAGAAACGGAGCTTATGAGTTAAGTATCTCCTTTACCTGGCGCTGTGACTGTGTCCTCTGAGTCCTGGTCCAGCACTCTTTCCACTATATTAGATGCTGCTTAGAATGACTGGGGGAATGGGAGTTAGTTGATGGTGGAGAGAGAGATTTGTAATTTTAGCTAATTTATTTTTAAGTGAAAATTATACCTATCGGCCCAGCAGTTCATATAAGTTTCCAGAAAAGGGGAATGTTCTTGTTTTCCACTTTGTGACATTAACGGTAAGCTGTGGCTCTGTGGCAACCAAAGGGAGTTAAGTTAGCCAGTTGCTGCAGCGAAATGCCTCGCTAAATAAGCAGACTACTGGTTTAGTTCCTGGGCATTGGTGGTAAAAAGAGATCTGCATTATCCTAGGGCCTGGAGTAAAAGTGTACAGCACCCAGGTCCTAAATAATCTCAGGAAGCCTAAATAATTAGAGGGAAACAAGCAGACCTATTATGTGGAATAAGCAGGACAGGCTGGAGAATGGATGCTGTTAGGTTGCTGAGTTGAAAGTGCTGGAGAGAGACGTGGCATGCAGGCACGGCAGCAAGCAGGGAGCGGTTAGGTACTGGGCATCGGGGAGGGTGCTGTGGGGTCAGCGGGTGTATAGGCATGAGGGAACCTGCAGAGATAGAGAAGGTAACATTCGACATGAGACTTACAAGGGTGGTTAAGATTTTTCACAGAGAAACACATCCAGAGGCACAGGGAGTATGAAGAGACTGATAAATGTGGCCAGAGCATAGGAAGTACAGCCTTGCCCAAGATGGGGCTGAGAAAGCATTTGGGGACCCTGTTGTGAAGGGATTTGGGTGCTATTCAAAACGAGGAAAGAAGTGATAGTGTTTGGAGCTGGGTAATGACATGGGATCTGCTTTAGGAAAACACAAGACTAGTTTGACGAGGGTTGAAACCTTACAAACAAGAGGTGATGAGGCCCTGAGGAAGCACGGAAGGGAGACATGAGAAACACTACAAAAGCAGAGTGAAAATAAGAGCCAGGGCTTGGAGGCGTTGAATATAACGGAGGATTCTCCCCGGGGTGACTAGGGGTCACCCCTGAAGGAGAGTCGGGGCAGGAATTGATGAGCTTGCTTTTCCACATGATAAACATGGAAGACCCTGCCTCTGCAAGGCCTTCAACATGAAGATGACTAGCAAGCAGCTGGAGACACAGGTCTTAGTATAGGGGAGAGGTCAAGTGTTTTGAATTATTTAGAGATACAAAGCAGCTTATAAGAAATAATTGAAGGCCTAGGATCGAGTATAATACTGAGGAGAGGGAAGAGTAAGAAGAAAAGGGGGCCAATCACAGAACCTTGAGGACTGCTATAATTAGGGGACAACAGGAGGAGATAAGGGGCATCAGAGGAGAGTTAAGATAGACATTTGGGGAGATAGTTTTAAGAATGAGGATGTAGTTGACATAAGAGATGATGGGAGGACAAATGGTATCATTTATGGCTGTAGAGGGAGCAGTTTCAGAGGAATGATGAGGACAGAAGGAATAGAGAAGAATGGGAGATGACACGGGACAACTGATATACTGCTTTTGAGAGAGATGAAGTACCGACATAAGAAGAAATCAGTTTGAGGGAGGTGAGCTGTGTCATCTCATCCAGCCCCTGGTCCAGATTGGGGAGGACAAGCTTATTTATAGGATGAGAGAAAGATGGAGAAAAGAGAGAGGAGAAAATTTAAAGAGAAGGGTTCTGGATAACGTGTAAGCAGGTGGAATTATGATGAGCACAGGAGGTGGGATAAGTCTTGGGAAGAGAGATGATTCTTTCTTGGAGGCAATAAGGATGGAAGAACAGAGTAAGTGAGAAGCGGGTGAGAGGAAGATTATAGAAAGTACATACGTACCCTTGGTTATCCTCTTCCCTCTCTCCCACCACCTCAGCCTCTCCTGAAGTAGGGGTAGAGTTATAATCTGCTGAAAAGGAGGTAGGGTTGAGGGTATTTGAAAAAATGAAAAAGACGTGCAACAACTTCTTAAAGGAATGTGGGAACTTTCAAGGGCAGAACTGAGAGCCCACCCAGCTGAGTTTGAAAAGGAGCATTTAGTAAAGCCAGTGAATTGAGTCATTTGATTTTCTCTGACTTTGCTGGGACACCTAGATGTTAAAGTAGTGGAAACAAGTGGTTGGGAACAACCAAAACAAGATGTGATGTTGGAGAAGGTTGCTTAGTTGCCTGAGGTATTGCTTAGGTCAGTGGTTCTCAAACTCTAGCCTGGTTAGAATCAATGAATTTCTGGGCCCCAACCCCAGAGTTTCTGATTCAAATTTGCATTTTTAACAAGTTCTCAAGTAGTGCTAATGCTGCTGGTCCAGACTCAGACTTTGAGAACTTTTGGCCTAGAGTCTAGTTTGAAAAGGTTAATCATGGGTTGCAGGCCAGAGAGGCAGGATAGGAGACTCCAGGAAGGGGCTGAAGGACTGTGAGAATAAATACGATGGTGACAGAGTATGGGGTTCCAAATGAAGACAAGGCCGGTTCACTGGCTCCAAGGACTTGGGGTAAGTGGAAGGACAGAATCTTGTGTTTAGAGAGAATCCTAGATTGTAAAGCTCTTACATGGCCTAGAGCAAGCGTATTCAAAGTATTGGGCTTCCAGGAAATAAAGAACTTGTGCCTGAGTGTAACTCAGTGTACTACTTCCTTCTTTGAGAAAGTCTTGTTGTCCCCATCCCATACCCTTCCTCCCCTAAACAAAGTCAGCTAGACAAACCTGTGCGTAGTCATGTAATTGATTTGCACACTGGCACAAGCTCAGTTCCTAGACTGGCATCACTCGCAGACCTGACCTGGTACACAGACCACACTTGGAGAATCCCTGGCCTTGAGTATAGATTCTGGGGTGGGGTGTTATTTAGCAGGCGCTGAAAATGAAGGATGTTGGAAGAGTGAGTCCAGGACGTTGTTTGGACTATCAGGAGAAGAATTCTGCAGAAATACAAAAAAGAGAAATTTCTGGAGACTGATGGATGATCACAGGACCAGAATGGGAAAAGAACAGTAGAGCAGCACGGCCTGGGCTCTCATGCTCTGAGAGGCTATTGAACGCCAGTCTCAGGCTCCAGTCGGGAGCAAGTAAAAGAAGCCTAATCATCCTCCAGGCCCTTGGGTTGTCGAATGAGGGATTGTGAGAAGGAACAGTCTTCACTTTAACGCAGACATCAGTGACAACCTTGCTGGTCTTTGTTTCCAAAAATCGTTTTAGGCAGATTTTGTGTGGGCAATTTTAAAATCTTGTTTCAATAAAGGCTACATGGGAGCAAAGTTTCTCTTAGTTGACTGGTATAATCAAGCAGTATACTGCTAGAAGAGACATTCCCTGGACTTCTTTTATTAGGTCAAGGAGGGAGAAGTCCATTAACTGAAAATGTGGAAGATACACTAGATAAGCCATCGTTGGGATAAAATTTTCTTCTAAGAAGCATATATTAGCCTATTTTTAAAAAGTTATATTTTCTTTAGTAACTATTTCCATAAGCTAAAACTCAGTTATTTAACTCTAAGAAGCATCTTTCCATAAAGTATGATGTATCCTACACAGCCTGTTTGGTGATCCCATGAAAATTTTCATTGTGATTTCCTGAAGTATCTTCAACTAGTAAATAACATTTCCATAGGAAAGTACAATCATTCTTATATATAACTTTCTTCCCATGTTTAATATCCAACTTAGTACCCATCCCATCGTCAGAGACTAGGAGGGGCTGTTGAATGAAAGTCTCAAGTTACAGGAATAGGCCATAGTGAAAAGAGGCAGAGGAAAATGGTGGTTTAGAATACAGGCTCTGGGCAAACCTAGATTCATGTGATGGTGGCTTTAACATTTACAGACGCTGTGACCTTGGCCAAATTAGTGAGTCTAAGCTTCTGTTTCCTCATGTTCAAAACAGGATAACGGTATAATTTCATTGAGTTGTTATGTGGATTAAATGAGCTTTCTTATAGTACTAAGCACAGGGTGTACCACATAATAAGCATGCCATAATTTCTAACTTATTATCATTAGCATTATATTGTTATTAAGGGAAAGCGTAGTCCTAAGGGTCACAGAAGTTTGGATTTGCATCTCCTTTTTCTTAGTTCAAGAAATGACCTGACCTTGGCTAAGTTATTTAATACCTCTGAACCACCTTCTCATCAGTAAATGGGAGTGGTACCAACTACCGTATACGATCATTGTGAAAATTAAGTAGTCTAAATATGTAATGTGTTTGGTGTGGTCCTGTGACGTAGTCTTTACTAGCAAATGTTTGCCTTTCTTTCTTGCCTCTAACTTTTAGGTTTCTTTTCTTTCTAGTCGGGCCTTGAAAAGAGCATAGACCAGGCTGTGGAAGAGTGGAACATTGAGAAGGCTGAGGAGCTCAGCAATCAGCTAGCTACTCGAGAGGTGAGTCAGCCCAACTGGTGACACTCTTCTGTGCTTCCAGATCTTCTAAAATGAGCGTATGTTCTTTCTGTGATCATGAGTAAGTTCAGTATTCAAATATTTGACCTAAGATTTTCCTTTCTCTCCGTTTTCTTCCCTCTTAAATCCACCTTTTATTTCGAAATGCTGGGTTTTATTTTTGTCTTTAATGTTATTAAATTATTCTGATCTAAATCTTGTGCTGGAAATAATCCATGATTAATATTCAACCCCTAGATTTCATCTAGTTCAGAGAGCTTTTTGCCAGTTATGATTAAAAGGCTAGCTTTCTTTTTCCATTTGCATCTTTAACTCAGTTTAACTCTCCCTGAGGGCAGCCGTGTGTTCTAATGTCACACCTCTCAACATGTTCCTAACCCTTGCTCCCCAGAATGCTTTCTTACTGCATATTCTAAGTAGTTACCTCAACCCTAAAGAATTTTCAGCCTTTTTTTTAAAACCTATAGTCTATAGTATAAAACTAATAGGTATATTGAATATTCTTTTTCCAAGTACCAAGGCATCAGAAGGTTCTCACTTGCACCCTCTGGGAGGAATATTCCTCCAATTAGGAATGACTGCCAGGTATCGCTAGGTAAAGTCACACATAAAGAGCTCATAATTGGCATATGTTTTTTTGTCGTTGTTTTGTAAATCTTTTTTGTCCTAGTTTCTAGGAAGAAAGCTCTATCAAAGCTTTCTTTTTTAATATATCCCTACCTTCTTTGCCTCATTCTTAAACTATAACTACTCCATGGTGTTTAATTACATAGAGAATATCATCGGTCACCTGTGTAAACTCTTGGCATGTGCACTGATCTTTCTTATTCACATTTTTGTGAACATTTTTTCTAAACTAAGACTAGTGGTGAAATTACTATTTCAGTAAATTCTTCTATGGAAACACCATTCCACTCTTACATCCGCTGATGTCAAAACATCTACCATTGGTGGCTGTATGTTGGCTTGTTTGTTTTCTCTTTTTGGTTGCTGGCCACAAGTATCTTGTGGGATTTATACTTTCATGTAGGGGAGAAAACCAGTTCAGAAGCAAGGCTTAGGGATTCACAGGTTGTCTTTTTTTTCCCCCTAAGCCTTAAAATCAGTTGTCACATTAGATATTGATACTTCCATTTATAATGTTTATGTATATGTATGTGCATTTATTAATGGCTAATCTAAAGAAAATTAGGAAGCTGTGAGCTTGAGTTTGGGACCTAGGTAAGAAGCAGCATAAATGGCAGTTATGCGGCCTTTCAAAAATGTGAGATTTTAAAAAAGGGTTTTTTTTTTTTTTGGTAAGATTCATTCATCCCTCCTAGCCTATGATATTCTTGTGCTTTCAGTTTGAAAATTGCTCTTTTCATCTTTAAAATAACCATATTTTGATTTCATTGATTATAGCATTCATTGAGTATAATAGCATTTTATTATTCTCTTTCCAAGTAGAAAGATTCAGGTATTACATTTGAATGCAGTGAATTTGATGGTGTGTTGAATGGTACGACAAACTCAGTAGGATTTCAGTGTTAGCTGTTAGTTATTGTAGTGGCTTCTTCAGTCACTAAGTTTCCTCAGATCTTTGCCTTGCTAAAGGAAGAAAGAGTAATGCCAGCCCTGGTCTGTAACGTTAGAATGTGGGCTGCCCGTGATCCATCCATGGCTGGCTATTTTTCTTTTTGTCTTTTTTCTGTTTTTTAGCACCCATACCAGAGGCCAGGGGAATTCAGAGAGAAGCATTTACTTTACTGCAGCACTGTGTTCCTTTTAGGTAAAGTTAGTAATGCTAAAATTTTAAGAGTTGAACACTTTGATTTTTTTTAAAAAAATCTTTTATCTTGAAATAATTTCAAACTTTCAGAAAGTTGCAAAATTTGCAAAATGTTAACAGTTAACATTTGCTTTACCATTCTTTCTAATTTATGTACCTTATTTAGATTTACCAAATATGTCACTGATTTCCTTTATAGCAAAAGAAAATTTTCTTTTTTCTGGTCATGTCTTTTTAGTCTTCTTTAATGTGGAATGTTTCCTCAGTCTGTCTTTGTTTCTCAGGACCTTAGTATTTTTGGAGAGTAGAGGCCACTTACGTTGTAGGATGCCCCTCAGTTTTTGTTTGTTTGATGCTGCCTCATGATTAGATTCAGGTTATGCATTTTTTGGCAGGAAGATCACAGACATGATACTGTGTCCTTCTCAGTGCAAGATGTCAGGAGGCATGTGATATCTATTTGTCCAATTTATTGCTTATGTTCCTTTGATTATTTGGGTAAGGTGGTGTCTCCAGGTTTCCCCTCTATAACGTTACTGTTCTTCCCTATATAATTATGAGTATCGTATGGAGAGATGGGAGATGATTTGAGACTGTAAATATGCTTTTCCTCACTGTTCTTTACTTGCTAGTTTTAGTATTCACTGCTGATTGTTTTCCTGCTCAAGACAATTATTATTACAGTAAGATCTTGAAAACATTATTTGATTGTACTTTTCATCTTTACCTGGCAAATCAGATCTAAAATGTGCCTTCAGTGAGATACCGGATTCTAGAATCTTTTATGTATCTATACTAAATCTCTCAGTAACCTGGTCAATTGGGAATTGGATATAGTTTCCCTAAGTGATGCGCTGGGAGGGCTGGGGTTGCAGTGGCCTTGTGTCCACCAGGGTTGCATGTTCACTCCCTCCTTGTCTGCCTCATCAGTGGCCACGCGTGAGCTCTCCTTTCCCTGCCGCAGGAAGCTGCTTGTCAGAGGGAACAGAAGTAATGCCTCCGAGGCCTCAGAAATCTGTGTTTCCTTTGAGAATATTAAGTTTCTGTGTTTTGTTTTGTCAGACTGCTATTTTAGAAATGGGAATTGCATAATACTGGCCAGGTATTTTCCATTTTAAGAGTTGTTATTTTCTGTCACACTTCATGACATATGAATGAGATTGCTTTAGGAATTTGTACTATTTTTAGCACTTGTAAGGATAGTAAACATTTTCCCCAACTGTTCTTTTTACTTCCATACAAGTATAATGCTTTGTTGTAGTAAAAGAAATTTATGTAGTGTGGGGTTAAAGAATTCTGATTAAAAGGAAAAACAATAATTTGGGCCCTATTCTTTTACTTGTATAAGTGGAAAGACATCTGGAAAGTTTTTGCTGGTCAGACACAGACATTGGAGAGATACTGATGCCGTGTTAATTAAACACCCGCGAAGAATAACTAAAGTAATCAAGATGGAATTCTTGAATGAATAGTTTAGTTTGAGGTTTAGTTTCTCATGTTTATCTCCTTGGTGCGAATCACTGTGGATATGAAAGATGGGATTTTGCGAAGTAAGTAATTGTGAGTTTGGGGCAGAAACCCTTTATGAATTAAATGTATATGTGCATGGTAGGTGTCCTTTTGGAAATCAGGTATATGGGTTTTTAATCAGTACCGTTTTCTTTTTTTTAAGAAGCAGTGACTGGGACTTGCTGATAAAGCCTTTGCTCAGAGGCACAGACCCCAGAGTTCTTAAAGCCTTTTCCAACCATAATAAGTGAAACTAATTTTCGATGTTTAACATTTATAAGCCTGTGAAACCAATAGGGCGCCATCAGTATTGAGAAAAATGAAGCCAAAAGAAGAGCCATGTCTGAGAATGGGCCTTGAAAACAGTTCCTCAAAACAGGGCAAAACAAAACAGAACAAACTGGCATGCCAGAACAAAGCTGTCAGTGCACTAGCATTATGACACAGCAAGCACATATTTTTCCAGAATCATATTCCCTTAAATTAATGATGACGTTAAAGATGTATTTAATCTGGTTTGGGGGATGGCTCAAGTTCACATGTTGGAAAGCTAGATTGTGCTATCAAGTTTGGTTTTGCCGTGTAGTAATGTGGTTGCTTTGGGACTGTCCCTCCTGTTGATTAAATCCTTCTTTGTTGTTAACAATCTTGGAGGAGAGCTAAAGTGGAAAAGTCCTGTTGATTAAATCCTTCCTTGTTGTTAACAGTCTTGGAGGAGAGCTAAAGTGGAAAAGTACACTTGGGTTTGTGTCATACTGATGAAACTGTTCTAATTTGAAAACAAAAGTTCTTTTTTTAAACAATACTATTTATATATATATGTCATACGTGTACATTCACACACGCACATGCACACAGGTGTCTGAGCACATTCGTAGCTTGTTAACCTCAGGCCTGAATTGGAAGGACATTCCGTTCATTGATAGTGATCCTCGAAAATGCCGTCCTTGGGTGCTTGCCTTTTCTGGCACACCATCTTCGTTACAGTCCAGATCATACCAATTTGTAGAAACCAGGAGAAACAAGCATCTCAAAATTAAGTGCTAAAGCCTAGATTTAATAAAGTAAGCTGCACTTCAGCTGAATCTCCCATTTTGGAAAGAGAATTTTTCTCTAGGCGTCTTCGTGGTAGCCTGCTGTAGATAAAAACCAGCGTGGTTTGGCAGCAGACAGTGAGTTTCTCCCGTCGAATGAGTCACACCTACGTTAGCTACGTCTGTTGCTTTCAATTATAGCTGTACAATGTCAGGGCAGAAATGAGCGGGGAAGGGAGGTGGCCTGTGAATTTGGTTTGCGCTTTGTATACCTCATGCCCTTAAAGGTTGCCTTTTCTGTAAGTGACTCAAATAGGATGGCCTTCGGCAGCACCAGCTAAACTTAATTCCTTGAAAACATCGGTACATACTTCATGTTGTAATGTTATTTTGGTTATTAATTTTATGTCGATGTACATGCTATGTTGTCTGATGGAATAAGAGCTTGAATTCACTGCCCGCCCCCCCCCCCACCCCGCGCGCAAAAAAGAAAAAAACCCTGCCCCAAATAGTACAATTTTGACAGATTTATCCATCAAAAAGTACCTGGAGCATTCTCATATCTAGAGTTCAGAATTGAAACATTTGTTTACATTTTTGAGATAGAGATGCTGCCAAACTTGATCAGTTTGAAGTTACTTCTCATCAGTGCTGTTTTCAGAGCTTCGGTATTTTAGGAAGAGTGTTTGCATCACATACAAAAAAAAGACTAAATTGAAAGACATTATAGTGAAGCAAGTCTTGTGGTTCTAAACTCTTTATTCTGTATTCCAGAGAGCAAAATTGTTTTCTTCCTGTTTTTGTGACCAGTTTTAGAACTATCTTAACAGCCATGATTGCAAAGGTAAAACGATTTGTTCAGGTATGAAGCTGAACATGTATTCCAGTTAGCTATTGTAAGAATTTATCATTAGAACCCATGAAGGCTGGCAGGTGCTTTCTATTTTCTTAATTATTGTGTTTTCTAGCCACTGAAGGTAAGGTAAACAAAGTAAAAATGCATTAAATAGTACTCATTTGTACATATTAAGAGTTTAAAATTAAATATCTCCATTTCAACATTTTATTTTTACAGAAAGGAGCTTTCCTTTTTTGCTAGTACCAGGGGTGTATATGAAGAATATATTATTTCATACAAAGTCATCTAATGCCTGCAAACTCTGGCAAAATTTGTTTTATGCCCCTATTTGAAATTTTCCTACGCTGACTTCCATCCCTTACTTTTTCTTTCTTTCTTTCTTTCTTTTTCTCTTTCCAGTTAGCAGAGTGTAGGACCAGTTTCTTTGTGGTATATTTCACTGATTAGCATTGGGAGAGAATCTAGGACACGCGGGAGAGAAAGCCCTCACTGAACAGGCTCTTGTTAGTTGGCAGTGATCAGCCACCTGGGGAAGCCGGCTGCGCTCTGCCTGCCGCGGAGGGAGGGGTGGGAGGGGTGTGTGCTTCCATTTAGGATCATCTAGAACTGACTCACTTTCATTAACTTTGGTCATTTCTCAGTGGTTTTTTAATTTAGATGTTCCGCTGTGTGTCATTTTGTAGTCTGTGCATAGTATGCGGGACCTTTAAATGGTGATTTTAATTCTTTGAAGCCTTGTTCTCCTTAGTTCTTAAAAGTAACTCAGTTATTTCATATAGATGAACAATTAGCACATCGTATGGAAAATCTGCTATGCCTATCCAGGTGAGGGAAGGCCTAGTTGAATTCCTTTACGTGGAACCTAAAGATACGTTCTTTCCTATAAAAAATGGTATACATCCTTGAAGTTGGAGCATTTTAGAAATGCTCCAACTTCAAGAGAAAAATAAAAATGGTACCGAGGGATGGGTTTTCCTCTGAGGCTTCTAGGTGTGCTTTTTAGATCTCATTGCACTGAGGGCATTTTCTTTTAACCTCTGGGGAATGATTGGGTGATCACCTAGAATGGTGTTCCTTATACTCTCTTTTAATTATGTTTATCTGTGCTTTTAACAAACCTTAAAAAAAAAATTCAGATGTTACAAGTCTAATTAAAGAGACAGACAAAGCACAGTTTATACTGTAGATTTTTTCTGCAGTTCAATTAATCAGCATGTTTTCTCTTTTAATTAAAACCATTTTAGTAAATTAAAGCCCACAGCAAAACACATATATAATTTGTTTGTAATTAGCTCTTAATTGGTGGTAGTTGAAGCTTAGCACCCATGGTTTCTTTCTTCATGATTGCCATTTTATTAGCAGCCAGTCATTAATTAATCTTTTTCTAATTAGCTTATAAAACTGTTGATGGCACATTATTGTAAATGTGATTTTAAGTTCAAAGCTTGTTAATAAGCTTTCTTACTTAGAAGAACAGAGATAAAGAAATTGCTGAAAACAGTACTACAGTTCTTTAAAAAAACTGTCTTTCTGATGGGGACTGTGTAAAGCATCTAACAGCTTATGGTTAATTTTTTAATGCTTTTTTCCCTTATGAATGGAATAAGTTGCTTGAATATAAATGTCTCTATCCAGGAGTGATTTCAACAGTATAACATCTTTTCTCCCCGCTTTGGAATACTGTAATCTACATATGATTTGAAGCCTTAACAGTTATCATTAAACCAGGTGTTATATAAACTATTCCGCTATGAAATCAGAGTTGAGGATATGAATCAAAGTCTATCTTCTCATACCTCATGGACCAAATACAAAATTTTTTTATAAATTGCAAGGTGAATCATACACACACACACACACACACACACACACACACACACACATACATACACATATATGTAATATGTCTATACAAATATATCTTATAATGTATTTTAAAAACAGGGTTTGTTGGGTTATGCTTTGAAATAAAAACCATTTGGATTTAACTGATAATGAAGTTGTAGGTATAAAAATAAATAATAGGTGTTTGTACAGTTGTGCACACAACATAGATGTAAGTAGTACACAAACATGCAAACCTGTGTGTGCACATTTTAAGATGACAGTGAAATTGGGCTGTTTCCTCTAACAGAGAGAGAAAGACTTGATTTACAGTCAGTGTTTAAATGACTGGATATGGCAGAGCTTATTTGCTGTCCTCAGAGCTTTGGCATCTCAGGTATGACCGTGGAGAGAAAGGTACCAATCCGAGTGGAGACATCCTGAATTTACTATAGCACCTGCCATGTTAAATTGTGGTTTGAGTGAAATACATTAGCCACATCATCTTCTTTATTGAAATATACTAGCGATTTCATAAAACTCCTTAACTGCATGGTGTTCTGAGCTGTTAATATTTTTGCAAAGTTTTGAAAGTTACTAAAAAAAAAAAAATAAAGCATCATCAGTCCTTGGAAGTGCTTTTTCTTCTTTGCTTTTTGAACTTTGCATGTTATTCCAACTTTGGCTATTTCTCTGCTTGTTTCTAAGAAGGCATTTTGTGATGCCATGCAGGAGACACTAGAAAGGGATAGCTGACAAGGAAAAAATTAAAAATTGGATAAAAAGTAAATGAATAATGTCATATTACCAAAAAGATGAGAGGCTAATTTGTGCCGACTTTTTGCTAATTTTGTTCAAGCCTCAAAATGAGGAGCTGTCACCCGTTCTGTGTAGCACTGATGACAGTGCCAATGATCCATGAAATAAGCTGCCGCTGGCTTTGTTCTGATAAGAATGAACAAATCTGCACAATGTTCGGCTCCCAGAATCTCATTTTCATACTTGCATGCAGGCGAAAAGAAATAAGCTGTTTGCAGGCTTGATTAATCAGACATTGGAGGGGTTTTTGTCTCTTTGATCTCTTTCGTCTCCTAGGTAACTTGCTTGACATTAATGTTGAGCTCGAGTAAAGACAATCATGAATTGTCGACCAAACTGATATAGAAATTAAAGACCTTAACACTTTAAGTGCTCCAGTAATGGTTCCGCTTTACTTCAGAAAACATCTGTTTTCATTTAATTAAAGAACAAAAGAGAATGGCATAAATATTTTTTCATAGAGACCTATTATTCCATCAAAAGTTAAAGTATGATAATTGGTATTTTTAAATAAGTGCCTTGAAAGTGTTCAGAAGGGAGGAAAACTTCATAAATCTGTTACAAGCTAGTAATTCAAAGGTGAGTAAAGTATTTTATGAAATGGATATACAGTGATGCTAGATTAAGCTGTTTGAATCAGATGCTTCAAATGATTACCGGCAAACTTCAGTAGGGCAAGGTTTAGTAAGAAAAATGAACTTTATTTTGCGAGTTTGTCTTTTAAAAATCTCTACTGTGTTACAAGATGTGCCATTATATCTATTTTACAACCCAATATGATTTACGCATGCTAAACCTGTAAAATTGAAAGGAATTAAAAAAATGTCGCCGGGTGCATTTGCTTGAGGTTATGCAGACGCTTTTACAAATCTTCCAAGTGGCTGTAAAGATGAATGCCTCAAGGGTCCAGCCAGGGCCCTGCTTTTCCAACCAGCTAAAGCCCTTATCTTAAATCCAAGCAAAGTACCATTAATCTTTTTGAAAGACCTTTTATGGCTTTTAATATATCCCAAATTAGAACATTTTACACCCTTGGTTCCTGAAATATGGTGATAAAAAGTCTTTAGAGCTTAATTTTCCTTACCGTTTGCTCTGACCAATTTGCAGTTCTTTGTGATAATGTTTAGACACCTTAATTAAAATGCAGCAAAATATTGGATGTTCTATATGGAAAATGCTGATACTTTGGCTACACATGCAAGAAATTCTGTATATATTTTTGTTTGGTTAAAAAAATTTCTTCCCACATTGTGTTGCTATAGTTATCTGATGACCTGAAACAGTTTTTTAATATAAAAACCATTGACCAAGCTTTTGTGATGTTTACATTGGGCACGAAGATGCATTTTTCTTTTTGGAGAAGCAGAAGGGGGATTCTTGTGGGCCTATATTGTTTGTTTGTAATACGGAAACATAGCACGGTATTCTTTTATCTTCTGGAACTTGGGCTGGTCATCTTGCCTGAGAAAACATGTTTCTTCTCAACTGTGTCTTCTATAGAAGATCTCATGATCCTTCCATATTTCCAAATATTTCCATTCTTTTTACTTTCTCCACAGGAATAAGTGAAACATTCATTTTAAGCATGGGAAGGACACAACATTGATAAGACTTTTCATCATCATTACAAGCTAAAAGATTCTTTCTGTAAAATGCATAGACCAGGCTTGTTTAATGTTCATCAGTTAAAGAACATTTCATTGAACCTAACCCCAGGCAAAATACAGTTAGAAAATATACCTTTCCTACAAACAGGTCTGCTTGAACGTATGGCCTACGTACCTAATCATTTACTATATTTAATTAGTCTACAAAGCGATGGAGCCCTCTCATGTAAATACATGTTTCTTACATTGTAATGAATTCTTTTTAACAAGTTTGTGCTATGTCTTCTGTGGCATATGTGCTCTCAGTCTTCACTGTGATGCTGATTGTGCTGGGTTTGTCCTTCGTGTTGCTAGAAAACTAAAATCTTTTACATTGTAAGAGTATATGACCATGTTGAAGAGGCCCCATTTAAATCACATGACCACGGTCAATGTCCAGACACACTGAGATGCTCTTCGGTTTGTCTATCCCCAAACCAGAAAATCCATACTGGGAAATTTCAATAAGCTAAAACTGTAAGCTGCATCTTAATTTACAACAGTTTTAGGAAATAATTTTGTCACGGGGTTAATGGTACATGGCAAATATAGTTCAGGTCATTTTTGTTTCATGCTCAAAAGTATAGGCTCAATTTAAATATAAGATAAACTAGCTGAGTGGAACTTTAGTTAGGGGGTGATCCTGGCAAAACTATATCATATTTCAAATTCGCATATGCTGTCTAAAACATAGGAATATAATTAGATAGGCAAATACTGAGTTCTGTGTTTTATCTTTTGGAGGTGGGGGACAGAGAGGAGACTAAATATCCTACACGAATGTGGAGAGACCCAGTGTACCTCTTAAACCCAGGCGGCAAGCTGCATGTTATGACAGTAGACAGTTCATTAGGTGCATTTAGTGTTCCCCTGGTGTCCCCCAGCACCCCTGTGGCCAGCCGCCTCGCAGCCAGGTGGAATTGTGAGTAGTTCTGACCAGACGGCTTTGAGCAGAAACGCTGTGTGTCGCTTCTGGACTAAAGCATTAAGGAGCCAGTGTGAGACCCTCTGGCCATCTCCTCCTCTGCCACAGCGCCTTGAAAGCCACGTGCTGAGATGTTGGCACCACAAGATGGAGAGACCTGCCAGTAACAGCTGACATTAAGTGAAACACGAAATAAAAGTTCAGCCACTGAGATCTGGGGGTTTGTTTGTTACTGCAGTTTTGACTAGCCTAACCAGACAGGCGTAACTTGATGTTTTTACATTTATGACAAGTGAATGGTGTTTCAGTTGATAGGAAATCCATCTTCGTGATAAATGATTCCAGAGCATTCTTCCAGAGCTTCGTTTTCTCCTTAGACGATGATGCTACAGCCCTTTGATTCTTAACCTTTTTTATAGTTGACTTATATGAATTTTTCTGTAATAAAGAACTGGAAATGAAAAGAGAGCCAAAAGAACAGGTCCGGGATTGAAGCAGTCAGATGTAACTGGCAACCCCTTCTCCCCAGCTGCCCCCCCCCCCGCCTGCCCCCGAAGCCCTCTTTTTAACAGCTGTATCTGCAGCGCCTGCAACAGTGCCTGGCAAAATAATGCATTTGTGCCCTCGTGATATTGGTTGAATGAATGTCGTCCTTGTGAAAAAAGATGCTGCTGCTAGTGTTGGCTTGAGCGTCAGGAAGGCTCCGAGTTGGTCTGCTTTCCCAGGTGGGCTCACAGCCACAATCGACCCTCCTTCCTTCAGTGGCTTTCCTTTTGGTGTCGACTACCTCAGCACGCCGGCTTGATTGTCATATTGCTTCCGTTTACTTACCTTCTTTATGTGTATTCTTTCCTAGACTGAAAAATCAGATCTGTTTTTGTTCTCATTTATAAACCCCGGTCAGTGCTTGATGACTGCTTGTTTGTTTCATTCTAAAGGAAACTGTTCTCCAAGATGAGCTGAAAGGAGTGTCGGGCATGTCAAACCTCACTTTCCTAAGTCGGCTTCTCTCCTTCCACACGAGCCCCTGACTGCCTGCCGTGCCTCACTGTTGGCCAGCAGGTCCCTAAACCTTGGGCTGTAATACTTTGACTTGAGAATAGCTTCTGGGTCCTTGCCTCTTGTCCACAAGTCTGCTGGCTACTGAAATGCAGTAGGCTGTGTACAGAGAGAGAAAAGGAAAGAAATACCAGGAAGAGATTTTTAGCCTTTGTTGTTTAACCTGGGTTCTTAACAGATACTTTTGAGCCATCCATATAGGTGGGCATTTTTAAAATCAGAGCCCACCAAAACTAGGGGATTACCATGCCTGTCCTGGAGACGCTCACCGAGGAACAGCTCTGTGGCCAGAGAGCTGTACCATAGGTTATGGCACAGAAGCTGAAGGGCTAGAGAAATAAAGAAATAAAGACTTCGTTGGGTTGAGTTAGAGAAGTCTTCCGGGGGTGGGGTGAGAGGAGGCTTTGTTCTGCTTCAACCTTCTAGCACTGGGGCAGATGGGTGCAAGGGGGGAGCATGCACGCACGGGCGACTGGCAGAGGGAACACTTCGGTACTGTGGTCCTGGTGCCCCGCCTCTTTGCCTCTTGGCACCCCTTGTATTCCTTTTTCTATCAGTGAGTGACAAGCGATTGCCCATCACACAAACTGTGTTTATGAAGTAGTAATTAGCTTTCCTGTGTTTTATTAATCACATCTATGACTGCCAATCTGAGCTTCTGATCAGCGTGAGATAACGGGTACACCCATACTGAGTTTCTGTAATTCTAGCCCAGAGCAAAGAAACTGGATGTCTCTGTCAGCCTGTGCAGCCTTATCGGGGTAAATTCCTGTCTGGCCTACTGAAATGCTGAAAGCGCTTCAAGATCTTCATCCACAGCCCTCGTGGACCCTCGACGGGCCTTAGTGTGGGAAGGAGTTCCATCTGGGAGACTGGGAGGCTGGTACAGTTGGGATAAAGGTCTGTGGGAGGTTAGGAGAATAGGGGCTAGCTACATCTTTGTATTTGTTGTAATTCGGTGGTTTGGGGGGCCGAGCATAAGAATTTCTATTCTTAGCATGTCTAAAGCAACGCCGACATGGGTTTCATACCCACAAATTCTCGAGTATTTGTATCACTGTAATTCTTGTATCAGCTAGAATATTTATTTTCACTTTTCCTCCTGTGTAATTCTTAGCTTGGTGTAAAAATTGCCAAAGCGATTGCCTGCCACAACTTTGTAAAAGCCAAAAAGGATGCTGAAAATTCACAGGTTGCTCGGAAAAAGAAGAAACTTGCCTGGGGGTGAGTTCAAGATTTTTTAAATTAGTAATTCTACTAAATTCATAGGAATTACAGAAATCCTGTGATATATTTGGTGAATCCAGTTTGTGTGTAATTGTTATTCATTTTATTCTTTGTATCTTTGCTGAATGTTTATCAGATTATAAATATGGAGGCATTTCTTCCTCCTGTTCGATGTTTATTTTGTAATTGATGGAGTATGTGAAAACTTTTAAAGTTTATTTTACTTTGGCGCTTAGTAAACATGTTACTTCAGGAAAGTATTTAGAAATAAATTGGGATTTTCATATTCTTCATTTTAGGTTTGAAGCAAAGAAGAGGTGGGAAACCAAAAGCAACATGGGATATATGTGACTTGCCAGAGTCTTCAAGACCTTTGAGACTTCACTTGAGTCCTCAGTTGTTTAATTTACTGGAAAGATTTTCCTGTTCATGTTAACTATGTTGGAAAATTGATGGAAATAGAAAAAAATAAGCATAAAATTTGGAAGTTGATTATCAAATCTTTTTTCAGTCTTTTTCTAAAGAGTTCATCCTGCTGAAGTGAATGAAATGGAGCATTCTGTTGTTTGTACAAGAAATCTAAGCATACATACAGGAAAAAAAAAGATAGGATTTTATTTATTTATTTATATAGACCTCCAGTATAAAATCAATTTTACTTTTCATCCACTTGGTGTAGCATAGCCAATGAGCTCCTTGTACTTTCTTATCTGTACTCAGTGTAACTGCACTTATTCTGGAGCTGTGTTTTTAAGATTGGCATTTGTTTATAATGGATTAGTCATAAGTGCAAGAAAGATACTGTCTTCACAAATGACTTTATCTTAATGTTATAAAAGTAATTATTGGTTCTTTATTGGAGACAGTAGAGTTGATATTTCACAGTCACATAATAAAAGCAATTGATTAATTTTTGTGTACCTTCAGATTAAATACCACAGTTTTTAAAAAGGACAGAATGTAGTATTTAGAGGATGATTTAAATTCAAGTTCTCTGCCTGGAAGTGTCTTCCTAAATCTCTCTCTCAGCCATGTCGTTCTTTAAATTATGAGATAGTTCTTAGAAGAGAAATTGGTATAATAGTATTAGACAGTTATAACTCAAGACAGTGTAACTCTGAACCTTCTAAGAACAAACATGGTTTGATTATTTTTTCTCCTCTTCCCCATCACTCCTGGAGAGACTGAGTGAGTGAATGAGGATAACGGGGATTGGTGCCCTGGGAAGTGGTTTTCACTGAAAGTGTGTTTCGTAGTCTGAACTAGAAGGGGCTTTGAGAAATTGTCACAAGCTGATGGACAAGACCACAGCTGGATGTTGTGATTTGGGGGTAGGCCTAGGTATTTTGGCACCTCCTCTTGGTGTCCAGTGGAGGTGAAGGACTGCTTATTGTGGCTTTCATCAGGTCTCTTCCCTTCTTCAGCCTTCATCAGAGGTGTCTGCTGTCTGACACAAACTCTCTAGGTTGGTAATATAAATTCAGGAACATAGAAAATGAGTCATGATGATATTACTAGTAGTATTATTTTGTTATTTTTGTTTTATTTTATTCTATTTTTCTTTGTGGTACGCGGGCTTCTCACTGCTGTGGCCTCTCCCGTCGCGGAGCACAGGCTCTGGATGCGCAGGCTCAGCGGCCATGGCTCACGGGCCCAGCCGCTCCGCGGCATGTGGGATCTTCCCGGACCGGGGCACGAACCCGCGCCCCCTGAATCGGCAAACAGTAATCAAATTTTACTTATTTGTGGTGGCATATTTTTTTATTTACTTACAAACAGTTAATCAAATTTTACTTATTTGGGGTGGCATATTTTATTTTTCTGTGTTCTGGAATAAGTGAGCAACTAATTGCTATTTACGAGAACAAAAATAGTATCTTGCTTCCACTTAGGTGACAAAAGCCAGTATAATAGAGAAAGCAAGATTTTAAGAGATTGTGTACCTTCTTATAGAAGTCATAATGGAGAGAGAGACTAAATATTGGAAAATCTAACATTTTATGATTTCATATTCCCTGTTGGGTTCTGTGGATATGATCATACCCTGCTTAGCTACAGCATCTTATTTCAGACTCCTTATAGGTGAATACAGACTTAGAGTATAGGAAATTTTCCTCTGAAAAAATCCTTCATGGGGGAAATCTCCGCTACACAATCCAGTGGTTTTGTCTGAAACATGAAAAATGTTCGCTTTGAGCAGGCAGGTAGTATGAGTATTCTCAGGCATAGGGCCCCAGCACAGGCATCTCCCTGCAGTCTCTGCCCCCCTTTCCCCCTGGATCCACTTCCTTAGAGCAGTGAGTGACCCCTGCAGGCACATCCCCACTCTGCTTGTGCTGAGGCCTTGCCGGAGTGGCCTCCCTTAGGGTCTGATTTGGGAGCCCCTGAACCCAGAGTTCCCCTGACCCTTCTTCCTCCGCCTGCTCTGGGGCCAGAGGTTGCCCACTTCCCGCACTCAGAGGTCCCACGTGGATGGGAGCTTTTTCCCTGAGTAGATGGCATTATGGTGGAATCAGGTAGCAGGGGATTCATTTGATAAGAGGAGCCATGACGCCTAAGGCCCCACTCTTCGGGGCCTGGGTTTTGAAAGGCTCTAAAACAGTGCAGCCGAGGAGGGGGTGGGATGGGAAGAGGGTTTGAGGGAGAGGAAGGGACTGGTTTTCTTGGGTTAACCCTGCTGGCATGTCATTTGGGAACACTTTACTTTTAATCTGTTTTAATTTGAATTAGACATTTTACTCATTAAGGCATTAAAATGGGGACATTATTCTTAGAAAACCCAGGTTGCCCCCAAAGTGTAGTCATTTGTCCTTTCCGTCTGGTCACAGTGAAATAAAGATTCTTTTTGGATCAGTAATAACTTCAGTTCCCGAAGCTTTAACATGTACATTTACTACCACCAGAATGACTGAATTAGATTAGTAATGTAAATGTCAGGTATTGTTAACTGAGATTAATATGTTTCAGGCCATGGGTATGGCATTAATGTAACTACAGTTTACTGTTTGAGTACTTCAGGCTAAAACACCTTACTAAAGAACAGTAATTTTGAGCTTTGCAGCACTGGTTCTGAGAATTAAAGTTGATAGTGCATTCTTCTTTGGGAGCCCTCAGGGTGTTTCTGATTTTCAGCAGAACATTCTATTCTTTCACCAAAAGAAGAGTTTGAATATATAATCTCAGGTTTGCTGTAATTAGTTCTGATGACAGACTTAAAAACCTTGGCCAAAACTGCAAATCAGTAGTTAAGCAGGTTTTTGCGACTGATCATAAATCTCAAAACTCCATATTTTAAACGTGCTTATTGTTTTTTAGAGAGACAGCTGAGGGAGGAGCAGGCCAAGGACAGGAATAAAATGTTACCTGAACTTGACTAACAGCTTAAAACCGCACCTTTAAAATCTCCTGATTTCCCTGATACCTGTTGTCTAAAATGTTATCTAAATATTTTAATAACTTAGCTTATTCTTCGATAAGACAAGTTTGAACTTAATTTTTAAAATATGAAGGTTGATTTTCAAATGTTCAAATTTTCGTTTGTCAGGTAAAGATACCACATTTTTAGAAAGGTATGTCCTGCTACACTATAAAAAATATATGAGGTTAATATTTAAATAAGATGCCAGTTGTGAGTAGTTTGTTTTAAGAGGTAATGTGTGAGGAAACAAGAGTATAACATTAACGTCAGGCCCCATTTTGGAAAATGAACTTAGTGAAACCCGGTAGTCAAATTCAGAACCAACCAAAATACTCAAGTTCTTCCACGTTGGCAGACGTCGCTTTTATTTTTAGAATCTGGCAGAGCAACAAATGCTTTGCATGTCAGTTTAATGTTTTTTGAAGCCAACTGTTTATTCATTGGCTTAAAATTTACACTCTAGTAAAGTCTTAGCCTTGACTTTCATGAAACAAATAGTAATATTTGGACAAAATATGTACACGAAAATCTTTTTCCAAGACCAAATGTAGATTGGTGTTTGTGGTATCAGTGCTTTCTAACATGGTAATGGATCTGAAAATGCTTTGAAAAGTCTAAGTCGTTATAAACCCAGGGCGTGCATTCCAAGGAATTAATTTTGATTATGAAATAATCAGAGCATCTTTCTAGGTTTTCAGATTTAAATTAGTGAGAGACTTTCTGCTAGAAAGTAGACTCTACATGGAGTAAATTTCAATGAACTATCAAAAGATTCTTTTATCAATTTATTTATCCTTGACCTTAGTAGCATACTGAGACAATGAGATCCATTTTTCCATTTTTGAGGTTGGGGTGCTCTGTATATTTTGTTAAAATGAGTAGAGCTGCATTCTTTAGTTTTTATTATCTTATCCTATCCTCCCTCCACGTTACTCACCTTAAAAGACACACGACACACGCGCGCACACACATTCAGTGTTGTAGCTGTAATCAGCACGAAGACATACTGGGAAAGGGATTCTCAACTCCAGTCGAGAACATGGCAGCATGTAAAAGATCTAGATGCCATGAAGAAACTTAGGAAGGAGTCAAACTGTTGTGCTCTCGTGTTAAAATGAAGTGTGCAGTTTCTTCAACAGCATCTCCTCCTACTCTCCTGTGAGTATTCTGGAGATATGTGTTCATTTTGCTAAAATTTCTTCAGATATGGCAGTGGTGCCACGCTAGCTCTTGTGACCATGATCCCTGGAACACAACTACAGGCCTTTGGTGGGACTATCTATTAAGTGCCATGTGATACGCTGGGTTTTTAGATATGCTTGTAAAATCAAGAATTACCTGAGGGATAATTATCTTTTTATTAATATTAGTAACTCCCTTTGTAGATTCAAGTAAAACATAAGAATTTTCCAAGTAGGAGGAAATTTAGAAAAAAATTGAATTTTGGTACATGCCTTTTATATCCAGACCAGGTTTCTTAAGGAAACACAGAATAAAAGGGACTGAGATGGGAACGGAGGGTAGTGTCCAAGAGAAGCCTTGGCTCCTGGGTGCTCCTGCCTGGGGTTCCTCCTGTGTCCTTACTGGTGTCATTCTAGAAGGCCCAGCCCACATCTCCTCCAGAGCTCATGGGCTGCCTCTTGCTGAATTGCTGCAGGGGGCCAGCTATGTGACGGGTATGGAATGAGGTAATCTTTTCCCACTTCTAATATCTGAAAGGTGTGTCTGTCCAGTTATTACTTGTTCATTGAACTGAAAGGTTTAGAAACCAACATCTGCGGTACAAGCTGTAATTATTGATGTCTGTTTCATATTCATCTGTAAGTTCTGACATTTGATCAAGAAGTTAATATATCACTTCATCTTCAGGCTGCATATGCCTCAGCTATAAACGTTTTATTTTTTGATGGATAGTATCTAATTATGACTGCCCAGAATAAAAAGTGTTTTCATTTGTGAGTGATACTAGAAGTAATTATGAATGTCACAAGGAGTAGTGAAACAAGCCTTGCGTTTCTTTGAATTCCTCCCTACTTGATATCTGCGAGACATTCACTGAATGTTAGACACTAACTCGTGCTGATGCAAAAATGAATAAGCACAGTGTGATTGGGAAACATATATAAAGCGTGTGTTGGACAACTTGATTTTTAGGTAGGCTGTTAACACAAAGGAAGAATCTACATGTAATAAATTAAATAACTTAGACGTAAAATTTTTAGCTCTGTGGGTATACGTTCTCTCCAGGGTGTGAAGTCTGCTGAGCAGCTGCTTACGGTCACTCACTAGCTTAGCACTCACCTCACAGTGAGTGGGATTGACACCCTGACTTTCACCTTATTTCTTAGATTCATGCAGAGGTGAGGGTCACCAATGGGGTGAGACTAGGGGGTGAATGCAACTGTTTTGCACAATACTCCCTAATTTTAAGCTTAAAGTTTTTCTTAGGCTGTACCAACACGTCCTTTATACTACAATGGCTGTGTCACAGTGCCTGCCCATGTTAGGGAAATGTTAACTACTACAAGAAATATGTCCCCAAACTACAATGACTCAAACACAATAGCACTTTATTTCCTGCTCAAGGGACAAAGGAGGATGTTCCTGTCACCGGGGGGCTCTGCTCCGTGCACTCACTCAGAGGTCCAGGCTGACAGCAGCTCTCTGACTTTCTCTTCCTAGCAACCCTGGGGGGTCACCATCCCAGTCAACTGGAAGGGAAGTAACCATAGAATAGCACTCAGGGGAGGTGATGGGCCTGGCCTGGAAGGGGAATACATTACTTCTGCTCACTTTGTACCAGCTAGAACCTCATTACTTCACCTAACTGCGAGGGAGGCTGGGAAACGTATACTGTTTCCCAGGAAGGGGAGGAAATACATTTAGTAAAGAGCTAGCAGTGTCTGCCACGTGTGACCATTGCATGTGACCTTGACTTGTAGTAGCCAGGTGTTACTGAGGCATGATGTTGAATACCACAAACTGCTATTTGTGGTTTGATGTAAGCATTTTACTTGGATGTGTTCACAGAGCTGATCAAAATAGCCGCTCAGATTGCCAGGCAAGGCGCATGGTAGAGGTCCCGAGCATCTCCCACAATGTATGGTAAGTGCTGAAGTAGAATCACATTTCAACAAGACTCAGATGAGAATGTAGTTGCCACCCGTGGAAAGTCAGTCGAGGTCATGGCAGAGGCGATGCTTAGTTTAGGTCGAAAAGGATAAAACTGGGACTTCATACAGGAGACCAGTTGAAGCAAGATCATCCCAGGCAGGAGGAGCAGCATGGCACGTTGGAGGCGCAGCGAGGAGTTTAGCAGTGGGGTAGCGTGGGAGTTTGGAGGCCGAGCCGGAGAACCATGGTGCTGGAGAGGGTGGCTGGAGCCCCCGTGCGCACAGACAGTGAGACGCGTGGGGGAGTTTGGACTTGTGTCTCTAGGGAGTGAGGACACATCAACTCATATTAAGCAAGCAAGAAATGCATGTTTGCATGATGAGAAATGGGTTGGGAGGCAAACCTGAAGATAGGTCAGTTAGGGTGTTTCAATAGCCCAGGGAAGAACTGATGAGAACCTAAACCAAGGCTGTGGGAATTGAGGGGAGAGCATGAATGTCAGGCGTGTTCGGGGGAAGACTTGACGAGACTTGCTGACTCTTTGCACAGGGGTGCGGGAGGGTTGGGTGCCTATGGACGGTGATGTGGGATGAGTGAGGCAGGTAGCAGAGAGCAGGAAATGTAGGTCGTATTTAGTAATTTAGTCGTATTTCGTCGTGTGAAATCAGACATTTAGTAATAGGTCATTTTTAGCAATGCTGGTGATACTTAGACTCACTGTGGCAAGGTTCATGTGGAACTTCCTTCCGGAAGGTCAGAAGAGAAGGTTGTTGCAGAAGACAGGAAAGAGGCTTATTTGAAAGGTGGTGTGTCAACAGCAACAAACACTGCTGAGCCGTCGAGTAAGATGACAGCGGCTTCAGAAGGCCCTGGTCTTGGCCAAATCAGAGGTTTAAATCTGGATCACAATGATTGCCACCTCAGATCAGGTTTCTGAGAAGCAACGTCTCAGATGTCTTCTGAAAGTGATGTATAAAGGTGTGCATGTCTGGAAAAACCTGTAAGGGAGAGAGTGAACCCGATGAGGAAGGGAAAGAGCTGGGTAAGCCTTGGCGCCTTATGGCAAAGGAGACAGCCTCTCCTGCCCTTATCCCAGTCGGCCAATGGCTGTGGGCCTTCCCTGGGGCGTCACTTCCCTGGGCAAAGCGGCCTCCCTCAGTGGAGGGCAGTTCTCTCAAAGAGGGACAGCCGGGCACTGGTAGCAGCTGAAGCAGCAGCTGGAGGATGGATAGGCCCACCCAGTAAAGGGAGATGCGGGGAGTGTGGATGCGTGTGCGGGACAGGACAGACAGTCATCGTCATGGCAGTTGGGCCCAGCTCTATCCGGGGGACATTATTTGGACAAACAGTGTGGGGTGGTAAACTTGAGGTCAGAAGGGTTTAAGTAATCCCCACCTTGCCTGGTGTCTTGATTACATGAGAAATAGAGATGCCTGATAGTGCTGGGTAGAAGCCTGCTGGATTTAAAAACATAGGTGTTGTGATTATTGATTCCAATAATAAGTGAAACCCCTTAATAACCCTCCCTGAGATAGTATGAAAACTGAGCTGCTTAAAGATTTAAAAAACTCGTGAGCGCCTGCAACCGTGAGTACCCGGTAGAAATTGAAACCATCTACTACTATAAGATATGTGCTTAGGGCTTCCCTGGTGGCGCAGTGGTTGAGAGTCCGCCTGCCGATGCAGGGGACACGGGTTCGTGCCCCAGTCCGGGAAGATCCCACATGCCGCAGAGCGGCTGGGCCCGTGAGCCACGGCCGCCGAGCCTGGGCGTCCAGAGCCTGTGCTCCGCAACGGGAGAGGCCACAACAGTGAGAGGCCCGCGTACCACAAAAAAAAAAAGATATGTGCTTAAATACCAATATATAGATAAATGTATGTACATATATTGATACATATAGATATAGAGAGGAGGAGCTCCCATAGTAAGTTCCGTGGAATCTTGGCCCATTAAGAAGAACAGGTTTCTGTGGTTAAATACATTTGGGAAACACTGCATGTTAGCACCACTGTGACCTTGACGGTGCACATCATCAGCACATCAGGGCCTCTGAGAAGTCAGTAACCTCCCGCTGCTGTTATCACAAGCTTCTCAAATTTGTTTCACAATGTGATCTTTCTTCTTTTCCACCTACCACTTATTAACAGTCCTCGTGAATGAATCCGTGTATTTAACGCTCTGGGAAACACAAACCTAACTGTACAACATCTAGAATGGTAACATTTTAGACTATCTAACACTGCTTTTGCTTCCAGGAACCCTGTCTGGGAAGAGCCTCTGTGCTTTCCCCCTCTGTGTTTGTGCTGAGCCCCTCCCCTCCCCCTGTCTAGCCAAATCCATCCTTTATTTGAGGGTCATCTTATATCCTCATTCTCTCAAGTTTTCCTTGGTATCTCCCCCCAGGGTGTGGAAATCACATTCTCTGAACGCTTATATTATGTAGATTTCTGAGTTCAACCCAGACCTACTGGATCTCTGAGCATGTGGTTTGGAACTGTTTTGTTTGATTTTCAAGGTCTCCAGTGATTCTAATGCAGCTAGACTGGCGCAGGATTACAGGCCAACATTTTATGTGAATGGAAAGATGGTGGATGGATGGATGGGTGGATGGGTGAATATATACATACCTGGTCCTTCCAATTGAACCATTTGAAGTCTTGTCTTGATGTCCGTATTAAATATTCATGACTCATTGAAAATATAAGCCTTGGAACTATGGTATTGTTCTACTGAAAAAAACTTTTAAACATGCTGAGAATCAGTATTGTATATGCTCCTGCCTCAAAGAAACACCTTAATTCTACATACAACATATAAAAGTCTTGCCGGTTGAAAAGCTAAAATGTTTTCATTACACGCTCCATACTCTTGGGAGCATCCCTCTAAGGAAGCCAATACATATTATACTTTTTTATAGATGAGGAAACTGCGATGCCGGGAGGCTAAGAGAGGACTCTCAGTCTGTGCCTCTCTCTAGCATACAAGAGCTGGGATTAGGGCTTAGGCCAGGCCTTTGCTCTTTATCCCTCTTCCAGTGATTCTTCTTTTTCTTTTGTGGTACGCGGGCCTCTCACTGTTGTGGCCTCTCCCGTTGCGGAGCACAGGCTCCGGATGCACAGGCCCAGCGGCCATGGCTCACGGGCCCAGCTGCTCCGCGGCATGTGGGATCTTCCCGGACCGGGGCACGAACCCGTGTCCCCTGCATCGGCAGGCGGACTCTCAACCACTGCGCCACCAGGGAAGCCCCAGTGATTCTTAAAGTGTGATCCATGCACTACCAGCAAGCAGAAGAATCACTTGTTAAAAATGTGAACTCCAGGGTCCCTCTCTGGGGGTGGGGCCTGGGATTCTGCATTTTAATAAGCTCCTCTGTGATTAATGCACATTAATTCTGAAGGATTGTTGTCTTGGAGTAGCACCTCCTTTCTACACAGGTAAGCTGGGATGGGAAAGACAAAAACAAGCCAGTGAAACTTGCACGTCTTATCATAAACCATAGGGAGGGAGGGATACCTCAGTATAAATACTGAGTCTGGGCTTCCCTGGTGGCGCAGTGGTTGAGAGTCCGCCTGCCAATGCAGGGGACACGGGTTCGTGCCCCCGTCTGGGAAGATCCCACAGGCCGCGGAGCAGCTGGGCCTGTGAGCCGTGGCCGCTGAGCCTGCGCGTCCGGAGCCTGTGCTCCGCAACAGGAGAGGCCACAACAGTGAGAGGCCCGCATACCGCAAAAAAGAAAAAAAAAAAAAATTACTGAGTCTAATTCCATTAATATAAATGCTCATATTCCCCAAAAGCCTGGCTCTACTCATAAACCATATTCATTAACAAAAAAAAAAGGAACAGAAAAAGAAAAGTTCCGTGTCAAAGAACTCAATTGGAATCCTCACTTGGGACTCGCTTCCTTACCAGCAGTGCTCAAAAAGAAAAGAAAAGGAGAAAATCTAAAGTCCGTGTGCATAAAAGTTCCATTCCCCATGGCGGAAGGCTTAATTAAAGTTCTCAGATGTTTCTCTGCAGCTTGGAAGACATTTTTATGAAATTCACATATTACTAGAAGTGGCTTCAACAATTCTCGAGGTCAGAAGCCTTGTAAATGGCCTCGCTGCATCAGGAGCACGCCGCCCGCTTCAGGTCCTGTCCTGGCTCCTTTCCCTCGAGTCTCGTGGTGGGAAACTCTGACTGCTCCTGGATGGCACTAGAGTGTTTTCCACAGTTACGGTCAGATGACAGAATCCGGAAGAAATGGACTTCCCTGCATTTGCTTTCCTGAGTCTTTCAATAAATATGTGTTGAGGGCTTGTTATGCTCCAGGTACAATTGTAAGCACTGAGGATACGGCAGTGAGCAAAACAGAAAAATCCTGAGCTTCATGGAGCCCATATTTTAGTGGGAAAGACAGATCATAAACAAACTAGACAACATCACAGTGGTTCCCAAGGTGAGATCCTGGCCCAGCAGCACCTGGGAGATGGAGAAATGCATGTTTTCAAGTTCCAGGCCAGACCCGAATCAGAAATTGGTATAACAAACCCTGCAGGTGACTCTCATGTACACTCAGTTTGAGAACCACTGTGCTCTCGTGTGGTGAGAAGCTATGGAGAAAAAGACAGTGTCCAGAGCAGGTGTTGCTGATACCAGCAAACGTTAAAACGGTGAAGCGGTTACACCCTGGACTCCGGAGCAGCCCAGATTCAAATGCCAGCACTACCACTGTGAACTGTGTCACCTTCAAGCAGGTCACTCAACCTCTCTGTATCTTGGTTCTCCTACTGAACAATGGAGCTACTAATAGTACCTATGTGACAGACCTGTGAGGATGAAAGGAATTGATGAATATGAAAGTGCTCAGATCCGGATACATAGCAAGTAATATCCTCATGGGGAGACAGTTCTCTGGGGTTTCTTGCATTACCCACATCTTGCAAGCAAGGCGGAGCTACCCTTTTGTTGCAAGCTATCTTTGCAAGGATGTTTGTGTATAAACAGCCTTGGAAGATTGAGATAGTGTCTCCCTCTGGATCAAAGAGTGGCCATGCTTACTGTCCAGTATGATAAAGAACGTCTTCCTTTGGAGCTAAGGCAGCCATGCCTGTTCCCATTATAAAGATCTGGAGCAGGTGTCATCTGGCCCTCTTAGTATCGCACTATTGGAATCAGTGCAAAAAGTGCTGAGACAATGGCTACTGCTTGTGAGTAATAAATTGTCCTTTGTCTCTGATCCAGGAGTCCAGTATCCTCTACCAGCATCCATGAAACAGTGGCAGGCTGACTTGCTGACTTTAAGTAGGGCGAAATCTCAGCCCCTTCATAGTTCTTGATGATACTTGCATGAATGTTTGGGTGTGTGTTAGTATTACTGTTATTACTCCCCACATGTGCCAAATTTCTGGAAGAAACAAAAATATAACTGGTGACTCCAGCCTTCAAAGAGCTTCCTAATGACCCAAAGAGGTTAAATATCTGTATAAAGATGACAAGAAAGACAGTAAAATGGGTTTGAGTCTAGGCTCTGGACTCTCACTCTCTACGGGAACTCTCTAAGCCTCAATATCTTATTTGTCAAGTGGCATTAGTAATGATGCTTACCTTGTGAACTTGTTGTGGACATTAAGATAATGCACGTAGAAAGTTTAACCCGAGACCTGGCATTCAGTAAGCACTCAGTTGCCATTGGCTCATATTACTGTATTAATTTTGTGTGTAAAATATGGTCAGAGCATTTTCTATCCTCTCCCTGGATCTTTAGGGAAGTCAGACCCAATACCGTACCGTATTCCAGGCAGAAGCTGCTTTTCAACTACCCAAACCCCAACTCAGTGTATTCTTGGATTCTGCCCAAAAAATTCTCCAAATTAAGCTCCTATAGGTGGGGTGGATAAAGGACTGACTTTAGTCAGAAAGCTCTCAGTTCATATATAATTTGAGTTCATATATAATATGATAATAATTTGAAGTTTATATGGTTGTTTGTAAAGATTTTATTACTGTACATAAAACTCTAGCACATAATATATATTCAGCCAATGTTATTCAGCCCCCTTGGCTGCAACAGCATGGTTTAATGGACCATTCCTTTTTCATGGCTGCATCCCTAGGACTTTTCACAATGACTAGCACATAGTAGGTGTTCAATAAAAAATTTTGACTGACTGAATGAACTGAAGTACCTGCTAATTAATAAATTCTTATTTTCCCTTCCTTTGGAGACATTTTTGCGTTAAAATGTCCTCAGTATATTTTTCTGAAACCAAAAGATTCTTGACAAAGGTCCTCAGCTTCCTCTCTGCCACTGGCTTTTAAACTTCTGGAGGCCACAGACAGACCCCCTCTCTGAAAAGACACATGTGAACATATACACTGTATTCTGATATGATTCCAGAGGTTCTTGGATCTCCTAAACACTTCCTATCTAGAGGACCCTACTTAAAACTCCTGTTCTAGAGTACCCAGCCCACTAAGATAAGAAGGCCAAGAAATCCCGTCCCCTCTATCTGTCCCAAATCAGCAAGCTAGTATGGACAACCTATAACACAGTGGCTATTTCATCTCTTTAGTCAAGGCCACATAAGACCTACTTCCAATTACTTGTGTTTTAGAAGAGCAAACCTTAAAGCACTTCAGATATTTTGGTTTCCTTAAAATAGATTTGTGGGTTCTGAATAAGCTCAGGGAAATGTTATTGTAAAAATAGGTTCATTCAGTCTTACTGATCATGCTTATCATCCTGAAAAGTCTTAACATACTTTCTATAACTATGTTTCTGCTCTCCCTCCATTCTCTAGTTGTGAGAATACCCAATGGTCAAAGATTTACCAGCCTTCTCTGGGCCCTAGAAAACTGGGCAGTCAGCACCCTCCTGGAAGCAGAAAGGAGGACTGGACAGGAGAAGACTTTCTAAAACTAAATCATGTCAAGTGCCTTGTTTGACCTCAAAAAATACTTCACCAGGGTTGGTAATTGATTGACAGGGAAACTCAAAGGGAGAAATGGGGAATGGATGAAAATACTTAAGTAAAACTGCCCAGAGGAAGAACCTGAGAAGTTCAGGCATAGATTTTCTGCAAAGATGAAAGTATAGGCTTTAGCGTACTCAAGAATTAGACAACGAGTTTTCTCCTTTTGGAAGCTAAAAAAAAGAATGATCTGCTGCCCAAGACAAAGAAGAAAATGATTTGGGCCCAGAGGGAACTGTCACTCATACCTACACTGTCCAGGGGGCTAGAGAAGGATTATAGCCGCTATTTTGGCTTCTCTAGAGTGAAGCAGCAAAACAATGTCTAGTAGTTGCTAGGCAACCATTAGCTCATCGCTGCCCTTTTCCATTAAACATTATCTCCCTTCTTAGATTGTTTTAATTTATTTTTTTAAACAGGAAGAGTAATGCAACAGAGAATTATCAGTGTGACCTAACAATAAAAATGCATTTGAGGTAAAGGTTTTTGCAAAGGTTAGATCACTCTTGGGTGGGATGTTAAAAATAGTGACCGTTGACTGAAACCTCTTCCCCCAAATATTTCGTCACTTGACCTCATGTTTCCCGATGCCAAAAATAACTGGAGACATAACAATAATCTCTGAACGTGGTAAAACTTAAGGTCAGACATTTTTACATTGATCCAGTTTGAATAATCCTCTCAGTGCTCTGCTATGACCTACCTCAAGCTAGAGCTTGTCCTGTGGCAAGTTTCTCTACCGGAAAAGAATGGTTGTTAGAGGTGGTGAAATGGAGTTCTGGCTCTGATCAGCTTTGCAGACAGCTGAAAGCATATTACTCACAGTATCTGAGCAGAGACAGGGAAATACCTCCTGTTTATGTAAGGAACAATTTCTGGAACATAAAAATGAAAAGTACCTGAAAGGAGACAGTATGAGTCTTTGTTCAGAAACCCATGTGCCTTCAAGTTTTAGAGATACATTTGTGACTTTTCCAAGAGGATGAGGTGGTACCCAGCAAAAGGGTATAAAGTCAGGATTAGGAGAGTTACTGGTAGCCTGCCATGCACTATTCACATAGGGTCTTCTTTATAAATTCCAGTGGGTTCACTGTCTAGCTCAGGGGACCTGTCTGGGAAGGGATTCAGGGAAAGAAGATGGGCTGATTCCATGGACTGGGGCTCAAACACTTAAAGCCGCACGTATAAAGTTAGTTTTCTCACTTCCATACACACCCAAGATAAGGAGATGAGAATGGGTGTAGGGCCTGGGAGAGTCAAATATGCAAATAACTAGGTTCCGAGACTGGTTCTCTTGTTCACAAGTTGTGTGCCCTTGGGCAACTTTCCTGTGTTCTTTGTAAGTGAGGGTAATAATATCTACTTCGTCAGGGCTGTTATGAGAATTAAACAACATAATGGATGGTAAATGGCAGCCACCATTATTATTATTATTACTTTATTGTTGCTACTAACACCACCTCACTACCAACACTGTTCCTCTACAGTAGAGAAACATGGCTTCACGCTGCCCCTTTCAGATGTCTGTTATTCCTCCCGGCTGCCTTTAGTGTTCTAAATGCAACTCCATCTGGACTAGAAGAGTATATACACCATGTAATTCCAACTATATGACCTTCTGGAAAAGGCCAGACTTTGGAGACAGTAAAAAAGATCAAGTGTTACCAGGGCTGGGGCTGTGGAGGAAGAGGCGAGACAAAAAGGTGGAGCACAGAGGATTTGGGGGGCAGAGAACATACTGTGTGTGATGTTACAATGACGGATATATGCCATTATACATTTGAATGTACAACACCGAGAGTGAACCCTAAGGTAAACGGTGGACTTTGTGTGATTATGATGTGACAATATGGGTTCATCCTTGGTAACAAATGTACCACTCTGGTGAGTGATATTGATAAGGGAGGAGACTATGCCTGTGTGGGAGCAGGGTATATGAGGTAGCTCTGTACCGTCTTCTCAATTTTGTTGTAAACCTAAAACTGCTCTAAAAAATTTGTCTTGGGCTTCCCTGGTGGCACAGTGGTTGAGAGTCCGCCTGCCGATGCAGGGGACACAGGTTCGTGCCCCGGTCCGGGAAGATCCCACATGCCGCGGAGCGGCTGGGTCCGTGAGCCATGGCCGCTGAGTCTGCGCGTCCGGAGCCTGTGCTCCGCAGCGGGAGAGGCCGCAACAGTGAGAGGCCCGCGTATCAACAACAACAACAAAAAATTTGTCTTTACATTAAAAAAAGAAAAGAAAAGAATGTAGGTTTCCCTCTTGCAGTCACTTTCCTCTTAAAGTCCAATGTAGGAGAAAGATGTCATCGGAGTCACCCAAATAGATAAAAGTAACTGGGGTAAACGGTGTAAAGGAGTTCTCAATTCCAGGAGAGGCCACGATAAGTGGACGTGACTGGGTCAAGATGCAGGAGGACCTGGGAGACTTCCCTGAGGACAGGAGAGTGGAGCTCAGCTCTGAAAAGGCGAGAGCAGGAATACCGGGGAACAGCCCAAGGCCCTCTGGTGAGGGGGAGGGGACACTCTTAGAGGCTTAAGAGGATTGGGGGTGGATAAGCGAAATCCAGGAGTGGGGAGGTCAGGGGCAAAGCTTCAGGTCAGGAGTAGAATAAGCCCACACAGCATGTTGAAGACCCAAGCACTCCTGCGATCACTAACATTGGTCGAGCCCACTTGCTGTGGAGGCCCAGGGATCTCAGGGTCTGCCAGCTGCAGGGGCCACCCCTGGACCCAGCCTGGCCCTGCTCCCTGCGGCAGCCCCTTCCGCCATGGTCAGCCTCTGGGACCATTGCTGGTGGCCCTCTGCCTTTCTGCACATCCATCTTCCACTCTTAGGAGCTTCACTTAGTCATAGCCTTTCCCTCTATGGTTGAAGAAGTTTTACTTGTTGCTTTTACACCTGCTGTGATCCCCCATTGTCCCAAAGGGATAATGTTCTGGAAGAGGCTGTAGTGGGTGGGAAAACCATGCTTAGGAATGCAGCAGCTGGACCCCCGGCTGTCCAGAGGAGCTGGCCCTTCCCATCTCAGGACGACTGGACTCCTCACAGCCTCGCCACGCTCCTCCTGGGCTCTTTGGGAGGATGATTCCTTGTCCTTTGGTGCCATGCAGACACGCAACACTTCAGGAGAACATCAACAGAGCGCCGGGAAACGCCATGCTACAACCTAACCCGCACTGTCATCACGTACATGTTTTTATGATCATCAGTTATTTAAAAGGATGTACTCTAGGTACCTCCTGAGTGATTATTGGGTGGGCCAAAATGTTCATTCAGTTTCTTCTGTAAGATGGCTCTAGTAGCACTTAGTTGTCTCTAACTTCATTCAAGGCGGTTTTGTTAGATTGTATGTGACAGCTGTCATATCAGCGTGCATTTAAAAAAAGACTTAGAATTGGTGAATTTTTGTGTAGCCATTTTAATATTGAAGACCGAAGAAAAAAAGCAACATTTTCAGCATATTATACTTTATTATTTCCAGAAAGGTAAAAACACAACCGGAATGCAAAAAGAGATTTGTGCAGCATATGGAGAAGGTGCTGTGACTGATCGAATGTGTCAAAAGTGGTTTGTGAAGTTTTGTGCTGGAGATTGCTCGCTGGACGATGCTCCATGGTCGGGTAGAGCAGTTGAAGTCGATAGCAATCAAATCGGAACAATAATTGAGAACAATCAACGTTATACCACGCGGGAGATAGCCGACAAACTCAAAATATCCAAATCAAGTGCTGAAAATCATCTGCACCAGCTTGGTTATGTGAGTCACTTTGATGTTTGGGTTCCACAGAAGTTAAGCGAAGAAAACCTTCTTGACCGTATTTCCACATGCGATTCTCTACTGAAACATAATGAAAACTTTCGGTTTTTAAAACAAATTGTGACAGACAATGAAAAGTGGATACTGTACAATAATGTGGAATGGGAGAGATCGTGGGACAAGCGAAATGAACCATCACCAACTACACCAGAGGCCGATCTTCAGTGAAAGAAGGTGATGTTGTGTATATGGTGGGATTGGAACGGAGTCCTCTATTATGAGCTCCTTCCGGAAAACCAAACGATTAATTCCAGCAAGTACTGCTCCCAATTAGACCAACTGAAGGCAGCACTCGACAAAAAGCATCCAGAATTAGTCAACAGAAAACGCATAATCTTCCATCAGGATAACGCAAGATCGCATGTTTCTTTGATGACCAGGCAAAAGCTGTCACAGCTGGGCTGGGAAGCTCTGATTCATCTGCCGTACTCACCAGACACTGCACCTTCGGATTTCCATTTATTTCGGTCTTTACAAGATTTTCTTAATGGAAAAAAATTCAATTCCCTGGAAGACTGTAAAAGGCACCTGGAACAGTTCTTTGCTCAAAAAGATAAAAAAGTTTCGGGAAGATGGAATTAAGAAGTTGCCTGAAAAATGGCAGAAGGTAGTAGTGGAACAAAATGGTGAATACGTTATTCAATAAAGTTCTTGGTGAAAACGAAGAATGTGTCTTTTATTTTTATTTAAAAAACCAAAGGCATTGGGACTTCCCTGGTGGCACAGTGGTTCAGAATCCGCCTGCCAGCGCAGGGGATGTGGGTTTGATCCCTGGTGCGGGAAGATCCCACATGCCGTGGATCAACTAAGCCCATGTGCCACAACTACTGACTCTGTGCTCTAGAGCCCGTGAGCCACAACTACTGAAGCCCGCGTGCCTAGAGCCCATGCTCTTCAACAAGTGAAGCCACTGCAATGAGAAGCCCGCGCACCACAATGAAGAGTAGCCCCTGCTCGCCACAACTAGAGAAGCAATGAAGACCCCATGCAGCAACGAAGACCCAACGCAGCCAAAAATAAATAAATAAGTAAATTAAAAAAAACAAAACTGAAGGCACTTTATGGCCAACCCAGTATTTTATAAGCATGGTTCAGTTGATGATCCATTAGCAAAATTATTTTAGAATAATATTATACTTGTCGGGCTTCCCTGGTGGCGCAGTGGTTGAGAGTCCGCCTGCCGATGCAGGGGACACGGGTTCGTGCCCCGGTCTGGGAAGATCCCACATGCCACGGAGCGGTTGGGCCCGTGAGCCATGGCCGCTGAGACTGCGTGTCTGGAGCCTGTGCTTCGCAACGGGAGAGGCCACAACAGTGAGAGGCCCACGTACAGCAAAAAATATATATATATATTTATTTATATATGTATATATTATACTTGTCAGAAAATATAAAAATTATTAATTTGATCACTACAGTAAACCACCCAGATCATGGGTATCTATTGAGCCATTTCATTAGAGCTGAGATTTTCCTCTGGTTTCAACTTCTAATCAAAAAGTCATTGTTAGGGCTTCCCTGGTGGCGCAGTGGTTGAGAGTCCGCCTGCCAATGCAGGGGACATGGGTTCGTGCCCCGGTCCGGGAGGATCCCACGTGCCGCGGAGCGGCTGGGCCCGTGAGCCATGGCCACTGAGCCTGCGCGTCTGGAGCCTGTGCTCCTCAACGGGTGAGGCCACAACAGTGAGAGGCCCGCATACAGCAAAAAAAAAAAAAAAAAAAAAAGTCATTGCTATGAAAAATATCTAAACACAAATCCCTGTCATTTTTTGGTTTTTTAGAACTTTGATACATTGTTATAATCATCTCATTAAATAATATTTCGTTAGGAAAGGATAAAGCATTTTTGACCAGGGGAATTTTAGGGGGATAATAACCCAAACAATAGGATGGCAATAAATACATCTTGCAGCCAGAGAATTTGGCACTAAAGATCAATATTTAATGTTCATTGCAGCATTATTCACAATAGCCAAAAGATGGAAACAACCCACATGTCCCTCAACTGATGAATGGATAAGCAAAAAGTCATAGATCCACACAATGGAATATTATTCAGCCATAAAAAGCAACTAAGTACTAATACATGCAACAACATAGAAGAACCTTGAAAGCATTATGCTAAGTCAAAGGAGCAAGATACAAAAGGCCACATATGATTCCATTCATTTGAAATATCCACAAGAGGAAAATCCAGGGAGACAGAGAGTAGATTAGTAATTGCCAAGGAGGGAAGGGGGGTATGGGGAGTAATTGCTAAGGGATACAGGGTTTCTTTTGGGGGTGATGACAATGTTCTGGATTTAGACAGTGGTGATGGTTGTACAACTCTGTGGATACACTAAAAACCACGGAACTCTATCTAAACTTTAAAATGGTGAAATTCATTTATGTGAATTATATCTCAATTTAGAAAAGAGTAGATATACTGGCAGGCCATAACCATGTTTACATTTACTCAGCTGTTAGTGTTATTGTTTAGACAAATGTTCTGCAGATGTGGTCATGAACCATCTGTACTTTACTGAAGTTAACTGGTCAAACTGCATTTTCCTGATGCCCCATTGGAATGGAGGCAACAGAATCTGCATTTCTAATAAGCTCTTGAGTAATTTATTTTGCACAAAAAAATGCCTCAGAGGTTAGGATTTTGGTTTTGGGCTTTTAAAAAATCTTTTAATAAACAAGAGATACCATTTGGGCTCTAAGCTCCTAATAGGAAAAACAACTATTAATTGCAGACCAGAGGTATCATTCTGAAATCTCCCCACATCATCATCCTAGGAATTTCCCTCATCTCCCTCCTGTGTTGAGCTCTTATTACCTGCACTCCACATCTTCCTCTTGTTTTTTTTTTTTTGTGGGGGGGCGGGGATACATGGGCCTCTCACTGTTGTGGCCTCTCCCGTTGCGGAGCACAGGCTCTGGAAGCGCAGGCTCAGCGGCCATGGCTCACAGGCCCAGCTGCTCCGCGGCATGTGGGATCTTCCCGGACCAGGGCACGAACCTGTGTCCCCTGCGTCGGCAGGCGGACTCTCAACCATTGCGCCACCAGGGAAGCCCAACATCTTCCTCTTTCTTAATCTCCTGTTTTGGTGGCACTCATCTTCGAGACATTTCTAAGAAAGGGTGCAGAGAAGAAAAATTTTTCTGAGAACTTGCCTGATTGAAATTGCCTTATTCTACCCTGTAATTGAATAATAGACTGAGTTTGAAATTATAAGTTGGTATTAATTTTCCTTCTGAATTTTGAAGACCTTATTCCATTACTTTCTCTCTTCTGGTATTGCTGTTGAGAAATCTGAAGGCATCGTGATTCTTGATTCCTTGTGGGTGAACTGCTTTTTCTTTTCTTCTTTTTTCATTCTCTCTGGAAGCTTGTAATCTCTTCTCTCTGTCTCCTGTGTTCTGGAAGCTCATGTTCATATGTCTTTGCAAGGTCTTTTTCATTCATTGTCCTGGGCCCTTTCAATTTTACCAACTAATGTTTGTCAATTATGGGAAACTTTCTTAAAATATTTTGATTTTTTTCCCTTTCTTACAGAAAAAATCCACCTCTCTTTCTAGAATCTCTTGTTTTGCTTTTGCTTTCATTCTTTGTTTTTTAAGGTTTGTTTTTAAGATAATATTATCATCTTCCAAGTTTTCAATTGAGGGTTTCATTTCTGCTCTATTTTAAATTCTTAGAGCTCTTTTTACAATTCTCAGAATCTCCCTTTTTATAGTAATCTGTTTTTGTTTTATGGTTGCAGTATCTTAGGTCTCAGAGGTTTACTTCTAATTGCAAATTATCTGTTTCGACCAAATTGCTTATTTATGTTCATTTGTTTGGTTTTCTTCTTTTGCATTATAATCCTTGGTTGTCTGGTTATATTTAAGAGTGGAGAGATGACATGCTGATTTAAAGCTCTGAGGGCATGTGGGGAGCTCAAACACCACAGCCTTATCTAGGTAGGATGGTCTAACTGGGCTGTGATTTCAATGACAGTGTTTTAGGTCTTTCCTTTCAGACCAGTCAAATTCTCCATAGATGCCACCACTTTCTCCTTAAAGGTTGAAGTCTTGGCTACCAGCTTTGTGGGACCTAAATGAGTCAATGGGTAGGCATCTCAACTTCCAGCATGTGTACCTTCCCTTATCACCCTGGCCTGGTATATGTTTTCCCTCCCTCTACCATGTCTAATATCTCTCAGTCCCAAGACATCCTGTTCATCTTCTCCAGGGAGAGGGTGGGGAAGGATATCAGCTTAAAAGCCAAATGCTTGGGCTTCCCTGGTGGCGCAGTGGTTGAGAGTCCACCTGCCGATGCAGGGGACACGGGTTCGTGCCCCGGTCCGAGAAGATCCCACATGCCGCGGAGCGGCTGGGCCCGTGAGCCATGGCCGCTGAGCCTGCGCGTCTGGAGCCTGTGCTCCGCAACAGGAGAGGCCACAACAGTGAGAGGCCCGCGTACCGCAAAAAAAGCCAAATGCTTAAAAACAGATTTTCGATCAATCCTCCTTACTTTTCCAGCCTCCCTTCACCCCCACGTCTAGAGGTAACTGGAGCCATTAGAATTTCTTACCCTTTGTGCAGTGAGTGGGTCTTGGCTTTTCTCATCAGCCCCTAAGGATCCAATCATCTCAGGTTTCTTCATTGTTTCCAGCTTCTATTAACTTGGTTGCTAATGACTCTTTTTCTATTTACTGTCCTTGTAGATATGTGCCTTTAAAAGATGGTTTTAGTATTATGGTGGAAGGAATGAAAGTAGATAAGTTCCATCCACCATTTTTGTCCAGAAATCTTAGTTTTTTAAATCAACTTCACGAAATGTGATATCTGTATAATAAACTGCACCCGTTTAAAATGTGCAATCCATTAGTTTTAACAGAAGTATATGCCTGTAAAACCTCTACCACAATTAAGATACGAAACATTTCCATTACCCCAAATATTCCTTGTGCTCCATTTGCAGTCCAAGCCTCCTTCTAGTGTCCCAAACAACCACCCGTTTGCTTTTTAGCACTAGAAATTAGTTTTCATTTTCTAGAATTTTATATAAATGGGATCATACAATATTTACTCTTTTGGGGCTTCCCTGGTGGCGCAATGGTTAAGAATCTGCCTGCCGATGCAGGGGACATGGGTTTGATCCCTGGTTCAGGAAGATCCCACATGCCGCAGAGCAACTAAGCCTGTGCGCCATAACTCCTGAGCCTGTGCTCTAGAGCCCGTGAGCCACAGCTACTGAAGCCAGCGAGCCACAACTACTGAAGGCTGCACGCTTAGAGTCCATGCTCCGCAACAAGAGAAGCCACCACAATGAGAAGCCCGTGCGCAGCAATGAAGGCCCAATGCAGCCAAAATAAATAAATGTACTTAAAAAAAATTTACTCTTTTTGTCTGGCTTCTTTTACTCAGCATAATGATTTTGAGATTCATAAATGTTTTGCACATACCGTTGTTCCTTTGTATTACTAAGTAGTGTTCCATTGTGTGGATAAACAATTTGTTTAGCCATTCTTTGGCTGAAGGGTTTGTTTCTAGTTTGGGGCTATTGTGACTAAAACTGCTATGAAATTTGTGCACAAGTCTTTGCATGGAACCTCTCATTCATTTTTAATTTAACTATTTCAATAGCCACATACTGGGTCTTGCTGTCCCAACATTTCTCTGTGCCAGTACAGCCTACACGTTGCTTCCAGAACGTTCTTCTCAAGGCACAACTCTGATCCTGTCATAAATTTTATGATGTCTCACAGTCTATAAGTAAAAGTCAATATTATTTTATTGCCAAGAACATTCACACATGTTTTCACATCACTCATAATCAACCTTTCCTTTGGCCACACCAAACCCACTCTCACCCGGAAACCCCCTTCACACTCCTGGACTCCTGGACCTTCCCCCTATTCTTCCAGGAGAGCCTCACCCATCACTGTACATGAGTTGCTCTGCAGCTATTACAAGTATGGAGGATGGGCCATTGCCTTCATGAAATTCAAGTTGGCCGTCTATCCCTCCTTTAATTCTCCATGACCCTTTATATACCTCTCATGGGCTCACAGCACTTCACACGGACGTGGCATTCTAGCTATTGAGTAAACAAGTGAGTGCATTTATAACTCTCTATGTAGGACATAGTCGACAGGATGCGGTGTATCCTGCATCACGGGGAGATGAAACAAAACATACAAGTTATCCAGGTGACCTAAGTGTAATAACGTTGAAAATAAACATTTTATGGAAATATTTCTCAAATGAGTTACAAACGCCTCTGTCTTCTTAACCAGATTTAACTGAACATAATTGAGACCTTGTAATGGTTCCGCGTAATCACTAGAATCATCATTTATAGATTCGTATGGTGGTGCAGATGTCCACGGGGCAGCTGTGTGTAGAGCTTTCACACCTTCACTAAATGTCCCCATATGGCTGCACTTTTGTACTTTTATTTCCTTTCTCTATTAGGCTGTCATTTCTTGCCACACACTGTCTAGTTGCTGTCTTATGTTACTTGTAATTACCAACATGATGGCTTGCAGGGTAAAGAAATGGGGTCTGTTCCACTGCATAGACTTATCAATCCTTAAAGATGACGATCATGTGGTTGTGATAAAATCATCCCAGGCGTAGAATAGAGAACGGCTCAGCAGTGAGGGCTGTTTGTTAGTTTACATAGATTACATCACCAACAAAGGAAAGGAGGCCCAGAAAGGAGTGAACTGATGGAGATGACATGATGGTTAGCTACAGAGCTGAGACCAGAACCCAAGCTCCCTAACTCTTGTCCCAGGATTCACTCTTTCTGCACAATATATTTACAGAAAGTAGAGTTACACAATTCTACCCTGGTTTATACCTACATTTTGGGTGACTGAGTTTCTGGAAGCATCACCAGAAACATGGGATAGGTGTAATTTGACCATGTAAATATTCACCAGTATGGATCTCCCCACCTTCCAATGAGCTGTTTGAGATAACAAGATTGAGAACAGGACCAACAGCTGTCAAAGGGGGAAAGGGGCTGTTCCTCAGTCCGTCTGTGTCCCTAAAGAGGACAGCTGCTGAATGTGCCAGAGGTTAAGCCATCAAACCGTGTGGACTCAGCCCCAAGGGCTCCCCATCGGTTCTTCCACATCAGTGTTCAGCTCTGGGTGCATCTTCAGGTAAGAGAGGTAAAAAGTCTAGTGAAGCCAAACCGTATAAAGAGCTGTGCCTGCTGTGCAGACACTGCTAGTTGCCTGCCCAATGTCTAGTGCCATTTCTTTCTTACTTATATAACCTGATGTTAAATACATCATCTCCCAGCCTTCATTGCAGCCAGGTGGCCACGTGATGCATTTCTGGCCAACGAATCGACAGGGAAAAACCTCGCCAGAGGGAGGTGTACCGATGTCTGTAGTTTACTTTGGAATGCCTCAAAAATCAATCCTGTGAATTGATGGATGGATAGAGAGCTGGAGAGCTGGAAAGAAATGTGATAAAGCAAATATGGGAAAACGTTAATGGTGGAATCTAGCTGCTGGATATACAAATGCTTCCTGTAAAATATTTCCAACTTTGCCATATGTTAGAATTCTTTTTTCAAAATAAAATGTTGGGAAACAAACTTCCCACGGAGAAGCCTTTTGGTCTTCAGCCTCTCATCTTTCTCCTCCTGTATGTGGAAAGTACCATGGTTATCTTGTAACAGCGATGGCTGGTTTGACGTCTACAGGACCGAGGAGCAGAACGACAGAAGGCTGTGGGCCCTTGATGAATTCCTTGAGCAGTTACACCAGGAATTTCCTTCTACACCTGTTGCTTCTACCTGTTGCTCCATGGGCCACAGAAATCCTCATATGTTTGAGACCGTGTTGGCTGGGTTTTCGGATATACTTGGATACTCTAGAAAATAACACTTGTTTGAAAAGTTTCAGACACAGAGTGCAGTAGTAGAGGGAGACAGCCCCACACTGCTTTTTCTCCCGGTGCTGTCTGCAATATGTTTGCAATGCGTATGTTGAACCTTTTCCTCTGTGGTCCAGAGTCTGTGAACCTTGTTCTCTTTACATGGACTTTGACAGCAGTGGCCTGATTCCCAAGGGAGGGTCTGAACTCGTGGGTGGGCAACGGCAGCACAGCCTCTTGGGGTCAGAGAGGGCCAGATTCCTCATTTAGGAGATGCAGCCGAGGGGTCATTACTATGGACACAGCTGTGGCTCTGCACGGGGCAAAGCCAAAGTGGAATATGTGAAAGCAGAGTTGTGATTCTCCGTCAAGGACTGGCCTGGAGCTAGGGATATCCCAGTCAGGCTGCTAACTCGAAACGTGTCAGTGTCCCTGGGGTTCCCCGACGTATTGCCAACATGGGCTAATGTCTAACTTTAAAAGCGAATTCCAAAAGTATGGCCAAATAGCAGAACTCCAACTCCTTTTGTTAAAAAGCAAATTACATTAAGAGTTCTAGTTCAGTTATAGACGGATTTAAAATATATATATATATATATATATATATATATATATATATTCGATTTCCAGTATATTTTCTAGAAATGGTCCAGCAGAGCATTTCTTCTCTCTTTCAGGCCAGGTAAGGTTTTTTCATCTGCCCCTGTCTCAGATCTGTGTCTCTTAAAGCTGGATTCACCCTCAGGGAAAAATACCACTGGCCTTTGATTGTTTCCATGTGGATATGGTCATCTTGCTTCCTGTTCTAGCAAGTGTTGAAGGTTAATACTCCCATCTTCCAAGTCAGAAGTGGTTCAGAACCCTCTGCATCTCTGCAGAGATGCTCTGCATCTCCACTGCTCCTCTCTAGCTCCAAGGAAAAAGCTACTCACATGATGTTTCAGGTCAAGAGCAAGAAAAGGATCTCAGGATTGAAAGGGCTTCTAGGATCTGGTCAGGACCGGCTGTGTTCTGTGCCTGTTGTTACAGCCAGCGAATGTTCTTCCCTTCACTCAGGCCTCTTGAACTCTTGGTACCTGCACCACCACAGTGTTTGCTGGTGTGTGATCCAGAAGACAGCATCATGTCAGGGCACTGATGCCGTGGGAAGTGCAGCAGGACCCAGCAATTGTTCTTCCTGTCCTGGGGCTATGGGGCCTCCAGAGCAGCCAATGCCATGGTCTGACTCTATGCAGGTCATGTAGAATGGCTCTGTCCCCCAGTCATGAGGCTCTGGGGTGAACCTCTTGGACGCTGGTGGGTGTGGGTAGAGAGATTCCATCCAGATCCCCTCGGAACTGGGTGGTCAGACAGTGGAGGGGCAGCTGCAGCTTCTAGGTCATGAGTCTGACCACCAGCCTTAGAGATAGCAACCCTGGCCTCCAGGCATGCAACGGTATCTGATCTGGGATGGGGGAAGGCCAGGGTGTGAGTGCTCCTTGGGGAAGCCTCTTTGCCCAGGGAAAATTCCCTAATTTACCTGTTACATGCTTCTGATGCCCAACTCACTACCTCACCCTTCTTAGCTCAGACCCTATTATCCTGAACATCTTCTCTCCACTTTCCTTCTTAATGACAAGGTCCAAGGAATCACAGGGACTTAGCTTCCTCCTACTCATCCTCCAGAACTCAGATTAGATGTCCCTCCCTTGAGAAGCCTTCCCTGACTCAGTGTCCTGACCAGGTGCCCTGTCCTGTGCACCATGTGGTTCTGCACCACCTCCACCATGAGCCTTAGCATATTCTGCTGTCATTCCTTGCTCTGTGTCTGTCTCCCCCACTGGACTGCAAGCATAGTGGGAGCAGAACTGGACCTCTGTATTAGACTGTATGACCTTGGTCAAGTCACTTCTGTTCTCTGGGCCTCATTCATTTATTACAACTACTTTTCTGTTGTACAAGCGCTGAGTTGGGAAGTCACTGAGGTTACAAGATGGGTGACTCAAGGTCTCCAGTCTCAGGTTGCTTTTGTAGGAAGTCTTGAATATAAACAAACAAACAAAGAAAACACAAGCAAGCATGATATTCAAGCTATTTAACCACCAGGAAGGTATGGGCATCCAACACTCAGCACACTCATATGGGGGCATCCCAGCTGAGTGTCGCCCCTCCAAGAAGCATGGCACCAAAAGCCCACGGCCATGGTATAGGTGTGCGCAGCAGAGGTCAGCCAGTGCTAGCCTGGCCCATGGACCACATTTGACCAGCCAGCTGTTTGTGTAAACAAAGTTTTATTGAACACAGCCACGCCCACTTGTTTACCTATTGTCCATAGCTGCTTTCATGCTACAAGGGCGGAGTTGAGAGGTTGCAACAGAGCCCAGATGGCCCATAAAACATGAAGTATGTACTATCTGGCCTCCTATAGAAAAGTTGGCTGACTCCTGGATTAGATAACATTGTATTTTTCTCCGTGATTTCCTGAGCAGGTAGAACACACAAGTCGCATTAGATGTGGTTTTCTTTGAAGAGCTCGGCCAAAAGTCTGCGTGTCCAAAGCAGACAGTGAATGCCATTCCCTGGGATGATGGGGAGTGGAGACCAAATCCTTGGGATACAGAATGTAGGCTGAGCTCTCTCCTCCAGGGAAATTATTTTTCTTCTGTACAAAAAATTCTGCCCATTGCCGTAATGAAGCCCATTAGGGAGTTGCTCACTGTCCCAGTTGGGGGGCACATATTTGCACTTGAAAACAGTGAAGCTTCCAGGAAGTCATAGTCAAGAAATGTGCTCAGACATGTAAGAGCTGATCCACATGCAGACGGAAGGGTCTAATGGGCTTGGTTGGACTGGCTTGGAAATCAACACTGCATGCTTTTTCCTTGCAGACTCCAAGAGAAAGAATCAGTAGGTTGGAACCAGGTTGGCTCCATGAGAGGCTGTGGTAATAGCAGGCTTGAGCAATCCTGGGAGGATGGGATGAGGCCCCGAGCAAGGACAGAGATTGGTGGAGCTCAACTGGGCTGCTCTTCACTGATGTCTTCCCCTTGATACCCTTCCTCCTCTCATACCATCCCTTTTCAGTCTTTTCTGTTGAATCCTTAAAGGCGGACCCCAAGTCAAGAGATCTCTTGTTTATCTTTGAACCACTGTGGGTGATTGCATTATTGGCCCCAATTCCTTACCCTTCCCTGCATTCATCCTTTCCTAGTGACTTTGTAGTTCTCCCACCATCTCCAAGAACAGAGTGGGGAAATATAGTTTCATGCTCCTTGAATTTTGGTTTGGCCATGTGACCTGTTTTTGTTATATATGGGTGAGAGGACAGTGTGACATGTGACAGCTCTGATCCTGAGCTTGTGTACCTATGTGTTGTTTGGTACCTCTACCATCACTATAAGAAAAACATGCCTACCTTAGGCAGGATGTCAAAGGAGGATGAGAGACATATGGAGTGGGTTGCTCTAACCAACCAGCAGTCCTGCAATGAGAGCTGCCAAGATGTCTGAAGCAGAGGCCTCAGCTGAGCCCAGCCTAGATCAGCCAAATCCAAGTGGATCCACAGATGTGAGCAATTATAAATCATTGATACTTTAAGCCACTGAAAGTTGGGTGGTTTGTTACACAGCAGAACTAACTGATACCGACCTCCCACAAGCTCTGGAAGAAAGGGTCTATAGAAAGCAAGAGAGCTGTTAAATGAAGGGTCAGGACAAGTCCACCTACTGTGTTAGAAGCAAACATGGATAACAGCTAAGATGGATAGAGCCCTTCTTTATTCCTGGGTAAGAAAGGAGGAAGGAGAGGAGCAGGAGGAGGAGGAAGGAAGAAAAGAAGAAGGAGGGAAGGAAAGAAGGAAGAAAGGAAGAGAGAATTGGGGGCAATTGATTGAGAAAAAAAAAAAAAGACAAGCCTATAGCTTAAAAAAAACAGAAGGGAACATTGCCTGAAGATGCAGAAGCTAATTCTTTTGAAAAACATTTAGCTAAGGAAACAAAGCTTTTAGATAGCTTCTGCTTGATACTTGTAATAAAATTGGAGAAAATATGGACTTTTGAGAATAAGAAATTAAGTGTAAGATAAGACAACAGTGTTAGCCGTATGCACTCTCTTGGATCACTTACTCAGGTGCGCTTGCCAGCTGCCATGCTGTGAGGACACTCAAGTAGCCCTATGGGGAGGTCCGTGTGGGCAGGAGCCGAGACCTCCTGCAAACAGTCAGCATTAGTTTGTCAGCCACGTGCATGAGCCACTTTGGAAGTGGATCCTCCAGCCTTCGTATGATGGCCGTTGGAAGAGAGTGCAAGGTGGAAGGTGCAATGATGTTTACAACCCACCCTCAGAAGTCACACTCCATCATTTCCTCAGTGTTCTAGTGGTTGCGTCCCCATTCAATGTGAAAGGAACAATGCAAAAACATGAACGCCAGGAGACCATCTTAGAGGCTTTGGGGACCATCTTGGAGGCTGACTACTACACTCAGTGTATGAGATACTTGCCTAGTGGAAGAATTTTTTCAGTAAACAGTAATTGCTAACATTTATCCTGTCTTGCTATGTTATAGACACTGCTGAAAGTGCTTTACATGTATTTAAACTTCCCAACAACCCTATGAGGTAGGTGCTATTACACTCATTTTATAGACCAGGAAACTGAGGTAGTAAGAGTTTAAGTAATTTGCCCAATGTCATTCACTTAGTATGGAGAAAAGCCAGAATTGAAACTCAGGCAGCCTGGCTTCAGAAGCCACACTTGTAAGCACTGTATTTTCCTGCCCCTTGATCACACTAAATTCTGCCACCACGGCTTTTTGCAATTGTTTTGTGGGAGTGGGAGTGGAAATATGAAGAATAGGAGGAAGCTAAGAGAGGTGAGGGCAGTTTGCTTGCTACTGTGCTCAGAATAGCAATTCCAGAAGCCAGAAGCTTCTACCCTACTGGAAAGATCCTGATCTACACAGTGACCTTCTCTGCACAACGTGTGGGTGGCAGGTGGCTCCCTGTTTCCTGTCACTGCTTGGGATCACCGTCAGGATGCTTGCTGATGGGGTGTATATGCCACAACCAAGCTACCCAAGCATCTTCACACCTCCCTAGAAAAGAATACAATTAACTTTCCTTTTAAATAAACTTCCCAGGCCAGTCTATTAACAGTTATCTGCTCTCTGCTGCCAGAGAATGCAGATAGGTGGGGAGCATCTCACTCACTTGTTTGAGGAGTGTTGGGTAGTAAATTATAAACGAAAATTCGACCTGCTTAGAATAGCCCTCCCTGTACATTTGACCCCAGGGGAATGTGGTGAATTTGCACCAGAAGAAAGCAACTGGATTTCCCAGGAACATCCTGGGGCTGCCTCTGTGGCCCCCAAAGTGGAGATGGGCTGGGGTAGACCAGTTGTATATCGAGACACAGTTGAGGTTCTGCACAAGGCTACCTGCAAGGTCAGGCCACGTCCTGGGGCCTCAGTCGTGTCTCAGAAGATGCTGCAGTGCCAGCCTTGGAGAGGGAAACCAACAGGGTTTGTCACAAAGAAACAGAGAGTGTGACTCAGAGCAGGGTGGCGGGTATGAGGGAAAAGCCCGCAGAGGACAGCGAGTGGGTGCGCTGCCCTTTTTGCTGCTCTAACTTCATACTCCTTCTTTTCTTTCTTTCTCTTTGGCTCGGGAGATGACTTAACATGTGGCTCACAGCTGACTCTTCGCAGGGATCTCAGATAAACGATGAGAAGAAAAATAACACCTGAGCACCTTTGTACTATTCATTCTGTGTGGATTGAGGACAGAGCCAGATGGACTCTGCTCCACCTCCTTTATTTATGGAAAGCTTCACTCGCTTTTCAACAGGAAGAGTGAGTGAGTGAGGGACACTGAGGTTATGTGTTCAGGGACAGGAAACAGTAGGTATGAGCAAGCGGCCCTGGAAAGCCATTGAATATGGACGCAGTCACTGGGGCCCACCTCCCTCTTCCAAAAGCCCTTGGCTTGTGGTCCAACCGAGGACCACTAGAGGCCATAATAAGAGGAAGCACTCATATAGTGCTTACACGGAGCCAGGCACTCTTCTAAATGCTAATATGTAGCAACCTCTTGCTGTAGGCGCACTCTTACTCCTATTTCCCAGATAAGAGAAGCGAGGCACAGAGAGATTAAGTAATCTGCCCAAGTTTATCCAGGTGTAAATGGCAGAGCCAGGAATGCAGACCCAGGCAGTTCAGAGCCCGCGCTCATGACCACCCTTCTGTATTGCTTTGCAAAGTACAAGAATCCTCGGGACTCTCTGACCCAGGTTTCCCAAACATCGCTCACTCCTAAACTACACACATTATCTTGCAACATCTGTGTCCCACCTATAATGTTATTTACCTAACATTTTTCTCTGAATAAATCACTATGTTTAATTAAACCCATTTATTTTGAAAGGAATCTTGATATTCCTATTAAAGATGAAAAATCAGCATCCTTTGCTGTAAGTAGAAAGAAAATGTAAACATAAATTCAGTGAAAATAGTGTTACTGAATGTTAGCTGGGTACTGCTGCCCACCTGAATTGAGGGATGGAGAGAGAAGGGAAGCGGGGAGGGTCATGCTCACAGAGCTTGCCTCAGCAGATGCTCTGTTCTCTCAGGGAACCGCCTAGCTGCCCCCCTCCACTCTGAGAAAGCTAGTCTACAACACCTCTCTTCTTATAGCTGAGGAAACAGAGGCTCAGAGAGGGGAACTGCTGTGCCTTCTCGCACATTGGTGGCCAAGCCCAGGCCAGCACTCTCGACCCCCGATTCCCCAGCACCTCGGCCCCTACACCTATTTCTAGAAACGTTTCCCATAAGCTGCGCCTACCAGGTTCATTCCTGAGTGAATTCTGGGAATTTACATTTTGACTGGAGCTAAGCTGGTCCTCCAGTTCACACGTTTCTGGAGGAATTCCAAGCTTCTGCTGTTGCAGCTGTTATTGTCCATTCTGGAGATAGCCCCAGGCCACGTGCGAACTCAGGACCCCTTGACCTAGTGGGGTCTGCCTGTCACTGTGGTGTGGATCACTTAGCTTCTTTCCATCTGCCAACCCATCTAGAGGTTGCTGCTAATAGCGTTTTCTCCATGTATTTCATAGGGCTGTTGTTAGAATCCAAGTGAGGTCATGGATTGGAAAATGCTCTGGTGAAAAACGCTGCTCTAAACAAGCACGCTCGTGTTCACCCCAACACTCACTCATCTGGCATCCACAAGTGATAAGAACCACGAAGGAAGGGAAAAGGCATTTGAAGAGACAAAAAGATATCGCAAAGTTGACTCATGCCTTCGTGGGGCATCTACTTATCCTACAGCACAAGGTGCCAGTGCTAGCAGGGTATGAAAGAACACAGACAGGGTACCACGTGGCCCCAGCTTGAAGAGATTCACAGTGTAAAAGACAAAGGGACACCCAGGCACTAAAGTGATGGGGTTCTTCGCGGTACAGACAGACCCTCACCCTGGGCACCACCAATCTTCCGTAGACCCAAGTCTAACAGGTTTGCTCATCTGTTTTCCTAAATCACATGACTTCAGATCTAACAGATGAAAAGGAGGCAGGTGCTCATTTTTGGGGCAGGGAAAGATTGAGTTGATGTAGAAGGGGGGCTGACCTGGAGGAAAGAGATAAGGAAACTCAGAGTCAGGAATTTATACAATGAAGCCTGAGGTCACTTAGTAGAGGAGCTCAAAACCTTACACTGACCCTGAGGTTTGTTGTTTTGTATAGTTATGAATAACCCAATATTCATAATCTCCTCCTGAACTGAGGGCTTTGTTTTCGCTGTTGCCTCTACCTGGAATGCTCTTCCCCAGGCCTCTGCTGGCCTGACTCTTCAACTGCTTCATGTCTCTGTGCAATGTCCCCAACCTCAGCGACACCCCCCCAGCAACTCTATTCTCGGTTACTTCCCATCCTGGCTCTTAGAACTTTCCCATAGTACTCATCAGCTTTGGACATACTGCTTGTCATCTATCTATCTTTCTATCTACCTATCGTCTATCTATCTACCTACTTATTATCTATCTACCAGTTTATCTATCATCTATTTATTATCTACCAATTATCTATCTATCTACCTATCTATCTATTTATATCTATTATCTATCTACCAATTATCTATCTGTCTATCTGTCTATCTATTTATCTATCCATCCTCACTTTATCTATCTTCTGTCAATTATCTATCTATCTACCTGCCTTTCAATCTGTCAGTCATCTTTCTATCTTGTATTATAGCTTTTGTTTGACTACTCTCTTTGGAATATAAGTTCCATGAGTGCCAGAGTGTTTGTTTTTTTTCCCCAATAGAGCCCATGACCAGAGCATGTATTAGACACTCAATAAATTTCTGTTGGTTAACCTCCAACTCTGAGTCATTAAGAAAGGGTCAAATTGTTAATATATTTTAAAAAGAGAGCTCTTGGTAGCTGCTTTCACTCCCATCATCTGCCACACTATAGTGTGTCAATGTGCACACTGTATTCATTCCAGGAGAGTGGACCCCATCTTCCTCAGCTTTATATCTAGCCTGGAGCCAGGGTCAACACAGAGAAGCCACCTCCCTTCTCCAGCCCCACCCCCTCTCACGGGCTTCCCATGATGACTTCCCTGAAAGAGCTCCTGCAGAGAAACAGGTTTATTTCATTTTATTTTATTTTTTGCCATTTGCCCAATTTTCTTCACAATTTCCTTGTTTCTTACCAGTCTTTAAAGAGTCATTTAGGAGATAAGTAACCAGAATCCTTATGAAATACCTGACATAAAGAGAGAGAAAATACAGTAAATTATTGCAATTTACTCATCTATCCTCAGCCACTTAAATAATAATAAAAAAAAAACTATAAAAGGCAAAAGTTTCGAATTAGCAACCAAAAATGTCCCGCTTAACTTAAGTACTTTTTAGGCTACCTTTGTCATAGCAACTTGAAGCCCATTTTGGTGGTCACTGCGACCAATTCTATTGAAGCTAAAAATTACCTTAACCGTGTGCATATGCTTGGCCAGCACAGTAAAGTCTGGGTCACAGAAAATTAAAACTTTTTAAATCAGTGAAATTACTTTTACTGGAGCAAAAGAAACCTCTCAAATCTAAGTGTTTTTCTTCTTAAAAAAAGCATAATTTGTCAGACATTAAAATAACAAAAGGGCTTTGAGAAAGGATTATGGGTTTCTGATGTTTCACCACTAGAATAGATTTACTTTATATCCGACTGATGTTGTAATCTTGCATTCTGAGGTAATGTTTTAGCTCTTTCTCTTCCCATAAATAAAGATTTCAATGATAGCACTTCATTCCTTCTCTAGAGCATTCCTTTGGATTTTTTTCCTCTCAGACTTGTAAACCATTTCACCAGGAAAGAGTACAAATTGGATGCAGGACTTCTGTCGGGGGCAGGGAACTCATTACCAGAGGTTTTCATTGCTAGGAGCTTAAAATGGAAAATGTTTAAAGTCTGGAGAGTTTGAATGGAAATGCTTCACATCAGATGCTTTTGCTAACTACGACGAGGAGGAGAAACTCTGTTTTTGAAATGGAGAGTTCAAAGTTCTCGTCTTAAACCCAAAGGCGCCTGGCCCTGGGATTTCTCTGAGCCTGAGACTGTCGATGATGAATACGAACTCAGGTAATTCTGATTTCAGAAAGAAAGCGCCTGTTTACAGCCCTGACCTGCTGGTCGCATGCGTCTCCTTTCCCTGTTGCAACCTACAACTCTCTCCAGGCAGTATAGATTTAATTAGGGTGAAATCCCTTTAAAAATTCCCATACGTATCCCTTCCCCTATAAAGCAAATGCAGAAACTACCCAGGCTTTGAATATCTTTTGAAACTGAACAACTGTATGTAAATAAAGGGCTGGTATTTACCAACAAGAGGACAAAAACCCGGGCGCCCCTTCAGTTTCAGGCCACTGCAGGACACCTCTCCCGGCGGCTTCGTACTTATTAGCGTGATTGCCAACTTTGGTTTGTTATTCACAAATTCACCCTGAGCCCGGCCTTTGAATGCAAAGAAGAAATGGTGTTTATGTTCCAGATTTTTTGCTTTATTCTCAGGACTGAAGTAAATGATGAAGTATTTTCTGCTTCAGCAGAGCCAGCAGGGAAGAAACGCATGGTGTAATTACCTTAAACAAGCAGGCAATGGAAATTGCTTCTGGAGCTGCCTGGTAGGAGCCCCGGGAAAAGTGGGGGACACCGGATGTCCGTCTACACTCAGACTTCCACGTGTCTACTTACATGGGGACTTTAGTCTTTCCCCTTTAGGAGGGACCCACGATGTATACCTTCAAAGGTGGCCTGTGCCCAATTTAGTGACAGAAATGCTCTCTCCAGCCAGTAAAACACATACTGTTAATTGGGTATTACTTTGATTTTTTTGAAAGATGAAAATTGATGAACATGTTTAAATGTTTTTAAAGAAAAATCATTGTATTCAAGCCACACAAAATGACAGGAGCAAATCTAAACTTTACTAAAAATCATTAAAGGGGCATCACTTATGATAAACACTTATGGATCTGAAACAAAGATAGCTTCAGACAAAGATTTTGATCGGGACAAATCCATCAATACAATCAATATGTACTTTATCAAAAGTACAAATGGTATTCAGTGTTTGACCTTAAATAATCTCCAATTCTGATATCTGGTTTGGGATCTGGTTCCAATATAGTCATCTTCCTTCATAATCACTAAAAAGAGCCTATCAACTATGTCTCTGTTTTAAGCAATTGGGGTTATCACTGGGGTTTAGGCTTAAAAGCAATATTTGTATTAAACAGTCTTCAGAGTTTCTCTACCAAATAATGACGCCTGATTGTCTTGCAGAGGTCTGTGAAGGGCGGTAACTACTGCAAAGTCTTGGGCGGTGCCCCCCTCCCCCCGCCCCCTTCCCTGGGGAGCAGGGTTGGAGGGGGTGTGGAGCCTGTCTCCTGGCCTCCCCTCCCTGTTTCTCTCTCTGGAGAGGGCGGGCAGATTTCTTTCTCCTAAATTCTCCTATACCAAGTGTGTGCGGTATTCCTTCTACTACTAAGTAATGTGAGAATAGAGAATCAAAGAGGGTTTTTGAAGAGGGACAGATTAATCCCCTCGGATATGCCTGGAGGCAGGCAAGATATCTTCTGTTTTGTTTTGCAAAATTCTGCAATTAGATGTGCAAAAGTTCCATTTTTAGTAAAGATTTTGTTGACAAATTTCATCCACTTCAGAGAAAACACACACACACACACACACCCTATTTCCAGGAAACGATTTTGAAGAGAATATGTTTTTGGACAACTGAAAGATTCCTGTGCCACCTCCCCTACCTGGCGGAGTGCCCTGGGCTTCAACGTAGAGGGTGAGCCCGGAAACTCCTCAGGGTGGACACTGCTTTAAACACAGAACTTGGACATCCCCTTCTTCATTTCAGCCCTAAAATGACCCTGGCAGGTGTCATTATTGCCCCCATTTTACGGATGAAGAAACTAAGGCTCAGAGCAGTTAAGTGATTTACTCAGGTCACACAGAGAGTAAGTGTTGGAGACAAGATTCAAACCCAAATGGCTTTACTCCAAATCCCAACCTCTTTCCTCTGGGTTTTCCTGACGTCCTGCAGGTTTCATGGAAAAGAAAATGCAAGTTGGACATGTAATGCAACTTCAAGCTTAATTGTAACCCCGATGAAAAGAAGTCTGTGTCTCTCTTGTAACTCAAAGATCGATATGTGAAATGGAAGATAATTACAGGTCATGACTTAAATATTTAGTTTTTGCTTAATGCGCACAGAATTCAGATATTAGTTTCTCATAAATCAGTGCCCTTCAATTTACGCTCCTGGTCACAAATAAACCCTGGAGGTGAGCTGTAATCAGTCAGGCTAAATACGCTGTCCCTTGAAGTACTTTTCCCCTTCATGTGAAGAAAGGGGCTTACTTCTTGAAACGTCACTGACGCCAGAACATCTTTTCCCCTTCCTTCCACTACACTTTGTGACAATCCCCCCTCCCTCCACTACCAGTTCAGAAATTGGTGCACACAATTTCCTTTTCTAGTGTTATTTTTGGGGGTCAGTACTTTACATCATTTGGCCAGGCTGCATAAAATAGCATCAAGTTGTGCTTTCTCTTTTTAAACCCTCCAGGGGAAGGGAGGGGAGTGGACATATTCTGGGCTCCTGCCCCACGCCCACGTTGTGAGCTGAGTTACGGCGCTTGGTCTCCCCAACAGCGCTTGGGGGGATGAATTGTGATTCCTGTTCCCTGGATGCACAAACTGGTCTCCAGGAAGTTGAGAAGCTCATGTGCCGAGGACACTGAATGAATGAACTGGTGTGCCCTGCCAGCCTCCCGACCATCTCCCTAACATCAGGAAATTTACATCTTGAGGCAGAATGTCCTCGCCAGAGCCGCCTGTCACAATCCTGGAAGATAGGCACTGCGTACAGTCACAAACCCCTTCCTCAAGCCCATTTTGAAGGTGGGACATCTGTGAGAAGGTGAATGATTTATCCAAGGTCTTCCTACATTTACTTAGTGGTGGAGTCTGGATTCAAACTGGGGTCCTTTTATTCCTCACTCTAAGCTCTTGACACTTAAAACCATATTTCTGTCAATATCATTTACATGAATTAAAGTTGGATAGGTTAAAGAATAACAAGATTCTGACTGAAGATGAGGGCTATTTATGCTTGTTATGAGTACAAGCATATGAGAAGGAAGCTGTCTTCAGAGCGTCATCGAACGCTAGACATATAGTGTTAATTTCTTACTGATCAATGCATCAGGGTTCTTCTCACCCCAAGCATCCTGGTGAACACTGACTGTGTCCCCACTTGCAGCCCCTAAGTTCCACATGACTGTTAGGGCTTTCTGTATTTCTTGAAGTCACATAATTAGGCTTAAATCACTAGTCCTCAGGTTTTTAGCTGACAGGATGTTTAGCCAAGGACAGAACACTTTTCCGGAAGCCAAGCCTGGACCTCAGAGGCCGCCTGGACCGCAGTGGACCAGAGCATTTATATTGTCCAACCACTGCTCTCTGCCATGCCTAGTTCGAAGAGAGGACAGACAAAGGCAAGGAGATGGGGTAGGGCCCTGGCAGTCCCAGAGACCATGCCTCAGGGCACTTGTGCCCCAGTCAGGCTCCCACTGGCTGTTGGCACTAGTGGCCAGGACGGAGCTTGCAAGACTGTGAGGTGATCCAAGTTTCTGTTTTATGCCCCCCTTCGTGGGTCTTCTCAGAGCTCACTGGGGTCCCCGTAATGGGCTGCCTGGCCATACTCCAGCTCTCTGTGGCCTGGGCCTTTTGGACTGTACAAAAATACCAAATGTGACGATTAAAAGCAAGAGCGCTGGAATCTGACAAACCCAAGTTTGCTTCCTAACCACTTAAATTGCTGTGTAACCTTGGACAAGTCAGTTAACCTTTCTGAATCTTAGCTTCCTCATCGGTAAAATGGAGATAATAATACTGCTTACTGGATAAGGATTATGTGAAATCATGTATATAAAGTACTCAGTGCCTGGTACATAGTACTCAGTAAATGGTAGTTTATTATTTTTATCAGCTGTGTATTTTGAATATACAGCTTAAAGAATACTAGGCTTAAAATTGTGTAAAGGGCTCTGAGCCATGCTACGACACTGGATGAACCTTGAAAACATTATGCTGAGTGAAAGAAGCCAGACACAGAAGGCCACACGTTGTATGACTCCATTAATGTGAAATGTCCAGAACAGGCAACTCTATAGAGACAGAAAGTAGATGAGAGTTTTCCAGGGGCTGCGGGGAGAGGTGACGGGGAGTGACTACTTAGTGGGTCCAGGGTTTCCTTTTAGGGTGATGAAAATGTTCTGGAACTGGATGGGGTAATGGCTGCACAACATTGTGGCTGTACTAAATAACACTCAACTGTATACTTTAAAATGATAAATTTCACGTGTATTTTGCCACAGTTTAAAAAAATTGGGTAAAGCAGCAGTCCCCAACTTTTTGGCACCAGGGACTGGTTTCACGGCAGACAGTTTTTCCACAGACAGGGGTGGGTGTGGAGAGGCGGGAGCAGGGAAATGGTTCAGCTGGCAACGCGAGCGATGGGGGGATGGTTCAGGCAGTGATGTGAGTGATGGGGGGCGATGGGGAGAGACGGGGAGCGGCCGATGAAGCTTTGCTGGCCCACCCGCTGCTCTCCTCCTGCTGTGTGGCCCGGTTCCTAACGGGTCTCGGACCCACACTGGTCCGTGGCCTGGGGGGTCAGGAATCCCTGATGTAAAGAACACCCACTTCACACGTCTTTATCCAACTGAGGTCACATGTTTACCTTGATAGTCATAGAGGCAGGATCAATCTCTGTACTCATTTACCCTAAAGATTAATTTGTCCAAATCAAAAGCCTTCACATGTTAAATAGAGCTTTATCATTTGCTCACATGAAACCACATTCCCCACCATACTGTGAGGTAGGCAACAAGTAAAACTGCCCCCATTTTACAGATGAGAAACTTGAGGATCAGTGAGAGTAGGACCAGTTGTGGTTGTTATAGGTGCTGTTTTATAGCGTTGACATTATTTTTGGAGGTCACAGAGCTAATGGCTGTTGGAGGCTAGACTCAAATTTTTGTCTTCCGGTTCCTGGGTCAGTGTCACATTTCTTGACCATACATTGTATATTACACATACTACTTTATTTTTATGTTAATTATTTATAAATGATACTGTATGAGTGTTTATTCCCGGCTGACTCACAGGGAAGGCAGATTTCATCTTTGTGGAGAGTTCGCATTTGGACTGGTGGCTTCCCTTATTTAACTGAAAATTACCGCCTTCACTCGGGGCCATTAGCACATCAAAACGGTGTTTGTTGAGCCAGGAAAAGTGATACATTATGCTTGCATTTATTCTTTGGTCCCCAAAGACTAATTGTTGGTTTGTGTTTTTAAACATGCTTTCAAGTGCTAAGAGCCCCTAATGAGTTAAATTAACAAACCGTTAGGGTTAAGAATAATGGCGTGACGTGGGCACCAGGGTGAGACAGTGACTCAAACACTACAAACCCCTCTATTTCTGATGCTATTTGTCACGTGACAGAGTGTTTCTTCTACACTGTTCTTCAGTCCATACATCAGTCTTACAGCGAGGGCACTGAGGCTTAGAGAAGCGAAGTGGTGTCCGTTCAGAGCTCGTAAGGGGCATTCAGTTGTGGGTTGTGGTACCTCCAGAGCCCACCCCAGAGAGCACCTGTGTGCTGATGGTGTCACACATTTGGTCAGGTTTTGGACATGCATGGCGCTTGTCAGGTTTCTATTATAAACTGCCCAGAACCCACCTCAATACTGGCTTGGAGGTGATGTCCCCTGATTCCACTTGAAGACCTGACTTATTAGCAGAGGGCAATCTCGTCATGCAACTAAGTGACCCATGGTAAGCACTCTAGGAAGGTGTTAAAAGAAATGTTGGGGGGCTGCCCCTAAACTCTGCTGAGGTGATCAGCTGATTTCTCTGAGTGGATGGAAACCCAGCCCTACTCCCCAGTGATAAAGCAGCAGCCATGTTTGGAACATCTGGAGACATCCTCTGAGTGCATCTGTTCCCAGGGGGCCTAGGATACCACAGTTTCAGGATGAGGTTGTTAATCTTAACTACCGCCATCATTTCAGCCTCCTTGGTATTGGGTGCTTAGCGCTCCCTGTATGTATGATATCGAATCGTCTCAACTGTCTCATGGGGTCAGTACTATATTTTCCTACCTTGCAGAAGAAGGTATTGAAGCTCAGAGCAGGTGAGGGTGAGTGGCTTTCCTGAAGGTACAGTAGCCACTGCTCATGTGTCTCCTGCCGCACTTGCTGGCTTCCTCCCTTGGGTGGTTCTAGCATCATTGCTTGTTCTCATGATCTGCTCAGCTGAGCTCCAGAGGTATCAGATTCATCACACCCTATCAAGCCAGGGCCAAAGCTAAGCTGAGGAGGTCGGTGAGAATGAGTCAGGAGGTTCAGGTCACTGGCAGGGCCTAAATCAACCACACACAGCCCTCATATTTTAGGAGACTGGGGAAGATGGGCCAGGAATCACTCAAAATCAAGGGCCTCTGCGCTGAGGGAGGTGTGTTTCGTTGCACTTAGCAAAATAAATCATCTGGCCCTGTCTGAACTTTTCTAACCAAAAAGTCCAGCTCCCCAGGTTCAACCTCAGCATGGCCTATGTGCTATTCTGAGCCATACAGCACTTATGGGGTCTGCCTGGTGCGAGGGGAATTGGGCTGCTTCTTAATACGTAATAATCGTCATTACCTCTCAATTATTTAACAAATAGACGAGCACAGGGCCATGTTATTTCAAAAGAGCCTCCTGAGAGTAGGGCTGGAGATCTCCAAGTGCTACCCAGAATTAGCTGGGAGAGGGCAGGCGATCAGATCTTTTAATATGTACCCAGGGGAAAGTGCACATATTATATCCTAATAACTTAGGCAGTGTCATAAGTGTTCCAAGCCCTTTCCCTCTAAGCTCTGACCTGGGAGACACCCTGCTCCTTCTTTTCTTGCTAAGAGAGAGCCAGTCCACGGAAGAGGATTCAATCAGAACCCTACTGTTATTAGCACAGGTGATGAATGGGCTACCTTGCTCTCAAACCTAGCAGACCCACCTCTAAGTTGGAGACCAAGTAGCCATTCAGGAAAGATGAAAAAAAAAAAGTGAAAAGGAAAAAAAAATCAGTAAATGAAGTAGTGTGGAAAAAAGAAATTAAATTCTTTGGTGTTGTGTAGACCAAAAAAAAAAGTAAAAACATAAAAAAAACAACAACCAAAAAAACTGGATTGTAAGACATCACCCTCCCCTTTTCGGAATTATAGTAGCTACCCTGTGTTTTGAGTTTGCCAATAAGCGAGTACTGCTAAAATTCTATGAAACAGTTGCTTTGGGCAAGTTAAACATAGCCCATATTCTTGAGAAATATATTTACTCCCCAAGGCAATTTTTAGTGTCTTAAACAAGCACTGTTTCCTATGAGAAAGTAGGAACAAGTAAGACCTTTCGTTTTATATTCAAGAATTGCTTTAGATTTAATGTAGATTGCAACCCTGAAAGGAGCTTCGGCTTTTCTGGTGCCATGAAAACTAAAATTAAATTTGGCTTTAGCTAAAAATCCTCAATGCATAATGAGGATTAAACGTTAGGGGTCAGGCTGCCCATGAAACTTTTGATTTTGTTTTGATTGGCGTCTCTGAACACTCAGAGCAGAAGGCACATGTTTAATTTACAGGAATATGGGGACTTCAGGTACTCTGCTTGCTAGCTTTGTGTCTTTACACCGAGTGAATAGCTGTGCACTTCTCGTAGCATCAAGGGCTAAGGAAGTAAAGGGGAGAGAAGAGATTACCCTTTCAGAACCCCGATTCCCACTAAACCAAAGGTAAGCTCTTTGTAACTATTGATCAGGAAATAAATCCTCTTTAGTTTTCCCCAGATGCAGGAAAACCTCTTCTCCCTCTGCTTTTCTTCAACTCTTCCTGGAAACACATAGTTCATACTGACCTTGCATTTCTTCTCACAGACTGCCAATTTGGAACTTTTCTGACCTTACTTGCTGAATTTTTTTTTTTGCCTCCTCAAAACAGGAAGTGAAAATACCTCAGCTGGTGAGTTAAACTTTTCTGTCCAAAAAATGTTCCAAACCATTTACCATTTTCAATTCACCCGGTAGGGAAAACAGTAATATATTGCGAACTTAGTCATGTCATTGTAGCCTCTCAAATCTCACATTCAGTATCTTCAAACAATGCTTTTAATTATATTCAAGGAGTAACGATGTGAGTACTTTAGAATTTTCTGTTAAGAATTAGATTATGACTCTACATGATTCTAAGGAACCCATCAGTATTTTTGAGGCTCTATATATCTTTCTTATTAATGCTCTGCCCAGAAATACTCAACTTCGCTCAACTCACACGTCTTTGCCAGCGGTAGCTAATGATCAACCAACCACTGCAGAAGTGGTGGAGGGGGGAGTGATGATTAGCGCATATATGTTTATGTTATTTAAGTAGAAAATCCATGTGCCATTGGTAATGAATTGAAGGTTAAGTGACAATTTTTCTTTACAACCACTCTTGTCGTATAGTCTGTGAACTGAAAACTGGATTAACCTTTAATTACCCTCTACGATCTCTCAACCCCAAGACAACATTCCCACTCCTACCAGTAGTATTTGCATATACAATTTAATGAGAGAAACATCTGTTTGCATATTTGGTATCATTAATATTATGCAGATAAATAGATACGCACAGTGTGATGGGCATTCGTGTTAATGTCTCATTTTCTTTCTTCATTTCTAGTCTTTCTTCCTCCACCCACTGATTCAGCTAGACTTGTATTAATTAGAAACAAAGCCTGTCTAGAGCCAGCAGCCTTGTGCAGAATGCACAGATGCAATAGGATCTGAACGCCTGCAAAGCCACATTTTATTCAACTGGGGAAAACACTGCTGGGTTTTACGAAATGTACACTTTATAGGCTTGTGTGAGTGTCTGCGTGTGTGTGCGTGCGTGCGTGTGTGCGTGTGTGTGTGCGTGCGTGTGTGTCTGTGTGTGTGTGTGAGTGTTTGTGTGTGTGTGTGCGTGTGCATGTGTGTGTGAGTGTCTGCGTGTGTGTGTGTGTGAGAGTGTCTGTGTGTGTGTGTGTGTGTGTGTGTGTGTGATTTAAACAAAACTATGCTTTGCCCTCTTTAATCAAAAATTTAAAGAAATCCTTTGTCCATCTTAGGAAACATTTGCTTTCGTACACAGCTTTCCTCTTCGATGACTGTAACAAAAACTTCCTATATGGAGTTTGACAATTTTAGCACTGACAGAGCCCTTGGAGGCCAAGCCAATCAAACCATTAATTTTGAGCCAGGCTGAGTGACTTGCCTGCAGTCACCTTAGTGGCTAGTGATGTAGCTGGGCCTGGGCAGGGGTCTGAGCCTCTGGACTTGAAGCCTAGTGCTTTGTCGACTGAAATGTGCTGCCTCTCTAGGTGAATGAAGTTTCAAGACATTTACAAAAGCCAGTAAACCCATTTCAAACAGTTTTCTAGAAATTCTATGTGGTTATTAACTGAGGCCATTTTAAAGGTGTACACATATGCATTATGAATATAAGATGCACTCTATAAATACAGTCTTTATCAGTAAAGGTTATGTTTTGTGTATAAGTGTTTTGATTTTTGCACGTGCAAAGCTTCTGTTTCTGCATTGATCCAAAGATAATGAAAGATTCCTTAAAGATTTTCAGGGCTTTAATTTCATGGTACATTTTTCAATACTTCTTTCAATATGAAAATAAAGTGCTGCTTCTTTATGCTTTTTAAAGTAGAAAAACTCTCAGTTCTGACTTAATTTCACCCCCTTCTGATCATAAGCCTTGAGCCACGCACCATCCCCTTTAGTACTTCCAGCTTCCCAGCATATGCCGTGGAAATTATTTGATAGAGCTACTCCCCATGACTGTATTGTCTCATCAGAATGAAGAAAATTCTTGGCTTTCATTAGTGAATCCATCCTCATTAATTCAAACTAAGTGGTGGTGGTGGTGAAGGGGCAGCCAGATTAACTAGTGAATACTTTGAACCATAGAAATTTTTTATGGGAATGTACTATTCTTACTTCCATGGATGTTCTGTAATTAGAGCTGGGCTGTGACTCTAAAGGTCTTTAGGATACATGATTAACTCAGCTGGTTTGTGATTTCATATCCATTATTTGCAGGCAAAGATGCATTACTAAACTATTGGAAGCAAATTGTTCTCTAAACACTTTCAAAATTCTCCTTGTACCCTACCTGCTCACTTACACTATCTGTAAAATAAAAAGCATTTCTAGAAAAGAAAAAAAAGGGAGAGCTAGTTCAGATAGAATATGGGTTACTGTCATTTCCAAATAAGTAAGATATTTACCATATTCTCCAAGTAGAAATGGGTACAATGTCACAATTTGATTTCAAAAGACATTTTGAACACCTGATGTGAAAAGGACACTGATCGAGAATTAGGTTTCTATCTGAAGAATAGTCATTCTGTACAGTCATTTTAGATGCTCTGTCTCCTACTATTGTCCGGCAAGTAACATTTAAATACTAGGTGAGAATGTCTCCCTGCCAATTGTGACTGTGAATGCCTGACACACCAATAATAACAATATTCAATGTTCATTAACAATAAACATTTGTTGGATGGCTGAATGGATGGGTGGATGGATGGATTGTGGTAGCATGAGGCATCCTGACTCTGTTAGCCATTTCTAGAATCTGAAGGAGCCCACCATTTCCAATGACCTAAGTACAAATTCTAGTCCTCGGGCAAATTTTCGTAAAGAGAGGTGTCACTATAATTCATGGCTTCTAGCAATAGCTGTTCTATGATGTATTTCGTGGGTATCCAAATGTGAATTCCTAATCACTCTAGAATTGCTTGGGTAGCAAAGTTAAGGGGTGTGTGTGTGTGTGTGTGTGTGTGTGTGTGTGTTGGGGGATTCATAAGGAATCTACCCAAAATTGCATTTAATAGACAATTGGAAAGTACAAATTAGATTCCAGCTTCATGGTGACCCATCTATTTTAAAATTTATGCTGCAACTTATTCTTGTTTTTACTTTATATTAGACTTGTCTTATAGATGCTCTTATTGTGTTTCTGGCTGTATTCTAAACTCTAGAAGTTATAGTATATGCTCTTGGGTATACTGATTTATGGATCATGAATACGTTTACTCCAAGACAGGAGAGAAAAATGTTAGAAGGTTCAAGGCCAGATTTCCCTTGTGGGGTGTTAAGGGTGCATCTGCTGATCCACTGGTTGGAACTTCTTTGGCTCCTGCCATAATGGTAGTTCACCTGTTTCTGACTGATTTAGGTCAGAACTCTTGGCATGTGATCAAGCTTCTGGTTGCATTAGGAATTGGAAGCACAAATGCCTTACTTAGATGCACTAGAAGAATCTCTGGGGTAGACCTTGGGTTTCCATGGGCCCATCAACTCTGGGGCATTTGTCACTGTCAGCAATACACTGGGGCGAGGAAAGAAAATACTAGAGCTTCTATTAACATATTTTCATGAAAAAGATAAGAAATAAAATAAGCATGACTAGTACTTATTATAACGGATGAAATCGGTATATGCATATAATTTAATCGTACATATGCTGAGGATGATCAAATCCTTTTTCAGGGATGGGGATACATGGTCAAAAAAGTTGGGAGCCCTCTAGTCTATGGGAAGATGCACTGCATTTCCTAGGACAGCTGATCGGGGCTCTTGTCTACCTTTCCAGTTTCTTTCTCCCACTCCTTCCCGATCATTTCCTGTAGCTCTGGACAGTCTGGATACCCTACCCAGCTTTCAGATCTGGGCTATGCTGTTGTGTCCCTCAGGGCCTTTGCACCTGCTATTTTTCTAACCTTAGGTTTTCTTTTCCCTCTGCTTAGTGAATCTTTGTTTTACTTTTGTAAACAGTTTCCTGTATTTTTTGGACCGTGTGGGTCTTTCTTTTCGAGGGCTCTACCATCCCCTCCTCATGTCTCTGTCACAGCTTTATGAGTTTACTGCCCTGTTGGTCTTCTGAACAGCATGAGGGCAGAGATTGTTTGTTGTGCCTTGGCGCATAAATGCTTGTAGAATGAATGAATGGAAGACGTGACAGTAGTCTTCACTGACAACGAGCTGCGCTGTTTGGACCCTGTGGCTTGTTCAGGTCACCAGGAGGGGTCGCTGTTGGCACTTCTTGTAACGGGGAGAGCCTAGTTGTCAGATCTTGGCTAACAGTGAGTTCCTTCCCAATATGGCAGAGTCTAATTTCAGGTTAAGTTCTTCCCCTACCCCTTCTCCCACACAATCACTTAGGAGGGGGAGAGAGACTAAGCCAGAAGGCAAAGCAGAGCCTTGGACTTTATGATGAAAGTTCTTTTTGTACCTGGGATACCCTGGACATTGTAGTCTGGGAGCCCCTGACATGTGGGTCCATCCTTGGATGGAGTCACAAATGCTACTGGAGAAATTGTTGATGCTGTCTTGCTTCTTCTAGACCAGAGAAGTCGTTCTGGAACAAACAATGGAATATTAAAGAGGGTTTTGAAAATATCATTGGCTGAGAGACAGCAACCAACACCCAGGAGCAGATTTTGTGAGGCACAAAATCACTTTGCTGCCTCTGAATGCAGCGGGGTCGGAAGGTTCATCTGGCTTCCCTTGGTAAACTGGATAGAAAAATGCACCAAAGTAGGCGAGATCTTTGTATTAACCATAATGTCAGAGAATGCATTGCCATTTGCCATGACAAACTATGTTTTTAAGAGGCAAGCAGTTAGGAAGGAGTTGCTGCAAATAAAAAAGGGGTACAGAATGTTTCAGTCCCATCCTTTAAAACTGCTCTTCATTTTTTCCACTTTATTTTAATTCCAGGACATTTTTATACCTTGGTAATAAATTAACATTTCAAAAGTACTTTTACCTGCTGAGATGGTTCATTCTGCTAATATGGGTAACACTGTGGGCTCGAATAATTAGTGTAAATTGCCTTTGAATAACACAGAGCTGGGAACAACTCTAACTTGCCAGGGCTTAATGCCCCTTGCTGTACAGGATGAAGAGTCCTTAATGGGGCCTGGAAAAACAACTAATACCTACAAATCAAAGGAGAAAAGCCGTTTTTGATGCATTTGTCTGAGAGTGTGAGTTTTAAACTAAATTGTTAACACTTCCTCCCCTGCTGAGGGTCATGGATTAGCTAGGCTGGGAGATTCTTTGAGAATCTTTCACACTGACCAGGGGAGGTAGGGGGTTCCAAATACAAGTGTTTTCTTAACCCTAATCCCCACCTCCCTGACCAGGACAGCTCTGCATTTCCCTCTAATTAGGTGAAGAATTAGGAGGTGGATAAATGTGTTCGGGGATGAGGATAAAGTGATTAGTTCACTCCAGACCATGATAGCGATTCTGAGGCACTACTTAGTTCCTTTCAAGATGATAACTTTTCTCTTTTCTACAAAAACGTATTCGAGCAAACCTCAAACATGTATTTATAAGCAATGATAATTATCTTCAGGCAAGTTTGGGACAGCATATTGACAAACGATTTTTACTCCCCTTTGCATTTATCTGCTTTTCATAAGATTTTTATCCCATAGAGGAAAATTCAGAGCAGTTTCTAATCGGACTCAAGTTTTAAATTATTTGTGCAATCTGAACACAATCTAATAACCTAACCCAAAAATAATGCATTCACATTTAAATGATCCTTTCAATGAAAGGGTGGAAGGGACACATTGCTTAGGAGCTGAGATAAAACCTTTTTGACACTTCTTCTGCATATGAATGGATACTACTGGGTCTGCCTTTTTTTTTAAAGATCTTGTAGATATTCTTCACTGAAGTGTAATTTTAAATCTCAGGCTGATGAAAGCAGTTACAGAATAGCTTCAAACTTTGGTGATATTAGCAACCTTCACCCATGACGACTATCCCAGAGCTATCTAGATTTCTAAATCAGTTTCTGCACACAAAACCCGCAGCCAGGTACCAAAAAGAACATATCGTCTTTTACACTCCGTTCCAGAACTGCATGCATCCAATTTTCCTCTGCTTTTGCCATTTCACTCACTTGTAGGCTGAATGTGTCACCTTTTAGTCTTACCTGGTACATGTCTTTTGTGCTATAAACATATAATGAAGATAACCTCAGGAAAAGGAAAAGTGTTAGTGATAAATAACAAAACGTAGTGTTCTTCTACCTCTTTTCCGAGGGCGTTGGAAGGCCCCAGGCGTTTTTCCCCTTGGTTCTGTTTGAAGACCCATGAAAAGCAATGATCTAATTGTGACCTTTCAGAACAAGTTCTCCCTGTTTCCTCCTTGGACGTTCATCTCTGAGGATTATAAATGAGCCAGAGCAAAACAGAGGTGAAAAGTACAACTGTAGCTGTGCGCTGGGTCTCCGGGCTTAATTTTTCTTCTCTCTCTTTTTTTTTTTTTAAGTTTAGTGTTTTATTTTTTTAATCTTATACTTATTTATTGAAATATATGTTAATTTTTCCCCCTTTTTAAAAACTTGAAGTATAGTTGATGTATAGTTAGTTTCAGGTATACAGCAAAGTGATTCAATTATACATAAATATATACATGTATTTTTTTCAGATTCTTTTCCCTTATAGGTTATTACAAAATATTGAGTATAGCTCCCTGTGCTATACGGTAGGTCCTTGTTGGTTATTTTTTTAATATATAGTAGTGTGTATATGCTAATCCCGTACTCCTGATTTATCTCTCCTTTCCCCTTTGGTAACCATAAATTTGTTTTCTGTGTCTGTGGGTCTATTTCTGTTTCGTAAATAAGTTCACTTGTATATTTTTGTGTTTGTTTTTAGATTCCTCATATAAGCGATATCATATGCTATTTGTCTTCCTCTATCTGGCTTCCTTCACTTAGTATGATCATCTCTAGGTCCCAGGCTTAATTTCTGAGTTAGTCTCAGCCCACTGGGAGTAGACCCTGCCCCTCCAGATCACACTATGGTGACTCATAATAATGGGAGGGAGGCACAACTCATTATTTAAAAACAACAACAACAGCAACGTCTTTTAAACTGCTGTAAGTTTTCCTTTCCATTCCTACAAATATCACGGCTGGTTTAAGGTGTGATGCCCAATTACGCTATACAAGACAGATCACACTACATTAACCAGGATTATGTTGCCTCTTGATCTTATCAGCTTTGTTTCCTAAACTACAAAAAGATCTAACACAGCGCTGGTTAGCAGTTTGGCTTAGACAGTCTCCACAGTCATCCATCACTGTCACTGGTTAGCAAGAGGCATTAGGCACGAAGCAAGGAGGCAGGGTGCTGTGCTCATACGCTCTTCCCAAGCCAGCGCTCTCATCTCCCACTGATGCTCGTCCTTCCTCACTACTGAAACTTTCTTTTCCTTGGTGAAAAGAAATCTATACCTTCTGCCTTCTGAAATCTTAGGCAGTATGTCACACACGTCAATTGTTTGCTTGTTTTTAAATTCTTAGAAGCTATAGGTAAGACAGAGAGGGAACACAGAAGGCAAAATATACATTCCTAAGCTAAAAAGAGGGTAGAAAGTCAGATGCCTGAGGGAGAAGAGGCGAATTAGCAGATTAAATCTGACCAATACCATCTTCTGGGTTCAACTTGGATACACTGTGTGCCCATAATGGGAATTCTCAGAAGAAAGATACAGTCTAGCAACTGGGATTTAGCATCGTTTTTTTTTTTTTCTTTCCCATCAACTCCGGGATTATTCCAAACTTGTCCATTTCTGTTTTCTAGTCTGACTCTTTTGAAGAGCCCTAGGAGTTAGCTAAGATATCTGGATTCTGACCCACCGTAAATGGGAGCAGACAGCGCCTGCGCTGGGCACCTTCCTGTGTTAGGCAGGTATCGCGGCTGCCTTGTCGGGAGATGTGAAACAGAATGAGATTTGTAAACAGAATCCATTACCCTGTTTGTGGTCACAATCTGATAGGATCAAGTAACTGGTCTCCCAGTAGAAATATCTACATGTCAAGGAGTACACTTGATAATTGTAAGAATGTAGTTAACGCAGCAGGAGAGAATAGCAAACCAGATTAACATTTCTGTTACATAATTACAAGTTCAAGGAGTTCGGCCTCTTATCACTTTATAGTGAGTATAGAAAGTAGGAGTGATCTTCTTTAATTTGTAATTGTTTAACTGAAATGTGAGGTCCAGCGGCCTTTTTCTTACCCTTCTGGGCTGCCAGACATTGGTATGCAGAGCCCATGTGAGAAGGCACAGCACACTATCAGAGGGAGACGTGTTTGATTATTCTTTAAAACCAACTAAGAGAAGTTAATCTCATTGAACTTCTTTTTATTCAACAAAAGAGTTGGATGTTTCCAAGTCTAATGTGACTATAATGTTCATTAAATGGGCTTCTTTACACCTTTAAATGGATTAACGGCACATCTTCACAGTCTAATTATTATACATGTCATTCAAAAAAATCACAGATCTAATTCAGGGGAGGTGATAAAGGCCTTTCTTTTACAGTGATGGAAAAGACACTGCAGTAAATGGGTGTGATTTTTATCTGGGCCATTTTTTTTTTAAAGGGCACATGCTGCTCCGAGGAGGTGGGAGGGGAGGATGTGGGGAACATGCCAAGTGTTTCTGCCCTGGTAATTTGCGTTTGGAGATTTAGGAGCTGACCATGCCGGAGCTTGCCCCTTCCGGACTCACCGTGCCAGGTACCTTAGCGGTTCCTCCCACCCAAGCCTGCTCGGCTAATGACTTCAGTCTGTCCAAGACAGCTCTTAGGCAGATAAGCGATAAATTATGGACAGCCCCCTTTCAGTCTCAGGCCTTTGGGGCTTCTCTGAGTTCCTTTACCCAGACCTTTGTTGAAAGGCAGAGACACCCTCTCATCACGCCCCAAGAAATAGCAGTTCGGTTTTCACACGTACATTTCACATGTATCTTTGGGCCCGTACTTGTCTCCTTTTTGGCTGGGGGAGCATTAAACTTGACATAGTCTGGCAGCTCACTGGTGTCCTAAGAATGTCACAGGCCTTGCTTGGTGCAGGTGGGTACAGAATGTTCTAGAAGCCATCCAAGAGCTGCAAGGACATTTCTCTCCCTAGGGGATGGGAAGTCTAGAGGGGGAGCCCTGGCACCCCAAAGGGAGTGATTCAGGCTTTTTCCGGTTTAAAGCTGAAGAACGCGGAGGTTTGTCTTCATTCATTCATTTCGCCAGTATTTACTGGGAAACGATTCTAGGTCAGGTACTGGGCATAGCCTAGGAGACGCAGCGCAAAGATGAACAGACACAATTCCTCCTCTCAGGGAGCAATCAGTCTAAGAGATACGGATAGATAATTTTTTAAATCAAAGGAGTCCCTAAATTTTCTGGATGAGAGGGGCTTCGAGTTGACAATCTGGTTAGAAGTTGACTCTAGAGGACTTGCTCTGAGGTTGTGCTTGCCTAGAAAGCTCACACCGTTTTTATTTACATTGTACCTCTATGGAGTTGCTTTGTAGTGGTGGCTGGAGACCTGGGGGAAGAAATGAAGCACCTAACCCCTCCCTTGGGGCCACCACGAGACACCTTCCTTGGAATCAGTCAACAACCTTTTTACCTCCTAGGGGTACTGGGGAGGGATCGCAGGTGAGGACGTAGGGTGTGTCTTTGGAGCATCTTCCTGGCATCATGGAAGAAGCATACACTGTGTCAGGTAACCCAGGGGGGAAACACCAGCACGGCTGCTTCCAGCGATCGGCCTGTCAAGTTACTCATCTTTTTAAGTCTCAGTTTTCTCCTCTGTAAATAGGGATAATTATACCCATCTTGCAGTGTCCTTGTGGGGATTTAGAAACAACACATATATAGAGGGTCTAGCGCAGTGCCTGGCACATAGTAGCTGTTTAGTAAATACTAGTCCCCCTGTTCTTCCCTATCATCTGCCCCCTTCATCATCCTCTTCTTCCCTGTCCCATTATTAATTCTCACAGTGAATCATTTTACTCTGAGTTAGGTCTTACTTCATGACCAAAGTGTAAAGCTCAAAGCCTATCTGTACTGGGATCTTTGGCTTCCGAAAGGAAACTCCTAAGACATTCAAAATCCTAAGGAGCCGTGGAATGATGCCCAGTGGGGTTGACATTTGGGCAGGTGGACATGCCTTTGATGTGGACAGCCACAGAGCCACGTGACCACAGATTCTCACAGCCAGAGGCCCCATTTCAGGCTGCATGGTCTCAGTCTAAGCCTGCTACCTCAAATGCCACCTTAGGCCTGGCCAGGGTCTGACTTACAGCTCTGGAATATGCACGAGGTTGGTGTGGCCCGGGCTTAGCACGTGCTGTCCCCAAGCCTGAGCTGCCCAGGCTCAAAGCTGAGATGTGACACTTTTGCTCCCATCGTTGCCCATCTTCTGGTCTCCTTTGTATCTGGTGTTCCACAGGATATGGCAGCAATGGGTGAAGATACTCTTAGAAATGCCTGCACTGAGGCAGTAAACTCTTTCATAAATCATTTAAGATCCATGCTGTACCAACATCAATTATGAGAATTAATTGCCCCCTAAAACATGAGGAATTGTGCTACAGAGAGTCAACATGAGCTCAGGAACTGTAAGCCTCTTCCTCCTGTCTTCTGAAGGCACGCCAGGCAGGTACCTCGATAAAGCAAACATCAGCCTTTTGTTGTGTGCTAGGTACTACGTCCCCGTTTCCAAACTAATAAATACTAAATGAGTAAACAATTTTGTTTTCTCTCTGCGCTATAAAGAGTCAGTTTTATTTGGCCAAGTAACTGCAGGGAATATCATTAAATACTTTTCCAATAGTGCTTTCTCTAAGCCAGAGTCTGCTCTTGGAGAATGCCTACAGATCAATCTAGAAAGTCAAGGTGGAGAGAGGTGGGGTGCAGACCCAACTCTCTATAAGAGGCCCCTCAAAATTGGAACTGTCCTCACCGAGAGAGAAATCGACAGTGGAGACACGTATTGTTTACTTACCCATTTACTCACTCACTTGTCTTATTACTTTAATGAGGTACCATGGAATATTAAATTTCAGGAATTAAAATGTTACCCAAACAAAGACATTCTGTAATAATAAAAAGCCAGAGAAAAATTTAATTATAAAAATCTGATTTCAGGATATTTAATAGAATTCTAATATTTTATTTTTTATGTATAGACTGTATATATGGATGTAACTTTTATAGCATAAATGTGTGGTTAGATATATAAATAACCTGCATGTTACACATGAGATGATATTAACACCAAAAGTCTATACTCTTTAGCCAGAAACCAGATTACTACTTCAAGATTTTTCTCTTCCAGGGCATTCTGTGAGATTCCTATTTCCATCTTAGATATACTTGATTCATAAGGTAGGAAGAGTTAAACATGTTTTAAGTTAATTTTGTCCTAGGTTTATCAGGTAATAGACAGCATGCTTTGATTTGCACTTATGCAGAGACCTGACACCAGCTTCGAGGCTTGGGAGGGAAAAGGATCTTTGTTCAGGAAGTTACTTATTAGACAATTAACATGTGGAAACTATACCGAACGGTATGTGCAACTGGTAAGTTCACGTTGAATTTCCAAAGGGCGGAGGCTCATTCTTCTTATAACAAGACCGTGACAACTCTTGCTGATGGAATAAATGGGATCATTATATTTCAGTCTCCCAGTGATTATCAGAAATGAAGCTTTGTGAATTCTTTCCTAATGGGGCCACCTGTCACCCTTCCGTCTTTGTATATAATGGTATTTTGTTTCTGAAGACCTCGGCCCAAGTTTAGCTCTTCCAAATGTGAGGGACCATGTCCTGACTCCCCCTGTCTTGCTGTGATGAATAGATATATTTTCAGCCAGTTACGCACCTTCCACCCAACATGTGATTCTGTGCAACCAAAGTGACTATGGCAGGTATGTAAAGCGACAGCAAAGCCAGGTGTTCCACCTTCATTGCTTGCCCATCAGCAGATTTGATTCCTGAGACATCCGCAGCAGGAGGGGACTCACCTCCCTGCCCCCATTCCCCCCCCACCCCCAGCCTGCTGCCAGCTGCTCTGGGCTTGTGGCAGCTGCATCAGGCTGTTGCAGACACTGAGAGCTAGCAGTGGCTCACTGTGGCCCGAGGTCAGGTGAACTGGGTTTCCAGGATCTTACTCAGGGACTCAGCCAGAACGCCAGCTCCGCATCTCTTCTACTGGCAGGCTGGCCGCATACGCTCAAGGCTTTTCCTCTGAGGCTGGACAGAGGATGCAACTTGGCTCTGAGATCACTTGTGTGACCCACAGGCTCTTAGGGGTGCAGCTGTCTTGTAGATCTCTGGTGGATGATTCAAGATTTTTCTCTACCAGGGCATTCTGTGATGGCCCTATTGCCATCTTGTTTGATCTGTGAGATAAGGTAAGAAACGCTAAACAACTCACCATATTTTACGTTAATTTTGTTCTGGGTTTACTAGGGAATAGACAAAATGATTTGATTTGTCCTTATTCAGAGACCCGACACCAGCTTTGGATGCTTGGCGGGGGGGAAAGGATCTTTGTTCAGGACAAATAACATGTGGGAAACTAACCAAACAGTATGTGTTAGTGGTAAGTTCACGCTGCATTTCCAAAGGTGAAAGCCTACCTCTTCCCTTTCTCACGGGGCCAGAAGCCTGCGTTATTGGGTCCACTGATAGCTTTAGACTTTCTCCCAGAGCGGGTATGGGGTGCGGTGGGGACCTCCGAAGGGTGCGGCCTGGCACAGTGTCCTTGCCAGGGGTCTCCTCTCCTGGGCAGAGCTATGTGGACAGAAGACCAGGCCCACAGCAGCTGATCTGATAAAGTACTTTCATTAGGTTGTGCTTTGTGCTCGGTTCTCTGAAACAAGGAGGGGAAATCCTTGGAAGGTCTTTTTCATTTGAGTGAAAAGTGCTTTTCAGGGCTTGGGAGTCGAGACTCGGATATAATATTTGAGTGCAAGTCTGCACAATCACAAGTGCCTGGGCACATTCAGTCCTACAGGTCCATGTGGATCGGGGCCGTAACACTACGGGGAAATATAATTTCACGGTAATTAGGACTTCTCACAACCCACTTCCTGAAAGGTTCAGGTTTGTGCTAGTGAGGCAGGATTTAATTAGTAATCAAAAGCGTTCACTCCGAACATAGGAAGAATCCTCAGGCCTTTCTTATATCACCCAAAGATGTCCTTGTTCCAAGCTGGACCCAGGGAAAGTGAGTCCCAGACTGACACCTTAACCTATTTCACTCTCAAATTCTCTCGCAAGTGATGGTTCTTCAGAAACATCGCCAAGCCTCCTTCCCTTCCCCCAGCTGGACAGTCGGTCACATCACTGCCCGAGTGGCTGAACCGAGCGCTGCCGTCCTCATGCAGCAGGCTGTGTGATTCTGACCACAGCCCCCCACATTGACACCTGTTGAAATAATATTGGAATCACTTTTGTAACTAATCGCTACCAAGACGTCAGCTCCTTTAGTCTGACGATGGGACAACCCAGGAGACTCTGTTCCTGCCCGGGCTGAGGCTCCTAGCCGAGTCCAGGCTTGTTGTCTATTATCTGACAAGCCCAGGACAAAATTAACACTAAATATAAGGTAATTTAATTAATTTCTCCCATCCCAACAGGCAGGTCCCAGCACCCTGGCACCCCCAGGCCTTCTAGCAAGCAGAGGAGCGTTGCACCCCCAGCGAGTAAACACTCGGGTTGTGCTTTCATTATTTTACGTGGGCGATTTGCAACCAAGGATTTCTATGAAACTCCTTTAAGCACTAAAGCAAAAGTATAGTTTTTTCTTATCCTTAAGGACATGTAATAAATTGTGTGAAAATTGTTCACAGGAAAACATACCTTGTAAGAGTCAGGATTCTTCAAGGAGTGTGTGTGTGCTTTCTGGAGAGGAGTGGGGAGAGAGAAGAGTGAGAAGGGGGCGGGGGGGAGAGAGAGAGAGAGAGAGAGAGAGAGGGAGGGAGGGAGCGTGCGCGCAGAAGACCCTGGTTTAAAAGGAACAATAATAATAAGACAGTCTGAAAGGGTCAAAAAAAAAAAAACCAAAAAAACAAAGAAGCTATAATAAATATAAGAAAAAATACATTTCAGAAATTGTTTTATTACGAAGACCTTCTGTGAGCCGATATTTTTAAGGCACACAAAGGCCCCTTTTATTTCCAAATTTCAATAAAGCTGACCCTTGACTTTCATCCCCAGTGAAGTGAACAGCAACCTATTTAATTATTCCTCCCATTTTCCTGCTCTCCAATATTAAGCCAACACAAAAGGACATAAAGCAACAGGTTATGAGCTTTATGAATGCAAATTGCAACTCCTCCGTCTGTAAAGATGAAGTAGACAGTTGAAAAGTCTGGGTGGGAAAAATGAGGCAGCTTGTGGCTGTAACTGTTAGCCAGCTGAGCCCTTCGCTTGTAGTCCATCACTGGAGGTCATGGGGGAATGTGGGCTTTTCCCCCATGTCCGTGGAGTGGGAGAGTTTGCTGAAAGCCTGGTCCGTGTTCTCACCTGGGTCTCCCAGTGATGAGTGACAGCCAGGCTGAAGGCTGGCTGGGCTCGGTGCGTGTGGCTGGGGGCCGTGGCTATTCTCCAGGTGAAGCCGATTAGGTTAGGCATCAAAATGATAAGGAGGTTGCAGCATATTTCCAAGTGTAGATGAAATCAGCTACCTGAGTGAGGAGAGACCAGGTCCATAAAAGCCTGCAGACCTCATTAAAAGGCAGATCAGCGGGATGGACTAAAATCATTAAATATGTTAATTTACAGCCAGGAAATGAAAACTTGGGGAGAAGCCAGTGGCTGATGGCTTGAGGTTTCATCTTGGCTGCCTGGGTTCCTTCCTTGGGTGACCTTGGGCAACCTTGAGTGCTCGAGATACCAGTTACCTTGTCTCTTTTGCGAGGGAGTTGGCGTACATCATTTAAGTTCACCCCCATTCCATTTAGTTGATCACTCGGGACTCTAGTCACCTTGGGCAGGTGCTTCTCAGCCAGGGACATTAGAATTACCAGGGACTTTTAAATATCCCAGTGCCCAGACCCATCCCAGACCAATTCCATCAAAATCTTGGTGGAACTCAGGAATCAGCATTTTTTCAAGTTCTCTAGGTGATTATGTGGCCAAGACTGAGGACCACCAAACTCATTCTTTCTAAAAAATAGGAACTAGAGACCCCTAACCCCCAACACACACCCCCGCCGCCATCTCCCATCCTTGAGAAGCAGTGGCGTTTTCTTGATGGGAAAAGGGATCAAACAACTTGCTCCAGCTTGCACTCGATTTCTGGACAAATAACTCAGGAAAAAATGGAATCAGACAGATCACGGGTGTCGGTAACAGCAAATGGCAGGGGCCTTAGATCTGCCTGGTCAGCTTGCTGACGGACGGAGCTGGAGAAGGCCAAGCGGGCCATGCCATGCCGAGGTGGAAGGCGTGGGCTGTTTGGAGGAATTGGAGCCCATCCTTGCTTCACAGACTGGAGCTCCCAGCCCATAGTGAAGCACAGGCATTTCTCACTGTGGTCCGTGACTGCCCTCCAGGAGGGAGAGAAAACTGAGACCCATAAAAAAGTCAACATGAGGGCTTCCCTGGCAGCGCAGTGGTTGAGAGTCCGCCTGCCGATGCAGGGGACACGGGTTCGTGCCCGTGGTCTGGGAGGATCCCACATGCCACGGAGCGGCTGGGCCCGTGAGCCATGGCTGCTGAGCTTGCGCGTCCGGAGCCTGTGCTCCGCAACGGGAGAGGCCACAACAGTGAGAGGCCCGCGTACCGCAAAAAAAAAAAAAAAAAAAAGTCAACATGAAAAGCAGGTTAGGGTAAATTACTCTTTTAGGCAACCTGCACTGCATGGACCAGTGTGTCCTCCACAAAGCTCATGTCCTCCCCAGAACCTCAGAATGTGACCTTATTCAGAATAGAGTCATTGTAGAGGTGGTTAAGATGAGGTCATCCTGGAGTAGGGTGGGCCCTTAATCCACTGTGACTAGTGTCCTTATGAGAAGATGGGGGCAGGGAGACACACGGGGATGACGCCATGTGCGTTAGTTTGCTTGGGCTGCCGTACAAAATGTCATAACAGAAATTGGTTTTCTCACAGTTCTGAAAGCTAGGTATCCGAGATCACGGTGTAGGCAGATCTGGTTTCTCATGAAGGTTCTCTTCTTGGCTTGTGGATGGCTGCCTTCTTGCTGTGTCCTCACATGGTCATCCATTGACCTGCTACCTGTGTCCTAATGTCCTCTTTTTACAGGGACACCAGTGGTATTGGATTAGGGCCCACCCCAATGATCCCATTTTAACTTAATTACCTCTTACAGACTCTATCTCGAATACAATCACATTCTGAGGTGCTGAGGTTAGGGCTTCAGCATATGAATTGGGGTGAGGGAGACAGAATTCCGCCCATAACACCAAGTGATGAGGATGGTAGAGATTGGAGCCACATGGTCTACAAGCCAAGGAATTCGAAGAATTGCTGGAAGAAGCACGGAAGGCTCCTCCCCTGGAGACTTCAGACGTTCTGCTGACACCTTGATTTCAGACTTCCAGCTTCCGGAGCTCTGAGACAATAAGCTTCTCCTGTTTTACGCCACCTGGTTTGTGATCATGTGTTACACCAGCCCCAGGAAACGAATACAGCTTGCCGTATCCTTTTACCTCTGGGCGTCTACGGCATGACTTAAATGTCTAGACACGGTGAAGGCTCATGCCCTCCAATCGAGCTTGTGCTGTCCCCGCAGGCTACAGCGAGGGGCGGCAGGACAGCCTGAGGAGTGGATTTCTCACCCGTTGCTACGGCTGCCGTCACTGCCACACTCCACACACCTTTCCACGGGGGACCCTGGGGAAGGCCGGGCCAGGCTGGGCACAGCAGGGCTAGCCCGGGGTTATGGTCAGGAGGGATGCCCCCCGTCACGCCTCGCTTTTTACTGGGGAGTGGTCCTTTGAGCGCAGTGCTGGCTGCAAATCACTCATCAGAAGTTCTGCGTGGGATCGGCTCTCATCTTGGGACTGAGGCGTGATTTTAACAGAGGTCTGTTGCCTATTTATTGCTCTCAGCATCCAGCCCAACCCAAGCTCCTTTGCCAGCAGTGACGCCTGGGACCCAGGCCCTTGTGTGGGCAGAAGTGCTCAAGCCGGGCGGCAGCAGGCCCACACCGCTGGCATCCTTGTGAAGTGACGGGTCAGTGTGGACCCGCGTTGTTCAGTAAGTTCATTTACAAAAGGAGATTGGTGTGCTCCCCCCTCCCCGCCTCCTTCAAAGGGTCTAGCTGACCGGCTTTGGACCATACAGGCAGGTTTCTGACCATGGAAGGCCCAGAAAAGGGGAATAGGCCACAGAGACTACACGGGGAAAATGTGTAGGAAGAAGCTCCAACTGCAAAGGACGGAGCACGACACGAACCCCAGAACCTCCAGACAGTCGAGCTCTGCTGGGGGCCGTTGAAGAAGCTGAGGCTGTGCTCGCCATGGCAGAAACCTGTGGCATGGGTTTAAACAGGGAAGTGAAGACGCAGGAAAGCAGCTTCCGTGAGGTGCTTTGCCCACAGGAAGTCTGTGGTCCTGGGCTCTGCTTCTTGCTGGATCCAGTCACGGGGAGGCTTTGCAGCTGCCACCTCCCCTCTGGGTCAAAGCAGAGAGTTAGGATGCACGACCTCCAACCTCCCGTGACTTGGTCACTTTTCTTTGCAATCAGTGAACGTAGCAGGAGCATGTATAATCTGGTTTGGTTCGTTTGTTTGTTGGCTTTCTTTTGGCTCCTAACCTTGCCAGTGAGTCCAGGTGTGTAAATCAGGCCCTTGAAGCCTCTTGGAGAAGAAGGAGGACCCGAGGGGGGAGACCAGGCAGCGCTCAGCATCCGTCCCCGCTGTGTAGCTGCAAGTAACGAGCACATAGACGGCTGTGCAGAACCCAGGGCTTGTCTGAAACTCTGCTTCCAGGGGCACTGGGTTTAAGAGTGATTTTTAAATTCAGGAGAAAGGGAGAGAAGGGGCCGAGGAGAGGAGGGGACCCCAAAATGGAGAACTGCCCCAATTAGACCAGCAAACAGCAGGCAGCCTTTCTCCCCGGCAGGCAGCACCCCAGCACACGATGAGTGACAAGAAGCCGCTGCGAGGTGCCCACTTTTTCAAAGGGAAAATGTAATATGTAAACAGTCAACATCTTAACAAGCTATAAACAACCAGCCCTGACTTCTAGCAGATTTACTGATGCCTGAGTGACTAAAATTCACAACGTTTTTTCAAACCAACTCTGTTAATTTGTGGCCTGGTGTTCATTAGGAACCGCCTCCAGCTCCGCTTCCAACTTAATGATGCAGGGCTGGGGCTGAGCCCTTTTCCACCAGGGGTGCGGGCCCAGGGCACTTCAATCTTGTCTTCTTCTCTTTCTTACCACGGCTGGCCTTGTACCTCACAGGATAGGGTATGTTTGTTTTGTTTTAAAATTCTAGCGTTTCAAAAATCACCCATCATTTATCACTCATCTTAGATGAACAATTGCAGGTTGGTGCCGGTGGGATGCTTTTCCTCCAGACTCCTCCTCTCTCCACCACACCTCCTACCTCCTCCCCCGCAGGGAAATCAAGAAAAACAAGATTCTACTTGTCCAGGCCCTCAGAGACTCCTCGGAATGGCTGGAATCGTCACAATAAGTGGTAGTAATAGAACCATATACAGGACCATAAATACAGACTGCTCTGTGGAGTGGCAAAAAATAATGAAGTAATTAGGTGAACTATTACCAGCACCTGCGACTGATTGGTACAAGCACGTCTGGGCTTTATTATTTTATTATTTGTCAGGAACAATAAGAAGATTCTGAAGTTGCAGAACTTCAGCCCTTGCACCCAGCTTCCCTCTCCCGAGGGCCCCCGTCACCCCCAGGGTGCGCGGTCCAGATGGGGCAGCTGTCTGCTCAGCCTGTGGAAACCCACGGCGGGTAAACGCGAGTTCTGCTTCCCAATCCATTAGGGTTAATGCCACTTTAATTAGCAATTGATGGGCAGCCTAAGAGGTGCTGCTTAATGCGCCACTTCTAGGCTAAGCATGTGTCCCAAAGACAGACCCAAAACAAGAGACCATCAAGGGAATGGAGACATTCAAAGCTACTCACTAGTGGCTCTAAGTGGAAATGACCGTTCGAATGCTCAAACTGCAATCTTGTACTTGGCAGGCTGCCCTTCCTCCTTGTTGGGATTTCTGCACCGAAGTGCCCAACTGCCAGTAAAAATAATAATTTGATGATGATGATAATAGTTAACGCTTATAGTATTACTATGCACCCGGCCCTGTTTTAAGCATTGTATACGAATTTATTCATTTACTCTTCACAAGACCAGTGAGATAGATACTGTTATCATTCCCATTTTACAGATGGAGAAACTGAGGCACAGAGAAGTGAAGTGACTCATCCAAGGTCACACAGCTAGGATTCCAAGCCAGGGAGTTTGGTGGTAAACTACACACTCTTTTTTTTTTTTTTAAACATCTTTATTGGAGTATAATTGCTTTACACTGTTGTCTTATAAACTACACACTCTTAATCCTCTGTCCACTGCCCCTCCTCAGTGGGTTCCTTATAGGACTAGGGACCAAGGGATACCCACAGTGTGTCTGGTGGAGGCTGGGAAGGAAGGAGAGAGGTAAAGAAGTGGAAAAGAGTCATGCTGAGAACCAAGGCAAGAAAATAGTTTCTCAGACTTGTCAATGGACTTAGGAGAATCCAGTGCCTTCCCTTAGCTGGAGAAGATAGCCCTCCCTCCAGGTACAACCGTCACACGTACGGAGGCACGTGCTAGAATTCTCATCCTCTTCTAGAGAAATGTGTGATGTTGACAGAGTACAGCCTTTTGTGAGAGCCTCAGATGCACTCAGGCTCCTCTTGGGTTTCCTGCCACGCAGAACCTCTCGGGGTCCACAAAATTTGACTGGCTACTTACCTTAAGGATTTAATTTTTAAACCAGTTGAGTTCGTTGAGTTGCTAGCCAGGTGATTCTGTCCAGTGGGAGAGTCATTTGCCATTTCTGGCAGAAGGAAGCTGAGCAGTGGACCTTGCTGGATGACCGCAGGCAAGTTACCCAACCTCTTTGGACCTCAACTTTCTTACCTGTAAAATGGGGATAATAACCCATCTGCCTCACGGGCTGACTGTGAGGATTCAATGAGTTAATAAATGTTAATCACTAATTACTATTTCTATGTACAAAGGTGGGTTGTCCATGAAGCCAGTGAAACTTAAGCTTCAGGTCCCTGGTCTTGCATTCTTGTGCGCCTCCTCCCCCAAAGCACTATATCTCATCCTCATTTTGTCCTTTTTTTTTTTTAATTTTGGCCGCACCGCTCGGCTTGTGGGATCTTAGTTCCCTGACCAGGGATCGAACCCATGCTTCCTGCAGTGGAAGTGCAGAGTCCTAACTACTGGACCGCTAGGGAATTCCCTTATTTTTCTTAAAGAGGGTCCCAGCTTGCATACGCTTTGAGCCCTTCAAAACCTGGATCCACCTGGAATTATCTAGAAAAAGAAGCAGCTGATTTGGATAACTGCTGCTGTCCCACGTAATGCAAAAATGCAAGCTTCTAGGTCTTAGACATGAACACACGTGTGAAGGACCCTCCTTTGTGGATAGGGGCACAAACGTCTTTCTAAGCAGACAAGGAGCCATAGAAGATAGCATGTGCTGGGCTCATGATAGAGTGACCAACTAGTCCCAGTCTTCCTGGGACGGCACCAGTTTTAAAACCTAAAGCACTAAGTCTCAGAAATCCGCTCAGTTCTGGGCAAACCGGGACAGTTGGTCACCCTCCTTGTTGAGGACAGACACATGTCACTGTCATTCACCACAGAGCTCCCAGGTAGCTGAGTGCCCGGCGCCCAGTCGGTGCCCAGTGACTCTTTGTGGAGTGAGTGGTGTGTAAACCGACCATGGTGCCTTGTGAGCTGGAGGAGGGAGAGTGCATGGTGGGCTGGGGGCGGGGGAGAAGGTAGATTGCATGGAAATCCAGTGTGACAAACAAGCCTGTGGTGGTGAAGTTGGATCAGAAGACTACCATTATTGGGAGGGAGGGCTGTGGATTGTGACGAGAGAAACCGCCCCCCCCCACCCCCCGCAAATGCAGGTTGGCTGCCTAGACCAGGGATAGTTTCTGTTCACTTCTAGGTACCTGATAGCAAACAGCATGTCTTCCACTGAGAATCTGCCCATCGTCATTTTCTCAGAAAATGCTCAGAAGCTGCCCCTGTGTCCTGTGTCCAGGCAAAGCCCCCAATACAAGCTGGATCGGGCAGGGGGTGGGGTCGGGGGGTGGGAAATGGTGCTGCAGGCCCGTCTGCGGCGGGCTTCGGGCATGCGGACGAGCTGCTCAGGCCCCGATTCCACATGCTGTGTAGACTCCAATTACCCGAGGACTTAGAGATCAAACAGCCCAACTGTGCTCCACAATAAAAGAGGAACTCAGTTTTACTGTGCACCGCACACTTCAGCCAGACTGTGCAAAACAATGGATCGCATTGATGTCCTCCTGTGCCCCAAACCTTCCTGAAATTGTCTCCTCTTATTCCAGCAACATCTCTATAAAGTGGACAGTGGAGAGAGTCAGAGATTTAAAAGGACTGCCCAGGATAGCACGGCTACCACACATGGCTTGAACCACACGCTCCTACTTTGCTAAGGACAGAGAATTTAAAAATTGTCACTGATTTGTATTTTCAGATATATTTGAAAAGTGTAGCATTGGAAGATGAGGAAAATTATATCGGCCCTTAGCTGAGCTATGGCATAGATGCTGAGGACTTGAAAGAAAACAGGAAAGCCAGCAAAAGGCCAAGGGCCAGAGACTGGAATTTTTCAAATTTTATTTTTCTCCTCTCTCATAGTACAAACATAGTACATCATAATCAGGATTTCTAGTGAGGCACGGCACGGCCAAAAATGAGTCTGTTTTTTTTTTTCAACAATAATGTCAGTTCATAGGTAAATATTCTGGAAAATGCAATCACTTTGAACATATAAGATTAAGGAAAGCCAAAAGGTTTGAGAGAAAAAATTTTCTTTGTAGACCTCTAAGTATGTCGGCAACAATGGAGATCTAAGTCCACAAATCGAATTCGTTTTTCCATATACCAGTATTTTAAAACATACTTTTAGCTTTCAAGACAAAAGCTATTTAATTAAGAATAGTGCACTAAAGTGATAAAAAAATTTCAGGATGTTTTGATAGGTGACTTCACCTGCATAACAATCAGGTTATTCATGTTTCTACTTGTTTACGGGCTTCTCTATAAATGAATGATACAGGTACCTTAAATGGATCCATGGTCCCCTTTGATGTAGAAAGTGAAAAATAAATGTTTGAGATGTAGTTGAAGCTCTATCACAACATAGGGATCAGGATTATAGCTCCAAAGGCAAAGGCAAATATCTTTTAGGCTGAGCATTTTTTACTGAAAGCAAGCATTTATAATAAAAATTGACCTTAACGTTAAGAGGAAATGCTCTTGCAGGGTTTTCTATTTTGGAACTAATATGCTAAATTGTTTCTCATTTGATGGTCTTAAAGAGCAGTTAGTATGACTTTGAAAGCAGCATTTTTCAAGCACTGTAAACATGCTAGTGTAGGAAACTAGAGAGAAGCAAAACTGTCTCATTTGTGAGATTCCTAAACAATTTGTCTTAAATTTAGTTGTTTACTCTCAAATATCGAATGCTCTTCCCACCACGCCACTATACCCACACATTGTTTATTTAGTGATTTTTTGTGAAATTTATGTCTAAATGACTTATGGTCACACTTCAAATTGTCTTGAAGATATTTAACGCTGAAATAATGCAAGAACTCAAGGTGCTCACTCTATTTTGAATAACTTGCCACTATAAGAATAAACCTGGAGATATTTATTTTCTGCTACTAATTTTGGATCTATTAATTCTTTTACTGTAATAGCCCTCAACTAGAAAGTTAAAAATCAGATTGTTGATAATCGTGAAATAGGATATTGTAATCCATTACAAAACGTCACTATTATGCATATGTGTAAGAATTAAGATGTCTTATGAATTAGCACCAAACGCTGGATAAAATGAACCACCTGCCACAGAATCTTCCCCTGTGCAAATTCAGCAATGCTAAGCAGGTCCTCCGGGTTGTAGAAGTCATGGCCAGATCATGGGTTTCTGCACACAGTGACGGTTTCTGTGGGAAAAATGTAGCAGGGAATGTCATGCTACTTACCTTGCTTTATACCACAACTGTTGCAGGCAAAGATTTCTCCGACTGCTTCCCAGTTTTGCTCCGGATCTAGAGAGAAACAGTCTCCCTGACTAGTTACTTCTTAGGTGTTCCTTAGGACATAGAGATTTTGGAAGATAATTTGGCATGCTGTCCTCAGTGGTCCCTCTCAGTTTAAAGCCTTAAAGATGGACAAACGTACCTTGGCTTCTCGCTCTGAAATTCGGAGCAGTCAAACTGGCTCCAAAAACCTTTCCCGGGAAATGAGCACAGTTTCTCGTAGAGCCACTAGATGGCGCATGACAACCATTTGTGCCAGCCACCCACGGGCTTCCCATCTGTCAATAACTTCCCGAATGTGTTCTAAAACAATTCCTCAAATGTGTTGTCTAATAGCGACAACTTCGCTATTAGATTATCATCATTTCAATCTTTATATGGAAATTTAAATGGTTCTGATTTATGTTTTTGAATTAGACGAAATCTTCACTGGAAGAGACTATAACAGAAAGTGCATTTGCTATGTACCAACGTTGATAAACACTGGCACTTAAAGCTGAATTAAGACACAAATATTAAATGTTGGGGCTTCCGTGGTGGCTCAGTGGTTAAGAATCCGCCTGCCAATGCAGGCGACATGGGTTCGAGCCCTGGTCCGGGAGGATCCCACATAGTTACTGCGGAGCAACTAAGTCTGTGTGCCACAACTACTGAGCCTGCGCTCTTGAGCCCGCAAGCCACAACTACTGAGTCCGTGAGCCACATCTACTGAAGCCCGTGAGCCTAGAGCCCGGGCTGCGCAACAAGAGAAGCCACAGCAATGAGAAGCCCACGCACCTCAACGAAGAGTAGCCCCCCGCTCACCGCAACTAGAGAAAGCCCGCGCACAGCAACGAAGACCCAAAGCAGCCAAAATAAATAAATAAAATAAATAAATTAAAAAAAAATGTTACCCATTTATCTACCAATGCTTCAACAAATTTTAATAAGTGAAAATTGTGTAGTAAATGTTACCTGTGCTTCTAAAATGTTGAAAGAACATCTTATCGCCAGAAATCAATTAAGTATCTGAAAGTAAAGACATCAATTCCATGTTTTACAGTTGGGCCACCAATATAATGTTAAAATTAAATAAGTGCTGGAATTTCAGCAGCTTCATACTGGATGTAGAATAAATCTGAAACTCAGGGACAAAAATGATCAAGTGAAGCACTTTGTAGATTATTTTCCCCCCATAGCAAAATATGACCACCCCTTGCCTTAATAAATGTAAATGCCTATAAAGAAAATAGACTAGTAAAATATACAAGTCCTATAGTAGGGTCAGTTTTCTCTTTTGTGTCCTTTATTACTAAGTATAGGTATGAGATAATGAGATGCTCTTAGGAATGAGTATTTTACGACATAATTTTTTTAGTCTATTTGTTGATAAGCCTTAATAATAATAACGGCTTTATCACGATGTTCAGAAGGGCGTGAGAAGAACTGTTCAAAAGTGAGTTCCACACCTGTGGAGATAATCAACAAATCTCTCAGATCCTTTCCACTTTTAAGAATCAATGATTAAAAAAAAAAGGAGCATTTAAATTCTTTCACCCTTCTCAAAATAGGTGTGATATTTCTTCTAGGCCAGTCTCTACCCCAAAGAAAAGAATGGTCTCACTTTTAGAGTTACTGGCTGTTTGTTTGAACTGAAGAATTAGTTGCATTTCAAAATAAAGACATGCCTAATGAAATGATTAAAACATACAGAGCATTAAATTATAAGCAGATGGGGGTGAGAGGGGGTGGGGGGAGGTGAGTTTGCTAGAGACCCGAGACCAGGAACACTGACAGCTTTGGGTTTTTCTCCACAATACAGAAGATGATTGTTTAAGCAATAAAAGATAAAACCACCTCTGAAAGATAAATCTTTTTTTTTTTGATAGACAGGAATATGCAAGAAGAGCCAGAAAGTAAAATCCATATGTATTATAATGGTTTAAAGAGATGGCCGCTATTGAAGGAAACTGGATATTCACAATGATGCTGGGAAAGGGAACCAGGATGCTTGCAAGTGTATCATCAGAGCGAGAGGTCCTATGTGAGCGAAGAGCATCAGAGGGCCCAGGATAAGTCATGGTTCAGGGTTTGCAGTCTTCAGAAAAAAGGCGTCTCCTCGGCTGTTGTCTGGTCCCGGTTATTCATGTAACCCTGTCTTTCTTCCCTCCTCCCCCAAATTTATGATTTTAAATGCCGCCCCATATAGTTAAAAGATAAGAGTTTGATGAGATCAAGTTTAGAATAGCTAAAAAAGAAGTTTGGCGAATGGGAGCAATTCACAGACTGTGCAAATTGTCTCAGTGACACTACATTACAGCAGAATCCGTGAGAGTTTTATCTCGGGTTTCTATCAGGCCGCATTCAAGGGGAGCTGGTTCCCTGGAAACAGGCTTTTTTTTTTTTTTTTTAATCTATGTTGTGTCTCTCTCTTTCCTGGATATATGATGGCAGTTTCGACCCATCTGAGTTGCCCTCCCGAACAGCGGCACTGATTGTCTTCCAGTGTGGGTTAATGGATGTAGGTCTAAAGATAAAGGAAATAAACCCTCTAAGATTCTGTCTAATTTTTAAAAGGCGTCTCACCTTCCTAAGTGGTGTGTCTTTGTCCTGGATGTCTGCAAGGGAGAGGACAGCCCTGCTGTGGCGACTGTGGCTGGTACCCGGGGCCAGGGCCAGGGCCAGGGCCGAGCTCAGAGTGAGGGCCAGGGTCATTTTCAGAATTGAAAGCAGTTCTTGCTTTAATAACAGAAAGAACACGCTGAAGATGAGTGGGGTGCACACACTCACATACACACACACAGACGCTCTCTCCAGGGAGGAATTTGCTGCCCTTGCTCTCTTTCACGTAAGACCCCGTCTCCCATCCATTTGAGCTGCCCCTGTGCGTGGCCGCAGCACTCGTATGTCTGGCCACGTGGCCGGGAGCACTGCTCTGAAAACTGACCAGTTACTGCAGGATCTTGTTTCCCCAGCACCATCCGCGGACCTTGAGCACCGCTCAAACCTAAAGTTGGAGGAACAAGCTATCCATTCCACTCTGCCTCATGCCTTACTGAAACTCTCAGAGTCATCTCGGCCAGGAGACCAGGTCTACGTGTTCAGCAGCTGAGGGAGTGTGTCTCCTTCCCAAATAATTTGCCCCATTTACTGGGAAGGTCGAGGTTCAATGGAAGGCTTAGCTACACCCAACGCCGTTGGCCTGGTTTGGGAATAGTGACGCCCCTTCCCGCCTCCCCTCTCTGACCACTGTAAGACTCTTTTTTCTTTGATTTTTCAAGTTCTGTTGAATGTGTCCGAGAGTATGATTCTTTCAGTCCTTGGAAAGTAAATGACCATAAATGTAGAAATTTAACATTTATGTACAAAAATATACAAATAATATATACTGACATTCTACCCTTAAATTTGGAAATTTGACAGTGTTCCCATTCCTTTATGAGAAAAGAACATTTTTGCAGAGGTTGAGACCATCTATCTCTATTGTCACTGGCTAGAGTGGAGGGTGAGGGCCCAGAAGCTGGGATGGGGGTGGGGAATTACTTGGCCGCTGAAAAAGCAAAGCTTATCAGGGCTTGGTGAGGGCATGAGACAGAGCTGCCTGGTGGGGGGACAGTGCGGGGAGAGTTATGCTCCCTGTGGGAGTGGAAAGGAGCCGAAGACCCATGAGAACGGCTCCTTCTCTCTGTGCGTCCGTGGCCCTGCCCACCTCTTCCTGGTCCCTGCAACATCCTACAGGAGCAAAGGGATGACTGCAACCAGGCTGGGAAGAGGCCATACCCTGATCTTTGGTTCTGGCTCCGCCCCATCAGGCACAGCCACGGGGAGACCTGGAGTTACGTCCTCCAGAAACTCAGTTGAGTGGTTGCCCTCATCATCATAGTTGTAGTAGAAGCCAACCTGTTGAGAGCTTACCTCCTTTAAGGTACTGTTGTAAGCACTTCACATGCATCGTGCCACTTAAAGCTCTCAGTCACCCTGTGAACCTGTTGCCATGTTCACGCCATGTTCACGCCAAGTCCTGGTCAGAATAGTGCTTGGCTCATGATAAGAGCTCCAAGAAGAAGAGTCATGGCCAGCGTTCTGTACGAGGCACTTGCGCGGGAACGGTCCTTTGAAAGAGGACAGAGGTACCATAGAGTGATCCATCAACACGAGTTCACTGACTCCTGTTCAGTGTCCTTGCGGCGGATCCCAGGCTGCTGGCCCTGCAGGTCTCACTGCACCGGCTGTCACACTGGGCATTTCAAAGTCGGCTGGCTCAGTCTATAGGGGGTTCAGAGACATGCATGGGCTACCCTGGTCCTGGAGACCTGAGGATGTGGAGTAGAGATGAGATGCAGAGTGACAGAAAAGTGTAAGGGAGAGCGGCACAAGGTACATGTCTGGAGACATATGACCTGTCACAGCCTCAGCTCCAGGCAGTATTCCGGGCCCAAGGAGCATCTGAGGAGGTGGTTAAAGATGCAGACACCCATCCCCAGAGCTGCTAATTTGCTGAGTCTGGGTTGGGCCAGGGAATCTGCATTTTAATCAAGTTTCCAGGTGCTCCCAAAGCTGGAGGTCCAAACTTAAAGGAGACAGATCAGAGTGGATGGACTAGGGACCAGAGGAGGGGGGAGGCTTTGAGTGGCCCTGACCTTTATCACAACTAAGGTCATTTTTTTTTTTTGAGACTAGTACTAACTTTTATATCAAAACCAGACAAAGTCTGTATGAAAAAAGAAAACTATAGAGGTCTTACCTATAAACATAGATGCAAAAACTCTAAACAAAACATAAACCAGTGGAATCCAACGATGTATAAAAAAAAGTTTTCATGATCAACTTGGAATGCAGAATTGGCTAAACATGATAAAAAGCTATCAAAGCTTGAGTGACACATTCTAACATATATATATATATACATGTATACACATATATAGGTATATATATATGAAGTATTAAGACTCTGAAGGAGTTATGCCAATTTTGAAAAATAAGGATAAAGAGGGGAGGCTGATTCTACCAGATAGTAAGATATACTACAAAATTATATCCTTACAACTAAGGTCATTTCTCTCAACTCTTCACCTGATTAAATATGGGATCGTAAGAGATTGAAATTGAGGGGGGACTCCCCACACTTTCCAGAAACATAAACGGCAATTCTTCAGCACTGGGTGCCTGGGAGGAGAAAGAGAGACAAGACAAAACCATGCATCCTGCCTTCGGGAGCTGATGCTCGGAAGATGAAACAAGGCTCAGATTAGCTCTGAGGTCCCCGGAGCGCAGTTCAGGGCTCTGACCAGCCAGGAGGAGGCTGAGGGGCGCCTCTCTCAGCCTGTCATCCAGCCGCCTGGATGGAAACAGCTGAACTTCAAAAGAAGCCTGGGGTTTACCCAAAGGCAGCTGTGGTTGTGTGGGTGGGTGACGCACCCAGGGGAGCTGCAAAAAGAGCTGAAGAACAGGAAGCGAGAGAGAGAGGGATTCAGGAAGGAATGAACAGCCTTAGGATTGGGCTTTATTTAGGAAGGAGGTGGGCACACTTGGAAATGTCTTCCACATTTGTGTTTTCATCAACACTGAATTGTAAAATCACCCTGATAATCCCTCGAACATCCATGCAGAGAAGTTGTTTCACGGTGATTCCACCTGAAATCCTTTCCTGCACTCCTACTTTAAGGATTGCCGTTAAAACGTCCTGGGAGCCAGGAGGCAAAGAACCTGGGGCATCCATGTCACTCCCAACAGATGCTTTTGTGAGTTCTTTTTTCCCTTAAGAGGCAGTGATTCTAGAGAGTCTGGCTAAGGGGTGGAGAAAACCCCGAACAAACAAAAGAAAGCCACTCAGGATTTGGAAGACAGAACAGCTAAGAGCCCGAACCATGTTCTGTCTTAGGAAGACAACAGAAGACAGAGCCCCTAGCAGTTTCACAATAGGCGAGATGATGTTATCGAAGGAATCGCTTTCAGTGGCTTAAGTTACGGGAGGGAAAACATGGGCTCAGAGCTTGAAGAAGTTCAAAAAAAAAAGAAAAAGAAAAACCAAACCAGGGATTGTGCAGAACAAGAGAACAAGCAAAACAAGGGAATGAACTGCCAAAGAAAGGGGAATTTCCATCCCTGGAGCTATTCTGAGCGAGAGGAGGGAACTCTTTATTACAGGTTGTTTGGAATAATGAACTCGATCCCAGCGCGATGCATGGAATGGACTAAATGACCCTGGCCAAGTTCCTTCCAGTCCAAACAACTCCATAATTATTGACCCAGGTGGCCAAGGGTTGGTCTCAGAGGAGGAAGAGTCCGTTTTCAAATGACTTTCAAGGGCTCAGTTGCCAGCAGTGCTTTGTCACTGACTGGATCGTTTTCAAGTCATTTTGTTTGGCGAAAACTCCAATAGGGAGGCCCACTCAGCAACCGGTTTTGAGCCTTTGCCGAGGGTCTCCAGGTTTCAAACATTTCTGGCCAAATTTAATTCCCAGTTGCATCATGCAGGCTCTGGAAAGGTCCCAGAGGTCTCCTGCAGAATTCTGCTGCTCCCTGGAGAAAGGGAGGTGGCAAATGCCCTCCATGTTTTCTCTTGCTAGAAAGTTCCATCCATTGGCCTCTAAGGCTGGTTGATGGAGTTTCTCCCCAAAGATATTGAGCAGAGTCTACCTCGATCCTGTTTTCAGTCACTTGGAGTGAGCTGAAAATGACTCTGGCCTCCTGGCCTGCAGTTTTGCTGTTTTGTCACCTCCGTAGCTTGACATGAGGCTCACCCCCGTGCCCCCCCAAAAAGTCAGACTCCCAATCGGTTTGAATTCTCCACTCCTCTCTCATCTTCCACTCTCGGGGAGACCATTTTAAAAAGAATTTTAGGAAACTGGCTTCAACCTTTTATGTACTTATACAATTAATATTTCATGACAATAATTTAATTAAAAAAAAGCATCAACCCTGATTTTCTCAGGCTTCAGCAGCGTGAGGGATAAATGACCCCACCTTGATGAACAAACCATGCCTCCCTGGCTCTGGTCCCCCTCACATAACACGTAACGTGTAGGGCCTCTTAAGCCTCAGAAGGTTCTTTTTTTTTTAATCAATTTTATTTTATTTTTTATTTACTTATTCTTTAGCATCTTTATGGGAGTATAATTGCTTTACAGTGGTGTGTTAGCTTCTGCTTTATAACAAAGTGAATCAGTTATACATATACATATGTTCCCATATCTCCTCCCTCTTGCGTCTCCCTCCCACCCTCCCTATCCCACCCCCGTGCTAACACATATATATGGAATCTCAGAAGGTTCTTTTTTTTTTTTTGCGGTACACGGGCCTCTCACTGTTGTGGCCTCTCCCGTTGCGGAGCACAGGCTCTGGACGTGGAGGCTCAGCGGCCATGGCTTACGGGCCCAGCCGCTCCGCGGCATGTGGGATCTTGCCGGACCGGGACACGAATCCATGTCCCCTGCATCGGCAGGTGGACTCTCAACCACTGCACCACCAGGGAAGCCCTCAGAAGGTTCTTGAAAGAGCTCTCCCAGCAGTCACAGAGAGTCAGTCCACCCTGGTTCTGCTCCCCAGGAAACCGCATGGAAGGGGCAATTTGTCACCATCCCTGCTGCCATGACCCACAGTGACAAAATGGATCTCTTGACAAGCTTGCTGGTTCCAGGTGGTTCCAAAGTGGCAAAGCCAGGGGCCCCAGCAGTGCTATATTCCTCAGAGTCCTCTGCATGGTGAAGACACAGGTTCAATCCTGCTGAAATGTGGAAAGACCCCTCTCCCTTAGCCTCTACCCATCCCACACTGTCTCTATGTCTCTGTAAATTAGACCCAGACACCAGTCACTCTGCTTGGCCAAGGTCTTAGTACCTGGTTCAGAGAAAATTCTCCCCCACCAGGGAGAGCAGAATCCCCTCCTGCACTGGGCTCCCAGGGGCCCTACCCAGTCAAGTCAGAATTCAGCTGTGGTTCTTGCTGGCATTTCCAACTCCAAAACCCATACTTTTTCTTTAGTTATACCCTACGATTCAGTAATTCCTTCTCAGTCACTTTTTCTAGGGAAATAATTCTGAGTACAGAAAAGTTCATAGGCACAAAAATATTTACTGAAATATCATTTAGGAGAGTAAGAAATTAGAAGTCACCAAAATGTCTGACCATTAAAAAATGGGTGGGTAAATTATGAAACGTCCCCTTCAAAGGAATGGTACACAGCCATTAAAAATTGTTTACAGGGCTTCCCTGGTGGCACACAGTGGTTGAGAGTCCGCCTGCCGATGCAGGGGACACGGGTTCGTGCCCCGGTCCGGGAAGATCCCACATGCCGCGGAGCAGCTGGGCCCGTGAGCCATGGCCGCTGAGCCTGCGCGTCCGGAGCCCGTGCTCCGCAACGGGAGAGGCCACAACAGTGAGAGGCCCGCGTACCGCAAAAAAAAAAAAAAAAAAAAAAAAAAAAAAAAAAAAAAATTGTTTACAGAGGCTTTGTGGTAACAAGGAAAATGTTTGTCAAATAAGATTAAGTGAAAAAGGCAATAAGAATACAGAATTTTACATTCAAATGATTGTAATGATATTGAAGAAAACTGAAAATATGCATAAAAGGTCAGGAGTCTTTAGGTAGTAGAATACTGGGTGATTTAACAAATACATCTCTTTTTACTTTTCTGAATATATCAAATTTCATCCAGTGAGAGTAGCCCTTAAATAATGGAAAAATAAGTGTTAAAAAAAAGAGAGAAAAAAGATTCTCATCCCCATTTCCATACAGGTGAAAATGAAGCCTGTATGAGCTGGTGGAGGACACACAAGTTCAGCATCCCCACTGGACACTCCGGCAGCTAATGTCCCTTCCTAAGTAAACATGACAGGGTCTAAATGCCACACCAGAAGATTTGCCATCAGAAACGTGGTCTCTGTCAATTCCGAGTATTTACATGACAGTATGAACACCTGTCATGGGTCCAGCCTTATCTCACTGAAAATGAATATAAATTAAGGCCCATTTAGGAACTCTTTACAATTCCAGAAGGAATGATTATCTCTCAGGTCTGCCCTTCCTCTGCTATACTCAACTTGGGGTGCTGAGGCTGGGACTCCGCACACCCCATTACTGCTCCGCGAGCTCCCTGTGAGGCTCGGCCAGTAGGGAGAGCGGAAGGGAGATGGAGGAGGAAGAGGCTTGCTCCCTCCTCTTGGCTTCCTGTTTCTGAGCACCTCTCCAGACCTTGCTGCTTCGCGCCGGCAGCTGCAGTTCCTTCCTGAGACGTGGCTGAATCCATTTTGCAATTTTCCCAACACTTACAGAACTAGCCTCGTGCTGCCCCTTCAGAGACGCACATTCTGGCCAGTGCTTCCTCCTCAGACGTCTGGGTCCCACCCCACTGCTCCCTCTTCTGAGCTTCTAAATTTTAATAATCCGAACTTTCCTTTTGTTCTTCCATCCCTAGGGGTGGTTGTTGCCTTCTGCAGTAGCTACCTCTGCAATGCCAAAGTGGTCTTTTTAAGCCTTTCAGTTACTTAATAATTTTTTTAACCTTACTAAAAATTCTTTACATTAAATGATCTCTGTTCGAATAGCGGGAATGGCTTCTGTGTCCTGAATGTACCTGGACTGCTATGACACACATTTCCGGAAGGGGAGAGTCACTGGGGTGACGTCAGGATACCTAGACTATCAGTTCATTATCCATTTCCTCTTACAGATATTCAACATTACCTCAAAGGAATCCTTCCTATAGGCTTCTGAATCTGCTCAGATCTCACAGAATAAAAATAATCCTTTCTTGATTCCCAATCCCCTGCCAGTGGCCACCCTCTCTCTTTCTCATCCTCTCAATAACCAAACTTCTTAGAGTTCTTTACCTCTTGCAAACACCTCCATTGTTGCCCTACTGCCATATTTTTTGTCTATTGCAGTGGCCTCTTAACGGATCTGCCCTTTCCCCCTTTCCCCTCTCCCAGGGCATTCTCTAGATTGCAGCTGGAGCAATCAGCTAAAGAAGAAAATCTAAGCATGTCACCTCTCAACTTAAAGCATGTCAATGACTTCTTTTCAGTCTTAGAAAAAACCTGAAATCCTTCCCAAGACCTCCCAGGCCCTGGCCCACTGCCAACCTCACCTAACACCCTTCTCTTTCCTGTTCTCTGTTTTCCAGACACCTGGGCTTCTCCTGTTCCCTCCTGTCCCAGGGCCATTGTACATGCTAGTTTCATCATCTGGGATGTCTATTGATTCTTCATACCTCAGTGCAATGATCATTTCTGAGGGAAACCTTCTCTGATTCGCCCTCCCATGCCCCGGGCTTGGTGAGGACCCCTTTGCAGAGAGCTATGTACCTACCTCTCCTTGGAGACACTTCCACTGTTGCAGTTTTACATTTATTCCTGTGGTTCACTGGCTGATGCTGGTCTCCCCACAAGTTGCATGTTCTAGATCGGGGACCATATCTGTCTTACTTTGCCCTTGAATTCTCAGGCCCAGAACTGGCTCTTCCGCACAATAGAGATGTATTTGTTGAGTAGATGAATGAGTTTGATGATCTCAGGATGCAACATTTTCGATACCTTTACACCATGGAATCTTTCTGTATATTTAAATGGAAAATGTTGCCTGGATGTTAAGAAATGCTGTTTCAAGCTGAAAGACTACAGATTAAGCCACTACAAGCTGAAAAGGAAAATCCATGACAATATCTTCCTGATTTAAAACCAAAAGAAACTTCTTTTAGGCATCGCTTAAAATTAGAAATGTATTTTCAAACAGGAAGAAGGCAGATATGTGTTTCATTTACTGTCTAAAGCAGAAAAGTTAGATATGTTATAGTAGTGGAAGCCAAACCTTTGATGAGAAACAAAACTTAAGTATAATTTGCTGCCTGAATCCAGAAGGGACAACTAGCTAGAAGGGTTTGGAAAAGAATGTCTTTTAAAAAATACACTTTTTATTTTGACATAAATTAAAATTTTTAGAAAAATTGAAAGATAACACAGAGAGATCCCATATACCCTTCACACAACTTCCCTCGTTGTTAAACGTCTTATATAGTCATGGCACATTTGTCAAAAGTAACCAACATTTGTACGTTGCTATTAACTAAACTCCAGAATTTATCTTGATTTCATGAATTTTCCCACTCATATCCTTTTTCTGTTCCAGAATCCAATCCAGGGTACCACATTGTATTTAGAAAATTTCCTTCTTCAAGGAAGAAAAAAAGGGCCCCCAAACCTATTACTGATAATATGAGGAGCTGAGTCTAAATTCACTGGCTGAGATGATCTGGGAACAACTTCTGTTAATAAACAATAAAAGTGTTTATTTTTAATAAGTACTTATTGAGCATCTATTGTATATGTTACATTATCTATGTATATTTTATATAATATATATCATAACAATAGTTTTGTCTCAAGCAATCATATGCACTACCTGACTTAATAGTTACAAAATCCCATGTCATTGGTGTAATTATCACTTGTTTTACAGATGAAAGAACTAAGTCTTGGGGAGTTAAAATTGCTCAAGATTATACAACTAGTTATACTAGTTGTATACTAGGCAGAGACGAGTCTCCAACCCCTGTCAGCTTGACTCCGAAGTTTAGCATATTAATCACCATGAGAAAGTATCAGTTGATGCTCACTACGTGGATATATCAGTGGTCCAGTTACCTATTGATGCTTAAAAAACCATTTCAAAATTGGTTATTTAAACAACAGCTGTTTTAGTATGCTCATGATTCTGTGGGTCAGAAATTCAGGTAAGGCACAGTAGACACGGCTCATCTCTGCTTAGATCGACTCAAATGGCTGAGGATGACTGGCATGGCTCACTGGGCATTACACGCCGGGGACCCTAGTTCTGGCTCTTGGCTGGGTTCCTTGACTCTTCTCCGTATCACAACTTTTGGCCTGGAGGCTCCACAATGGGTTTTTCATTTACATGTCTGACACTGGGTTGGAGTAGTTGGATGAGCTGGGGCTAGTCAGGCATCTCTCTCTCTCTCCAAGCAGCCTTTCTAGCAGCTAACTTGGCTTCCTCACAGCAGGGTGGTCTTTAAGGAATTTGTCTTAGATGGCAGCTGCCTTCCCTCAGAATGACCATGGCAAGAGGTGGCCTGGAAACTGACAGAATATCCCTTCTTTATTGGTCAAAGCAGTCAGAGTCCATCTAGATTCAAGGGAAGGGGAGACAGACCCCACTTCTGGATGGGGAGGAGTGTCAAAAAATGTCACCATTTCAATTCATCATAATCAGGTACGTCAGAATTACTCTCAATGTTTTGGAATACTATATATATTTTACACTGTTTTATTTCTTTTTAGGATAAACACTGCTTATAAATTTAATGTTATCACTCTTGTATGAGTTTTCAGGTTCTTATAACAGTAACTATACGTTAGATAACTCAGAAACGTCTATAGCGATCACAGCAGGACATCAAAGTGGAGGGTAGATAGAACAGAAAGGGTAACAATATTCTGTTATTTACAAACCCTGATGGTTAAAACATAATGACTCCCAGGAGAGTAGTGGACAGCTGAAGAAGCCTTGAAATGGGATGCTGTTATTAATCTCCTCTGTTTTTATGATTCAATCTCCTCTGTTTTTATGATTTCCTCTCTCTTGCTTACCTTTATTTTTTTTAAGGTGTTGGGTTTTTACTGGTTTCATTGGTCTTTTAGCATTGTATTCCTCTAAATGTCATTGTTCTTTTTTACAACTTCGTAAGCCCTTTTCTGGATTTTTAAAAATTAAAGTTTTTAATTTTGAGATGACTGTAGATTCAAACAAGTTGCCAAATATGACGCAATTTTCTTGAACCCTTTGCCTAGTTTCTCCCATCATGACATCTTGTAAACTATAGTATAGTATCGCAAATGGGATATTGACATTGATAAGGTCAAGATGCAGAACATTTCTATCACCACAAGGATCCCTCAAGGTGCCCTTTTATAGCCACATCCATTTTATAGCCACATCCACTTCCTTCCCAATCCAATCCCCCTTTAAGCCATGGCAAGCACTCATCTGTTCTCCATTTCTATAATTTTGTCAGTCAAGAATGTAACATAAAGGGGAAGACGTATGTATGTAACCTTTTGGGACTGGCTTCTTTCGCTCTCTGTAATTCTCTAGAGATTCATTCAGATGGCTGTGTATATCAAGAATTCATTGCTTTTTATTTCTGAGTAATATTCCATGGTATGGATGGACTGTAGTTGAATCATTCACCTATTAAGGAACATCTGGGTTGTTTCCAGTTTGTGGCTATTCCAAATAAAGCTGCTATAAACACACACTTACAGGTTTTGTGTGAACACAAGTTTTCATTTCTCTAGGATAAATTTCCAGGGTCCAGTTGCTGGGTGGTATGATAATTGCACATTTAGCTTTGTAAGAAACTGCCAGACAGCTCTGTTTACAACAGTCAAGACATGGAAGCAACCTAAGTGTCCATCAATAGGTGAATGGATAAAGAAGATGTGGCACATATATACAATGGAGTATTACTCAGCCATAAAAAGAAACGAAACTGAGTTATTTGTAGTGAGGTGGATGGACCTAGAGTCTGTCATACAGAGTGAAGTAAGTCAGAAAGAAAAAAACAAATACCGTATGCTCACACATATATGTAAAATCTAAAAAAAAAAAAAGGGTTATGAAGAACCTAAGGGCAGGACAGGAATAAAGATGCAAACATAAAGGATGGACTTGAGGACACGTGGAGGGGGAAGGGGAAGCTGGGACGAAGTGAGAAAGTGGCATGGACTTTATACTACCAAATGTAAAATAGATAGCTAGTGGGAAGCAACCGCATAGCACAGGGAGATCAGCTGGGTGCTTTGTGACCACCTAGAGGGGTGGGATAGGGAGGGAGAGGGAGACACAAGAGGAAGGAGATAGGCGGTTAGATGTATATGTATAGCTGATTGACTTTGTTATAAAGCAGAAACTAGCATACCATTGTAAAGCAATTATACTCCAATAAAGATGTTAAAAAATGTATAGGTATACATATATATATACATATATAGACATATATATATATACACATATACATATATATGTGTATATATATACGACATAAATGGATCAAACTCTACACACAGTTCTGTATTCTCCTATTTTCACACAATACTGTTGGCACATATGGACTATTAATGGCTGCTTAGTATTTCATTATATGGATGTGCCATAAGGAATTTAATTTTCTTAAAGCAGACATTAGAGAGTAACCAGGTTTTGTTATTGAGTCTTAAAGCAGACATTAGAGAGTAACCAGGTTTTGTTATTGAGTCTTAAAGCAGACATTAGAGAGTGACCAGGTTTTGTTATTGAGGTCATTAAGGTGCTGTAGTAAACATTTTGTCCAAAAAAGAGAGAGAAAAACAAAAGAAATAGCCCGACAGTTTTTCGGGGGGGCGATACCATTTTACATTCTCGTCAGCGATATAGGAGTGAGCCAGTTTGTCTACGCCATCTCCAGCCTTTGCATTTTTGCTAGTTTAGTTTTAGCCATTCTGATAGGTGTGTAGCGATAGGGCATGGTTTCAGTTTGCATTTCCCTAATGGTTAAGGATGTTGAACATCTTTTCATGTACTTATTTGCCATCTGTATATTCTCTTCAATGAAATATCTGTTCATGTCTTTTGCCCCTTTTCTAATTGGATTGTTTGATTTCCCACTATTGAGTTTTGAGAGTACTTTGTATATTCTAGATTCCAGTCCTTTGTTGGGTATATGGTTTGCAAATATTTTCTCCTACTCTGAAGCTTGTCTCTTCATCCTCTTAACAGGGTCTTTTTTGGAGCAAAAGTTTAAAAATTTTATGAAGTGAGTTCATCAAATTTTCCTTCTGTGGTGTGTGATTTTGGTGTTATATCTAATTCTTTGCCTATCCCTAGATTCTAAAGATTTTCTCTATTTTTTCCCTAAAACTTTTAGTTTTATCTTTTACATTTAAGTTAGTATCTGTTTTGAGTTAACTTTTGGATAAAGTTCAAGACTTAGGTCAAGATTAATTTTCCCCCCTATGGATATCCAATTGCTCCAGCACCATTTGTTAAAACGGCTATCTTATTATTTTTTTTTTTTTTGCCGTAAGCGGGCCTCTCACTGTTGTGGCCTCTTCCGTTGCGGAGCACAGGCTCCGGACGCACAGGCTCAGCGGCCATGGCTCACGGGCCCAGCCGCTCCGCGGCACGTAGGATCTTCCCGGACCGGGGCACGAACCCGTGTCCCCTGCATCGGCAGGTGGACTCTCAACCACTGTGCCACCAGGGAAGCCCAGAACGGCTCTCTTTTATACACTGAACTGCTTTTGCACCTTTGGAAAAAAATCAGTTGGGCATATTTGTGTGAGTCTATCCCTGGGTTGTCTATTTTGTTCCATTGATCTATGAGTCTATTCCTCTGCCAGTGCCATGCAGGCTTGATTACTGTAGCTATATAATAAATCCTGAAATCAGATAGACTGATTCTTCTCACTTATTTTTAAAAACTTGTTTTAGCCATTGTAGTCCCTTTGCCTTTCCATACAAATTTTGGAATAATCTTGCCTATATCTACAAAGATCTTACAGAGCTTTTGATATGAATTATATTAAACCTGCTTATATATTTGGGTAGAATTGGTATCTTTGCTATGGTGGGTCTTCCAATCCATGAATAAATATGTCTATTTTTTTAGATCTTTGATTTCCTTTATCAGTGTTATATAAATTCAGCATACAAGTCCTGTACATATTTTGTTAGATTTATATTTAAGTATGTTATTTTTTCAAATGGTAGTAAATAAATAAGTGGTATTATATTTAAAATATTCATGTGATATTCATGGCTATTATTTAGAAATATACTTGATTTTTGCATATTTATCTTGTATCCTGTAACCTCGCTAAACTTGCTTATTAGTTCTATGAGTTTTTTGGGGTAGATTTCTTGGAATTTTCTATGGAGAAAATCATGTCATCTGTAAGTAGGTGCAGTTTTATTTATTTCTTTCCAATCTGTATGTCTTTTGTTTTCTTTTCTTGTCTCATTGCACTGGTTAGAAAGACCGGCACTATGTTGAATAAGAGCAGTGACAGTGCTTTGCTCCTGATGTCAGGGGGAAAACACTTAGTCTTTTGCCATTAGATGTAATGTTAGTTGTAGGTTTTTGGTAGATGCTCTTTCTCAAATTGAAAAAATGCTCTTTAATTCATGTACCAAAATGTTCACTGCAGCTCTATTTACAATAGCCCGGACATGGAAGCAACCTAAGTGTCCATCAACAGATGAATGGATAAAGAAGATGCGGCACATATATACAATGGAATATTACTCAGCCATAAAAAGAAACGAAATTGAGTTATTTGTAGTGAGGTGGGTGGACCTCGAGTCTGTCATACAGAGTGAAGTAAGTCAGAAAGAGAAAGACAAATGCCGTATGCTAACGCATATGTATGGAATCCAAGAAAAAAAAAAGGTCATGAAGAACCTAGGGGCAAGACGGGAATAAAGACACAGACCTACTAGAGAATGAGCTTGAGGATATGGGGAGGGGGAAGGGTAAGCTGTGACAAAGCGAGAGAGTGGCATGGACATATATACACTACCAAACATAAAATAGCTAGCTAGTGGGAAGCAGCCGCATAGCACAGGGGGATAGGCTCGGTGCTTTGTGGCTGCCTGGAGGGGTGGGATAGGGAGGGTGGGAGGGAGGGAGATGCAATAGGGTGGAGATATGGGAACATATGTATATGTATAACTGATTCACTTTGTTATAAAGCAGAAGCTGGCACACCATTGTGAAGCAATTATACTCCAATAAAAGTATTAAAAAAAAAGTGCTCTTTATTCCTATTTTTCTGAGAGGTTTTTTGTTTGCTTTTTCTTATCATGAATGGGTGTTGAATTTTGTCAAATGCTTTTTCTGCATGTGTTGATGTGATCATATGATTTTTATCTTTAGCCTATCATTATGATGGATTACACTGATTGATTTTCAAATACTGAACCAGCCTTGCATTCCTAAAATAAGCTCCATTTGGTCATGATATATAATTCTTATATTGCTTAATTCTACTTGCCAATGTTTAAGGACTTTTGTACCTCTACTCATGAGGAATAATGGTCCATAGTTTTCTTTTTTGTACCGTCTTTGCCTGGTTTTTGTATCAAGGTCATGCTAACTTCATAAAATAAATTGGAAAATATTCCCTCCTCTTCTATTGTGTGAAAGAGTTTGTGTAGAATTAATGTTAATCCTGAAACTTTTGTTAAAATTCTCCAATAAAACATCTGAGTCTGGAGATTTCTTTTGGGGGAGTTTTAAAATTATGAACTCAATTTTCTTAATAGTTACAGGGCTATTCAAATTATCTATTTTGTATTGGGTGAGTTGTGGTAGTTTGATTTTTTGAGAGTAATTGGTCCATTTCATCTAAATTGTTAAATGTATGTATGTAGATTGAAGTATTTCTTTATTGTCCCTTTGATGTTTTCAGTGTCTTTGGCAATACTCCACATTTCATTCCTGATATTGGTCATTTGTGTGTGTCTCTGTTTTTCAGTCTTTCTAGAAGTTTGTCAATTTTATTTCCTTTCAAAGAACCAGCTCTTTGTTTCATTGATTTTCTCTATTTTTATATTGGTTTTAATTTCATTAACTGCTGCTTTTGTCTTTATAATTTGCTTCCTTTGCTTGCTTGCTTTAGGTTTATTTTGCTCTTCTTCTAGGTCCTTGAGGTGGAAGCTTAGATTATTGATTGTAGTTTTGATTTCCATCCTTTTATTCCCAAATTGCTTTTCTTGTTACATGTGAAATGAGTTTCTTGTTAGACAGCACATACTTGGGTATGTTTTTTAATACACTCTTCTAATCTGTGTGTTTCAATTGGTGTATTTAGACCATTTACATTTAAAATTATTGTTGATATGTTAGGTCTTAAGTCTGCCATTTTCTTTCTGCTTGTTCACTCTGTTTTTAATTTTTCTTTTCTTTTTCCCAACTTCCTGTGATTCACTTAAACCTTTTTTAGAATTCGATTTCGATTTATCTAAAATCAAAATTCGAGTGTATCTCTTTCTAGAGCTTTTTAAGTGGTTGCTCCAGGTATCACATTATATATACATAATTTATCAGTTTACTAGTGTCACCATCTTACCAGTTTGAGTGAAATGTAAAAAAGTTATCTCCCTTTATGTCAATTTATTCTTCTTCATGTAATAAGATTGTGTTAAATATTTCCTTTAATACATTTAGAAACATGTCAGACAGTGTTATAATTTTTGCTTCAACCATCAACCGTAATTTAAAAGACTCAAGGGAAGAAAGAAAGTCTATTGTATTGACCCATATTTTTGCTTGCTATATTCTTTCCTTCCTCCTGGTGTCCCAGGATTGCTTCTTTTATCATTTCATTTCTATTTAGAGAACTTCTATTAGCCATTCTCTTAGGGTAAGTCTGCTGGCAACAAATTCTCTTAGTTTTTCTTCATTCAAAAAATGTGTTGATTTCCTCTTCATTCCTGTAGGATATTTTTCTTGGATATAGGATTCTGAGTTGTCAGTTCTTTTCTTTCAGCACTTGAACAATGTTATGCCACCTCCTCTGGCCCCCATGGCTTCCGATAAGAAATTCACTGTCATTAGAATTTCCTCAGTGTGTTTTTCAGTGATTTCAAAATATTTTTTTTCAAGTTTGACTGTAATGTGTCTTGATGTGGATTTCTTTGGGCTTATTCTGTTTGGAATTCACTCAGTTTCTTAAATCTAAAAATGTATGTGTTTTGCCAAATTTGGGATGTTTTAAGTCATTATTTCTTCCAGTGCTTTTTCAGCCTCACTCTTTTTTTCCCCTATCCTTCTGGGAGTCCAATGGCATAAATATTAGACCTTTTATTAAAGTCCCACAGGCCCCTGAGGCTCTGATCCCTTATTTTCAGTCTAATTTTTCTCTACTGTGCAGATTAGGGAGCTATTATTGTTCTGTCTTCAAATTTAATGATTCTTCCCTCTGTTCCCTTCATTCTGTTATTGAGCCCATATAATGAATTTTTAAAGTTATTGTACTTTTCAGAAGAACCATTTGGTTCTTCATTATATCTTCTATGGCTTTTCTGTGATTCTCTGTTTTTTGAATTTGTTTCAACTTGTTCATAATTTCTTATCAAAACATTTTTATGATGGTTGTTTTCATATCTTAGAAATTCTAATATCTCTGTCATCTCAGTGTTGGCATCTATTAATTGTCTTTTTTTCATTCAGTTTGATATCATCCTGGTTCTTGGTATGATGAATGATTTTGATTGAAATCTGAATATTTTTAGTATAATGTTATAAGACACTAGATCTTATTTTAATCTTCTGTTTCAGATGGCTTCCTTTGACACTGCTCCAGCAGGAGAAGGGGAAGGAGAGAGAGGCACCACCTTGCTACGGCCAGATTTCTTCTTGGCCTTTGTTGACGCCTATTTGAAAGGTAGGGGAATGCTTCTTGTTAGTGCTGGGAGGGTGTGGGAGTTCTGGCTCCCATGAGGCCTCCAGTGACACCCCAGAGTGGAGTGGCCTCTGAATGTTAGAAGGTTATCCTGACTCTTCAAGCCCACCACTTCCGACACCACCAGTGGATTGGGGTAGCGGGGACATCTCATTACTGTCAGGTGGCGTTTGAAGTTTAGGGTTACCACATGACCTTCAGTGATCCTGCAGGGACATGGGGGTTTGGGGTGGGGAACTCCTTACTCCCTATAGGGAATGAAAGTCCCAGCTACATAGCCATCTCTGATAACACCCCAGCAAGGGTGGGGTGGGGTTTGGACACCTCTTGCAGCCTGGTGAGGGATGATGTCTAGAATCCCACGTGGCCTTTACTGTCATGGGTGGGGCTGGGACCACGGTGTTTTCTGTGATATTTAGTTACAGCTGAGTCGTTGTTTTCTAAAAGTTTACTACTTTCTTGCGAGGCTGCCCTTTCCTTGTCCCTTGGCTAGAGAGAGCAGGCTTTTTTGCTGAGGCTTTTCTGTCTGCATCTGTTGGTATTTGCAGGTTGCCTGCTTTGCCAGCACCCAGTCTGGGATGTCTGAGGCAACAAGAAAAATCATCACTGTGCTGTTTTTCAAGTCCTGGGATCCCTAGCCCATCTGCCTTCTTCTCTCTGCCTTTCAGAGTCTTCTTATGCTTGTTTTATATATTATGTCCAGGATTTTTAGTTGTATTTTGAAGGAGGGATAGAGAAAAGTACACTGACTTTATCTTCTGAAGCTGAAGTTCTGTTATCTTTATTTTTAAAGAATATAAAACATTTTGTTTAAAAATAATAATTTTAGAGTTATAGTTTGCACAGTCAGAAAACAAATACAGCAAATATTAAACAAACTTAGATGTGAAACTTAGAGATAAATACTCAGTATGGTCTTTTAAAGAAACATGCAGTCATTAAGACTATCTAAAACCTTCACAGAATAAAAAGAATGTTCCCTTATATTTAGAGTTCTTTATGCTTTCTTAAATACTTTCTTATATTTTGTCTTATTTGATCCTGCTGGGAATCCTGTGAAGGAGGTAAGGCATATATAACCATCGCAGTTTTACAGAAGGGGAAATGGGACTATAAAAGTCAGAACAAAACATAGGACCCATTAAAGATTTATACTAAACAATTGGCATATTTGTTTCCCTACTCTGAAATAAATAATTCTCTTTTATAGAAAATCATAAAACTAATCTTTCCTGAAGGCTTTCTTCCCTATCATCTAAAAAGAGAACATTTTACCTACTCTAAAGCTTCCAGGTTCCAACCATGAGAAGACTTGTTTGGAATCAATGAGAGGATGGGAATTTACTACTTCTCCACCCCCTTCAAAAATTCCGCACCATAACTTCTCCGCACCATAACTCATGAATCATCTTTTGAAAGTCTTGAGTTATATTCTGAATGCTCATCTGGACCCAAGCTGGAGAAATGGCATCTTCTTTGAATTTCAGATTCCTTCTGTGCAATGGAGGCCAAACCCTGCTGAGTTTCCCCTACCTGCTGCTGTATGGGCGGCACGCTGAAGCATGGGAACTATTCTGAGGAACATGTGATGCTGAAATGAGGTGGTGTCCATTCTGACCCTGAATTACAGGCAAAGCCAATGTTTTCTTGGGCACCAAAGATTTTCCCATGACAGAAAAATTCCTCGAGTGTGAGTTTCCATCGTCTGCCTCCATACCTTCTGCAGGAAGCAGAACTCACAGAGGAAGTGGTCCTAGGACTTTCTCTCGGAGATACAGCCTGGAGAACTTCTCTGTTTAGTTTGGTTTCCATGTACAGATATAAGAGATTCAAATGTAGAATCTATTGAAGAGGAGAGGGAAATAAAACAATACCTTAAACATGACAGATCTTTTATAAAATAATAAGAAAGGAAATGTTTGAGAGTAAGGAATTGAGTGGAATGCTGAGTTTATTTAGGTACTCAATAATGGCTCACCGACACATCCAAGGTATTACGACATGGAGAAACCATTTTCCCAATTAAGCCAGGGTCTGGGTCTTTTGTTTATTTTATCTGTTGCCCATTACTTCTGTCTGAGGCAATTGCTGGCAGCAGGAAGACTCAGCCTCTGTCCTCAGGGAGCTTCCAGCCCTGCTGAGGAGGCCAGACATAGAGACAGGAAGATGAGAAGCTGCAAGGGAATGGCACAGACGTGATGCTGCTTCTGTTATTTTTGGACTGGGCTGGCCCTAGGAAGTAGACCTGGGATGTAGCAGGGGGAAGAGGGGTCAGCCAAAGAGGAGAAGGGAGGAAAGGCGTGAGGGTGGGTCTCCACCTGTTCTTCAAGGGCAATGAATGGACATGCCTCCAGGACCTCTGCCAAGGACATAGTTTATGGAGGGACATAGTGGGAAAAGGGGGCCAAGAGACAGGACAGGTGAGACTGGGACTTTCTTTGGCAAGGAAGGAGCGCTCTTAAAGGCCAGTGGGGAAATGAGAGACACACAGAAGGAAACGCATCAGGAAGATGAATCCAGCAGTGGAGTAGAAGATGGGTTGCAGAGAAGAGAACTGCATACAGTGGTGACAGGTCATTTATTTAGAAAGAAATGTTCCCTTTTTGGTTAAACAACAAAACTCCGCAAGGGAATAATTAATTTGCATCCTCTTGATCTGTTTACAATCAATATGGTCAAATAAATGTCCAAAAATCTAAATTCAGCCAAGTTCAAGCTTTGTCAGCCCTGGGGATTCCTTAATATAACCACGAAGATATTATTCAACATCCTCTGAGCATCTTCAGTGTCCCTACACCGAATTACGCTCCTACATCCAATTTGGGATGCGGAACTGAAATTAGCATTTTTTTTTACTCACAAGAAAAGAAATATCTCACAATTTTGAATGCTAAGTTTTCTCAAAATTATAAAATTTGCTTCACTTTTTTATTGAAGTATAGTTGATTTACAATGTTGTGTCAGTTTCAGGTGTACAGCAAAGTGATTCAATTGTACATATAATACTTATATATCCATTCTTTTCCAGATTCTTTTCCCTTATAAGTTTTTACAAAATATTGAGTATAGTTCCCTGTGGTACTTGTTGGTTATCTACTTTATATATAGTAGTGTGTATATGTTAATCCCAAACTCCTAATTTATCCCTCCCCCTCCCCCTTTCCCCTTTGGTAACCATAAGTTTGTTTTCTATGTCTGTGGATCTATTTCTTTTTGAAAATAAATTAATTTGTATCTTTTTTTTGTAGATTCCACATATAGGTGATATCATATGATATTTGTCTTTCTTTGTGTGTCTTACTTCCCTTAGTATGATAATCTCTAGGTTCATCCATGTTTCTGCAAATGGCATTATTTCTTTTTTTTTTTTTTTTTTTTGCGGTACGCGGGCCTCTCACTGCTGTGGCCTCTCCTGTTGTGGAGCACAGGCTCCGGATGCGCAGGCTCAGCAGCCGTGGCTCACGGGCCCAGCCGCTCCGCGGCATGTGGGATCTTCCCGGAACCGGGACATGAACCCGTGTCCCCTGCATCGGCAGGCGGACTCTCAACCACTGCCCCACCAGGGAAGCCCCATTCTTTTTTTATTGTTGAGTAATATACCATTGTGTTTGATACATCAGCTGCTTATCCTTCAAGGGGAAAAATTAAATAATTCATATGGCTAAACAAGAAGCCCAACTTCCAAGTTTACATAAGACTAGAAGGAGGCTGGTTAGGTTTGTCTCAGCACTGAGAAGCATGAATGCCCTTCAAGACCAGATGTTACAAACCGTTCACTTTAGAGGTGAAGCTGTCAAGACCAGAGGGGTTTTGGGCCTGCCACTTGTCCAGTTGGTGGCCAGACAGGACCATGCTGAATCCACCCCCTAACTCCACCTTCTGATGTTCACTGAGACACCTGCTCAAACCCCTGGCTGCCGTGGTCCTTGCCGGGCCCATAGAAAATAGGTTTGAGCATCATTTCCCTGGTCTGGGGTCCAAGTGGAAAGTTTCTCTAAGGTCCCTCCCAGAGTGAAGTCCCATGAAGAGTCTATTCCCAAACTCTACCACAAGTTTATTTAACTTTCTTGTTCTCAGTTGCTTCTACTTTAAAGCGGACTGATACCTGCTCCATGCACTTTCCAGAGCTCTGATTAGGATCAGGGGAGATAGTGCATGTGAACTTTCTTGGAAAAGAGTAATTCATGATACAAATATTTCTATGTTAGCTGATTTATCCTCCAATCAACTGTGGATTGGTTTGATATAAGTAGCTGGGGAATAGTTTTTAAGACCCTAGGTTAAGTGCTATTATTCATACTGAAAGCTTTGGTCAGACTTATACGGGCCTGTAGGGTGTTAGAAGAATATGATAATTATTCGAAATATTTTCCGTCTCACATCCATAAAGTTTTTCCCAGGGCAGAGAGGAATGTCTTCCTTTCTTGCTCCCAGAAATTTGATTCAACAAAATTTACTGAGACATCACGCTGTAGAAAGAATTATGTTAAGTGCTGAAGAGGTAAGTGCAAAAAGCCCAGCTGCCCAGAGAAAACTCATGATCCAGAAAGGGAAGGAGAGTTATTCGCATCCCAGTTTGAGAATCAAACACGAAATAACTGCCGACCTGGGCTGATACACACATGAGAGCACGGGGTAGAGCTGCCCTTCTGAGAAGCAACTGATTGACAAATCAGCCTGAGTTTGGGGGCATCGATGCCTGTAACTTTCAGGTTGGGGCTATTTGAAATGACCATCTGTTTGCTCTTAAAGTGCACGTCACACCTCTCCCGTCAGCAGTCACACTGGCCTCTTACGGCACCTAGTTTTGACTAACCTGGAGAGTCACCGTCCATCCATTTGCCATGTCCCACCGCAGGCTCGCCTGGAGTGATTTTCACATAAGCTCACGTGCTTCATATTTCAGACCTTTCTAAGTGGAGTGTAAGATCTCTTTAGCCATTTTCTTTTAATGCTTTTGCAGAAATTTAATTTAATTTTTTATACATTTTTATCCAATTTCTTTGAAAAAAAAATTAAGGCACTTAACCATGATCTGATGAGATAACAAAGTTGTATGTATTAGTTTGCCAGGGCCGCCTTAACAAAATGCCTCAAACCACAGAAATGTATTCCCTCAGAGTTATAGAGCCCGGAAGTCAGAGATCAAGGTGTTGGCAGAGCGCACTCCCTCTGAGGGCTCTGGGGAAGGACGCTTCCTCGCCTTTTCCATCTTCTGGTGGCTGCTGGCAGTCCTTGGTATTCTCTGCATTGTAGCTGTATCACTGTAATCTTGGCTTCCATTGTCACGTGATAGTTTTCCTATGTTTCTTTCTGTGTCTTCTCTTCCTCTTATAAAGACACCAGTCATTGGATTCAGGGTCTACCCTATTCTAGTATGACCTCATCTTCATCTAAGTAATGATATTTGCAGTGACCTTATTTCTAAATAAGGTCACGTTCTCAGTTTCCAGGTGGACACGAGTTTTTGGGGGACACTTCAGCCTACTACAGTAAGCAAGTGGGACCATCAACAGTGGGACAGGGGAAAGGGCTTGCCAAGTAAAATGAAGAGTAAGGTTGACATCCAGAGTCTGCCATAGACTGTTCCACACTGTGTTAGAAGGTGGGCTGCAGGCTCATGGTTGTAGTTCCTTACATGGTCAAGTTGCTATCATCAAGAGCTTGAGCTCTAGGGTCTGACCACCCACGTTTGATTCCTGGCTGGTTTCACCAATGTGATTTGGGGCAAGTTACTTAATCTTCCTGTGCCTCAATTTTTTCATCTGTAAACTGGGATTAATGGCTTTCTGGGGGAATAATTAAATAATGCATGTAAAGCACTTGGCACAAGGTAAGCTCTCAGTGAAAGCCAGCCATGAAAATGTTGGCTTTGCAAAGTCTAGAAGGCAAAAAGTAAAGGAAGCCACAAAGGTCTGATGTGGGAGAGGATTTCAAAGGAGTGGTAAAGTCTGGCTGAGGAGTTTAGGAAAGCCTCCGTGGAAGGGGTGGCCATTAGAAGGACTTGGATGTTTGGAGATGGGTGGGCACATGGCCTATCTAGCAGTCAGGAAAGTGTAGGGTCTGGGGGAACAGGGGCAAGTCTGGTTTGGCTGGAGCAGAGAATAAGAGAGGAGGAGTGTAGGGCTGATTGGAGAGGTTAGCTGGGCCCACCCTGGACATCAGGGCGAAGATCCTGACCCAACTGGCACAAGTGGTTATGGCGACATCTTGCCTGAGTTCTGATGCCCACAGAGAGCCACGATAGAGGGCACTCCCTGGTCTCTGCGGGAGCCTCAATTACCCCATGCCATGTATCTCTGTATTCCCACTGCTGCTCCTCCTCGTAGCTGTTGGTTTTCAACCCTGTTGTAAATTTTGTGGCTCCGCTTTGATGTACCTCAAACCGTTCCTCATCTCTCCTCTTTGGTAGAACCAGAACTGCCCACCGTTAGGATTTTACCCTACCTCAGATGTTTTATTCCAAACTCCTAGTTTTACAACCCTGTGTCTTCCATCTCTCCGCCCCCTCACTTCTTTATCTATAAACAGGGTTATATATGTGACTTTGTGTCTGGTCCACGGTGACCCCTGGATCCTTTCCAGCCTGTCTCCGTGATCTGTAGGCATTCTAAATCTTATCTTGGCCTAACGTGCTTCTTCCCTCTCCGTGGGGCACTGTGATGTGCTCGCGTGGTACTGCACTGTATCGGGGCTGCTCTCCCCCCAGCCACAGACCGTAAAATTAAGAACGGCAAGACTCTCTGGATTAATTTCATTCTCCTGTCTTTAAATCCATTAAAGAAAATGCCTGTTTGAATCATTCTTTTGTGAGCATATTTGTAAATAATGCTTAAAAAACACTTCATCTAATTATTCTTACCACAGCTGAATGTTAATAGATTGAAGATGAGATTTATGTTTAGACAGCATTAAGGTACTAATTTTTTCTCAACAATAAGAGCTGCCATTGACAAAATTAAAACAGAAGACGTAGACCAACGAAAATTAATTTGCAGCAGGCTTAATAGTTTCTCTAAGCAAAGCCAGTCTCTCCTCAGCTGCCTAAGAAAAGCCATAAAAATTTCTGAGAAGAATCTGGAGTTTAGGATTCCACACTAATTGCTTCCCCTCCCCTTTTACTTCATCTCCTTTTCTTGTTCATCTTGACCGCAGAGGGACATGCAGTTTCCATATCCAAAATGCCTTCGGCTCTGCTGGGGTAAGGAAGTCAGGGGGAGGAGGGAGAAGGCCAGGGAACCACATAAATAAATGGGAATTTCTACATGGACATGAGGATTTTCGTTTTCAGTTTTTAAAAATGAGAAGAAGGCACGAGTATAAATTCCAAAAAGAGCAATTCATTTAAGTCTATCATTTTTGGCAACACAATAGAACGCACATTGGGCTGAAGAGTCACAAATCACTCCCCTTCCCACTGTCTGTTTTCTCCACCATATGTTGTGGAGAATACAATTCACATGCTGAAGTTTCGCCTCCCTTCAATGTGAGAAAGCATATTGCTATATCAGCAGCCTGGTTACCGAGCCAACGCTTCTTGGAGCGGTGCGGGTGGGAAGAGAGAGGAAGTGGGGAAGACAGCTAACCCTCCAGTCAGAGTACTTATTTTAAAGCCTGGGGAACCTTCGAAATAGTTTGCTCCCCAGCAATATGGACTTGAACGAGCCGGACTAGGTGCTGCCTGTAGTTGACTTTCATTGACTCCCAGGACTTGGATGTGGACTTGATGGGCCACCAGTGCAAACACGTGGCATGGATGTCCCATCAGTTTTTTTTTCAGTTGTTTACCATTTTATACACAAGGGTAACCTTCCTTCTCCATAACCAGTGGGATGTGTGGGTCTAAAGTATTTACTTAGTAGAAAGGTTATGATACCCCCCATTCTCCCCCATGGCCCCCGGCCTCATTTTCCCCTCACCTGGTTCTCCATGACCAATCAAAAATGGGACAACAGTAATTGGTGAAACAGACCAAAGGTAACTCCATGACAGCCTCACAGTTCCAACCTCATTAGTCCTTTGTCGTAGCCCAAAGAGCTGACATACCCACAATGCACCGCGCACCCAGAGAAGATAAAGCTGTGACAACTCTTCCATGCCATCTCTGTTCACCACCAACAGGATTGTTGTATGCTCTTTGTATCATAGCTTTCATAACCTCTGTCCTTCCGTGTAAATGGCACAGATGGCCCTGGTGAAACGAGGCTTTCTAAGCCGACTTAGGATGAGGTCAAAGATTTGACTAAGCCCTATACTTTCAGTTATTTAAGAAAAACCTATGGCCCCACCAGAAAAAGCTTGAGTTTTCATTTACAGCATGACAATGTTTGAAACAATATTTTCAATATTTAATCAATTGCCGAATACAAGTTGACCTGTAGGAAACTTCACGAAAGACAAGAAAAACCTTTTATTTTTTTGGCTCTTGGGATTTATAAAAATCACAGGTAAAAAGTGAATTTGATTCCTGAAATGTTGCATCAAACTCCTTGTCTAAATTAAACTGAACAGATGTGGAAAAAATGAGTCAGGGGCTCCCCATATCATTCGAAACGAGCTTTCAGGTTCCGCTTCCTATGTCTGATTTCAGCCTAAGCCGCCTTATTGCTTAAAATCTGCAACTTGATACTAAAAGCTTGTCAGAATTAAGTGCACGCTTTATAAGTTTACATTTTACAGTCTGTTTTTCTTTGATATTTGACAGGGACACAGGTTCCCATGTCATCTGGCCTTGAAGTACTTTTAGAACTTTCTCCTGGACCAATTTGAGGAAGCTCACGATTGCAGTGAGTTATGGGCCTTTAAGCTGCCTGCCCAGCCGCCGGCCGTTGGGCCCACACTTGAGGGCTAACACCTGTTGGCTGGACAGAGCAATTAATTTTTTTTTTTTTTAAATGCAGTAAGCCGCCAAAAATCAAAGCTAAAGGATAAAAATATAATTTTACCTCCTGAGCTTCCAGGGGTGACCTTTGATCTCGTCCAATGTTTGTGTGGCAGGAGACGCCGATCTTAAATTTTCTTCCTAAAGAAGCACTTTGAAAGACACAATTTCCGAGAGCTGGTCGCACATTTTCTATCCTCCGTCATTTCACTCTTGCGCGATTATTCACATGGAGACCTGACTGAGATCGTCACTCACAACAAAAAGCCACATCTACCAAGTGTCCCCGCTTTAAGAAAATTATAATTGGAAGCTCTTAAATTATACTGCGGTCCATCCCTTGTAAGATCGAGTGTTATTTCCCTAAGAGGTGACAGTTGGGTTTTCTAGTTGATGATTATAATGTGGCATTTTTTTTCAGAAGACGTCTGTACGTTAAATAGATAACTGTGAACTTCAAAGAGCTAAATACCAATCGTGGGCTGGGGCATGGCCACATGGACAGCCTCCCTCCTTCTCCAAACCCTTTGGTAGCCAAGACAAGGTCACTGATCAGGGTAATTTGCAGGAAAAGTCAATTTCTCAAGTACCGAAGCAGGTGTTGTGGCACTCTATGACAATTTACTGAATCTAAATTGAGGAAGTTGAAAAAACCAAAGGTCATGATCCACAGGAAGAAGGGAGGAAAGGAAATCTCTTTGACTGTATTTTTAACTCCTTTTCGACCAAGACACACTCACCAACGGAGTCGATTAACGCTAAAAATAAATAAATGCAAATCAGAATATCTCACTCCAATCAGCAACTTATCTGATTTCTTTAAGTAAGAGGAGAGGAGTTCAATTTTGCTTTGCATTCACAAGGAAACAAGCCCAGTTTATAGAAGCTCAAGATCAGGTCTTTCGGCTCATGAGTTTAGAAACAAAAATCAAACCAAGATGTCAGAACTTTCTGTCTTTAGAAAAATTAGATATGTAGTAATATATATTATATGATATATACTACTTAGCATAGAGTAGAAAGTATAGTGTAAATGTGAAACAAATAATCTATAACCTGGATTTTTTTCTTTTAAATGAGCACATTCCCTACTTCCCCACCCTAGGAAAAGAGAACACAGCTGAAATGGAAAATGCTTTTAGGAAGGGAAATGTAACATGAGCCTTAGCATCTGTAACGTTGTTGGTGTAGCAAGGAGAACATGGGATGCGGAATGAGAAGGTTTGAACTTGAATTTTAGTTAATCACTAATTGTGTAATTACAGCTAATCATTTAACCTCTTTAAGCCTCCATTTTCTCACCTGTAAAATTGGGGGTTGTACGGATTAAATGAGCTAATATATGGGGGGCAACATTTGGCAAATTATACATATTAATTATCATTACTAACCTTTAGGGCATTATTATCCTGAAGGATGATACGCACACCACTGGTGTGCGTGAGGCTGTTACAAGCCTTTGAGGTTTAAAAAGATGAATCAATTAGAAGAAAAATGTTAAATAAATAAGAGCACAGGTGGAAAAATATTGAAGGTGGCAGGAGAAAGACTGGCATTTGGGTGACTTTTCAAGATTTAGTTAAATTCTTCTTGGGAGGTAGGGAAAAGAGACGGAGCTCCCAAACTCCCTAATAATGTTTCCAGCACAAGAAATGTTTTTCTAATGCAGGTAAAAATTTAAAAATGAGTTACTTTTAGTTAATTCCAACATTCAACCTAAGAGGAAAGTACATTTGCTTGCTTGTCGTTTCTCTTATTCCAAAGAAAATTCTCATTAAAACAACACTATTCATGTAACCCGAAGATTTCTGAGTTCTAGTTTGTAGGTCAATGATTTCAAGCAATATGAAATGCAACAAAATTCTCTTCCGGCATAATCTGAATGCCTCCCTGGGAACTCACGTCTTTTGTCTAACACGGTGTTGCAGGTCATAGTGTGCTAGCCACAAGTTATCATAAATGTCATGTATGCCAACCTCCTCGCTTTATGGATGGGGAAACTGAGGACCAGAGAATGGTAGCAATTTGGTGACTCTGCGTATGTCACAGATCCAGGGCTGGGAGGGGCTTTGGGTCCAACGACTAAGTCCAGGGCTTTTCCTAGTTCCTAAATGTCAAGTGCTCAATGTTCCAGCTAAGCCAGGGGGGACTGTGGAGGATGCCAATGCTACCTGTAGCATTTTGACATTTAAATCTCCATTCTTTTTTTAATTTATTAGTGTTAGTGAAAATCCTATATAGAACACAGAGGGCAACCTTAAAAAGCATTACACACTCCATACATTAAGAATTGAAATATAGATTGAATATTACTTCTTCCAGAGTCATATTCTCACGTGCTCTTAAATTTTATGATGCTTTAATATTCCTAGTTTAGTTCTGAAGTTACTTTCCATGTTTATGTTACCTCCCCTTGGGTTTAAATATTCTTTCCCAAAGGTGCTTCTTAATCTTAACCACGGTGTTTGCACACCTTCTACATTGATTGGAATATTTTGATATGGATCATTGAAAATTCAGCATACAGAAACATTGGTCTATAAGGAAGGCAATAATTTAATTGATACAGATTTTTACACTTGAATATTTAATCTGAAAATAGTTTGCTTTTTTATGTTGGTACTCATTGTTTGGTAAAACATATTTTCCAGTGGCCATTCAAATAAATCGCTGGAAAATGAATTCTATTTTAGCTATCAGGATACTATGGTCATTTTGGCTTTCAGAAACTAAGTTCCAAACATGTGGAGAGAAATGTTTCCTGCGGTGGTCAGTCTCAGAACATTCCAGCCTTTCACCCACACCCCTGGCACTGTGCCCTCCAGAACTGGATGTCTAGTCTAGAGGGTCATTTATTTTAAAGTTTTTAAAATTACATTTTAAATATTGAAATAATTTTATATATGAAAAAGTCACAATGATAAGACAAAGAGTTGCCGTATATCCTTCATCAAGGTTGCCTATGTTCACATTTCACCACAGTTACTTTATCACTCTCAATAGAGAGACAGAGATATATATATATTTTCTGAACCATCTGAGAATAAACTGTAGACCTGATGTTGCTTTATTCCTGAATACTTCAGTGTTTATTTTCCCAGTATAGGGACATTCTCTTACATGGTCACAGTAAAATCATCAAAATCAGGAACTTAGCATTGACACAGGACTATCGTCTAATCTAAAGACCTATATATAGTCTACAGACCTATACTTATTCAAATTTTTCCGTCTCACTAATTTTCTTTCAATATTTTCAATATTTCATGTCATCTTGCTCTACCTGATTTATTGGCAATTCTATAAACCAGAGGCTCCTGTTCCCAGAAAAAGAATTAATTTATCTATTCTAGATATATTAATTATAATAAATTGTTCCTATTGAAGGAATACTCATATTTAAATTTGTAGACCAGGCCCATTAGAGCGACTTCTAGTGAGTCAATGCAAGTCACACACTCTTGTCTCAAAAGCATGTTTTATGTGAATATTGTGAACTATGGAGAACAGTATGGAGGTTCCTTAAAAAGCTAAAAATAGAACTACCATATGACCCAGCAATCCCACTACTGGGCATATACCCTAAGAAAACCATAATTCAAAAAGAGTGATGTACCACAACGTTCATTGCAGCACTGTTTACAATAGCCAGGATATGGAAGCAACCCAAGTGTCCATCGACAGATGAACGGATAAAGAAGATGTGGCACATATATACAATGGAATATTTCTCAGCCATAAAAAGGAATGAAATTGAGTTCTTTGTAGTGAGGTGGATGGACCTAGAGTCTGTCATACAGAGTGAAATGCGTCAGAAAGAAAAAAACAAATACCTTATGCTAACACATATATATGGAATCTACAAAAAAAAAGGTTCTCATGAACCTAGTGGTAGGATAGGAATGAAGACGAAGACGTAGAGAATGGACTTGAGGACACGTGGGGGAAGGGGAACCTGGGACGAAGTGAGAGAGTAGCACTGACCTGTATATACTATCAAATGTAAAATGGATGGCTAGTGGGAAGGAGCTGCATAGTACAGTGAGGTCAGCTTGGTGATTTGTGACCACCTAGAGAGGTGGGATAGGGAGGGTGGGAGGGAGGCTCAAGAGGGAGGAGACATGGGGATATATGTATGCATATGGCTGATTCACTTTGTTATACAGCAGAAACTAACACAACATTGTAAAGCAATTATACTCCAATAAAGATGTAAAAAAATTAATATTTCCAGCTGAAAGAGAAAAAAGAATTTATCATCATCTTATACACTTTATATTTTGGGGCTTACTTTATGGCTATAAGCACCACACCATGAGGACAGTGATCTTGCACATTTTATTCACTTCTGTTCCCCCAGACCTAAAAATATGCCTGGCATATAAAAAGAAATCAGTAAATAATTGCTGAATAAATGAATTAATTGAAAAAAAAATTGTGAACTTACCTGAGTGTTTGTGATTTGCAGGGATGGGTTCCCCTTTGCAGGGGTGGAAAGTTAACCACACATCTCCAAGTAAGTGCTTTGGAGAAATAGCTTGTAGCTTGAAGGCAGCTTCCCCACTGAGGCTGTGTTCACTTGGGCAGCTTATTCTTGGAGTTTCGATTTCCTCTGGTCAATGAGACAGGCAAGCTCTTCCTTCGTGAATTACATGAGGTAAATAAAGCATTAGGACTGGGACTGGCCTGTTAGGGGCCCCATCGCTTATAGACATGGTTAATTTCATCATTTGAATGAACTAACAGGCAAATGCACTTTGTTTTGCCGTGAAACAGGAAAAAAATTATTTCCAATTCAATGGAAAGCAATTAACACATTGATTTTCCACGGCTTTTGTAAGCAAGCTAAAGGGATCCTAGCCCTCCTCATGAAAGAAAAACTAATTGCACCCTTGTCTTGGAGCTTTCCAAATTAAGAGAATATATTAAACTAAGAGCACAGAACTGGGACAGGGGCTATTTTATTTGTATACTGCAATGGATACTTTGCCTACAGTGCATTAAATGATACACCTACAAACTTTCTGATTGTCAAGTCGTATTTCTATTCCTTGCCTAAGAGGTCTTAAAATAAGACAACCTATCACAGAAGCTAAAGAAAATTAGGAAGTACCTTTCTTTCTTCCTTCCTTCCTTTCTTTCTTTCTTTTTCTTCCTTCCTTCCTTTCTTTCTTTCTTTTCTTCTTTCTTCCTTTCTTCCTTCCTTCCTTTCTTTCTTCCTTCCTTCCTTCCTTCCTTCCTTCCTTCCTTTCTTTCTTTCTTTCTTTGTTTTTCTTTCTTTCTTTCTATTTCCTTCTTTCTTTCCTTCTTTCTCTCTTTCTTTCTCTTAGGAAGAGACAAAGAAGGAACACCTCCAGCTTGGGAATGTGACCCCGAGCTGATTAGCCAGGCAAATAAACAAATACAGTAAAATATACAAATAGAGGTCGCCACACCTGCAGGCATACGGGCTGGGTGAGAGGGGACCACACTGGCCCCATTTCCACCACCACTGACCATCCCGCAAGTGCAGCTGTAACACCACTTCGCCTGCAGCAAGGTCAGAGTACAGCGGGACAGAAACAGAGGCAGCATTGTGTCTCACGTCCGCACGGAATACCATCCAGCGTGCTCTGACCTGCAGCTGCAACACGGCCTCCCCAGAAAGCCATCTGCCCTCACCCATCAACCACCCCTCTTCCATGAACTCACCATCCATAAAATGCCTGATCTTGGCTTTTTAAACACTCTTCAATCCTTTGGTGAACGTGAGACTTCTAAACTTTCCTATTTCTACAAATTGCCTTTAAATGAGAAGTTATTTGGCCTGTGGTGGGCACTGTCACCTGGAGCTCAATGAAAGCTATGATTAATGAATGATAAAGCCAGTTCATTGAGCCATGACACTGGTACAGCACTGTCGTAAACAGGAACTAATTATACGTGGAAATAATCATTCAACCTGAGAAAGGTATTTCCTATTCATTAGAAAATAGTATGAAGAGATAATACTTAGAAAAGAAAGTTTTCTATGTTATTGGCCAAAAGAAAGGATTATTCCATTCTTTATAATGAATTTGTCAGGAAACCTCAAATTTGAATTTTGGCTTAGTTGTCGGCTTTACTTTCTGGTGAAAAACAGTGTTACATGATTACTTGATGATAAACAATTTGCTGCATGACTAGTTCTTGAAAAGTATATGTCTTTAAATTAAAAGTTCTCAATTTGTGTTTCATTACTGAAAAACTTGGTAGGAAAAACATGTTTTCAAGACTATAACACAAGCTTAGGGGAAAATTTCGGTCATTATTTTTCATTTACTTTCCTTATTGAGCTAATTTAATTATCATAGAGACACAAACATTAGCTCCGGTACTGGGCTTCTCACATCTGTTGGTAAAGATTTGATTAGGGCTACACAAATGTGCTAGATTAAACTATCTAGTTGGTGAAATTCAAGCCACCTGGATATTTTAGCAACATCAATAAGAATAATTCTCTTTTTCAAAATCAGTAAATCCAAGCTATATTAAAAAGAATTAATTAATGAGTGCCAGATAGCGAAAACAAACATTTGACAATGAATCATATTATCAAAGGTTTTGAGGGAGATCCTTCTCAGCTTATGTTTAGATGTCAAATTATATTACCAAAGCTAAACAATCTGTTAAAACGATGTCTTAATGTGATGTCTCCTGCGCTGTACTTTTTTTTAAACTTCTTAAATATTTATAGTAGAAAAAAAGATATGTTGTATTTAACAATGATAATCAAATCATAAGACATTTGCCCCAAAATATTGCCTTGGATATTTCCAAGAGCTGTTAACATAATTTAAATCCTATAAGAAAAAGCAACTATTATAAAGTTTGCTTAATGTATAATATGTATCTTTTGAAGCAGTACAAGGCATAATTCACAGGAGAAGCTCCATAAAGATTTGGGGATTGAAAGGATTAATACATAAATATTAGGTGTTTTATAGACTATATAAGGAATTCTAGAATTGGAGAGGACCCCCAAAGTCAACTAGTCCAGGGCTGGCCAACTTGTTCTGTTAATGGGTAGATAATAACTATTTTAGGCTTTGGGGGCCAGATGTGCTCTGTCACAACTACTCAACTCTGCCCCCGTGGCTGCAGATAATAGTAAACTCACAGGCATGGCTGTGTTTCAATAAAACTTTATTTACAAAAGCAGGTAGCAGACAGATTTTAGCCCACCTGTAGTATTCTGATGATCTCTCATGGAGCCCAACTTCCGTATTTTGAAGATCAGACACCTTAGGTCCTTTGTGGGAAAGTAACTCACCCAAAGTTAAACAGTAAGTTACACAACAAGTGGCAGAGTTAGAGCTGAAATTGGCCTTTCTGGCTTCCAGGCAGGCACTCACAATGGGCTGAATTAATTTCAGTGACACGTGGACAGGTGGCCACGTCCAAATGGAAGGTCTGCCTCTGTGTTAAAGCACATCCACATGCTTCATGCATTGATGTCTATAGAATTGTGATGTGTAGATGATTCCTCAAGTCTCCAGAGAATAAGTTGCTTTTCAGAGACCTAAGCAGAGTCATAAAGAATATTTTTTGGGAAAGGAACACGAACAGCCTGACAGTTAGCGAAGCATGAAAATGCTTGACTGAAAAACCACACATGGCTTGCTTCCTTAAAGACTATTTCAATCCTGGAAAACTGTTTCTATTGAATATTTATAGCAAATATGATTGAATAAGAAGAATTTAAAGTAGAAAAAACCCTGTGTGTTGTGATTCCAAATTAAATCTTATTTTCATGGTTGCCAGTGTTTTGCATTCCCCATGTTTGCATTGTATAAAAAACCCATCTTGTTACAATGCCCTTTTCCAGCAGCAAATAATAAGATTTCTAGATTAACACTTGAGCTGCCAACATCCATTTTCTGGCGGGGTTTCCCCTTTTCACATAACTCATTTTCATTCGGAAGGATAGTGGAGGAAATGGGTCCCTAGGACATCCTAAACGGAGAAGTGGATCTGGGTTTTTCTTCGAGAACGTCTGTGGATGTCGCCTGGAATGGCTTGGTAATCATTGCTGTGAAACTGACAGTCCAGAAAGACATGATTGATGAAAGGGAATTGGATGTTTGAGCCAAAATGGACCGTCATTAACTAACTGAACCAAGTAAACGAAATGGAGTTTCCAAGGGGCAGTGGGGCACATTCTTCTGGAAAAGGTGGGCCCAATGTTCAGGATGTGTTTCACCGAAGGGGGCGGGGGGAGTGGAGGGAGCCATTACTTAATGGCTCCCAGCTTGCGAAGGTGAAATAACCCACACTATATAGGTTTTCTTTCTTCAGCAGTTCTGTGTTGATATTGATTCGCACATTTCTCACTGAACAGAAGAAGGTGCATCTTCTCATGTGTCATGCATTTTCTGGTCTTGAAATCACAAAAAAGGTTTCCATACTAATAAATGTAAATAAAATTCTGCTACTGTAACTGTTTTTTAGCTTAGGCATTTAAAACCAAGTCAGTAAATCAAGCTGTATTATTTACTACTTTAGCTTGTGTGAGCAAATGAAATTGTATATATGCATAAGATAAAATTATGCACTTGTGTAAAGTCATATTTTTTAAAAGGAGAAAAGAAATATTAATTGATCTTTTTTTAATATCTTGTAGGTTTTTAATTTTTATTTATTTATTAAAATTTTTTATTGAAGTGTAGTTGATTAAAGTCATATTTTTATACCTGGTTCTCTTTTTTGATCAAAATGACAGTAGATATTTTATAAATCTTATTTATTTTATTATACCTCATATTAGAACTTAACTTTAAAGTAAGAAAAAATAGTTTTATAATACAATAAAAAACAAATCCATACAATTATTGACATATTGGAGCATATAATTTTTTTTTTTTACGTTTTCTAATAAAAAGTTTGTCCTCTCTACCCCATGCCCCCAAAAGAAAAATCCACCAGATTGCTTAGGTCAAGGATAAAAAAAGCATGAATGATTCAGATGAACACCTTTTGAACTTTCCTCAGGAAGATTTGAGTGGTAGGATAACTTAAAATCTTGACCAGAATGCATGCAGGTGGCCATTTCTCAGCTTGAAACATCTTGAAACAGTTTCGGTGCCTGGTAAGGAGGCTTCTGGTGTAAGTGTGGCTTGCCCAAGAGGGAGGGAAAGAGAGTATGCAAATGAGCACATATGCATTAGTTCAAGAGCAAGACTGAGCACCTTAAAGGTTAGAAGCCCAGAATCTCATTACCCTCCTCTCAAAAGATGGCCAGAGTACATCAAGTGACCAAAAATGCATTTTCATTATGTTTTATTAACTGAAGGAATTTTTGTTTTGGTTTCTGTAATAAACTATTAAGGAATACAGGACAGCCTGTAATATATTATTATTCTGCAAGAATAACAAAGACAAACAGTTAGCAAACTACTGAATTACAGTGGATTTACGATGGTAGAGGTTTACCTAAACGAAAGTCTGTGCCTTGATTTTAAGTGTTAACGGACGAAAATCTTGGCTGAACTGTCTGAGCTATTCCTGTTTATAAAATAGAACTTGTGACAAATGTGTAAGACTTTGTAGTATACATTTTTATATTAACTTTATTCCTTGCTTCATGTTATAGTCATACTTTTTTTTAAAGAAATCATGTTATCTTGGAGAATTTTATGTATCTTTAGAAATACTTTAGGTCTTTTTTGGAAGTAGAAAGTTATATATATACAGTGTGAATTTTACACAGTCATGGAAATTTAAAGATGTTATGATTCACTGATAGGCACAAATTATAAGAAAACCTGAAGTCATTAGCTCAGATAAAGGATTAGAATTAACAATGGAATTGAACCTAGAGTATAATTAATGAAGTCTGTAATTGTTCTTCCTGTGTTAGTTCATTAAGCCTGACTATCGAGTGGATAGTTGGGCATCTGTCTCTAACATCTGTTGTCTCACTGATTCCCTCGGTTGAATGCGTCAATGCATGGGAAGAAGGGTATGATTTCCCTCCAAAACTTGAACATGCTGGAAAAAAAACAAAACCAATAACCATTCTCTAATATGATAGCATGATAAAGAACCACCTTGGGGGGAGTTTAGCTGACCGAAGACATGTGAAAAAATTAGAGATTATGTTAAATGAGTTCATTAAATGAAAAATATAAAATATAGTTTTCCCAAGAAGCTTCTTTTGTGCTCACATTAGCTGAATTCAATTGCAATCAAAAACACGTATCAAGCACCTACTTTGCACAATATGTTCTTGGCTAGTGATGGCTTTCATTGATTGAGCACTTATCTTTTTTTTTGAATTTTATTTAATTTATTTTTTATACAGCAGGTTCTTATTAATTATCTATTTTATACGTATTTGTGTATATATATGTCAGTCCCAATCTCCCAATTCATCCCACCAGTGCCCCACCCCCACCGCTTCCGCCCTTGGTGTCCGTACATTTGTGCTCTACATCTGTGTCTCTATTTCCGCCTTGCAAACTGGTTCATCTGTACCATTTTTCTAGGTTCCACATATATGTGTTAATATACAATATTTGTTTTTCTCTTTCTGACTTACTTCACTCTGTATGACAGTCTCTAGATTCATCCACATCTCGACAAACGACCCAATTTCATTCCTTTTTATGGCTGAGTAATATTCCATTGTATATATGTACCACATCTTCTTTATCCATTCATCTGTTGATGGGCATTTAGGTTGCTTCCAGGACCTGGCTATTGTAAATAGTGCTGCAGTGAACATTGGGGTGCATGTGTCTTTTTGAATTATAGTTTCCTCTGGGTATATGTCCAGTAGTGGGATTGCTGGGTCATATGGTAATTCTATTTTAGTTTTTTAAGGCACCTCCATACTGTTCTCCATAGTGGGTGTATCAATTAACATTCCCACCAACAGTGCAAGAAGGTTGCCTTTTCTCCACACCCTCTCCAGCATTTGTTGTTTGTAGATTTTCTGATGATGGCCATTCTAACCAGTGTGAGGTGATACCTCATTGCAGTTTTGATTTGCATTTCTCTAATAATTAGTGATGTTGAGCAGCTTTTCATGTGCCTCTTAGCCATCTGTATGTCTTCTTTGGAGAAATGTCTATTTAGGTCTTCCACTCATTTTTGGATTGGGTTGTTTGCTTTTTTAATATTGAGCTGCATCAGCTGTTTATATATTTTGGAGATTAATCCTTTGTCCATTGATTTGTTTACAAATATTTTCTCCCATTCTGTGGGTTGTCTTTTCCTCTTGTTTATAATTTCCTTTGCTGTGCAAAAGCTTTTAAGTTTCATTAGGTCCCATTTATTTATTTTTGTTTTTATTTCCATTACTGTGGGAGGTGGCTCAAAAAAGATCTTGCTGTGATTTATGTCAAAGAGTGTTCTTCCTATGTTTTCCTCTAAGAGTTCTATAGTGTCCAGTCTTACATTTAGGTCTTTAATCTATTTTATTTTTGTGTATGGTGTTAGGGAGTGTTCTAATTTCATTCTTTTACATGTAGCTGTCCAGTTTTCCCAACACCACTTATTGAAGAGACTGTCTTTTCTCCACTGTATATCCTTGCCTCATTTGTCATAGATTAGTTGACCATAGGTGCGTCGGTTTATCTCTGGGCTTTCTATCCTATTGTATTGATCTATATTTCTGTTTTTGTGCCAGTACCATATTGTCTTGATTACTGTAGCTTTGTAGTGTAGTCTGAAGTCAGAGAGTCTGATTCCTCCAGCTCTGTTTTTTCCCTCAAGATTGTTTTGGCTATTCGGGGTCTTTTGGGCCTCCATACAAATTTTAAGATTTTTTTGTTCTAGTTCTGTGAAAAATGTCATTGGTAATTTGATAGGGATTGCATTGAATGTGTAGATTGCTTTGGGTAGTATAGTCATTTTCACAATGTTGATTCTTCCAATCCAAGAATAAGGTATATCTCTCCATCTGTTTATGTCATCTTTGATTTCTTTCATCAGTGTCTTATAGTTTTCTGAGTACAGGTCTAGATATTTCCTGTATTTCTGAGTACAGGTCTAGATTCCTAGATATTTTATTCTCTTTGTTGCAATGGAGAATGTTTCCTTAATTTCTCTTTCTGATCTTTCATTGTTAGTGTATAGAAATGCAAGACATTTCTGTGAATTAATTTTGTATCTTACAGCTTTACCAGATTCATTGATTAGATCTAGTAGTTTTCTGGTGACATCTTTAGGATTCTCTCTATATAGTATCATGTCATCTACAAAGAGTGACAATTTTACTTCTTCTTTTCCAGTTTGTATTCCTTTTATTTCTTTTTCTTCTCTGATTGCTGTGACTAGGACCTCCAAAACTATGTTGAATAATAGTGGCAAGAGTAGACATCCTTGTCTTGTTCCTGATCTTAGAGGAAATGCTTTCAGTTTTTCACCACTGAGAATGATGTTTGCTGTGGGTTTTTCATATATGGTCTTTATTATGTTGAAGTAGGTTCCCTCTATGCCCACTTTCTGGAGAGTTTTTATCATAAATAGGTGTTGAATTTTGTCAAAAGCTTTTTCTGCATCTACTGACGTGATCATATGGTTTTTATTCTTCAGTTTGTTAATATGGTGTATCACATTGATTGATTTGCATTTATTGAAGAATCCTTGCATCCCTGGGATAAATCCCACTTGATCATGGTGTATGATCCTTTTAATGTGTTGTTGGATTCTGTTTGTTAGTATTTTGTTAAGGATTTTTGTGTCTATATTCATCAGTGATATTGGCCTGTAATTTTCTTTTTTTGTAATATCTCCGTCTGGTTTTGGTATCAGGGTGATGGTGGCCTCATAGAATGAGTTTGGTAGTGTTCTTTCCTCTGCAATTTTTTGGAAGAGCTTGAGAAGGATGGGTGTTAACTCTTTAAATGTTTGATAGAATTCACCTGTGAAGCCATCTGGTCCTGGACTTCAGTTTGTTGGACGATTTTTAATCACAGTTTCAATTTCATTACTTGTGATTGGTCTGTTCATATTTTCTGTTTCTTCCTGGTTCAGTCTTGGAAGGTTATAGCTTTCTAAGAATTTGTCTATTTCTTCCAGGTTGTCTATTTTATTGGCATAGAGCTGCTTATAGTAGTCTCTTATGATGCTTTGTATTTCTGCGGTGTCTGTGATAACTTCTCCTTTTTCATTTCTAATTTTATTGATTTGAGTCCTCTCCCTCTTCTTCTTGATGAGTCTGGCTAAAGGTTTATCAATTTTGTTCATCTTCTCAAAGAACAAGCTTTTAGTTTTGTTGATCTTTGCTATTGTTTTCTATGTTTCTATTTCATTTATTTCTTCTCTGATCTTTATGATTTCTTTCCTTCTAGTAACTTTGGGTTTTGTTTTTTCTTCTTTCTCTAGCTCCTTTAGGTATAAGGTTAGATTGTTTATTTGAGATTTTTCTTGTTTCTTGAGGTAGGAGTGTATTGCTATAAAATTCCCTCTTAGAACTACTTTTGCTGCATCCCATAGTTTTTAGATCATCGTGTTCTCGCTGTCATTTGTCTCTAGGTATTTTTTGATTTCCTCTTTGATTTCTTCAGTGATCTCTTGGTTATTAAGTAACATATTGTTTAGCCTCCATATGTTTGTGTTTTTTACGTTTTTCCCCCCTGTAATTTATTTCTAATCTCATAGTGTTGTGGTCAGAAAAGATGCATGATATAATTTCAGTTTTCTTAAATTTACCAAGGCTTGATTTGTGACCCAAGATGTGATCTATCCTGGAGAGTGTTTCGTGTGCACTTGAGGAGAAAGTGTAATCTGCTGTTTTTGGATGGAATGTCCTATAAATATCAATGAAATTAAATTAAATATCAATTAAATTAAATATCAATTAAGTTAAATATCAATTAAATCTACCTGGTCTATTGTGTCATTTAAAGCTTTCATTTCCTTATTAATTTTCTGTCTGGATGATCTGTCCATTGGTGAAGTGGGGTGTTAAAGTCCGTTTCTATTATAGTGTTACTATAGTAACACTATAGTGTTGATTTCCTCTTTTATGGCTGTTAGCATTTGCATTATGTATTGAGGTGCTCCTATGTTGGGTGCATAAATATTTACAATTATTATGTCTTCTTCTTGGATTGATCACTTTATCATTATGTAGTGTCCTTCCTTGTCTCTTGTAACATTGTTTATTTTAAAGTCTATTTTATCTGATATGAGTATTGCTACTCCAGCTTTCTTTTGATTTCCATTTGCATGGAATATCTTTTTTCCATCCCCTCACTTTTGGTCTGTATGTGTCCCTGGGTCTCTGAAGTGGGTCTCTTGTAGACGGCATATATATGGGTCTTGTTTTTGTATCCATTCAGCAAGCCTGTGTTTTTGGTTGAAGCATTTAATCCAGTCACATTTAAGGTAATTATCGATATGTATGTTCCTATTAGTATTTTCTGAATTCTTTTGGGTTTGGTTTTGTAGGTCCTTTTCTTCTCTTGTGTTTCCCACTAGAGAAATTTCTTTAGCATTTGCTGTAGAGATGGTTTGGTGGTGCTGAATTCTCTTAGCTTTTGCTTGTCTGTAAAGCTTTTGATTTCTCCATTGAATCTGAATGAGATCCTTGCTGGGTAGAGTAATCTTGGTTGTAGGTTCTTCCCTTTCATCACTTTAAATATATCATGCCACTTCCTTCTGGCTTGTAGAATTTCTGCTGAGAAGTCAGCTGTTAACCTCGTGGCAGTTCCCTTGTATGTTATTTGTCATTTTTTCCTTGTTGCTTTTAATAATTTTTCTTTGTCTTTAATTTTTGTCAATTTGATTAGTATGTGTCTCAGTGTGTTTCTCCCTGGGTTTATCCTGTCTGGGACTCTCTGTGCTTCCTGGGCTTGGGTGGCTATTTCCTTTCCCATGTTAGGGAAGTTTTTGACTATAATCTCTTCAAATATTTTCTTGGGTTCTTTCTCTCTCTCTTCTCCTTCTGGGACCCCTATAATGTGAATGTTGGTGCATTTAATGTTGTGCCAGAGGTCTCTTAGGCTGTCTTCATTTCTTTTCATTCTTTTTTCTTTATTCTGTTCTGCAGCAGTGAATTCCACCATTCTGTCTTCCAGGTCACTTATCCCTTCTTCTGCCTCAGTTATTCTGCTATTGATTCCTTACGGAGTATTTTTCATTTCAGTTATTGTATTGTTCTTCTCTGTTTGTTTGTTCTTTAATTCTTCTAGGTCTTTGTTAAATATTTCTTGCATCTTCTCGATATTTGCATCCATCCTTTTTTTCCCTGAGGTCCTGGATCCTCTTCACTGTCATTATTCTGAATTCTTTTTCTGGAAGGTTGCCCATCTCCACTTCATTTAGTTGTTTTTCTGGGGTTTTATCTTGTTCCTTCATCTGGTACATAGTCCTCTGCTTTTTCATTTTGTCTGTCTTTCTGTGAATGTGGTTTTCATTCCACAGGCTGCAGGATTGTAGTTCTTACTTCTGCTGTCTGCCTTCTGGTGGATGAGGCTATCTAAGAGGCTTGTGCCAGCTTCCTAATGGGAGGGACTGGTGGTGGGTTGAGCTGGGTGTTGCTCTGGTGGGCAGAGCTCAGTAAAACTTTAATCTGCTTGTCTGCTGATGGGTGGGGCTGAGTTCCCTCCCTGTTGGTTGTTTGGCCGGAGGTAACCCAGCCCTGGAGCCTACAGGCTCTTTGGTGAGGCTAATGGTGGACTCCAGGAGGGCTCATGCCAAGGAGTACTTCCCAGAACTTCTGCTGCCAGTGTCCTTGTCCCTGTGGTGAGCCACAGCCACCCTCCGCTTCTGCAGGGGACCCTCCAACACTAGCAGGTTGGTGTGGTTCAGTCTCCTATGGGGTCACTGCTCCTTCCCCTGGCTCTTGATACGCACACTACTTTGTGTGTGCCCTCCAAGAATGGAGTCTCTGTTTCCCCCAGTCCTGTCGAAGTCCTGCAATCAAATCCCACTAGCCTTCAGAGTCTGATTCTCTGGGAATTCCTCCTCTCGTTGTTGGACCCCCAGGTTGGGAAACCTGATGTGGGGCAATTGAGCACTTATCTTGTATCAGACTTGGTATCAAGGGTTTTACATACTTTATCAAATTTAATTTACTCCTGCCCTGAGGGCCAGTGATGGTATTCCCATTTAGAAATGAGTAGACTGAGGTCCAGAGACTTCATTTGACTTGCCTGGTTTCAACCAGTAAATGATGAATGAGGCTCCCCACCTGCTTCCATCACTGAGCTTTTATCCAGTACTCTGAGAATAAACTTGCTGCCTCCAGAAAGCTGCTTGTTGCATGGCTTAGCTCAGGTTGCTATAATAAAAATAGCATAGACTGGGTGGCTCAAACAAGACACATTTATTTCTCACAGTTCTGGAGGCTGGAAAGTTCAAGATCAAAATACTGGTAGATTCAGAGATTGGTGGGGGCCCATGTCCTGGTTCATAGATGACTGTCTTTTTGCTGGGTCCTCACATTGGTGTTTTATAAAGGCACTAATTCCAGTCATAAGGGCTCCACCCTCATGACCTAATCACTGAGGGCCCCAGCTTCAAATACCATCTCATTGGGGTTTATATTTCAACATATGGAGTTTTAGAGGTCACAAACATTCAACCCATAACACAGAGGGCCTGCAAAGTTTTTTCCCCTTTTCTTTGATGGTCTGGGAATTAAAATGTGAATAAGGATTTGGGATGTCAAAGCTAAGACACAAAAATCTATTACTTGCTACTGATGGCCAGTGTTGAGGAGAGAAAGAGATACATTCAGAGATGTGTCTACTTGCTTAGCTCATTTTAATCTCTGCTTATGTGGATTGTACATGGTCCACAGTGTGGCAGCCCCTGACCATGCATCATCTTTAGGTTCAGAGCTTTACTGGTGATGAGATAGGAGATGGGAAGATGTCTTCTCAGATAAATGACTATCAGCACCATGGACACATTTTTCAGAAACAAGAAGTTCACGGCCAGTGTGTGGGCCTTACCACATGACCTTTTCCCAGTAGGAAGGCTCTTAATAGTCTCACTGTGCTCAGAGACTAACAGTGTAGAGAAGAAACAAGTTTATCCTTTTCTTGGTTTATGAAGATCTTTATTGGACTGGTGTTCTAGATAACACACTCATTAAGAATTGGAGAGCAGAAAGACCTAGAAGAAGGCAGAGGTACAGAAAGAAGCAAAAGATGTCTTTATCATTTGATCAGCTTGTTAAGTTCCAGGACTTTACATTATAAAAAAAAAAAGAATAGTTGCTTGGGCTATTATTAAAAGGGAACAATAAAACTTTAGCTGAAGAATAGTTGGCTAGCAAAAGCAATTCCAGGATAAGTTAAAACATACAGGCAGTATGCTGGGTTAAGATACTTTCCCTCAGATAAATAAACATATAGTAAAGCTCACCGCTACTTTTAAAATAGGTTGGCTTCAGCTTACACTGGCAGATGGTTGTATGTATAAATATTTGCTCATGGCCATTACTATTATTAATGTATAACATTTGGGAAGTTTCAGAGTTCTAGTTACATGGATTTATTAGGAAATGTTCTCCTGTATGGAAGATGTTCATTGCTAGTTTTCCCCTTTTGCAGTGAAACAAGTCCAGTAAGAAATCTGAGAGTGGATGCATTGAAGAGGGTAGGAAGACCAGTTTTATTTTACCCATGTCATCCCTTCCCAAAGATGACACAACTTGGTGCCAAAAGAGGCCCCTAAGCCTGTGATTTCTCCCATGGGGGAAAATGAGAGCAAAGTGAGCACTTGGCTTCCCCATGCTTGTAGCATGATCCTCAGGAGGCCCACTTCCATCCTGCCCCATGCAGAACACTGCAGGGGATCAGCAGGGCTACATCATCTGGGGGCAGTCAGGAACAGCTAGGAGCAGAGAGAGAGGGGATGGGAATTCACAACAACCAGCACGTGGATCTCAAAAGTCTGGCTACAGTCCTTCTCACTGGCTTGCAGACTCTACCAAGAGGCCTGTCCATGAACCCTTCAGGACAACCTGCTTGCAGAACCCCCAATCCGCCAATGTACCCTGCATGCCCCTGTGCATGGCACCCTACATGCCCTTGCAAATGATCTATGTGAGGCCCTGCTGACAGCACACAGATCTCGGTAGTAGGGATGGATGTCAGCAGCCGACTGGACCCAGCTGGACTGGACTGGGCATACAGCCTTGAAACTTCAGGGTACTGCCCTAGGGAACAAGAACTGGAGCACCCAGTCTGGCTTTTCGGGATCAAGAGAAGGCACACAGTCCTAAGACTTCCCCCTTAGAGGGAACAAGAGGAGAAGAGCTGGTAGACACATAGAAAATACCTTAGATACCCCAGAATCTCTAGCTGGGCTGACTGGTGAAGGTCATTCTTTCCTGAAGCCAGTCACTAAAAACTGGAGCTGGTGACAGCAACAGGAGGCTTCTAGGAACACAGAGACGCAAGGAAACATGGCACCTTCAAAGGAATGAAATCAAACTACATTGGTGGAGCACAAAGAAATGAAGATTGGTGAATATTCTAGCAAAGAATTCGAAATCATCATCTCAAAGTATTGGATTGGCCAACAAGTGCCTTCAGTTTTTAAGTAAAAATAAAAGACACATTTTTCATTTTCACCAAGAACTTTATCGAACAATGTACTCACACTTTTGTTCCACTACCTTCTGCCATTTCTCAGGCAACTTTATAATTCCATCTTCCCAAAACTTTTTATCTTTTTGACCAAAGAACTGTTCCAGGTGCCTTTTACAGTCTTCCAGGGAATTGAAATTTTTTCCATTAAGAGAATCCTGTAAAGACCAAAATAAATGGAAATCTGAAGGTGCAGTGTCTGGTGAATACGGTGGATGAATCAGAATTTCCCAGCCAAGCTGTAACAGTTTTTGCCTGGTCTTGGCGTTATCCTGATGGAAGATCATGCATTTTCTGTTGACTAATTCTGGATGCTTTTCATCAAGTGCTACTTTCGGTTGGTCTAACTGGGAGCGGTACTTGTTAGAATTAATCGTTTGGTTTTCCAGAAGGAGCTCATAATCGATGACTTCCTTCCAATCCCACCATATACACAACATCACCTTCTTTGGAAGAAGACTGGCCTTTGGTGTGGTTGGTGGGGGTTCATTTCGCTTGCCTCATGACCTCTTCCATTCCACATTATTGTACAGTATCCACTTTTCATCTCCCATCACAATTTGCTTTAAAAACAGAACGTTTTTATTACATTTAGGTAGAGAATCACATGTGGAAATACGGTCAAGAGGTTTTTATCGCTTGACTTTTGTGGAACTCAAACATCAAAGTGATTCACATAACCAAGCTGGTGCAAATGATTTTCAACGCTTGATTTGGATATTTTGAGTATGTCTGCTATCTCCTGCGTGGTATAATGTTGATTGTTCTCAGTTAATGTCTTGATTTGATGGCTCTCAACTTCAACTGGTCTACCAGACTGTGGTGTATCGTCCAGCGAGAAATCTCCAGCACGAAACTTCGCAAACCACTTTTGACACATTTGATCAGTCATAGCACCTTCTCCATACACTGCATAAATCTTTTTTTTGCGTTTCAGTTGTGTTTTTACCTTTCTTAAAATAATAAAGCATAATATGCCGAAAGTGTTGCTTTTTTTCTTCCATTTTCAATATTAAAGTGGCTACATAAAAATTCACCAATTTTGATAAGTCCTTTTTTAAATGCATGCTGATACAACAGCTGTCACATACAATCTAACAAAATTGTTTTGAATGAAGTTAAAGACAAATAAGTCATCTTTTTGGCATCTACTAGAGCCATCTTACGGAAAAAACCAGAATGAAACTTTTGGCCAACCCAATAGCTCAGTGAGCTACAAGAAAACACAGACAATTAAATTAAATCAGGAAAACAATACATGAGCAAAATGAGAAATTTAATAAAGAAATAGTAACTGTAAAAAAAAAGAAACAAACTGAAATGTCTAAACTGAAGTATTCAACAGAGAGTTTCAGCAATAGAGATTTGGAAAGACACTCCATCAACAAAGAAACACAATGGCAAATAAGCACATGAAAAGATGCTGAACATCATTAGACGTCAGGGAAGTGCAAATTAAAGATACAATGAGATACCATTACATACCTATTAGAATGACTAAAATTAAAAAGGTGACTGTACCAAGTGCTGGTAAGGAGGAAGAGGAATTGGACCTCTAGTACCGTGGTGGGAACGTCAAATGGAAGAACCAGTGCAAGACAGTTTGGCAGCTTCTGAAAGTGTTAACTATTCACCTGCCATATGACCTAGCTATTCTCCTAGCGGGTATTTACCCAAGAGAAATGAAAGCTTGTCCATAGGAATACCTGTACAGGTTCACAGCAGATTTATTTTTAATAGCCAAGATCTAGAGACAACCAAAATGTCCATCCACAGGTGCATGAATAAACAAATTGTGGTATATCCATAGAATGAAATACTACTTAGCAAAAAAAGAGGAATGAACTATTGATAGACACAGCAACATGGATGGATCACAAAACAATAATACTGAATGAAACAAACAAGAGGACGTATTATATGATCCCATGAATATAAATCTCTAGGAAATGCGATCTAATCTACAGTGTCAGAAGGCAGGTCAGTAATCACCTGGAGATGGAGATGAAGGGGTTTGAGAAAATTTTAGGGGTTATGGATAAGTTCATTATCTTGACTATGTTGAAAATATAGGTCAAAATTGATCAATTTGTGTGCCGTTTATCGTATGCATGCTTTTTAAAAAACAAGCAAAACTAGGAAAGTATATTTACAGCAAATACGGTAATCATATCACGTCTATAATAGATAAAAAGCTTGTGTATATTGACATGAAAAATACTAACAGTCCAAAAGATAAATGGGCAAAGGTCCTATACTGTTTTTAAAAAATAACAAAAATATAACTACTGCTTTAAGAAAATGTTCAATTTCACAAAGAATTGAGGAAATGGGAATGAAAACAATTTAAAAATATCAATTTTTACTTTAGGAAATATCTTTAAGTGATTAAAAAGCATTCATCAAGGTATGATGAAATAGTCCCTCATATATTGCTAGTGAACACATATATTTTTCTTTTGGACAAAAATTTGGCAATGTGCATTGCCTACGCAAAACAACATACAACCTGAGCCTTGAAAATGAACTTGATAGTGACCCGGTCATTCTACTATTGGGAACCTATCCTAAGAGAAAAAATTCCAAAAATGAAAACCACCCCTTTTCCCAAAGATATTCATGGCAATAATATTTATAATAAGGAAGTCTTGGAAACAGCCTTGAAAACAGCATTGAAAAATTATAGAGCCCTATATATTTACAAAGATTTTATAATAACTGGGGGAAAAGGATAAAAAGCCCAAAACAAATAAAAGTACACAAAATCACATTATTACTACAACTGTATTTTTTTAAGTATTTTTTATAAAGAAAAGACATAATAAAGTAAAGATTGGGTTTGAATACATCAAAGTGTTGACAATGGATTTCTTTGAGACTCTAGATTTAAAGCTGATTTTCTTCCCTTCTTTCTGATCTTTGGATGTTTCCAGTTTTTTTAGTGAGTGTGTCATATTTTTTATTAAGGGAAAAAAATTCTTAAAAAAATACAGAAGCAGAATGTTGGCCCGTTATTTACGAATTTTATAGTTTGAGTATAAAAGTTTGAGTTTCATTTTTTTTAGTTATTTGTAGGCCACTAAATATGGGGTGTTTCCACCTGCAAAATGATATTTGGAAAGACCACTACCCAGTTCCCATTTTTGCCACCAGCTATCTGGTTGGCAAAATTCTGTTTGTCTGAATCTGTTTCTTTCTCTTCTCACTGAGAGAACTGGACTAGTTTTGTACATTCTTACATCATGTATTTCTGGAGTACCTGTTCTGGGCAAGCCCCTTAAGGTGGGAGCAGGGATCCTGGAAAACCTACGCGGCTCTCAGGATCCAAGGTATCCCTCCGGGAGCTGGTGTGATGAGCAGGCTTCTGAGAGCCGGCGATTTCCCATGAGCCATCCTCGGCGCACGGGGCTGGTGTTTGAGAAAACAAACACTCAGTGGTCTCTCTCGCTGAAGAGTGAGAATAGGCTTCAGATCAACAGGTAAATGCACGTTTATCTCAGAGGTATGTCCAGATCTAAGCCAAAAGGACAAATAAGGTCAGAGGAAAAATTTAAAAGATCGGACCAAAATAAAGCCTAATATTTCTTAGAGCCCTCATAATACATCCACCATCAGCTCAGAGAAGCAAGAGAAAAAAACGGCAGTGTGTGGGGGTAGTTTAGGAGGAGGTAAAGGCCAAAGAGTAGTGATGTATGTGTTGAGGGCTCAACCTGGACACTATGAACTCAAAATGTGTTTATAACACAGTTTAATTGGTCCGAAGACTGAGGGTTTTATAATAACTGGGGAGGCCAGTTCTGAATGGGTCACAAGTTCTACTCTCACTGGAAGATGATGTTGCTTTAACAAACACCTGGACCCCGGAACACGTCCTCCCTACCTCTGGACATCCTGCCTGCCTTTTCCATCCTGACTTTTTAATGCCGATGACTCCAGGGGAAGCCAGCTGCTACAGACACTCTTTGGGAAGAATGTGCTAGCTGCCTTTAGCCCAGATCAACTTTATGCTTCTGATTAAAGCCTGAAAAGAGAATCTATTTTGACTTCCTCCTATATGTAAAAAATGATCATTTGCTGATGGTTCCTGGTGCAATTCAAAAGGAAAATTATTAGATGTATGTAGGCAAGTACTAGCTTGCAATGACAGTTTCAGCGAAGATGTTGAAGGTAACAAAAAATATATTGCTAGGAGTTTTCTGTTTGTTTTCATTATCTAATGTTCACTGGGCTGGCGGGAGGTGAGTGTGTGTATATGCGTGTTTCCATGTAGGGAGAAAGTCAGTTATTAACATTTTCATCTGCAGAAACTGATTGAAATTGTGTTCACTGACTCACAAGTGAGATCCATTACAGGACGCTGGTTGGCACTGTCTTCTGAAAAGCACATGGTGAATAAAAGATGGTCAGGTGGGTATGGGGGTGGGGGCAGTAGTGGCCACTTCTGAGACAAGGGTTTTGAGGGGTGGTTTTAAAGGGGTTTGGCTCAAGTTGGAGGACCCTCCAGGCTCTGGCCAAGGCTTTGACAACCGTTAATGGGTCACACTCTGGCTTGTCATATCCTGAGGAAAAGCGGATCGGTTTTCAAAGTCCACGAGTGACAGGATTATTGTGTAAGTGCTTCCGATATGCTTTCATCTTGACTACTCTCGTCTGAAGCTGCTGCAAGGGGCTTTGCCAAGAAAAGCAAAGAATAAAATCGAAACATGCCCGGTGCTAATGTCCCGGGTTTCACAAGTGCAGCGCCAGGGACTTCAATTCTGAATGGGATGCCCTCGGAGCAGTCCGGTGCTGGGATGGAAGGACTGTTCCCACAGCCGAAAGGAAGCAGTAGGTCCACACCACGTTTCTTCACCCCGGGCAGAGCCGTCATGCATGGAGATTTTCCACTCCAGTCGGGAGGGTCAGAACCTCAGCAGTGACAAACCCATCCAAGGGGTACATTCTGGGCCGGGGAAACAACCCAGTTTTGTTCACGACGCACGGGCTAAGCAGGCTTTGTTCCCCAGCCCTCCCTTGAAGAGGCCCGACGCTTTCTCAGGGTTCCTCTCCAGCCTAACACGTTAAGTGATTCGTAAGTGTGGGGTTGTGGTCCCCCCGCACCAACATTATCAGGAGCCAGCGTTAAAATGCAGATTCCTGCCTACAACCACCCCCAAACTTACTGGATCAAAATTTTGGGGATCCACACCCCGAATCTGTATTCTTAAGCACTGGGAGGTGTGAGGAGCCCCAAGAAAGGCCAAGAGGTGTGGTTTGACTTTGTTTCCTTTAGTTCTGCCTCAGCAGCAATCCTGCTGTGTGCCCTCCTCCTCTGGCCCCCAGACTGGAAACTGCGACACTAGGGGGCCAGGTGCATGGGACCCCTTCCCATCCAGCCGCCTCCTGGGACTCGCTTTACGGAAGTCTTTGGTAATCAAGCACACCTGCCCACCTCAGTTTCTGTCCTGTTCCCTCTGCCCTTTGTCTCTGATCCCGACCCACCCACCTTGTGTTCTCTCATGCAACCCTTTTCCACTCGTCCCTAAGTGCCCTCCAGACTGGGACCAGGGTACCTTTTTCTTGCTGTGAACAGACTGACTTTTGTCACTCGCAATTTCTTTGCAAATTCTTTCCTTCCTTATTGTAATTTCCATTCTGGCCAGGAGTGTCAGAATCTTTGCAGTGACAAATCCATGCGTAGACTACATTCCGGCAGGACCCACTGATAGCAAAATGTGTGGAGTGGGACGTTTGTCTCCAGCATGTCTACCTCCCCTCTGACAACTGTCCTGTATCCTGATCTACCGCCTGCAGGCTGGAGGCCCAGGGAAGCCAGTGGTGTAGATCCAACCTAAACCCCAAATCCAGAGAACCACAGGAGCCAATGGCACGTGTCCTGTTCCAATGGCCCGAGAACCAGGAGTGCTACCAATCTCTCAGGGCAGAAGATGAATGTCTCAGTTCAAGCAGAGAGCAAATTCGTCCTTCCTCTGCCTTTTTGTTCTAATCGGGCCCCAACACATGGGAAGATACCCACTCACACTGGGGAGGGCGATCTTCTTTACACAGTTGATCAATTCAAATGCTAATTTCTTCCAGAAACACCTTCACAGACACACCCAGTAAATAGTTTTACCACCTATCTGGGCATCCCTTAGCCCAGTCAAGTTGATATAAAATTAATCATCACAACGATCATAGGGGATAAAAATAAATGGATGGCATAGAAACCTTACGTGACTCAATTGCATCCTTAAGTGTGAAGAGTCTGGGATAAATCCGAGTTTTTGTTAGGGATGCCAATCCAGTAGTGGTCCTCTAATTTCAGGATGACACACAGAAGACTCAGCGTCCCACAGCTTCCTCCTCCTGTGTCTCTGTGACCCTCAGCCGGGTAAAGCAGTGTAAACACAGTGATGCACTTTGTGGAGCTGAAGAAAGAGAAAAGGAATCAAGAGAGTAGATGGGAGAAAAACAATGCTCAGATGGAGATGATATGTTGAGGCAAATTGAACAAGCCATTCATTCATGCCCCAATGAATGGAATTGTGTTATCTGACTTAAGGGTTGCAAGATTACTGATACCTTTATTTCTACCAGCTCATGAAATTAGCTGATGTTGGAATAAATCTTGGTTAAAGTGAAGCAGAATGCTTGAGTTATTTGGGGACAGACTAGAAAATCACCATGACCTTTGAAAAAATTGTTTAGGGCATCTCTTCTCACCTTGCCTAGTACCTCCATTGTCACAGAATGTTCTATTTAGAAGGAAACCTAAAAACTCTCATATGTGTCAATTACTATTAGAGTAGGTACCTGGCTTTTTAAAAATTGCAAACCTCATATCCTTTCAAGGACATTTCAACTTGGAGTCAGCCTTGTCTCTTCATGTGTGTAGTGTCATGAGAACACCTTTTGTGTAGTAGAAAAGAAATGGAATGTACAATCACCCAACTTCCCATGACATATTAGAGAACACTGATGCAGTATAAAGGTGTTTAGATAAACTCTGTCTCAGGTCCTAGATGATTTTGGGGAAGAATATCTCAGAGTCTCTACAAAACCTTCAAGAACAGATTGTCTTCAAGATTATCTACCTTATATTGTTTGTTTGGGGCACTAAACTGACCTGTTATTAAGGGTTCATCTCATTGATGACTTGCTTAGAAACTCAGATTGAGATGTCATTTTCTTCTCTTCTTGTCTTTGTCACTCCCAAATCTACTCATCTTCCAGTGTCTCCGCTCAGCAAATGACTTGCTTTCACCCTTTTGCACCCACTTCCCTCCTCAACATTCATCTAAGCAAACACCAAGTCTAATTATATCCTGTATCCATCGCTCCCTTTTCACTGTCATTCTCATAGTCCAAGTACCATCATCTTGTTCCCAGACCATGGCCATAGCCTCCCAACTGCTCTCCCTATTTCTTCTTGTCTTCCTCTCCCTTCCCTATCCAATCTCCACACAGCAGCTAGAATGATGTTCTCAAGACACCAATCTGACTGTATCTTATCCCTGCTTAAGGCCCTTCTGTGAATTCCTCTGTGATACTTTAGCTTGGCCTCCAAGGCATGATCTGACTTCTGCCCCGACGTCCACTGTCCTCGACTGCAGCACTTTTCAAGCACTCCCACCCTCACCATGCCTTAACCATGAAGACGTCACCCCTTTCCTCAAGTGGGCCAAGATCCTGCTGATTCAAGATCTTCATTCATGCTGCCTTTTCTTTCTGGAACTACATAGATTCCCCCAACTTTGCCTTAACCTCACAAACTTGCCTGGCCAGCTCATTTTCAACCTTCAGTCTCACCCTAAATGTCAGTTTCTCAGAAAGACCTCCCTGATCCCTGAGATTTAGATTCCGTCTGTGAGATGTGCTAGAGCTGATGTAGAAAACTTTGTCTATAAAGTTTTTGGCTTTGCTGGCCATTTGGTCTCTGTAGCAATTACTCAACTCTGCAAGTGTAGTGGAAAGCAGCTGTAGACAATACCTGAATAAATGAGCGTGGCTGTGTTTCAATAAAACTTTATTTATAAAAACAGGCAGTGGGCCAGATTGGGTCCACAGGCCATCATTTGACAACCCAGGCCTTAGAGCATCCTACTTTTCTGCTTCATAGTGTTTACAGTAATGTGTAACAAGGTCATTATATCTGAATGATTATGGGTTAATGTCTGTCTTTGCTCTCTAGACTGCTTTTTCATGAAGACAGAGATCAAACAGCAGTACCCGGGGGGACAAAATGTACCCAGATAAAAAAGCATGTGACTCAAGCCAAGCTGGTTTGTCTCATCTGACTTTACCCCAAGTCTTTAGCTTGAGCAATGAGGAAGAGACTTGTGGAGGACAGTAACCTCCACATATACAAGTTGGAGTTGCTGCAACCTTCTTGGCATCATGCAGAGCCCGAGAATGGAGCCAGTACTGGGGAAGTAGTTCTGAGAAATGGAGAGAATAAATTGGATAGTGACTATATCATTAAGGCCCTGAATCAAGCCCTACCTGACATATTCTCTAGCTCTTGTTTATAAAGTTACATAAACTAATATATTCCCATTTTTTTTTATCAAACACATTTAAATTAAAGTTTTCTGTCACATACAATGGAAAAATATTTATATAAGGCCTGATATTTTCTCATTTGCACAGTGGGAATAATAAAACATATCATGAAGGGCTATTATAAGCATTAAAAAAATATATACATACATATAAATGACTGAGTATTGTACACAGAAACCACTCATGTTTATTAAATAAATGAGTAATTATTTTCACTAACAAATACATATGATTCTGTGAAGGGTTACTTATAATAATATATCTTTACCCCCTCATCCCATTTAAAATTTTGATTACGGAAAATCTTGTCACTAGTGTCACTTGGAAAACAATCAAAATGGAGCTATCATCTCAATATATAGAACAAGTCACCATGAAAAGGGGATGCAATAATGATAATAATAGTAATAACTTGTTTTATCCACAATTTTAACAATAAATATCTTATGTAAAAAGAGATTTGCAGACACCTCAACAAAAGAAGATATACAGATTGCAAATAAACATATGAAAAGATGTTCAACATCATACGTCATTAGGGAAATGCAAATTAAAACAACAATGAGATACTATTATCCTTTATTACAGTGGTCAAAATCCAAAACACTGACAATACCAAATGCTGTCAAAGATGGTGAGCAACAGGAACTGTCATTATTTGCTGGTGGGAATGCAAAACGGTATGGTTACTTTGGAAGACAGTTGGCGGTTTCTTATAAAACTAAACATACTCTTACCCTAAAATCCAGCAATCAAGCTCCTTGATATTTACCCAAATGAATTGAAAACTTATGTCCACACGAAAACCCACACATGTATGTTTACAGCAGCTTTATTCATAATTGCCAAAACTTGGAAGCACCCAAGATGTCCTTCAGTAGGTGAATGGATAAAAAAAAACTGTGGTACATCCAGACAATGGAATATTATTTAGGGCTAAAAAGAAATAAGCTATCAAGCCATGAAAAGATATGGAGGAACCTTAAATGCATATTACCAAGTGAAAGAAGCCAATTTGAAAAGGCTATAGTCTGTATGATTTCAACTGTATGACATTCCAGAAAAGACAAAACTATGGAGACAGTGAAAAGATCGGTGGTTGCCAGGGCTTTGGTGGGAGGGAGGGATGAATAGGCCAAGCACAGAGGATTTTTAGGGCACTGAAAGTAATCTGTATGGTACTACAAAGGTGAATACTTGTCATACATTTGTTGAAACCTGCAGAATGTACAACACCAAGTGTGAACCGCAATGTTAACTGTTGACTTTGGGTGATAATGTTACATCAGTGTAAGTTCATGGATTGTAACAAATGCAGCACTGTGGTGTGAGGATGTCCACAGCAGGGGAAGTTGTGTCTTTGTGGGGACAGTGGGTTATATGGGAACTGTCTATCCTTTCTGCTGAATTTTGCTATCAATCTAAAACTCTAAATAATAATTTATTAATTTAAAAAAGAAGCTTGCCCATATCATGATTCAAATAAAAATTATTCAGAAATCAGAAATTTCCTTCTTCCCCCAAGACAGTATTTTTGAAGAATCAGAAAAGAAACAGAGGGAAAAAAAGGAAACAATTGACCAAATCTCCAAACACACCTGAGGACTGAGCACGCCGTGTCTTTGGTACCAGCTTTTCAATCTTCATCATGAGTATGAAGAGAATAGTATTTGTTTTCTTCTGTTTTATGACCCAGAAGTGTGAATAACCATTGACAGGTGCTTGCCAAGACATGAAAATAGTGGGAATGCATCTGACTCAGGGAGCAAATGATACAAAACTGAGACCAGAACAAAGATGACAAGACCTAGAATACAAATGGGAACCAGTTTCCCCCTTTGTGGAGCCACCCACTGGCTCCTCACACCACGTAGAATCAAAGCCCCAGTCCTTCCAAGTACCAAAGAGGCCCTGCATGAGCTGCCTCCAGGTTCCTTCTCCCACCTCATTTCCCACCATTCCTTCCCTACCATTCTGGCTTCCTTTTTGTTTCTGCCTCAGGGCCTTTGCACTTGCTGTTCTCTTTGCCCAGAAACTTTTCCTTCACCTGTATGACTTCCTGCTACTCATTCTGTTCTCTGATCAAATGACATTTCTGCAGAGAGGACACCTGTGGCCACAAGACTTAAAATATCAACCTCCCTCCAACTCTCTATTCCTCTTCCCTGCTTGAAGTCTTTTCACATCACTAATCATATAAGTTACATATTGCTCTGTTCTTCTGTTCCATGTCTGTCTTCCCCACCTGAATGTGAGCTCCGGAGGACAGAGTTCTCTGTTGCTGGGCTCCCTTATCTTCACCTCAGCATCTATGACAGCGCCCGACGCACAGTAGCAACTCAATACATATTTATTGATTGAATTTGTTGCAACCAATTTCTATATGTCAACTTGGCAATCGCATTAAATCCATTGTTTGATTTTCTAACAATCAAAAGAAATCTCAGTAACTACAAACCTCCCTGGGACAGCTCACGTGTCTCCAGTGATGCAGGCGTAGGTGGCTGAGAGTGCTACCGGCCTCATTTATTCCAGATCAAACTCAAACACTCATAATGTAAAGAATATCACATGCTTCCTCATGGAACTGAGACATACTTTTCAAGAGGATTAGCTTATAAGAGTCAGATAATCCCTCTGGGTTGAATAAATAGATCTTATAGAAATTCCTGGGGCACGTTCAACATAAGGCCTTTCGCTAAAATTAAATTAGCAACAAAATGAGCTTTTCTTGGGGTAAATTCAAGTGGGTTTTCTTTTACAAGCTGTTTTAAACTATCATAATCTGATAGGCAGGGTCCTCCCTCAGACACACACGGTATTTCAAATGCCTCATTTTGGAAACATGTACCCCCAAGCCCAGGAAAGAGGGAAGGAAAAGAAGGCTGGGACTCCCAAAAGGCAGTAGCCAAATCTGCAAAGAGAGGGAGATTTGGGACATATAGAAAAGAACCTAAGAATTTCCGTAATTTAGGAAAACTACTTCCTCAAATTGGTGCCTGTGACAACGTGAAACGCACGGAAGAACAGTGATGAATAAAATAATCAGCCTGTCAGTTGCCTCCCGTCCCCTCAACAAACTGAAACTGAGACTGTGATTATGTCACAACTCAGCAGCGTTTGTCAATAACTGTCACTAGGGCAGTGACCTAACTAAGGGCACATCCACAGAGCACACACAACGCTGAGGTTTGCTCGCCTCCTACAAAAATGTTGGTCCTGGCGAGGTCAGCAGAGCATCCCCCTCCCACTCGGGTGCAGCGCTGTCTGCTCTTGACTGAATCACACACTGTGCAAATATTTTACTTTCATACATCATCTGTAGCAAGTGTAATACTGAGATTTAAAGGTAAATAGCTAGAGAAATTGCAGTTGTATTATTGGGCTGACATTCCGGTCGTCACAAATCAAATTCTGCCGTGTGCAGCCCAAAGCAAATAGTGCTTTTAGTCAAAACCCTTTTTTTGTGGCTTCCTTCAGATCATATACACAAGGCTGTGATTTTGGTCAACAAATAATCAGATAAAGACATATTTTGTAAGGGTTATTCCCAGGGAAGGAGTTGAACTCTTTATTTTAAAATCATCCTGTTTCTTCTCACTAGAAGGAGTCAGAACTAAACTAGGGAGAATTGATGTACTGGGTGTGATTTAGAACAAGAAGAGAGTAAACTTGAACTGAAGTATTAAAGCACGCTTGGTCCCTGAAAGGATCTGGTTTAGCCACGGCAGACAGCTCAACTGAAGGGCTTAGGTCTGAGGTGGCCTCTCTTCTGTGACACTGAGAAGGTGAGGCATGGTGCCTGGAAGTGAAGGTAAAATTCCAGACAGAGAGACATTCACTTATTCATTCAATCTTTATGAAGCCAACCTTGTGCCAAGTTCTGTGCTGGGACTTGGGGATATAAACCAGCCCTCCTGCCCAGTTACTTATATAAGTATCAGGACAAATGTTGCATAGGTGCCTATGAATATGAAATAAAATTTATTACTTACACAGTAAACAGCGAAAGGATTCCCTAAGGAGAAAGGCTCTGGAGTGAAGTAAGAGCAAAACAGGATGGGGGCTTTGAGGGCGTATCTGGGCTGGGGGTTCCCCAGCATGGGCTAGAGGTTGTGCTGTTTGATATTTCCATGGGCATAGAGGTGACAGTCCCTTACATGGGGTCACACAGGAGATAGGCAGGAGGGGCTATGCTACATTCTCCAAAGAGTGTCTTCCTTACTCTGCTGGAGGGCAGAAGCTATGTCTTAATCATCTTTACAAACTCCATTCTGCTAGCAATGAATTTACTCAGTCATTCTAACTGGCCTCCTGGTTCTGTTTCTCTGAGAACCCTGATTGATTCTGTCTTTCACCACAAAGTATAATATTAGCTGTAGGTTTTTGTTAGATGTACTTTACTCAAATTGAGAAAATTCCCTTCTATTTCTAGTTAGCTGAGACATTTTATCAGGAATGGATGTTGGATTTTGTCAAATGCTTTTCTTGAATGTATTGAGATGATGACTTTTGGTTTTTTACTTTGTTAATATAGTGAATTGTATTGGTTGATTTCCAATGTTAAACCAATCTTGCATGATGGTCACGATGTATTTTTTAATATATATATTCTTGGATCAATTTGCTAAAATTTTGTTTAAAATGTTTTCATCTATGTTTATCAGAGATATTGGTCTGTAGTTTTCCTTTCTTAGAGTATCTTTATCTGGCTTTGATATAAAGGTAATGCTGGCCTCATAGTTGCAAAGTATTACCTCCTGCACAATTTTCTGGAAGAGTTTATATAGCTCTGGTATTATTTATTCTTTGATACAGAATTCACCATTGAAACCATTCAAGACTGGAATTTTCTTTGTGGGAAGGTTTTTTTAAAATTTTTATTGGAGTATAGTTACTTTACAACGTTGTGTTAGTTTCTGCTGTACAGCAAAGTGAATCAGCTATATGTATACATACATCCCCTCTTTTTTGGATTTCCATCCCATTTAGATCACCACAGAGCACTGAGTAGAGTTCCTTGTGCTATACAGCAGGTTCTCATTAGTTATCTATTTTATATATAGTAGTGTGTATATTTCAGTCCCAATCTCCCAATTCATCCCACCCACCCTTCCCACCTTGGTATCCATGTGGAAAGGTGTTTAACTACAAATTCAATTTCTCTAATAGATATCTATTAGAAATTGAATAGATTCAATTTCTCTGAATAGATTATCTATCTCTTTTAGAGTGAACTTCGATAATTTGTGTTCTTCAAGGAATTAGTTCACTTCATCTAACCTCTGAAATTTATTGACATAAAGTTGTTCATACTATTTCCTTAGTATCTTCTTAATATCTCTAGATTCTTTAGAGATGACATCTCTCATCCTGATAGTGATAATTTGTGTTTTCTCTCTTTGTTTCCTGATCAGCCACACTTATTAATCCTATCAAAGAACTAATTTTTGTTTTATTAATTTTATCTGTTGTTTTTTTCTGACTTTTATTGCATTGACTTCTGCTCTGATCTTTATTATTTCCTTTCTTCTCCTTACTCTAAGATTAATTTGCTTTCTTCTAATTTCTTAAGATAGGAAGTGAGGTCATTGATTTGAGACCTTTATTCCTATCTGATATAGTATTTGTACTATGAATTTTCCTCTTAATACTGCTATAGTGCATTCCCTAGCTCACAGAGTCTATGGGACTCTGCCTGAGCTTATCCTCTCTGCACTGCTGCCTAGAAACTCTCTCAAGGCAGCAATCTGGGGCAATCATAGGGCCCATCTCATTTGCTTCATGTCTCTCAAGGATTACTGTCTGCTTTTGCTTAATGCACAGGGCCTTGAAAATTGTTTTTATATACACTTGTCTATTTATTTATTTCAAGTGAGAGAGTAAATCTCTTCTATGTTCCTCTATCTTATCCAGAAGCAGAAGTTCCTTTGTTTGATTTTTAATTTGTGGAGTTTTTTTTACACAAATCCTTTTACTTTTATGTAGTTAAATATATTGATCGATTTATTTACATTTTTTCTGTCTCTTTTATCATAAAAGTCTACCCTCCACTAGAAGCCTGAATCACACATACCTTTGTTTCTTCTTCTGATTTTCATTCATTCACAAACTTATATAGATTTTAATGTGAGATGAAGTTCTAAATTATTTCCCATGTGCCTTCCTCCCCGATCCAAATAGCCAACTGATTGTCCCAGCATCATTTGTTACAATGCTTCCATTAATTTGAGATGAATTCCTATCATTATATTTTTATAAAGAATATAATCCATTGCTGGGATATTCATTATGTTACTCTGATCTTTCTTCTCCTCTCTCCCTTTCTTTTTCTTTCTCTCCTTTTTTAAAAATAATAGTATGTTTTAAAATTGTTGTTTTACCATATTTTAAACACTGGGTTACAATACTGTTTTACTTGCTTCCGTCAGTGATATGCAGAAGCTAGCTTTTACCAGCTCATACGAGCCAATTCTGTGCATGTCTTTCCAATGCCATGTTCAGTCATGTCACGTTGGTAGCTTGAAATTGACCCATAATGGACGTATTCACACCATAGAGATTGGCAAACACTGGACACCATGGATTTTTGTTTTTGTTTTTCCCTCTGAAAGCCAGTTTTGACAGCACACCACCGGGGCTCGTTCCTCCTCATAAATCTTTTTTATTGTTCGTTATTCACATCTGTTGTACCACATGAACTTTAGAGTGCTTTTAAGATTTTTGTTGGCATCATATTCAAGCTCATTTAATCTGGAAAGAATTGACATCTTCCAACTTATGACATTCAATCTTCCCATTCTAATTAAATGTCCATAACTTCATTTAAGTTTTTTCGAACAAATCTCTTCAAAAAACTGGTTAATAGTTTTCTCTGTATGGGTCATATAAATTTTATGGGGTACATTGTAAACAGTATTCTAGACTGAAATTGTGATAAATTTGTAAAATTGTTGACCCAAAAGAAATGAGAATGAGAAGAAACGTACCTAGATGTCCCTTGGAGTGTTGAATTTTATACTCATCTAGTGCTAACAACATCCTGCCTTATCTGACCCCAAAGAGGCAACAGACAAACAATGTCTGGGATGCTCATTCTCAAGAAGCAAACCAAGGGACAGAAGGCAGGTCATACCAGGCAAAGCGAAAGGGTCTGGAAGCTTTATTTTAGAGAATAGAAATCTAATGTATAATGATAAATAATACAAAGACTCTTGTGAAAAATATACTAAGGATTTCATCCAAGAATGAGCACTGGAAACAGTGGAGAGGAAATTTATACAACAGTCAGAATTAGATGAATGGACATTTCAGTTTCTTTTGATTCTTGTAGGCTAAGGTTTAAATTTTCTCTGGTTATGGTGAACTAACATGAAGAAGCAGAAGTTTCAGCTTAGTGTAAGGAGAATTCCAGCTCTATTAATGCAAACAAATAACAAAAACAACAGAATAAACACTACAAAAGGGTTTGAAGAAGGCTGGGTATTCTCCAGCTGAATATTTAGCAGCAATCCTGGGTCTGTGGCAGCAAATTGGGAAATGATGGTCTCAATATGGCAACAGGGGTATTTTATTTACCTGGCACAGTAGCATCAAAAAACAAAATCACACTTGTGTGTCTCAAGTGGTGGAAGATGCATTCTCCCATCTGTCACAGGCCATCTACTCTCTATTGCTTTTTATCCTTCTACTGCAAGCTGCTCTCATCACTTATACAACCTGGCTGTTTCTGAAGGCAGACACATATGAAACCTCTGGTTTAAGCATTCAGTACTCTGAAGTTGAGGTATTAAAAATCCAAAACCAGTCTTAGAATTATAAAAACCTTAACACAGAATTTTAAGCTGAAAATGATTATTCACATCTTGGACTTTTAATCTTTTTTTTTTTCTGTACTTGCTAGTACAGAATTCATGTTCATTAGCAATGATTCCAAAGTAGCCCTTAGGGGAAGGTAATGTTTTCTGCTCCCAACTGAACGTGGTAACATTTCCACTTTTAGAGATGACTTTGCTGAACCACTTTCCTGGTTGATTAGGCCATTAAGTATTGAAGGTGAGGCCCAAAGATCAATGATAAATAAAGAAATATTAAATTATATGTCCTTCAAATACATTTCTAGAGAATAAGACAATCTTTGTTTGTTTTCTGCGTATAGAGATGTCCTGGAGCCATTTTGACCATCCCATAAACAAACGGATAAACAACAGTTCTAAAGGTTCACTGCTATGAAGCAGAAAGCGACCTTATAGAAATAAATCCTAATCATAGAGGCATATCATGATTATTGAACTTCTAACCATGGTTCTTGACCTTTTGCATCAAATGGTAACACAAATGTAAAAAAGTAATATAAAACTGAGTACATGGACTCCTAAGAGGTCTGTGTCAATGTCTCAATCCACTTGGCAGGCTTGTTCTTACTCTTGCCCTTAACTTCTTAGCTTCAACTTGAAATGAGAAAATAAGGAGAGAAGCAGCCCAATGGAGAGCAAATGTCACACCCTCAACATGGCTTTAATATTTAATGTATTAGAAACAATATAAATTTGGGTTGAAGCAACTGTTTTTTCTTTTCCTTTATATGCAGCAGCAGAATTCCATACACAGTGTTTTGAAAACCAGAGCCTCCTGAATAAGAGTTTAAAGTTATTTCTTAGTATTTGTTTAAGGAGTTTTGGATAGGGTCATATTTTAAACATATGTATAAAACAGCATTCCATAATTGATTTATTAACATATGAGGTCATATTTATGATTTCTTTCTGAAATATTTAAAAGCAAACTAAAACTTCATAATCCTATAAAATCTATTCATCACAAACCTGCTTCAAAAGTTCATAGAAAGCACAAAAAGAGCCAGCATATTGTATTTAGTTACGGTTGAAGTTTGTACTCCAAAGGATAAATGAATACGATTTGTATTTGCTATGGATAGAGCTGGGTTTTATTCGCATTGTATTACATCTCAGGAGAGAGTTTGCTAAATAAGTCCAAATGGCAGAGATTCAGAAATCCAGAAAAATGCAAACATCACATTTTTTTTTCATGATGGACAAGACAGGAATGATTAAGAAATCCTTTAGAAAATATTGCATTTTCAAATGTTTTCAAAAGTTCACAAAATTCCTAAAAGCTAAATCCCTTCCCATCCTATTCATCTTTATCCTGTCATTGGATGTGATCTTTAAAAATATAATGTGCATGCTTTGCTCTGCTAAGCCCTTTTAATTTAGTTTTCATGTATCCTTTATATTCAGATACATTTACTTGTCACTGTTTCCTGCCGATCTCAATGGTTACCAGAGAAAACTAAGGCCCTGTGCTGGCTCAAAGATAGGATTGGTGATTTTTTTGTAGTATAATATCTGGGTTATCAGAAAACCCCTTCTTCCTGTAAAAGTACTCTCCCCAAATTGTATGTTAGTATCTCACTTCTTTTATCAAGGGTGTCTGGAAGAGGGTGACATACTGAATCAAATTTATTCCAACTTGTAAATGATTGTTATTAGATCTCTTAATGAGAATAGGTTTTATTAGAGGGCAGGGTAGAGATCTGGCACTTATAGGAATCTTTATAAGGGGAAAGAGAACATTTCTGGGGAAAGGGCAAAGGTGAAGAAAAGAGAGTCTTGGTTTTTTTTTTTTTTTAATTGGAGTATAATTGCTTTACAATTTTGTGTTAGTTTCTGCTGTACAATGAAGTGAATCAGCTATATGCATACATAGTCTTGGGGTTTTAAAGATGAATATCCTGTTTCACAATTTTCCTGAGAAAGGAAGTAAAGAAAGTGACAGTGCCTGAGCCCAGCTAATTGCCACAATGGCAGTGTCACACATATGGACCTGTTTACTCCAATTGTAACCTTGAGAGGCTATTTTTTTTTCTTTTACAGATAGGAGAAGTAAAGCATAATTTTTTTCAAGTGGATAAAATCATGACTGTTACGCAAATATACTTGTCAGTGGTTTTATTTAATTCATTCGTTAATGAGAGCACCAGCAAGATGTAATAGGTACAACGAAAAGCCTTTGAATAAAATTGATCAAGAATGCTGAAATGGGGCTTCCCTGGTGGCACAGTGGTTGAGAGTCTGCCTGCCGATCGATGCAGGGGACACAGGTTCGTGCCCCGGTCTGGGAAGAGCCCACATGCCGCGGAGCGGCTGGGCCCGTGAGCCATGGCCTCTGAGCCTGCGCGTCCAGAGCCTGTGCCCCGCAACGGGAGAGGCCACAACAGTGAGAGGCCCGCGTACCGCAAAAAACAAAAACAAAAACAAGAATGCTGAAATGATTTTGCTCATAAATGCAAAAGTGGTCAATAGCTACACGGTAATAACCACTTGCATCTCCACTGGGATAGAGTTCATTTACATCTGCATGGGCAAGAATCAGCTCTAAGATTCCTGCAATTTATAGAGTAGCAAAAAAACAAAGGTGTAGACCCCTAAGAATCAGATAAGCCCCTGGAGGATCTGTCTAGACCAGGTTTTCTTAATCTCATTTTGGGCCAAACAATTTTTCACAGTGAAGGGCTGTCTCATGTGTGATAGGATGTTTCACAGCATCTCTGCTCTCTATCCACTAGATTCCAGTAGCAACCCCCAAGTTGTGACAACCACAACTGTCTGCAGAAATGGCCAAATATCTCTTGGGGGACAAAATCACCCCAGGTTGAGACACTGGTTTAAATAATGCCCAACATTCCATTGCAGGGATACCAGTCAACTCTGCCCATTTCCAGGTCTTCCACAATTTTTCTGGATGGAATGAGACTGAGAAAAGTTAAGTACTTTGGTCAACATTACATTACTCCAAGGTGGTGGAATGAGTTACAAAATAATTCCAGAGCGTATTTCTTTTTTTCATTCCACCTCTGTGAAAATAGGAATTGGTGATATTTAGCTCCCTATGTGAAATTTTGCCTTAATAATTATAATCCAAATAATCCTGGACCTTCTTGCACTAAGAACAATTTCTGCTTGATGTCAGTATTAAGAGAAACACAAATCTAATCCAAAGGTCTAGAAAAGTAGTGTCTTCACTGAAGTCTGTTGATGAGGTAGAAAATGAGAATTTCATCACATAAGAAACAGCAAAACTTCTTAAAACCTTTTGTAGGCATCTACCTTCTGAAGCACCCTCACTTCGCTTTGTAGCTGCTTCCCTAATATCTCTTCTGTCTCTTTGAAACTCCAGCTTGCTTCTCTCACATCTCCTAGTCCCATGCTCCAGAGAGAAGCAGCGTTATGCCCTTAAACAAATTAATTTCGTCTCCCTACCTTTATTTTTCAATTTATTTCTTTACCCCTTACTCTGATCAGCACAAGAAAGAGGCTGAATGCGAGAATAAAAAGTAAAGCTGTAAATCCTTACATTTTGGTATTTTTGATGCTATGTAAAAATAAAAAATTCTTTTTAAATAAGAAAGTAGATAATAAAACATTTGAGGGTGTGTCCATTGAAAGAATCTAGAAGCAGTGATACTCCAGGAACCATGAGCACTGCTAGTGCCCAGATCTTGGCTTCTAAATACCAAGATCTCCATTACAGGAACAGGGCTCTTTAGAAGAATGTGCTGGGGGAGGAAAACACATAGAGTGAGGCTGGAACATCTTGAACCAGAAAGGGAGGAAGGGCTCAAAGATGAATGATGTGGACGTGTTGAAAAAAATGCAGGCGCCAGCTAAAGGAGTTCCCGTTGCCAAATGTAAAACCATTTGAGCAGCAGAAAGAATAATGGCAGTTACGGATCACAGCACAAAGAATCCATGGCTCCATAGTGATACTCAAAACAAAAAGAAAAACAAAAACCTTTGGGTGCTGGGAAGAGAAGGAGAAGGAAAAGATTTTCTTTACCCAAATATTCTAACTAATAAAGGTAAAGGGAATGATGGAGATAGTATCTACAGTTTGTCTGCAATTATTTTAATTCCTCTAATTACCAAAGTAATTATATATATTTTTAACAAAAAATTCTATCTATCCATCCATGTATATATACTTGGAGTTTATATGAGTCTTTAGGTTCCCCTGCTAAAATAAGTTTGAAAACTATTGTTATACAGATTATTTTATATTTTATTTATATGTCTGCCTGGATTTAAGAAATTTAACCATACTTTAACTGTGGTCAATTTTTAAAGTATTACTTTATTATGGTAAAATGGACCTCCTCATTAGTAACTCTCTTTGTGTATCTCGATTGTTTCCTCCAGATAAATTCAGAGAAGTGGAATGGCTGATTCAAAAGATGAAAACAGTTTTAGAATTTTTGGTATAGATTTTCCAGAAAACTATGTACAAATGTGTCCTTTTGACAGTGGACTTGCATGATGTTGTGATTTATGAATAGTAACAGTAATGCTGGTTCCCGCTTCCTGGGCACCTGCACTATGCCCCACAGTTTGTAGACATCTCTCCTAGAGTCCTTCCAACCACCTTGCCAGCTTGGTCATCTTTTCCCCATAAAAATGAGGACCTGAAGCTGGAATTGTAGGACCTTTCTCTAGAGCCTATGCTCTTTCCACGTGGCTGAGCTACCTGGCATGATGTGCTAAAAACAGGGTCTCATCTCCTGTGTCTCTGTGTCTCTCCATGTCTAATTTTCACAAACTGTAACTTGGTCTTTACTCAGGAGAGGGAATAATCTGTTTTCGAATCCTATTTTCTTCAATTCCTAACTGGGATCCCATTCCCCAGGAGGCTAGCTGAACCTAATGCTACCTTCTTCCCCCACACCTCATAAGAGGTGTATGAACAGGACACACAACACACGTACACTCACACGCACACACACACACTCATTTGATGTTTCCAAGTCTAATCCAAAATCATGATTCTTTCTCTCCATTCCATATTCTTTTTTTTTTTTTTTTTTTTTTTTGCGGTACGCGGGCCTCTCACTGCTGTGGCCTCTCCCGTTGCGGAGCACAGGCTCCGGACGCGCAGGCTCAGCGGCCATGGCTCACGGGCGCAGCCGCTCCGCGGCGTGTGGAATCTTCCCAGACCGGGGCACGAACCCGTGGCACGAATCTGGAATCTTCCCAGACCGGGGCACGAATCAGTTTACAGAAATCTTTTTCATTTCTTTTTTTTAAACACTTGCGTACTGCTCCCCTGTGTGGCTTTATCATTGCTTATTCAACCATTCTCCTAAGTATTGGCATTTAGACAACTTCCAACAATTTGCTCTTATAAATCACAACTTCAATGCATAATTTTTTTGTATTCATACAGGTATATCTTCAGACTAATTTCCTAGAAGTTGGATTTCTGGGTAAATCCAGCTTACCAAATCCCATTTACCAAGAGGTAAATGCACACATCATTAGAAGTTGCCTCCTAGCAAGTTATGAGAGTCCATTTCCTCAAAGCCTCATCAAGAGGATGTTATCAAATCTTTGACATTTTGCCTGTCAGATTCAGGAGAAATTATATCTCTGTGCAGTTTAATTTGCATTTCTCTTATCATAAGTGAAGTTAAACATTTCCGTGTACAAGGGTCATTTGTATACATACATTTGAATACATTGTGTGTATGTATATACATCTATATATTTTTCTGAATTTTCTGTTTATCTCTTTTGCCCATTTTACTGTTAGTTTTTTTTCTCCCATAATTTTTAAGAGTTCTTTATATATAAGGGTTATTAACCTTTTGTCTATGATATATGTTGCATGTATTTTATTCCACTTTAACATTTGTGTTTTGACTTATGATCTTTTTTTCACACACGAATTTTTTTTAACTCAATGTTTTATTTGCTGCATCTGGATTTGGAGTCATAGTTGGAAAACGTTTCTCCATGTCCAAGTTTTATAATGAAATTCACCTGTGTTTTATTCCAGTACATATATGGTTTCATGTTTTACCTGTAAATCTCTCACCCATTTGGATTTATTTGGGTGTATGGTGTAAGTGAAAAGATTTTAAAATTAATTTTAAGGTTGCCATTGGCTTGGCTTGTGATTTCTTTCAGGAACTTGCTAGAATGTACGACTTACAAAATGTAAGTGCTATGAGGACAGGGGACACTGAAGTGATAACATTAATGTGAGATTCTCATGCATGGGAGATTCTCTTTCTGAAGGGGCTGGCTGGTCCTCAAGCATCACTGTTTAGAAGCGTATAGTATTCGCACTGAAGGCGTGAGTTGGGACCGGGCCGAATCATTGCTGGCCAGGCGAACTGCTTTCTGGCAAGAGGGTAAAAAGGCAATGAAGATAAGTCAGGGAAGGGGGGAGATCTGAGCTGGTGAGTGATGGGTTCAAAGGAAGGGGAGTTACCTCCTGCTGAGCTGCGGAGGCTGAGAGGAGGATCAGTGGCTGCAGTTCTTCAAAGGGCCAAGATGTGGTCGGGATAGAAGATGGGTGTCATGGGGTGACCATGAAGCCCACCAGGAAGAAGGTGGGGCTGGCGGGCGTGGTGTCCCCACCAAGATAGCTCTTGTTAGTCTGAGTTCTGTGCTCTAGATCTAAAGTGTTGGATTGAACCCAGCATTTAAAGTGATCTGTATTCTCCAAACTCGGGGGTGGGAAGGTAGAGAAACGTCAGCCATCTGAGGGAGTTTTATGGATAAGCCCCAGGAGCATTCAAACATGCATCGTACAGAATGAAACACAACTTAGGAGGATTTAGAGAGATTTCTGACACAGACCATGAAATCTGGCTCGCGGAGAAATCTATGAGTCAGGGGTATTCCTCTAAGCAAAAACAAACTAATTCCACTAAGTGAATTATTGCTGGATATGAGACCAAAGGAGAGTTAGTATTTTATTTTAATTGATAGAATTGCTGCTGCTTCACCCGTCATCTCCTGACCTCTCAGTGGCTGGGTCCTCTAACACCAGGATGCAAAGATAACCCAGAGGACCTGTGCCAGCTTGTGGGTGAACCAGGATCGAGGAGCCCTGGTCTTATATTCATAAACTAAAGAAAGGCCCAATACAATACTTTTCACCTTAAAATGACATCACCTGTCAGTCAAAATCGAGAGGGCCTTGTAATGGGTTCAAAATACCATTTTAAATATAAGAGAGTGGGGCAAGGAGCCCCTGATAGGCTCAGGTAGCACTCTGGAAATGCGACGCAAACAGGTATAAAGGAAACAGAGTGAGAGTGGTTACTTCCCCTCCTGAGTAAGAAGCGGCCTATTGTCTGAGTGTGGGAAGCATCCTGGCATAAGGCAAGAGAGAACCAGAGAAAGGACCTCCGATTCCAGCACGCCTTGTTCCTTGCTTTGTAATTCTGGACAACTGTGTCCCTTTGAGCTCCAGGCCTTCGTTTGTAGGGGGAACAGATGACCAACCTTGCAAGGTGGCTGGGAAGACTACAGGAGACATTTCTTTAAACTGTGGGGCAGCTGCCCGGAAAATGGGAACCAGCATGACTGTTACTGTTCATAAATCATAACGACATGCAAGCCTGCTGCGGGAGGGAGGTATTGGTACATAGTTTTTCTGGAAAATCTATACCAAGAGTTCTAAAACAGCCTCCACCCTTTGAATGAGCCATTCCACTGCTTCGCCTTTACCTGGAAGAAACAATTGAGATGTACACAGAGAATTATGGATGAGGATGTCCATGTTAGCATCATAAATAAATAAATATTTTAAATTTAGCATAATAAGTTGGGAAACAATTAACATACGGTTAAGTTAAAATTTTCAAACAGACAATAAAAAGCTAGGCAGAAAAAAAAATTTGAAACAATAGCTTTCAAACTTCTTTAGCAGAGAAACTCAAAAATCTTCTATGGAATCAAAACACATACACATACAAATACGTATACACACATATGTTCACACTCACGTGTATACACATATACATGTATATGTTCACATCCACATATATACACACATATACATATATATATGAAGATGGATATATAGAGGTATAGATAGAAATACAGACAGATTTTTTATTATTATTATAATTTTATTTTATTTTTTTGGTGGTACGCGGGCCTCTCACTGTTGTGGCCTCTCCCGTTGCGGAGCACAGGCTCCGGACGCGCAGGCTCAGCGGCCGTGGCTCACGGGCCTAGCAGCTCCGCGGCATGTGGGATCTGCCTGGACCGGAGCACGAACCCATGTCCCCTGCCGGCAGGTGGACTCTCAACCACTGCGCCACCAGGGAAGTCCCAGATTTATTATTAAATATATATTTCTTTACATTGGTAAGTAGGAAAAATTATTTAAAGTCATAGAGACAAACTGTAGATGAATTTGTACTAATACGTTGATAGCCATATGCAATATTGAGATAGTCTCTTACTATGTCTTTGCCCCACAGATATTTATTACAAGTATAATTGAAGTTGTCCTCTGCTAGGACAAAAATGCATGTTGGGCTTCTTAGTAAACATAACAAAAATCAATCTTGCTGTCTAATCCCAACTTGGCAGCCACAAGACATAAATTTCTTTCCAATCAGCATAGAGCTCTTTTCAGTCACCTCTCACCAGACAGCTCAGTTTTGAATTGACTGCTCTGTATTGCCCATCAAGGCATGATTGAGACTACAGATGCTTGAGGGAGATGCCTAAGGTTTTCCTTTTCAGTCCCTTTTGCTCCAATCTGATGTCATGTCGAAGAACCAGACCGAAAGGTAGACACAACCTCTGCTAAAAATTACTCCAATTAAACATTGTGTCTACCTTTCTATCATAGGTTGGAATTAGAAGCATCAATAAAAATAACGTCTGCATCTTGTGTAACCTACTTTTTGATGAGATTCATCACCCTATTAAATGTTATTTGATGAGGATATATATAGTAAACTCTGTCTAAGATTTAGTACCAAGAAGTTTGCCCTTCCTGAAGAAGTGGTAAACTACTTTTTACCAGACAATGAAAGGTATGTTTCTTGCTGGATTTTCCTTTTCACCTTGGCTCTCAGGAAGATCAGTACTAGATTTGATGTCCAACTAAAATACGTATTTCATTTTGGTATAATTATTTCACTTTTTTATGTAATTTCTGATCTTGCTTGACTTTATTTTAGCTATCTTGATTACAGATTGTTGTCATTCAAAAACACTGAGATAAAGAAGTGTAATAGGCGTGCTCAGGCAGAGACTTCCCAAGGTAGCTCTGGGGATAGAAACTCAAACCAAACCTGGTCCTTAGCCTTGTTGCTCTGGAAACTGGATGCTTTCTAGAACAATAAACCGGAGATGATTATTCTCTTAAGGGCTATGTTAAGCTAACCAAACTCATAAGAAACCAGTAGTGCTAATAATCATGATATTAATGGCTAACATTTTTTGAATGCCTATTTTGTTAAATATACTTGCAAGCAACCAAATACAGCAAATATTGTAGAACAATAAACTAGAGTTCATTTGTCTCTTGGAGACTGGCCCAAGTCAACCAGATTCACAAGAGACAAAGGTGATTGCTAATAATCATGATGACAGTTGCTCCCCTTGTGAAATATTCTTACAAGCAGCCAAGACAATCAGTACAAATTGAATAGTGGTTAAGAGCAAAGTATTTGGGGGCACATACCCAGAGAAAACCATAATTCAGAAAGACATATGCACCCCAATGTTCAGTGCAGCACTATTTACAATAGCCAGGACATGGAAGCAACCTAAATGCCCATTGACAGATGAATGGATAAAGAAGATGTGGTACATATATACAATGGAATATTACTCAGCCATAAAAAGGAACGAAATTGAGTTATTTGTAGTGGGGTGGATGGACCTAGAGTCTGTCCTACAGAGTGAAGTAAGTCAGAAAGAGAAAAACATACATCGTATATTAATGCATATATGTGGAATCCAGAAAAATGGTACAGATGAACTGGTTTGCAAGGCAGAAATAGAGACACAGATGTAGAGAACAAACGTATGGACACCAAGGGGGGAAAGCGGCAGAGGGGTGGTGGTGGTGGGATGAATTGGGAGATTGGGATTGACATGTATACACTGATGTGTATAAAATGAATGACTAATAAGAACATGCTGTATAATAAATAAATAAATAAAATAAAATAAAAATAAATTAAAAAACAAACAAACAAAAAGGCACTGAAAAACCAGAACCTAAAAAAAAAAAGAACAAAGTATTTGGACTTGTGTCTGGGTTCAGGACCCAGCTCTGCTACTTAGTCAATGTGAGTTGGGGCAAATTACTTCACTTTTCTGTGCCAGTTTTCTCATCTATAAAATCGAGATGATTATAGTAGCTCTAAGGACTGTGGGGGAATGATGCACGTAGATACTCAGCACAGGGACTAGAAAATAAACAAATGGAAGTCTTAATGATGAAGGGTATGGAGGTGATGATAAAGAGAATTCCCACAGGAAGCCAAGTCATAATCAAAAAGATAATCCAGGAGTGAGGATGGATTCAGGAACCAAGGGAAGTAAAATATCTTAACAAAGTGTCTCCCAGCTCATCTGACTTGACCAATCTCCCCATTCCTGGGCCTGAACCTTCAGGTCAGAGCATGAGGCCCTTGGAGCCCCCCACAGCACACAAATTACATCTGTGTTTGTTGTGTTTGCATCTCTTTTCGGCTGGAAGTTAAGCACAGCCGTAGACAACATAGCCTCCAATGGAGGCTCACTCGTCCCACCCCTTGCATTCAGTTTCCTTTCACTGTACAGACTTCCTTTTTCTTGGGAAAGTGATTCAGGCATGTTGGCACCGTAAGTTTTTCCTGGTCATGTTCATGGACAAGATTGTTGTCATGTCGCCTCAAGCATGCATGCTATTTTTAAAAGGGATATCATTTTAAAAATTGTGTTGATTTTACCCATTTCATGTTAATGGATGAACTTTTTTTGTCCACTTATTGTGATCATTTTAGCCCTTCATGCTGTCCGCCCAGGTGTCTATGTGATTTGGGTTTTGTTTTGTTTTTGTTTTACTGGAGTTTGCTCCATATTTTTCTTTTCAGCTTTGAAAATAAGCAGGTAGAGTGTTAATATTTTTAAAATATAATGATATTTGTAATAACATCTTTCAAAAACTTTTAAATAACTAATGCATTGGCCAAAGGAAAAATAATTTTATTAATTTTAAAACCTACACACCTGCTTGATGGTGGGAAGAAGCAGAGGAAACAGCAGCTGGTTTAAAAGCAATAGTGATGGTGACACCATCATAGCAACACCATGTGGTTTTTCTTTGCAAATCCAGGAGGAAGAGCCAGACTGCAAGAAACCAGAGCTATTTGCCTTGGTACAGAAGTCAGATTATTTTCTTCTTCCAGTGAAACACTATTCAAATTGAGTATTTATATTCTGCCTTTCGCTAAAGCGCAATTGAAAATGAATATGAATCTTGTGGGGATTTAAACACTGCATATTGTCTAGTTGACAGAGTCATTTATAAAAGTCGGGATATTTTATACCCCATCAGAGCTTAATTATGGTTTATAAAGATCGCTAGCAGTTGAAATAGAAATATTGTATTCTTCCTTCCCCCAATGACTTTCCCTAGTTATTTTATGGGGGCCTTTAAAACTCATTTAAGTCTTGCCGAAGTTCTTCATAAAGATAGATACCAACCATTCTACAGGGGAATTTAATCCTCTGCACTTTTCCTCCTCTCCCCAGAATTTCTTGGAAAACCATAAGTAGGTCAGTTCCAAATTCTGTCCCTTCTCCTAATAGACTTTTGAAAGGAAATGCCCTCAGACAAGGAGGTGATTAAAAATACACATGAAACTCAAGACATCTGCACTCACAGAATTTCAGCTGATTTAGGCCAAAGAATAAGAAATGAACTGCTTGGTAACTCCAAGCGATGGAAAATGCTGACAAAAGGTATCTTTGCACAGGAGATCTTAACACTCTGACTGGAGGGTGGAAAACTGAACAGGTGGCACCTCTGAATGCAAGGCTCATATAACCTATTTCCACTTGTGTTTTTCGTAAACTTTTATTTTAAATTTGGTGCTAAGAACAACAACAACAAGTGTGTTAACGGCACCATCCGGGGACAAACTTGCCCAAGCGTCTCTCTCATTCAGCCTGTGGCTCTCATCCTTTTCCTGGTTTTAGTTTTGTTGGGAATTAATTAAGGTGAGATTTCAGGGGAACCAGGCTATTCAGTCAGATAATGACTACACTAGGGTCTGTACTAGAGCGAGACCTCTGATGCACTTGACATCAAAATGGAAACCCCACATGGTTCTCCCGCTGGCCTGTCTGCCTTGCCCCTTTGTGGATTTCATCAATGACAAGTTTATCGACCTGCAAGTATGAAAAAGGGGCCAGACAAAAATCTTACTATATAATCGTTTATGTGTGAAAGACAATGGGTTGACGATGAACTATAACTTAATTGACAAAGCAAATTGTCAAAACATGTCCATCTTAAGTTTAGCTGTGAAGTTTTGAGCTGGATTCTAATATAAGGATATTTTAGAATGTTGAGAATCTACAAATTCCATCCCTCTGGTTATGTAATATAATGAGTTGGTTTTGTTGTGTCGCTCACAGAACAGGTATTCAGGGAACTGGGTTTTTATCTTGACACGTGTATATGTCTTATCTTCACAACCAAATCTTAAGGGTCATAAGAGTAGGAACTGTATCTTTTACTTCTGTACTTATATCCCCGCTGCCCCAGTTGTGTGGATCAGGTGAAGCACTCACTAAACGCCTGTCAACTGAACTCTCGTCAAGTTTCAAGCGAGAGTGGAAAGATCACAGCAGATAACTTACAAATATAAAAATCTAGAGACCAGGGCTTCCCTGGTGGCGCAGTGGTTGGGAGTCCGCCTGCCGATGCAGGGGGCACGGGTTCGTGCCCCGGTCCGGGAAGATCCCACGTGCCGCGGAGCGGCTGGGCCCGTGAGCCATGGCCGCTGGGCCTGCGCGTCCGGAGCCTGTGCTCTGCAACGGGAGAGGTCACAACAGTGAGAGGTCCACGTACCGCAAAAAAAAAAAAAAAAAAAAAAAAAATCTAGAGACCAGATGTTCAGGAAAGTGAGGGCTGAGCAAAATAACTTTATGCAAAAGTGAACAAGCCACGTTCTAAGTGAACTTCAGTTCTCTTCCTGTTGATATATGTTGGGTGTCAGCTACTAGAAACATCATTATTTCTGTGGAATAACTAGGTAACCCCGTGGGAGTTCAAACGCATCCATCAAAATCATTGCTCCGCTCTGTGCTGGTCCCAGAAAATCACCGCATCAGTCAGGTGTTTAGGTGCAAGCAAGGCACAGAAACTGACACTGGATAATTTAAACTGCAAAAGGTACTGGGCAAATGACAGTATTTCTGAAGGGCTCAGAAAGCATGGCTGGGGGCACGAAGCCAAGAACAAGGCCCAGGTGATGCTGCAGAGCCAGGCTGGTGGATACCACTGCGGCAGTCACAGGGCACAGAGGCCAAGGTTTGTCCCACCGTGCCCTCCACCACCAGTGCTGGACGTTAGATGCTGCCCCTTGAACAGCTGTGATGGCCACCTGTGGAGATTCGATGCAACTTTTGCTGCTGATGCCAAATCCTAGTCCCCGGATAGTCCCTGCTTTGTTGCTGCACCAGCTTCTGATTCGAGATGGAGGGCTCCCCACCATGGGATGGGTGGAGATTAAGCTACGTGCTGTGCCCTAAAAGCAAGGGAAGGTGGCAAACAAGAACCAAGCACTTTGAGCTTCAATAGAAGGAAGAGGGCTGTGTGTCATATGAAGTGGGCCTGTTCTAGGGGAGTCATGTTTTCTAACCGTAGGAGGGGTTTCAAATACCAGGCAAACAAAACTGATGACAGCTATCCACCATATTCACCATTTGATCAAATCTGGAGTTCTCTGCAGGGCTGACTCTCCCCTTGCCCTCCCCAGTCTGTCCTGCTAAACCTCCATGTATCTCCTACTAAACTGATGCCTTGTAGCACTCTGCTTACCTATTTATCTTCTCATTAACCCATTGCTCCCTGAGGATAACAGTCCTGTCCCTTCTCTCTTGTATTCTCAATGCCCAGCCCAGTCCCAAGCACAGTCAATAAAGAGTTGACTGATGGATACACATTTGCCTCCTTCAAAGCTGGTCTCTAGGACAGCTACAAAGAAGGAGAGTTGGGGCAGTGAGAAAAATTCTTGTCTTTAAACTTCCTAACCACAGGCTTCAGAGCATCTGTGAGTCTGGAAAGTGTACGCAAATGTTTGTGTGCAGGTATGTGTGTGTGCGTTTCTCTGGGGAGAGAATCCATCGTTTACACCATTTTCTCAGAGACATTGAAGATGCAAGAAAGAACACTTAATATGTCTGTTTATGTTTGATGCCTGCGTAAAGGTAGACAACGCTTGCTAAGCATACTTTGAAAACACATCAAAATCCCACGATAGGGTGTTTCTGTGGAACAGAGCATCATGTTCCTTTCTGTCTTTTAATATATATTTTTAGAAAGATAAAATGTCAATACATATGCATTTATTGAAGTATTAAAAATGTGGAATCAGTAGCAGGAAACGAGGTTGAGACAGAAGTTTGAAGTCAGGGTCTACCATTAGTTGCCCATCTTGGATAATTAGCCAACTTATCTGAACCTTGCCTTCTTCATGGAGAAAGTACACATAACTCCTACTTCAGAAGGTTACTGGAAAGATTAAATGAGGCGGCTTGAGTAAGCATTTGGTGAGGACTTAGAGCTCAACCAATAGCATTTCCTTTCTGCCTGTTCAAAATATCTAACAATCATACAGGCAAGAATTCTGAGTTAAGTTTGCTCCAGTATTAGAAAGAAGTCCAGTCTTAGAAGATTACATTGTTCTTAGCCTCTGATGTCAGTGTTTGGGTTTCTGGTGTTGGGATTTGTCTCTCCACTTTCAATGAGCGCTAAGGAACAGAGTGGCACGTCAGTTGAGAGAAGAAGGGGTTTGATTTTCCTTTCGAGGTCACTGAGATATTGACAAGTGAAGGTCCTTAGAAAGTGAGTGGCCCTGGGGCTGTCTCTCATGAAAGGAATGACCTGGGTAGTTTGGAAACGCCAACTAGAAAGGCCAGCGGGCTAGGCAAGTTTCCTCCCCCTTCAGAGCAGAGAACCCTGAAATCCTCTCCCAGAGATGCCTCCCATTTTTCTTGGCCCCGACCCCCAGCTTTCTTTCCTTGGGCCGAATGTCCAGTGGGTCTGAGAACCAGTCAGGGATTCATGAGAAAAAAAAGATGAAAAATTATCTATGTATTAGGTGGGCCAAAAAGTGCGTTTGGGTTTTTCTGTAAGAGGTAATGGAAAAACCTGAATGAACTTTTTGGCCGACCCAATATTTTGCTACCTCTAAGTCCTGCACATTCAAAACTTTTGAAAAGCATTTTCAACAGAAGAGAGAAATAGTCATCAAACAACTAAAGGAGAATTCAAGTGAACGGTTCTGGTGTCAGTGCGATGAGTCAGGCATCCTCTGGCAAACTGAGTTCCCTAAGCCAACATGAAGAGAAATAGAATTCACCCTGGCTTCCTCAGGCCTGCAAGAGGAGCAACCACTGCCTTAGAAAATAGAAGTAATTTATTCACGGGAACACAAGTAAGAGGTGATGGAACCAGGTGTCAACCCCAGGGTTTGGCTCCCATTCCTGTTTTTAACCACTAAACCACTTGCCTTTGAAGCTCTGGAGTGAGTTCAGGATTCCCCGAAGGAAGCCTCCGTTTGCTGAGTGGCACCTGTTGGAAGATCCAGTCCTGTCTATTGGTTCGCTCATGGATTCTGCTGATCAAGAAAAGGGGACTGACTACACCCAGGGAACCTGAGTCTTCCTCTTGGGTGGGTCAGATCTCCCAAGTATAGAAAGAGTCCAAGACCCTCATGTATCAGAAGGATATACCAACATCCAGACTCTGTCTTGAAGACCAGTGTCTCCTCTCAGCCAAAAAGTTCTGGAGGCAAAGTAGAAATGAGAGTTTTGTGCTATGTGTAAAAGCCACCAGAAGAAAAACCTATGTTAACAAATTTTGTCATTTGTTTAAAAAAATGAGGACAGAATAATTTGTATTAACTAAACAGGTTAAGTTTTGAATTATTTGATTTGTGATCCAAAATAGAGCACATATATTGTGAAATAAATGGGATGGGTTTTAGATTATATTTTTCATCTTCAAAGAGTTACATTTCAAAACATCTTGGAAGAAGACTTCTTTTGTGGTTAAAAAAAAAATCTGAGACACTTTAGAGTTGGGTAGGCCTCTAATACTTATGAAGTTCCCCATCCCTCCCCAACTGTACACAGACTCTCCTCACCTCTCATGAAGCCCGGGTCTCTGCTACACACTAGTTTCTCAAACTGGTCCCTAAACCAGTAGCATCGCCATCATCACTTGGGAGATTTTTAAACCTGGGGATCTCAGACCTATTGATTGAGAGTCTTCATTCAGTCAGATCCCCAGGTAATTTGTACAGACATTACAGTTTAAGAACCTCATGCTTAGCAAAAGTTCTCAGCCTTAATCATACGTTGCAATCACCTGAGGAGTTTTTAAAACAATTGACGTCTGAGCCTATCTCCAGTAATTCTGGTTTAATTGTTCCTGAGCAAGGGGAGTCTTAAATGCTTCCTGGATGATTCTAATGGGAGCACAATTTGAGAACCACTGCTCTTTTGCACATTGAACATGTGGTCGCCCTACCTTTTCTTGAATATATTCAGAGGCGGCAACCCGGTCCATGCCATGATAGTGCATTGTGCCACTTGATGTTAAATTGGAGAAATATGCCTTTTGGTAACTTTTATTCTCTTGGCCCAGCTCTGTCCTTGGAGGATTTACAGAAAGTGTCACATTCCCTCTAGGGTGTCCAACTCATCCTGGTTTGCCCAGAACTTTCCAAACATTAGCACTGATAGTCCCTTGTCCTGGAAAACCCTCCGTCCCTGACAGACCAAGATGGTTGGGATAATGTCCTCCAGCTAGGTCTGTTCTTCCTCAGGCTAAAGATGAATGTTTTCTTAATTGCATTTATCAGTCCTTACCTTGCTAGGGAAACATCTACATCTGTTGTCCTGTGGTACCGGATCCATCAGCACAACTCAGAATGGCATGGAAAGCTTAGGCTGCAAGCTCCAAAGGAATTGTGATCCATGCAAAACAAGCTGTCCTTTGAGGAACTTCTGATTTTTAAAAAGAAGATTGAGTTTAAGAGATGATGCTTTGGGCTTCCCTGGTGGCGCAGTGGTTGAGAGTCCGCCTGCCGATGCAGGGGTCACGGGTTCGTGCCCCGGTCCGGGAAGATCCCACATGCCGCGGAACGGCTGGGCCCGTAAGCCATGGCCGCTGAGCCTGCGCGTCTGGAGCCTGTGCTCCGCAACGGGAGAGGCCACAACAGTGAGAGGCCCGCTTACCGCAAAAAAAAAAAAAAAAAAAAAAAAAGAGATGCTGCTTTGAAAATTAACAATGATCAATTACCTCCTTCCAAAAGCATCTCTTGTGTTATTTTCACAAATTTTAGGTGCAGAATAAAACACATAGCTATTATTTTATTTGTTTCTCTATCATCTTCCAATGTAATCGCTGGTCATAATTAAAGGACAATGAAAGAAATATAAATTGTAGGATCAAATTTTTAAACCCAAAATAATCAACCACAGGTAATTAGTTTTAAATTATTGGGTTGGCCAAAAAGTTCGTTCTGGTTTGTTCATTCGGGTAACATCTTACAGAAAAAACCCGAACGAAATTTTTGGTCAACCCAATAATTAAAAAAATAATACTACTAAAAATAAAATACCACGTGAATAAATGTGTTTATTGCAGTGTAACTTATAACTGTGAAGAAAATTGGAAACAATGTTAATATATAATAAGGGTAAGTAAATTACAAATTAATCACTTGATAAAATGTTATTCCACAATTTTAAAATAGGTTGTGATGACTAGGTAGCAGTATAGAAATGCTTATGATATAATATTAATTGAAAAAGTCAGAACACAAAATTAAATCCATGCGGTGATTACAACGTGTACTCAAATTACAGTTTTAGATGAACCGAGATGGAAAGGAAATAGACGTTTTAAGTCATGACAGAAAGGGTGGTATGGGTACTCATGACCTTATCCTTTATTTTAATTAGGCTTCTGTTCCTGTTATTAGGGTAAAAAATTATACTAAAACATGTATTCTCTCAAACTGTCGTGATTATTTTAATTTATTTGCACTTATTTAGAACATTTCTGTCCACAAGAGATGGCAGAGGAGAGTGGGTGAGTCCATGTGCTTACAGCTGACATGGAACACCTCTGCACCTCAGCTTCCTCTTTCAGGAAATGGGCATAACAAAAGCTGCCTCCCAGTGTTGTGGTGAGGGTTAAATCAAGGAATCAAATAATACGTATAGAACAGTGCCTGGCACATAATAGTATTACAGTAGATACATATACAACAGTAAATTATTATATATAATTATTATATGTTGTATATATTACACATTATATATCTCTATATCTATCTATCTATCTATCTATCTATCTATCTATCTATATTTTTTAGAAGACTAAGAAGATAAACAATCCAAAATACGGCTTACTGGGGTTGGCTCTCCTCAAGGGGTGTGTGTGTGCTTCACTTCCAGTGTATCTATGGGTGTGAGTCCATTCAGGTGGATGCAGACGTACACCTGTCTGTAAAGTTACCTACGTACCTGTGGGTGAGCCTTTAGGATCATCTACTCAAATCCTTTCATTTTATCAAGGAGGATGCTGCAGCCCGGAACTGGGGTGCTATCCTCATCAGATCACAGAGTGAGAGCAGAGCAGGTGGAAATCTGGGCAGCCCCACTGGTGTCCCTGAGCACCAAGCAGGACAGCATCGCCTGGGGGCAAACAGAGTGGGCTCCGTGGTGAGAGGGCTTAGGCTTGAGTCTTGGCTTTTCTATTCCAAGCAAGTGGCTGAACCTCACTACACCTTGGTTTCTTCACTTGAAGACCAAGGATAATAATACCCATCTCACGTTTGTCGTGAATATCAAAAAATAAGATGCACAGCGCCTCACACTTAGTGAGAACTAATAAATGTCTGTTATAATTAGACAAGGGGCTGCAATTCAACATTGTTTCATTAAATAGAGAAAAATTTTAAAATTGTAAGCTGTCCGTATGTTTAATCCCAAGGAAATAAAGAATAGTCACACTTCTTATGTGTGTAGAAATTTATATGAGCAAACTCAGTTAATTCCTAAAACTACCCTCCTAGTGGGAGCAGTATTATTATACCCATTCTACAGATAAGGAAGATGAGTCTAAGAAAGATTCACTTATTCAATAAAAAACTTACATTAGAAGAAATAAAATTGTTCATGAACATGAAAACATAATCAAATTCACTAATAATCAAAGAGATGTATACAAAATACCAATGAGATATCACTTTTAATACATCAATTTTTTCCTTATTGTTTTTGAATAAGATTACTCAAACTTAGGCAGTTGGAGTGAAATGAGAATTCTTATATACTACTTACTAGTAGGAATGTAATTTGGTACAGCCCTTCTGGAGAGCAATTTGCTGATGTGATTCGTGAGATTTAAATTCATGTTCATACCTTTTGGTACAATATTTGCATCTCTCAAAATCTATGCCAAAGAATTAACACAAAATGTCAGTAAAGATTGACACACAAAGATGTTTATCAAGTGTTATTTGTAACAGCAAAAAAAGAGAAAGAAACCCTTTAACTGGTCAACAATAGACCAATGATTAAGTACATTTCACATAATATTATACAGCTGTTAAACGTGATGTTTATTAAAGCATGGGGAAGGGCTGGTATGATGACACTGAGTGAAAAACAAGGTACAAAATTATAGACACAGTATTATTACTGTATCTATATTAAGAAATCATAGAAAAATTAAGGATATACCTACATATTATAGTTATTAAACTAGATGATTCCTTTTATCCACTTTATATGCTTCTTTACCTTCAGTCATTCTAAAATGAACGTGCGTTGATTTAGAATTAGAAAAAGTAACATGAATCTTGTCCAGCACATAATCCAGGGCAGAGCCAAGATTTAAATCAGGCCCATGAGACACCGAAGCTGCATTTTTTCTACCACATCCGGGATCTCAAAGTCAGAAGCTACAGGAATTATCAGGTATGCTCAATGAGCTAAGGGGGATAGTGTGTGAGCCCTAGGAAATGGTGGGGCTTTTGGGGCCCCGGAGGCCATGTGCTTCCCCTAAATGGGGTGGCCACTCCTCTCTTCCATGGGGATCTCTGCCATGGGGAGAAGGCAGGCCCAGTGTTGACAGATCTTTGGATTTTTAAAGAAAAGCCAGAAACTCAATGTTAAATGTTGATAACTAATTCAAAATATTTGAAAGCACCATGCAGGCTACAAGAAGCCGATTTGGAATATCTGCTCTATATCACACTCCCCTCCCTGCAGCCAGGTTTCTGTCACCTGGATGAATCAGTCACATATCCTCGTCCTGTTCCCTTAGGTCCAAGCCATGCCAAGTAAACCCCATATCCAAACCTCCGGCAAGGTGCAATGAGCTTTGATCAAATCACTTACGTGTGATGCACCATAAAAGGGAAACTGACTTCAAACCATTTTTCATAATACTATTTCCCTGAGACATGGTTTAATCCCAACTTTAAATTTAATCAGAAGTAAAAAGTGATGACACGGCCCAGGCAATCATTTAATCACAATGTAGAAGTGGACATTTTTCTGGGTAGAAAGTTCGGGTATCAGTATCTTTTCCCTGAATGATACTTTACAGGTCATATCATGTCATAGATGAACAAAGACAGAGTCAGGTGGAATCTCGTATATACAAAAAAGATGCCTGGTAAAATTCCGGGAGAAAAAAATAAGCATTCTTGCAAAAATGTTTACATGGCTGCAATTGAAATGCCTAGCCAAGCATAAAAATGTTACGCTTCTGGGGAAACCTCACCCTCTATTTACGCACCTGCTTTCTCAATTTTTGTTCTGAGTTTTAATTAAAAAGTTAGAATCTGTCCCTTTCCCCCAGCCTGTAACAACAAGGACCTGGTGGAATCAGTAGCATTTTCTATAATGTAGGAGAGGGTCTTTGCCTACTTTTACCCGGTAAATCTCAATTCACTGGCAGAGAACTTTGCAAATATTTTGTAGACTGAAATGTTTAGGCATTTTCCAAGATTAATTATTTGCTAATATCCCAAATGACCCTCTGTAGGTACAGGCCGCTGCTTTTCTTCCTCTGGCATAGTGCTTTTATCTTGACAAGATTGTGACAAAGGATTCATTGGACCCATTTTATTCTTCAAATGTTGAACCCTCAGGAAATTCACTAGTTCCACTTCTAATCATAGAGCTAAACTGGCAAGTGGGCAGTTAGCGAAGTCGACCGCACATCTGCAAATATCAAATGTCTGCGAACAAGACGAAGAATGCTCTCTCTCCTTTCTGGTCAGATGGTTTCATTTAAGATCCAAAGGGTCAAGGGTCACAGCATGACCTCATCAAATTAGACCCAACTGAGAGAGGTGTTTAGCACAACAGAAAGGAAATAATCTGAAGGACATTAAATGCAAATGAATTGCCATCTGCAAACTTCAAAAAACACCTAAAAAAATAAATCTCCCACTTAGAGCCGAAACCTTGCCTCCTTCCCTCGTCCAGAGTGGACACAGAAGTTTGTTCTTGTAGCCTCCTGACAATCCCTCAACCTGCCAAAGTCCATTTGCATTTAATATTCCCTTCTCATTTTTTTCTAGTTGAAAAATTTGACAGTGATCTCTGAGGAGCAAGAAGAGGGAAGTTCAAGCATGAATATTACTCCTTTGCCTCTTGTGTCTGGGTGATCAAATTGGTCACAGGAACCTTTGATTTCTAAAACTAGAAGCCTGTCACTTTGGGGCAAATTTGTGTGACCATTAATGGGAGACTGTGTAAATTCATGGAATGAAGCTATGAGACAGAGGTTCTGAGGGAGATGGGAATTATAGTTTATATTTATTTATTTATTTATTTATTTATTACTGTGTTGGGTCTTCCTTGCTGTGCAAGGGCTTTCTCTAGTTGCGGCGAGCGGGGGCAGCTCTTCCTTGTGGTGCACGGGCTTCTCATTGCGGTGGCTTCTCTTGTTGCGGAGCACGGGCTCTAGAGCGCAGGCTCAGTAGTTGTGGTGCATGGGCTTAGTCGCTCCACGGCATGTGGGATCTTCCCGCACCAGGGCTCGAACCCCTGTCCCCTGCGTTGGCAGGCAGATTCTTAACCACTGTGCCACCAGGGAAGTCCCTATTTTTTATTTATTCAGAATATGCCGGGAACAGCACAGGTCCTAGGGATATACGCTGCTAAGCCAGGCAGACATGGTCCCTGTCCTCACAGAGCTCATAGACAAATAATGACTAGAAATTGTGACAAATACTGGTTCATCACAGTGGTCACTCAGAAATACCCAAACATCACCCAGGCGGCCTTCTCCTGCCCAGATCCAATCCAGACAGAGAGGAGAACAAAGCACAGTATGTGAGCCTTTGCTCTCGTCTAGGGCACAGGAGTCAGAAAGGCCCTTGCGTGATAGTGCTGCCGGCCCTGTCGGCCCTGCCAGGAGCATGACCTGTGCAGGACCCCTCGCCTGTGCCTGTCTGGCCCTGGTTTCTTCATCAGGCTGATAAGATCGGAGTAGGGCTGTTCTATTTGTACAGAACTTTCTAACAACATAGACTTCTGGCAAAATCCAGCCAACAGCTCCATGAGGTGAGCTTCTCCTTAGTGGCTCTGTTCCAGAAAGGGATGGAAAACCAGTAGCTAGGAATGCTGGGGCACATGGGTGCGGGTAGATGACAGCTAAAGCCAGGTCCAGTTTCAGCATCACAGAAGACTGAGAGAGGGTTTGGTTTTGTTTTTCAGTTGTAAAACTATGATCCTATTCATTTTAATTAAAATCACTGTGAACATGTCACCCACGTTACGTTAGGGAAAGACTCTCATTTTCTTAAAGACATCAGGCGGATGGTGCTTCCTGGAGTCATTCATGGGTATGAAGCTGAGTAACTTAAAACCAGCATCCCCTTTGACAAAGTGTAAAGGTCCTTGAGAGACTATGCCTAATAAGTTCTTCAGACATCCTCCGATGCCTCTCAGGGGACCGACATGATCAATAAACACGTGTGATTTTGATCAAGGTCTGTGAGGTTTCTCCTGGTGATGTGTAGGGCTTGTCCTTGGGGCACTGCTGTCACACACAACAGTGGGAACTGGGAGCCCGTAGGGTCAATGGCTCTGTCACTTGCAGGCTGTTTTATCTTAGGCAAATTCCCTAAGGTTTCTGAAACTCAGTTTTATTATTTATAAATGCAACTGTAAAAAAAATTGGCCTGCAAGGATTTTATAACTGTAAGGAACTGTAGAAATTAGAGGCTCTACCATGGTTCCTTATCAATGTTGGGCACCACGTTTCCCTTGAATTACGAGGAAGAAATACTGGAAATGGGAAGAGCGATCTTCTCGCATCAAGACTCTTAGGTGTCCTTTTGTTGCCAAAGCGATCTGAGGCTTGAACAATGATCAAATGTGCTTCAGAGATAATAATAACCTCACAGTTCTGCCTCATTTTTTTTTCCTTCAGAACTGTATAGAAGGCAAGAAGAGATCAAGATTCATCAGAAAAAGTGAAAAAAAAAAAAAAAGATTACTGTCCTGAGCAGTGTCTTGTTTGTCCACTGACCAGGGTCCACATCCATTACATCATAGTAACTTATTCCTTAGAACTTGCTAATTTATCCTGCGAAAGAATCTGAGGGTCAGAAAGAGAGAAGCCTATAGATGCCATGGAGCTAAATGTGAGAGACAGGGGGGTGGTTCCCTTGATGATTTCACCACCACAACATTTGGGTACGTAGGATCTTGGTTTTCACATAGCAGTTTTTGCTAAGACCCGTGTCAGGAGCACAGGCAGCCATGCGTGCTGTGCGGGTACACAGAACAGGGAAGGGGACAGCAGGGCAGTGCCAGGAGCAGAGGGGAGGAGAAGAAGGTGTGGTCGGGGAGCAAGAAGGACCCCCCCCCCGCCCAAGCTCTACTTGGGGGCTCAGTTCACTCATCAAAACAAGAAAAGGACTGAACCAGATGTCCTCCAAAGACTTGGTAATGATACAGTGGAAAATTCACAGGCTTGGGCGGGGGAGGGCCTGGGTCTGGAGAAGCAGCCCTATCGTGCACAGGTTATGTGATGTTCTACACGTCACTTTCACCTCTCTGAGCCTTGTTTCTCTCATCTGTAAAATATACCACTAATCCTGTCTCACAGGGCTGTAGAGAGGGTTAAGTGAGAAAATCAAGGTGGCAATCCTTCGTTAAGTGCTATACAAATGTCAACTTGTTTGTGGCCCCAGAAGTGAAGGGAAGGAATGAGGGAGCAGAAACTGTGCCCTGAAGTATATCAGTGGTTTCTCTCTAGTAAGATGGATATGAAATATTAGTAGTTAAAACTGGCTTCCCTGGAGCTAATGCGCTATATTCCAGTATTTTTCATCTCTAAGCATTTTTTTTTTTTGCGGTACGCGGGTCTCTCACTGTTGTGGCCTCTCCCGTTGCGGAGCACAGGCTCCGGACGCGCAGGCTCAGCGGCCATGGCTCACGGGCCCAGCCGCTCCATGGCACGTGGGATCCTCCTGGACCGGGGCACGAACCCATGTCCCCTGCATCAGCAGGCGGACTCTCAACCACTGCGCCACCAGGGAAGCCCTAAGCATTTTTAATGCATCAATAGATAAGAGCAGCCAGATGGAAAAATCTAGACCCGGCTGACAAATAAAGGGATTGGTTATCCACGACGGTGTTTTGGCCCTTGCGGATGAGACACAAAAATACGTCCCATGTTGCTGGGGATCAAATATTGCAATACATTTTTGGAGCCAGTGGTGGTATAGGGTAACTTCATCATCCTGGTGCTTGCTAGGAAAGGAGACGGAGGACCTGGGCATGCGGCCTGACTGCCACCTTCTTGGATTTGGGGATGATGACACCTCATTCATCTTATGTCATTTCAGAGAACGGCCAATCGTCTCCCTGCCTTGGAACTGGGTCAGGGAGCCGTGGTCCAAAGAGGCATTTGTTAGTGGCAAGAAAGCAGTCAGTGCGTGGAGCAGGGGATTTATGAATTTGAGGCCAGGAACGCTGGGCGTGGGGCGCACATCTGGCCACAAGATGCTTTCTGGCCGCCTCGTGAACGGAGAGGTTTGGTCAAAGGAGGTCACGGCGGGTTCAGTGGGATTGTGAAGGGTGGCGGGTGCGGTGAAAGTAAACAAGGTGCCCTCATGGCTTCAGACTTCCCCGGAGGCAAGCGGAGCAGAGGGCTGTGCTCGTATTTATCTTCAACGTCGCTGCACTACTTCTAAGCTCTTGGAAATCCAAAGCTGACAAATCGCTCTCATCTATCGAGATTGAAAGTTCTGTATGAGGACAGCGACAGCTGAGACGCTGCCTAAATAAAAGAATGCTGCTCTAAAGTAGTTACTAAAGGGTTAAAGGAAAAACGTATCCCTACGCTATCAACCCTACGAAGTAAGTCGGCAATCAATTCCACGTAATTTCTGCATAATAACTATCGCTGTTTTCCTAGATTAATTAAAAACATTACATTGGTAAAGCTTTAAGTGAATTTCATAGGGTTTTCTTTGGGTTTTTTGGTGGGGGGTGGGTAGCAAAAGACGGCTCTGTTATATACAGAAGATAGACCTACTGTCTATAGAAAACAGAAGACAGATCAACTCATTTTTGAGAACTATAAAAATAAGAGTCTTTCAATGAGATAGAAAGGACTTTTTATTAAGGCAGAAAAAAGTCATGTTCTCCTGGTATTTCTTGTACAGGAGCATTGAGTGTGGTTTTCTATGTCCACCGTACTCTGGCGCAGTATGTGTCTCTTATACCGATTTCTGTGGATTGCATCACCAAATGGAAGCTAGCTCTAGTTCCACCTGGACAGACATGCCTGGCTACATATGCAACTTCAGCCTAATGCTAAGCTTTCCCATCAAGTATTCCCTCTTGAGGAACGAAAAAAAAAAAAAAAAAAAAGAGTAACACTGAAGAGGAGATAATGTAATATTGTCTGTAATTTTAAGCAGCTTTTTATTTATTTATTTTTGCGGTGTGCGGGCCTCTCACTGTTGTGGCCTCTCCCGTTGCGGAGCACAGGCTCCAGACGCGCAGGCTCAGCGGCCATGGCTCACGGGCCCAGCCGCTCCGCGGCATGTGGGATCCTCCTGGACCGGGGCCCGAACCCATGTCCCCTGCAATGGCAGGCGGACTCTCAACCAATGTGCCACCAGGGAAGCCCTAAGCAGCTTTTTAAAGAGACACTTTATTGAATGTCATCAATTAACTAAACGTACAAATATGTAAGCTTTCAAAATCTATCTTGTTAAGTCTTGAGTGATAGATTTTCATCACAAAGATATATGAAATTTTTAAGCTCAAATAATTTATGTGTTTTAATTTAAGACATCTGTTTTTCATCTGACTAGTTAAAATACCTTCTGTACAATATTTAGATTTTTTTTTTTACTCAGCATCATTTAGTTAGACCATCTTTTGAGTTTGAGAAATTTAAAAAGTCCCAATACACTGAATGTATAAATCATTAAAAAAATGCAAATTGACAACTCTGTCCTGTCACACCACATCATTCCCCGAGCTGCAGGGCTGAATTCTCAAGAGATATCATTCGTTAGGTCCATAAAACTGTTCTCTTCCTCAACAACAGGAGAATAGAAAACTAGTTCAGATTTTTACAAAGTTCTCTTTCCTTCCTTTGTGCCTCTTGAGTTTGCTTTACCTCTTTAGATTCAAGCCCTTCTACAGAAGGCAATAACATGTAAACAACATGTACAAGCACCCCACAGGGTACCAGGCCTTATTCTCGGTACCACAGCGGAGTATGAATAAGACACAGTTAAGTCATCAAGGAGCTTATAATTTACTAAGGGAGACAAAGATGTACATAATTCATCTAATAATGGCCACATGTAGTAAGTGCTTTGATAAGGCCACAAGGAAAAATGGGAGTATGACTCAAGAAGAGATTAATTCAAGTGTGGAAGGGGGAGTAAAGGAGGAGAAGTCATCTGAGCCAGGGTTTGAAGGGTGGTCAGTAGGGGATGCACATTCCAAAATGAAAGACTGTAATGAGCACAGAGGACTAAAGTGATGGGGACAGGACAGCTTACAGCGTTTTGTACAACGTGTACAAAGAATCAGAAGAAGATGGTTGTGGTTGGTGCTTGGAAGTACATTTGGGAGAGTTGTAGTGAAGGATAAAGTTTGAAAGACACTTTGGGTCAGAATAAGGAAAGACATGAATAACATATTAAGGAGTTTCAAGTTTATTTTAGGTAATAGGGGAGGATGGGTATTGAAGGTTTTTAGGCATAAAAATTACATGACCGTATCTGTACTTAGGAGGCTAACCCTGGCCAACAGTGCAGCAGATGAGTTAGAAGAGAAATACACTGGAGACAGAGACCAGTTAAGAGCATATTGCACTGTCTAAGTAGAAATTTAAAAAATGGCCTGAATTAAGATAGCAGAAGAGGACATGGGAAGATATTTCAGATCTTGAAGGAGATGGATGGAAGGATAACATAGAGACCTATTAGATGCTGGAAAAGGAGAGATCAAAGATGATTCCCAGCTTTCACATGGAAGGAACGAGAGCATGGTTTTACCATCAACTGAAATAAGTGAGGCTGTTAAGGAAAAACTCCTAAAACCGTAAAGAAGTTAAAAAAATTATTTCATGCCTTTTCAATGTCCTATTGGAGAATTGTCTAACAATCCCTGATTCTTGAGGGAAATGTAATTTTGTTTGACTTACTCTTTTTTATTGATTAGGGCCCAGAATAAGGAAATTATGTTAACTTTTTTAGCCTTTTATAAGTTGCAAGTGATTTTTGTGTGGTAGAGATACAAATGATTTCTGTCCATTGGAAAAGGAAAAACCTAAAGGTCATGGTTGTGTTGACCTATAGGACATTAAACAGTTTTGCATCTGACTTAGTAATCTTATTTCAGCATTTTTTTTCATATCCTCTTTGAACCAGCTTTGCCATCTTGTAGTTCCCTCATTAATTATTTATATAAACACTTGACACACGCTCACTATATAGTAGTACTATATATTTTTATGAAAAATATGTTTTTAACTTCTTGATAATTATACGTTGAGAGGACCTAACTTATAACATGGAAATACCAAGGCTCTCCTTGTGTTAACAAAACAATGTATTAAAATTACCCCAAATGAAGATGTTTAACAGCAGACAAAGTATGAAAGACAAGTATATTTTGGTTGGAAAGATAGCGTATCTTAAGTACTTCGATGTTCCAAAACCCTACACGTGGCTCACTTAAAAATATTTCCCATTAGTGCAATTTATCACCCTCCAGTATTGCAGCGATGTTAGCCACATTTTAGCCCACATCTTTTATTATTTATTTAAGATAAATTTCCAGGATAGAATTGCCTGTGTGAAGGGTATGCACATTTTTCTAAGGCTTTTGATATGAATTATCAAATTGAACTACAGTTTATATTCCTATCAAAGGGAATACGTGAATACTCATATTCTTGAAAAGTTGGCAATAATGAGAATTGTCTTTTCTTTAATCTATACCAATTTTATAATAAAAAATGGTTTAAGGTATGTCAGCTGACATAGAGAAAACCTCACCTACTCCAAGCATATTATTTAAAAGCTGATAAAATAAAAATAATAAATGCATAATTGAGCCAGACACTAATCAAGGAAAGCACCAGAACCAGTTCTCACAAACACAGCAGTGAGTAAAAGCAGCAGCTGAGGAGCTCATGGGAATGGGAAGCGGGCATGGCTGGGGAGGGAGCTTCAGTGTTGTCTCTGGAAGGCAAGTGTAAAGTACAGGCCATCAGCATAGCCAGAGTTTGAATGATGCTATGTGCATAAGGCAGGAGTTTCCCACATAATGCTATGTGGGAAACTTTCTTATCCCTCCCTTGAAAGAGGGATAAGAAAGTTTCCCACAAGCCCATGAGATAGTCAGTAAGTACATCAGAATGTGGGACCACAGTGGGAAATAATGTCACCCTCAGTAATTAGAACAAGTCTGTCTCACCCGCCACTGTGGTGTCAGACTTCATGCACCAATGTGGGAAAGGCATTCTTTTTTTTTAAATATTTATTTATTTGTGTGCACCAGGTCTTAGCTGCTGCACATGGGATCTTCCTTGCGGCATGTGGGATCTTTTAGTTGCATCATGCGGACTCTGGGTTGTGGCATGTGGGATCTAGTTCCCTGATCAGGGATTGAACCTGGGCCCCCTGCATTGAAGCGTGGACTCTTAGCCACTGGACCACCAGGGAAGTCCCCGGGAAAGGCATACTTACTGAAAATTAATTTAAAAAGTGATCCTGGACCAGCAAAACCTGTAGGAACCTACAGAAATGAGAGTGAAACCACTATGTAGGAATGCTTTTACAAACTAGGTAATGAGACTTCAAGGAAAACAACCACTGCTAAAGATGAGCTCACAATGGAAAATTACAAACCACATGAGGAAACCAACCACCATGGAGGAGAGTCAGGACACATAATAATGGAAAACATGTACTCCACATACTGGATATAAGAGAATAATTTGAAATAGTCTTTAGAATATTTAAAATGTTAAGGAAGTAAAAAAAAAAACCATAATACAGGAGCATAACACTATTAAAAAAGAGAGAGGGAAAGCTAGTTTGAAAACTGACCAAAATAGAATTTTCAAACACATGTAGAGTCTGGATCTCACCACCAACATTGTGCCAGTGTACCATAAAAATAATAAATACTTGTTGAATGAGAAAAAAACCAATTTACAATATAAATGGTATATTAGACACAGCTATACTAAAACTCATATCCAGAAAATTGATAGCATACAACTCAGTTATCTGATCTCAAAGCAATTAAGTCATAAGTCAAGTACAAAAAGATGGTTTCAAAAATTGGAAATGAGGGCTTCCCTGGTGGCGCGGTGGTTGAGAGTCCGCCTGCCGATGCAGGGGACGCGGGTTCATGCCCCGGTCCGGGAAGATCCCACATGCCGTGGAGCGGCTGGGCCCGTGAGCCATGGCTGCTGAGCCTGCGCGTCTGCAGCCTGTGCTCCGCAACGGGGGAGGCCATGGCAGTGAGAGGCCCGCGTACCACAAAAATTGGAAATGAAAAACCAATCCCAATTGTAAATCAGGTATAGATTACAGAAGAAATCACAATGGAGATTATGAAATATTTAGATCTAAATAATAGCAAAATTCTCCATATGAAAATATGTGGGATGCAGCTTAAAGAGTTACTTAGAGTATCTTTTTGTGACTGGCTTATTTCTCTTAGCATAATGTTCTCGAGTTTCATCCATGTGGAGCAATGTATCAGAATTTCCTTCCTTTCTAAGGTTGAATAATATTTAATTGTGTGCATATGTATATATATACTCACACATATATAATTATACATACATATATAGATATATTAAATATACACATATGTAATTATACATATAGTTAATATTATATATATATACACACACACACACATAACACCCCATATTTTGCTTATCTATTCATCCATGAGGGACACTTGGGTTGCTTTCATGTTTTATTGTCTCATTTATGAGTTGTAGACCTACTCAGCATCCCTAAGAAAGAGATTTGATTTTATTTATGTCTGAACTGTTAAAATAGCTGAAAAATAAAATTATGACTGAGTTAGAGGGCTGAATCCCAAATCTCATTCAGAAGTACCTAAGGACACCCCTTACTCCGTTCCCATATACCACAAGAATGGCCTGAGTGTTGAATGTTCATAGTCAGAATCCTGAGGTATGCGTGGCCCCTTTTTTTCTGAATGAACTTGAGATTAATTTCTATTAAAAGATTAACAACTCAAATTTCGTTAAATTCTATATTTTGAATCTGTGAATCATATTGTTTAAGAAACAATCATTTTATTTTGTTGTTTTGGATTAGCTGTTTAAAGACAAAAGACTTGAGGTTCTAATTATTGCTGCCAAAAATTAATTTAAGTAAACTAATTGACTACATGCTGTAAGCTACATATAGTCTTGGTGTTTAAATAATTCAATTCCTTGCAAAAGTGGGTGTGAGCTTTGTACCCCCTTATAAAACAATGCTAGATCAATCCATTACTAAATACTCACTGAGCATCTATCCAGATAAGCTCTGCTCTGGCACTGGGTGTGCCCATAGTCCAAACGATTATCTTTCACACATAACAGGTGCTCGAGAAATACTTACTTTTGACCTGTGGAGGACACAAACCAAACCAAGACTCAGCTTTACTATCAAGGAGTGAATATTGGGAAGACAAAGCTTATGAGAAATATAAAAGGCCAGATTTGATTAATACTCAAACAAATGACTCAGGCCATGAGTTCAGAGGGCAGAGAGTAGAAGCACTATGGATGCAAAGGTCTGGGAAATCTTCTTGGAAAAGAAACAAACTGATCAAGCTAAGTGTCCTTGGCTTGGAAGGAAGGATAAGAGAAAAGAATGGGAGGAAAGGAAAGAGAAAACATGGGGAGAGGAAATAACATGACATTCGGTACTTAGTACACATACTCTTTATGCGGAGAGGAAATAACATGACATTCGGTACTTAGTACACATACTCTTTTTGCTGTTTGCTATTTTTTATGTGTCTATGATTTGAATCTCCAACTGAGGGGAGGAACAGTACATAAAGATGATGATGATAATGATGGTGACAGTGATACCTACTGAGCTCTTACTATGACACAGGGACCCAAATGAGCACTTTACATGTATTATCTCATCTAATCTTCACAAGAATTCTATCAGGAAGTACACATAAAAGAGGTCCAAACAGCTTAGGTAAAATGCTCTAATCATATAATTAGAAAAACACAAAGCATGGGCCTGAATACAAACCATCAGGGTTCCAGGGCCCATGGTCTCTCGTTGAGTGGTTCTCCTTTGCATTTCCTAAAGCTGTTAACACGGGGCTTAACCACAAGAGGTGCCTGGTGGATTTTCATCTGTGAAATTCTGAGTTACTGAAGCTAAGGGTGTTTGATGGAAAGCGATACAAAGGGAAAAAAAGCCAAAGAAGAGGGGTTCCAGAATCTGGAGGACGTTGAAGGCGGAGTTGAGGAATTTAGGGAATAAGGAACCTTCGATGATTTTGAATCTAAATTTGCATGAAAGTCTGCCTCTTCGTTCTCAGCTTTGCCATTCAATTTTCCACCTTAGAGACTACTCTTTGCCTCCATATAAAAGGAGGAGAAACAAGAAATCTACTTTGCACGAATAACAATAATAACAGCTGCTCTTAGTGGGGTGGCCCTTCCTGTTTTCCCAAGCATTTCACTGCAGTGTCCTGAGCAGGTCTGTCCATTTCTAACAGACTGTTTGTTTCCCCAGAGCCGATTTCTTCAAAGAGGAAGAAACACTTCCACTTTTCTATTTCTCTTCTAAAATCCTATCATCATCCCCTGTTTCCCTAAGTTGATTTTTTTCCCAAATAATTCATAGGTTCATGTCAATCAATTGAATCACTTATTTATTCAACAGATATCTCCTGAGGGCCTACTGTGTGTCAGATACTGTTCTCAATACTAGAGACACAAAATTAAACAAGGGAGAGAGTGTCTCTGCTCTTGTAGAGTTCCCAGTTTAGCTGGGAATACAAGCATTAACCAAGGAATTAAAATACAGAGTGAAGAATGTTTGGGAGGTGAAATGAAAGGGCACTGGGGAAGCTTATGTTGGGCAGAGGCCAAGGAAGTTAGGGAGAACTGATTTTCTGTGGGACATGCCATTGAAACCAAAATATGGAGGAGAAGCAAGAGTTAGACAGGCCAAAGAGGTGAGTGTGTGTGTGTGTGTGTGTGTGTGTGTGAGTGTGTGTGTGTGTGTGTGTGTGTGTGTGTTTGTGTGTGTGTGTGTGTGTGAGAGAGAGAGAGAGATGGAGAGATGGAGAGATGGAGAGAGAGCTGTTCAGAGGTAGGAGCAGTGGCAGATGTAGGGAGATAAAGGATGAGGGTGTTCCAAGCTAGGGGAAAAGTCTATGCAAAGACCTGGGCATGAGGTAGAGCCTAGTGTTTTCAAGGAAAGTCAAGTGGGTGGCCTTGCAGAGAGCAAAGATGAGAGTGGCTTGAAAGTGAATGATTGGGTCCATGGGTCTGGCATCTACAGGCCTTATAAACCACATGAAAGGGTTTAGAATTGATTCCCCATGTAATGGGAAGGCACCGACCGGCTTCAGGCTGGGATGACATGATCCGATTTGCATTTTTGAGCATGGCTGGCTATTGAAAGGAGAATGGCTGGAGAAAGGCGTGAATGGAGGTTTGGGGACCAGGCAGAAGGTGGTCTGTCATTCAGGGGAGAGATGTTGGGCGCAGAGGGGAAGGGAGGAATGGATGGAACCCAGAGAAGGCTAGAATCAATAGGAAGTGATGACAGATGACATGGGCGAGGGGGTCCTTGCTGTCTGCCAGGCTTCTGGCTCCAGCAGTTGGATTTTCACTCTTCTCACACCTCACTGTTTGCATGATTTCCCCACCTTCCTACTGCATACGGGAGAGATCTACCCAGAAACGTGGAGCAGGAAGGTGGGCCATTTGCCGAAGAATTCATTCTTGCTGTAATATTAACTATCAATAGTTTCCTCTGGCCGTCCCTAAAAATTCTTATTCAAGAATTTATAGTCCAAGAAATGAGAATATTTTGTGCTTCCCTTTCAAAGGGCCCTCCACAGTGCAGAGACTTACTGAAAACAAACTTCAAACATTCCTGGTGTCCTTCCATCCATTGAGATCAAAGTCCTCCAGAGTCATTGGCTTGGGTTATAATGACCACTCAGAGTTTAGGTAAAAATTAATGAAACACATATTTTGGTTCAATGTAAGGAAGACTGTTCAAAGAGGAAATGAGCTGCCTCAGGGGCACCCATTACTCACATCTAAGACTCAGCTCAAACATCACCTCTCAAGATGCCAGCCCTGAGTCCTCTGGGCAGAGGCCATTATTCCAGCCTCGATGCCCAGTGCATTGTGTCCTTCTCCACCGTAACGTTCACCTCCTCTTACTACATCTCATTACAAAAGACTGTCAACTCCTAGTCTTATCCATGATTGTGGTCTGACGTGTGGAAGGCACTCAAATATTGAATGGCTGAGTGAATGAATGAACAATGTGAGAGGTTTTTAGAGGTTGGGTGATGATACGGCTGTGAGTTGAGGAGATTCAAGTGAACATTTAAGGAGTTGGATTATAAGACTTTTAAGATACTTTCTATAAAAATCACACCCTTCTTAGCCATGAACAGCCTCCACTTTTTACCTGAAGCACTCAATCCTCATGATCATGGGCCAATGCCTCAGGAATTCGTGCTGAGCCTGAATCTTTCCACCTCGTGTCCCCCACTTATACAGCTTTCACTTCGCAATTGGCTTTCATTTCTGACTCGGATCTGGCCATCAGGACAGACCTTTTCAGTTCTTACAAGGGGTGCCGGGGACACTGTTTTCCCTCTTCCTTCCTCTATACCCTCCAGCCAAGGACTAGGTTCCCCCAAGACATAAACCTAGTCTCAGCATAGACAATCCAGGTGAGGGCCCCAGAGCTCTCCTAAGAGTGGGGTTTAAATACATTTCACATCATAGTCTCTGACTGCTTCATCAGGATGGATGGATGTTTTGTTGAGAATGCTTAATTAACCCTCAAGTCTTGTGCTTGGTTCCTCTGTAAAAGTTTCCCTACGAATATTACAGGAAAATGCAGCAGAAGATGTATTTTGTGGCATAACCAGGTATATTAGTTTCCTGTGGCTATTGGAACAAATTATTAGAAACTGGGTGGCTTAAAATCAGAGGAATATATTCTCTTACAGTGCTGGAGGCCAGAAGTCGGAAATCAAGGTGTTGGCTGGGCCATGGTCCCTCTGAGAGTTCTAGAGGAAAATCTGCTCCTTGGCTCTTCTAGCTTCTGGTGGCTCTAGGCATTCCTTGGTTTGTGGCCTCATCACTCCAATCTCTGCCTCCATGATCAACGGTCTCTTCTTCTGTCTCAAAACTCCCTCTGCCTCTCTCTTACATGGATACATTTGATTGTATTTAAGGCCCACCCAGATAATCTAGGGCACATTCCTCCTCTCAAGATCCTTAACTTCATATTTTTCCCATACAAGGAATATTCACTCATTTGCCATAAAGGATAATATTCACAGGTTCCAGTCAGGAACGAGGACATGGATATATCCTCTGGAAGACCTACTACACTAGGTAAAACTTACTTTGTCCTATCATTTTTGGAAGATGTTAATGTTATTGAGAAGGCCATTGTATACTAGAGATGGCAAGCCACTGAGAAAGCAGGTAAAGGATCCTGAGCCCAGAGAGGTTAAGTGACTTGCCAAAGGTCACCCAGTTGTAGAGCTAGAACCAGGAGGTCCGCAGGCAACCAGCCCAGGGAGCTTGAGTCCCATATTATGCAATAATCCCAGTAGAAATGTTATATATGTGCTCATTTAGTTTAAAAAATTAATCCCTATATTGAGTTTGTGCGGGTGACAGGGTGACCTTTTGAAAGGGAAGCCACTTGATACAAAGCAAGGCTGAAGCCATTTCATTTATTACCATCCCTCTGTCACTGGTAGGGAATAAAATGCACATGGCTTAATAACTCACCCTGTGGTACTTAAGAGTGATGTGAGCAAATTCCGTAGAATAAATTTGCAGAGAGAACGGAGCTTATCATTTTCATAGAAAAGTGAATCGAGGAGGCTTTGGAAATAAACCAATACAGGCTTGAACTGCAGTTCTTTCACTTCAATGGTGGATCTCCAGGAAGGTGATTAACATCATCAGCAAATGGAGAAAATACCCACCATAGTGGGTTCAAATCTAAAAATCCATAAAGCACCAAGCACAAGTACTGGCACGTGGCAGACTCTTTCTCAGCAATCGTAGTATTATTATCACCCCTATACTGATACATTGGAGGGGAGAGCCACGTACTTTCTAAGCAAATTATGTATGTCTATCTGAAAACAACAAGAAAAACATAAGATGATCTGAAAAAGACAAGAAAAACATGTGGAAATACTTCGAAACTCATTTTAACACACTGTTTGTTTATTTTTTTACCAAAGTTATAAAAATTTGGCTATTTTTGGAACTAAAATTATTTTCAAACTTCACAGGTCTTAAGTACTCTTGGGCCATATTTTATTCTCCCAAAATATGCAATGTTTACTTACGTCAACAAAACTTCACTGAACACTTAGCATGTGCAAAGAATTATACTGGGATTTACAAGTGGCAATTTTAAAATTATATTAAGAACAAAGAGCTATTTGACCAAATAAGTGAGTGTTCTAAACGTAACTGGACATTTAAGGATAGAACCACTTTGACAACACTGCGGAGCACATGACTTCCGTAGAAGTCCTCATTTCTGCTTTTACCTGCAATGGAATAAGGCAAGAATCACTATATTTAATAACATAGTCACTGGATCAGATCAGAAGCTTAGGCTAAAGACCACTGTATAACTTAACATAGTAAAGAATACAGTATGATTTTCAAAATAAGGTATGAAAATCAAAACAGAACAAAATTGGAAATACTTGAATTCATTTCAAAAGAGGCCATATGAAATAGCAAAGAGCACAGCTTTGGAGTCAGACAGTTGGGTTTGAAATCTGGTTTTGTCCCTCACCTCATGACTGAGGACATGTTACTTCTCTTTGCTGAGCCTCAATTTCCTCATCTGTAAAATGGGGATAAGGATGACTGTTTCACAGGACTGCTATGAAAAGTAGTGCTGAGGATTAGGCTTAGGGAGTATCAGGTACACAGTACATGCTCAATAAATGCTGTCTATCTATGAAAAGAATCGGTAGCAGAGTTGACATCATTAAAAGAAGCATTAGACCACTGTTTGTGTCCAAATTTTTAAAAGGCATCTCTCCTTATCATTTGTGTTCTATTTATTTGTGTTAGTCAAGATACACTGTTGCCAACTAGAAAGGTTTGTTTCATTGTTAGTCTCATTCATATAATCATTTCAGACATTAACGGAAGTGTAAATATCCTTACACACTTACCTACCACAGTGGACTTTCCTCTGAGCTCTTTGCACTAAAAAGCACACTTATCTAAATGTTAGGTCTAAAACACTCTGACATAGCTCCCCTCCTCTGACATTCTTCCCCTTTACACACCAAAAAGGAATCAGCCTGCATCGTTCACTATAAACCCTGGCAGGGAGGTCAGAATTTTCTTGGAGGAAAACATGCTCTTTCTTTTTTATAGTTTGAATTTGATGGAAGACAGCCCAAATGTTCAATACAATAGCCTGAGCTATTTTTTTCTGATAGAACCTACATTTCCAAGTGTGAGCTAATCCATATTTTCCCATGGTCCTTGGACAGAAATAAAATGGATAAATCAACAAATCTCATTTTGACCCATTCATTATAACAACCCTTTCATGAAAATGTATGCTAAAGTTATTCCAAAGGAAAAACCCAGTGGGCCTGAGGTACAGCTCCATCCATTCCCTTTTCATAATTGGTACTAATAAGAATTAGTAGGTTGTTTGTGTTTGGGGGCAGACCTAATGGAGAAATGAGCACACTTGGGTAATAATGTAATGGGATTTTTAAAAAACTTATGGGAATTAAAAAAAAAAATTACCCCAGGACCTATGCTCTGAATAAGGGAAAAATAAATTTCTGACTGCCTTCATTCTGTCACAAAAGTTGATGTACTGGCCAAAAATTCTGCCTAAGAATACAGACTGGAGCAAATTATAGGAAAAAATCAAATTGCAAAGTTTTGCTAATGTTTTGCCTTGCTAAGGGTGGAGAATCTTTTGCATAAGAAAATACCTTGATAGGTTTTCTTGAATGATGAAAAGTCTGAAAGGAGATGGTTGATACAAAAGACCCAAATTATATCAGATAACAAAGTTGTAAACAACCACCACCATGGCTAGGATATGTTTCTCAGCAGTAGATGGGAAGGAAGCTTGAGGGGCGATTTCTCTGATCTGGGAAGAGTGGGAGCAAGCTTGGGCAACATGCCAACCTGTTAAGCAGATCCTGAGGAGGAAGATGGTCAGTGAGACATCCCTAGTGACGAGGTTGGCAAAGCGTCTTTTAAGGAAAAGCAATGACTACTGTTTAATTTTAAGCAGTTTCTTGTTGTGCATGAGATTGTCAGCTTCTCTAATATTATCAACCTTCTGTGAACATCTGTGTCACACATCAACCTTGAGTTTGTGGTACTCTGGTGAATAAACTTAAGGAGACAGTGACCACATAGGAGATAAAGTAGATGGAGAGAGGATGGCAACAGGAGGCAAGATGGGAAGTCAATGGGAGCAGGAATCTGGAATGGAAATTTAGTAGAGTGTACATTACATAGTATACGCAATAAATATATTCTTTTCTTTTTTCACATCTTTATTGGAGTATAAATGCTTTACAATGTTGTGTTAGTTTCTGCTGTACAACACAGTGAATCAACTATATGTATATATATATCCCCATAGCCCATCCCTCTTGAGCCTCCCTCCCACCATCCCTATCCTATCCCTCTATGTCATCACAAAACATCGAGTTGATCTTCCTGCGCTATGCAGCAGCTTCCCACTAGCCATCCGTTTTACATTTGGTAGTGTATATATGTCAGTGCTACTCTCTCACTTCATCCTAGCTTCGCCTTCCCCACCGTGCCCTCAAGTCCGTTCTCTACATCTGCGTCTTTATTCCTGCCCTGCCACTAGGTTCATCAGTACCGCTTGGAGGCAAAAGACCTGTACTCAGAAAACTATAAAACACTGATGAAAGAAATCAAAGATAACATAAACAGATGGAGAAATACACCATGCTCCTGGATTGGAAGAATCAACATTGTGAAAATGACTATACTACCCAAAGCAATCTACAAGTTCAATGCAATCCCTATTAAATTACCAATGGCACTTTTCACAGAACTAGAACAAGAAATTGTACAATTTGTATGGAAACACAGAAGACCCCAAATAGCCAAAGCAATCTTAAGAAAGAAAAACAGAGCTGGAGGAATCAGGCTCTCTGATTTCAGACCATACTACAAAGCTACAGTAATCAAGACAGTATGGTACTGGCACAAAAACAGAAATATAGATCAATGGAACAGGAGAAAGCCCAGAGGTAAACTCACACACATATAGTCACCTTATCTTTGACAAAGGTGGCAAGAATATACAATGGAGAAACGATAAATACATTTATAATGAATGAATGGAGCTCTGGAAATACTGGGATAGGAATGCTTGACTTCCAAGAGCCTGAAGTATTAGGGGTGTATCAAGTCATTGTATTTGGATATTAATTTAAAAATGCTCTCAGAAGCTTGTAGGAGTTGCGGACACCCAGGCTACATTTGTTAAGACCTAGGTATTAGAAGATCAATGTGAAGAAGATGCTTTAAGGTGGAGGATGAGAAAGATGAGAAGTTGAGGAGGCCAGTTCTAGAGAACTATGTTTTGTATTTCTCATCTTGTTTATGTGTTTCTGGGAGGGAGATATGGGAAAATTTCCTTAGACATTTCTTTAAACTCTCCATTACATTTGAAGTGGAGAGGCCCAGTTCTATTAGTGAGAGCAAACACTCAATGGCATTGTTTCTCTCAAACAAAAGAAGACATTATGATAAAAAAAAAAAAGGTATCATGTGACACCTAGGATGGGGTAGACAGGGGTCATAAAATCTCATAGGCTGGGACTCTTGGGACTTGGGCTGTTTAAAATTATAAGGGCATTCCACTAAACCATCCAAGGGCAGAGAACATGGAAAAGACAGCTGATTTGCAAGTCCAACTTGTTGATGATGGCAGAATATATGAAGCTGCCGTTTTTGTTCTCTGTCTTGGAACTGTGGCATTTAGCCAAACTCAGATCAATGGCTCAAGAAAACATCGGTATTGTGTTCCTTGATGAAATGAACATTATCTTCCCAAACTAGCAAACATTATGTTCTCCACTAAAAAGTCCTCAAAAAAAAACATGTAAAGGGTAAAATGAATTAATAAATGACAGTATTTCTTATTAAATTCCTAGATCTGAGCAATACATTTGCCTATTTTTACTTATCAAAACATTTCACCTTTTAGAATAGCCCCGTTTCAGGCTGAATCCACCCAAAAGAGAAACTCAGAGGAGAGAAAACAAGAATTCCTTTAGCTCTGTGGTTATCAGTGAGGGGTAATTTTGTCCACCAGGGGTCATTTGGCAATGTCTGGAGACATTTTTAGTTGTCACAACTTGGGGGGAGGCATCTAGTATCCTTAGCCTCTACGACTGGCATCTAGTAGGTAGAGGCTAAGGATGCTGTTAAACATACACAATGCACAGGACGGTCCCCCACAGCAAAGACTCCCCCAGCCCCAAATGTGAATAATGCCAAGGCTGAGAAACCCTACCTTAGCACTAAAGGTTTGAGGCACTTCCAATCATTTTTAATTTAACAATAAGATCTTAATGAAGCTTAATGTATGCCCAGGGTATTCTGAGTACTGTGAGTTCAGAGTTCTACTCTGGAAGACCTCACAGCCCAGAAAGAGAAACAGGTAAAAATGGAACCAAATACAACAAGGGAAGAGTGTTTGCAAAGGCGTATGTGATGCCTTTTGGCAGCGTAGGAGAGGCTGAGAGTAATTGACAAAGAGCAGCGAGAAGTGTTGCCAAGGACTGAGTTGTGACCTTTCGTTCATTTATTCATTTAGCAAAATTTACTAAAGCTTGGCCAAGATGGGCCCAGCTTTGTCCTAGCTGGAGATAATACTGTTCTGTGAGTCCTTGACCAGAGATTTTTAAGGTGGATGAAGCCAAGCCTATGAAAACCCATTGGACTGAAATCTCTTCCTCTATGCAGATAGATGTAAGGTGGTTTTCCTTGCGCACAAGTAAGGCTATTTGAGACTGATTTCCTGATGTGCTGGGTTTCTTGGATTTGCCTTAGAGACTGCCCAGGGTGGGGGCAGAAGATGAGGGGGTTTTTAATATGGTGGGTTTCAAGTTCTTCTATGCCCACCGCTGCCCAACTGCGTAGCAGTTGTTTCTTACCTGTGTACATATGATGAAGTACATTAGAGGATCCCTTTTTAAAAGGTTTAAAAATCATTGGTTTAAGGAATGCACTTTGCCATAGTGGAAACCGGGAAATGACACTGATGTGAATTAAGGCAACATGGTATAAAGGGAGCAATATTACACAGGCAGACAGGAAGCCCAAGTTCTCATTGAACTCTGCTGTTGACAAGCTGAGTGACCTTGGGCAAGGTACTTCATCCCCTGGGCCTCAGTTTCTTCACCTACAAAAGGCAATGATTATTCTAAATGATCTCTGAGGTAACTCTCAGCTGTAAGAAGCTATTATGTAATTATATGATAATACTGATGAAATAAACAGGCAGAGAAATGGTTTGATTGCACAGACGACAAGAGTAAATGAAATTCTGGGAGTCCTTTTCTGAGAGAATGGACACTTCAAATTTGAATCAGTGTAGTAGGTGGGCATATAAAGAGTTAAAGCTTCCTAGCATTCTGAGTTCAAAGTCTGAGAAGCATCCCTGGATCTTTCCTTAGTCTCACTAGATATGCAAATGAGAAAGAATTCACTGCTCTCAAGGTCCCATGTAAATATCAAGTAGCAAAGGAAGATATTTATAAGAGAACTCTGCATTTAACCTACAAAACATATAGCTCAGTGGGTTCATCAGGTATCTAGCAAAATACCAGATGCTCAACACAACCTTTTTTACTGGTGATCTGGTCTACACAGGAGGAGAAATAACTGAACAGCAGGGAAGGGGAGCCTTATTCCCCCTTCCCTTTCCCTTAACAGGTGGCATGGCCTTTTTAAGTCACAGGACTTCACTTGCAACTGCACTGACTTCAGTTCATCCGATGAGCAGGTTTCTGATAATAAGAAATATAACACCTTTCATTCATCCGTTCAGTCAACAAAGATTTATTGAACACCTGCTCTGTGCCCTAGAGGTGCAGCTCTCTCTTGTTCCTAGTACCACCTCTAAAGATGAAGATGGTTTTAAAACGACACCACCTGTCCTTCCTGTAATCTCTGTTGTCCAGAAGCATTCCATTTTCTGAAACCAGGAGTTACTGAACCTTAGCATTGCAATTTTCCCAGCATTTCCCCTCTTTGTGTTTTATAACTCCATGAAGTCACATCTCCCCCAGGCTATTGGAACAGTTCAGCTGAGCCTGAAACCTACCAAGAAAAAAGAAACAAGAAAAAGGAGAGGGGGAAAGTTAATGGTAAAAGCTATTAGCATGGTGCCACACCCACGGGTCCAACAGGTTCTGTGATAGCCTTACAAGCTTGATTAGTGAGGCATGCCTCCCCAGGGACGTGCTGGGACGTCCAGTTTCTCTAAAGGACCCGCTAGGCCAAACTTCCTGGAGAAAACCCCACTACCCATAAAACGCATTTTGAGTCACACCAAAGTGCACAGTGACCCTTAGCTTTCCTCTTCTGAACAAATTGTTTAAAGACCAAGATGTGTTGGGGAGATACCGGGCACTGGAGAATTAGCCGCAGGTGCTATTTATAGAGCCACTGGGCTCTGCAGAGTTCCCTCTGGCCAGGGAAAGCCATCAATCTTCTCCAGCAAAAGAAAAAAGAAGTAATAAACTTAATAATGATTTAAAGTAAAGGAGGGAGAGAAAGCACTGAGTCTAATACTAAGGTGGATCTAAGCCAAGAGATTAGTTTCTCCCTGTGGAAAACAACATGCTCACACACACGCGTGCAAGCACGCACACACGCATACACACACACGCAGGAACATTAAAAAATGCAGGCCAGCCTGGTCCCTGCCACCTCCCTAAACTACCGCTGTGGTTTAGCCTCTCAAAAGAAGCCGTTAAATGGCTTTTCTTTTTGTGAGGCTGACAGACATATGTCTCCAAATCTCACACTGCTACAGAGAATACTCTCTAGATACACTGCTCTTGAAACAGAAAAGTGAAGCCATTCGAGGTTTATTAAACCCTACTGTGCCCAATAAATGGAATAGAAAAGAATTAATTCCTAGTTGATTACCTTTATCAATAAAAAAATGCCAAGACGTATTTTTAAACATTTCTATTTTAGCATCGTTTCACTCACGCTCCAGTGTGAACACCCAGCAGGTCTCAAGAAGCTTGAGAGAAACGTTCCTGTTTTCGTAGATAAAAGAGATTCTGACCAGTATATATATGAACATGAAAACTCCTAGTCAATAAAGGGAGTTTTTGCATTCAGAAATTCTCCTTTTCGTAAAGTTCTCATGGATGGGAAAACATAAATTATGATGAGCAAGATACCCAAAGAGAGAACTTTTTTCCAGAAAAGATGCATTAAAAATAAATATGCTTCCAAAGGAAGTGACTGTCCTCACTTGAGTCTTTAAAGTTCTCAGAGAGTGCCAGTTAGCGGGAAGTATTTTCATTACAAACAATTCTGCCTTTTTAAATGGTAAGTATCCTTTATTCCTGGACACCAACCAGAGACAATAGAAAGAAAGAGAGACCTAGGCATCCAGGCAGAAAACGGGCCTTGTAACGCAGCCAAAATGAATTTAGAATTCTTGTGCAATACAATGTTAAGGCAGGAGTGTTGAGTCGAAATGTGTAATGAACTCCAAGTGGCTGCCTTTCAGATCTCAAGAGCTGAAACTGACTTGACGCCGGGACCTTGCTTCCCTTGCTCAAGTATTCAAGTGGCACAAGAATAACAATGAGAACGGCACAAAGACCACCACTTCAGCATGGTGTTCAAGGATGGAGACGGGCCAAATGTGCGGGGGCAACAGACCCCCCAAACACATTGTGGGTAACAATCGCTCAAATTTGGTATCGCCTAGGGAAAAAAATCAGGGACAGGCGGCCATTGAGTAAGCTTATGTCACTTCGGGGAAGCTCTGTGAATGCAAAAACACTAGGTACTTTTCATTAATATCACATAGGAAGGGGAAGACTATATTCCAGGCCTTTGTTAAGTAAAACATCTCTTATTAGACATGAGATTGTCATTATGCTGACTAAATTGTTAGTGATGTGAAAAACATCATCTCCTAATTTATTTATGTTAATAATGCCTAATGTTGCAAAGACTGTTCATCATGGCAAACCTGTAAAGTAGATATTGCAGGTATTATCATCCTTGTTCTGCAATAGGAAACTGTAGCGTGGAGCATTGATCACTGCATGTGAATGGGATGGTAACCGAACTTGCGCTAGAACCTGGGTCTCCTAATCTCTATTTTACTCATCATTGCGCCACAGCAAAAGTAACATGGACCCAAAGTCTCTAAATGCAGTTATGGTATCATTGGGTCAACTAGTTGGAACATGGTCCTAATAAGGCAAAGGCAATAAAAACTGTAGAGGCTGAACTGTAAAAAGGAACAACTAGTATTGCTCCATTTCATGGCTACAAACCACATCCCTAACTTCGTTCAGCTCCTTTGCAAATATGTACCCGAGATCAAAAGTATTTGAAATAAGGTAAGAGGATAGATAGGCCAGCAGAGATTTCTTATCATAAATGGGGGGAAGAAAAAAAAAACCAAGATAATTTTGAATTACTTGTAAGTCAATGATGAATTTTCACAATAAAGGACATTGCATTGTCATAAGGTTGGAAGAATATAGTTAACTTTGAATTTTTCTGCCCGTATGGGAGAACAGAAAACCACACCACTAGGGTAGCCCCCACCTTTACACTCCACCCAGTGACCACCCAGCCTTTACACTTCACAGATTCTCCAAATTACAATTACTCTGGTATTTTGTACTTATTACAATCCAAAGGATGGAATTCAGATAAGGCAGAATTGTCTTTGTTCCCATTTAAAACTGTTTAGAACTCTCTCCTTATAAAAGTTTCAACAATTACAAGGACCCGTGACCCAGATCCACGTTAAAGTGACATTATCATAGTGACTCGGGTGGCATTATAGTGAGGCTAGACTGATGTCTAGTCCATGGTGCCACTGGCTTTCCATGAGATTTTTCTCTGACAGTTCCTTTATTTTCTTTGTAATAACCAATGTCTCTAATTTGCATTTCCCTCTTTTGAAAATGCCCTTTTAAAAACTTGCTGACTAAACAGAAAGGTTCCAGAAACTTGTGAACGAAAGGTAAGAAACATTCTGTTTTTACTTCTTCTAATACAAGACTATCTGTTTCTGAACACACTTTTTCAAGGCTATTAACGAACCATATCCAACTTCCAGCATGTGAGGTTTATTTTGTTGGAGTTTGTTTTGTTGGCTCCTTTATCATAAACATATGAGCAATATACATTTTTACCTCCTCAGGTTTGTATGATGCAGGATTCTACAGAGGGAGAGAGGAAAAGTGGGGAGAGTTGAAAGGGTGACATATTCTGGATACGAGAATTATATGAAATTGCAGAATATCCCTATTCTAGAAGAAAACCCCAATGATGGGTAAAATTGCAACATAATGTATGAAACCCTGAGAGCCCATTTTTCAAATGTCCCATCTCTTCCTGAATCACAGAACTAGTTAGAGACAGTGAGCAGATTAGCCTCCATAGTCTTTAGCCCTAATTTTTTTTTTAGGGCAGTGAAATGAGTCTGTATGGTATTATGGTGGATACATGACTTTATACATGTGTCCAAACCCATAGAATGGCCAACACCAAGAGTGAGCCCTTATGAAGACTGCGGACTTTAGTTAATAATAAATCGATATTGGCTCCTTAGTTATAATAAATGTATCACACTAACGCAAGATGTTCGCGATGGGGAAACTCTGTGTGTGCTGGGGGGCTACGGGAACTTGACTACCACTGGCTATTATATCAACAAGATTTTATGATAATATCTAATGAGCAATGTTTTGCATCAAAGTTTCCTCATTTATCTTTCAGTGGTTCCACCACTGATTATAGAAAAAAAAGTAGCTTTGATGATTCGTTCTTCTGAAAGTCACTTCTTAGATATCGGAGGGTCACTGGGCCGTGTGTGAATATCTTACTATTCACACAATAAGGACTACACTAAGAGGAATTCCACCTGAAGGAAGAAAAAGACAAGCTAAGACTCTGAGTTTCTTATTAAAAGAATAGCGGAAACCAATGACATTTAATTCTCTCTCTGTTTAATCTCACAGTTCTTGCCATTTCCACATATATATATCAACATTTGTTCTAGGTGAAAATAAGCAAAAACAGCAAAATGACACTTGGCCATCCAACATTGTAGTTAAGATTTGTTGCACAGAAAGACATTTTTTTATAAGACCAGTGAATAATATTATGAAACAATTTCCTATGCTGAGGAGAGCCTGTTTTTCTTAAAATGAGGAAAGTTTATGGTCTAGATGACTTTTAAATAATGGTCTCTGGGTTGTCATTGAGACTTTGACAGTATGGAGATGAGTGCCCCTCACAAAAGGGTGGTCACCTTCAATTGACCATAAGAGGCTTCTGGTCCACCCACGCCAGTCAAGGTTGAGATCACACTGGGGATGCAAAGTCCTTGATGCAACAAAGCTACTGAGAAGATAATGAGTTGTTCATTTGGCAAGGAGGTGGCCCAGGTGTCCCGCTTTGCTTTCCCAGGCACAGTCCCAACCGGAAAAACAGGACTGGTGGCACCCAGCCTGACAACACCAGGGTTCTTTACTACTTGGCTCCAGGCAGGTGGGTGAGTGCCTGTTTGGAAGGCTGATTAATCAGTAATTCAAGGAGATCAAAATCACAAAATTAAAAGACAGAGTTCAATCATATCCCTTAACAGAAGGAATGTCCTAATTGCTACATGCCCAAGGCAGGATATGAAGAGTGTGGAAGGCAAAGAGAACCCCTCCTCCACTAACCCGGTGGAGGTGATTAGCAAGTCATTTTATACCAAAGCCCGAAAGACTCCCTACCCCAGTCCTCCCCCAAATTGCAGTTCACCAAGTTTTCCCTCCTACTGCTAAGTAAGGCTGCCATGCCAGCGAACAGCTAGGAGTTACTTTCGTAAGAATTGTAGGACAGACGTATCAGAATTCACACACTGCCTCCCAGAGGACACGCTCATTTATAACTTGGCAGGGTCCCGCTTGACACTCACCAGTGGCAGATTTGTGAAGACAGGACTTCTCCTACAAGCGGTACCTAGTCCAGCGGAAGGAAAGAGTTGACAACACCCATCCAGTCTCCCATCAGGGCTGTCCAGAGTTTCATGACAGCCACCCTACAAGGCGTGATCACTGAGACAGCTCTGACGTCTGGTCCAGGAGGGAAGGGTGCTCTCCATCCTGGCTGAGGCTCTTAGCTGCACGGTGTCATCAACACCTACATGGTGGCCACTGCCCTTCCGGCCTCACGTTCTGTAAGCTGCATCCTCAGGTCAGAATACAGTGAAGCAGTTTAGGCCAATGCTCTGCTCCCAGGCAGCTTTCAAAGGATCTAGATTCTAAAGCTTCCTCGGGATGTATTTATTTCTGGCTTAAAGAAGATTCTTTCATGACTCTCTGAGTTAAGATGTTATCACAACAATTGTGACCTTAACTTGGTGAATCATGTAGAATATTTACTTGGGCTTTCTACACACTGCTCCAAACAACATCAAGTCCCTCGTACACATCACTTAAACAACTTTAGCTTTCTCAGTGATGTCACATAAGATGTTTTTAAAAATCTTTGTGTCCCCAGGTGTAGAGAACAAACGTATGGACACCAAGGGGGGAAAGTGGCGGGGTGGGTGGTGATGGTGTGATGAATTGGGAGATTGGGATTGACATATACACACTAGTATGTATAAAGTGGATAACTAATAAGAACCTGCTGTAAAGGGCTTCCCTCGTGGCACAGTGGTTAAGAATCCGCCTGCCAATGCAGGGGACACGGGGTCGAGCCCTGGTCTGTGAAGGTCCCACAGGCCGCGGAGCAACTAAGCCCGTGCGCCACAACTACTGAGCATGCGCTCTAGAGCCCGCGAGCCACAACTACTGAGCCCACGTGCTGCAACTACTGAAGCCTGCGCACCTAGAGCACGTGCTCCACAACAAGAGAAGCCACTGCAATGAGAAGCCCGCGCACCGCAACGAAGAATAGCCCCCGCTCGCTGCAACTAGAGAAAGCCCGCACACAGCAACAAAGACCCAACACAGCCAAAAATAAATAAATAAAATAAATAAATTTTTAAAATAAGAAAAAAAACCCTGCTGTATAAAAAAATAAATAAAATTCTAAAATTAAAAAAGAAATTCTTTGTGCCCCACAACTACCTTCTACTGGGACAAGCCAGATGCTCGACTGCTTCTGTCCCTCTGAAGGTGTTGTGAATGAGAAAGCAGAGTTAATACTAAACCTTAGCTAAGTAAAGCCTACAAGGTATTACTGGATAACCCTACACCCGGTAAAGAACACCATATTTATTTTCCCTATTGTAAAGAGGTCACTGACTCCAATTTTTTTCTTAGGCAAGGTTATATGATCATTTTCTAATTTCCAGGGAATGTAGAAAACTCCAAGGATATTCTGATAAATGTCATTATTACTGCTTCCAGATGAGGAAACCATGGACCTTGCTGTTGAAGAAAGCACAGCCCATCCCTGGCAGAGCTGGGTAAGGTCATGTGAAAATCCAGAAATCCTCTTGTTAAAACCCAGCTAAATGTGATTCCATCCTCACTGTGACAAGACCAGAGCCCAGCGCCCAATCAACCTGTCCCCAAAGGAAGGGCTCGATGGGCTGACAAGCATTTCAGTGCAATCATCATAGAAAAACTCCGGTTGTACAAGGCAAACTCTGCCACAAGAATATTTTCCTCACTTGGATTTTTTTTTAATCTGGTGTTTTTCATCTTTACCACTTTCTTAATTCAGTTACTTTCAGTGTCTTTTGGAGTTAAGTGACTCTTGTAGTTTGATAATGGGACATGATAAAAAAAAATCAGGAGTAGTAGATCTTAAAAGTTCTCATCACAAGAAAAAAATTCCATCTATGTTGTGGCGATGGATGTTAACTAAACTTACTGTGGTAATCATCTCACAATATATACATATATCAAATCATTATGTTGACACCTAAAATTAATACAATGTTATATATAATAAAAATTCCCAAAATTAAAAAATCAGGAATAAACCAAGGAGGTTGAAAATTTCCAGTCCTATAAATTTAAAAAAATTTATAAATGTATATGAATGAACAAGTCAGTAATGGGAGCATTTCTTGTTTGTCTTAAAAAAAAATCTTTATACCTTATTAGCAGTTGAAATATAAAGACAGATGAATACACTTAGCACAGTGTCTGGCACATTTAGGTGCTCAGGAAGTAGTTTTTTTAATGAATCTCAGTGTATTGGGGGTATGGGGTCTTTGTGAGCCTGTATGATATTTGACAGCAATGTTAAGAGCATAGCTCTTGTGCTCTGCATAGAACTGTAGCGGCTCTGGCCGATGTTCCCTTGCTTCCAATTTCATACTTCTCTCAACCCTACCCAACAAGCCTGCTAGATGCAATTTGTAAATTTGCATAAACAAATGTAATATTTAAGAAAACTGAGCAATAACCTATATTAATATATATATTATATAGAATAATAATATAAAACTGAAAGCTCTGTTGCAAAAGAGAAAAATACAAAAATTATATTGACCTTAGAGCTGGATTAAAAGTGGCTCTTAAAGCTACACTCTGGTGAGCCTACATTTCCCAAGCACTGTGGGTTTCACAGACATTTCATGATCATTAGCCTTTAAGGGCACTTAGTTATTGTGGCCGTGGGAGCCTGGGAAGCCCACGACAATGATTCACCAGAAAGGAGGGGTAAGATTTTTCTGGTCAGAGGAGTTTTGCTCAAAATGGAAAATCTCTTGAGATCCGTTGATTGGATATTTTTAAATTATTTAACGATTTGCTTATACAGTGCTTAAATTGGAAGAAGGAAAGTCCTCAATGCCCAAATATATTATCACTGAATTTCATAGGAAAAAAAGGAAGAAAAAAAATTCTTGTTTTTATTTGTCTCTTGTCAATCGACAAATCAGTAGCATATGCTGATGACAGATTTCACTTTGTGGTACGGTTGCTCAGGTATAATTGCTTATGTCTTTAAAACAGAGTACATGTCAGAAAAAACCTAAGTAGGTCACCGTCAGAGCTACTCAGAGAGGATGTTAGGGGCGTCTTTTCAAATGACCTTCCTTCAACACTCATCTTTTATTGACGTCTGAGCGTTCGTTCACTCAGCGCAGAGAATAGCTCCTTGAATCGAAAGGCTGTAAGTGTTTTTGTGAAGGAACAATTGATTTTTGTTTCTGACTTCACATATCGTACTGAGTTTCACAGCCCACATACATCAATACAAAGTGATTTTTAAAGAGCTCGGATAGCAGTCATGTGTGGGCCACGTATGTACATAAATAGATCATTTTTATTCCTAACAGGACAAAGAATAAGGAGCATAGCAATAATACAGTTAACTTATTTATTTGATGAAAAGGTTTTCTACTTGATACCATGCGATTTTCTTTCCATGTAGAAAGCACCAGGTACTACCAGCCCCATGGGAAAAGTGGACACTGGGACATGGATTTCCCATTTGATTTTTTAAAAATTGCATGTTGATGGAAATTATGACTCCATCTTTTAATTAAAGAAGAACCTTGTTCTCCAAATGCTCTCCTGCACATCCTTTTGGGCTAGGCAGCCTGAACACAGTTTGAGATTGGAAAGAGGCCGCCCAGTGTGCTTATTAGGGAACTTTCTTGGCAGACCACTGAAAAATATCATAAAGTGTGACTCATCACATCTGCATCAAGTTATGAAAAAAGTAAGGCTTGTTAACCTGCTGTTTGGAAACCAGAACACTTTTATCAGTTCATATAATTGCTAACCCCTTATTCACTGCTCAGCACTGGAGAGTTCTTTACCTCCTAAGATCCCACTAATTGCTGACAGATTTGATTTCTCCCTGACAGCAGGAGTCCTGTTTCTGGCCTTTACATCAAGTAATTGCTTTATTTTTCTCCCTCTGCTCTAAAAAACGGAATTCCCTTCTCCCCTGCTTGAACCCCTTTAATGGCTTCTTTCTCTGTTATTAAATCCTTGCCATTTAAATCACATTTAGCGATGTTTTGAATAACTGATTCCAATTACTAAAGCTCTTACCAAGAAGCAGCTGAAAACGCAAGTCATTACTTGCCCACAGACAAGCGGCTCTACCTTGCAGCCAAGTCTCTGGTGAACTGTATTGTGTTTCTTCTCAGTACGGGGCAATTTAGACGCACAGGAGGCTGATGTGCAGCAAATAGACAGCTGCTGGAGCGCTCCTCCACTATCATCTGTGCATAGTAGATATTAGACTTTATATTTATTTTATAAATAGCCCAATTCCTTAAAGAAATCATTCCCTCCTTCCCATAGTGGCCGGGGTGGGCCACGTGGAAGAGCAGAGATGCACAGCTGACCGCTCTGTGACCCGCCGTGAGGCTGCTCTTCAAAGGTCTAGTGCAACCCGCGGTGGGGCTCACACTCAACAGCGACCCGGCCACCATGATGCCAAACCCGGGGCTCAGCTGCATCAGATTTGGCTTCGACAGTCCACAGTTTGTTTTCCCTTGACGTTGCGGACTTTTTTTTAAAAAATCTCTGTCGTCTTGTCTTCCCCCTCTTCCCACGCTGTTGGGTGCTGCCATCATGTTTGTGTTTTTATTTACTTGGCAAAGGGACGCATCTGATAAATTTTATGACATGACCATATTTCTGTTATCATCACATCATTTCAGGCTTTGGGTAGATCCTGTTTCTCAATCACATTGGATGTAAGATGATCAGAAATTTTGCTCTGTTCCTTTAGGTAAATCTAATCTGACACACTGTTTTGGCCTCACTCATATGTATATTTTCTTGCCCTGTTTGTCCTAATGAAACGTGATTTTGTTGGGCATAATATTTCACGCAGGAAAACCTCTGTTATGCGAGGAAATTCAGCAGGCGTGGCATTCTTTATATGTCTTTGGCATTCTTATTTTAAACACTGAATAACCAATTAATTGTGTAAACACTTGTATAACGCGTTGGGTTTAAGTGGTTCACCATGTAATCTTGACATGGCCTGGTCATCACAGCTCTCGGGCGTATCTAACTTAATGAACTGACAAATGTGAAGGCAGACATACATCTAATTTTATTAACTAACTGGATGTCTCCGCTATGACTGGGGCTAAAGAAGGTTATCACTAATTTCAAACTTGAGATTGTTAGAGAACGTAAAAGGTTTCTCAATTTTATATATTACATCTAGATGTGAAAAGAGTTTTGTGTGGGAGGTTGTATTCAAAAGGCTTAATCAATATCATCACTATAAAAATAAACGATTCATGGGAAAATTAATTAATTCTTCTCTGTATTGTACTAGACTTTTCTCTACTTTGGTGGGGCTCCAACAGATCTATATAAGTCAATCCTATACCAGATAGAGTGATCACGTTTCTTCCTAAAATTATGAACATTTTGGTTTTCATCTTTTTATTAAAGTAGGCAATTTAAGTAGGTAATTTGACTTGGAATCCATTATTCTATTATTTGACCCCCTTCAAAACAGTGACAAAAACACAAGCATCTAAAAGAATTTAAATGAGGTGTCGGAGTGTTTCAAAGTCCTCACGCCCATGGAGATGCAAGAGAGCAGGGACACATAGGTAAGCAGCAAATTCACTTGGGATTTTGTCTTTCCCATTTTTAAACATTGCCTCTTAAATGATTTATGCTTGATATTTGTGAAAAGTGCTACCTTGGATGGCCCAGAGACCCCAGTCTCCAATTTTATATGGAATAGGAAACTGGGATAGTGGCACTGCCCATCCTAGAGACTGTATTATTAATGTGCTTCAGATCTCAGGCCATTACTTCGTTTCCCTCATTCAGCCTCAGAACCAGGGTGGTGCTTATTCATCCACAGAGACCAAAACCTTGTTATGATTCTGGGACTGAGTACATATCAGTGGAAATTGTCCAGCCTTCCCCGGCATCTATTATGATAGGTAGCCCTCCGTTTCTGCGCAGCACCCCTCCTAGTTCTCACCTCCTATCAACTCTTTGTCCAGGAATTCATTTGCAGAGAGGCTGCTAGAGCCTCAGTGCTTCTCTTATGAAAGTTCCCAAAGGAGCTTTCTGGGGCAAACAGTGTGCTGTAGAGATCGTCAAGACAGTACAGCTTTGGGCTTTAAGTGCCAAACTCATCAGGTCAAGCAGATGGGGGGCTGGGAAGAGTCTTATTAGAGCCATTTCAGTGGTGATACAAACAAGATGAATCAAAATTTAATGCAGATAAACAGTTAGTATAGTAGTTCAGGGCTCAGACTCTAGAGCCAGACTGCCTGGATTTGAAATCTGTTATTTATCAGCTGTGTAACTTCGGGTGAGTTGTCTAATCTCTCTGTCTCTCTGTCTCCAATGGGGATGATTCTAATAGTATCTATCCCATAAGATGGAGGATTATATGAATTAAGCTTGGAGAACACTGAGAATAGGTCCTAGCATGGTGTAAAGACTCCAGAAGTTCAGCTTTCATTAGTCAGCCTCTGCACTGCATCTCCCCAGTCATCTCCCCTCCCTGAATGATATTCCCTTTTCCTTAACTGCCAGAAGCATCCAGAATCCTCTCGTAGTGCACTCTTTTTCCTTCCCTATCAAAACTCATGCTCTGGGCTTCCCTGGTGGTGCAGTGGTTGAGAGTCTGCCTGCCGATGCAGGGGACACGGGTTCGTGCCCCGGTCTGCGAAGATCCCACATGCCGCGGAGTGGCTGGGCCCGTGAGCCATGGCGGCTGAGCCTGCGCGTCCGGAGCCTGTGCTGCGCAGCGGGAGAGGCCACTACAGTGAGAGGCCCGCGTACCGCAAAAACAAAAACAAAAACAAAAGAAACTCATGCTCCAAGACTTTATGTAGTCTGATAAAACGTTATCAGACGTTGGCTGATAAAAACGTTATTCTTACCAGGGACACTTGTGCTTAATAAGGATCTAAAACGAGTTTGAAGAAGATGTGAATGGTGTCCTTTTAGATTCTAGCCAAGAGGTTTGTGATGTAGGAGTGTAGGAGGGGTCTTCCTAGGGCCCTAAACCATGCCATTCTGGGGGTTGCCTCCTCTGTCACCCTGACCGTTGGACACTCCTTGTGGAAAGAGAATGATGTCTGCCCATCACAATATTTTGCTGAACAGCCCTGAGCAGCTCACGGTGATTTTTGATCTTCCTGTCTGCACGTAGAAAACCATCTGAGAATGAGGAGATGAATTGGTGAGCTGCTTCCTGGGCATGGAGGCAGCACCGTCTTTCCCTTGGTTGAAAAGATGCAACTTGACATTCAGATCCTACTCATGGGGCTCCTGACAAGGGTAAAGGACAGTGTACAAAATGCTTTGCATTTCGTCATGACAATTTCACAAATGTGTCAGCATTCCATCCAGTAAAGTTTCTTTTGACCCTAACTATCTCCATGGAGTCGTATCTACAAGGATGGAGGACCTTGCACCTCTTCTCAAAACACGGGCTTTTCCCCAAAGGACTTTCGTGGAAGCGGCACTTTGTTTTGTTTAGTCTAGTATAGGTGATGTGGACCAGGGAAGGGTGGCCATGAAGGAGCTGGTGCGTGCTGTCTCTCCTCAGGACAGGGAAGCCATCCTGCTGGTCTTAGGGAAATGGGCCCTGAACTAGGATTCAGAAAATCTGACTCCCCACTGATGAGCCGGCTGGCCTTGGGCAAGTCCTTACCTTCTTGCCTGAGTCTCCTTAGTCACGGAGCGTTGGATTAGATGATCTCCACAGTCCTTTCAATCTTCAAGGTTTAAACACCTTCTGCTTCCAGGAATCCAAGATACGCTTGATTATCATATTTACGGCTAGGTAGTCTCCTAGAGAGAGAAACTCATATAGTATCATTAAAAGTTATGTTCAATATTCCAAGGAATTGCATCTGGCTGTGTGTGTGTGTGCATGTGTGCATGTACATATTCATCCCTAGTTACTCACTCTAAGCTAGATCTAGTAAAACCATCATTGTTGCTATAGAGCTGATCTTTGTAAAATATTTTAAAAGAGTATACAAGAGGAACTCTAAGCTTATCAAAGTGCCTCAGAGTTACAATGTTTCCTTAAATATTTTATGCCATTCATGAGCAGGAAGGAGACGGATAAGACTATTGTATATTTACCTCTGGAGTTCAACAAGATAGTTCTGTGCAGCCTTCATGTTTGAAATCAACCTTGGAACTCATCAGGAAGATACTTTTTTACCCAATGCTAAATATTGTTTTTTTACTTGAATTTAAAAAGAAACCAGACAATAAAACACAGCATTATTATTTATTAATGGTAATTATAAGTTATTAATACTCTATGTTAATATTATACTGGATATAATATACTGTTAAGTATTATCACATATTATGTTATATATATTATTGTGTATTAAATGTTATATATATGTGACATATGTAATATGCAATATTATACGTAATATAATGTTGTTAATAATAATAATATTAATATAGCATCAACATTGACCAAAATAATTGGATTCCTGAGAGTTTGTAAGTTCTTAATAACCTGGTAAAACTATTCATTTAGAGCATTTCATTTACCAGACCACATCTGTGCCCTTAATGAATAGTAATTAAAACTCACAGCAGCATTCCCGTTAGGTGACAGAGGGTTATTATACACACTTTCTAAAATAGATAGACTTTAGACCTTGTAATCTACCCTTCTATGTGGGTGTCAGCATTCAGGAGGAAATTGAGACAATTCTAAATTTTCCATTTCTAGAGGACTAGGTACTCTTTTAAAAACAACTGTTATATCTGAGAATCAAAATTCTAACTTGACCACGTGTCACTCTAGCAGGGAGTGGTGGGAAAGTACTGTGGCAGATTCTAGCCCTGGTTCTTTAACTTGGGGTGATTGCCCCAGCATAAGACATCCATCCTCTCTGATCTTCAGTTCCTCATCTTCAGAGTGAGAGGTTGGACTATATCCTGCCCAAGATCATGTTTGGCTCAAAGAAGCACTGAATTTCTCTCTGCCTCAATATTTCTGGCATCAGCCACTGTGGCCAGCAACATACTCTGGAGACCCCAAGCCACCTCTTCTTGAGAACAGACTCCTTCTATGAAGGAGAGTACAAACAGTCCCTGAGTACCCTGCTCCTTCACCTCGGAGCTTCAGCTCCTTCTTGTTAGTGGGCTAACGCCTCTTCCTCCCCCTTACGATGCCTGGCCTGTGGCCCCTGACTGCCTGGATGATGGATGCTCAACTGCCTTCTGTGATAAATGTCTTTAGTGTCCGGTCTGCTGTCCATGAGCACACTCACCTACTGTTTCTGGGGAATTTCTTATCTATCGTGAGACTTCATGGGTCTAAACTCTTTTTATCTTCCTGGTCCTTTTCTTCACTTCCTTGGTCCCTGGTCCAACTTCTACAGGCTGTTGCTATTCCCTAAGGTGGCAACGATTGCCCTCAGCAAGACGGGTCTTATTTTAGTTCCTGCAGAAGCCAACTCTGAAACAAGGATTCATATGCAAGTAGTTTATTTGGGAGGTGAAGGAAACATGTAGGGGAGCAGGGAAAAGAGGCAGGGAGGTAATTCAACCCCAAAAGGAGCATTATCAAGCAAGTTACCACAGTGAATAACTGGACCTTAATCCCCACAGGGAATTCTGGGGACCAATGTTGAATATGTGCTCAGAGTTACACTTCTGAAGGGTGAGAGAGCTGGGGTATTTATACACCAACTGCCACTGTCCTTCAAATGAAAGGAGGGCTTTAATTCTCATGTACTTCCTGCCCAGCCGTGCTTAGCCGAGCGGGTTCTGCTCACCAGAAAAGGCCCTCAGGTAGAGAGGGGCCAGGGTTAGCAGTTGGGAGACAAGGAGTGTGCAGGCCAATAGTAAGACTGGAAGAAGTATGTGCAGATGCTCGTAGCACACCTGGGTTCAAATATAGCCACGGGAATTCCATCACTTTAAGGATTCTAACCATCGTGTAAAGGGAACTCAGTGATGAAACCATGTCTGTCGGATTCTAGCAGCAGCCTGTACCCCAGCTTGGCCTCTTCGTTTCCCTCTTCCCAGCCCCTCACTTCTTCAGCTACTTTCCCTTCTTGTGGCCTTGTTCTTCTGGCTGCTGACTCAACACTTCTTTTCTCAACTAATGACCAGTTGTTGCCTTACAGCTGAGTTGTCTGCTCCCTAAATCTGGTATATTGCTACTGTTTCTCCTTGCTGTCTCCTGAACTATTCTATAAAAAGTCCAGTGGTTTAAATTTCCAATATTTCCCTTACTTTTCCTGGCTTTGGCCTCAGAAGGTCAAAACTAAGGTTTAAGGGATGTGATAATGTGACACCTCACATTTGTAAGGCACTTTACAGTTTATAAAGAATTTCATGGCAACTTATTGGGAGAGCATGAAGGTTAGAGTGAAAAGCATTGAATTTGCATCTTGGCTCTCATACATACTCTGTGATGATGGACAAGTCATTCCTTCTTATTAAGTGTCAGTTTCCTTATCTTGAAAATAGGCATAACAGTGGTGATACCTGCCCTCCTCACTGGCAAGTGTTGTTGCATGGTCGAGCAGGGCACTGGGCTGCAGACAACTATCAAGGATTTGATCTACATGTCGGTTATCTGATTTTTCACGATTTTACTATCTGATTTTCACTATTAACTATTTTCACAGCAGCCTTGTGAGAAAGTGGGCAAGGTAATGTTTTCTTTGTTTTGAGGGTAAGGGAACTGAGACTCTCTTCTGACTCTAATGCCAGCATCTGCAGTTCCCAAATGCATGCAAAGAATTACTGTAGCTTCGAATCACATCGCATTTAAATACATTTGTAACATTACATTCTTGAAGAGAAAAGCAAATACATGACATTCTTTGAATAAGTACAGTCACAAATCTGAGATCTTGGAACAACTGAAAGACTATGAGACTTGGATCCTTAGAAAAAGTTTGCTTTCTCCCTTAAAATTCGCCATGTAGTAAACTGGATTAGTCATTTGAGATTCTAAAATGTACAAATAGGATTGGGCTAAGAAACCAAGAACCGTGTACTTATCTGTTATTGCTTCTTAAAAAAAATTCTCCCCAATGACTTTTAATTTCCTAGATAGGGGACAGCCAGCCTTTTGAAGAAACTCATTTATTTTAGCGTCACTCCAAGTTTCTAATGTAAACGTCTTAAGGGCTGATTTGGAGGAACTAGGACAAGACATTTCCACTATTGCCTGAAGACAATTTGCATCTCTTAAAGATGAAGAGGCAGAGGGTAAACATAAGCTGAAACTCATCATGACTTACATAGCATGGAATTTTTTTATATATCATTTCACACAAATCCATTTTTAAAAGTTGAATTATGTGATTTTTAAAGTCAAATATCTGCAAGGGAAATTGGACTGACCTGACTCTGCCTCCAAGGTTTAAGGGTAAAATATGTTGTGAAATTTGAAGCAATTTTGTTTTCCATGCACATATTCCTTTTTTAGGAAGAAAATCTTTCTTTGCTCCACATTCCTCTTTGTGCCCACAGAAATGCTTGATTTGGTTTGGTATGAGTCAAACAAACTGTTCTCATCACAGTGGAGCAAAGGAAAAAAGAGCTTTTCGTTCAAGTTATGGGCTCTGGAAAAATTTGTGTAAAAGCATTCTGTGTAACTGTAGTCGTTGGTCACTCTTTTGTGAGCTATCGATAGAATAGTTATTGTCTCCTGCACCCAACAAGACAATAATGGAGTGTGAGAAAATTCAGCCTATTAAAGTGTAGGGAGTATAGAAAAGTGCTTATAGCACTCCTTTTTTTCTCCATCCTATGAATGTTCATGCACGTCTATGGAGAATTCTTTCTCTTCTATCTTTCCATGCTTCCCCCAAGATTGTGCCCTGTCAGCCCAGCAGGTTTAAGAGATGGACTATAAGATGGAAACCATATCTAATGCCAATTTCATCTGATGAAGTACCGTACATATTAAATCTCATCTACCACTCATGCTATGATTTTGTTAACATGGTTTATATAAATAATTATCATTCTTAAACCACAATATGTAAAGTGTGGATATTTAACCAAGAAAAAGAAGTTAAAATGAGCCAAAGGTAGAAATTAGACAATTAGCCATTTCTTCTAATACAGAAAGCTTCTCAGCAAATGAAAAAAAATACCATCATGATCACAGGGGAATGAAACGAAGACCTCAACAAACCCTCTTAGAGACTGTTAGACCCAATCATCCAGTATCATAATTTGGAGATGATAGAATAACTTCTTTGATGCACTAGGACATAACTAATGTCAACTCTGAAGCTCTTTAAAATATCTAGTGTAACAGGCAAAGCTGAGATATTAAAACTAGAGCATGAACGGGCCTGATAAATCAAAGGAGACTGGAACCCTGGTGAGGATCCCTGTAGGTTTCAGTGGTAGTGGTGCTGGTGGGCTACTGGAACCTCGTCATGAGTTCCAGGAAATGACCTGAGAAAAAACTCTTAGGATCCTAGATCCAGGAGGAAACTGGAGATCCCATCCAGTCTGCCCACGTGCCTCAAAGCTAGACCACAAGAAAACTTTTAAAAATCCCATGGAGTTTACACATTGCAAATTAGTAGCATTGTTGTATAAGAAACCTTAAAAAAGAGATAATCCATTTGTTTTCCCTTCTGAAAAACCGACACCAACCTAAAGGAGTTAGTTCACGGCTCTAAAATTGTTGTTGATTCTCAGGTAGAATATTGTACAGACATGCCAGGCATCATTACTCACAATGCCTCTGTTGCCTTTCAAAATCAGCTTTGGAAACACTTAAGTCTTGGATGGTTTGTCATTCTGGTTTGAGATCTAGCATGACTTAAAAACACTAACCAACAAGTAAATGTCAAAAGATGAAAAAAAATCTACCACATTCTGTTTTTCATAAAAATATAGATTTAATAAATTTCTAAAGGAGAACAGAATGGTCACGTTAGAACACTGCCAAAGTTATAAACTTTGACAGTCCCACATACTGAGATGAACAGGAAAATGCATTTCACAAGAAATAAAATACATTTTTTGTCCGCTGGGTTCGCTGAAGAAGAAGAGAAGCACATCTGTCCCAAATTTCTTCGAAGGAACTGAATACATTCAGTTTTCCTGAGTGAATAGGCTTACTCTTTCTACTGGGTTACCTTAGAGGGCTTTAAAAAAATAATTTCAAAGCTATAATTAATCAAGGAGACAAATTGAACAATCTTTATCTCAATTAACATCTCAAAGCTGGAAATAAAAATTTCCTCAGATGTAGGAAGTATATCAATATGAGTAATTAAGTATTTGTAGGGTTGTTTACCACAGGGTTGTATGAAATAATGATAGCACTTTGCGATGTTATTGTATCATTTTAAAAATGAGATAGTCATAGTCAGTTCATAGCTCTTCTGTCTGACAGTACTAAACATGCTGGAAGATGTTTCTACTTCTATTGTTTCTGCTGTTGTGGTCAACATTGTTGTTGCTGTTATCATTTGTGTTATAATTCCATTCTAACTGGCCTCTTTGGGGACAAGCTGTAGGAACCTCAGTGGCCAAGGTTACAGACAAGGATGTCTGAAAGCAAGTTTCAGGTCTCACATTCTCTGGATTTCTATGTAGGAGGTGTAATGAATAGGACTAGGTTACCACATCCGAAAGGGACAGGACAAGGGCCATGATTGAAACCAAGAAATGCAGGGCAGTGTACAGGAAAGCCCAGTCTGAAGACACTTCCTCTCCCACTGTCATGCACCAGTGCTGCTTTGAGTCTGTGTCCTGAGGCTGTATCAGGGGGGTGTCCCCAAGTACCTAAGGCGAGATGCTGGGAACAGACACATTCCATCACTCCACCACCTTCTGAAGGATTTTAAAGCATACTCTGGAAAAAATATTACAAAAGAGCAAATATTGAAAACATTTAAAAACAATTCTCCAAAATGGCAAGAAAGTCTGGATTTGATGTTCAGATAAATAATGCTCTTTGTAGGTGTAAATGACATATCAGGATCTCAAAGGACCAATTCAAGCAACCTCTTCAGAGAGGGTACAGACTCTGGTCCACCAGGGGACCATATTCTTTAATCTAACAGTGCCTGATCCAGAAGAGAATCTTCACAACACATATATAATGAACTGAATCTGTGTCTATGTTGCTAAATCAGTAAATATAGGAAAACGTCAAATTATCAAAGACGTCATGGAAACAAACTGGTGTTTTGGCTCTATGTAAACAAAAGGTCTGAAGTGTTGATTTTCAACTAGTTGTTTTGTTCCTGCATAAAGTTACTCTGTAGACACTTTTCTTGTGCTCCTTTTAGGAGAAAAATCCTTCAAAAGTCAGTGGCATTGAAAAGTTTTATTTTTATTTTACTTTTCTTTTGAGAAAAAGAATTAGGGGAATATTTCTTTTGGAACGTGCCTCTCTAACCCCAGCCTGCTTCAGAAATGTTCAGGGTGATTGTTTAAAAGCAGATTTCTGGAACTCATGAATGAGTTGGCATTTTTGACCTGTGGGAAAAAGTGGAAAGGTACATAACAACATAGGGTAAGAAATGTCTTTCAGGGAAATGAATAATGTGGCATGCTTCTTAATTCACAAAATGAGAAAGGAGTCTTATGCTTAAATGTATTATATTTAGATTTTCTGATATAACCATCTCCAAGTCTAGTTCCAAAACCTAACTCTATATCAGTCTTTCTTGTCTGTTATATATTTTTGTTTGATTATACAAGTTCTGTTTTTCATAAAATATAGATTTAATTATTTCTAAAGAAGAGCATAGTTTTATGGTAAACTGCCTTTTTTGGGGAATTAATTAGTATATAAACAAAGGAAAGTATGCCTAGGAAAAATACAAGAAGTATGAGTGGGAAAATGTTAGCTGGAGAAAGGATTTTTCTCCCTTTTTAATATCTATGTTTTACATAACAGGAAATCCTCTAGTTTATTTTTAGAAGGATGTTACATACATGCCTAAAGAAATAACCATAATCTGCTCTTTCATGAGAATACAGATAAGACCTACTGAAATTCCTAAATACTAGATTTTCTGGAAAGTTCCCAGCAATCACAAAGATAGCCTAGTATGAACAAAACTGACACCATCAGAGGGCAGAGCTATTGAGATCTTTAGATTCATAATCACCATACATTCTATTACTTGAAGTTTCTAAAGAGTAGACTATTCTTTGAATTAAAATCTTTCTTCTCTTCTACTTTTGATAAGTGAATCTAACCTGATGACTACCCAAGGACAATAATATCTGTGCACCAGGTACCCTCCTCTAGCTTTTTGGCACCCATCCTCATAGTCTTTCTGTCTCTCTGTCTAGTTCACATCTGAGCTTTGAGGACAGCCTCTCTCCCTTTCCTTCCTCTATTATCCCCCAGTCTTTAAACACTTACCAACTCTCCATCTGATAGAGGGAAATTGAGCTTGGTTACATTCAGAATTATTGATGTGCTTTTGATATGTCCAAAATGGATGTAAATGTGCCTTACGTCTGCAAAGAAAATTAAATACTCAGATGATACAGTTAAGTGGAAATTATATTAGTATGTCATCATGTTTGATAACTGAGCCATGTTAACTGTTATTATAAGATATCAAAAATCATTATTCTTTTCTTACAAAAGGCTGTTATACGCCTTTCCAGATTTCATGTATCTTAAGTTCCTAACCTTGCATATTATTATCACTATTACCTAAAAAATGAGAGCCAAAAATTGATGGATGTGGAAGACATTTACTTAGATACATCCAAAAACAGAGATGAACAGACAGAGGCAATTTTGGGAACAAACGTCTGTATCTTTATTGATACAATAGTTTCTTGATATAAAAAGGCTGATCAAAGAATTAAGTCATTTGAGGTCATGATTTCCATTTCCCCTGCCCATAGATTGGAGATGAAACAGCAAGGAGAAAAACAGTACTGGAACAGAATTAGGAGGCCTGGGTCCTAAGTCTGACTTTATGACCAATTAGTTCTATAGCATTGGGAAAATAATTTATATTCTGTTGAATTCAGTTTCCTCATTTGCAAAATAAATGGGTTGGGCTGAATAATCCCTAAAGTCACCCCTGGTGTTAAGGCTTTAAAATGGACATGAAGCACTATATACATATATAGTGATTATATACATGGTTATATATATATATGATTAAGACTCTCATTTCCTTTTTTACAGAAATTCCAGATAAATACTCTTCTGCAACAATAAAGCCAGCTAACAATGAGACGGCAAGTAACCAATAACATTTTTCAATTTTTCCAAATGAACGATAAACAAAACTCTATGCAGATGTTTATGGTTTCAGAGAAATATCTCTAGTCTGTGAGGTACAGAAATGGTGCAGCAGAAAAAAGTTAGGTATCTGTCTCTTAGTCAAACTAAACCCACAAATAAAAGTAGATTGACGTAAATGATAGAAATCTTCTTGGAGCTATCTGTTCAGAAAGCCCTGGCAGGAAGAAGCAGGAACTAAGTGTGCTTTCCCCAGAGGGTCCTTTGCAACAACAGTGGAGAGTTTGCCTTAAGAAATCACTTTTATGCTTCCAAAGTAGTTTAAATAACCAAGTGAAAATACACAGAAGTGCTCTCGCTGCTGAGAGAAATTCTTATTCCACACTGAATGATCCACGGGCTCAATTCCTCACTGCAAATGGAAAATCCTTTGTTCTTTAGAGCCTTAGAGAAAGTAAAGAGAACCACACCAGCCAATAAGCACATTAAAGTGACATGGAGTTTCCTTTTGAAGTAAAATGTACATAAGAACTTGTGTGATATACCCAGATTTGCTGCTGCTGCAGTAATTTCTATTCAATGCCCTAAAAATGATGAGATGTGCTCCTTCTTATTGGAGAAATGTTGAAAATTTACCCATCATTGTTGATCTTTCCTCTTTTTCTATAATCTTGGACTCAACTAGGCTGCTAAAAGCCTCACTAAGATTTTTCTATTGGAAGGTGCCAGAGTCGCATCAAGAATTAACCCTGGGATTAAAAAGCTCTGGTCACATTCATTTGCACTTCCTGCCTTGCAAGAATATGAGTGGAAGGGGAGACGAGGTAAACCTTCCCAAGAGTCCCAAGGACTAACTGACTTCGTGAGTTGGTTAGTGACTTGAATAGGAGTGTCATGTAGGGAGAGGGAACCAGACAGGAAGAAGACAGTTCGGAAGCACAAGCTCTATCAGAGGCATCACCATGGTAGGTCAACAATCACGTTCTCCTCCAAGATGACCAATAAGCTCTCAGACTCAAGGAATACCCCCCAGCCTAACAGGGCATAGCGTTTGCCTCTTACCAGATGATGGCTCTTGAGCCAATGTGTTAAATTTTTGACAGAAATGTAGCTTTGCAAGGCACGCAGGCTGACTTTGTACTTCTGAACAATGCCAAAGATGAGGAAATAGTCCTGGAGTAAAAATACAAGATGGATTTTTTCCAAGGTGGTAGATCATTTGAAGACAGTGACATAAAAGACTCTGCCATGTCTTATCATATCTATCATCTACTAGTGACTTCTGGAAAACGTTAAGTTATAGGATCTCAGATTTTCTCTTCTATTTTTAATTTTTAAAACAAAATTTTTTGATTATCCTTATTAAAGTTCAATAATTAGTATCTTAAGGAATTGTTACCACAGGCAATAGGGAGAAATGAATAATTAGCCTGTTTAGAGAAGTGATATTAGACAATCTGGGTGATACAGGAAAAGAATATGTTCCCCTTAACAGTAGGAGACTTTGTCCAATTTAGTCATCTAATTACATCACATTTTAGTCAGAAAGTGGTAAGAGTTATTTTGGAAGCCTTGCCATCTTTGCTCCTTGCAATTGGAACTGTAGTCTTGGTATGTACAAAGATGTAATATCCACAGGTTTTATTCTACCTTCTTTTCTTTGAAAACATTAAGATTATAAGCTGCTATACAATAAAGTTTGCCAAAAGTTCTGTATAAAAAGTAGTTCTACGTCATATGGCAGTTCTATTTTTAGTTTTTTAAGGAACCTCCATACTATTCTCCATAGGCCAATTTACGTTTCTATACCTGGAGAAAACCATAATTCAGAAACTTACATGCACCCCAATGTTAACTGCAGCACTGTTTATAATAGTCAGGACATGGAAGCAACCTAATGTCCATCAACAGAGGAATGGATAAAGAAGATGTGGTACATATACACAATGGAATATTACTCAGCCATAAAAAAGAACAAAATAATGCCATTTGCAGCAACATGGAGAGACCTAGAGATTGCCATACTGAGTGAAGTAAGTCAGACACAGAAAGACAAATATCATATGACATTGCTTATATGTGGAATCTAAAAAAATAGGGTGCGAATGAACTTACTTAGAAAACAGAAGTAGAGTCACGGATGTAGAAAACAAACTTATGGTTACCGGGGATGGGGGGGAGGGATAAATTGGGAGATTGGAATTGACATATACACACTACTGTATATAAAATAGGAAACTAATAAGAACCTGCTCTATAGCACAGGGAACTCTTATCAATACTCTGTAATGGTCTATGTGGGAAAAGAATCTTAAAAAAAACTGGAGATATATATATATATATATATATAACTGGTTCACTTTGCTGTACCCCTGAAACTAACACAACATTGTAAATCAACTATACTCCAATAAAAATTAAAAAAAATAAAAAAGTAGTTCTAAAAGTCAAATTCTTCTAAATGAAACAACTAATCGTTGCTCCTTAAACAAAACCTAACAATTCTTGCCCTCTGGCCCTTGTTTAGGCTGTTTCTTCCACGCAGGCTGCCCTCTTGATATTGCTGGCTGCATAAACTAATCACAGTATTGTTTAATCCAGCAATTATTTATTGAAACCACATTATGTACAAGACATAGTTCTAGGTGGTGGATGATGAACAAAACTAGACAAAAATAGCTACCCTCATGGAGTTTCCATGTTGGTGGAAAAAATGGATAATATCAAGTTGAAATGGAAATAGCTAGATGAGGCTTGGTGAGAGGAAGTTCATCCATCTGTCCCATGTTTAGGATCCATCTCAGCCACCATGTCCCCCGCCCCATCCCCATTTCACTCACACCTTGCACCAGCACTAGGTGGCCAAGGAAAGGAACTGCCTGGCAGGCACAGGTCCAGCTTTTTGTCAGCCCAGGCACTGGCTCTTTCCTCTATAGTGAATTCTCTCTGGGGCTCATCACTGTGAGACACAAGGATGCTTTTTCCCCTTTTCCAAAGGTCCATCCACATGCCCCTTCCAGATTTTTTGGCCTCCAAAATTTTAATCTTAGTCATTCTAGGCTCCTGACCAAATAGTGAAACCATTTGCTTCTGCCCAGAAATTTGTGTCTATCCATTCTTTAGGTCAATTCTGCCTCCATACATACTGAACTATCAAGCATACTGCTCACAGCTGTGCCTACTAGAAGGACTTTCCTTCTCCACTGACTTTAGGGCCACCCTTGACTGGGGCAGTAGTCCTTTATAGGCTAACAGCAACATATCATGCCAAGCCATCTGTGAACTAAGTCTAAATCTTTTCCTGTAAGTAGGTTATACCTTTCTACTTCCACCCCATGATGTCATAGGTATGAGTTGAAGGAGAGGTGTTGGTGCAACAAAGGTAAATGCCATGGACATCTGGACTATTTATATAATCTACTTGTGCTTTCTTGACACAATTCCAAATGTACCCTTTCAACACAATGGATTGCCATTGTGCCTACCCACCTCTATGACACAGAGGACCCAGATTATGATGGACAGTTCCACCTGCACAGTCACTTTGATGTCCCACAGTCAAGTGCTCAGTATTACTAGGGCCAAGAAACATCAGGGGCTAATTTACAAATGACAAATGGTTCTCTGTCGTAAGAGGGAGCACTCCAGAACTGTAGAGAGCTACGATGTGACCCTCCAAAGGACTTTCCAGAGATGATGCAGAGCATCCTTACACACGACAGAAGCCACCTTCAGAATATGTTGCATCATGTGGGCCAAGCTACAGATCAGTTGCGCCATTGTTAGGACCTTAGTGAGGGGCAGTAAATTCCCTCTCCAGCTCTCATCACCTACAGGTCAAGCAGTCTTCTGTAACCGAAGGACCATCCTCCAAAGAAGAACTTCAGATGCTGGGTTTTCAAAGAAAAAGCACACTAAGATGCAAGAGGGACTGCACAAAAGAGGGACGAAGAGAACTGAGGGGATCAGAGGGGAGCACCAACATTATCCACCATGTCCACTGTATTCACCAAGGTCCGTCATATTTTGCCAGACAGATGAAATGTACAGGGGTATAATGGAGACCACTAGCCCTGTGACCTGAGGTCTTTGCAGGTGATCCTAGCAACTCCCCCTGAGACGTAGTATTACTTCTGATGTACCATTTGCTATTTTAGCAGTTTGCCTAGCCTGTACCCACTAGAAGCCAGTGGAATCCCGTTCCATCCCTCCCCCAGTTATTACAACCAAAAATGTCTTTAGACACAGCCAAATATCCTTTGGGGTCCCCAGTTGAAAACAACTGTTCTAGAGGACCCAGCCTCCTTTTAATCAAAGCTCTCTGTGTCTGTGAACTGACTTAGATCTGGAATTCGGGTGAGGGACCATGATTTTCCAAAGCAGTGGCTGATATCAGCTTTCTGCTTGCCAGCTCACGTTTTTGAACTATTATTTTTATATCGGCCATATAACTGACTAGTTGATCTTTCACATATTGCCACAGGTTCCTGTAAGGCCAAGGCATCCTGACTGCCACTCCAGCCTTTCAGCTCATGTTAGTAATCACATCTATCTCGTCTATATTGACCAAGGGCCTCTGCCAGTCCAGATTTCCATGGTTCTCCGGGAGTTCAGTTCCATGAAGCATCTCCCACCATCCTTCCAGCCTGAGATGGTTAAATGCTTTTCCTGAGTGAACAGTTTAGAGATGCACTTCATAAGGCTCTCATGAAGGTCCTGCAGGATGGAGGTATCCAGAGTGTTTTTCCCTCCTTTCCTGTTTTACTGTCCTTGTCCCTTACTCCCAATTCCTGGGGATCATTTCAAAATAAACATTTCAAAATAAACTACCTAGATATAGACCTTGGTTTTTAGGGTCATTTTTTGAGGAGTCCAGGCTGACTCTTGTTATCAAGAGTGACCCTAGGAAGCAGGCCCTCTGGGTAGGATATTAAAGCTGGATCACCCACCAAGCATATGATATGATAATAAGAATCCCATTGCTAGTGGTAAGGGTGATAACCCCTGGCATGTAGACATAGGTGAAAAGTATCTGTGGCACTTGAATGTTCTGGGGGCAATAGTAATTATGTGGATTATGGAGTGGACAGGCTTTTGTTAAAGTTTTTAGAAATCTGGGGAAGGGGGGAAACAATGAGCTCAGATCACCAACTTTCAACTTAAGGCATGCAGTGAAATCCTGAAGGACACCTGGCACATTAAGAAGCTCTACATCTTCAACAGCCACAGAAGAGGCTGCTGGAAATTAGACCTAGGATCTGTTTGTGATGGGACAGAGCTATAAAGGAACCTGTTTTGGCTGAGCATTTAGGCTTGTTTATAGCTCTGCTTCATATCAAGAATCTTAACCTCGACTCCTTTAAAGAAGAGACTGAAACAAAGGCTCATCATTGGTGGTTTGTTTTGGAATATGAACCCCATAAAGCAGGAGTAAGGGATAAGTTCAGGAAAACACAGGCAGAGGGAAAAAACACTCTGCATGGCTCTATCTGGTAGGACTTTCACAAACGTCTTATGAAATGCATCTCCAAACTGTCTGCTCAGGGAAGAATGGAGAAAGCATTTACCCATTGGCTTCTATCCCTGATTGATCAAGGACTGCTCCAAGGAATGTGAACTCCCCCAAATTTCTGGATCATGCATGAGTTAGTTCCACCTGCATCTTATAAGATGTCCCATTCCATGGTGTCAGAGAAGCCCCAGGGCAGAAAGCAAGAGAGGCAACACAGCTTGCACATCTGCAAAGCTGGTTGAAGGCTTCATGTAACTGTTCCCTAGAGCAATAGCTAGAGTAAGAAGTGGGGCCCATATAGTTTTAAAGTAATGCACAATATATACGTGATAAAGCTAGCAAAGGCAGCTTTTCAGGGAACAGGAAATGATCCATTGTGTCAGATGCCATTAATAAGTAGGATGAGAACTGACTTTCAGCAACATTGAAGGTCACGATGACCTTGACAGTTCTAATGGAGTGGTGGGGGGCAAAGCCTGATTCGTTCACCTAGACTCAGCTCCTCTTTGATATTTCAGGCTACAAAAATGTAAGTCACAAAACAGATCTTCCTCAATTTCTGCCGTGTAACTTTCAAATCTACCTTGGCCACCAGTCTTGGCTACTTCCCTTTAGATGCAAGGGAAGAGGCAGTCTCTTCCTGCCTAAGGGTTATCCTGTTCTCTCCCAGCCTTTTAGGTCTCTTCATTATTCACTTTTCTTTCTAGATATTCAATATCTCCTTTCCCATTCAGTTTTTCCCATCCTGAAGCCACCACAGAGTCTGGCCTATTCACTAAACAATGCCCAGAGTCTAGAACAAGCCTTGATATACAGTAGACCCTAAATATATATTTGTTGAATGATCACATAAATGAATTTTAACCACTTCTTTACCTGTATTTTGCTCACAGTAGTCCCTGACTACGGACATGTGTAAATCAATCAGTGTATAAATGAGTGAATATTTTCTTGGTTACCCCAGCTGGAAGAAATCTCTCTTTCCTCTGAACTCATATGTAACACCTCTTTCAATGTCAGCACATTATTCTATCTTTAATTCATTTTGATATGCATCTCTCTTACTGACTATAAACTCCTTGAGCTCAAGAGCAGCATCTCTTTTATCTTTATTTCCCACCTAACATATATTACCAGACATTACAGAGAGCAGTACTTCAATAGATATTTGGTGATTGACTGTATGAATGAATGAATAAACAAGTGACTAAAAAGGACAAAATGTGACAACTTGTAAACTTCTACATGCTTAAGACTATTGAATCCTTTCATACTTGTCCCAGATCTGCTACAGCTCTCCACCAAATCCACCACTTGAGGTTTCAGAGGCTCAAAAAACTTCATTTCTTCCCTCTGAGCAGTGGCTACAAGAAGCAGCAAGTAGCGAAACACTCATGACACCCATGGGCCTACTGGACTCTTTTTCTTGGCCACTAACTCAATTTGGTATCGTTTAGCACATTACAAGATTGTTCAAGAGTACTATAAAAGATGTCAGACACCATCAGAAAACACTTCAGAAAATCATTGCCTTGTAGCTGGATCAAAAGGTGAACTCCTGGAAACTAGCAATGCTAGAAAAACAGAATAAATCATTTTTCTTCTCTACCTCTTAGAGATTTGCACCTTTTTGCCCCAAAGAATGGCCATATTTTCTGAAATTTGAAGCTTCTGTAGTATATTTATAAAGCATTTGTGCAATAATAAAACATCTACCTGATTGAAGAGGAATAATCCTGGGTTCTCACTCCTCTTTGCAATTATTTTGGCCTATTTTCAGGTCATTTTATTTATTCAGGTCAATTATTCAGGTTGTTTTATTCCGATGCCATTTTCAAAACGTTAATGTAATGACAATCATGTTTATCCAAATTATCATCAACACCATCATCATCCTCTTGAATTTTCAATAAACTTTATTGAATGAAAATATTTTAAGTTGACTTTAAAAAGCAAGGAGGTAAATGCTTAACTGCTTTAAGCAAATTAATTCAGGCAAAATGCAAGGCTCAGAATGGTGATACTTTTATTTATTTTTCTTTCTATCTTAGAAGAGAGTTGCAAGAACAGTTTGGTCAGAGTTCTTATGTGAAAGTTAGTGCACCCCAATTTTTTAAAAAATTTATTTATTTAATTAATTTATTTATTTTTGGCTGCATTGGGTGCTTGTTCCTGCACACGGGCTTTCTCTAGTTGCGGCGAGCGGGGGCTACTCTTCGTTGTGGAGTGCCAGCTTCTCACTGCGGTGGCTTCTCTTGTTGCGGAGCACGGGCTCTAGAGCACAGGCTCAGTAGTTGTGGCGCACGGGCTCAGCTGCTCCGTGGCATGTGGGATCTCCCCGGACCAGGGCTCGAACCTGTGTCCCCTGCATTGGCAGGCGGATTCTTAACCACTGTGCCACCAGGGAAGCCCTGTGCACCCCAATTTTAACCCATTTATTTCTTGGAGTCTCCAGTTGCTTCCTGCTGTCTACCCCTTGCCTCATGAACTGGTATTTGTGGTTGAGATGACCTCATCTCAGCCTGTCAGTTAACTCACACTAACTTGTGAATAGATTCAGCCAGCATACAACAGTATATGTGTCTGCAGCAACTCCTCTTACTAAAGACACACCAAAGCTGGGCTTTCTTAAAGGAGTGTGGGAAAAGGAAATGAGATGTGTGAAAAATTAGGACTTTTTTTTCCGGTCATTTTTATAGCTTGAACGTGGTTTATCTGAAATTCTGTGAACTTGATATGCTATTGTGTTCATGCATCCAGGCTGCAGAGTTCAAAAAGAGATGGTTTGTTTGAAATTATGGCACCAAAATGTGTTTCCACTTAGGATTTTACAAAACAAATGCTTTGGAGATTTGGAGAAGGGTACGGCAAGGAAAGAAAGAACTTTCAAATTTTATTTTAACATTCAGTTCTCTGTGCTAGAGGAATTCGGTCCCAGTACACTATGACAATCGCATCTGTCAAGCCCCTTTCGGATTCATCTCAGTCTTGAACGCAACATTAAAAAATGTCCATGAGGGTTTTTTTCCTCTGAAAAATGAATGTGCTTTGCTGTGGAGATGCCCCTTAAAACATTGTTACTTTCTTGAAATGTTACTAGACCGAAATATATTATGAACTATACCTTGGACTCCCTTGTTCAAAAAATGTAAAACTACAGAATTAATCAGCTAAACAAAAATGTATTTCCAAGTGGACAGTTTTGTCTGAAGATCTTTTTTTCCTACTTTATATTGAATGACCTGCAATGTATCAGGTAAGGAACGTGTGTGATTGTGCGGTGTGTGTCTGGGGGGTGCTTTGTTGTGACTGATATTTTCTGCCTTCCCTGGACCTGTATGAAACAGGATTCATTCATTCATTACTCTACCTTCACACCATTCACAGAGGGACTAATGGAGGGCACAGAGACCTGGCAGAATGTTTAAGAGGGAGAGGTGACCAGGGGACTCGTGCAATTTGAAAAAGTCAGTTCTGCTAGGAATACACACCCATAACCTTCTGAATCACTCCCTTACACTGTTAAGCTTCAAAAGGCTGAAAGATAAATACACAAACAGAAACTCTTTATAGGAATAAATGTCCTAAACTTGTCATTCGTATATGACCTTCAGAATTTTGGCATATTCAAGCATCCTGTTAGTTCCTTGATCCTCATTAACAAATTTAATCTCTTTTTTTTTTTTGCGGTACGCGGGCCTCTCACTGTTGTGGCCTCTCCCGCTGCGGAGCACAGGCTCCAGACGCGCAGGCTCAGCGGCCATGGCTCACGGGCCCAGCCGCTCCGCAGCATGTGGGATCTTCGCGGACCGGGGCACAAACCCGTGTCCCCTGCATCGGCAGGCGGACTCTCAACCACTGCGCCACTAGGGAAGCCCCTAATCTTTTTCTTTTAAAGAAAACTTAAATTTATTTTGCTAAGGGGAAATTTCTTTCACTACCATCCATAGATGTGCTGCTCACATATATATTTTTATATTTCTGTGTTTTTATATATTATGTTATAATCTATAAATATCTAATAATAATATTTATATATTATAGTTACATGCGATATATATTTTTCTGAAACATTACATATTAAGTATATAAATGTTCTAGAAAAAATTTTGTGATTTGAAAGCATCTCATTTTGGGAAGCACTGTTTTGAAGTATCCAAAAGTAGAAAGATTTTGAAAAGAAAATCAAAAGTTTTAGGTGAGGAAGCCAACAGGATCCCGCGTGCGGGGGAGCCTCTTGTGGACGCCGCCCTTGTTTTGCTTGCTGGCTCCCTTCTCTTTCTTTTTGTTCCCTCTGTCATGAATTTTTCCAGCATTCCTTCCAACAACCGTGTTTTCCCCTCCTTCTATCCCTTACCTCACAGAGGTTACTCATAATCTGTGTTTCCCCCTGCCAAAAAAAAACAGGCGTGAAACAGTCGCATACCCAAAGGAGAGTAAGCAGACTGTTACATAAAGACTTTATTTCACTGTTGAGAAAAAGATCCCCAAATCCTACTCAACGTCCAGTCTTCCATGATATTGTGCGTGTTAGTTACATGTGCTTTTCAACATATTGGAAGCATGAAACCATATTGTAAAATTAGAGTTGACTCTTTTTTAATATATTCACTGCAATAATAAATTAAGGCAAACCTTTTTCTTTTTAGACAGCGATAAGAAGTCCATCTTGTTAACAACAAAAAAATTAAAGCTATCTTTTATCTCTGAGAAATTAACCTTCCATTTCACTTCATTTGTGTGCATAGAAAGCTAGAGCTGGACTTAGAAATATGGCATTTCTCAGATACTAATACAGAAAAATTAAAAGTGAGTATCATTTATTCCCTTTAGTTTTCTTAATTTAGCTAGACAAAGGCTGCATGACAAAATGGGGATTCTTTTTGTTTCGATTTGATTTGTTTTTAAGATGAAGATTATACCTAAAAGATATGTCAAAAACAAGTAGTTTTAAAGCGTTTTAAACTTAGTACATTTAAACGTAACGTTTATTTTGTTTAGCAAGCTTGTTGACACTGATGATTTTATGCATAATAGAGGAGGTTTTAGTAGGATACAAGGATCCTGTTTTAAATAAACCCTAAATATAATAGTCTGCTCATACAAAAATCCTGATTCAGGCAAAAGACAACTGACTCTACCCATGCTGGTCCTCAGTTTCCTCATTTGTAAAAGGAGTGGGTCCACTGAAAGGGTCTCCAAGCCCCTTTTAGCTCTAAAAGTTTATAATTCTGAGCTCCTATATTTTTCAAAGATATCAAATATTATATGTTAGTGTTGAGCAGATTATTAAAGAAGCAAAGACAAATTAAAATACTAGAAAAATTATGTACCTATTAATTCACTAATGAATTGTGGACCCTACACTAAATATTTATATAGTCACAATTTTCTGCCTTAAAATGATTTCAAGTCCAGTGACTAGCTCAGTTAAGTGTCATTTTTAAATTTGTAATAAAACATAGTAACTATTCAATGTTGTCACTTACCAAAATTGCATTCTGTGGACAAAAAATTAATGAGTTAAATTGTAGCCACGTCATATGTCTTATTTCAGGGCTTGATTCCAGTCTGAGACAGATACATATGGCTGCCTACCTTTAAACTCAAAAAAAAGAAAAATTGCAACTGTGTTTCTTTCTGATTTAAGGCTTTAATGTTAATATGCTGTTTTAGATGCTCCTTAAACTAAAAAACTTAGTCTACATAAAATACAAACTATAAGTCTAAGCAGGTTATCCTGAACAAAGGCTGAGAGGGAAAGAAGTGTCATTGTTTCGGCTGATAAAGGGCAGATAAGTTGATGGGTTTCTATTTAAGGCTGGGATTTTAACACAGGCTTGGGGTGGGGTAAGGGTGACGTTGGGGTTTGTAGGAGTCCCTTAAGGTCCAAGCTGGGGCCTTGCACTTCCACTTTGGAGGTTATTTCTAAACGAGATTAAACATACTGTTATTCTACTTATTTTATGCTGTAAGTATTAATTTGTTAAATATAATCATTTAAAGTTCACTAAAGTTTATAGAAACTGATGTTGCCGTTTCTTCATTTTTTTCTTTTTTAATGTATTCAGAAACCTGGAGAAACATAAGTGACTTGATTGTGACTCTGTTATTGGCTTATGGATGTTTACACATCGGTGACCACCAGAACCCAAGTTCCACAAAAGCTTGGATGTTTGTCTATCTCACTCACTGGAGTATCTCCAGTGCCTAGAACAGTCCCTGACACATGTAGACACTCGAACAAAATTTAAGGAATGAAGAAAGGGAATGAATATATTTTTGAATTTGTGTTCTCAAAATGTCCGTCTTCTTCCTCTCAATCTCCCTCTTTCTTTCTCTCTCTCTCTCTCAGGCTTTGGGAAAACAGGCAGGGATTAATTGATAAACAATGTAATCTTTTCAGTCTTTCTACAGAATATCCCTCAAACTGTGCTCTAATCTTACCTTTAAAACCAGCAAAAAGTGAAATAGCAAATCCCGGGAAAGTTAGGCAGCAGCAATAAAAAGCCCGAATAGGGATTCCCTGGTGGCGCAGTGGTTGAGACTCCGCCTGCTGATGCAGGGTACACAGGTTCGTGCCCCGGTCCGCACATGATCCCACATGCCGCGGAGTGGCTGGGCCCGTGAGCCATGGCCGCTGAGCCTGCACGTTCGGAGCCTGTGCTCCGCAGCGGGAGAGGCCACAACAGTGAGAGGCCGGCGTACCGCGAAAGAAAAAAAAAAAGCCCAAATAAACGCTGAAGCATTTTTTTTTCTCAACTTGACCAGTTAACTCTCAAACTCTCTCTCACTCAAGGCTGCTTATATTGGGCAGAAGAAAACCAATGACTGAATGAATGAATAAGGTTGGGGAAAACTATTTTATCTCCTCTTTGGAAACATAATAATTATAGTAATAATAGTTAATATATACAAGGTGTTTATGTCAGGTTCTGTTCCAAGGGCTTCATATATATCAACTCAAGTGGTTCTCAAAATTGCCCTGAGGGATAGACCCTACTTATAGTTCTATTTTGCAGATGAAGAAACTGAGGTGCAGAGAGATTGAGGGACTTAAGTCTTAGTGGTGGAGTCAGGAGTCAAAGCTAGCAGGAGTTCCAGTGTTCAGACTCTTCACTGCTTTGACCTACTGCCTCTGAGACTCGGGAAAGAAATGTCTTTAGCTTTCTTTAACCCAGTGTTCCCAAACTTGTGTGACCACGACATACCAATCAATATGTTTAGAATAAAACATGGCAAACACTGAAGCAGAATGTTTCTTTGGTTCCTTACAAGTCAAAATGTTGTAATAGGAAAATGAGCTATAGTCATAAATGTTCTCCTAATTTCAGGAGGAAGTGAACATGGATTGAGCTTCAATTCTCATCCTTCCCATGCCATGTAACTCACTTATCAAACAAGGGAAGGAGGCGAGATAGTCTTTGCCATCTCTTAAAAATAAAACTTAACTCCTTTGATTGCTATTCATGAGATACAAACCAAATAGAACTATTCAAAAAGTGCCTCGCCGGCAAAACAACGTGACAGATGAAACCATGAAGTTCATGATGAAAGAATGCTAAGAAATGTTTAGTTCTTCAAAGTAATTGAAACCTGGGCTTTACCATGTAACCATGAGCCATTCCAGCTGCCAGAATCCTTCTCAGAGCCACCAGAGAGATCTAAATGGGCCCCACTGTAAAAAAGTCGAATGAACAGCACTGCTTGTTTGCACACGCCTGCATATGACCGTAAGTGGGGGAAGTAGGTTTGGCTAGGTAAGAATGTATTTTTTTTAGGAGACTACAGAAGATGAGCTTGTCCCTTGAGAGGCACGCAGGCTAGGTCTGCCACATGAAACAGGAGTTTGAGCATCTTTAGCTGTATTTTGAATCCCTATTCCCATCCACTGAGATGAAGTTTAAGGTGGGGAAGAGTGCAGGTGGGAATGATGGGAGAGTAAGTCCCACAGGTAGCAGAAGAAGCTGCCAAGTAACTCCCTCTTCATGCCCAGTCATCTGAGACAGCCATCAATGCCAGCTTTGTCCTCAATGAGAGCTTTGGCCAAGCAAAGGCCTCTTGCAACACATGGACAGCTTTGGTTGACTTTCATCACTACTCACTGCTGGATGGGAGTCAATATGCTCTCAAAAGGAAAGGGTTTGGTGAGCTGAGGCTGTCTGAGTTTTCCTCAAAGCTTTTTTTTTTTTTCTTTTTTAATTCTGATTCTTGCTGATCTACAGATCAGATAGTATCAGAATGCAGAATATAGGCCCTGCTTTGTAATGCTCAGCACACAAGCTATACTGTCAATCCTACTATTTGAAATGAGTAGAGGAAAACTGTTTTTAAATTATTTCACTACTAAGCTCTAAGGTTTATTTTACTAAATATCACGTTTAATGTTATAAGTTCACATAACGACTGCAAGGAATCACACGCACATCCATCCGCACAGTCTTCCAAAGTTAAAGGTACAATGTGAGATATATCATTGGAATCCATAATGGAATCTTTGAATGGTTCAATGCATGGCTTGAATTAATAAAAACATAGGGAAATTATTCTTTAAAACCATGAATTCACAACTACAAAGCCTATTTTTGCTTTGCTATTATTAATACAATAAGAGGTTTGACTTTGACCTTGGAATCATAAACGTGGAAAACATTAACAGTATTATATTGACATGTTCTGAGCCTCTCTTTTTCTGTATTAAACTGAGGCTTCTGATAAGTTTGGTGGAGTCACTGTGGCACCAAATAAAACTAAACAATTCATACAGACTAAGATCAAGGAGGTCTAGTGAACCGAAAGATTCCAGCTCCTCGATAAAAGGAGGCCTGTTTGAAACCATTGGCAATTATTAATGTTTTAAAACTTTAATTTAAGAAATCATTCTTTGTAAGAATAAATATTAACCTTTTGGAAAATCCGTCCTTTATAATAAGATATATAGCAGGGTTTTCAAAGGTATTTCAGACTCATGTTGATAAAAATATCTTCGTATTATTAACTTAGCTTTTTCCCTTTAGCCATGATACTTTTAAACTGTTTAAGAACTAATTGGAAGGCTGCAGTGTTCTTTAATGTAATAGCACATCCCTTATAATAAAATAAGACACCTTTTAAGATGTTATGATTTTTTCCTAGAAGTATTTAATACTTAAGGTTGGGTTTTGACAACATAAAATAAAACGAGATTTTTGTCCTCCAGGTTGTCAGTTAGTCTCCTCTGGGGTAATAGAGTGGCAGTTGGTTGCAGGCTGTGCGTTTTGCAAGGCTGCTCTGTACCTTTGCAAAAGGAAAACTGCATGTGGTGTCACAGCTTGCAAAGGAAGACACAATGCTGTTTTTCTCTTGCTTTTCAACCTAAATAGGCCAATAGCCATGAATCAGGCTTGGGATGGAACATATTCCAGAGATAGGTATATAACAAAGAGAAGGGGGCTTCCCTGGTGGTGCAGTGGTTAAGAATCCGCCTGCCAATGCAGGGGTCACGGGTTCGAGTCCTGGTCCGGGAAGATCCCATATGCCGTGGAGTAACTCAGCCCGTGCGCCACAACTACTGAGCCTGTGCTCCAGAGCCCGTGAGCCACAACTCCTGAAGCCCGGGGAACTCAGAGTCCGTGCTCTGCAACAAGAGAATCCACCGCCGTGAGAAGTCCACACACCGCAATGAAGAGTAGTCCCCGCTCACCGCAACTGGAGAAAGCCCGTGCACAGCAACAAAGACCCAATGCAGCCAAAAATAAATAAATAAAATAAATAAATTTTTTTTAAATGTTATAAAAAAAACAAAGAGAAGTAGCTAGGAAGCCATTGTCACTGGTCATCTGGTCACGATAGCTCAAGCACAGTATCCAGTACTAGCTTTCCCCAAATAGGATAACAGGCTGAAGGCTTGGTTTGAAGCCTATCGTAGCCTCAAAAGAGCTTGCATGAATCCAAGTGCCTGTAAATATTGCTGACTACACCTCAATGGTTCTTTAGACTTCACGTTTTCTTAGACTTCCTGCAGAAATTACCACTTTGGGAAAGTTGGCAGGATGAACCACATTTCTGTACATAATTTTTGTCAGAAAAAAGGCAAAAAAAAAAAAATGAGCTTTAAGAGGATATTTTCTTTTTGCTTTCCCAGAATTTACTACATTTATTTCATAATTCTGAAATCAAAAGAGTCACTGATCCTTATGTGATTATTACATGCCATCAGAATGTATCACATGTTAACATTTTGCCATCATTCACAGGATTCTATAAAAAGAAAGTGTTTTTACAAGTGACAGTTAAAAATGAAAATATCTCTGTGGAAATGAATATAAATAATTTAGAAATACAAAAGCCACAAAACAGATGACAAAGGAAAAGATCAACAGACTTGACTACATAATTATTTAAAACATGAATATGACAAAAGCCACCAAGACGAGTACACAAGGAGAAAATATCAGCTACATAAAATCAACACAATAACATCTAGAATACAGAGAAACTACTATTCAGTAAGAAACTCTTATTATTGGCCAGTTCACAAAGATATATGTTTCAAGGATGGGATTTTTTTTATAATAGCATAAAACTGGAAACAAGTATCCATCATTAGGAGGACCATTAAAAAATTAAAGCAATAAAAAATAATGAAGTCTATAAGAGGATATTTTCTTTCCAGCCTGGTCAAAATATATGCAATTTAAAAATCAAAACTGTAGTGCTGTGTACACATTATCAAAATGGGCTTTTGAGCCTGTTTGGTCTTTAATCACGTTACAGAGGCAGCACTCCATCAAGAGAAGACGAGAGCGGAATCCACTTTTTAGCTGAAAATGTTAGTAAATGTTGGTTTCTTAACAGTTAAGCTAAGCTGTCTCAAAACAACAACAAAAAAAGCAATTTGGATTCATCTCCTCAATCTCAAAAAGGATGTGCTTTCATCCCAAATGTGTGTATATTTATGGTAATTGATGTGTTCTATTGATTAACTTGACAACTGTTAATGGGCCCCATGTTACCAGGATAATCTGACTCCTTTCGAACCCCCCCTAAATGGAGATATTTTCAAACATCTTGGGTTACAGTTGATGTCAGTTTTTGGTGTCCTTTAGAATAGCTTTAGTATATCCAAAAAACTGTTTCTCAATTTATTTTGGTTTAAACCACTGGCATTCAATTTACCTAAGGAAAACATTATACTTAAGGTTGGGTTGTGGCAACACAAATGAAATGGGATTTTTGTCTTCCAGATCGTCAGTTAGACTCTTCTGCATCAATAGACTTTAAGGGTAGCTCACAAATCTCTTTAGTTTATGTATAAGTATAGGAAATATTAAGTTTCTAAAGGGGTTTTGAATAATGTTTGGTTTCATTAGTTAAAATCCTTCAAACATTTTAAACTTTGTTTTTACATTTAATATATTACATTTTCAAAGTACTTCAATTATCTGAACTACAGAAAGCCCAATATATACTTATATAGCTTTTATATATTTAGTACATTAAAGACACAGTGACACTAAAGTTCTCTTAAATGATACAATATTGTATATGAGTTTAGTAAGATTTCATTTGAAAAACTCTAGTCAAAATAAAATGACCAATTACACTAAATTGAAGAGTGTCGAGGATGCAGGGCTTTCAGTTTTAAAACAAAGACAGTCTTGAGTAAAACCAGGACAAGTTGGTCACCCTGAGTAAAAATCACAATTACAATTTTCAATTGAAATTATAAGACTGTCATTCCAAATAGGCCAAATACGTAAAATGACAAATCTGAATGACCCCCTTCACAGCCCCCAAACATTAATACTTCAATTTTAATCATTGTAATCCTTTCTGTACTTAAAAAAAACTTTTACCCACTGAAGGAAGCTTGTTGCCATACCAAGTAATGTAGGTTACTTGTGAACAGAGATTTTGGCCTAAACGGGGACTGGAATTTTGTTAAAGACTCTGATGAGTCTCACTGAATCTTGTTTTATGGTTGAAATATCATGGGCTTCAAATCGTAAAGGTGAGCTCAACATCACTAATCATTAGGGAAATGCAAATAAAAACCACAATTAGATATACTTCACATCCACTATGATGGCTAGTGTCAAAACCAAACAAACAGAAAATAACAAGTGCTGGCAAGAATGGGAAGAAATTGGAACACTTGTGCACTGTTGGTGGGAATGTGAAATGGTGCAGCCACTATGGAAATCAGTATGGCTGTTCCTCAAAAAATTTGAAATAGAATTATACTACATGATCCAACAATTTCACTTCTGGGTACATACATAAAAGAATGGAAAGCAGGGTCTCTAAGAGATATTTGAACACCCATATTCATGGCAATATTATTCATAATAACCAAAAAGTAGAAGCAACATATGTGTCCATTAATGGATGAATGGATAAATAAAATGTGGTATATACATACAATGGAATATTATTCAGTCTTCAAAAGGAAGGAAGGTTTGATACATGCCTCAACATGGGTGGACCTTGAGGATATTATTTTAGGTGAAATAACCCAGTTATAAAAAGGACAAATATTATATGATTCTACTTATATGAGGTACTTAGAGTAGCCAAATTCATAGAGGCAAAAAGTATGAACTGTGGTTTCCAGGAGCTGGGAGTATGGGAGATGGGAGGTTGACATTTAATGGGTATAGAGAGTTTTAGTTTTACAAGATAGAAAGAGTTCTGGAGACTAGCTTCTTAACAATTTTAATGTACTTAAGATTACTGAACTGTACACTTAAAAATGGTTGCTACGGTAAATTTTATGTTGTGTATATTTTACCACAATTAAAAAGTGTTTTTAATTATGTTAAGAATCAAAAAGTTTGATAACGACCTGCAATGATGAAGATGTGTAGAAATAAGAGCCCTCCTGCACAGCTGATGAGAAAGTAAAACAGCCTGGCAGTTCCTCAGATGACTAAACGTAGAGTTACCATATGAGGATATGTCAATAGAAACTTCCAAAACTGAAAAGCAAAGAGCAAAAACACTGAAGAAGATGGAACAGAATATTCAAGGACTGTGAACAACTACAAAAGGTGTAATATATGCATAATGGTAATACCAGAAAGAGAAGAGAGAAAGGAACAGAAAACTTTGGAAGCAATAATGACTATGGGGCTTCCCTAGTGGAGCAGTGGTTGAGAGTCTGCCTGCCGATGCAGGGGACGCGGGTTCGAGCCCTGGTCTGGGAAGATCCCACATGCTGCAGAGCAACTAAGCCCGTGTGCCACAACTTCTGAGCCTGCACTCTAGAGCCTGCGAGCCACAACTACTGAGGCCGTGTGCCTAGAGCCTGTGCTCTGCAACAAGTGAAGCTACCGCAATGAGAAGCCTGTACACCACAATGAAGAGCAGCCCCTGCTCACCACAACTAGAGAAAAGCCCGCACACAGTAACAAAGACCCAACACAACCAAAAATAAATAAATAAATAATAAAATAAATTTTAAAAGTTATTTAAAAAAAAAAGCTAGAGATCATAGGGTGATTTAGTCTTGTGAATATACTTAATATTTGGAAAAGGAACCAAAATTTTCAGTAACTATTGGTAAAGCAATAAATGAATATAGGTGACTGTGAGACTTACGACTTTTTTTTTTTTTTTGTATATCTTTTTTTTTTTTAACATCTTTATTGGGGTACAATTGCGAGACTTACGACTTTTAATACAGAAATGTTGTAGTTCACACTGTTATGGGCTGAATCATATCTCCAACAAATTTATAGGGAGAAGCCCTAACCCCTAGTTTGACTGTATTTAGAGATGGGGGCCTCTAAGGAGGTAATTAAGGTAAAATAAGGTCATAAGGAAGGAGTCCTAATCTAATAGGACTAGTGTCCTTACAAGAAGAGGAGAGACCCCAGGAATGTTCACACACAGAGGAAAGGCTACGTGAGGCCAGTGACAAGGTGCCATGTGCAAGCCAGGAAGAAAGATCTCATCAGAAACCAAGTCTGCCAGAACCTTGATTTTAGATTTCCAGTCACCAGAACTATGAGAAGATAAATTTCTGTATTTAAATTATCCAGTCTGTGGTATTCTGTTATGGCAGCCCAAGCAGACTAACACAATACAAGTTTAAAAAGTTTTTTAAAAAATTTATTTATTCTATTTTTTTGGCTGCATTGGGTCTTCGTTGCTGCACCTGGGCTTTCTCTAGTTGCAGTGAGTAGGGGCTACTCTTTGTTGCAGTGCACGGGCTCTAGTCACTTGGGCTTCAGTAGTTGCAGCACGTGGGCTCAGTAGTTGTGGCTCGTGGGCTCTAGAGCGCAGGCTCAGTAGTTGTGGCGCACGGGCTGGGTTGCTCTGTGGCATGTGGGATTTTCCCAGACCAGGGCTCAAACCCGTGTCCCCTGCATTGGCAGGCAGATTCTTAACCACTGTGCCACTTTAAGGAAGCCCTAAAAAGTTTTTTATAAATTCCTTTTTTCTATTTTGACTGGCCCTTGAGCCTTCTTTTTTTTTTCTTTCGCGGTACGTGGGCCTCTCACTGCTGTGGCTTCTCCCGTTGCGGAGCACAGGCTCTGGACGCGCAGGCTCAGTGGCCATGGCTCACGGGCCCAGCCGCTCTGTGGCATGTGGGATCTTCCCGGACCACGGCATGAACCCACTGTGCCACCAGGGAAGCCTCCTTGAGCCTTTTTTAAATGTTTCTTTTTTTTTTTTTTTTTTTTTTTGTGGTACGCGGGCCTCTCACTGTTGTGGCCTCCCCCGTTGCGGAGCACAGGCTCCGGACGTGCAGGTTCAGCGGCCATGGCCCACGGGCCCAGCCGGTCCACGGCATGTGGGATCTTCCCGGACCGGGGCACGAACCCGTGTCCCCTGCATCAGCAGGCAGACTCTCAACCACTGCGCCACCAGGGAAGCCCGAGCCTTTTTTAGATGATTTTACTAACTTCCTGTCACACAGCAACTTCAAGTTGTTATGTTTATCAACTAGAGGCCAAAATGTAATTTACAATGTGGTGGCCCCTGTATCTTCCTAGTTATTTGTTTGTTTTGGCCTTACTTTTTTCATCTTTTAGTGTTCTTTAAGGATTTGTTACCAGGCTACTCTTTCTTGCATAATTCTTTATTCATGGCTAATGTATTTTGAATTTGAAGTTCTTCTGCTCACAGTAAGTATAGTAGCCCCCTCTTTGTATCTTCACTTCACTCCTGCACGTGGATACGCTGTCCAGAGGACACGACCCCATGGTTTCTATTAGGAAGCAAGATTTCAGCAAATCACGTGGCTCAAGTGTTCAAGAGTTTATCAAAGTTTTGGTTTTAGTTCAGTTTTAGTTTTGTAGTATTTTTTTTTTCACCCTGGTCATTTGCAGTGAAATTGTCAGTGCAGTTCAGTTATAGGTCAAGTTTCAGGTGTTTAATACTTGAGACATCGAGCACTTCTCAAAAGCTTAAAACACATGCAAAATATTCATGCTGACTGAAAGCGAATTAAGAGAAGTAGAGAAGGCTGGCTTGAAAATATGTTAAAATAAAAACCCATCCCATTGTTTATAAATCATAAGAAGTCAATACAATTACATTTGTAATTTGAAATACACAAGACATTTTTCTTTCTTAAAGTCAGACTATGGTAAATCTATGATATTCTGGTTTGGCTAACCACTGCAGCTGCAGAAAAACTAAAGCCAAATGAAAGTTTTGAAAGAAAAAAAAAATCCCTAAAGGTATTGCAACCATCTCATGCATCATGATTACTGATAGTATTAGACAAAGTTAATGGAAATGATTTGATTTTCAGCAAATTGCTCACTTGACAAACTGGTTTTCCAGCAAGTTGATTTTCTCCTCTCCCTTTCTGAATGTGTGCATCCCTACAGAAGTTTAAGCAGTAAGGTAAATGCATTCGGTAACTGTGAGGTTTTTTTTACTACATTATCATCTCCATAACTAAAACAAAAGGAAACCACCTCTCTGTCAAATAACATGATACATTTGTCATCTGAAAGGACAGCCTTCAAGTTGGAAAAGTTTTTAAGCTTAATGGAGGTTACTAGTGACAAATTTAATCTCAATGGAAACATTTTTTTGTGTGTTATATACTAACTAGAAAGATCGCTTTATTCATCTGGACATTTTAAAGCACTTAGTAAAACAGCTACTTGACATTTAACATTTTTCCCTCTTGAAAACAAATTTATCTTTATAACGGTTTGAAGTGATAAATATACCGAATGGAAATGAATACTTCACATGGCACCGTTAATGGGAAATAAATAGATGTTTTAAATATTTGCTCCTAGAGGTCTCTTCTTGAACTTAAGCATAAGTTATCTAAACAGTTGAAAAAAGATTTATAGTTATGAAGAGGCCTATATGTCAAGGAAAGTTTTATGATATGTTCCATAATAAATTAGCAATAAATGGATACAGGTGACTGTGGAATTTATGACCTTTAATGCTTTAATACTGCACTAAAGAAAAACTAATTATTAAGGTCCTAAAGGGTAATATAAGAATACTATCTACAAATTGTCAAATTAAACCGTTAGTGCTAGGTATTTGAGGTAGTTGCTTTTTATGTGACTCATCCTGTGAGGCAGATATAGATAAATACAAAAAAACTCAGTGCCTTCAAGTAGTAGAACAGCAGCTGGCAGGCTTTCTAGCTGAAACTAAAGAATTACTTCTAAAATTTGTTTCTTCTGCTTAAAAATAATCATTCTTTTAGCACTTTAGTCAAGGGCTACGTCATACTGGAAAAAAAATGATTAATTTCACTAGATCCTCTCATAGCATTTCTTGCCCCTTTCCCCCTCAAGCGCCCCACGAAGATGTCTGAACACAAGAGGTCCCATAAAAAGTTGTCTGATGGAAAAAAAAAAATCAAATTTAAGCGAGTTGCAGTTTTTAGAACTGTCCTTAACGTAAGCAATTTCAATTAAAGCACCCGTTGTGGTGAAGCATCTCCACTTTCATCCTTAGTTTTTCACAAGAAAAAAAAAAAAGAACTCACCCTTTTCTTCCTAATTTGAACCTCACCAGGAGGTAGATGAGTTTATTTCCTAGAGGGAAGAGGCTATTGTAAAAGTCGGCCTCTAAAGCGATCGTCCACAGTTTCCAATCTCTCACCCTTTTAATCCATTCTCCACACTAACACCAGAATGGTCTTTATTTTCAGGGGGAAAAATGTGATTATATCACATCTCTGCTTAAAATCTTTTGCCGGGCTTCGGCTGCTTAGCCCAACTCCTAAGCGAGGCAGAGGCCCTTCTGTGATTTGGTCCCTCCTGTCTCCCCGGGCTCCCTGCCTCCGGTCGGGAACGCTCGGCTCCGCGTGATGGACCACTGGCGGCGCGTGCGTGGCTTGCCTGTGATGCTCAGTGTTCTCACCCTTTGCTTCTGCTGCTTGAACAACCTTTCTCCTTATTCTTCCTTTTCTTTCAAGGACCAGCCCAAACGCCACTTCACGTGTCCTGTCATAAGAGTAACGATGGTCCTGTCGGCATCCATCGTTTTCGCAATGATTCCACTTCATCTGATCCCTTTCCTCGCATTATGGTTAATGGTCTAGGTGCCTGTCTTGTTACTCAAGTGAAAATCGTGGAAGGCAAGGACCTCGTCTTGCTTCTTTTCATTCCCAGTATCTAAGTCTATAGGGATATAATAGTGTTCAATAAAGTTTTATTGAATAAAAAGGCTGGGGATAAGGAATTGAGAGGGGGGAAGTGATCGGAGACGGATTATGAGTCTGAGACAGGGGTCAGTAAACCTTTCTTGCTTGTAAGTCCAGAGTTAAGAGAAGTCTTGGATAGAAACCAAGTTAGCCTTTGCCCAGGTTTCATCATTTCCTTAACAGGCTACTAAATAATAGCATAGAAAAGAATATACATTATCTGAGATTGAAAGATGGGGGAAAGTTAATAAGGAAATTATAACTATAATAACAAGGAAAACAGGGAGGTAAGATCTCTCAATTGGGGACACTACTGTATCACAGGGAAAAGGACTTAAAACTAAAACTAGAATCAGAAGACTGAAATGAAATCTCACTCACTCTGTGATCTAATGGAAAGTGTTTATTTTTTCTTACTTTTTTTCCACTTCTGTGAAGATGGGGGTAATAATGGATACTTCCCAATGTTTTCAGGTGGATTAAAGGAGATAATATAAATAAAATGATGATAAATACCTACCATTTATTGAAGATCTGCTATTTGAAAGCCTTTGTGCTTTATATACATTACATTTAATTTCATTTTGAAAAATGTACAGTGTTTTTGTAACCACCCTGTTTATCACTTAGACATTGGTGCTCTTTTCCAAACAGTCATGAGAAGTCTGACTTCTTTAGATTTTGTGATATCAGATTCTTCGTGGAGAGACGGGCTCACCGAGTGTCTTTACCTTAGACAAAAACATTCCATAAATGTTTCTAGTGTGTGCAAGCGGCTGATGTCTAGCATTTTAACCATGTGCTTCCTTAAAAAGAAGGCCAGTTATAGTCAAACTGTGAAAGAGGCAAAGATGTCTGTCATTTTCATATTTCTGTCTGTCTCTCCCTGTCCCCAATGACTGCAGTGTTTGTGCCCCAGGGTCCCATGTGACCTGCCCGAGGACTCCATATCTGGTGCTCAAAAATGACCTCTTATCCTCCCCGCAACCTAGTAGAAGATCCAGAGAAGCTGATGAAACTAATTCACCCCAGGGCCAGCTAAGCGTCTGCTTAAGTCTTTCTGGGTGGGTGTTTATAATTGTAAAGAAGTATACAAATTAATGAATCTATTTAGTTAAGACTTCTTCACTTAAGACTAATCCAGAGGCAGATTCGCTTAACTTTCAGGGCCCTTCATTTGCTTGATCCCCCTTCTAAATGAATATTTACCCAAGTCATTTATATTTAAGCCCCACAAAACTTGTAATAACCCCTAACAAGTCCTATCTAAAATGTTCCAGCACAATTCTTCTTGGCTTATGGCTTTGCCTCTGGAATTGGCTCATTTTCTTCTCAAACATTTTCCATGATCTCTCATTCACTGACTCTCCCATGATCTTTGATTCACCATCCATGCCTTGGGTAAATCTAAGGCTGGGCAAGGCAGTAAGCGTATCACCAGAAACTCCAATGTTACTCCAGCTCTCTATGGCTCAAAGTGTACCCTCAAATTCCAGCTCTCAGAAAATTCCACCCTTCACCTCTTGAGTTTAAATGAATATGGTTATGATCACCCTATGTTAATAAAACAAATTATTAAAAATTTGCAGTGTAAAAGGGTACCCAAGAGTGTTTCATTGTGGTGATGGAATGCTTCTGTACTGGGTAGTGTTGGTGGTTACATGAACCTATACATGTGATGTAATAGTACACATCAAAAAAGGGGGGGGTACATGTAAAAACTGATAAAATCTGAACAGGGCCTATAGTTTAGCTAATAGCACTGTACCAATGTCAGTTCCCTAAGGTACTATGGTTATATAAGGTATCACCATTGGGGCAAGCTAGGTGAAGGATATATGGGAACTCCACCATTTTTGCAAATTCCTATGATTCTTAAATTATTTCCAAATAAAAAGTTAAAATATAAAATGGGTTATTTCTAAATTCATCTGAATAATCTTTTCAGGTTTGGGGTTTAGTTGGAAATACTGGTAAAAACCATCTTTAACATACACCCACTCTTACCCTCTGCCCAAAATGGAAGAATGAAACTACAAAGAGTGTAGAAAAGTCTCAGTTTTCACTAGCACCTTGTTTTAATACATATTTCAGCACAGAATAAAAAGCCCTGCTTTCTTTTACACATCTTCCTTTCTCTAAGTGCCAGAAAGGTAGACGGCAGATTTGGGGGGAACTCCCACTGCGATCCTTTTCCCCACCTATCACTAATCTCAAGCAAGAGTCAGGAAACTGTCTGAAGGCTGATGTGAAACAAGCATATCTTATCCAAGGTGGTTTAAAGAGGATGCTTTCATTGAGTGGAAGGTCAGACTACCTCAGTGATTTCTAAAATACACAGACTGTGTCAGTACAATATGAAGATTTCAGCTGTCTGCTGCTAAATGAGAAAAGCAAGGAGAATAAAGTACACAAGTTATTTTAAAATTGATATAGCTGCTTGGGGGAAGGACCAATCTTTTATCCTGACATTATATCCTTTGAATTTTGTTTGTGCATGTTGAACTTTATTTATAAACCCCATTTTGTTTTTATATTGTGTTTTATGTAATGATGATAGAAGATAATTGTTCATTTATACTTCTTGGCAAAATAAAAACTGGCAATTCTAAGTCACCCACCTTCTAATTTCCCCAGTCTGTGAAATCTGACATCCAAGCACCACTGGATTAAATGTCTTTAAATCATCTTTAACATTTAATAGGTACTCATATACTTAGTCATTTATTTTGCTTATTATTTGCAAAGTGTAGTTCCAGGAATTATGGGATTCAGCTCTCCAAAAACTAAAGATAAGACAGGTGCAGAAATAATAATAATAATGCAAGGCAGAAAGTGAAAAGTGCTGTGCAATTTTGGAAAATAAGCTGGAAATTTATTCTGACACTTATAAATACAGGCAAAGTTGGAAAAGGTAAGAACTGAGATGTCAAGTGGCATGAAATTCACTGTCTAGACCTTTTGGGCAGAAAGGGAGTCTCATATCAAGATTGACAAGAGTGAAGGCTGGAGAAAGGCAAAGACTGTTAAACTTGAAATAAACATGCACTACACTAGAGCAAGTTTAAAGGGGCTCAGACATGAACCAGAACACATGTCTCAGGGGAATCCTCATAGCACAAAGGGAATGAAGTCATTTATCTCTGTACCTTAAGCAGTTTAACAATGAAACTTTTTTTTTTACATGCTGAATCTGAAAAAATATTGTTTGACCATAGAATTATTTGATATTAGATTTTTTAAAGCTGAATCCTTAAAGCTAGTAAATTTTTAAAAAACCAGTATCTCAATATTTGGATTTATATACATGATGAGCAAAAGGGAGGGAAAAAGCAAGAAAGAAATGGAAAATGTGAAATGAAAGACAAATCAGGAAAGTTATCACTGAGAGAAATAGGGGCTTGGGGAGGGGGGAGCAGAGGAAGGTTGGTGATGGAAGAGAGTTAGAAATTCCTCTGTTGAAAAGGAGATTCTGTTTTCTCACTTCTTATTGTCAGTTACAGCTTTGTTCATGAAACGTATAAATAGCTGTGAGTCCGAAAGCTCCAGTGTGGTGGCTGTATTTGTTTTAATGTCTACATAGGTGAAATACCACTAGTTAGAGTCATCATTAATTATGCTAGGCATTTTATCCAACATACTTCCAGGAATTTTAAAACTTAATCTATCAGTTTCCCTTAGTTTCTAGGCTTCCTCTAGTACATTAACAGTATAATACAATCTTGAAACTACATTATAAGGGCTAGAAAAACATGACAATTTCCTACTTCCTAAAGCATTATACTTTATAGCACAGCTTTCTAATATGATTATGTATAGTGCCAAAGAACTGATAATTCAATTCTCTAGTCCTTACCACTTTTTTCCCCTAAAGATATCTGGGTGTATTTCAAATGTGGGTGCTATTTTAGCTACCTATTGCTGTGTAACAAACTACTATGAACATAGCAGCTTAAAGCAATACATGTTTATTATTTTAAAGTTTCTGTGGTTCAGGAGTCTGGCATAGCATAGCTGCTCTGCTAAGAGTCTAACAAGGTTACAGTCAAAGTACTAGCTAGGTTGTGATCTCATGTGAAGACTCGACTGGGGAAGAATCTGTTTCCATGCTCATTCTGGTGGTTGATAGAATTCATTTCTTGGTGCTGTATGACTGACATCCTTAGTTCCTAGAGGCTGTCCATGCTACTGGCCACATGAACTCCTCCATAGGCAGTTCACAACATGGCAGCTTAATTCTTCAAGAGCAGCATGAGACTGAGATCTAGAAAGAAAGTCATATAATGTGATATAATGGGAGTCACATCCCATCATCCTTGCCACATTCTAAGAGTTAAAAGCAAGTCACAGGTCCTGCCCACACTCAAAGGGAGGAGATTATATAAGGATGTGAACATCAGAAGGCAGGGTTCATTGGGGGTCATCTTAGGGTCTGTCTGCCACAGGTGTTAAAATAAACCTTTCATATTTTGATATCCTTTTACACAGACAAAATTTAAAAGGTGAAAGTGATAATATGGAACAGTGTTTTTAATAGGGAAAGAGTTAAGGTCTAGAGAATTTAAAAGGTACTTTTAACAAACTCAGAGTATAATAAATAAAATTCAAGTTTAGGTTTTAAAAATTATTTAACTAATGTGGAACTGAATATACATATATATATATATATATATGTTAGCTAACTGATTTCTTGAAATGTTTAAGCGCTAGCAATAGTTTTACATGCTCCAACAGTATTCAAAAATAAACAAAGCAAAAAAAAAGAAAAAAAAGGCTAGTAGAAAATACTTGCAATAAACTTAACAGAGAGAAGATTAAATCCAAAATACATAAAAGCTTCAACAAATTACTGAAGATAAATTAAAAAAAAAGAAAAATGGACAAAATATGAATAGGCAATTCACAAAGAAACTGTATATTAAATAAAGAAATAAATGCTCAATTAAGTTTACTTATAATTAAGTAAATAAATTATCAAAACAATAATAAGGGGCTTCCCTGGTGGCGCAGTGGTTGAGAGTCTGCCTGCCGATGCAGGGGACACGGGTTCGTGCCCTGGTCCGGGAAGATCCCACAGGCCGCGGAGCGGCTGGGCCCGTGAGCCATGGCCACTGAGCGCGTCCGGAGCTTGTGCTCCGCAATGGGTGAGGCCACAACAGTGAGAGGCCCGCGTACCACAAAAAAAAACACACACACAAAATAATAAAATATAAATGTTCACTCACAAAATTGAAAAGATAAAACAAACAAAAAAAAGATGTGTAATCTCAAGGGCTTTTAAGGAGGTGAGAAAACAGGCACTCATACATTTAGTGAAAAGATAAGCTTTTTGGAAGGCAGTTTAGCAAAACCTATAAAATTTTAAAAAGGCTTACTATTTGACCCAGAAATTTCATTTCTGGGAAACTATCCTAAAGAAATACTCCCACTTTTTTTTTTTTTTTTTTTTTTTTTTTACAGTTTTACCGGTATTTTTTTTTGGCTGCGTTGGGTCTTCATTGCTGCACGCAGGCTTTCTCTAGTTGTGCCGAGCAGGGGCTACTCTTCATTGCGGTGTGCGGGCTTCTCATTGCGGTTGCGGAGCATGGGCTCTAGGAACACAGGCTTCAGTAGTTGCAGCATGCAGGCTCAGTAATTGTGGCTCTTGGGCTCTAGAGCGCAAGCTCAGTAGTTGTGGCGCACGGGCTTAGTTGCTCCGCAGCATGTGGGATCTTCCCAGACCAGGGCTTGAACCCGTGTCCCCTGAATTGTCAGGTGGATTCTTAACCACTGCACCACCAGGGAAGTCCCAATACTCCCACTTTTTAAAAAGCAATTCACAGGGATATTCACTGTAGAATTTTATAACAGTAAAACACTGGAAATGACTACAATATACTATAATAGAGAACTGAATAATGATAGATTCATGCTATGAAATTCTATGAGGCCAATATAAAGAAAGAAGTTGACTTATGTCTACTCACCTAAAAAGAGCTCCATGACATATGGAGCTTAAGAAACTGAAGAATTTATATACATATATATATATGTGTTGATCTTATGTATATAAACAAGATACGTATAGATAGGTACTTATATGTGTGAAACACATAGAAGAGGACTGAAAGAATGTACATCCAACTCTGACCACGCCCACCTTTGAGTGGGACACAAGAGTAGGAGGGTGATCAGAGACTCTCACGCTTTGTTTTGTGTCACTTGATTTGTTTGTCTCATGTGCACTAAGAATGCACAAGAGTAGAAATTAATGAAGTGCTATCACATTTTTGCCATTGTAAATGGAAAAAAACACTTCAATAATTAAAAATAATAAATATTTTTAAGCCAACCATCTAAATTTATTTATGTCCTTCCTTGAAAACTTCTTGCTAAGTCAGCTAATTTTCCAGCATATGATAAATACGAACAAGAGATTCGAAATTAAGGGTCACCATCTATTTATCATCTATCTACCTGTCATCTAACATCTACCTATCTACCTACTTATCTAACAATTTTCTATCCCTGTTATTTATACTCTCTGCCTTCCCTAAATAGTTTGTACTACCCTTCATGCTGGTCCTAAAATTTATAGCTGTTTCCCCACATAACATTTTGTTTTCAGGAGCCAAGAAATGACAAGAATAGAATGGAAAAATAACAAGAATGCATAACAAAAATAATATTAAAGTAGACCTGTGTCAACATACAGCTCTAGAATTTTGCCATCAACTGTAAAACCTTTCTTGCCTATGTTCAGGTTTTCCATCTAAAAGGTTCAGTAGCTCTGTTTTCTTAGCAAAATGATAGCAAGCTGTAAAGCGTTCTGATTTATTTTGCCACAGTGAGGAACTTTTTAATATGACCTCATGTCACTTTTTGCTGATATGAATGTTTGTTGCCGTAGTCAGTGCATTCTATCATGCATTCGATACCAGCTTGCAAGCAACATTTTTTATAAAGGTTAATCCAACTTCTTTTACAGAAAAAGCAACTAAAGAGCTTAAAAATTAAAGCAAAAATTAAAAACATCTGGTTTGGGGTCTTTGCATTTGATTGGGTAAATATGTATATAAATTATACTTAGACCTGAAGGTAGTCCCTGCCCGTTTTTACTTTATGATTACCTCAAGTCAATGTCGTGCCTTGTAAAAACATACCTATGCTGCAGTTATTCCATAAACTCTATGAAATAAAACACATCTTTCTGGCTCAGTGAAGTTCAGAAAATCTGGGTCTTCGCTCCTATAAATGTATCATATTGCATTTACTGGCTAATAAAGTCTCAAAGAACAAGATTGCCCTTCTTCTCACAACTTGATCCTTTACAAATTTACAAATGTAATGCTTTAACCTACTTGAACTCAACTCTGGCTCCCTGAGGGAAGATCCTAACCAAGTGGAAGTGTCTGTTCTCGGTTAGCTGGGCCTGGGCTCGCAGCAGCGGGCGCATCGGGAGGGGGCAGCCGTGTGCCTGAGGGTACAGTTGGCCTCCGCTAGAGGTTTATGTAGCCTGAGTTAATGAGGTTAATAAACCAAGGTCAAAACAAGGAGACAAAAGGAGAGAGTGGGCACTGAGGAAGCAGAACACAGGGACCAGGTACCAGAAGGTTTGGTCACAAGACAAGGTCGAGACCTGTTATCAAACCGGAGGCCAACTCCCCGAAAACCAAACAGAGATAAATGCTGAGGAATAGGTGACATTCTTCAGAATCAAAGTGTTCGTTCCCTCCTAGCCATCAAATGCCGGGAGAAATATTTCTCTGCAGAGCTTCTGTATCTAGACAATCACAGCCCCCTTACCTGAAAGGCCTTTGTGACATTCATGTGGCCTTATGGAGGGTCTCATGATAAAAGGCCCTTACTCAAAGGCCACCCAGAACAAGTCATTTTAGTCTGTTTTTTTGGTTAAAAGGGTATAGTTTGAAAAGAGAAGCTCCAAAGGAGTTAAATATATAAGAAACTGTAATGACACTGTAGGCAGTAACTTGAACGTGACCTTGTATAAAAATGGCATGTTCTTTATCAAACAATGAAATGTTTTGTCTATACAACTCCAAGCATTCTGAACTAGGAACAATAAAACAATGAGTTTGCACTGGACGTAGAGGGAAAGTGGAGAAAAGTAAAATTCAAAGAAGAGAGAAGAAATGAGAGGTAGGGAGAGGGAGGGTTAATGTGTTTTCTCTCCAAAGCAGGGGAGCATGTTTCACCTGTCAGATAAAAAGAGCCCATTTCTGCTGCAAATTATCCTCATGGAAGACTGGATTTTTTTCTGAATTCCCTGCATGTTTGTCGTTGAGTCTGATCACTTAATAAAATGGATAATTAAAGCTGTTTGCTAAATAACTCCAAAAATTGCTTCAGTTTCGACACCACCACAAAAATGCAACCCATGCATTTTCTAGGTAATTTGAAATCAAAGCTTTGGGATCTAAAAGAATTACCTGGTTTTCCATTCTGCTCTGCTAGTTGATCTTCATTGGAAAAAGAACAAACGGTTTCTTAGAGTCTGCAATGCACACGCTCCATTTGTTTTGAAGTTTTTAACTGGGCAGATGCCCTATCCATTACCCGTGGTTAAGAGCCACTTCTAACTACCTCGCGCCCCCTCCAAGAAGAAGCAGTGTGTGATCATCATCAAAACGCTGACAGTAAAATGTCTGTTTCACTAAATTTCAAAATAAACCACTAAAAGCACTGTGACCACTGGCCACCTCGTGCTCGTTTCCTTCATCTTTTAACAGTTCAAAATTTTATGGAAAACAAGTACTTTTCATGAAAATGGTTGGAGCTCTGGCTGTCCCTAGATGAATGTGGGTCCCTCCAGAAATAACATCGCATAAGGTCCCCAATTGCCAGCATTTTAATCCAGGTAAAAAAAATCAAGTGATGTGAGTCTTTGTGGCAACCCTAAAGGGCAAAATGTCAGCCAGAAGGTCTGCAGGTGGTCTGTGGAGGTGGGGAGGGGCAGCTAAGGAGCCTTGAAAGGCTATAGCTTCTGAAGAATGTTCTCAGGAAAACAAGTACCCCGTCCCCCCCAACACACACACACATTTTTCCATCCTCGCTCCACTCCCTATAAGAGGTTTTGTTTGTTTGTTTGTTTTGTTTTATTTAGCATATTTGGGGACCAACCGCCACCATCTCATGAGTTGCTGTCATAGTCCCACCGGGCAGGGGCTGAAACGACCATCTTTGATTAACATATGGAGAAAATCCACCCTCTGTTCTGGAGCTGAAATGCCAGTTGGTCTTTGTTTTACAAATGTGTCTGTAGTTTTATCTTTACTTCTGATGCAGATGAGGCACCGTGACTTTTTTTTTTTTTTTTTTTAAGATGTAAGAGAAAAACTTCCCAGTGAAATATCTGTTTGCAGTGGTAATGTGCTTGCCTGAACATTTTGGGAAATATTTGCTTATTCTTTACAACAAATATTTGGCAGAGCAACTGTGTTTTAAATAGTAGCTAAAACTCTATAGTGGAGATATGATTACCCAAGGAGTGGTAAACATTTCAATTCAATTCAATGTAGTACTGCTTTCCTAGTCTATGCTTAGCACCCTCTAAGTGCTGGAAGATAGCAAAGAAGTGTAAGAGGCAGCTCCAGCTTTTTGCAATGTTATTGAAGAGAAAAGACAGAAATAACAGACGGTGCAAGAGAGCATGAAACGAAGTACCAACATGTGTCCTACCAAGGACATATTCTTGTTTTAAGCACTAAAGGAAAAAATAAATTGTACTGAAGCTCTGCTAAGAAAAATGGCTTAGCTCTACTTTCATTGGAGGTAGTATGGTACAGTGGGGAAAAAAAAAAACAAAATAGATTTTTAAGGTCAGAGCATAGCAACCCAGGTCAGTGGGGTGGCAAATATCTAAGCCAGAGGGTTCTTACGCAGACCTGGGTTTGAATCCGGACTCTTCCTCTGATTTCGTTTTGTGATCTTGGACAAGGTTAGTTTCCAATTGCAATTGAGGATAATGATATAGTACAATTGATTTATTTCAAAGTCTCAATGAAGTGGGGTATAAACATGAACTGGCTTTACGTTTATCCAATCACTGCTTTGAACATTGTTTTGGGTAACCCTATCTTTCTCATTGGAAGGCTTGTAATTTCTTATCCGTGAGATAAGCCGTACTGACGCCAGGAAAAATGTCCGGTCCCCGTGTTAAACGTTACTTAGATCAAGCAAAATCACTAGGCAGTTTGGTCCGGCAAACACTTGTTTTGGAAGAGAACATCATAAATCCATTCTGGAAGACAAGAGTCAACTAAATAGCTTACTGATCAAGACTAGCTACTTGCTGAACAAGGTTCATTCCAAGACTGGAGTCTTGATTTGCACTTAACCAAAGCTGTTACGTCACAGACCGCCCGGTCTCACCCAGTGACCCCTACTCCTGCCTCGCAAAACCTGCCCCAGCATCACCAGCCCAGATCCTTAGGCCCTTTCCCAACTCCCCACTTTGAGGCACCCCTGAGACTTTGTCAAGGTGGTGTTCTCTCTTATTGCAGTAGATCTAATAAACTTCTCCTGGCTGGATCAATTGGTTTTCTGGTGGCTTTTTAAGAAGTTAATGATCAACGCATCCCTCCAGAATATCTTCAGCAGCTCTCCTAATATTCTGGCCACTCTGGAATTAAAACACAAACCTATCTGGTCTGGCTTATAAAGTTCAATTTACATCTTCTTCAAAGCACTCACCCAACCTTACTTTACCCCAGATGTGTGGCTCAAGGGACCTGGGAGGGCAAGGTGGGTTGGCCTTCCTTTAAAGTGGGGGTGAGGCAAGAGGGGGAGGGGACATGGCTTGAGATGACCCTTCCCCCTTTGAAGAACTCACACCCCTGGGAAGAGGAAGGTAGCTGGTCACTAGCTGGTTGTGTGGAGAGGTTTTTCTCATATTGCTGCTCTAGCTGGTTCCCTGGGTCCCTATGTCCACCAATATGGTGGCCCCTGTGTAGATGGTGCCCATGGCTTTCTCTGGGCACAGTCAGCATCACGCTGCCCCCTCCATCACTAATGTCCTTTTCAAAGAAGAGAATCCTATCCATCACACCTGCCTCACAAAACCTTTCTTGGTACAGTGTTGCCCTGCTCTGCCCCCTCTTATAAACTTTCTGCTCCTTCATATGGAGCCACCAAGAAAATGAGAATAAAATAGAACATTGTAGTGAGAATTAAACACACTTCTAAAATATATGGCCTACAGGCAATAACTAGAAATCTTCTTTCTTCCCTGTTATACAGGATACATTGTGATGGTGACACTACCTTTGTAATTAAGAATGAAATATGAGAATATTATCTAAATTTACCATTTTCAAGTATACGAAAAGGTTCACAAACCAAACTACAAACTAATGTAAATTTACCATCAAGCATTTAAAAATTCTTGTCCAGACCAATAAGGAAAAAAATTTTGGTGCCAGAGTGGTGCTCTATTTTGACTTTTTGTTGTTGTTACCTCTTAATAAATAAACTTTAATTCCACGTCTTAAAAATAGATACGTCGTTGTTGATGTGGTTAGACTCTATTCAAGGTGTGAAATTAGTATATGCCAACATGAAAGGGGCATAGTTTTCTTAATAACACTTTCCATGACATGTCTTAAAGAGTATTGCTATTTGCGGGAGAGCCAAAAGAGCAGAGTGAGAAATACTTACAGCATATGACTGTAATAAAAAAATGTAATCATGAACAAACAATACGTTAAACTGGTAGGACATAGTTTACATTAGATCACAGGAATGAATATCAAAAATACAGGCAATATTTTTGAAAAAACAACCAGCAGTGAAAAATTTATTTATAATGCAAACCAGACACTCCAAAATAATTTGTGGTTTACTTAATTCTTACCGTTCATCCTATATTCTTTTGAATAAGCTGAAGGAAGGCACCCGAGTAACTACCTCAGCTGTTTTTGATTTTGATTCTGAATTTTCAGTGAGATGAAAACTCTAGTCTATACAACAAAAAGAGATGGCATGTCATTTTTAGAAATTTAGATTTTTCCCCCTCATTGTAGATACATATTTAAAAGAAATGTATTACAATAAATTACTGTATTTCCAAATTGTCTCATTATTTCTGGGCAAACAATAATTACATATAAATTCTGAATAAAGGAATATCACATTGCATCTTATGCGTTCTGCAATAGGCACTCACAGAAAATCATTACAGTAATAAAACCAGCTGTATGTAATAGAAAGCAAATGATTTACAATGTTACTATGAGAAACTACTTTATTTCATATTATCATAAAAAGAGCAGAGCTGAATATTTGCATGACAAACAGAAGAATCCAGGAAATTCCAAATGCAGCTCAGTTTTTTTTTAAATAGGTATTAACGCTGGGAGGTGATTTGAAAGCTTTCTACTCTAGAGAATATTAGCAATTATAATTTGCAGTCATTATTAGTCCAACAATTGAAAGAAAAAAATCTACAAACACTAATAGAATATAGAAATAAATACTTGGAGTAATATGGGCTTCGATCATACAACATCGACATTACAAGAGCTTACATTTAGTGATTGTGAACATTTTATTTCATTTAAGCTGAGAAGTAGAATGCATTTTTGTCCCTATGTGAAGCTTGACCCTGAAACTTGACCCACACCAAAAGTCTTCAATGTCTGTGTTTTAACGTTTTATATGTCATTCATCGTAGTTGCCTACCAACAGCCTAGTCCAACACTTTATTTCATTTAAGCTGAGAAGTAGAATGCATTTTTGTCCCTATATGAAGCTTGACCCTGAAACTTGACCCACACCAAAAGTCTTCAATGTCTGTGTTTTAACGTTTTATATGTCATTCATCGTAGTTGCCTACCAACAGCCTAGTCCAAGAGAATTGGCTCTGTCCACATCCCTGATAAAGGTGAAATCCTCTGCAGACTGTGGGGTCCCAGCTTTCTCCCTCCATCCAGCCACAGCCATGGGGATAGAGTCAGAGCTACTCTGATAGGCCCTGCCTCAAGAAAAGTTGAACTGGGTCTGTGAGACTCTTAACATCACCAAACCAGAGAAAGGTCCCAGGATGCAGATATTTACACCTGAAGTCCAAGCTCCAAGTCCCTTGTTAGAGCTACCAAATAAAAGTTGTCTTTAGTGATCATGCTTTTTAGAGAAGCACCTAGTATAGGCTGTTTGATAACTTTTATGGTGGAAGCAGTGGGTGGATATAAAACATATTTTAAATATAATTGAAAAAAAATGAGTACAGGAAACTAGCTCTTAGTTTATATTTTCATTACTAATCATCATACATCACAATGACATTAAACTATAATACACCCAATACTGCAACAGAGTAGGCCGTCACTTTGAACCTTGGTGTTGTTCTAAGACGTCTTTGCTCCCTAAATTCTAACATCAGTTTTACCTCATGAATGAAAGAAAGCTTTAAGTGATTAACTGTATCAAATGTTGCTAATCTGCCCAATAAGATGAGGACTGACCATTGACCCTGACAACATGTAGGTGTAGAGTAGGGAAGACAAAATCTGATTGGAGCACTTTCAGTAGAAAATGGGAGAAAGAGAGAGCAAATCTTGACAAGACTTTCAGGAAGTTTTCCTCCAAAAAGAAATAGAAAAGTGGGGTGGTAGCTGGAGGGGATGTAAGGTCAAATGAGCGATTATTGTTTTAATATGAGAAGTATTGGAGAATATGTATATTGATGAGATTTGATCCAGTAGAGAAGAAAACAGCTGAGATGCAGGAGGGAGAAGGGAGGATGGAAGACGCAAAACCTTGAGACGACAAGGGATGAGACGCATTCCCTGTGCAGAGGAAATGTCCTCAGGTCGGGGCACAGATCAGTGATCCGCTGCAACAGGAGAGCAGAGTGAAGGAGAATACTGGAGCACCTTCATGAACTATATTTCCATCAATGCATGCAAAATTTGCATTAACTTTGCAAGAAGCCACACCATGATATCAATTTCAACTGCCTTTGGAATCAACCAAGGCTCTACATCTTTTCCCTGTTTGCTGTTGAGAGGTCAGGTGTCCAATCCACCTCAGGTGATTTTTAGGACCAAGTTCACTAGAGACATCACTTCAGGTTAATACATTTGTAGTGTTTGTTATATATGCTAATACATTTTAACATTTAGTCCTAATGTACCACCATAAGCTGATAGAAAAGGGGATCCAACACCATCTTATAACATCATGGAGGGACCCCTCAAATCCATGGGCTCTGGCAATCACTTCGCTTTGCTTATAATGTATTACCCCTTGTAGTGAGTATAGTATTTTAGGCCACAGCCTGGGGTGATATGTAAGAAATGTAACTATTTTCCCTATTATTCAACTTAATCTCTGTTTTGATTCTTCCATTTCTATCCCTGTCAAAATTCATCCAGAAAACATAACTGGATAAATTTAATAATTTCAGGTTTTAAACTCGGGTAATAATTTCTGCCTCCCTACCCTTCTCCCTGGGACAGAACTGAAGTTCTAAGGGCTGAACTGAATTTGAGGCCCAGGGGACCAGCCAGGGTGTGTCCATGGCTGTTGGAATCTGTTCCCAATAGCATCTCCTTATGTATAGCAATACGTGTGTGTGCCATCGTGGTCGGTTCCTGGTCTTGGATCCGTGTACTCCAATCCTTTCCAGTCCTGATTTGGATGATCATTTAAGTCTACCAGTGGTTTCTTAGTCATTTTCACACTTCTCTGGGGAAGATGAAATTCTCAGAAGTTTTCTGGTGCCCCTCTGATGACAGGAGGCTCAGGGGGTTACCTTGGATCTTCTCTACCTAGGGTTCCCCTGCCCTGATGTTCTACTGCTACAGTAGCTGCTCCAAGGCAGCGTGGTGCAAAGGAGTGGGGAGCTCTAGTACCTTGCACACCTTCAAGGACCCTCCCAGGAGACAAGATACAAGCGATAACCGCTTTTGGTCCGGAGGCTCTATCAACAATATGCCCAATTCTTATGCTCAACAAAAGCAGGAAGAGAAATGTCATGCACACGTTAAAAAACATCAAACAAGCTCGACCTTCTGTGCCAGTATCCTTATTTTTTCCCTTCTCCCTGACCGGTAAAATCTTTGTCCAGTGTAATTCTTCCATCAATTGCATTCTTCCAAAATTCTTTGTTTACTGCATAAACTTTGGCTTTTGTTATCTCTACCCTTACTGGTTACTTTGACATGGCAAAGCTGATACTGGACCCTGGTGCAGTAAGTCTGGTTTTCCTAGCTGCTGCCTGAAACTAGGAGGAAGGTCACAAGGAGACCAGGTATAACTAAGAATGAGAAGCACGTAAGGTGTTATCAACGTATTATCAACCTTAACAACCACATGAGCTTGCTAAGGTGTGTTTTTCCAAGAGGGTACTGGGATTCTCATTCCATAATAAATTTAAATTTAGTCTAAGTACAGTGTATTTGACCCATCACATATATTTATCTATGTAGCTTTCAAGTTATTATTTATTCATTACCCTATAAATTTGATTGAGTTGAACTTAGCTTGAATGATGGTAAACTAGAATTTTCTTTCTTTTAAATCTGTCCAACACTTATCATTCTAAGCAACTATTGATGCTAGAAGAAAAAGTGTGAATGCTAGTAGGTATGCATGTGAGAGATACAGGACTAAAACCTATGATAAAATTTCATATTTGAAATTATAAAATTTATAAATTATAAAAATTATAAAATTATAAAATTCTTTACAGTTTACAGCATGTTTTTCCATACATTATTGTGTTTTACTCTCCAGCAAATGTCTAATAAATATAATGAGTAGGCTGAGGTGCTATGTGAGCCTTGGTCTCCTGAATGAAAACCCAACAATTTCCCAACATTGAGCTATGAAAGCAGAAGAATGAAGTGATATCAAAAGTGACTTGTTTTTCAATGGATAGGGTTCACTAATACATTACAATCCCTCTCTAGTTTGTGGATGCCAAACACCACAGAACAGGCTGCTGCTCCAGGGAGTATGCCATGAGCTGCAAAATAGATCAATTGTCTTTTGTTTGTCTCTACGCTTTCACTAAAGCAGTGTTAGGCTCTGGGATTGTGTCAAGGATGCTACGATAATGCTTAAAGCCAATTGAGGTACAAGAGTTGTTCAAAGGATATGAAGGATTTGGTTTCCAAGTTTCCTGCCTCATCCTGGTGTGAGCAATGCCTAAGAGGACAGTCTACTGTACAACCTTCCTCCTTCTTTGTGATGGGATAGGAAAAGGCAATGGTGATGTTTGTGTTGGCTATAGCTTTATCTCTTTCAAATTAAATGAGAATGCAATGTTAAAGAATTTAGCGTAAGGTGAGCAATCAGCAAATATTAGCTATTATTATTAGTACAGAGATAACATGCTTAAAATTAGAGTGGTACACGGGAGTTTGAAAACACTGATTAGTCGCTGAATGTTTATATTACTAGGTGTACCAAAGGATGTCATACTTTTGTTTTTAAATTCGTCACAATTCTAAGTAGAAATCTAGTATATTAAAATATTATCTGGTATATGATCTATTACTTAAGTTTCTAATTCAGCTACTTGTAGAGATAGAAGGTACATAATTTAGGGAGTCTTCGTTATTTTTCTGCAACTCAAAATCTGTCTAATAAAGTTGTTAAAATGATACTTTAAAAAGTCAGTATTAAATATTAAGTGAAGGTCTGAAATATTAAGGAGTTATTTTATTTTTATTTGGAAAAAAGTGTCTAACAACATTGGGTTTGGCTTGAAACTAAAGTAACTCAGGGTCTCCACTGGCTGGCTCTCACCTGCTGAGCTAGAGAAGCACCTGCTGCAGCTCCAGACCCGTAACCCCTTGGTGAAGAATAGCCCAGAACAACCGTGCTGCTAGCCATTGCCTTCAGATATGAGGAAAGCCGTTGCAAAGAGAATTGGAATTGTACCACCAACCCAATAGCAATGAACATCTTTTGAGAACTTCCTATGTGCCAGGCCCTCTCTGAACTTTACATGACCCCTCAATTCATCCTCCCAACAACCCATTTGGCAGATAAGCAAACCTAAATTTAGAGAGTTTACATCATTTTCCAGAGGTCACACTGGTAGTTAGTGCCCCAGGGACAAAACCTTTCCTGGGATGGACACTCAATGAAAGTTGAGTGAATGTTTCTATCTGAGTGAGTGCCTGTATCCCAGGAGCTTTGGAGAAAGTCTTGTTTTAGAAAATGTTGCAAGCCCTTGATTCCTGAGGTGCCTAATGCACCGGACTTCATTTTTACAAAGCTAGTTTGCTCCATTCCTTTCCAATGTCCAAGTGTATGTAGAAAAGGCAAACAAAACCCCTTGAAATTACAAAGATGATTTAGTCAAAACTTGAGCTTAGAAATTCATACAATGCACTTTGTAGTTTGGACAGGAGTTTTTTTTTAAAAAACTTCCTTAATTTTTCTTAAGACCTCAGGTTACAAGAGCACAGTTACAGGCACAAATTACACAATCTAAATACCTTATCCTCCTGGGTAAGCCTGATAAACAACCACGGTAAAACACAGCTGCTTGTTGATGTGAGTCCATTGGGAAGTAGTTCTGGATAACCTGAGATCCAAGTTTGGAAGTAGAAGAAATGTACAAGTTGCTATTTTACTAAAGAAGAATTTAAGTTGCTCAAGGTCATACATACTGTTGGTTGGTTGACCCAGATGGCCTCTCTCAGTCCAATGTTCCTTCCATTATTCCTTCACTTTTTGGAAGCAAGTATTGCTTTTAGGTCTACTTTGCCAAACTAAGTCCGATGCTTAATTCTGGCTATGTAGATCATCAACGATCATTTCAATAACTAGAAAATGATTATAATATGGTTTCGAAATCATCGTTCCCTATATCATAAGCTGTAAGTGCTCGGAAGGTGACCTAATCCAGACCATGTAAAAGATAAGCACCCGGTTCTAAGCCAAAACTATTTTTATTATCAGACATTCAGATGGACTAAAACATTGTTCAGGCTGATTGAAAACCGCTTAGCAGAAATCTGACCTTGGAGCAAGAAGAGTTGGGTCTAGCCCTCAAAATGAAATGCTTTTCCCCAGGCTTTATATCAAACACACAAAATATAACAAATACTTTTAAAGTCCTCTACTTTGTTTTGGATAGATTAAATAAGTAGAAAGGGAGAGAGAGCAGTAGATCTTATGTAGGGGGAGAAAAACATCCCATCAAATGGTTTTGCAAGCTGCTCACCAGTTTAATGCTCTCCCAAAGAACATATATATTAGTTCCAGAAGTATTGTAATTCTAATCCCTTATTATTTGTTTCTAAAAATCCTCCATCTTGGATTTTAACTGGTCATGAAAAACTATTAACAGATGTTTACAGAGTACAAGGATGATAAGTTTATGTAACTCTGATAAACATTTCTTTCAATAATAAAGTTATCCCGTCCTTGTTAACTTCCACATAAATCCATACAAGTAGCAATGTTCTGGAAGATTTCAGTAAGACTCATGATGGTGAGACAATCACAACTTGAAGACAGATACCTGTGTATTTGCAAAATCTTTTTCCAATAGCAATAATCTCTGCTTTTCAGTAATTGCATACATATATAAACTTAGTTTACTTTACCAATATATACAATATATGTATACATAGAAACAAATCATATATATTAACATATAACATTATTATACATTATAATTTATCTATTTATTAAATTATAATATTATAAATTATACATATTATATATGCATATATGATATGTTATTAGATATTATATACTATATACAACATGTAAAATTTATAATATATTATGTTGTATGTAATATATAATATATTATGTACAGTATTTTATCTATTTATTTTTATATATAACTTTGAGAATTCTGGAGGTGGAAGGGGCCTCAGAGGCACAGAAAGATTATGACTTGTCACGTCTACAACTCCTTAGTTGCAGAGCCAGAATTAGAACTCATGTCTTCTGATGCTCAGGCCCATGGGTTTCTCACACTATCATTCACAAACTCCTAATAATTTCATTGTCAGTTGTCAAAAAGAGGCACGATTACCAAAAAAAAAAAATTCCCTGCACATGTGCATAGGAGACATATATGGATATCTCTGCAGCATTATCTATGATACTGAAAAATTAGAATCAATTTAAATATCCTTTGGAAGGAGAAAAGATCAAATTGGGCTTATTCATTTGACCCAATACTATAAAGTATTAAAGTAAATCAGTTCGTGTTCTGTGCGTTAACATGTATTGACTTTGTTGAGGAAACAAAAATTGCACAACATAATAGTAAGATACCATGAAGAGGAAATTAAAAAGCATACATACTAAACATTTTAATGTACAAATATGAATTCTGGTCCACAAATTCTTACCCTTCTCAGCATGTCTTCACAGATTGAAAAATCTACAAGTAATATGAATAGAAGTTAGGTTTATTACTACTAATGAAAAGTTTAATACTTTTCAAAACCCCTTTATGTAATTTCTTCCAAATCTTGAGTTGTTCGTGTCAATTTCCTCATGCAGGGTCTATAAATAAAAGTTATATTTACTTCCTTTCTGTGATGGTCATTTTCATCTGGGAGAGAGAGCTCTCATTTTGAAGATCTTTTTCTCCTGAATTAGAAAATCCTTCATTAATAAATTACATAAAAAGGGATCTGCTTTAGTATATTGACCAAATTCAATTAGATAATGATAATGCGATTTGCTTCTTTGTGTTATGGACGTACTACTTCAAATTATTAAATGATAGAAAATGCTTTAAGTGGTTCCTATTATAGACTCTTACTTTACAAATGAATAAACAGAGGTCCAAAGAAGGAAAATTACTTCCCTAAAGATATGTACCTAGGAATCTGTAGCCCTGGGATTAAGATACAGGCTGTTGACTAGAGCACTTTAAACTACACACCACACTGCTTCTCCTGCATCACAAACTGTGTCCATACACTGCCCAATCCCAGAGACAAATTAATCAATGATAGAAACAAAACAATCACCAAAAACCCCAATACTAGTTAATAGCTATTATAATTTCTAATTGGCTTGCCAAGTTTACTTTTTTACTGATTATGTGGAGTTTATCTATGTATGTATCTCCAACATAACCCTGAGTTTTGCCATATTGTATATGTATATATATTTTATATACATTGAGTTGTATGTATATTTGCAGCATGTGTGTGTGTGTGTGTGTGTGTGTGTATCTGAAGTCTGAAGATTGTAATGGTACATTGGGAAAGCTTCTTGTTGCCCTATGTTTCTGAACCTTCATCTGGAAAACAATATCTGGTACATAATGTATATGTGGGCTATTTAAAAACTAAGAGCACTATAATTGTCCTACAATAGATTTGCAAGTCTTAATTTTGAAGATGCTGATGCCCAAAGGGGGAAAAAAATGGAAAGATTCATGATGATGCTTAGAATAAGTCTCCTTATGGGATTTTATTAAAGGTACAGCATTTAGTAAATATTTTCGTCTGTGGAATCCTCCACTATTGAAGAATAAATATGGATTAGTTTTACTTTCTGGCCAAATCATTTTTATTCATTGCAGCAGTATTGTTAGCAGTTAGAAATTTCAGCATTTTCCTCCTTTAAGATATGTTATTTTTCCAAGCCCTTGATTTTTGGAATTACACCAAACATTTCTGGACATATCATTAGTCATAGGGTAATTTTTAAAAAGTGACTCCTTTAATTCTGGTATGTTGTCCTTATGAATGCAATCCTTTTTCCCTGTTTAAATTATGGTCCTTGTATATTTTTAAATTAGTAAAAAGAATCTTTAGACTGTAAGACAATAAACATTTTTGTAGAACCACTTTGATCTCAGATCTTACATAATTACCATTATATTTCACAGTGAGCCAACCATATATTTGACTCGACTGACATGTTTTTACTCTTCATACAAATAATCAAAAAAGAAAAAAAACACTTTCTTATAGAAAAACACTTTTATAATGCAATTCAAGTTCTATTTAGTTCATTTTGATTTGTTTGTTTATTTGCTTTCTCCGGGGCAAAAATATACTATTTTTTTATTTTGGCTTAGAACATTAAGTCATGACTTCTGATCTTGCCAGATAGTAAAACTAAACAATTTTGGCTCTAGCCAAGTTTTGGGAAAACTCAAAAGAAATTTAGGTGCAACAGGGAGAGATGTTAGTAATTCCATTTGTTCAGCTCTTGCTTTTAGAGTATTCCCTGAATTTTGTTGAAGTCTGTTACTGCATTGCTGTGAATCATTGCTGCCAACTTCCACCCTAGAGATGGCTATATTTCAGATGGGTGAAATGATACTTGTAAACAAGTTTATAATCATTAATAAAGCTTATCAAACAATTTTAAGCTCTTTAGAAACACACATTCACTATTATAGTTGCCTATTTCTTATTTAATTACAACTTTTAATAGAGACATGACGACTTTTAAAATGCAATTTATAACAATTCTACACTTAAGTTTTTTTCATGATGTTTATCTTGTTTTTGTAAGTTTCAGGTGTCAATTTATTTCTCCCTGGACATACTGGTTGAAATTTCACTGTTGACTATTCCAATGCACCCTTTAAAAATCCCTGAGAATATTTTTCTTTCAGGTTGACAACAGCCCACTCTGGGATCCAGGTGCAATATTAACAGTATGATGATTTTGTTCTGTTTTCTACACATGGCTTTTTCATACACTGTCTCTCAGAGATGGAAAATTCTGCCTCTTTTTTACATTTTATAGTAAACTTTCATCAGAATGACCTAAAACCAGGTCTTTTCATTCTAGATGGCTCAAGATTATTCAAGATTCATCTGTAGTTTGGTTCCCTGAATATCTTGGTGATAAATTAATCTAATGTCTCTTTTTAGAGTGCCTACTTCATGCAGAACATACACCAGCCACTGTGTGTAAGCAGCACTAAAAAACTGTGGTTTCCAATAAATGAAATCTATAGATGCGAGCAAGTGTCAGTGGGTCCCTGAAAGAATGTGCTAGAATTTGAGTAGTCTTGAGGTTTGTGGTGCTGTCCTTTAGAGTCAGGAGAGTATCTTCTTTCCATAAGATTAAAATAATATATAACGTTATCCCCTCTCCCCCTAAGGTTTTCCAACTGTATGGTTGCTCTTCTGACACAAATGCATTGGGCCCTCCCATACCTCCATTCAAAAAGTAATGAAAAGACCCTTGTTTCTTAAGAGTTTTAAGTGCTGCAGCTAGTATCCATGAGGATAGCGAGAAAACATGGAGAACACAATGTTCTCCCCAAACTGAAAAGTTTTAAACATTGCCTGAAAATAATAAACACAATACCTTACACTTTTATAGTCATTTTAAGTTGGAAAAGTGTATACACATCTATCATATTGTTTTATTCTCAAAATTAGTCTTGAAAAGGGAGAAGGGCATTCAATAATTGAGTGTCTACTGCCTGCTAAACACTGTGAAGTGATGATCCATGATACACAAGGCAATCCAAAGAGGTTAGACTTTCCTTGGGAAGATAAGACATGAACAGAAATAAATACAATAAAGATAGAATGTATCTTGTAATAAATAGAGGGAGGAAGGGAGACTTAGAATTATGTTCCATACTATGCCAGGAAATGAATATGTATAATCACTTAATACCCCTCCCAACTCTATAGTAGCAATTTTATCAACAATTTATGGACTAGGAAATCCAGGCTCCCAGAATCTAACTTCCTTGTCTCAGGAAGCTAAGTGCCCATCACAAGCTTTGTACTGAATTTCTGGCAGTCAGGACATCAAGCAAGGCTCCTGACTCATCAGCCATTACCCAAACTTTTCCCATTAGATCAGGCTGATTTCAGAAAAAATGCAGTATTAACACATCCACATTTTCTTCTCTTAACACCGTCCCTTCCATTCCAACAGCGCTGGTGTCCCTCAGGACTTGCCCTCAGGGCAGGTAAGGAACTTGTCGGTTGCCCTTGGTGAGGGAGGCTGTTTGCTTTTCTTAGTTGACTTAGCCGAATACAACCAGAATCACCTCTGCGTTTGGCGTCTGACGTTAGATAGACTAACAGACTGTGAGTGCCCAAGGGGGTCCTTTGGACGCGTAAGCCCACAGAGTGGCGATGGCGTCTCAGACTTTACGGAGACCTGTTTTACCTGTGAAGGAAACGAGGCTCAGGGAGGGGAAATGACTTGACCAAGGTCATACATTCGACGGTGGCAGATGTGGGATCAGAACCAGGTCTTTTGACTCCAGCCCAGTGCCTCCCAGGATCTAATTTATTAACCCCTGTGTTAGCTTTGGAATCTTTTATCCGCTTCCCTTTTTCCTGTCGTCTGAGTGGGGGATGTCATTCCAGTCAATTAGCAGCCTTCTCTCCTTTCAAAAAGGGAAGAGTGGATAAGGGGTTGGGGAAAAGTATGTTTTCGGCCAGTTAAAGGGACTGATTTATTTCACCACCACTCATCCAACGCCCGCTCGGTGCCAGGCACTGGGCATCCACGGTACAGCAAAGACAGCTTCCAAAGATTGAAACTGGGTCTCTCCCAAGACCGGGCGTGCCCTGGGCCTTGACTGCCTCCTCTCGGAGCAGTGTCCCGCTGTCCCCAGAGCCCCCCTGCTCGAGGAACCTCCAGCACTGGGCGCCTAGCTCACGGCCTCAGCGCCCGCGCGACACGCCCCCGGTCACCACGGCAACCGGGGAGGTGCTGACCCTTGACCCCGGGCCCCGCCCGGCCCTGCCCCGCCCCGTCGCATTCCCGAGATCAAGATGGAGAAGGACAACCCGGAAGTGCCGCCGCCCGCCTGGTGCTAGGAGCCGCCGGCTCGGCTAGGCCGAGACCCGCGCCCGCCGTCCTTCCGCCAGCGGCCCACCCCGCGGTCCTTCCGCGCCGGAGCTGCAGCGTCCCCCGCCCCCGGTCCCACTCCACCCCACAGCGACCCGCCCCCGCCCCCAGGCCCGCCCGAGAGGAGGAGCCGAGGCGAGGGGGAGGAGGCGGGAGAGGTTTGCGAGAGGGAGCGAGGCCGCACGAGCCGCCGGCGGTTCGTATTACCGGGGTCGGGAGGAGGAGCCCAGCCGGGCCCGCGGACCAGCGCCGGGCGGGCGGGAGGCGCGGAGGAGGCGGGCGGAAAGCCCGGGGCTGCGAATTGGGGCGGGGGCGCCCTCCCACCTCTGCCGCCCTCCGTTCGGGCCTTGGCGGCCTGGCCTCACCTGCCCGGAGGCCTGGGAGCCACCAGTCGCCGCCGAGGGCCAGTCCCCGGGGCCGGCGGAGCGTGGAGGTGCGGACGCGAGGCGCGGGCCTCCGCGCGGAGGCCTGGACTGCGCGGCCAGGTGATGGTGGGCCCCTGTGCTTCTCCAGAGGAAAGGGGACCCCCAGAGCAGCTGTGCCCCCAGGCTGCCCCAGCAAGCCGTTTGGACGTCAGCCGTAGGGAAGTCGGGCAGCTGTGAGTTTGCCTGTCTCCGTTAAGTGTCCTTAGGATGCAGTGATTTAAGGAATCAGGCTCTCCCTGCGGGAGGGGCCCTGCCTGCGCTGGTGAACTCGGTGCAGAGAAAAAGGACAGAATGATGCTTTCCGAGCAAGCCCAAAAGTGGTTTCCGACCCACGTGCAGGTCACAGTGCTCCAAGCCAAAGATCTTAAGCCAAAAGGCAAAAGTGGCACCAATGACACATACACTATAATTCAGCTGGGCAAGGAAAAGTACTCCACGTCTGTAGCTGAGAAAACCCTTGAGCCAGTCTGGAAGGAAGAGGCCTCTTTTGAGCTGCCTGGTTTGCTAATGCAGGGGAATCCAGAGAAATACATCCTTTTCCTCATAGTTATGCACAGGTCCCTGGTGGGTCTGGATAAGTTTTTAGGGCAGGTGGCCATCAATCTCAATGACATCTTTGAGGACAAACAAAGAAGGAAAACAGAGTAAGTTATGTAATTTATTTTGAATTGGGGGGAGTTTAACTATTATCTCATTTATGGATTTCCTGTTCTTGGAAATTATTTGTCTATCTAGGGCATTGGTTTTTGGACTGAAATATGACCCAGTTTTAAACACCATATTTGCATGAATCTGAAGTAAAAATAGCCCTTGTGAAGAAACATTTTTTAAGTGGAGTCTTTAATGATCCATTACTTTCTCATTTGTTTGAGGTAAACATCTTCAATAGTTGAATATTTTGCGCAGGATTTTAAGTAAACATTGTTTCACTGCTTAATAAGAGGACTGGACCATAGTGTTGACCAATTAAAACAACATATATGTAAATTGTTACAATCTTTAAACATGAACAGTTTTTCAGAAAATGGAACATCAGAAAATTAAGTCTGCCAATATGACGTCTTATATATATATATATATATTTTTTTTTAATTGAACTCTGAAGCTGTTAAGTGGTAAATTACCAAATTTAGAACTCAGTATTTTATTTCATCATTATAAACACAGTTGACTTTTATTTTAGCTCAGATTTAAGGGTCAGTACATCTTCATGGAGTCTAAAGCTATTAAAAGAAAAGTTTTAAAAGTATGTACAGATATCCTCAACCTTGAATGCAATTACTTCAAAGTTAGTTCTGTAAAGCCAGTGTGTTTAGACCATATTAAATGCTAGTCAGATTGGAGACAGTGATTAAATTCTTCTGATGAAATGATTTAATGACATCTTCAATAAAAACATGGGCTTTTTAATATGACTTACAAACTTAGGTTAGATGTATTCTAATTTAAAAAACCATAATATAAGTTAAAACTAGGATATATGTCTTAAATTGAAAATAGTATGTTTTCTGAGATAGAGATACTCACCCCTTGCTTAAACTTATAATTTCTCTAGTCTGAGAAAACATTAAGGTTGATGTAATTAGTGAGAGAAAAATATAGGTTGAATTTATGAGGACTTCAGATTTCAAAAATAGCTTTGCTGTTTCAGTTATAACTGAAATTTATTTATGCTTTTAAGAAGAACTTTTATAATAACTTTCTTGAAGTTCATGTTATTTTCTTATATTTTAAAACAGCCATCTCATGTTCTTTCTGTACATATCTTCCTGCAAGATTCTCTTGATTGGAGTTTTTATTGAAAAAAAATTTTTTAATCAGGTCTTTGGTTTAATATATGTGGGATAAAAGGGTAGAGAGATAAGTAATACTAGGAATGCTGGAGGAAAATGGTAAATATTTAACTGAAGAGATGAAAATATTTTAAAAGGAGAGAAAAGGGTTTAAAGAAAAGTGTAAAGTTGAATATATATCAATGATTTTAATAACACTGTTTGATACCTACAAAGTAGCATTCAGTTACTTCTGAGGAGTTTTTCATCAAATTTAAACTGAAAAATGGATAATCACCAAATAATTTATTTCAAATTGCCAATTTTAGATGACCTTACTAAATAATATTTAGAAGTGTTTTGAATGTAAACTTTTAAGTATATTGCATCTGCAAATTTCATACTGCATTTTCCGTACTTTTAGTGTTAATGGATGATATACTACAGGCCTTCTCTGAAATATAAGTTTTCCGAGTGAAAGTAGGCCCAACTGTGTGAACCCAGAGATTCTGAGGATGAAATAAGCTTTTAAAGTTTCTTCTTGTTTTACTCCTTATCTTTGGCAGCATCACAATTACAATAAAGTTGGCTGTAAGCGATACTCCAATATCGTAGTCTCCTTACAGAAATTCTCTATTGGCTACTATATGAAATGGATTAGAACTTTTGGGAAGGAAAATGCTTTTAAATGTTATCAAGAGCGCTTGTGATGTTATTGCATTCAAAGTGATTTTCATATGTTATTAAATCCCTAACATTTTCTTTCTTTGTGGGTAAATGGGGACCACGTATTTGATGAGATCTCTTTATTGGTAATATTTCTAGTTTTTTAATATAGTTAATAGCTTCCTTTTCCAGCACAGCTGTACATATGGCCCAGTAAGAGACAGACTTGAGTCACCGGTGTGTTGCAAGAAAGATATTTAATATTCTGCACATTGTTGAGCCTTGTCAGCATATTCCCAAGTGCTTTTTAGAAAACCGGTATGAGTGATGAAGGCTACCAGCTGATTTAGAAGTCCCATGGAACTGCTGGGTGTGACAGTTTCTACTCTTGACACTGAAGACAGGTATTTACAGCTTGTCTTCCAGTTGTGTATGACAAGCCAAGAAGTGTGGTGGCTAAAACTATCATTTTACTTATTTTTATACCTTGAAATTAAAAGCCTTTTTTTTTCTTTCAAGGAGAGGGGAAGAGGGGCCTGAGCCAGAACACTTTGAGTGGGGCATGGAAAGAGAACTTCTGTATCTCCCACTTTAATGGGTGTCTGGGTCGGTTCTGGCACGAGATTTAAGGAAACAATACAGTATTTAATAATAGAATGGTAAAATAGTTCATGCTGTTATGTAATACCGATTGATTTTTTTTTTTTAACAGCAGAAGTGGGTGATGTTGATTTTTTTTTTTTTAAATGCTCATGAAAAGTAGTAACTATCAGAGTCCCCAGAGTTAGGTATGACTCAAGCACATGCAGATTTTAGGACTTTTAGCTCTGCAGTGCACCTGCGTCCTGGCCTCTGGCACCCTTACTGCCAATCTTGTCCCATTTCTGACCACACAGTACCAATTGCTTGGGAATAGTTCCCACATGTGTGGTGGTTTTTGAACATGGACCTGTGCCCACTAAAAATTGAACAGAGGCCATATACAGTTTAAATCCAGCACTCCAGAGGTGAAAAAAAAATCAGCATTAATCCACTAAGCCTCAAATGCTATGTCTTCATTTTATCTTTTTGAAGCCTGGGAAAACAAGTGCTATCTCTGGAATGATTCTTGAAGGTCTCATTAAGACTTCCCTATTATATCACTTTCAAAACAAAGCAGCTAGAGTTATTTGTCATGCCTGTATTTTCAGTTGATATATTAAAGTTCTTCGCAGTTGGGTTTTTGGAGGGTTTTTTTTGACGAGGAGGAAGGAAAATACTGTTTTTACAATTTATATTCAAACACTGACTTGCTTTATCCGTTAAAGCTTACCTAAGTCTTTATCTTTCCTTACCAAAGAACAAAACAGTGCAACACATACACACACACACACACACACACACACACACACAGGGTTGTAGCATGGCTGTTTTAAGAATATAGTTCTAGAAATGAAAATTCAGTAAACATTTATTTAGTGCGAGGCACACTGCCTTCAAGGAGCTTACAGTCTCGCAGGACAAAACCTACATTGCCTTCTTTGTTGGCTCTCATGTCTCCTGATTAAATACAGTGTCCTGTAAGGTACAACCTGGTATGCGTTTAACCTTATTGACATATGTGATTCATTAGATACAAAACAACTACTATTTTCATGCAGCTGTTATTCATCAATTTTGGCTATTTTCCTTGTTGACTCCGATCTGACATTGAGAAGTTACTTATTCTCTGTGCCTCAGTTTCCTCATATGTGAAATAAGGATGTTAGACTAGATGATTTATTTGGTCTCATTTCTAAAATTTATGAATTTCGATTACCCTTACTCCCTTACATTTATTGGGTTATTGCTTCATTTTTTCCTCAGATTTGCTTTGATTTGTTATACACATGCAAACCCTATATGCTTGGAGTTTTTGTTTGGTTCATTTTGTTTGGGGATTTGTGGGGTTGGGGGGTGCATTTCTTGCAAAGTGGATTCACCTATTTTCTATATAACCTGAGTTGTTAATAGAGCATTTCTCATGGGCCATCCATCGGAAGGATTTCTCCCCCATGGAAAATGCTCTGTTTCCCCAAACTGTGAGTTAATAATTGGATATATAACCTTGCTTCATTTCCAGGCTTTTCGAGTGCTCAACTTTGTTTTGTTGAAGGTTCTCTATTCCACAGAATTTATTGCTGTAATTTTTTATTTCTAGTCTCTGAGTTTTCAGATTTCACCATTTGCCTCAGATAAGGGATTTTCTCTATTTAGGGTCTCATGTTAATGCTTTCTATTATAAGATATTCTCTTTAAAAAGTTGCTTGTTTTGATGCAACTAGATCTTAATTGATTGAATTGCTTCAAATTAAATAGAAAATATTTCTCTTGCATGTTACTTGCTAAGATGTAGCTGGTATATGTATTATGTGCCAGTTTTCTTTTGCCTGGAAAGGCCTTTGAACCAGTCTTCCAATTGATAGTAAATGTAGCTTCTTCTGGTATATCCTGTAAAATTAGATCAGAGTTCCTTTTGTAGCTAAGAAAATTTAACACTTGCAGAGCTGTATTTAAATGATGACCTGTCTCCGATAATATACGGATATATACGGGATATATCAGATATATACAGGACGGATAATATACTTCATTGTTAAGTAATGTGAAAACATTGTGGAAACTCTCTTCTAGGCTGGCGTTTGTAGTTTTTTTGGCTGTTTGCCCTGTAGACTGACCATTTGTGACACCAACAGCTGGAGAGGTTCTCATGGATAAAAATACTGTAAACAAAACCAAAATAAACTTTGCTTCTTACACATCATTTAAAAATGGGCAGTGTAATTCACTGAAGTGACTAAAAGCATAGGATATGGCTCCAGTTAAAATAAGTTTTATTTGGTATTGTCACAGTACCAACAGTTAATGAAACAAATAGATTCTAAGAGGAAGCACGTAAGCTTTCTTTTTTCATCAAAAACGCTTTACAAGATTTATGACTATTTGTCACTTCTTGCATTTTATTAATTTGCATATTTTATTCAGGAAGAGGCTTTGACCCATTTTATATGAATGCAAATTATATCATATGCGATTTTCATGATTAGCAAACTATATGGAGTAGTCTCCCATATTAACAAAATTCTTTTAATAGCTTTTGCAGAGGAACTATTTTGAGATAGAGGCTAAATATTTATTATTTTATTAAAAAATTAGTCATTATCATTTTATGGTGCTCAAAAATAGTTTGTATTGATGAATTATTTCAGGGTCTCTATCTTAGTGTCTTTTAATGCTAAAAAATGTTCTTCAGCCATTAGCAACACTTACCCCAGATGGAAACATAATAGGCTATGTATGGTTGGTAAGAATTTTTGATGATGAGTGATTTTCAAATCATGAAAGAAAAAGTTGTCTAAATAGCTTTTCAAAAAAGACTGATTCCTTCTGTATATGCCACATGACAGAGACTTACCTGTTTTTTAAATGAAGCATTGAATAAAACCAGAAGCACTCTGGCTGACAATTTCTCGTTTAGTGCTTAGATTGCCTTGATGTAGAGTAACTTTACCTAAAAAGCTGTTTGTATACAACAGAGCTCAATAATCCTCTCTTCATTACATGTTACAACCCAGTTTTTCCTTCTCTTTAAGGTGGTTTAGTTTAGAATCCAAACAAGGAAAAAGAGCCAAAAACAGGGGTGAGATAAAGGTCAATATTCAATTTATGAGGAACAATATGACAGCAAGTATGTTTGACTTATCAATGAAGGACAAAACAAGATCTCCTTTTGCAAAATTAAAAGATAAGATGAAAGGTAGAAAAAATGATGGGACATTTTCTGATACATCTTCTGCAATCATTCCAAGTTCTCACATGCCTGATGCCAATACTGAATTTTCAAGTAGTGAAATACAGATGAAATCTAAACCAAAAAAGCCTTTCCTTTTGGGTCCTCAGCGACTCTCTTCAGCGCATTCAATGTCTGATTTAACTGGGGCCCACGTATCCTCGGAGAAGCTGAAGGCTGGCACTGTTGCTCAAACGCATCTTCTCGGACACCAGATAGGTTCCTTTGGAGCAGTTCCGGAAAGTGGTAAGTGACTCATGCATTCTTTCTTGTTGATCCTCCGTGGTTTGAACTACCCTCTTAATTTTTAAAGTTTGACTTCAAAGTTAGAGAATAAGAATTGGAGTTTCTTGCTAGTATTTTCTAAATTTAGTCATCAAATATTTATTGAGTACCTACTGTACTCAAAATTGGTAAGTATATTAAAGGCAGAGCTTGTCTGCATTCAGTACTGTATTTATATTATTAGAGAATAAAAATGATTCTTGGTTTCTTTTCATGGCCTGGCTTCTTAACTGCCATTTCTCCTGTCTCAAAAGCCTGAAGCATAAATGAATATTCCGTTTCATCGGAAAGTTCCTAGAAAAGAAACTTTTAATGTTCAGAAGTAAGCAAGTAAATTTAATGCTAATGATGAAAAAAAGTCTGAGAATTTATAGCACTATGATGCCAAGCAGAACCTTTAGTTTTGACATTATAATTTGTTTATGTGATTGTTTCTTTCTGAGCTGAGTAAATTACTAATTGTCTAGCAAGATACTAATTGTTATTAGCCTACGTACCGCTGTACCTTAGCATTTTAAGGTTGTTTTCCTTGATTATTTTAAAAGGTTAATATCTTTAAATAGCTAATTGCTCTCATTCTAAAAACAGCAGTATGCACACAGAACATGTCAAATAGTGTGATGTAATGTGTCACTGATTATGTACTAACTACAAAATTGTTTGCAGGAAGTCTCAGATCTCCACACAGAAGAACATTAAGCTTTGATACTTCTAAAATGAACCAACCTGACAGCAGTGTGGGTGAAGGTGAATCGTCTTTCGGAAGACAAAATGACCCATTTACAAATGTGACTGCTTCATTACCCCAAAAATTTGCAACACTGCCAAGGAAGAAAAATCCATTTGAAGAAAGCAACGAATCGTGGGACAGCAGCATGAATTTATTTTCAAAATCAACTGAAGTAAGAAAAGAAAATAAAAGAGAAAAAAGGGAGAAAGTTAGCCTGTTTGAAAGAGTGACTGGAAAAAAAGACAGCAGAAGATCTGATAGACTTAACAATGGGGGATCTGATAGCCCTTGTGACTTGAAATCACCTAATGCATTTAGTGAAAATCGTCAGGACTATTTTGATTATGAGTCAACTAATCCGTTTACAACAAAATTCAGGGCTTCAAATATAATGCCATCTTCAAGGTAAGCTTAAACGGGGGGAAATTGTGCTATTTTGGAAAATATTGTACTTGAAAGTATCAAATATCCTTTTTAAATTCCTTTTATTTTACTTGAAAAATAATTCTTATCTTATTTTTATAATTAATTTTGGAGCCGGGCAGTGTTGCATACATCTTTGGAATTGAACTTTTTATCTTAGAAGGATAAAAGATTCTTAATCCCCACTGTAGTTTATTTCTACTTATGTTAGCCAGAAGCTCACTGAAACTTACAGAGAAAACAGCATAGCTTTTGATGAGACGTAGTGGGAGTGAATCACCAGTGGGAGTTAATTCAAGCCAGAAATTTAGGTGATAAGTTGTGTTTCTAGATGTTATTTTCCGGAGATTAGTTATGGACCAATAGCAGCCTATGGACTATTCTTTAAGAAATGCTGGCTTCAGTATTAATGGTTTTCATAATAGGTGTTAACTATCCTTATTAAATGGCTATTTAGAGTAGTTTTTATTTGTGAATGTTTATTGGAATTCAGTGAACCTTGTGGGTACTATAAATACATCAAAGAGTATCTGTAATGATGACTTATAGTTATAGAAATAATCTATCATGATAAGGTTTAGATTTTCAAAATCTGTTCTCAGTTATGTAATAGTACTTTTCTAATTCCTTAGTACAGGTTGGAACTGTATGGTTTAAATAAAATGATAGATTTTGCAGAAGTGAATGGTAGAATAGCTGATTAAGGAAACCTCAAGCAAAGAGTAAGATGAATTTATTGGAACCTTAAGCAGTCATCATGGAAGAGCATGGTAGACTGTTTGCCATGTAACATAGACGTTCTTTCCCAAGGCAAGGACGTATGGTGTTCAGACCCCAGTGGGAAACCTGGCTCAGTAGCTCTGTGACCTCTCTCAACCTCAGCATCTCCATCTTTGAAATAAGGAAAATGATATCTACTTGATAGGATTGGGAGACGATAAATGATAAAGTACATGGTACAAAGCCAGGCCCCAAATAGGGAACCCATAAACGGTGGTTGCTGTTTACATTGCCATGTCATACTTTGTTCAAGAACAGTGCTTTGTGTTGTCCTACTATAAACAGAAAATAGTACTAACAATTGCCCTTTTAGGCTTGTGATCTCCTGCCTGTCTTCTGATCTTCTAAAACATGCATTTAGAGTTTTCCAGGGAAAGTTTGTGTTTCTTTTATCAATAAATGGGTATTTGCTGTGGCTTTAGAAAGTATTGTTCAGTTTTCTTTATAGACTGTACTCCAAAGAAATACGTTTTTATCATATGGTATTAATATTTTATTGAAGAGTCCATGGTTTTTTCATGCTATTCTCAAGCATTTCATTTTGGTATTTTACATAGTGTACTTCACATATTGCGGTTAAGTCTTAAACTACAGAGGTAAATAGAAATGTATTTGCTTTTTTCCCCTCTTTAACTGAACTTTTTTTGAAGAGGATTACTGTAAAGAACTGAGATAACTTAGAGATTGGATAATTTACATAATGTTAGAGTCAAAGAAAAGCAAGAAAAATGGGAAACAATAGGAAAATAATTTTTAAATTATGCCAGCATATGGAAAAATAGGTATCCTCAAATTTTTAATTGCCTTATACTTGGGCTTATTTACGTGGACTTAAAAATTAATGTTTTAAAAGTGAGTGTGGCATTTTCTGAAATTCAGGCTTTGTTTTGGGTTACTTCGATATTAATACTGTATCAAAATTAGAGCTGTTTCGTGATATTTATATAAAATGATTGCAAATGTGTGAAAAACAATAGGTTTTTTAACTTTAAGAATTTCTCTTCTTCATATTCATGAGATGCCAGCTATAAGAACAGAAACATTTGTAGATTCCTGAGAAGTTACTCTTCCTTTTTGTGTCACAAACCATCTTTGTGATAAATGTGAAACATTTGCAATAAAGGGGTAGGTCTAATTAATAGTATAAAAAAAGAAGGATTGAATATAAATAGATCTAGGAAGAGAGTACAGTTCAAATTCTTGGAAAGCAACTTTGTCTCGAGTGGAATTAGGAAGGATATAGTCTGAGGTAGTTTGGTCTATTCATATTTATCCTCCCAGTATCATTCCTCAGTTATATGGGACATTTTAGATTTCTCACCTTAACATCTAAACCAAATGCACTTTGAAGCTATAGACTCACATCACTAGGACACATGCTGTGAATTATTTTTTTCTGTAGTGCTAAATAGATCCATTTACAGAGTCTCCTGGACTCTTTTTTTTAAAAATTTATTTTCATTAATTTATTTTTTTGGCTGTGTTGGGTCTTCGTTGCTGCACATGGGCTTTCTCTAGTTGCGGCGAGGGGGGCTATTCTTTGTTGTGGTGCGCGGGCTTCTCATTGCAGTAGCTTCTCTTGTCGTGGAGGCACGCGGGCTTCAGTAGTTGTGGCACGTGGGCTTAGTAGTTGTGGCTCACGGGCTCTAGAGTGCAGGCTCCGTAGTTGTGGTGCACGGGCTTAGTTGCTCCACAGAATGTGGGATCTTCCCAGACCAGGGCTTGAACTCGTGTCCCCTGCATTGGCAGGCGGATTCTTAACCACTTGCGCCACCAGGGAAGTCCTCTCTTGGACACTTGTGACTGATGTTTTCTTTTTTTTTCTTTTTCTTTTTTTTTTTTTTGCGGTACGCGGGCCTCTCACTGATGTGTCCTCTCCCGTTGCGGAGCACAAGCTCCGGATGCACAGGCTCAGCACCATAGGCTCCATGGCATGTGGGATCTGCCTGGACCGGGGCACGAACCCATGTCTCCTGCATCGGCAGGTGGACTCTCAACCACTGTGCCACCAGGGAAGCCCGACTGATGTATTTGAGAATGCTGAACAAAGTGAAGGGTAAAATATGTAGCTGTGGAACTGGATTTTGTTCTTTAGTGAGCTGTCTCCGCTATGATTGCAGGTACACAGGAACCATATTATTACCCTCTGGGTGAATAATGTGTATGATTACAACCGTAGAATTTTCTTTATGCCAAAAAAATTTTAAATACTAAGGAACGCTTTCTTGAAAGTTAGTTTTCATTTCTTTGTAAGTAAAGTCCACCTGAAGAAATCACCTCGTAATCACAAAAATTACTGCATTTTGGTTCTGTTCTTGGAATAGATCCCATAGTCTTACATAAAACTGAGAGAGGAAATGAGTTAGGCTTTTTGTTGGGTTACTTCTACAAAGAGCAGGGCTCTTTGAAACACCTTTCCCTGCAGTTACTAATTCTCAGTCTCTTTCCTCTTACCCACCCCCACTTCTTTGAAGCCTCTCTTACTCTTGTAGGAAGAGGTATCTGTTCCTTGTGCTGCAGCATGTTCTTACCTAATCTTCCTTTCTGTGGGCATCTCATTGTTCACTAATGTGACCAGCCACTTTTTTTCCCTCTCACCCCCATGAACAACATGAGGGCAGGGCCTGCATTTCATTCATCTTTCAACCCTTCATCTCCAGCATGATGGGAAGTAGCTGGTATTGGAAAGCATTTTTTGATTAAATGAACACGGTGTAGCAGATGGATTTCCTAAAATGCTACTTTCATTCTCTCATTCCCTTAGTCTCCTGCTTCCAGCTCAGTGTGGGCTAATAACACTGAGACACCTGCTAACACCAACAACAGATCCATAAAGGCAGGTGTGTGCATTTTTATATACAACTAAACATGATTAGAAATCTAAGTGAGTTTTAAGGGACTACCAAAATTTAATATTCATATCCTAATTAACATATTTCTGGAGTTTGTTAAGAACTCTGTATTAATTAGGGTAGGTTATCAGCTGCAATAAACAACCTCAGATCTCATTGGTTTGCTCCAGTAAAAGTTTATTTTTCCTTGTTGTCACAATTGAATTCTCTGAGACGGGGCTGGAAGAAGTGGCTGCTTTGTTCCATGCTATTGCTCAGCTCAACACAGTTGCTCAGGAACCAGACTCCTTCCTTCTTGTGATGCCACCCTTTAACACCCATCCTCCAAGGCCGTGCAGCAGGGAGAGAGAGTGGAGGATCACATGTGGGACGTCTTTATATGCCAGGCCTGGCAGTGGTACCCATTACTTCCACGTGTGTCCCATTGGGCAGCGCTCAGTCATGTCCCAACCTGAGTGCAGCCAGTTAAGAAACATGGTTTAGCTGTGGACCCAGAGAACACTGAATTGGGTGTGGTGAGTGTACCGTATTGTGTGTGTCCTGGATGCCAATTCTAAGAAGTGTGGACACTGTCTAACACTTGGCATGCTGTAAAAGTCCAACTACACGTGTATGTGAAAGGGTAGCTGGGATTATAATTTTCAGGAAAATGTTTTCTTAATTTACTATTGGTATTGAGTTGTTTGTATTTTAAAATTGCTCTTGCTCTTGCTTTTTAATTACAAATCACAGGTAGTTTAGCAGAATCAGTATCAACTAATTTGTTATGTGGTTAACCCTACAATTTGTAAAATAATGATTTTTTGCATCAGCAGTAATTAACTTTCCAAAAACAAATATTCCTGAATGTTTGTTATACCATTTTCAATAATTTGTTCACAACCAGTTCTTCTTTAATACTGGGTTATTTTCCCTCTGGAAAGTGGAAATAGGTGGGTATGTTCACCAAACCAGATTTCCCTTTTTTTTACAGAGATGGAGCTAGACCGTTCACTTAGGTGGGGACATGTGACCAAGTTCTGGCTTATTGAAGACTTAGTGGAAGAGATGTACGGTGGGCCCTCCATATCCCCAGGTTCTACATTCGTGGAATCAATCTCGGGTCGAAAATATTCGGGGGAAAAAATTCTAGAAAGTTCCAAAAAGTAAAACTTGAATTTGCTTCATGCTGGCAGCTACTTACATAGCATTTACATTGTATTTACAGTATTCACATAGCACTTACATTGTATTGGGTGTTGTTAGTAATCTAGAGGTGACTTAAAGTATATGGGAAGGATGTGTGTAGGTTACATGCAAATACTATGGCATTTTCTATAAGAGACTTGAGCGTCCAGAGAGTTGAGTAATCTCCTGGGATCCTAGAACCAATACCCCACAGATACCAAGGGATGACTGTATACCAGTTTCAGGTCTAGTCCCATGAAAACCTCCTATACAGTCCCCCATATTGCCTGTCTTCCTCCATACCCTAGGCTGAAGGTTGCCAAATCTGGCTTGCTGCTTGTTTTCGCAAGTAAGGTTTTCTTGGAGTGCAGTTCGCCCATTTGTTTATGACTGCTTTTGTGCTATAATGGTAGAGTTGAGTAGTTATGACAGAGACTGTATGACCTACAAAGCCAAAAATATTTATTATTTGACCTTTTACAGAGATAGTTTGCTGAACCCTGTACTAGCTGGATGGGGGTCTTTAAGAAGGGCAGAGCCATAAGATAGGGACAACCTGGGTCCCTGAATGCATTTGGAAGGCTACCTGATAAACAAGAATAACTGTTGAACCTTGTCTTGAATGATAAATTTTCAGAATATTGTTACTGTGATTTTTGCATTTATTTATTATAGCACGTAGCATCATTATTATTTATCATTTACGGCACAGGGGCCATAGTGCCTCTTGTTCTTTTTAAGAAAGCCTAATTCAGAAACCTTTCAGAACCACTGGTGTGCGACACCAAATCCAAACTCTTGTTCCTAATTTTCAAGGATTATTGTATTTTAGGCTTTTCTTAACTACCCAACTTTTCTTTTACAATTCCTCACCTTTCTGTGCCAGGTGAGTTCATTTCCTTACTGCACCTCTCTACCCTGCGGTCCCTATAAGCCTGGCCAACTCTATTCCTTGGCTCAGCTGTGGAATGCACTCTTCACTCATCTCTGAGTGTCCTAAGCCTAGCTATCCTTGATGTTGAAAACTCTTTAATCCTATTTTGATTGATAACATAGTGTTCCCTTCTGTGGAATTCTGCTGATATAGAACATAATTGCTGTACGATGTTCATTGTGTCTCAGTTTTAGTTGTCCCCACTAACCTGTATCAACTGCTGAACAGTTGTGCTGAATCTTCTTTTGTGGGTGCCTGCAGCACCTAGATCACTGCATGTCATCAGTGCTAGAATCTTCAGTGAGTGGGCCCTGAAATAAAAGTCAGCATTTAAAGAAAAAAAACTTCCTGCTGATTCTCAGGCTTAAAAATTGTTGATCTAAATTATATCATCTATTTCATAAAAGTTCAGTAAGTACTTATTTATGAATAGGAATCAGGAGTCGTGCTGGTAAAGTCATAGTTGAATGGACAGTTTAGTCATATTAGCTTTGTGTACAGGGCCCTAACTAAGTAAAGGGATCAGTGAGGAGATCGGCTTGACTAAAACGGGGGTGTGGAGAAGAGTATGAATTTGGTTGAATGGCTAAGAAACATCTAAATTTACTTAGGCGTTGAAGACCAGGCAGAAATGTCTGACTGTTAAATATTTATGGCATCTGTGGATGGGTTGTTTTTCAGGATTCAGGTAACACCAAGGCATCAGTAGTGATGAACAACATTTAAAAAATATGCTTGTGTTTGTATGCTACCTATAATAAATTGAAGAGACTACATTTGTGAGGTATATTCTTCTGAGGTTCCAGTTTAGGACTGAAGATACCTCCTGGTTAATTAAGAGAGTTCATTAATATAAGGAGAAAATTTGTGGTGTATGTCTTATTCTGAAATTTAAAAAAATATAGTCAGTAATATAAGCATACTCTGTAGGATGAGCTAATGTTGTTTGATGTTAGAGGTAGCTCATCAGAGAGCAAGACCTTACGGGAGATATTTTTACCAGAGAATTTTGTTTTGGGAACATCCTTCTGTTTATGACCTGCACAAAGAACACACTTTCCCTTCATTATTTTCTGCCTTGTTGTAGTTGTGAATATACCATGTAGCAAACTCTTAGTTGCGCTACAGAACTTAATGGTATGTTGTATAATAACATGCCTAGTATCATTGATTTTATTAGAGCATGTATGCATATATTTCCTTTTGCAGTATTTGCTGTGGAAGAACCTGTCTACTTCTTTGCTCTGAACTTAGGCCAAAGAGGTATTTTTTAGGGCAGTACATAAATAGTGTCTGAGATGGCGATCTCATATTTATCACTAATATTTTATAATTTTGCATGATAGTATGCCTTTTCCTTTCCGGATCAGGTTAACCTACTTCTCTTTTCCCTTCCTCCGTCCCTGCTTTCTTTAATCAATTCCGGTGATGATTGTACCATACCTTTCTTAAAAGCTGCAAAAACTTTAGTTATCTAGAATGTATATTTAAATGTGTCTCTAATTTTCTCAAATCAAAAATCACCATAGGCTTTTAAGCATGTAACCATTATTATGAAGTTGTATAATATGTCCATAAAAAAGACTTCACTGTAGACTTACATTTTTATTTTAAAAAGTTATAGTAAACAGATGATCCTAAAGAAAAGACCTATATTCATAGTTTTAAAACCTTCGTTTTTATAATGCTCCTTATGGACATTTTTTTTTTCCCTGTATAAGTTTAAAGCTCAGTCTTTGGCTTAGTAAACCTTATCCTGCATAAGGTTTACTTTAATAGCAATATTTATTTTTTATCCTTATTTGTCTAATATTAAAGATAATCTCCCTGTTATTCGTAGCAGCCTATAAATCTTTTACACAGCTGAAAATTTGTAGCTTCATTTATGAGACAGAAAATAAAAACTTGACATGAATTTTGGAGCCATTAATCCATTAGTGCCCAGGGATTTACAAAATGTGTCTAATGAAACAATGACTAGGAGCATGAAATATGCGATGTGATTAGTTCCCTTAACACTAACTAGAACTTTTATGCTTAACTCCCCAGGTACTACTTGAAACTTTTTTACCCTTTGTCATCCTAATACTCATTATAATAGCTTTCATTAATTGGTACATCTCCCCATGGGTTAATTTGCAGGCACCAACCATGCCATCCTTTTGCTAACTTGCTAATGCAAATTGATATTTATAGACTTCAAAATTGAAAACAATAAAAGCTCTAACAAAAAGACTTTGCTAAGTTATTATCATTATTATTATTTTGAGCTGAGAGATTGAGATACACAGAGAATCTGTGAGAGAAGAAAACAAGCCAAAAAAATCCACAAAAACTACTGTAGGCTAATAAACTGATGTGAAAATTTCTCAATTTACAGCACTTGACAGGTGCTAAAAGAAAAGCATCTTTAATTTTAATGTGTTGTTAGGACCTCTTTAGAGAGACTGTACAAGTTATTAACAAGGTCCTCTGAGACAGGAGACGGGTAATTAACAAGACCTATGGAGGTATAGTTTAGGTAATTAACGAGCTCTTAGGCACTGGACACAGGATAACACTTAGCGAGTCCAATAGTTAAAGAGAACAGGTTGTTATGATCAAATACAAGATGTAGTATGTAAGTCTTCTTGAAGTTTCTGATAGGAGAGTATTAAGATTATATTCCAATGACCTTAGTGTACTAATTTTTGTAAATCATATATAAATATTTTGCTTTAAGATAGAATTTGAGAGGATTATTTGCAAAATCAACAAGCAGAGAAGCTTGTTACATGTAGATTAATAATCTTCGTTAATTGCCATTAATGAACATGTATATTTTAAGAGCAATACATTGGAGAGACATAAATTACGTGATTCTAAGTTTAGACTTTTATTCCGTTTACTTTTTACCTGTGGCCTCTTGGCTAAAATTGTCTATTCCAAATTGGCAGTCTACTTTCCTTGTCCAGTTTAAGACTGTCAGGATCTAGGGCAGAGAGAAGACTGTCCTTCCTCAGTTTGTTTTTTACATAATATGCAAAGGTCCCTCAAGTCATGATCTTATGGTACCTTTAAGTCTGAGACTCGAGAGTCCCAATTTCAGATACTTGGTCTAATCATTTCCAGTGTAAATTTGAAATTGTTGGAGTATGAATCGAGTTCTGGTTCAGAAAACTCCCAGTCAGCAAACCTTTATTATAAACATGTTATACTCTGAAGATTAAGAATATGAAGAAAGCAAGCCCTGCAGGTCTGATTCATTCCATTGCTTCCGACGTGTGGCTGCTCCAGGCCATCAGTATGACTTTTTCCGAATTTCAGATCTGATAATCAAATGATATTTTCATTTTTATTATTTTTGGATGAACAGCAGTACTTTAATAAGATAGAGCAATACTTGCTATAGACAAGGACAGCAGAGGTTATTAAGATATAAATCCTGCTCTTAGAGCTCATAAAAGCAGTCATGTAAATATTAGGTCTGAATTCCATGCTCAGGACTGGACATTGTATAGGCGTTGGGGTACTTTGAAAGACTTTTCAGTTGGGTTGTGATATGATCAGAGTAATATCTTAGATAACTCTGTAGCATGGTGGGGGGGTCTGCTGGGGCCAGGAGTGGGAACAGGGAGGAGGCTTTGGGGCAAGAGAACAAGTTGGGAAGTTACCGTGATTGTTGAGGTGAGAGTTGATGGAGGTCACTTGACAGTAAGGATGGAGAAGAAGGGAACCTCTCTGAGATACATTTCTGGGCTAATATAGATGGGATTTAACCATTCTGCTTGTGTGTGTGTGTGTGGAGGGGAGGGATGGTGGGGGACTAGTAAAGGAGAAAAAACAAGGAGGATTATTCCAATGATGTGTCTTCAATCGGTGTCTTCAATTTGATGAATCACAGTACTGTAAAAACTGTATTACAGCAATGTCAGGTCTGTAGTCTTGAATCAAACTTGGCATTTCAGTCTTGATGGAGAGGGCTACGGTTTTTTGTGTTTTTAATGAGGTGCTGTCTTGTTTATTTTAGAATTTTGTTTTTAGAGAATAGGAATTATGTGTTTTGAGTTATTCGAGACAAGCAAGTTAGTATCAACATAATAACAGTTCTTGAGAATTTGTTTTTGAAAGCTGGAAAATATTTTGGCTTCTTTGAACACAAGAATGTGTTCTGTAACTGCTTGTGGACTTAATGCATTTAAAATGTGTTCACCTTAACACTGTAATTACTCCATGTATTTCTCTCCAGTGGCTTTTGGTTTTACCAAACCTTGCCCCCTTTTGTTAGCTTCTCACTAAGAGAATAACTTCTTTCTTTTATACTTTTCCCTTACTTCTGTATACCACTTTTCCAGGCCTCCTGCTTCTATATTTAGAACATTTCCTTTTGGACTACTGTGACCATATCACCTGTGGTTACCTTTTTTCATAGCAGTAAAGCTTTAATTTTTAAAATACGGGTGCTGTTTCTATATATTTAATATATGGTGGTAGTGTTACCTGATTATTTGATGTGTTAAATATAATTCAGTATTATTATATGACAGATAATAATTATAATGTAAATGTGTAAGAATTAATATAAATATTAAACTACAGTATTATGTAACTATTTTGAATATATTATACATCAAGTAAAAATGTTTTATGTATTTTATATATTTATTTTAAGCTTACATATCTTTTTGACAAAAGTGCTAATACCACTTAAATAGCAATTACATGGATCACCTTGTCCAGGATAAAACTTAATTCAAATTGCCAATTTTTAAAATTATTTTCACAAACATGTCTGTAAAAGTCTACTAGGGCTAGGGGTTGGATGGGTTGAAGATAAGATTCATAGGTTACTAGTAGCCTCATAAACTAGGGAGAGGGATGTGTAAGCAGTGACCTGTAATCCAGGCAGAGTGAACTGTGTTGAACACAGCATTTGCTGCGGGAAGGGAGAGGAACAGCTTGCTAGAAATTAGGAAATGCTTCTTCAAGGAAGAGGCCTTTGAACTTTTGTTCCTGACCTTTGAACATGATTTTTTACGTTGGGGAATGAGTAGATAGACAATTGTTTTAGTAAATAGCAAGAAAGCTTATTTTAAAAATTATGAGATGTGTTTGGAAGGAATGTTTTATAAATTGTGACTGTGTACTATTATATCATTAGTTGTCTGCTAACTACTTAGTAATTTTACCATTGCTTTTCTAGTTGGAACTATAGTCTTTGTCTGTTGTTCCCTGCCTGGTAGGTTCCTGAGGAAGTATGTTTGTTACTTTAGGCTACCAGGAGCCAATTAGTGAGTGCCCTGCAGCAGCTCTGCATTAAGTATAACAACCTCTTTGTTATGGAGCCTGGTGTGGGAATGGGGGTATTCAGGTTAATCACATATTTTGTTTACTTGAGGTGTACAATATTGTTTCATGTAGATTTTTTCACTTTAAAAGAAATTAAATGCCCCAAATAAATTTAAAATGGAAATCATACCAAACATAATTTAATATTTGATTCAGAAGGTATATTTAACTACTTCTACCTGAGGATTTTTCAGTGTTACATGAAAGTATAAATATAGTAATAGAATATCTAAATACAGTACTAGTAGAATATCCTAAAGCGAGTATAGGATAGGTTTAAGAATTCAGGTTTAGGACTCAGGTCTGGATTTGAGTCTTTGGAATAGCTATATGACCTTACTTAGCCTTTCTAAGCCTAATTGTAAAATGGAATAACAACCTTGGTGTGTTGTGGAAGAGATTAAATGATGTAAGGCACATAAAGTGCTGAAGGTAGGTTTGCCACATGGTAAACCTGGAAATGGTAGCTCTTGCTATGATCTTATTACAAAGCATCTACAGAATCTGTAACAATTGGTTTAAATAAGTTAAATGAAATTATTTACAAGTAACAATAGATTCTCAACTTTAAAAACCGTAAATAAAAGAAGTTAGGAGCTCATGTTTTTCACTGACTGATAAAGGACATACATTTGGTAGAAAACAATAAACTGGATAAAAGTTTTTTTCAAGATGTATGTTCAGTAATAATCTTTGATGAAATAAACTAAACCACATTGAAATTAAGTAAAAGTATTCCCTGTATTTAGTAGAAAATTTATTTTATGACTTTCAAGGCAAAGGTATTCTAATCAGTATTGCTATAAAATCCTGTGTCCAGAAATTATCGCATAGCACTAATAAGGACAGTGCAGGGTAAATATCTAAGCTGTGGCTTTACCTTAAAGGATGATGAGGTTTTCATAAACTCACATGACTGAGTTCAAATTAAATTGTTCAAAACTATCATAGTAAGAAAGATAAATGCCGCTTACCAAAAACTCCTCAGAGACCCCTTTGGGAAGAGGGTCCCTGCCTTAGGAAATTCACACAGGTAGTAGTATATCCCTTCTAACCAAGGTTTAGAAGTTGGCTCTTTCATTTCTTTGTCAGTGAAAGTACACTCTTTTGTCTTTGTTTTTTTTTGTTTTTGTTTTTGTTTTTGCGGTATGCGGGCCTGTCACTGCTGTGGCCTCTCCCGTTGCGGAGCACAGGCTCCAGACGCGCAGGCTCAGCGGCCATGGCTCACGGGCCCGGCCATGGCTCACGGGCCCAGCCGCTCCGCGGCATGTGGGATCTTCCCGGACCGGGGCATGAACCCGTGTCCCCTGCATCGGCAGGTGGACTCTCAACCACTGCGCCACCAGGGAAGCCCCTGTCTTTGTTTTTTAAGCAAAAGTATAAGATTCTACTCGAGTAGTCTCCGAGCTCAGCGTTCTGAGAGATAGTATAATGTATAATTTCCAGTAAAATCATTATACTTATCTTTTTTGGGGAGGGGGCTGGAGAGTGTATCTTAACACAAAACAGTAAATTCTTTTCTAGCAAAATTTTATTAATTTCGTAGCACTGTGAAACCAGCTCTTACTTGCCAAGAATGTTTTAAGGCTGGGCTTTTCAGCCTAGGGTGTAGCATGGCCAGAAATCCCCCAGTCACCCCAGCAGCTCTGCTTCCAAGGAGGATACACAGGAGTTTGGGGTTTGTGTCACCAAATGGAGGGTCCCCAGGAAGTCTGGCTGCCTTGAGTGCCTCTCCTTGAAGGGTCTGCAGAGATGACAGGTTAAGGAAGCAGTTGCTTTCTGGCCAGGGGCCTCATTGCAGGGTGTTCTTGAACATTGGAGGCCTTCCTGGTGACCAGAGGGCACCAAGCCTTCTTTTCCAGAACTTGGCTTCGTCCTGGGTACAGAGCCAGCTTGTGGTACTTTTGGCCAAGGGTGTTGTGAGCCAACTTGCTTCGCTCTCCACCTTCCTGGAAGAGTTACCTCTGCCCAGGTTGTCCTCAACCTCTCCTCATAGGAAAAGGCTGATCAGGGATGCTGGGTTGGCCTTGATCGCAGACAGAACCTGTGCTCTGTCAGGCCCTGTCAAGGGCCCTCATGCCTTGTTCTCATCGCTTCTGTCCAGTTTCACTGTTTGGCTTCCAAAGTAAACAGAACTTGCTTTCCACTCCCCTGTACCCTCAGGTAGACTCTAGTGGATATATGGCAGACAGTGGACCAGGATCTACTCAGAGCAACAGGATAATCACAACACAATTTCCCAGAGTGACAAGGTTCCTAAAGATTTAAGGAGAAAAGATTCTTTTTCTATTAAGAGAAGCACAATTATGATAGGGAGTAAAACTTAAAAATCTACCTGAATTTTTAAGTTAAATTTGAGATATCGAGGCAATTTTATGCTTGTTGTCAGATTTATTCTCATGGATCAGGGGTACTAAAGAGAACAAAGTTTGAGAAGCTTAGTTGTAAAGAAATGGAGAATTTTTGGAATTCATACAGATTATGTTTGGAAATTTGTGAATTGTTTGATTGACTGTATTTTAAATAATCATTTCTTTTCTTCACCAGGAGAAAATAGTAAGTTAAACTTGATTGAACGTGATATTCTTGATGAAACATGCCTTAATTTCATGGGTATCTTTCAGCCTTCAAGTTTTAGGACTTCTTCAACAGTATCGTCATTACCATTTCATGATGGAAAACCAGTTAGGTCTGAATTTGCTGTCCATGATCTTTGGTATCACTGACCACAATTTCCTAATTGTCTTGCCTACGAGATCTCATAAAAGATATCCTGTGAGAATAATAATAAGTAAATTACTGTTAATCCCCATAGACGTTTATAAATTAGGTTCTGTTTTGCCATCGCGGTATTAGTGTGCATGCCCAGTCCCAAGAGAGATAATGGAGTATTTTAATCTCTAATAGCATTAATTTGATTTGGTACTCACTCCCCACCCCCCCCACAAAAAAAAAACAGGAAAAAAGCAGTATTGAGTTGCACTGTGGCTCTTAAGCCCTATTTGCATGTGTAATAGACATAATTGAAATGTGCTAAAGGTTGAGTTTACTAGTGGAAAGTCTCTTTGGACACTTCATTTTTTAGGGCTTTTATAAAAGGAATCATTAAGAACATTTCTTTAAACTCCTTTAACATTGAACCTCTATGGAATAAATGTTTTCAGGATTTACCAGAAAATTGTCAGTTGAATCTGTATTGTGGTCAAATACCTAAACTGGTAGACTTGGTTGGTAAACTGGATAAACTGGCTAGTTGAATGGATTATATTAGAAGTCACCAATTTGAAACTTATTTCAATTCATATTGGCAGTTTTAAGTATCAGAGTAATTCTTTCTGTCTTAAAAAGAATGGAAAAATATTCCATTCATATGCTGTCAGGTCTAGATAAAAGTGATCTTTGTTATTCAGAAAAACGATATCCTCTGCTCTTTGGGGACTTGATACCTTGTTGTCGAAACCTGTATTGACCTACTATTGATTTACTCAGTCAGCTATTAGCCCAATTTTTATTAAGCACTGGCTGTTAATTTATTCAGCATACATTTGTTAAGCATCTGCCATACCCTAGGTACTATGTCAGATGCTAGAGCTGAAAAGATTGAGATATCATTCCTTCCTGTAAGCAGTTTGTAGTAGAAAGAGGTGGGGAGGCCAGGGATTAGGATAGATACCCAAAATGCAAACTTAAAAAAAAATTCATTTTTAGAGCAGTTTGAAATCACAGCAGAATTGAGCGGAAGGTATGAGATTTCCCATATACATCTTATCTGCACACACATAGCCTCTCCCATTAGCAACCTTCCCCACGAGAGTGGTACATTTGCTAAAATTGATGGACCTACGTTGACACGTCATAATTATACGTAGTCCATAGTTTACATTAGGGTTCACTCTTGGTGTGGTATATTCTGAGGCTTTTGACAAATGTATTAATATAATGGCGTGCGGTCATCTTTATAGTATCATACAGAGTATTTCTCCTGCCCTAAAAATCTTTTGTGCTCTGCCTATTGACTGGTCCCTCCCCCCAAACCCTTGGAAACTGCTGATGTTTTTACTGTCTCCATAGTTTTTGCCTTTTCCAGAATGTCATATAGTTGGAATCATACAGTCTGTAGCCTTTTCAGATTGGCTTCTTTCACTAAGTAATATGCATTTAAGGTTCCTCCATGTCTTTTCATGGTTTGAGAGTTCATTCTTTTTTTAAGCACTGGATGTACTAGTTTATCCATTTACCTGCTGAAGGACATCTTGGGTGCTTGCAAGTTTGGGCAGTTATGAATAAAGCTTCTATAAACATTTGTGTGTAGGTTTTTGTGTGGACATACATTTCAACTCCTTTGGGTAAATACCATGGAGTGCAATGGCTGGATCTTATGGTACAAGTTCCTGTTGCTCCATATCTTTGTCAGCATTAGGTGGTGTTAGTGTTGCGCATTTTGGCCATGGCAGTAGGTGTGTGGTGGTATCTCGTTTTAATTTGCTTTTCCTGGATATCATATGATGTGGAACACCTTTTTATGCCTATTGCCATCTGTATATCTTTGTATCTGTTGGGATCTTCGGCCCATTTTTAATTGGATTTTTTTTCCTTATTGTTTACTTTTAAGAGTTCTTTGTATATTTTGGGTACCAGTCCTTTATCAGATATGTCTTTTTCATATATCTTCTCCCAGTCTTTTCATTCTATTTAACAGTGTTTTTCGCACAGCAGAAATTTTTAATTTTAATGAAGTCCAGCTTATAAATTCTTTGTTTCGTGGATCCTGCCTTTGGTGTTGTATCTAAAAAATTATTACCATACCCAAGATCATCTGCATTTTCTCTGTGTTATCTTCTAGGAGTTTTATAGTTTTGTGCTTTACATTTGGGTCTGTGATCAATTTTGAGTTGATTTTTATGTAAGGTCTGTATTTAGGTTCATATATCTGAAATTGGAATAGCACTTCGTCATGCAAAACATTCCATTTTAACTCTCTTTTAATCCTAATTCTTTGAAATAGGTGGTAAAATGTCTATTTCTTGATTAAAAATAAAATATGAAATTTAGAGCAATTTAATAGGTTGTACCTGGGTACTGGGTGGTGGGCAGTAGGTTTGGAAAGATAAGTATAGTCAAGCCCAATAGGCTTTGAAAGCCAGGCCAAGAAATTTTGTTATTGTTCCAGAGGAAGGTGGAGGCCAGAAGTTTTTTTTTTTTTTTGCAGTACGCGGGCCTCTCACTGTTATGGCCTCTCCTGTTGCGGAGCACAGGCTCCGGACGCACAGGTTCAGCGGCCACGGCTCACGGGCCCAGCCACTCCGCGGCATGTGGGATCTTCCCGGACCGGGGCACGAACCCGTGTCCCCTGCATCGGCAGGAGGACTCTCAACCACTGCGCCACCAGGGAAGCTCCAGAAGTTTTTTGACAGAAGAATAATGAGGTTAGACTTTAGCTTTAGAATGCCCTACCCAGCCATGTTGCATAGGCTGGATGGGACAAAGGAGTAGTGACAGAGACTGAGAGGAGGCTATTACAGCAGTCCGGGCTGTTATAGTCTAGGTGGTCATGTGGTCTTGTGAGCGGAAAGGTAGCTGTGAAAGTGAGTAGTGAGGAAACAATGAGAGATCCATGTCCAGAAGCTGAATGGGGAGAACTTGGCAGCTTATTGATGAGGCACAAGCTGGAGGCTGGAGTCAGGGGTGCCTCTGAGGCTTCACCTTTGGTGATCAGGAGACTGGCTGTACCAGAAGGAAGAAACAGACAGAACTGATAGAAAAGTCAAGATGATGATTGGTTTGGGAGAACTTTGAGACAAGTTAAGTGCAGGTAAGATATCCAGTGTGAGACTTTAAACAGACATTTGTAAAGGCGGTATTGCAAAGGACAAAGTGATTGTGGTTGAAGATCAAAGATTTAGCAGTCATCTGTCCATTTAATGGTGGCAGTTGAAGTAGTGATTTCCAAGGTAGAGTGGAAAAAGAGGTTTGAAAACAGAACGTTAAGAAATAGCTAGTGTTGGGGCTTCGCTGGTGGAGCAGTGGTTGAGAGTCCGCCTGCCGATGCAGGGGACACGGGTTCGTGCCCCGGTCCGGGAAGATCCCACATGCCGCGGAGCGGCTGGGGCCCGTTAGCCATGGCCGCTGAGCCTGCGCGTCCGGAGCCTGTGCTCCGCAACGGGAGAGGCCACAACAGTGAGAGGCCCGCGTACCGCAAAAAAAAAAAAAAAAAAGATAAAAAAAAAAAGAAATAGCTAGTGTTTCCCACCTAGGGTGAAACGGGGAAGAAGATAGGTAATCAGAAACATAGGAGAAAATTTAGGCCACCACTTATCACAGAGGGGGAGAGTCTCAGAAAGAACAGTCATCAAAGGGAGCTGAGAGGTTAAAGAGAATGAGGCTGTTACCTTAAGTAAAAATCGCTTGTTGGCCGTGAGTATCGGTGGCGGGGGGATGTGTTTCAGGTTATAAAAGGTGAGGCAGTGAAGTAACGAAGACAGCAGGAGTTACTTGTGAGGGACCTGGGAGGGATTAGAGATTGGCAAAATAAAAGTGGTGGAACATCTGAGGGGTAATGGACTATAAGTATGCTCTGGTGAGACGGGTGAGGAAATCCAAACAGGTTAGGAAACAGTTGGGATGACAGTGGGGGTCCACAGAGCAGGTCTGATGGGGTGACGGAGTGGGAGAATCGGAAGGTGAGATGGATCAGTTGGAATTTCAGTTGGATGAGATCCTTCTGTGAGTGATCGCATCCCACCTTATTGATTACTGTTCCTCAGTTGAGAGGAACTCCGTTTGTGGAAATGTGTTATAAATTGTAAGGCAGTGTATAACTGTGCAGTGGTACTATTCAAATCCCAGTCACTTCAGTTATACCATTTCAAAAGTGCAGTTTTTCTTTGGCTTCCTTTCTTTCTCTCCTATTTTAAATTATTAAGTGAACAGTTTTTGGCATTTATTATATATTCTTGTATCAGTTAAAGTCCTAGCAGGAAACAAATGACACACTCAAAACGAGTAATTGAAGTAAGTTTAGTGAAGATATCATTTATAGAGGGGTGGCTAGGGTTAGGACACCAAGGAAGGGATAGTAGAGCACTAGGGACCAGCAGTATCTGGAAGGGACTGCCATGCTTAGGTGTGAAGGAACAGCTGTGGCTGTCTGTACAGAAGCTACTGGTAAAGCTGCAGTGCAGCAGGGCGACTGAAGAGGTTGGTAGGATGGGGCTGGAATAAATACCCTGTCTCCCCTTATTTCTGTCCTCCAGTCTCTTGCAGGTGCCTCCCAGTGGCAGAGCACAACTGGAAGCCAATGGGCAGGGGGACCCAGGCGATGCCCTTTCCAGAGATCAGCCTTCTGGGGTGCAGGGAGGGGCAGAATGGAGCAGGAGAGGCAAACAGGAAAAAATTCAATACCTGTTGCTTTTCAGCCTTCGTTCTGTCTCTTTAAGATTGTCTAAGTCTTGCACTTTTCTTAGTCATTCTGACTGGAAGAATCCTCAGGAAATTGTGTTGGCCTGCTTGAAACCAGCTGTCTCTGAGCTCATGGTTAAAGTCCAGTAATACCAGTCGTTGCTAGGCTGGTGTCATTACCCTCTGCCCTTGCTTCGCTGTAAATGGTGTATTTTTCTTTTCTTCTTTTCAGACTCATTAAAGGTTTTGTATTATGTTATAGTTCTCAGTTTACGCCCCTCCCCCTCAACTACATTTGTCACCAAAGTGAAGCTCCAGGTCTCCAGAGCCCACTCTGCTAGCTAAACAAGAAGATCAGTAGGATACTCTCCTTTGAAAAGAATTCATGTCCGAAGTTCTTCTGTGATAAAGTTATACTTATTTCCTATACACCATAAGAAATTGAATGGTGTTTAAGAAAGTTACTCCTCCACTCTGCTTTCCTCTCTTTGCCCCACCTCCCAGACAAGCAGGACGAGGTCCTGAGTTTTGCAAATAACTTGAATTGACTTATTAAATACAAAATGAGTCAAGTTGTAGGCCAAAGTGGACTTAGCTTTATAATTCCAGCAGTAACAGGGCTTGGAAAGAGGTACATGGAAGATGTAATAATAGTTGTTTTTAAAATGCCTTGGAAAGAACTTCAGGTGTTGTTACATGACTTCTCCTTGAAAGATTTAAAACCCTAGAGCCAGGAATTTACACAGTTTGCCTTGTCTTATACTGACAAGGCAGCTAGTTAATCAGTTTTAATAGATCTTTGTTCTTCTGTGGGCTTTTTTTTTTGTCATGACAGACTTTTTCACTGTTAATAGTCTCTTCCCTTTCTTAGGTATTCTTGCTCCAAAAGAGAGCAAAAAGTTTTAAAAAGAGAAAAGGAAGGACATAGAAGAAAACTCTGATCACTGACAAATGCTTTAGTGATTTCTGTAGTGGTCAGTTTTATCACTTTATAAATGTTGCTTTGCTTTTCTGGCTTATCTGTGGAAGACTAGTCCATAGCAGAAATTGAAGGACAGTTTCAAGTTTCACCAATTTACTTACTCAGTATTTATCCTAACTTCAAAGTAAATTAATGTGATGTTATTGAAGAGATACTAATGATGCCTTGAAATACATTTGAGTACTGTTAATTTTAAAATTTCGAGTTTACCAGGAAAAATTGTTTAAAAATTGGAAATATCACAAGGTAAAAAATAAGCTTTTATTAAACCTAAAGACTTCAGAATGTTAAGGTAAAGCATTTTATTAGTTTAAATTATTTTTTAAAATATGAATTTAAAAATATTTTTATCAGTCTCAAAGTTACTTCAAAATCCTCTGCTGCCACCAAACTCTTTCAGTTCCGATTTCAAAAATTAATTGTTTTGAATTCTGAAGTTTAAATTTGTGTAGACTTTTTCAGTGTGAGCATGTCTAAGTTTATTTTTATACATGATTAAAAACACCATTTTCCTTAACCTGTCAACAACTCAGTTGAGCAGACTACATTATTCAGTATCTTGTCTGGCATGAGGAAGCAGTCCAAGAAGGGTAGCACAAATTGGTGCCGCACTTGGATAGAGACATTTCCCCCCAAGCTAATTCATCCAGTTCAGTTAACTTTTTTTTTCCCGCTTAAGGACAGATCAAAAAAAGCAGCTGTGAATGACTGAGTTGGTCACGTATTTGATGCGTTATATTTGTGAATATAAAGCCGAACACAGGAGCGGGGTCCTGCCTTTAGATTCCAGACAATGGCCAGTACCAGAGCCCTGGCCTCAGATCGCTGCACTGGGCTGCTGGAGAGTGTGGGCGAGCTTAGGTTACACTCAGGTACAATGGCAAAGAGCTGGGGCTCGCTGTGCTCCATACCTCTTTCCCTTACAGTTGTGACCATTCTTGAGAATTCTCAGACACTTTTCAGGTTGTCACTGAGTTTCACTTCCCCATAGGCTGAAGACGTTGGATAGTACATATGATTAGGTTCGTGATTTTGATAAAATTTTTGTCCTAAATGTCTGTTCCTTCAAAACTCTTATTACAATTAATATAATACCAGCATTTCTATTTCTCAGTTCAATAATTTCTTCCTGAGACATATAATGAAATTTATACAGTCATAATACTGTTTATTCTTCAAGGATGTGATAGGATAGATATGAAACATCTAAATAACATTTATGAAAGATTAAATTTGTCAAAAATGGCCTGTTGCTCTATGGATCAGCTCTAAGAGCTCATCTTCTGCATGACAACCCTTCAGGGGCTCCTTCCCATCCCGCTTCCTGTGTACCAGTCTGCTCCGTGTCCTGCAGTGGCACCGCTGTCCGGCATCCCCAGACAGCATGTGTCTTCAGAGTTCTCTTTCTCTGGCCTGCCGAACCTAACCGTCATGTAATTTTAAGTTCTACTTTTTCCTTGACTTAGTAGACCTTCCTTGACTAATGCTGCGATAGAACGTTTCCTTCCTCTGGGTGGTCTAAGAATTTAACTCTCAGGGGTGCTCTCCCCCTACAAGGGCATCTCTCCTGTGTGCTTACTCAAAACATCTGATTGATCCACGCGTCCTGTGTGTTCAGGGCTTCAGCCGTGCGGCCTGTGCTCACTAGGTAGATCTATGAGCAGAAAACAGGGCTAGGACTGTGTCACCTCCAACACTCATCCACTGGACAACCTCACACAAGCTACCTAACCTCTCTGTGATTTATTTCCTTCTTTTGAAAATGAAGAGCATACCTACCTTAAGGGTTATGAAGATTAAATGAGTTAATTTTGATAAAGTGCTTAGCACAGTATCTGGCACTTTCTAAGGGCTATGCAAATGTTTATTAAAATAATTTACTGAACATGTTGTCTGTTAACCACTGTGCTAAGTGTTTTACATGTGGTCAACTCATTTAATCTTCCCAGTAGTCTTACATGGTAGATCCTGTTACCATCCCCATTTTACAGAGGAAGGAACCCAGACACACTCAAAGGCAAGTAAGTAGAGGGCAGAACCAGGATTTGAGTTCACACCATGTGGTTCCAGGGCCCTCAAGCACTTCTCTGCCTGTAACCAGTACGGTGTGCCGTTACACTGAATGTAAATCAGTTTGTCTTCGAGAATGTCACAGTCGGATGGAGAGAGATGCAGCAGAATGCGTTTCTTGACCTATTAGAGAGCAACATGCTGTGAGATCACGGGACAAGGAGAGATTAGTCCCACTGGTCCCTGGTGTTGACCTCCTTGGACTGAAAATCAGGGAGGCTGAGAACTGTGCATGTTATCAGCTGCTCCCTCGGCACTCTAGGCCTAGGGGTACGACGTGATAATGTATTTTGGGTTTGTATTTGTTTTCTTTTAAGCCACTTTTCTGTCAGGCTTTTGAGACTTTGCCGGTACAGTGACTCTAGTCTGGGACCATACAGAACACAATAAAGACGGTGAGGTACAGGGAATGAGAAAATGTGTCAGCCGAGTCGGCCTGTAAATGGTGCATCGTAGGTATTTAAAACATGTTTCAATCTTCCCTACCATGTCACCCAGCTCTACTGAAATACCAGGTTTATCCACAGGAGTTCTAGGTAGAAAAGGTCAGCAACCGGTTCTGGAAGCTAGTACTACAAATCTTAGTCATAACAAATGAAACGTTGGATATGTGAGAAATTCTCTTGAGGTGGTTGTACATGCCTGCATGCCCTGTAGATTTACAGCTGGGGATATGTACTTGTAATAATAGATACTTTTCAGTGTCCAGACTTTTTGTGCATACAGTCAAAAGTTTTAAAAGTGAATTTCTTCAAAGGATTCCAGTTATTTGGCTGATAAAGCACAGATAATGAAAAAATATATTTTACAGTTAAGTCTTTTTTTTTTTTTTTGGAATAAAAAGGTTCCTAGGACAGTAATGCTTTGTAGAGGTTCTAATGGCTAATACTCTTAAGTGCCGGGTAAAAATTAAACTTGAATAGCAACGATGAAATATTTACTCACCAGATGGCTTTGAAGTTTAGCTTCTTTTTGGTTCCAGTCCCCTTCCTAATGGACATGTTTCAAAGAAGAAAACGATTATAGCATTCAGCTGTGATGTTTTCGTCCTCTGTGCATGCAAGAAATCCATTTTGTTTTGGTCCATTTGGGTATTTAAATTTTGAAGACCAGCTACTTAGAAATTCATTAATGACAGAAATGGTTCACACAGCTCCGAATTCATTCTCCTTGATAGGATAACATTTAAAGGTTAATTTTTCTAATACCTATAGAAATAATTGTTTTAAAAGATTGCTTCAACTCTTTTAGTCTACAGTCTTCCCAACCTAAATTTATTTAAGTCTCTACAGTTTTATATTAGAAGGCCTAAGGTAAGTGAGTGTGTGTATATAAAATGAATAATAACAGTATAGAATTTAATTTTATAAAACATCTCACTAGGTAAAATCGCTTATATTTAAAGATGTTTAGAAAGTACATGTTAGAGGTACAGTTCTTCAGTTCTAATAATACTGAAGGGTTTTCCTTCAAAGTTTAAAATTGTAGCTGCTTTAGAATGTTTAGTAAATATTGTTTTTCTGTTACATCCTGGATTAAATTTCACTCACTCAGGTAATATAGGAGTTTAGAAATTGTTATTGCAATGTTGGTTAAAATGTCCTGTTTTTATGTTTCCTCCCACGTGTACTATGATATGCTTTTAACATTTATGTTTGTCTTTTATTGCTCAGTTTTCATATGAATCCGACAAGTAATGAAGACCTCAGGAAAATCCCGGTAAGTTGCAGAGGGGGTTAGAGAATTACCAAAAACCAAGCCACAAGCTGTCTTTCTGTCTGGGGCACATTTCTAAAAAGGCCTCCGTCTCCTTGAATCCCTCAGTTATCCACAGATTATAGCTTAGTATGATGATTTAGGGAGAAAGAAAAACAGCAAAATTCAAACTTTAGCTTTAATATACCATAGGGTGTGACTTCTGTATGATCTATGGAAGTGTACGCAAACATAGTTATAATTGAAGCCAATTTAGAATATACAGGTTTTGTTTGCAGACTGTTTAAAAATCGATATGAAAGCTGTATGTCAGCATTATAGTTGTGAAATAAGAGCATGTGGAGAAAGCTGCCATTTTGTTACTGTTGTTGTAAATCAGGTTGAGGGGAGAATAAACCTGCTTGTGAACATTTAACAGTAGGAAGAGCTTCCTGGCCAGAGACCCATTTAACCAGGAGTGTGTGTGAAAGATCCTTTACGACACTTACCTTCCAAGTCAGAACAAAACCAAATATATTAACAGGCTTTGTAGCGACCAGCCAGATTAGCTCACATATTTTGCAAGGATTATTCAGATATCTTAACTTCATTTCATTGTTATTTGAAGTCCAGTTTTCGACCTCTGTTCCGAGGTCCAGTACATCTTCAGTCTATTCTAAATACTATACTAAGCCTAGAGAGAATAAGTTGCTTTACAAAAATATGGGCACATGTCTTGGTAGGAAACTAAATTCTCACTGAATAACAGAAATAAAGCCTTTATTCCAAGAGGCTGGTGGTTGCTCTTTGAACCATCTGTCCTTAATGTGTGTGATCCAGATGTGTAATAAGCATTTTTCGAAGCAATAGCATATCACAGTCTTCTGTGGTGTGATAGGCTGAGAAGAAACCATGGTGTTGTGTAAACCATTCTAAATGCAGTCATTTGTCTTTAAAATGGTAGAAAACACTATAGAGGCAGAGGACTTTGTACTGTGTTTTTGCTGTTTTAATGTACATGATGTGTACGTTTTGATGTTTCATAAATACTCAAGTCTTTATATTATGGCAGACTGGCGAGAAACGTCAGAATATATGAAGTCAGCCTTTGATCAGATAGTAAAATGAATTCTATCAGGCGGTTACTTAATCTCAAACAAAATGCGACATCAAAAAATCGATTTAATGTGCAGCTATTGTTTATTAAGTAACCTTAATTACAATTTCTATGTGCTTGTAAATGTACTTTTCCAAATCTTGTAATTTATTGCGTAAAAGCATCCTTAGAATTCTTTAAAGAAATAAAATGTGAAAATTGTTTTAGTTCAGGGATTTAAAGGTGATAAAAGAATCCTTGATGTGTGATTATTTTTCTCTGGAATACTAACTATTCTAAATGACAGTTAAAGGATTACTAGGTGTTGTTAATTTACTGCAAGATACAATTAAGAGGAGAAAGCTCATCCTCATACTGATCGTTATTGAAAAAAGTATTTGAACAAGTTTTATGTTGAAGATTATAAGATGTTTGAAGTAATTTACCTTAAGTTCTTTAATAATAGCTGTCCACCAAGTTATATTTTTTTCCCCTTCTGGACATAGTATTTTGTAATTAAGTTTGTATGTCTTATATGCTAGTGCCAACACCTGTCTGTGAAAGCAGTGTTTAAACAGGAGCAGTAGCCAGTTGAAAGGGCAGTGTGAGCTCTTTAAGGCCTAATTAAGAACTGAAAGGGAGATGAAGGGAGTAGCACAAAAGATGTGAAAGTAGCTGAGATGATATTCCCAGAGCAAAGTTCCTCATTAGAACAATAATGAGATGATCAGAGAATGCCAAGCCTTCATCTTATCTCTCTCTCTCTCCTCTAGTTGCCTTGGATGTCAGTTAGTACCCCACCAATATTTGGTTACCAGGACAACCTTTCTTTAAATCTTCAGTTATTTTGAGTCTTGATAATTTGCTTTTGTTGAAATTTAAATATTGTAAAAAATATACATTTCCTAGTTTAAAAGGCTAGACTGTGAGTAAAGTAAAAATAGATCACTAGTAATTCTCGAAGTATTTTGCACAACTGTTATTTAAAATTCCAGTTAGACAACTTAATGTAATAATTCTGTTCACTCACCCAACTCTTATTTTCTTATATCTGCATATGGAAATTTTTAACAGAGTTTGGGTAGGAATGAAAAAGGATTCGTTATGAAACGGGAAGAGAGAAGAAAAATTTACATTAAATTTCAATATAAGAAGACATCTTAGAAACATATGTGCCATCTCTATGGAGTGCTAGAGGAGAAACTGTTGAGTATGTAGGAGTCCCATGTTAGGTTATCTGAGTCTTTACCAGTTTGGAGATTTCTCAATTTTAGTTTTTCTAAGAATAGTATTAAAAGTATCTTTTGAAAAAATAATTCATTTTTACATTTGCCTGAGAGTTTTCCTCTTTAAGCAAAATAATTTTTGTAACCAGAAAATATTTTAATTTCCTACTGTATTTAGTTAATATTAATCTTTATTTTATTTGGAATTATATCAACAAACAGAAGGATAGATGTATTTATTGAGTATATTAGTCAATTTAAGAATCTTATGCCTAAAATTAGAAGGTTTACATGATTTTCAAATATGGGATAAAATGTGGAACTAAGCATAAAACTGTTTTTAATTATTTTATATTCTTTTCCAGAATATAGTTTATAGTACATGTGTTTCTAAGATTTTTTTTGCATAAAAACTTGATGCAGAAATTTGGGGTAAATTTTTCACATAAAAGGACAAATGGAAAATTTATTGAAAAGGTCAGAACTGTATTTCCAAGAAATCTGTTTATCCATAAGTATTAGATGGTTGTGAGGGGGAAAAATAAGCCAAATGATGGATTTGTATATTCTAGATTATGGCTTATATCTTAAGTGCTGAACAGTATTGTGGGATAATAATTGATTATTTTGAGAGATTAAATTTTAGATTGATTTGTATCATGGCATTAGTTTAAACTCCTTATGTCAAAATAAGAATTTTTTGACATGTCCTTCATCCTCATTGTCTGTAGAGAAATGTTAAAAAATTATTTTAACTACATTCTCTGGTAGCACTGGTATAGTGTTAAATGTAACAATATAAATGATTTTCTAACTGCATATTATCACTTAATTAGTTTGGAGAAATCAGTTCATATATGTATAATTTGATTAAGAGAGGCCCAGTCTGATGCTATTATTATGTTAAATTAAGAAAAAAGGTAAAACAATCAATTGGTAATGAATCCCATTTAGTTTAATTTCATTAATCCCTGCAGTTCTCACAAGAACTGCTATTTTTCAGTAAATATTGTTTTAGAAAAATTAAATCACATTAGTTGGACATAATCACTTTTTTAGAATGCAGTTCTGAAAAACCTCTTTGCAGACCAGGAAATGTTAGAGTTGAAAGGGACCTTAGAGAACATCTCATTTATCAGAGAAGGAAAGTGAGACTTAGGTGGGTTTCAGTCTCAAATTTGTGCAGAATTACTTAGGTTAAAGTAAGAAACTTTAGCTTATTTTTAATTAATGTTTAAAATATATTTAGCTCTATGGTATGTCTTATGTTTTCTACAGAAACCTGCTGCGTATAATAAATGTGAATAGGAATGTGTTTAGGAAAATCTAAGTTTTGTATCTCTAGACGACTTATGACCAATTAAACTAGTAAATATGTGTGTATACTTATTCTAACAAAAAGTTAATTGATCTGAAAGAGAAGAGAATAAAAAGTAAACCAACACGTATCTCCAGAATTGTCCTTTAGTTGTTGTAAAACAATATTCTGAAATGTTTTGGGGGACAAAGGTAATCTAATTCATAAAGTTGTATCTATACCCAGTTTCTAATGGTAAAATGAGTCATTTTTAAACTTCCTCTTAGCATCCTCTCTATTCTGTTAATCTAGTAGAGGCTCCTCCTAACTTTTGTCTTTACTATTTAAATAGCTTTGTAACTAATCGCGGTCCCTCTAAATGATTTTACCCACTGCTGCCACTTTCCTAAAACTTAGCTTTAATCATCTTTCCTCTGTTTAGAAACCTTCAATGGGCTTTCTATTTCCCATAACACTAAGTGTGATAGCATCAGACATCCTTGATGTTCTGTTTGGAACCCACTGTTTCAGCCTCTCTCTCTGTGCCCTGTCCTGAACCTTATTTCCCAGCCGTGCTCCACTGATCACCTTTATTAGCCACTGTGCCTTGAACCTTGCTTCCTCCTTTGAACAAGCAGAGCCACTGCTTGAGATGCCCATTACGCATTTCTGCCTGGCAAAATCTTTGAAGGCCTAATGCAAGCTATATCTTCTCTGCAAAACCTGAGAGATTCTATGGATTGGAGAAGTTTTCAGCCAGGAATATTGTTTTGCCTTTATCCTAGAGAAGGGAGTGTGCTTGGGTAACACAAGCATCAAATTGGTATCTGTGCTCTAGCTTGTTTCTCTGGTGCAGCAAAGTCATGGGGCCTGGTGAGGAGGGGATAAAAAGTTACACTTTGGTTTTACTGATGAAAACTCCTGGATGCATAGCAAATTAAAATAGATCCTGAAATTGAATACAGACAAATTTAATTCTTATGACAAAAAAGGAAAAAAAAAGACCTTTCTACGTTCACCAGTCCTCGTTCTCCATCCTCCACTGAATAGATACTATCAGTCCTTAAGAGCAAGGCCAATTTCCTCAGTCTTTTAGTTTATTTTCTTTAAAGCCAAATGGAAATGTTTGGAAAGAAAGTGATGAAAACCATTTTAAGTTGTTGAATGTGGTGATAGAACTATGTATAAGAAGGCATAGAGATTGCTACTTTATATTTTGGCATTATATTTTACATAATGAAACATCTAGATATTATGCACTTTAAATAGATGATGTTACAGTGCCTTTTTGATTAAATTTCTGAGAAATATTTTTCTTTTAATATTAGGATGCTTTGTAATAAAAATGAATTGAATCAATGCCTTTTTTTTGGTTTATGTTTGTACCTTTGTGTTAAGAGAATTTTCACCAATAGAATGAGGTTAAACAAAATAAAGTAAGTGAAATGGGAGAGAATGCAGATATACTAATCTTAAGTGTTAGCATGACTGTAGTTGAACTCTTGAGTTTCCTGACAACCAAGGCAAAAAGGGAAATAAAATAAATTGTATAGGTATTAGTACTAGGAGGAGAAAATAGACTACTCAGAGGAGAAAAGGTTCTATTTGCCTATAAGTTAAAACAGTAGTTACTCCCATGGAGCTTCTTATAAAGGATGCTCATGGATTTAGTTCTGAATGCCATCAACATCTCATAGCAAACTGGAGAAGCAGAGTTGATATTGCTGTTTCTTGTAACCATCTTCAATAAAAAGGCAAAGGCATAACATTAAACTACAGTTTAGCGGAAGCGATTCCACGAGGACTAAAGTGATATCCAAATGTATAGTTTTCAGTAGCTTCTTATATTTCCTAAAGTTAATTCTTACAGATGTTTCGATTTTGTCTATTTTAATTATGTTTATTATTGAGCATTTTATCTCTTAACTTAATCTTAAATTACGTGGTCAGTTTCTTATATTTAAGAATTTAGAGTTGTAATCAAGGCTTTGGTGTATCTGCTTTAGTCCTTTCCTCAGAACTGGCTAGCCGTTCTGTGAACTGTCACACTAGTTCTAGCCAAGGATAGAGAAGAGTTTGACAAGGGTTTGAAACAGTAGAACTTCAGAATAACTCATAATTTGCCCCTGATGTGCTGTCTGTTAAAGTGACTGTCTTTATCCTACTCTAGGACAGCAACCCTTTTGATGCCACTGCAGGCTACCGTAGTCTCACCTACGAGGAGGTACTGCAGGAGCTGGTAAAACACAAAGAGCTCCTTAGGAGGAAAGACTCCCACATCCGGGAGCTGGAGGACTACATCGACAACCTCCTTGTAAGGGTGATGGAGGAGACGCCCAGTATTCTCAGAGTGCCGTACGAACCATCCAGGAAAGCTGGCAAGTTCTCCACTAGTTCATAAGCCAATGGTACTGCATTTATAATTGGGGAAAAAAGAAAGGAAGAAAGAGAGAGAAAAAATAGAAGAAAAGCTCGTTACTGAGAGAGACCACACTATCAGGTTTCATTCCATACTCTCCTTCATTGTGAAGAACTGTTTCACCTGTAAATATTAGCAGGGACTATCAAGAGTGACCTTTGAAGTGAGCTAAATAATTTAAACCTTTAAAGTGAAGATGGGCCAGATTCTCGTGAACAAGCAGTTCCTTAGGATTCACTTAGGTGCTGGTGCCGGCCCGCTAATCTGCCATAGCCTAGGAGTATCTTCAGAAGGACATGACTTATTCCTCAGGAACAGGTTTCTCATCAAGCAGAACTGATACTGTGGTTGGTTTCTCAGAAGTCAATTTGTACAGATTTAGCTGCAGGAATACTGCTCATTATAAACACTACTAAAAAAAAGTTCATATTTTATATACATATATGTACATGAATAATCTGTTCATGTATCTTTGTATATAAAATACATGCATATACCTCATATATACATGTGTTTTTAGAACATTTAAAGACAACTGGTTGCCTCTAAAATTAGGATACCAATTAGGATTTCTTAATTTGAAAATATGTGTGCTCTGTCAATGCAAAACAAATCGTCATTGCTACTATAATGGTTTGTTACACAGAAGCTGCTTCAAATCACTCTTGACTACGTGAACCTTGGTTTCAAAATAAGCTGCTACTATATATTATTCCAGCATCAAATCTTTTCTCTTTTTCCAAAAGTAATGATCTAAAGCCCCTTTTTAAAGAACGATGTATTTTAGGAAACTTCATTAACCTTGCAACAGCATGAATTTCTTGAATTAATTTTTTATCTTAATATTTGAGTTTTGTTTGAGCTATAAGCAGAAGATAAGCAAGTGTGATTTGTTGAGATTCTGAATGTCTTTAAAATATTCAGTACTAGCAAAGAAAATATTTGGAATTTATATCTGAAGATAATTTGGAGCGGGTGGGGGGAAGTAGGTGATCATTCTGATGCCTGATAACCCAAAGCAATGAACAAATTCTAGGAATGAAAAATTAGGCTCGGTTTCAAGTTACAAAAATAATGGAACAGATGGTTGCATTTGGTTTCTGAACCAAAATAAGAGTTACTAAAGGAGGGGTGAGTTTTTAGAATAGATCTTCACTAGCACGACATTTTACACTATTCTACAGCCACCCTGTAAGAATAAATCAGTATTACAAAATTGTGTCAGCTTTGTTTTTAAGTCTGCTCCCCAAAAATGTTGACTACTATCATGAATTTTCTTTATATATTTGTACAGAATTAGTCTTTAAAGTGAAACTGATATAAAAATATTACTAATCATCTGCTGATTTTTTAACTTTAAAAGTCTGAAATACATACTATGAAATACTGAATCTGTGTTTTCTAAAGGAAATTTAAGATGAAAAATTCACCTGTATATGGAGACATATATTCCCCAATCTTTTACCAAATGCATTTCTGTCTAATATTTATCTCTACTAAGACTTCACTGAGAGTTAAATACAAAGGCATATAATAGTTTTGCTCAGTATAATATTTTGAATCAGATAATACTTGGCCAAGCTTATATTCACAAGCTAAAATCCCTTATTTGTATTTTTCTGAGTTTCTTCAGTTTTTCTATGAGAGCATAAATTTTGAAATTCTGAAAATTTTTCTGAAATACAAATAATTTTTAATAGGAGACAAGGAGAAATAGCTTTCACTGACTTTTTCCTCCACTTCTAAATTTCTGTAATAAACCTCACAATGTGGTATAGAATTTTATTTTGAGGTCTTGGTAGTTCTTTTTAACATGGTGCCATTTTTAGTTAACATTTATTAAATGTTGCACAATTCTTAGTATTTGTTTTTTCTGTTGTTGGTATAACTGAGGCTCTTCTTACACTTTTAAAAGTACTAAAATCCATGTGTTTGCAGTATCATGACATTATCTGCAGATATTTTAATATGCTTTGGCCAAATTTACTCTTTATAGAATGAACCACGATGCCAGTGTTGTACTGGGGATATGTTTTATGTAAATAGAGCTCATGAAAAAGTATGGTTAAGGGACTGCCATTCTTTTTATGAGGAAATTCATTTTTAAGGAGGATTCTTTGCCTGTATAAAAACTGTTAAGGATTAGACTTGTCCATACGTTAATGATTTGGTTATAACTGCATCAATATTTTTATCTTTAATTCTGAGACAAGAATTGTATTGAAAACTGAATCTGCATTTATCACTGCCCGAAATGTTCTGTTCCGACGTTTATGAACTTTCTTTCACTCGTGACCTGGAATCAAACTGACTATATATATATATATATTCATAATCAATCAGTCAATATAAGGAACTAAAAACAAAAAGTAAAAATGAGTTCCTATGTGAACATAACAGTGTTTCCTGTGTTTGTGGGCAGAAGTGCAAATAGAGTAGTTTTAATTTTTAGCGTTGTAGAAAAAAAGGCCAAAAGATCACATTAGTTTATTTTTGCAAACTATAACTTTTAAGTATTCTAATGGTATATTTTGTTAGTAACTTAGACAAGGAAATAAAACATATGTACTCATTAAATAACGCGCAGCACAGTAGACTTATAGACAGAGTTTACTTTTGCTTTTATGCTTAAAAAAGGCATGTTCAAAAATATTTCCACCAATAAGAGGATTTTTTTAAATTGCAGAGTTTATAATAGTCTCAAACCTGTCTTAAGCTTAACATACTTCTGTTACATAATTAAAAATATTTCTGCTAATATTTTTTAAACAGTATAGTTTTACAACCAGCTCCCCTCCCAGTTCTAAAATTCAGCTTCAAAGTATTGAACATAACTGTCCTACCACTTAGGCTTCAAGTTCATTTATTAAATACCAGGGAATAAATCTTAGAATTGTATATAAAATGTGTCACCCATTCATGAAAAATATTTAAGTATTGCTTTTTGCTGCTGTATTCTGCATTGAGCCTAGTTTTGCCATCCTCCCATGAATGTAGTAGTATCCATAGATTATACATAACTACATCTATTGCTTTTAGCAGTAAGTGAAGATTTCGTTGTAATTTTCCAGCTGTGAAAATGTTGCCTGTATTTAAAAGGGTTTCATGAATGGAAACCTAAGTAAAACTCAGCTCGCTAGTGACAGACTTGCTTTCCTCACATCCTTCACTGACTCCTCCGCCCTCACACCCCACTGCCTACCACCCCCATAAGGGTGCTTATTCTTTAGCAAGGAGAATCTCAAAAAAAAAAAAAAAAATTGCTGTCTTTAATATATCTAGAAATTGTTACGCTAGAACTTCTTTTCCTCTTAGGTTTTTAGAAAAAGCAGCCTACCTTGGATTTGTAAAACAAGGTGAAACTTTCTGATGTCTGTGTGCTCATATGTCTTATAGATATGGTTGGTGTCACGTGTGTGTGTAAATGAAATATGAAGCATGCTCATTCCCTCGATCTCTTTGAAGTAAAAGGGAAAGGATCGCAGTGCTGCTGGTTCATGATTATACATGGAAGGGTCTGTCAGCACACACTGAAAGCCCCCGTTTTCACAGATTTATAAGTTTAATAATCCAGATGCAATCATTGGAGGTATTTAATATGTAATAGGTAGCATCTTAACTAATTAATCTGCATAAGAAGGGTTTTCTGGTGTACTTAATAAGAAGTGTAGAAGCTCTTCAAGCATTAAACTGGAGTTGACATTTTATTTCATTTATTTTCCATGTCAAAAAATACACTCTTACAGTGGAATTGAAGTCTGTAACAAATGGTACATTTGGACCTGTCAATCTTCGATCTTAGGGGTGGTTTGATTTTGAGGTACAAAAAAAAAAATGCTGCAGATCTAGAAATGTATATATTTAGCAGGTATTTGAAAGATACAAGCATTATTTATAACTGAAGAGTATTACACTTAGTAAAATGCTCTAGTAACTTGTATACATTTTTGCAGGTACAAACTCCAACGTATGTAAGCATTATGTAACATGACAGTTGTATAATTTATGTAATCTGATGCATGAATCAGAATTTTTATATATGATTATTGGTTTATTATAGTTGATTAAAATGTTTAATCTTAATTTGGTTGTCATAATTTCTTATCGCAGATAAAACAGCATGAGTATTCATTTGTACGTGAGCCCTCCTTGTCTTTTAAAAGTACAGTAGGATGCCTCTTATTATTTGATGTATGGCAGCAGGTATTCTGTAAGACCTACAGACTCACTTCACTATGAAAATAGTTTTGAAGAGTAAGGTTTAGCGTGGACACTGTTTAGCAGCCCTTTGTGTATAAGATATCCCCTCACAGGGACAGAACTTACTGTTTGGTAGCAAATTACATCTGCATATTTATACAGAGGCTAAGACCTATGCTGAGTGCTTTCTCTTTATGCGTTATTTCATTTATTCTTTACAACAGCCCTCTACGGTAAGGACTGTACAAGCTTTCAGAGGAAATTGAAGACAGCTAACAAAACAGCTATTTGTGGAACTCAAGAGTAGAGTAGAGTTGGCAAAGCCACGGCATTTCTCACTAGTTTTTAGTGTCCAGCTCATGGCAGAGACCACTAATTCATGCCCACTCCCAGCCCTCTCAGCCTGCAATCCAGGTGTATGTCTGTCCATCCCAGATGCTGTCTGAGGGAAGCAGGAACCTAAGGGCCTGGGATGATGGTGTGGGTGTGGCAGAGTGTTAAGCAGTTGTATTATTCTATAGATTATGAGACATGATCCACACGTAGTGGTCCTGAAGGTAAGTAATCCACTCTTGGAACAAGGGAGTTCTCTGCAGGCCAGAACACCTTCCTGGTCCTTAATTGCCCTCAATTTTAGAGGCCCATTTATTGTATCTTCTTACTTCCCCTGGTATTTCTCTGAATTGTTCCCCTTTCTGTCTATCTGCAGCACACACGTTTATTTTTTCTTAGTCTACTGAGACAAAGATATTTGAGGTAATCTGAGGGTAGGGAGTTATTATTCTGTTAAAGTGGCTGTTTTCCACATAGGTTTGTTCTAATGCTGTGCCTCTCTCAGAAAGGCCAGATGGAAATGAAAGCGAGGCCAGGGTTGCTAAACCTGATCATCTCAGAGACTGAAAATATAGATTTTATGTGAAATATGATTTCCACGTGTTAGCAACTGATTCTTTAAAAAAACAAACAAACAAAAAACCCACAAAACCGCAGGCCATTAGTGCACAGTCTTTTCCTTAGTCATTGTTTCTGATGTACCGTCATTGTCGTCATCATCATCATCAGAACAGTGCAGAGTGTAGTTGTTTACTTCCCCCACAGGTGATCTTGTGTTTAATCAAAACCTGACTTGGCCAAGGGGCATGCAGGGCATGTGTGATGTGTAAGACGGAATTACAGCTCAGGACTCCTGGGAGGGAGTGGGGAGAGGATAGGGAGTAACTCTTCAGTGACTCTAGAGTTTCAGTTTGTAAGATGAATAAGTTCTGGAGGTCTGCTGTGCAACATGGTGCCTACAGTTAATGACACTGTATTGTGCATGTAAAAATCTGTTACGGGGGTAGAGCTCATTTGAAATGTTCTTACAGCAGTAAAGAAGAAGCCTTTCTCAGGTATGCCTGCCCCTGAGCCTGGCAGTGCAGATGCTTTTCAGAGAGAGAACAGCACGGTGAATCTGAGTTACAGTACAAGGGCCACCGCTCTGGTGTTTAGAGCCTTTTAGAATGTTATCTAGTATCTGATACATACCTTTTTATGGTAATTATGATTTTTCAGTATCTTATTTATGACGGTCTTGCCTTTTGGTAAAAAAACTGTATGAAAACTATTAGTGTCCCAAAGATCAGTTTAGCACTTAATTAGTGTCCCAAAGATCAGTTTAGCACTGTCCTGTGTTAAGGTCACATCACGTATGGTATGTGACAACTTCCAGTCATCTAAAGTCAATGTGTTGTTTTGTGTGTGTGTTTTTTTTTAGGGTATAAAATACATATTTCAATTGAAATATAATGGTCATTGATTCCGTAGTTTCTTTGATTTTGTACATCCACTATTTAAAATTCCACTGTGCTTTTGGACGCCAGCCAGATCAGGAAAGCTGGATGGTTAGATCACTGGTTGTCAAAGTGTTGTCCCCAGAGCAGCATTGGCAGTATCACCTGGGAACTTGGGAGAATGAATGCAAACTCTCAGGCCCGACTCCAGACCTACTGCATTAGAAACTCTGGGGGTTGGACCCAGAAAGCTCTATTAACCAGCCCTGCAGGTGTTTCAAATGCACATTCAAATCTGACTACCATTGAGATAGAGACCCACCCCCACCCCCCTTTTTTCTTAGTTTAATGTACTTCAGAGAATTTTTTTTTAACTTAATGTAATTTTCCTTGCCAGTCCTGAATTTATTTATGAACCTGTTTTTTTAGTTTTTTGATAAAATGGATATTTTGTGTTTTAAAGAAACTTAAGTCTGATGAAACTTAATATAGATAGAATGCTTGTAAGATAATGCATAACGTGTTATGCAGAGTAGATACATAGTTAATACCGTTGATTCTTTGATATCTTGTTTTGTTTGTGCAGTAAGATTTGCTATTGTGATGGGGAAGGCAAAAATGCACATGGGCCTTAATGCGGAAACTGCCATAATGTCTTCCTTTGTTCTGACGTGGTGGCCAAGCTTGATTAAGGAGGGCATCTTTCTCAGCCTCACAGAGGCCTTGAAAACTGAGGTAAAAGATAGTAGTGTAGAAAGGAAACAGAAAATGGAGCCATGTATGGAATGCGGTAGAATAAAAGTTTTGAATGTATGTGTGAAATTGGGCAGTGAACCTTAATATAACAAGTGAAGCCAACTTGTGACTTGAAGTGAGAGGTTCTGTTTAACAGGCACTTTGTAAGTTTGCTAGTTACAATCATTTTGTCAAATAGTTCATAAAAAGCTTACATTATTTTCACAATCAAAACTGAGTCGAGTTCTCGTGTCTAGGGAAATCTAGAATGAAACGTAAGAGTCTTGTTAGATCTTGCATCAGATACTGGAAACACTGGATGATTAGGAAAAGACCATTATGCATTAGGTTAAAAATAACGTAATTTAAAATAAGGGTGGTATGAGAGAGGAACATCCAATAGCAGAGTATTTTATTGGTTTTTATTCCTCGGTGGAAAAATGGCTAGAACATTAACAGTGTAACATGGATTCAGAGACATCTGGACACTGGCAAAAGTTGTTGGGTTTTTTTTTCTTGTTTGTTTCAATCATCACTCTCAAACCCTCAGTGGAAACTTCAGTACCAAACATTAGATTAGCCTCTGGCAGAAAGGGATCTAGAGAGCACGGGTCATTAAAATCACGGCTGATTCTGAATCCTCAACTTGAACTTGTGCTTTCAGCCTCTTTCAGCAAAATTTTGCTAAAGTTAGACAAAGAGTAAGAACATTGGCTTATGAATTTCATTTCCTTTCCTAGTTATGAAGGAGGCATTAATGAGGGGGAAATGGCAGGAAAAGCCTGGGGAATTGGGTAGGGAAGGCGGCAGTGGGCCAGGCTCACAGGAAAACTAGTTGCCAACCTCAGATTAATTTAGGTTATAATCTGAAACCATATAGGACAAGCACTTTTAAGAAATAAGTCATTTGTCATAAACAGTTGACTGATCCAATAGCAGTATTTAGTGTTTTTATGTTTACATTTAAAGATATTTTATTAATATACTGTTACTGAACATCTTTCTTGATTTATAAGCTATAAAATACTTTAATCCTTGACTTATTTTTTTACCAAGCTATTCACTTAATGCTATATGATATGTAGCACTTGAGACCATCTGTTAGGAATACTTGAATAATATGCACACTGTGAAGATATGTACAGCAAATAAAGCAGAAAACACATGAAATAATAATAGGAAGAGTTTGTGAAGACAATCCTTGCATTTTAACTAAAAAAAAAAATGTCTGAAATCTAGCAGGAAGTCTTTCCAAAACTGAAGCTCTTTTCTTATTCTGGGCAAATTGCTCTGCTGAGTGGCCTTAAGATGTCACTTTGCCTTTAAGTGAATAGATCTTAAATAAAAATATTGGCATCAGTACTACTTAGAATTGTCCTCTGAGCATCCCTCATTAAGTGTGAGAAGTTACTGCAGAGTAATGGCGGCAGCTGCATGGGAACCAGGATAAACAGGCTGTTTTGTGAAGCGGGCCCAAGAGGGAGGCTGGGATTAGGACAACCTGGGCGTCTTGGGGTCACCCCTGGAGGACGGATTTGGGGGGAGCATCAGGTTGAATTCGGTAGTCTTGGAAACACTGAGCTGGGTGCAGCGAAATCCTAGGCCTTGGATGGTACTTTAATGCTGTTGGAGGTTGAAGCTATTTCTTTCTTTCCTTTGAACTGGTGGAGGATGGGAGCAGGTTGGCGCCCTGGGTGGGTCTCCCCAGAGCAAAGGACCTTGTGAAAGATGGAAAGGTTTCCTAAGTCACTCAGCTGCAGGTAGACTTCTGGATTCTTAGTCCACCCTTCTGCTAGTTGGGAGTGATTCCAAGGAGCCTCGCTCACTCCAGGAGGCTTGTTGTCACTTAAGGGTCACACCACCCGATGAGCTTGTAGCCTAGACACCTGTCATGATGCCGCCTGCCTCTAAGAATGGGCCGGAATGGTATATATGTGGGACAAAATTTAGTTCCTGCCAGGCCACGGGAATGTCTGGCCAACGGTCAGTCTTAAGCCTGGTACTCACCCTTTAGCAGTGCCTTCTGTAACTGCTTTCAACTCTTGTGTTCTGATGCCTAAACCAGATGTCCTCAGAATCAAACCTTCTCTTTGTTTAGTGATTGTTACCTTTGGATCTCACAGTAGCAGGAGTAACCTCACTCATTGGGTGGACCTCAAACCCCAAAGACACATCTGTCAAAAGCCTTAAGACCACAGCTATGTACCACATCTTAATTTCTGATTGACTATTGTATAGAACTCACTATTTGGGGATATTAGCATATTATTTCGACCTTTTGTCTGATCCTTACTCTTTTTATCACAGACACCCTAGGTACTTATTATTATCCACCTGAACTAATTTGGGACTGTTCCTTCTGTTGATTTCCGCAGACTGGCCAATCATTTTACAAATGCCTTTCAGTTGTCTTTGTGCTGAGTTCTTCCTGTTTGTGGAGGGAATCAACCAGTTGAACAAGCTTCATCTAAGTTTCTCTTCCATTTGGCAATCAGTAGTATTCGGCACTCTCTAGTAGCTGAATGAATTTCAGTATGCATGGTAAACTTACCCATATTTCTCGTTGTCCTGACTCATTTATTTCATCGTTTTGAATTGTATGTATGTTTGTAAATCACCTCAGCTCTTCTGTGGGACGGGGCATCATATGAATAAATGTTTTATTTGGCATTTCTTCCAATCCTGCTCATTCCAGTGCATGCAAAGCGCCCCATCTGATCTTTGCTGACCTCCAGCAAACCACCGTCTTGTACATTTATTTGTCCTCGTTTTTGAGTCTACTAGTTATTTAAAAACTATACACAAAGAATTCCTGGCAAAGACTTTGAGCCTCTGGTCCTTGTATCCCCAACATTGATGCGTAGCACAGTGCCTGGTATTTAGTTGGTACTCAATAACATTTGTTGAATGAGTGATCAGATTATTTTTTATTAAAATCCATATTATTGTTGTGAACATCTGTTACCAACAGTGATGTTATCTTCTAAGGGAGCCAGCCCCTTTGAAATGAATAAAAATAAAGGTTTTTAACAGGCAGTGGAAGTTGTATCTAGAGGAGACATGATTGCTACCAAAACCTTGCCAGTATGAACTGGGAACAGGCAGAAATAAATGTTCGTCTTAAATTATAGGCCGTCTACCAGAGTTCAAGAGGCATGCTTAGTCAACTTCACTCTTTCCTTTACTTTAGTGGGGGCTGGTCACCTGCAACTCTTCATGTTTGTTCACTTGTCTACACGCCCTGCTCATTTGTATGCAAGCCCAACAGAACCAGATAGCTGGTCACCTTTGCTGCCCTCCCATTTAGAGTTCACGTGTCACATTCCAGGTCCTCAGTAAATGCCTGTTAGAGGAGGGAGGGGAAGGAGGACTTCAGTGGCTAGTGCTTTGAAATATGGTGTAAGAAGTTTGTACTTTTTCATTGTATGTGATTCGGTTGGCAGCATGCTGAGATTTTAATTATCTGTACTTTAAAATATTGCAACCATGGCTATTATAAAAACACTTTCCATTGTCCTTGATGAAGGGAGGAGTTCTCATTCTAATTTGGCTTATATTTGTAATTAATGAGAAAGAAACCTTGAGTGGTCCCTAATTGAAAACAGGGAGTACATTGATCCACTTTTGTTTAGGAGTCTTATGGAAACTTTAGATATAAAAACAGTTTTCTTAATTATATCATGATACAAAAATAAATAAATCATTTCAATAAGAACACCAGGCAAGATAGGCTTTTCTAACTGAAGTGCTTCCTTTAATATACATGTCTTTCGTTGAACAGTTAGGAAAAATGAGTCCAGAATAAAACCTCGGTGCAGTGCGGTAAATAGATTTCATCTTGAGTGTTTAATTGCTCAATCAACAGCTGCTGTGTCAAGGAAGTTGGTGAAGCCTCATCTGGGCTCTCCCAGCCACCCATTGATCCATCCTTCATTCCATCCTTCAACTCAACAAACTGAATACCTGCTATGTGCAAAGCATTGTTGTAAATGCTAATGATAGAGTTGAGCAAGATGGACAAACGGAAATAGGGCCCAGATCCATCAGTGATGTCTACCAAGGGCTCATGACGTCCATGCCCCGCCCCCATTTTTTAAGGAGCATTTTTGAATTTTTTAAGGCCTATTCAAGTTGAAGTAACCAGTTAAGTACTCTCAAGTTAATCATAGCAGCACCAACTGACTGCACTTGAGTGTTACTTTCTTGTGAGGACAGAACTTCATGTCATCTGACAAATACTGATCCTAGACAATGAGGTAATGGTAGATGTATCTGGTAGTATGAAGAACTAATGATGAGCTCATACGCAGTTTTTCCATGACTCTCTTTGTTAATCCCTGAGTTTAATTTTTTTAAAATGTAGTTGAAACCTGAGAGGTGTTCCAAGCAAGATTGGAACAAATAAAAAAACCACGGAATTATCTCCAGTATAGGGACACTTCTTGGATAATTAAAGGTAATGATGCAGATGGTCTATGTTATCCTTTTCTGAATTGCAGAGAACTCATTTTCATTCACCACTTGGGTTGCAGCCGTATCATTGAGAAATGAAAGATGAATGAAAGTAAATTGTATTTAAGAAACCTTCATCAGCATTTATGACACGGGAGTTTTTGGTTTGGAGAAAAATAAGTACCAACTGCTGAATGGATTTAGAATTGTATTTAAAAGGATGTTTTTTGCCAGTAGCTTCTAAATCAAATAAACTAACTGAAAAATTTTCATACCCAGGATCTAATGAGTCTGATTTAGCTTTTTAATTGAGAGTAATTACCTTCAAAAGACGAAAAACAAACATCAAAGCAATGGGAAAGCGGTGGGTCAGTCAATAAATAGACTTAAGGCAACTGAATTCCATTTGGAAAAATATACAAGTTCAAATCCACACCTCACTCTTTATATATACCGAAATTAATTCTATATGGATTAAAATTTTAAACGTAAAATATGAGATGTATCAAAACAATGTGGGAGTTTTGTTCTGTTTTGTTTGGTTTACAGCAGAGAAGACCTCTCTATTCAAGTCACAAAACCTAAAGCTATAAAGGAAAAGATATATTTGACCACAGACAACTTTTAAAACATTTGAACACCACCAAAAAATCCAGTAAACAAAATCAAAAGGCAAATGGCAAAAAGGGGAATAGATAGCAGCACAAATGACAGACAAAGTCTGATTTCTCTATAATATAAAAAGCCCTCATATACCCGTAAGAAAAAGACCACGAGGAAAATACTCAGAAGGCAGACAGAAGAAAAATCCAAATAGCCTTGTGAACATCTGCAAATTAGAATAGACGAAGAAGGTGCCATGTTTTACGTATCAGGTTGCTCAGCTGTGTTAAAGCACAGGCTTGCTAGGAAAAGGGGACACGGATACTAGATCAATTGGGGTGTAACTTGAAGCAAGCTCTTTGGAGGGCAATTTTATAATCTCTATGAATGTCTTAAATGTGCATCCCTTTTGATCCAGCAATTTTATTCCAGGAATCTATCTTACAAATATTCTGGAAAATGTATACAAACATGTATTTGTCAGGATGTTGACTGCAACACTGTTGTTAGTAACAAAATACTAGAAATTGGCCGCTAATCAAACCCTTTATGTTGTCTAATGGAATAGTATGCAGCAAGTAAAAATCACAAGATCCATGCATAAGCTGGTATGCCAGAATACCCAATTACTTTGTTAAGGGGGTAGAAAAAGGCAACAGAAAAATACAGATAGAGTGCTCTAGTAATTTGCATTTTAAAATACGTATGGGTATGTATGCATTTGTAGGAACATTGCTGGAAGAATATTGAGATGGTGGTTATTTCTGAAGAATACACTGGGTTTGCACAGGAGACAAATTAGTTTCTCATAAATCCCTTTTGGTTTGTTTTAATCTTTCATCATATTCTTGTGCCATTTTCAGAATTAAATAAGATACATCTTTTGATTAATTTAGGAATATTTGACTTTTAGCCTGATTTTAGACTTCAGCCACCCTTATATGATTTGGGGGTCTGTATCAGAGCCTCAAGTAAACCACTGCCCTGCTGAGGTGAGTGGTTCACCATCTGGTCAAGCAGACGAGCCAGGCTCCTCCATTTGCAAAACCGCCAGCTTTCCCACTCGCACATCTGGCATCCAGAACACGTGGGGCCCTTCCCGTTAGAGAACAGAATCCCCCTGACCCAGGCTCTCCATGAAGATTGATGCTGCTTCTGCTGGAGAACCACAGTGGAAGGTGCTGCCCATCATGTTTCTTATGATACATTTCTGGTAGAATTCAGCCCAGGAATTTCATTTTTAATTTTCTATAGGAGTTGGACAGTGAAGTTCTAGAATTGACTTTCTTTACCACATTGCTTTCTTTGCCTAGAATCTTAGCATCAAAATCAGTGTTCAGGGGGCTTCCCTGGTGGCACAGTGGTTGAGAGTCCGCCTGCTGATGCGGGGGACGCAGGTTCGTGCCCCGGTCTGGGAAGATCCCACATGCTGCGGAGCGGCTGGGCCCGTGAGCCATGGCTGCTGAGCCTGCGCGTCCGGAGCCTGTGCTCCGCAACGGGAGAGGCCACAACAGTGAGGCCCGCGTACCACAAAAAAAAAAAAAAAAAAAAAAAAAAAATCAGTGTTCAATTCATAACTGGCTTTTTGATGACTGTTTTAATGATCTGCTTATGACCAAGGTATTTATTGAAAATCTTTTTTTGGAGAAACCATGACATCAGTGTAAATTGTAAAGAAAAGAACAGGTTTAATGCTACTCTGACTAGAACCTCTTCTGTCCTGTAGGTGAGATGAAACCTTTAAGGTATGTTTTCCTTCTAGGAAAGACAGTATCTCCTGCATAGTATTCTTGCCAAAGATAAATTAGTTTGAATCTAATCATGAGAAAGCAATCAGACAAATCCAGAACCTAGTTTATTCTAGTCAGTTATCTTATAAAACCTCAATGTCATGAAAAACAATAGACAACAAAAAAGAAAGGTTGCTACAAATTAAAATAGTCTCCTGAGATATAACCGAATGTATTGGACAATATTATTGCCCGAATATTAGATTCTGGATTAGGAACAAGAGGCCAAAAAAAGATATTTGGGGGACAATTGAGAAAATTAAATATGAACTATATATTATTAAATAAAATTAATATTAATTTTCCCAGGTATGTGATGGTTATGGCCTTATTATTAGGAAATGCATGTTAAAATATTTAGAAATGAAGCATTTTGGAGTTTGCAACTTATTTTCAAATGGCTCAGGGGAAAGGTTACAGCTAGAAAGCTAAAGCAAATGTTAACAAAATGTTGACAATTTGTAAATCTAGATGAAGGATATATGGGTGTAAACTGTATTTTTCTTTCAACTCTGCTAAGAAAGTTTGAAATTTTTAAATGAAAAAAATGGAGAGAAAAGATCTAATTTGACTCATAAAATCATACTGTTGGAGAAACAGACTCACAGAGAACAGACCAGTGGTTGCCACGGGGGAGGACAGGTAGGGGAGGGGTGGAGTGGGAGGTTGGGGTCGGCAGATGCAAACTAGTATATATATATAGAGAGAGAGAATGGGTAAACAGCAAGTCCTGCTGTAGAGCACAGGGAACTGTAGTCAGTATACCCTGTGATAAACCAGAATGGAAAAAAGTATAAAAAAGAACGTGTATATATATACATATATAAAACTAAGTCATTTTGCTGTACAGTAGAAATTAACACAACACTGTATATCAACTATACTTCAATTTTTAAAAAATCATACTGTTTGTAAACAGTTATAGCAAAAAAAAAAAGAAGAAAAATGACTTTTTAGGTTAGGCTTCTTTGTGCCATCCTCCTGATTTGACATTTATCCCTTATTATTACCAGGTGAGGACATTCTCTTGGTAATGTCCCTGCCACTCCTAATTCCTTTGGCCTGTTCTGCCTAATGGGCAGCCCCCGCCTCTCTGCGGCCTCCATTTCTGCACTCTGGTTTCTGCCAGGCTCCTTGACCTGCCTCCTTTACACCTCATCCCAGTGGAGAGTGTTTCTATCAGGGTCCCAGGTGGCTTGTTTTTCTCAACCTTTGCCCCCGACCCCCTTGGCTCCCCAGGTGTCTCATCTTTCAGGCCTCTCCCCCTCCTCCTGCCTTTGTCTCATTAAACTGAAGCGGTGCCGCCTGGCCAAGTTCTTCCTTCCTGGGCCTCTTTGGGTGGGTTTTCCCTTTTTCCCCCTCTGGGGCTGTCATGAATTTCTTGTCAGCATCTCTGGCCTTTCCTGCCCTCCTTTCTCCCCAGGCTGGCCCTGTGGCTGCCCCAGGTGCCCCGTTCTTAGCTGTGATGGAAATTGCTGATGGCCTTTTCAGAAACCAGGAAGACCCGATTGGGATAGCCTGCACACCTTTGCAGACACAGATTCCAAACATGGGTGCCCGTTAGGTTGACTGCTCGAGCTGGGGCACGTGTGTGTGTGTGTGTGCGCGCGCGCGTGTGTCTGTGTGTGTGTGGCTGTGTGTGTGTGTGGCGTGTGTGGCTGTGTGGTGTGTGTGGGGGGGGCTGTGTGTGTGTGTGGTGTGTGTGCGTGTCTGTGTGTGTGTGTCTGTGTGTGCGTGTGTGTGTGTGTGTGTGTGTCAGCCTATGTGGCTGGAAGGGGTGCCTTTGCCTCTTCCTCCCTGGGGGCCCTCCTGCCCCTTCTCACCCTGGTGTTGACCTTTTCACTTTCACACTTTGAAATTTAATGCCAAAAGCTTTCCTGTCATTCCACTGGGATCCCCAGGACCCCCAAAACAACACCCAAAACAAATAACTCTTAAACAGTCAAGGCTAATTTAATGATTTACGTCCTGGGTCCATTCAAGCGAGGAAGCCAACTCATGGATCAGTTCTTACCTGGATTTCCCAGATTTGAGCTGTGATCTGGCCGGTGGGGTTGGACCCTTAGTATGGTTACTATAGTACAAAGTGTATTGTGAAGAGAAATGAAGGCTGGAAAATTATGGGGACCAAGAGACAGTCATGCTTTGGGCCAGAACGTGCAATCTACAACTTATTGCTGACCTTGGTGAAATACTTCAGCAAATGAGCAGTAAACACAGCTACAGGTAAGGGGGGAGCAGTCACACTGCCTTCTTCTTGGATATTCTTCCTTAAAGTTTCCAACAGTTGAGAAGCAGAGATGAATAAAGATGGATGGAGGATCCGAAGAACTGAGTTCTAGCCCTGACCTGGCCACTGGTGAGCTCTAAGTTCCTAACCTTCTGTTTCCCCATTTCATAAAAAGAGGAAGTGGGTTGGAGGGCTGGTAGATTTGATGATCTCCAAAGTCTCCCCCAGCCTTAAAAGTCCACGTCTGGGGCTTCCCTGGTGGCGCAGTGGTTGAGAGTCCGCCTGCCGATGCAGGGGACACGGGTTCGTGCCCTGGTCCAGGAAGATCCCACATGCCATGGAGCGGCTGGGCCCGTGAGCCAGGGCCGCTGAGCCTGCGCGTCCGGAGCCTGTGCTCCGCAGCGGAAGAGGCCACAACAGTGAGAGGCCCGCGTACCGCAAAAAAAAAAAAAAAAAAAAAAAAAGTCCACGTCTGGAGTTTTACATTCTTCCCCTCTATTTTTTACAAAGTGCCTTTTAAACATCGAGAGGAGGTCTTACTGTTTTTTGTAATTTGAGAAGCTCAATTTTGAGCAGTCAACCCTGATCTGAACCCAGGGCTAAGACGATACAAAAGGAGCCCTGTGAAAATCAAAGACCGCAGTGTGTGGGAGACACCTGCAGAGCATCGACACCCAGGTGTCTTCCTTATTGATGGGAAGCTCAGGGGAGCGACTCTGCAAACACCCTTGGATGCCCATGCCTGCGTGTCTGCATTCTACACCAGAGCCCTGCCTGGTTTCATCACCTCTCCCTAAGTGTTTGACGATGGTGACTTTGATCTGAGCCCGAAATCCCAAATCAGAGTGATTGTTTGTTTAAAATTGTCACACATCCGGAAATTCTAAAACCCAAAACAGAAAGCACTATAACAAGGATTTTTCTTTCTAGTCTGTTAAGGTCATTAAGGAGCCCTGTCCTGATTCAGATAGCTGCCTATGCTTAGAATTACTGAGTTTCCCCAGCAACAGGTTACAGAAAGAGTATACTAAGTCATGAAACAGAGCAGAAGTAAAATGAAAAGGTAGAAAAAAAAGTATGACCAAGTAATTTCCTTTGACAATTACATAATTTAATCTAAATAGAAGGCAGATTTAAAATATGGACCTAAAGAATGAGGTGAATTTTAAATTTGGAGGGGTATTTGCTAACACATATTCTGGTTACCACAATAAGAATAGAGCTGAGAATTCTAGCCCTAGTGAAGCCGGTATCATTTTAACACCACATTCCCTCTATTTTACTAAGCATTCACCTCCACGGGTGTATGTCTCTATAGAAAGGCAACAATTCCCACTCTGCTTCCAGAAGGAAAAAGCCTTTGGAAGCTTCCAGCTTCTCTCGACCCCGTCCCCCGCCAAGAGGGGGCGCGGCTTACCTGATTGACAGGTTTGGGAAGGGAGGTGCGCGTCCTTGGCTCCGAGGCAGCTTGGCCACAGGCTGCCTGCCTTCTGGGGTGTTCGGTCACGCAGTGAGCTCACAGATTCACATCTGTAGGGGGACTTCCAGCTGGCCAGAGCTGCCTGTGACTGGGGGCCAACTCCATCTAATTCAGGGTGAAGGATTCAGAAGCCCAATCTGTATTCACAATGCCGCCATGCCCTCTAATTTCGCTTTATCTTGAATAAAGCTGATTTTTTTGTCTCCAGTTGTCTGACTCCTCTGTGTATCTCAGGCAGGGAAGAAGGGGGTGTTCTTTATTGTGGTCGCTGCAATTTCAATAGGTACCTACGGGGAGCCAGGTTCATTTCCAGGAAATGTCTATAAAGAAGGGTAACACTTGGTCTTTGTCCTGAGAAATCTGCAGTCTAGGATTATGAAATTCAATTTCATTAGGTATATTGTGGATGGAGTTCTTCCTCACTCTTTTTTGTTTTTTAATCTCTTTGGGTGTTATCACTGTGTCCTATAAATAAGTAAACGGCGTTGCGTTTCTAATGTGAATTACGGCAGAGCTATTTTGGTCCTCTTTGTATTACACTTGGGTTTTAACAGCTCACAGAGAACAAATTTGATTGTGTTTATATTTAAATGTTCTTAATAAGGGAAACAGAAGGATTAGATTCAGTAGAAACAGGAGCAGCATTCTGAATGTGTTTAAACAAGTCTTCCCCACTGATAAATAGAAGTATTGAGCATCATTTTCAACTAGACTGACAAGAAAAAAGTCGTCAGTTCCCCTAAAGAATTTGTACAATGCTCCAGGCGAGTTACAGCTGGATCCTCTTAAAGAAATCAATCTTTCCTAGTAAATGACTCATAAGACCATTTAAATCTATGAAGCTTTTCAGTAAATTTATTCAATTAAAAGGATTTTCAATATTTTAGAAAATATTAAATTACCCATAATATTCTTGCAATGGCAGAATGGAAAACAAAACGCAGCACACACCCAAGCAGCCCTGCGCCAGAGCTGACAGCCTGTGTGTCAGCAAAGCCCTTCCAGCCTTCTGACAAGTCTCGTGTAGATTGATGCAAGTTACTTTGGTGTGTTAATGCTGACAAATTTACTGATCATTCGTGATAATCACACCTGCTGCTTTAGGGAAAACATTTTTTAAGTTCTAAGTATTGGAGGATTATATTATGCCGTACTGAAAAGGAAAAAAACAACTTCTGTAATGACAAGGCAACATCAGTAAAGACTCTGGACCAGATAATCATAATATGCTCTTATTAGAGTAACCTCTCTGTGTCCAGGGTGTATTTCACCTCAAATTGGGACTGTGACTTTCTTTTTTAGTCACTTGAAAAAGTTCACTTTACAGACTATGCTTTGGATTTCTATTGGGTTGGCCAAAAGGTTTGTTGGGTTTTTTCCATAAGATGGCTCTAGTAGCACTTAGTTGTCTTTAACTTCATTCGAACCAATTTTGTTAGATTGTATGTGACAGCTGTCATATCAGCGTGCATTTAAAAAAAGACATCAAAATTGGTGAGGTTTTGTGTAGCCATTTTTTAAAATTGAAGATGGAAGAAAAAAATCAACATTTTTGGCATATTATGCTTTATTATTTCCAGAAAGGTAAAAACGGAACTGAAAAAGTTGCAACTGCGTTTTGCAACTGAAACGCAAAAAAAGATTTGTGCAGTGTGTGGAGAAGGTGCTGTGACTGATGAAACGTGTTAAAAGTGGTTTGCGAAGTTTCGTGCTGGAGATTTCTCGCTGGACGATGCTCCACGGTCGGGTAGAGCAGTTGAAGTCGATAGCCATCAAATCGAAACAATAATTGAGAACAATCAACGTTATACCACGTGGGAGATAGCCAACATACTTAAAATATCCAAATCAACTGCTGAAAATCATTTGCACCAGCTTGGTTATGTGAATCGCTTTGGTGTTTGGGTTCCACAGAAGTTAATTGAAAAAAACCGTCTTGACCATATTTCCGCGTGTGATTCTCTACTGAAACGTAATGAAAACATTCCGTTTTTAAAACAAATTGTGACAGGCAATGAAAAGTGGATACTGTACAATAATGTGGAATGGAAGAGATCATGGGGCAAGGGAAATGAACCACCACCAACCACACCAAAGGCCAGTCTTCATCCAAAGAAGGTGATGATGTGTATATGGTGGGATTGGAAGGGAGTCATCGATTATAAGCTCCTTCCAGAAAACCAAAGGATTAATTCCAACAAGTACTGCTCCCAATGAGACCAACCGAAAGTGGCACGCAACGAAAAGCCTCCAGAATTAGTCAACAGAAAACACGTAATCTTCCATCAGGATAACGCAAGATCGCACGTCTCTTTGATGACCAGGCAAAAACTGTCACAGCCTGGCTGGGAAGCTCTGATTCATCCGCCGTACTCACCAGACATTGCACCTTCGGATTTCCATTTATTTCGGTCTTTACAAGATTTTCTTAATGGAAAAAAATTCAATTCCCTGGAAGACTGTAAAAGGCACCCGGAACAGTTCTTTGCTCAAAAAGATAAAAATTTTGGGAAGATGGAATTATGAAGTTGCCTGAAAATGGCAGAAGGTAGTGGAACGAAAGTGTGAATACGTTGTTAAATAAAATTCTTGGTGAAAATGAAAAATGTCTCTTTTTATTTTTACTTAAAAACCGGAGGCACTTTTTGGCCAACTCAATACTTATGTAACTCATTTTTCTTTGAATTTGACAAAACATCATAGTAGAAAGTACATTCTAGTGATTGGAATACTGAGCTGAATAGATGGAGGAATACAATGGCTAGAAAGGCAGTTCTCACCCATCCCACCTTGCCAGTAGGTGGAATTCACAATTTAAGAGGTATAATAAGATTTTGGCTTTGCCTTGTGGTGTGTAGTGAGTCAACTATCAAATGGGGAGAATCATCTACCTTTCAGGTCTGAGGATGAACACAAAGAGATTTTAAAGTCTGTTGAGGTCCCCAAGAAAAATGATTGTGTTAATTCTGGAAGTACTCATTGGACTCAGAGCAATGAAGTATCACTTTCCATGAGGCTGGGAAGAAGAAAGTTGGACGATGCCAAGTGTTGGTGAGGATGTAGGAATCTCTGCATCTTCCTACCCCACCTGTGAGAACAGAAGGCAGTGCTGTGCACAGTAAGCATGAGTGCCTTATGACTCAGCAATTCTGCCTTTCAAGGTATGTCCCAAGCAGATGCTCATACAGGTTTCTACAGGACTGGTACGAGGACGTCCATTGCAGCATTGTTTCTCATAGTGGGACTTGGAAGCAGCTGGGAAGAGTGGGCATGGTGGGAGGTGGGGGGTGGAGAGGAGGAGAGACATACCACAGATGCCATGCAGCAATTGGAAGTAACAGAATAGATATCTGCAATGCAACATGGGTCAACTTGGAAACATAGTCCTGACAAAATCAAGAAACAGAGTAAGATCTATATAACAGCACTGCTTAAGTAAATTAAAAATACATGCAAAACAGTATTCATTTTACAAGAAAACATACAAACAAAAGTTTCAAGTCAATTGGAGTGATTCCATATGGTAGGGATGGGCAGTAGGAGTAGGGAATAAAGAATAAATAAACAGTGTAATTAAAAAATGTGCAAAAGGGGGTCACGCCTGGAACAATAACTAGCGTATGGTGTAGTGCTGTACTATGAGCTGAGGATGATGGGCTCACACCTGTGCATTTCAAGTACCGCCCCTCCGCCAACTCTCTCTCCTCTCTCTCTCTCTCTCTCTCTCTCTCTCTCTCTCACACACACACACACGATTGCCCGGTGGTGACGTACGGGCCCAATTAGGGCCTATGCAATACATAAAAATGGTTTGAATTAGTTACTAAGACTTAAAATCCAGCTTTTCAACTACTCTTAAAAGATCCAGCCAGCTTGGGCTGAGGGTCTCAATCCCCAGCTGTGCCCGGCAACTGCACCATGTAAAATAAGCTTGTAGTCTCCTGGCCATCGAAGCCCTCACCCCACCCCACCCCTGACAGAGGATGAGGGTCAGCTCCCAATCACCTTTGCATTATGTGCTAAACCAGACGCTTCTCCCGTTCTGTTTCCTACCTGGGCCTTGAGCCGGTGCTGCCTGACATAGATGTCAGATGCCTTCCACGTCCTTTTTCCTGCCAAATCCTCTCAGAGGTTTGGTTCAACCAGACCAAGTGAAGGAAAGGGAGGAACAGGGATAACTCCTAAAACTGGTTAAAGCATGTTGGGCGGGTGTGGGCCTTTCCCTGAAATGAAGGAGACACAGGTAGGATCAGGCTTGAGGGGAAATTCAAGAGTACCCCCCCTTTTCATCAGGAGATGTTTCAGATGCCCTTAGGAAATCCAGATGGCGCAGTTAAATAAACAGTGGCTGTGTGAATGGGGAGTTCTAGGGAGAGGTGAGAGGTCAAAGTTGGAGGATAACCAATGGACACCAGCAACAGAAATGTGGTATTTAAAGTTCTGGGACTGGATGAGATGACCCAAGGAAAGTGCAGAAATAGAGAAGGGGAGGGAGATTTAAAAAAAAAAAAAAAGAAAGAAAAAGGGAGGTATGAAATAATCTCTGTTGAGAGGGGGAATGTGAATGAAATATGAAAATTTAGGAGAATTCCCTGGCAGCATACTTTTATATTTTTCCTAGAGCAATGGTCAATTGGATGGAGCTCAAAAAAAATCACGTTAAGTGCAAAATGCATGCTGCAGACTGGCCTGTGTGGTATGGCACTGTTTAGGACGATTGAAAAGAATATTCATGATTATTGAAAAGAATCTGCAAAACAATGCGATGTATTTTTTCATGAATCCATGAGGCCACAGCCTTTTGAGAGGGACCAGCGAGAGTGGGGCAGGGGAGGGGAGCAACGGAACTGTAACAATCTCTAATGTTCTTTTATTTTTATGATTTTTTAAATGATTTTTAAAAATAAATATGATATTGAGCAGTTTTAGTGAAAGTGCAGATGGAATTGGGAATATTGGGAATCTGCGCAGGAGCTCAGCTACAGCGATCTGTGTATAAAGTAGATGTAAACTCTTAACGGCATGTGTGACGGTTAATTTTATGTGACAGTTTCACTGGGCCATGGGAGACCCAGATACTTGTTCAAACATTATTCTGGGTCTGTTGCTGAGGGCTTTTCTGGATGAGATGAACATTTGAAGGGGTAGACTCAGTAAAGCAGATCGCCCCTTCCCTAATGTGGGTGGACATCAGCCACTTCATTGAAGGCCTGAATAGAGCAAAAGTGCTGAGTAAGAGGGAACTTCACCTGCCTGACTATCTGAGCCGGGGCATTGGTCCTGCCCACAGATTAGAATTTACACCATCAGCTCCCCTTGTTCCCAGGCCTTGGACTTGGACTTGGGCTACACCTCCAGCACTCCTGGGTCTCCAGCTTGCCAATAGCAGACTGGAGGACTTGTCTGCCTCTACAATCTCTTGAGCCAATTCCTTTAAATAAATAGATAAACAAACAAATAAGTAAACAAACAAACACAGCACATAATAACAAAATTATTCTTTGTTTTATTCTCAGCAAACTAAGAACCAGGTCACTCGACATGTCTTTTATTGCTGGTGCAAGTTTTTTTTTTTCTTCCCTCAAATGCATTTTTGTCAAAGTAATAAATGCAAATAATTTTAAAATGTCAAAAATTGCTAAAAGGGAAAAAATTAAAAATAATAGTTCCATGCCCTCCTTGCCCACTGTCGAATCCTACCTTAGCTAGAGGCCCTTCTATTTCTTTCTTCTGACATGTAACTCCATTTCTCTCTATTAAATGTATAGTGCACTCCATCAGATCATGATGTCTAGGCATTTTCGATTACTTTTCTCTTGTGCAAGATGAGGTCAATTTTATCTTATACTTACTTCCATTCTCCTCCCACCCTCCCTCCCATCCTCAAAATACAGGTGTACCACAATTCTAGGTTAAATCCAGATGGAATGTTTTAATTAGGATTACTCTATGAATCTTAGATTAGTGGGTCTTGGAGCCACGCTACTGGGTTCAAAACCAGTTCTGCCCCTCGGTGGCTGTGTGAGCTGGGCATTATCACAAGTACTTTATAAACAAGTACAAAATGGCTGCGTGAGATGTTGTCATAGATCCTTGATGAATCTGTTCTTTGGAGTGAATGTGTAGTTTTCTATATTTTAACCTTACAATTTTCTTAATTGAAAGCTGCTTTGCTTTGCCTGCTCTGTGAACGCTTCACAGAGCCACGGATACATCTGTGAGTAGTGTCATTTCTAGGACTGTGCAAGCATTTGTGGAGCAAGTGTCTGGAGACCCACTATGTGCGACGGGCCCGCTACACGCTCCAGGCATGCTGCTGGACCCTGAGGATCCTCCAGGGGTAGAGATGAGCGCAAAGTCCTTGTTCTCATGGGGCTTCCAGTCCGGGGGGACGCCGGGGCTGGCACTGAACACACAGTCAGATAACCCAGCTCGTGATTACAAGTAGTAGTACGTCTGGGAAGGAAAGAATGGACCTCTGTGAGTCTGTAAAGTCAGGGAATCTACTTAAGACCAGGAATCTGAAAGGGCTTCCCTGGGGCGGTGACCTCTTTGTGGGTCCTAAGACGGAAGACTAAGCCCAGTGATGGGGGAAGGGCAGAGGGAACAGCACGTGTGAAGGCTCAGGGCAGAAAAAGAGTTTGAATCTTTTCATTCAGTGCTTTGGCTAGGGTGAAGGCGATTGGTGGAGACTCATAAAGACAGCCAGAGAAGGAGCTCACACCCACACCTTTCTCCTCAGGTTGCCCTTGGTAACTGCATTTGTCACTCAAAGTCATTCTTGGTCTTCTTATGGCCGGATCTTATCAGGGTAATCCCAGTGAGAAGAGGGGAAAGGTGTGGTTTGAGTGGACAGTGGGGTTTGACTTAACCCCACACCTTCCTAGGGAATACCCTCCTTTGAAAAATACCCCTTAAAACGACAGACGCTTTTTTTCAGCTGACGCTACAATACAGTGTTTTTGGTTGTTCATCAATGAAGCAAAGTAACCCCAAAGGCCCATCAAAGACAGTGAAGACATGAGGTTTGGTTGTGCCAGCCTGCTTGCTGGGGGGCAAGATGGCCCACATCTTGCAGTGAACCCTCCACGTGACCTTGGGCAAATCCCTTCTTAGAGATAAGTTGTTATCAATGCACATTAGCCAGGCCCCTGTGTGGGTTTCACGGAAGCCATTTCTGGACCACAGAGACAGCCCTGACAACCCCACATCCATCAGAGAACAGGTAAGAATATTTCAAAGGCAAATATCAAAGTGTTTGATGGGACCTTCTAAGCCATCAGTACTCAGTGAGAGCCCATCTTTTGCTCTGTCTTAAAAACCACAGTAAAATAGGCCAGGAATGTAGCGAGTTTTCTTTATTTTTATTTGTGGGTATGCAGACAGGAGCCAGCCACTCCTGGGAAATCGATGTCATTGAACATCTGCGCTCACCTTCCTTTTAAAGATGAGTAAGCAAATCCAATCCTAAAAGCAAAACTCTTCCCCAGGTTATCTCTGCTGTCTCCTTAGCACCCTCCTTTGCTACCTTGCCTTTGTATGTGACAAGTTACATTTATCAGGGCCCCAGTGCAGGTTTCATTCATGCAGGTTTCATTATTTATTTGACTTTTGCTTTTCTTCTGACCTTTTGCTTTTCCAAAGTTTCTCTGTAATCTTTGCTTTGGCCCCAGCATTGTGAGCTCCTTCCGGATACCCCCTTGCCTGGGATTACTCTGTGTTTGCTATTTTATTGGTATTAGTCTTTACTTTTCTTTCCTCCTGAACTTCTGACCTGAATTTTCTGCTCTTATGGGTTCTCCTGTCTGCATCTCTTTCTCCTTGGCTTTCCTCCTATTTTATTTTTCTCAGTGGTCTCATCATTTGGAAAAGCATCAAGGTAGCGTTAGCGTTACTAAACACCAAGTCTCCATCAGCTGGATTTAGTCACATTAAGGTCTAATCACTGAGCTAAATGGATTATGATTCCATACTCTCCTGCTTTGCTCTGTGACATGTATTTTCAGCAAGGTGCAAACCTGCTGCATAACCTGGGAAGAAGTTTTTTTTTTTTAAAAAAAGAGGATGCTAACCCTTTGGCTAAAATAATACTGTTGAGTATTTATTGAGCTGCTATTATGTGCTAGGCACTGTGCTAATAATTGAGCATAAACTAATGAATGAAATAAACATGAGCTCTGCTCTTAAGGAGCTGAGCTCAGAACTAATCCAGTCTGTTTGGTGGTGCGATCTAAAACACTGGACTGCAAATAAATCGGCCACTTGGTGTGTCTGTTTGCGGAAGCGTTGAGCAACCAGGGCCCTGCTTTGGTGTCATGAACTCCTGGGGTTGTGGGTAATGAAAATCCTCCTGAGAGAGAAACTGTGATCCCCCGGACCTAAGCCTGACCAAGGGACCAAAGTGCAGCCCCTCCACAGGCCAGTGGCCAAGGTTATGGGGTCTGGCATCATCAAAAGACCTGGGTTCAAGCCCAGGCTCCCCTACTAAGGAGTTGAATGATCTTGAACTTGTTACTTACATTCTCTAAGCCTCATTTCCCCACAGTATTTCTGTGTGACACGAGCAGCTCTATAGTCAACGTGCTTAGTGTAGAGCTTAGAGCACAGAGGATGTGCTCCATGACTGCTGGCTTTTGTTATCTTCTTTCATCATTAATTGCATTACTGAGGGAAGTTACTGAGTTGGTAGCTCCCAAAAAATTTTTTTCTTTTTTTTTTTTTTTGCGGTACGCGGGCCTCTCACTGTTGTGGCCTCTCTCGTTGCGGAGCACAGGCTCCGGACACGCAGGCTCGGCGGCCATGGCTCACGGGCCCAAACGCTCCGCGGCATGTGGGATCTTCCCGGACCGGGGCACGAACCCGTGTCCCCTGCACCGGCAGGCGGACTCTCAACCACTGTGCCACCAGGGAAGCCCAGCTCCCAAAAATTTGAGTGAAAGTGATGAGCCATGGTAACTCCGAATGATGGAGAAGCCAGCATAGTGGTTAAGAGTGTGTGCTCTGGAGCTGGACGGCCTGGATTTGAATTCTGACTCTGATGCTTCCTAGCTGTGTGGCCTTGAGCAGTCACTGAGGTTCTCAGAGCTTCAGTTTCCTCATCTTTAAAGTGGAGCAATTGGTCGTTGTGAGAATGAAATATACGTGATACACTTAGAAAAGGGCATGAGATGTAGTTTTGGTAAACGCCAGCTGCTGGTATGGAAGGGACCCTGCTGATGGGAGTCAGGAGGAATGGAGGCCGAGTCAGAGTAAAAGGTACGGATGGGCTGTTGTCCCCAAGAAGCCTGGGGCAGGGCTCTTAGTAGAGTTTCTGTTGGTCATGGTCTGGTTTTCCCCATTCCTTCTTGCTCCTTCCTTCTCTAAGGAAATTTACTTTGAGATCCACAAGGCAGAGGCTGGCAGACCTCTGGAACAGTCTGCCCCTGCAGACGATGGAGTATGCAGTCATGCAGAGGTGAAAGGATAGTGTCTGGGGTGGGAAGCAGAAGGAGATGGGGTGGGAGCAGGTTCACCCTGATGGACCATTGAACACAGGTTATGGGACAGGAACCAAGGATCAAGGACAGTTTAGTGTGTGATGAGGAAGGTAGCCGTGGGAAGGAGAAGAAGGAGAACAAGAGGGGACTGGTCTCCACGTGCTCTCAAATTTCATGTGCAGAAATTTGGAGCAAAGCCTGAAGTTGAGGTTAGACCTTCACACCAGGAGAGTGAGCTGCTCACAGCATAGAATCCACACTGAGTGATGTTACCGTGGTCAGTTCTGCATGTTGCCATCTTCCTGACCATCCATATGCTGTTTGGAGTTTCCTGTGATTCTAGGGAAGCTGACCCCAGCCTCCTACCCCAAGGTGGAGCTCCTGATGCAGGTGAAGCGAATCAGCACTTATTTTCTTCTCCTTCTACTCTCCCCACAGTGACTGGTTCTAAAGAAGGCATGTGCCTAAACTGGTTCCATAAGGTAATCTCAAGTCTTTGGTTCTAGGATAAAAAATAAGAGAAATAAAAGTGTGTGTTTGCATAAAAACCTGTACATGGATGTTTACAGCAGCTTTATTTGTAATTTCCCAAACTGGAAACAACCGTGATGTCCTTTAACAGGTGAATGGTTAAAAAATGCTGGTGTATCCGTACAATGGACCACTGCTCAGCAGTAAAAGGAATGGATTACTGATACTCAAAACAACCTGAAGAAATCTCCTGATAATTATACTGAGTGAAAAAAGCCAGTCGCGAAGGGTTACGCACTGAACGAGCACATTTACAGAGCCTTCCTGCAAAGACAAAATTATCTATGTGAAAGGGACCTCGAAATGTTTGGTAAGGAGGTGGCACCCTTCTTAGCTTCCAGAAGCAAGTTTACTTCTTTTCGCCTTTTTTGATGATTGGATTTGGGAGAGTGTGGTTAGACATCTGTACTTACTCCATCATCTTATTGGAGGCCTACCCCTAATACCTTAAACATTAGTCGTTTGTTCATTCTTCAGTTTATAAAGCATTCATTGAAAACAGTACATTTTGGGCCCTATGTTTCTCGCTATGGATAAATAAGTTAACGAGACTGACATGGTCTTTGCCTAATGCAGCTTGCAACCCAGCAGCTTTCTTGTGTCTTTCCGCAGGACCCTAGATAAACTCATTGCATATGGTAGACAGTCAACATAATAGTTCGATAATGAGGGTACACCACCCGTGTTACTGCTTACCCTTCCATGGTGATCATACTATGTTCCAAGCACATTAAGCTCACAACCATCTCCAATGCCCCACCTTGATCCCATTGACTAAACCGCGCATAAAACTTCTCAGAGATTTAATCACTGTGCTGTGATGTCAACACATTGGACGTCTAAGTTTTTCATTTCTTTTAAAGTCAACAGAACAGCCGAGCCCAGTGTACCCAAAGAAAGTGCCAGGAGATATGTTCCATCCACCTGATGTCCTGATGTGGCAGTTTAATGATCTTTTGTCATTAAGGAGGTTTTCCATAAGTGGTGGTAATGATACACCTGATGAAATGGACACTGTTTGGAATTCATGTCCCCAACAGTATCAGCAATGAAAAATGAGGGAGGACAGCATGACTGAACAACCAAGTTCAGTGGCATTTAGCCACGCCACTTGTAGATTTTGCTGCTGAGCGTTTGAATCCAGCTTTGGAAGTGTGTTGCTGGTAGAAGGCACGCTGATTGTAGCTATAACCTGGGCTCCTTTCTGTGACAAACTTGGAGGAAAATTCCCTACCCATAATATGGAATTTTACCTACATAACTCTTCTACGAGCTCTTTGGGCTTACCTTGTGTTTTTCATGCTTCTTAATTTCACTGAGCCAGAACCATAGGATTGGGGCTAAACTAGATGATGTTTCTGAAGGAAACAGACCACTTATTGGTCCCAGGTGGCCCTGAAGCTTTTGATCCTAATATAACCATTTTTAAAGCAATGCCTGGGACTTGTAAAATTGGTCATTTTATTACAGAAATGCATTATTCTTTTGGTTAGAAAATGCCCTCCTTGGGAGCTGCCACCTGACTGGTCAATGATGCAATCAACTTTTGCAGTCACTTTCTAAGCAGATAATATATCAGGTTTTTAAAACATTTTTGCTTGTGTGGCTTAGGGAGAGAAAAATCATTCTTTAGATACAACTGAGCACACTTGGACAAGAAAATTACTCAACAAAGCCACAGTTTATTTTAAATGGCATCGAAACAAAAATTTGCTAGTTCATGAATTATTATTAACAATGGCGCTAAAGCTTTGCAACTATCGCTTGTTATCTCATCTCTCTTGATCCTCATAATGACCATATGGGATGGGGAGGGCAAGAGTCACCGTGCCTACTGGTCAGATGAAGAAAATAATGTTCATGGAACATTAATTAATCATGGAAATGATTAAGTCTATGTGGCTAGAGACAGAGGTGGGTCTAGAATTGATGACTTGCATTCCACTGATCTTTCCAGACTGTGTGTTCTTGGCTCATTCCAAATCCAACAATGTTCTAATGCTGGGAGCGTCTTGAGAGGAATCTTATGGTCCAGGGGTTCATAGATGAGTTGAGTTGATCTCTTCTGCGAAAGGGTAAGGCGTTAGGTGGTGATATAGGCAAGAAAGAAGCAAAATGGAAAATAAGGAGACCCTCCCGTTTCTTCTTTTCTTTCTTTGTTTTGTTGGCTAATGAGAAAGCAGTTGAACTTGAAGACCACTAGGAACACAGCCTATCATCTGTTATTTTGCTTATAAAGGACCAACTCTTTTTAGTGACCAACCCCACTCGATCATTATCTTTTCCAGTGGAAATAATTCCGTTAAGAGCCATCCTGCTCTACGAGTGCACCTTTATGGAGCGGACCAGAGGGAGAAGTAATTGAATTTAATAAAAGCTGTTCTCGATATAAAGCCACAGGGAAATACATTTAACTTCAAAGCCAAGATGCATGGTTCCTAAATATAATTAATTGCCTGGCTGTTTCTTCCATCAAATCTCAATTTGACAGTAAAGAAGTGAATTCTTTGGCATTTTTTATTTTATAGTAACATGAATTCTCCATTGATAATTATGGCTAGATTGATAAAAGTCAGTCTCAGAAATGTCCCTCTTTAGATATGTCAAAGTTGCCACAGCTGTAACTTTCCGCCCCATCTGTTTAGGAGAGCTAAAAATAGGATTAGGTAATCTTAACAGAATTGTCAAAGGGAAACTTTCTGCACATTAACCTCCTTCCCACCTCTTTTTTTAACACTTTCCTTCACAAGAAAAAAAAATCTTCAGAGAAAATTCTTCCCTAAGCAACCCCATTAAGAGAATAGTTCTATTTTTGGTGCCCTTGTTTGCAAGTGCTACGGATTAGTTAAACACAGATTTAAAAGTTGGGAAGTTTGCTCGGCAGTGTCAGAATCACACTAAAAGGAGAATGCCTCTAACTTAGCAGATTAAGAAAGAATGAGTGTAATATGTTCTCAGGGAAGGCTACACCATCCTTGCTGGAGGGACTCCTGACTTGCATGGAAACATCACTCTTCTCTGGCTTAGAGCTCCTTTCCTGGTGACGGGCCATTGTTATTAAGGACAGGCCCCTTTGTCCTCTCCCCTCTCCCAAGGGAGGGGAACTTCTTCATTCCGTGAAGCTGTATATGTAGCTCTAAGAGGGGAAAAGTTGTTGCAAGAACTGAGACTAGAGAAGACGTCTGCCCCAAATTCTCTTCCACAAAGAAAAAGCACAGGACATCCTGGATGAGTCTGAATGGGAAGCTGACCAAAGCAACATCTGAATCTTTAGTATCACAAGTCATTATGAGAGACAATTTTTCACCAAAAGGCAGCTGCACACTAAATTGCTTTCATTTGGGAGTACCTTTAGGAAAAATAATGGACAGTTGAAAAGAAGATATGGTAATATATACATGAACAAATGTATTTTTAAAATTAATAATATCATATTTCCAACAAAATTTGAAATAAAAAAGTTATATGCATGAAAATATCAACTGCATGGTTATCCATGACTGCAAAATACTAAAATCACATAAATCTCCAAAAGAAAGGTATTGCTTAGATAAATTATAGTCCATTTACTTGGTAATATAATAATGTAGTTATTAAAATGTAAGCTACAAAGGGTGGAAGGAATATGGAAAAGTGTTTATGGTACAATATAAAATTTAAAAACACAAGTATGTACATATACGACAACTATGTAAAAAAGTTTAAGGGCAAAGACTAGAAGTAACTATATAAAGAAGAAAATATTTATGTTGAAGTAGTGAAATTACAGGTGGTTTAGAAACTTCTACACTTTATTTCATGGCATGATTATATATATATATATATATATTTTATATAATGAAAAAACATAGTAGAAAAGTCAAAGCTGCCATTAAGCATTTATAGAGTTCTCGTCAAGAACTTTTAGCTTTTGTGCCTTTCATCCACCATCGTTTGACTGTTGGATTTTAGCCACAGGCCCAGAGAACAGGAGGGGCCATGTGTGACTGGAAAAGCATTGCTTTCTCCATCTGCCCTGTGAGCCAGACAGACCCTTTGATTTCCCTCTGTTCACAGCTCTGCCTTCTCAGAATTATCTAATCCTCAGCTGGCCAGATGGATCGGCAGTTGGGCTGGGCCTCCTTTGGGTTTTGTGACGAGCAAGGCAATTTGAATGGCCTGAGATGATTGAATGATTTAGGGTGACTCAGTTCCCATAAGGAGGAATTGATGAAGAGCAGTTGGGAGCTGGGGGGGGGGCGCTGCTGACTATGGCTTAGCCTACCTACCCACCTTTCCTAAATAGCGGCTCCCAGATTACATTTCTAGAAGGCTACGGGGTGCCCTTGGTCTGGGAATGGGCTGACAGGACCACTCAGGAGGCTGTCTCCATCAGCCTAGAAGTCAGCGTGTCCCGGGCATGAGGCTTCTGCAGCACAGCCTGGAAAGGACTGGCCAGTGAGCCCTTCTAAGTCTAAACAGGGCATTGGTCCTCTGATGGTGGCCCAAGTCACCTGGCAAGAACAGGAGGAAGGAGCTGACTTGTCTCTTAGACCCATGTGCTGGGTAAGCAGACCTTACGCAACATGGAAGGGGGACCACGTGATCTGGCCCACGTCCACTTGCCCACTCTGGCCCCTCACTCACTGCCCTCCCCCCCACTGGGCTTCACTCATTGTATCCAACATGCCAGATACTTGTCCATTTCACAGATTTGTGTCTTCCCTTTCCAATTCTGGGAAGATCCTTTCCCCCTTTCTCTTCTCCAAGTCCTATTTCTTTTCATCCTTCTTAACTTAAAGAACCATCATAGAGGGGGCTCTATCTACCCCCTATTTAAAGTGTGTTATTTCCCAATTTGATTATTCTCTATTTCAGCTTGTTCTTTGTTTCTTTCCTAGCTCTTGACCAGAGAAGGTGTAATTTTTACCTACTGGCTTTTGCTTATTTGTTTTCTCTCTGTCTCTCCTGCTAGACTGTAAACTGCCTGAGATTAGGGACTATGTTCATCTTGCTCACCATTGCATACCAGGGCAGCCCAGCAATCCTCTGTACTTGAGAGTCCAAACGTGGGCCTAGGGTCCAGCTGCAGCCCTTTTCACAGTGTGATTCTGGGACTCTCCTGAGGTCACTGGAAGCCTGGGAATGAGGCCAGGTGCCGGGCCCAGGTGTCCCCACCCTTTGGTACCTGAAAACCCATCCCTAAGGGTTGCCTATCATTCCTAAGATCTCAACACGCAGCTCCCGTAGCCAATTAGAAAAAAACAAGAGAGTGAACAATGTAGGGCCGTTGCAATAAATTATATTGAGGCTGTCACGGAAAGGAACAGTTGTTCCTTTAAAAGAATTAACTAATTTTAAAACATGGATTTATGGTAAGGGCTCCATAATCAGCCTACTTTACTGCTTGGAAGAATAAGGGCATTTAATGGTAATAAGTATGTGTTTACAAATATGTATGTGTGTATATATACGTATTTTGTAATACACTACTTTAAAAATTTCATGCCTTTATTCTTGACCAAGGTAAATTCTAGCTTCTATCCTTGGCTGCCTTGCTTATAATGTGTTGCTTTTGCCACCTTCATGTGTGAATGGGTATTAATATATTTTTATGTACTATGTTTTAATATTTATATATACTATCTTATATGTATTATACTTATATAAAATATATAATAGCTTTATATATTTTATGTTCTATGTTTTTATATATTTTACTATATTTTTATAAAATGTAAGTATGTTGTTATACAATTACCTTTATAATTTATATATAAATTTAAGATATAATTATATATAAATTACTCTATATTATATATAATTTTATAGTCTACATATAAATATATGAATATAATATTTTAAATTTCTATATTTACATGTACATAATTTATTTATAAGTATGTAAATAGAATATTAAAATTTTAAAAAAATTATACATATTTAAATACATATAAGTGTATACTATGAATTAGTGCACCTTGGCCTATAAAGTGGGGAGGGGTGATCAGTATCAACACAGCTCACATGAAAACAAAGATGGGTGATTAAAAATAAGAAGGGCAAGTTTCCCCCTCCTGCTGTGAGATAATACCGAATCTCCCAGGCAGCCCAGGTACAGCCTCTGAGCTCTCCTCACTGCATATCAGTCTTACAAGCCTGGTAAAGCTGCAGGCTTGTTAATCTAGAAGGCTGTACAGATGGACTAACTGAAGCTTTAGTCATTATACTTAATTGGGCGAGTGGCCCTCAGAGCTGTCTATAAACTGTGTGTTCACAGTGAGGTAATTAATAACGCCACTTCCTTTTGGGAGACATATCATTAGCCATTATTTCTACAAACATGACATTGATCTCTTTATTCAGAGAGGTAATTGCAGGTTTCTGAAAAGGGTGTATGGTTTACCCAACAATTCCCCACAAATGACATCATCTCTGAAAAGTAAAACCCACAAAATCTGTCATTTTGAATCCATAGTTGGGATTTTGTTCCCTAGGTGGTAAAAGAAGACGCTGGGAAAAAAACAAACAAACAAACAAAAAAACTATTTGGTATAGAAATAAGAGTGATAGATAAGATTTGGTTTTTTTGATATTAATAATTTCTCTATGAGGCTGGTTAAGGGGGTTGAGTTTGCGCTTGTTAGGATTACAACAAGAAGTGAAATAAAGTAATAATAAATTTTTAAAGGTTTACAACTGTCTTCAGATAACAGTTTTCTTATTGTGTCTTCAACATGCTCACAAATGAATTGATTTCATCATTAACATGTGAATACTCATACATTCCAAAATCCAACTTAACATTTAAAGGAAGTAGGGAAACGCAACACAGGACTTGACATTTTGCATTGATTTGATCCCATACTGTAAAGCCAGAATCATAGGAGGATTTCAGAATAACCTTTGCTAAAGGCTGTAGCTGACTTAACCATCAACAATCCTACTTTCAGTGTCCACATTAAATTGAAAAAAAATCTAACTTTGCCACATTTCACTCTTTTTAGGGACTTTATGAGGTAGTGGTAGGATTAAGGAGAAACAAGACCTTTATTCTTTTGGATTATTTTCTTGCCAGTTTCAAATCCTTGCCTGGTTTTTCGAACAACCTGAGTCCATTTGAGAAAGGAGAGTTTAGCAAATTAGAACATGGTAGCTTATTTAAATCAACTGCAAGATAATCTGCTTCCCAACTCTTTTGTAAACATTACACTGTGAACCTTTCAAATGTTGATCACTTTTTCAAACCATGATTTCTCCAGAGCATCTTTCTTTTTATAACCTTGTTTAGCACCAAGTTCTCTGCTTTTTCAGGTAGAGTTCTAAATGGAAATCCTAAAACCTCTACACTTGCCATAAACCAGCCTTTCTCAAGGGTACTAAATGGGACATCAAATGTGCAAGATGCTGCAAATAAATTTGGACTATGATGTATATTTCTGTTCTCCTCTTGAAAACTGCTTGTGTATATTGGAATATTAAAGGCCCTGAGAAGGCCTGTAGTGAAGGAAGCCGCTAAGCTTTGCTCACCTGGAGGAAGTTTTGTAAGCCGTCTATTCTTCTAACTTTTCTGTATTTTTAAAATGTTTATAATAATGGGTTAAAGCAAAACTATTTTATATTTTTCCCCATAATACCTGTTAACATCCTACAGAGTTAGTATTTCTTAAAACCCCATAGGACACATTTGTCCTAAGTGACTCCATTTAATCTATTTGTTGAGTTTCTGTTCTTTTCAGATAAACAAGAGAATCACCTGAATGTGGATTGACTGACTAAATATGAAAACTTTAAATTTGGAAACTTTTGAACATCACAGGTGTGAATTCATTTCTCAGATATAAAAGAATTTTCATTGTTAGTCAAAGCTGGTTAAGATGGCATTGACAAGACTGGATTTGCATTCAGCCTAAAAATAGAAGGGAAAAGATGTTTTTCATTAAACAGCTTTAATCAGCACTACATTTAAGTTCCCAGAAATAAATTCAAAATTTTAAGCGTAACTTGGTGAAAGAAAATGTCTTTTAAATTTTACGTTCAAATAAATGATGAAATTAAAAATGATGTTCAAATGCCTAAATAATTATTTTAAAGATAATCATAAAATGTCATTTAATGTCTCAATACCAAATGGGTAGATACTGGATTGGAAAATTTGGCATTTTAGGGTTTTGGAGAATTGAAGAAGGTATTTACAGCTTATGGGCTTTAAAACCGAAATCTCGTGATGAATTTGGTTAATGTTATTAAAAACCACATCTTAAATATCTATTCTTTAGTTAATATATTAAGTTTATTTGTACAGCTGTCTGTTGGATTTTATTTTTAACCTGGCAGGAACATATGCATTTTAATCTAAATTTAATCTAAATGCTCAAATTTATCTTCCAATGCTTTACTTAGTTAATTATGCAGACATATCTTGCTAATGTAGCAAACAACTCTATCCAAGATGTACTTTGGGTGCCTAATTATCCATAAGAATTAAAAATTATTTGATTAAAACAAATCACTCCCATTAAGAATCAAACCCTCTGTTTTTCTCTCCTAAATTCACACCCTGATATATCCTTGTTCATTATATTTACCACCAGTGGGGATTTTCCCGGGGGATGGGGACACGATGGGAAAGCCCTGAGACGGAGCCTGGGGCTAGGTACTGCGAGGGTTTCTCTGAAGGGCATCCTTCTAGGGTTTGTTAGTTTTAGGGATATTAAAATATACTGATTAATCTAATGCTTTCCTAATGTTTTGGATTATTCTATGTGTGACAAAAACAAAGAAAAGTCTTCTAAGGGGTATTTAAGTTAAGCAAATAAATTCTAGCTACGTCAAGTTAGTGAATCAAGATGTTTTTGTCTTTCTTTTCCTGCCTTGGCGGGTCTGATAAAATCAGAAACTTCTCAACTCTTTGGATTTTTAAGTAGGAAAGAAAGACCAGATTTAGGCCTGGATGCCTCTCCCTGGTCCCACTGAACCCGAACCAAGTGGCTGTGGATTGCAGAAACAAGAGTTTCTTTGTCATCTTCATTAATCAAACCCACCAAGCCAGGTGAATGGGAGGCATTTTTTTCAAGTAAAATAATTCACTAGAATTTGGATGTGTTTCTCTTTAATTAATTTGATGAGCCCCAAGTCTGAGGACTTGTCAAACACCTGGTATTAACCCTGTGCTACTGACCTAGGGAAAGACAAAGGGATGGACGGGGGAGTGAGCTGAATGGGAGGCCTTTTCTGTGCAGCCTGTGCTCCAGATGAAAAGAATCATTACCACAATGATACTTCTAATTATACTGTCATTAGGATATGTCTTCGGTTTGCTGTGGGGCTGGGAGCCTTGCCTTTAGACAACATGATCCAGGAGACGGGGAAAGCGGGGAGGCCTGGAAGGCACTTAACCCTTTCACTAGATGCACACGGCTTACATCCTCAAATCATGGAACCCAAGAGCGTCCTTGCCACCTGACGTGTAAAATGGGTCCAAACAAGTGATACATGTGTTGCTGTAAGAAAACGTTATCAGTGAGGGGATGTTCAAACAGCCATCACCCATATCGTACGTGGCATTTCCATTCTCTCATGTCCCAAAGTTCCGCCCAAGCTCAGCCAACAGACACCTTGTTTACTGTGGAACGTATTGATCTAACCACCTCTGCACCACTGGATAACAAATGACCAAGCAACAGTGCTTTAGTATTCTTAATTCTCATGTGTGTTTACAAAAGCAAAACTGGGTACTGCAGAGTTAAGGGTATAGGGCAATGTGTCTGTCCTCAGAAGGGTGCAGCTCAGAGGGGGAAAGTATAGGCTTTGGTGTTTGATGGATCTGGATTTGAATCTCAGCCTGTTAACTTGCTAGATCTTTGGCCTTGAATAGATTACAAATTTCTAAGAGTAGATTGCCTCAGCCGTAAAACGGGGATTCATTATAGTACCTACTTCACAGAGCTATTTGGAATACATGATAGTTCACATACACTGCTAAACAGTACTTGGAAAATGTGTAGCAAACACTTAAGAGGATGGTTGTGAAGTGGTAGTTTTAAAAAGTTTTCTTAAAGTGAGTCTACTTTCCCCAGAAATTATCAATCTATCAGAAGTACCTGATAGCCTTTTGATGAAGAAACCTATTCTGAGGTTAAGGGCTAAGTGACTTTCTGTAGATTCCAGTTGCAAAGTGCCTAAAGAAGGCTGGTTGGTGAACTAAAGTCTTTACTTTCTAAGTCTGTTTTGAATACCACAAGCTCCTCAAAACTGTTTTGGAATAAGCACCCGGTAAGACACATTTTCCCAATAAGATAGCATGCTTTATGTTGGTGACGTTTGGATAGTGAGAATGATATTGTTAGGAAGAATCTTTGACTACCTAGGGGACTTTATTCAGGATACTGAACCCCAAATGGGGTCATGGATTTTAGCATGAATAAATCCGGTCCTGGGCTTCCCTGGTGGCGCAGTGGTTAAGAATCCGCCTGCCAATGCAGGGGACACGGGTTCGAACCCTGGTCCAGGCATATCCCACATGCCGCAGAGGAACTAAGCCCGTGGGCTACAACTGAGCCTGCGCTCTAGAGCCCGTGTGCCACAACTACTGAGCCTGCGTGCCACAACTACTGAAGCCTGCGCGCCTAGAGCCCATGCTCCGCAACAAGAGAAGCCACCACAATGAGAAGCCTGCGCACCGCAACGAAGAGTAGCCCCCGCTCGCCGCAACTTAGAGAAAGCCTGCATGCAGCAACGAAGACCCAACACAGCCAAAAATAAATTAAAAAATTAATTAAAAATAAATAAATAAATCCGACACTGTTGACATCTTTTAAAAACTGTGTCTACCCCCAGCCTTCAGATGAAGCTGAGATTCTAAAAAACATTTTATTTCATATATTCTTCATACATATAAATGGATTTAATGTGTAGGATGAGAATTTAAGCTATTGGGAAGAAAAGCACTATTTATATTAAAAGTATTCTTATACTTCATCGCTATTCTTCTTAGGATAGCAAACATATATATGTTTGTATTGAACAATAGTCTAGAGAAACCACAATTTAAACTATTTCAAAATAAGTCAGTCCTGAATTTCACACTTAGAAGGTGTGGATTTTTCATGACACATAATGAAAAGCATATATTGGGAGGATTTATTGTACTGACAAATACTACTCAAGATCTACTGTGGTGAGTGGTTTGGGGCTGGTACAAAGCAAGCATGAAGGGGAGTGGGTGTCATCAGAGCACACACACATACACTTTCTCTCTCTTTATGCAAATTTTACACAAAATACACATATGCAAATATACATTTATATATACATCTCGGACAGTGGTATAACTACATATAAACACATTCCAGATAATTATTGGCCACTAAAAATATATTCAGCATTTTTGTCATACATTTCTAACTCAGTAAAGGGATTTTCATTAGGTGAAATTATTATTATTTATTTTTAAGTCCTTGCTATGATTATTTTAAAGTTTATACATCTTGAGGGTTTTGGTATCACACTAAAGTCATATTATTCTGAACTCTGAAGGATCGCTAAATCCAGGATCTAGTTATTTTCTATGACCATTGTAAAGATGACATTGTATTGCTATGCATTTTAATTAAAATGGCAGGCTTTGTTTAATCCTTTTATTAAAAAATCTCCCTACAATGCAAATAAAAAGTTTATGCAAGAAAGCAGTTAATTTTTTAGATGTTTGGATATCATTTCTGTTCAAATCTCATAAATGGAGCCCTCCATCCATCCATTTTTTCCTTAGAAGGCATTTTTCCACCTATTTTGTACAAAAAGTAGGGCCTGGAATTTGCTTTAAGTATAATTAGGGCCCTAAAATATATGGTTGCTCTCTGAAAACTATATCTCCGAGCTCTTTTGCAATACAAGTTAATTAACTGGATTTAGATATTTGCAAGATGATATATTTAATGGGATTACTGCTCATATAATGTTCTCAGTGACTGATTTGCAATCTAAGCTCACGGATCCGAGTGCCGAATTTCCAGCTCTTTGAGAGTTAATGTTGTGTTAAAGGAAAGTACAATTTGAACCTCATTGTTCATGAATAGGTGAGTTATTCCTGTGAAATGGAGCTGGGCCCTACAAGGGCTGCAGCGGGCAGATGCGTGATCAGGAGCTCAGAAACCATCACATTCCAGCCACTGCCCCAGGTAGCTGGATCCCCACACCTGAAATCCTGACAAGTTCAAGGCAATTGTGTGTCTGTCAAAATATAATGGCCCATTATTCACTGTCTGTCTCCCAAGTGGGATCAATTAGATGCTTCTGCTCCACAGGCTTAAAGATAAACACCTATGTTTTGGTTGGTTGAGAGTTAAAATGAAACCATACATAACCATTCTGCATCCCTAGACCTGACCATTGTGAGCACTAAATGTTCTAACTCCACCTTTCAATGCAGTCATTCAAAATATTTGTGATTATTTTATCAGACTAGGTGGAAAGGTAAGTAATAATTTTCTTTGAAGGAGGATTAGTAGAAAAATGTCAGCCTTCCAAAAGAAATCTCTTCCTAGTCACATCTGCCTTTGTCTTATTCTCTCTTGTTTTTGTTAAGCAAATATATTTCTGCCCATCAGTTGGGCTCTCTCTAATGTTATGGCTTCAGCCACTGAACATGATATCACTAATGAATATAATTTAAATCTTCCTGATTGGAGGACTACATAAAAATAGCATTTTAACTAAAATGTTGAAAATTTTATTAAATGTATAAATATTAGCTCAGTCAAATTACTATTAAGAGAAAATGTAAATCCTCTCTTGGTTGGAAGGCTATATCGTAACACATCCCGTTTCTCGTTTTCATTGGAACTTAGTGAGTGAACGGTTCTTTGTATTTGACCCAACGAGATCATTTCCAGAGATCCAGAGATGCAGTCTGTGCCTTGTAGCTGAACTTCCAGATCACCACTGAACTCTCTCAAGCAAAAGGATGACTTTAAAAGGAAGTGTCTTTCCATAATATAGACATGACAATTTCCCTCCGTATTTAGCTAAGTATTCATAAGGGTGAGCTGTTAGGCAAAAATGAAAGTATCATTTGAATACAGAGGTCAAAAATCAGAAACTAGGATCACCAAATGCAGAGGCTAAGTCAACGGAGAGGTCATTTGCTCTAGTTCACTTTATGGATGAGAAGGCTGTAATCCAAAGAGGTCAAGTGCCTTACTGGATGGTCCAGGCTGAAAGGGGAGGCATATGAAGAAGTCTTTTACTCTTTCTTCTCGAATACCCTACAACATTTTGTAGAAGAAGCTCACAGGCACACACTCGTACAGTTCCCCTCGGTAAACCTGCCACAGACACCTGTAAATGGGCAAAGCCCTTCGCCGGTAATGGCTGGGGCTGGCACCTGCCTCAGCAGCCCTGCAGTGATTTGGGGTCTCGCTCTGAGGGCTCCTAACTTGAACTCTTGGGGTATGTGCCCACCCCCTCTACCCCTCCCCCTGCCCTTCTAATTTTCCCAGAAGCTTAGGGGTTTTCTAAGCCCCAGAAGCCTTCTTTCCCAACCCACCTTAGATGAGGCATCACTGCTTTTCTGTATGTTTATGTGTTTCAGCCTTGGAGGTTCATGAAAAGAACTATCTTCCTACCTTATTGAGTTTTTCCGAAGTCAAGGCAGTTGGATACAACCTCCTAGCTCTTTTCACCTCATGAACCTCTACCCTTCCTATAGATCTCAGCTCATTTTCAAGCCTTTCTTGACCTTCACAACAAGGTCAATCCCGCTAGCGCACGTTTCCATCACATCATGTACCTTTCCTTTGCAGCACTCAACATAATTGTAATTTTATACGTATTTATGTGCTATTTCTCATATAACTTTCTATTTTGAAGTAAAAACTCACAAGATTTTGGAAAAGTTGTAGTGAGAATTCTTGCGTGTTCTTCACCCAGATTCTCTGCTGATAACATAAGTGATAATATGGGATATAAATGCAGTATATTGTCAAAGCCGGGACCCGACATGGTGCAATATTATTAATTCAGGTAAAAATCTTAACTTGGATTTCAACAGTATTTACTTGAATATTGTGTGTTGATTTCTGAAATTTTAGATTCTAGAAACTCTCACTACAATCAGGGTACAGGGCTGTTCCTTCAGCACAAAGAAACTCCCTTGATCGCCACACTCTTTCTCCAGCTCTAACCCCTGGCAACCAATGACCTGTTCTCTATTACTGCAGTTTTACAACGCGTTGGGAATGTTATGTACATGGAATCATACAGTGTGTAGCTCTTTAAGAATGGCTTTTCACACTCAGCATAGTCCATCCAGGTTGTTTGCATCCATCAATCATTTGATCACTTTTACTGCTGAGTAATATTCCTTGGTATGGATGTACCACAGTTTGTTTATCCATTCATCTGTTCAAGGATATTTGGGTTGTTTCCAGGTTAGGGTTATTACTATAAACTTACATGAACATTCGTGTAGAGGTTTTTGCGTGAACATACATTTTCATTTCTCTTGAATAAATGCCCAGGAGTGTGACTGAAAGGGTGTATGCCAAGCTGCTTTCTAGCAAGCCTGTACCATGTTACATCCCCACCAGCAGCGTATGAGATGTGGTCTAGTTGCTTTACATCCTCATCAGCACTTGGTGTCAACAGTGTTTGTGTGTTTGTTTTATTTTAGCCATTCTAATAGGTGTGGAGCGGTGTCTCATTATGCCTCTACTTTTATGTATGTAACCTTAATGGCTAATGATGTTGAACACCTTTCCATGTGCTCATTTGCCATTTATATGTCCTGTTTTGTGAAACATCTGTACAAGTCTTACCCATTTTCTAATCGGGTGGTTTGTTTTCTTACTGTTGAATTTAGAATAGTTTTTATATATTTTGGATACAAGTCCTTTGTCAAATATGTGATGTGCACATATTTTATTCCAGTCTGAGGCATATCATTTTATTTTCTTACGAGGGTGTTTTGAAGAGCAAAATTCTTAATTTTTGTTAAGTCCAGTTTATCCATTTTTTCTTTTATGGATCGTGCATTTGATATCATGGCTGAGATATCCGTGTCTAAGAAGACTTTGCCCAATCCTTGGTCACAAAAGCCCCAGGTGATTCTATCCAGTTGGCGCATCAAGAGTTGGGCCAGCTTAGGGTCCTTTCGTATGCAAATATCTACGATGGGTTCAAAGGAAGCACGGAGTCCTTTAGTTCATTACAACAACCAGAGAGTGAGGGCCTCCTAAATGCAAAGTGTTGTTGGCTGCAGAGATGACATTGACTTTGCCTTTGCAAATGTACAGTCAGGTAGGAGTGGGATCTCCAGTGAATAAATGGCTGTAATAAGGGTGATAAAGGAAGGTCTCTATTGGCTAAGTAGGCAAAGGTCCCATCTGTGAGGGGAATTAGGAAGTCTCCGTGGACCAGTGGGATTTGGTAACGAATAGGAAGATTTCAGCAGGCGGGAGCTGGGAGTGGGGAGGGGGCTTCTGATGGAAAGGACAATGTAAACAGAACTCGCAGATAGAAAGTACACAGTGTTCAAGACAACACAAAGCATCCAGTTTCAGAGTGGAAGAGGAGGGGGAAGATGATAGGAAGGTGGTTTGCGAGCATGTACGAAGGTTTTGAAAGGCAAGCAGAAGTCTTTCTACTTAATATTCTAGGAATAGATGGAACCAAAATGAGAACTTTTGGCCAGAAGATGGACTAGATATACTTTCGACTTGGGAATATATAGCTGGCATGGGGCGTGACATGGTTCTTGGACTGGGGCAGGGAGAGAACACTGGTTGCTATGACAACCCAGGTAAGCAGCCTTTTCTTCGTTACTTGTGTGTGATGGGTGCTAACTCATTATAGCTTCATGGGAAAGAGGAAGAATGACAAATAGGACCTGGGAGTTGAATACTCCTATGAATTATCTGTTAATGAATGAAAGATGTGTTTCTTGAAACAGGCTTGCATTTGTCCAAGTTATTAGTTACCCAAACAAGATTTTGAGCAACAAGAAAAATTATGCATGCGTTAAAATGACGTTATAGAAGACCGTTAGGTATATGGTATATCCCAACTGTGCAAAAAGCCTCCAATTGTTGTATGTAGAAGAGCTAATTCTACTGCTCCCAGCTTTCAAAACCAGGACATTATAGCTTCTCTAAAAATTGAAGGAGTTTATAAAAAACTAAAAATAGAACTACCATACGACCCGGAAATCCCACTACCAGGCATATACCCTGAGAAAACCATAATTCAAAAAGAGTCATGTACCACAATGTTTATTGCAGCTCTATTTACAATAGCCCAGAGATGGAAACAACCTAAATGTCAAATCGACAGATGAATGGATAAAGAAGATCTGGCACATATATACAACGAAATATTACTCAGTCATAAAAAGAAACGAAATTGAGTTATTTGTAGTGAGGTGGATGGACCCAGAGTCTGCCATACAGAGTGAAGTAAGTCAGAAAGAGAGAAACAAATACCGTATGCTAACACATATATATGGAATCTAAAAAAAAAAAAAAAACCAATGGTTCTGAAGAACCTAGGGGCAGGACAGGAATAAAGACGCAGACGTAGAGAATGGACTTGAGGACACGGGGAGGGGGAAGGGGAAGCTGGGACGACGTGAGAGAGTGGCATGGACATATATACACTACCAAATGTAAAATAGATAGCTAGTGGGAAGCAGCCGCATAGCACAGGGAGATCAGCTCAGTGCTTTGTGACCACCTAGAGGGGTGGGATAAGGAGGGAGGGAGGGAGATGCAAGAGGGAGGGGATATGGGGATATATGTATATGCATAGCTGATTCACTCTGTTATACAGCAGAAACTAACACACCATTGTAAAGCAATTATACTCCAATAAAGATGTTAAAAAAAAATTGAAGGAGTTTATACTCAGGTTGAGACCAAATTCTGTTTAGGGGAAAGGTGTACTACATGTGCACTGTAAAAAACACAGTCCCTCCTAGTGACCTTGGAAAAGGTGATGGGTATCCATGGAAACTGCAGCATGACTTACCAGTTCAACCTAAGCCAACGTCATCGGGTACAGAACCTTTTCCATGACATGACATCTAGGGAATTACTGAACTCTAAAGACAAAATTCTGGATTTATTTTCTCAAAAAAATAAAAATAAAAAGGAAATGACGGAAGGAGGAAAGAAAGAGAGGGAAGGAAAGAAGGAAGGAAGGGAGAGAGGGAAGGAGGGAGGAAGGAAGGGAGGAAGGAAAGAAAAAAGGGAGGGAGAAAAAAGAAAAGAAAACCCCTTAGTCTTACACATTTCCATAAAGTACACCTGTACTCCTCCAATGTTCAAACGCTGAGAGATGGCTTTAATAAAGAGTATGGAATTATTCATCTTGTTACTTGTGAGAAGTCAATCTAATCATTTTTTGAGAGAGAGGGTCCCACAACTGCACACATCCAGGGGGCGATGTCTATACTCCCTGGCCTCTCTCACTTTAGACTTCAAGCAAATTCTGTATTGTAATTTCAAAGATCCTAAAATATAGGTCCCCATATGATTTTTTTTCTCCAAAATCTTATACCACTGAGCTTTCCCAGCTGTTAGAAAGACGTCGACTCTCAACATCATCAGAGATGAGGATTCCTAGTCTTATTTTTAAAGGACCAGGAGAGAGGAAACCACTCTCAGAATTTTTGGAAACCAACACACCAGGAACAAAATAACCCATTAAAATTCAACACAATACCCTGGATTCCTGTTAGTCATTTTTGAAAAGAGAAATGGGCATTGGTTACACAAAGATAAGGCCAAGATGCTTAACAGCAGGTAACTGAGATCCTCTGTAGCAAGTGGAAGGAGGAAATGGGGGCCAAGTAGAGACAACTTTAGACTTTGCCAGGGGGAAGCATGTCACCTCTATCCAGCGTGCACCATGGCTTGTCTCTCTGTCGCCACCAGTTTAAACAAACTATTTAGTGTCCTCATGAATTTGTATCCTGAGATGTTAGGAAAGAACAGTCCTTCTGTGTATTAACGAGCAAGTGGTCAGGTCACTCCTGCAAGCAAATACTTTAAAAAATAACACTACCAAGGCTCTGCCTCTCCCTGAAGCAAAGCACGCATTAACTCCTTCAGAGAAGGGGCTGAAAAGCTTACATTCAGGATACATTAATCTGAAAACAAGTGTACTTTTGTGTCTGGGGAGGATTCTTTTCATTGCCATCAATTTAGTACATCGATAGACGGAGATTCTAGCTTCGCTATCAGGTTGCCCTCTGAGCCGAGACCCCTCCGAGGGCCATGCTGAGTGAAACTGTGTATCCTCTCTGATTTCTCCCATCATCAGGAACACTCTTATTTCCCTTTCCCTTCAGTAACCTGCTCTGAGTTTCTTGGGAGGAAAAGTGACCTCCAGGTAATATGAATAGTTATGCAGCTCTGCTGATGGTGTGTGAACTGGGGGCAAAAGAAACACACACACAACACATTGCAATAACAACGAAAAGCATTTTGCCCTTCCGCACCAACACATCATGGTATCGTATCACAGGTTTTGGCACTCTGGGGGGGACATCTAGGCACTTGCAGGCTGATAGCACTTTTCTGCCATGCTGTGAGCTTTCTGAAGATGCTACCATGCTTTGAGTTAAACTCTACTGATGTTGGGGAAAAGAGTGGTCTTTTGCAACTTGTGCTCTTTGGGTGATCAGAACACTGTGTGGACATTCAGGGGTTCTGTTTTGTTTTAATGCCTTTGTTGTCTTAGTAGTTAGAAGAGTTGGAAGTATCTACAAAGGAATTTCTATCTTTTACATTTGTAATACTTAGAGCATCACATACTTCAAATGTTTAATTGTTAATTACAATTCCAAAATAATAATATTAATGGATTGAGGAGTTACCCTGGGCCAATACAGAGTGAGACACTTTTGCCTAACTTAGTTCTAATCCACGTCATACTCCAACATGTCAGAAGTGACAACAGTGAGTCAGGAAGGTTTGGTGACCTGCTCATCCAACGCAGTTCATTCATGGCCATGGAGGGAGCTCCAAAGCCACGTCCTTCCACCACATGACGCTATCCAAGGGAGAATGTTGGAAACTTCAACAGAGCTTCATCAGCCAGGTAGTTTTCAAGCTTGTGATTCAAAAAGAGGGAGTTAAAGTTATTGGTTCCCCTTCTGTTGGGGTTTTTTTGGTTTTGTTTAAACAAAAAGAAAAGGGTAATGAATTTGAAGGGGCTTAACGTCGTAAGTTCTAGGTCTGTGTTTTCAACAACAGTTTGCTTCCAAAATTGTTCATGTTTCCAAATTCTAGTTCTGGAAAACTCAAATTATCCAATCAAAGATGAGGTTATCAATGTAGGGTGTGGTGTGGCTCAAAACTCTGTTCCCCTTTATTCTTGGAAAATGTGCACCCCAGAAGCTAGAAATGTCATCAATTGACAAATCGGAAAGGGCGCTTAGCCATGTTGAATCCAACCACTTTCATTTCCCCCAGATGGGAAGCTGAGGTTCAAGGTTGCTGACTGGATTAGGACCTGGGTACCCTGCCTCCCTCTCACCATTGTAGAGATTGTTTGGGGACTGCTCAAAACAAGGTCCTTGCCTTCCTCTCGCTGTCCCTTGACCGCCCCCTTCCTTCCCTTGCCTCGATCTCTGATGTCCTTGGTCTGACCTTTGCTGATCACTATCTTGAAATTACTTTCCTTCCTGACAAAAGCCCCAGATGTGACCCCACGAGCAGGAAAGCCCATCTCCTCTACCGCAGCAGCCTGCCTCCTCAGCCCTGAAAATTGAATTTTAAAAGCACTTTGCAAGTCTTGTTGAGTTAATCCCCATAATCTTGGGGAATGGAGGTCACTATTAATTTCCCCATTTCACTCCTTGAGTGAGGAAATCCAGAAGGCAAAGTTTCAAGGGTTTCCCAGGATCCCTGGGCACTTTCCTTCCCAAGGAGGAGAGGCTGCGGGAGAGTGTAGGGCTCAGCTCTCTGCTGCTAGGCTCTGGCTCTCCCCTGCCTGACTTCTTCTTGTGCTTCTGGGCTCTCCCAGGTGTGCTGGTGCCTGTCACCTGGTGAGTGGGGAAGGGGATGGAGGAGAATCCTCTTTCCCATCACTGCTCAGGGGACTTCCTGGGTTTTCTTTCATTCATTTAACAAATATTTGCCAAGTGTCTTCCAAGTACTGGGCCTTATGATAAATGCTAGGGATATAGTAGGAGAACAGACATGTTCATTACGCTCATGTGTTCTGTAAAACTCAGAATTTTGGCCATTTATTCTTTCATTAATTCCAGTCCTTCAGTTTACTCTCCAGTCACTGTGGGAGCACCTAATCTTTGATTTTCAGAGAGAGCTGAAGGAAGGAGGAGGTACCTTTATGTTTTCACACACACGTACCCTCCAGGGCTGGGGTGAATTTTAAGCATCAGGAAAGGATCCTCTCTGCCCCCCACCAAAATCTCTTCCTTTCTGACTGTGATGAGCTAAATGTTTATGTCCCCCCAAAATGTATGTGTTGAATCCTAACCCCCAGTGTGATGGTATTTGGTGGTAGAGCTTTGGGGATGATTATTAGGTCATAAGGATGGAGCCCTCATGAGTGGGATTAGTGTCCTTATAAAAGGGACCCCAGAGAGCTCCTTCACCCCTTCTGCCACACGAGGACACAGTTAGAAGACCCTCTATGAACCAGGAAGTGGGCTCTCACCAGACACCAAATCTGACCATGCCTTGACTTGGACTTACAGCCCCCAGAACTGTGAGAAATAAACTTCTGTTTTTATAAGCTACCCACTCTATGGTCTTATGTTACAGCAGCCTGAATGCACTAAGGCACTGACCTTCCTAATCTGGAGGATGTGGCCAGTATCCCAGTCATGTCCCATTGCATGTTTGCAGTGCACTCATGCCCTGCCCAGGATAACTTCCTGCCTTGTGGTTTAATCTATCCAATGCTGAGTGCCTTCTGTATGCAAGCCAGCTCTGTTCAAGGCATCCTTCTGCTCACCTCTGTTGTTTAAAGGAAGTTAGTGCTGTGCGCAGGGCCCTGAACACTTGTCCAACTGCTCATTGTCAGTCAACAAACGTGCACCATCCCTGTACAGAGGGTACAGCAGTGAACGAGGCAGACACAGTCCCTGTCTCACTCTAACTCAGTCCACAGTGGAGAGTCTAGACCTTGGCATCTTTGTTATTGCCCAGCATGATAACCAAGCAGTAGACAGCACTTCAGAAGCTACCAGAGGCACCCTGTCTTAAAAAATTACAAAGTTTCCCAGCACAAAAGCAATAGGGCTCACTAGATTTTGAAAACAAAACATAGAAAGAGGAAACATCATCAGCTCTAGTACTACTCCCTGTTCTTTCCAGTCTCTTTTCTCTGCATTTTTACATAGCTGTGCTTACTACACCAGCAACTTTTATTTTTAACCCTGCTTTTTGAGAACATTGCAGCATGAATGTTTTTCATGTGGTTACAAAGTCTCACTGAATATTTTTAATGACTACACAACATTCTAGGAAATCTCTCAAGGCTCCTACAGACTGTGATTCCTGTAGCTGCTATAACAAATTACTACAAACTTGGCAGCTTGGAACAGCAGAAATGTATTCTCTTACAGTTCTGGAGGCCAGACATCCAAAATCAATATCAGTGGCTGAAACCAGAGTGTCAGCCGTGCTATGTTTCCTCTGGAGGCTCAAAGGGAGAATGAGTTCCTTTCCTCTTCCAGCTTCCAGTGGCTGCCAGCATATCTTGGCTTATGGTCACATCACTCCAGTCTTCAGGGCCAGCATCTTTACATCTCTCTCTGTTGTGTTCTTACATAGCTTTCTCCTTTTCTGGGTGTCAAATCTTTTGCCTCTCACTTACGGGACACTTGTGATTACATTTAGGGCCCACCTGGATAATCCAGGATAATCTCCCCTTCTCAAAATCCTTAAATTACTCATCTCTGCAAACACCCCCTTTCCAAATCTGTAACATTTACAGATTCCAGTGTTTAAGGCCTCATATCTCTGGAGGCATTATCCAGCCTACTAAATGGACAAATGAGAAAAAATCAACAAAGGAAAAAGTAAACTTGTTGGCATGAAGGTAACTAAGGAAGGGAAACAACGTTCAGAGAAGGCAGGGATCAGGTGAGTTAAGCTCCAGAGATCAGTAAGGTCTTTATAGCATAGATGGAGGAAAAAGAGGGGACCCTGATGGATGAAAAACAGTAATACTAACCCCCATTCTCCTAGCCTTTTGCAGCCTGCAGTGTGCTTTCATAACCATTCTTTCATCTTTTAGATATTCCAGAGTGTTTCTGAACCCAGATCTTGATGTCAAGTGTATGGGCCTTCATGTCACAGAAATGCCACTTCCTACTGGGTGACTGGGAGGCAGAATTTCAACATGTCCCCTAAGACTCTTGCCTCCTGTGTACATGTCCTGTATAATCCCCTCCCCTTGAATGTGGGCGGGACTTGTGATATGATGGGATTTCACTCCTGTGATGAGTGCACCTTATATGGCAAAAGTGAAGGGACTTTCATAAGGTTAACAGCTGATTTCTTAGCAGAAACTCTACAAGCCAGAAGGGAGTGACACGATATATTTAAAGTCATGAAAGGGAAGAACCTACAACCAAGATTACTCTGCCCAGCAACGATCTCATTCAGATTTGATGGAGAAATCAAAAGCTTTACAGAAAAGCAAAAGCTAAGAGAATTCAGCACTACCAAACCAGCTCTACAACAAATGCTAAAGGAACTTCTCTAAGTGGGAAACACAAGAAAAGAAAGGACTTACAAAAACAAATCCAAAACAATTAAGAAAATGGCAATAGGAACATACATAGCAATAATTACCTTAAATATGAATGGATTAAATGCTCCAACCAAAAGACCCAGGCTCGCTGAATGGATACAAAAACAAGACCCATATACATGCTGTCTACGAGAGACTCACTTCAGACCTAGGCATATATACAGACTGAAAGTGAGGGGATGGAAAAAGATATTCCATGCAAATGGAAATCAAAAGAAAGCTGGAGTAGCAATACTCAGACAGAACAGACTTTAAAATAAAGAATGTTACAAGAGACAAGGAAGGACACTACATAATGATCAAGGGATCAATCCAAGAAGAAGATATAACAATTATAAATATATATGCACCCAACATAGGAGCACCTCAATACATAAGGCAACTGCTAACAGCTATAAAAGGGGAAATTGACAGTAACACAATAATAGTGGGGGACTTTAACACATTACTTACACCAATGGACAGATCATACAGACAGAAAATTAATAAGGAAATGAAAGCTTTAAATAGTACAATAGACCAGATAGATTTAATTGATATTTAATTTAACCGATATTTAATTTAATTTAATTGATATTCATAGGACATTCCATCCAAAAACAGCAGATTACACTTTCTTCTCAAATGCACACAGAACATTCTCCAGAATCGATCACATTTTGGGTCACAGATCAAGCCTCGGTAAATTAAAAAATTGAAATCATATCAGGCATCTTTCTGACCAAAACGCTATGAAATTACAAATCAATTACAGGGAAAAAAGCATAAGAAGCACAAACACATGGAGGCTAAACAATACGTTACTAAATAACCAAGAGATCACTGAAGAAATCAAAGAGGAAATCAAAAAGTACCTAGAGACAAATGACAATGAAAACACGACAATCCAAAATCTATGAGATGCAGCAAAAACAGTTCTAAAAGGGAAGTTTATAGCAATACACTCCTACCTCAAGAAACAAGAAAAATCTCAAATAAACAATCTAACCTCACAACTAAAGGAACTAGAGAAAGAACAAACAAAACCCAAAGTTAGTAGAAGGAAAGAAATCGTAAAGAAATAAATGAAATAGAAACAAAGAAAACAATAGCAAAGATCAATAAAACTAAAAGCTGGTTCTCTGAGAAGATAAAGAAAATTGACAAACCTTTAGCCAGACTCATCAAGTAAAAGAGGGAGAGGACTCAAATCAATAAAATTAGAAATGAAAATGGAGAAGTTACCACAGACACTGCAAAAATACAAAGCATCATAAGAGACTACTACAAGCAGCTCTATGCCAATAAAATGGACAACCTGGAAGAAATGGACAAATTCTTAGAAAGGTATAACCTGCCAAGACTGAACCAGGAGGAAATAGAAAATATGAACAGACCAATCAAAAATAATGAAATTGAAACTGTGATTAAAAATCTTCCAACAAACAGAAGTCCAGGACCAGAAGGCTTCACAGGTGAATTCTATCAAACATTCAAGAAAAGCTAACACCCATCCTTCTTAAATGCTTCCAAAAAATTGCAGAGGAAAGAACACTACCAAACTCATTCTACGAGGTCACCATCACCCTGATACGAAAACCAGACAAAGATACTACAAAAAAAGAAAATTACAGACCAATATCACTCATGAATATAAGTGCAAAAATCCTCAACAAAACACTAGCAAACAGAATCCAACAACACATTAAAAGGATCATACACCATGATCAAGTGGGATTTATCCCAGGGATACAAGGATTCTTCAATATATGCAAATCAATCAGTGTGATACACCATATTAACAAATTGAAGAACCCCCCCCCCCCCATGATCATCTCAATAGAGGCAGAAAAAGCTTTTGACAAAATTCAACACCCACTTTCTGGAGAGTTTTTATCATAAATGGGTGCTGAATTTTGTCAAAATTATATATATAGAGGGAACCTACCTCAACATAATAAAGGCCATATATGACAAACCCACAGCAAATATCATTCTCAATGGTGAAAAACTGAAAGCATTTCCTCTAAGATCAGGAACAAGACAAGGATGTCCACTCTTGCCACTATTATTCAACATAGTTTTGGAGGTCCTAGCCACAGCAACCAGAGAAGAAAAAGAAATAAAAGAATACAAACTGGAAAAGAAGAAGTAATACTCTCACTGTTTGCAGATGTCATGATACTATGCATAGAGAATCCTAAAGACGCCACCAGAAAACTACTAGAGCTAATCAATGAATCTGGTAAAGTTGCAGGATACAAAATTAATGCACAGAAAATCTCTTGCATTCCTATACACTAACAATGAAAGATCAGAAAGAGAAATTAAGAAAGAAATCAAAGATGACACAAACAGATGGAGAGATATACCATGTTCTTGGATTGGAAGAATCAATATTATGAAAATGACTATACTACCCAAAGCAATCTACAGATTCAATGCAATCCCTATCAAATTACCAATGACATTTTTCACAGAACTAGAACAAAAAGTCTTAAAATTTGTATGGAGACACAAAAGACCCCGAATAGCCAAAACAATCTTGAGGGAAAAAACGGAGCTGGAGGAATCAGACTCCCTGACTTCACACTATACTACAAAGCTACAGTAATCCAGACAACATGGTACTGGCACCAAAACAGAAATATAGATAAATGGAACAGGATAGAAAGCCCAGAGATAAACCCACGCACCTGTGGTCAACTAATCTATGATAAAGGAGGTAAGGATGTACAATGGAGAAAAGACAGTCTCTTCAATAAGTGGTGCTCGGAAAACTGGAAAGCTACATGTAAAAGAATGAAATTAGAACACTCCCTAACACCATACACAAAAATAAACTCAAAATGGATTAAAGACCTAAATGTAAGACTGGGCACTATAAAACACTTAGAGGAAAACATAGGAAGAACACTCTTTGACATAAATCACAGCAAGATCTTTTTTGAGCCACCTCCAAGAGTAATGGAAATAAAAACAAAAATAAACAAGTGGGACCTAATGAAACTTAAAAGATTTTGCATGGCAAAGGAAATTATAAACAAGACGAAAAGACAACCCTCAGAATGGCAGAAAATATTTGCAAATGAATCAATGGACAAAAAATTAATCTCCAAAATATATAAATAGATCATGCAGCTCAATATTATAAAAACAAAATACCCAATCAAAAAGTGGGCAGAAGACCTAAATAGACATTTCTCCAAAGAAGACATACAGATGACCAAGAGGCATATGAAAAGCTTCTCAACATCACTAATAATTAGAGAAATGCAAATTAAAACTACAGTGAGGTATCACCTCACACCAGTTAGAATGATCATCATCAGAAAATCTACAAACAACAAATGCTGGAGAGGGTGTGGAGAAAAGGGAACCTTCTTGCACTGTTGGTGGGAGTGTAAATTGATACAGCTACTATGGAGAACAGTATGGAGGTGCCTTAAAAAACTAAAAACAGAACTACCATATGACCCAGCAATCCCACTACTGGGCATATACCCAGAGAAAAACATAATTCAAAAAGACACATGCACCCCAATGTTCATTGCAGCACTATTTGCAATAGCCTGGTAGGTCATGGAAGCAACCTAAATGCCCATCGACAGATGAGTGGATAAAGATGTGGTACATATATACAATGGAATATTAGCCATAAAAAGGAATGAAACTGGGTCATTTGTAGAGATGTGGATGGACTTGGAGACTGTCATACAGAGTGAAGTAAGTCAGAAAGAGAAAAACAAATATTGTATATTAACGCATATATGTGGAATCTAGAAAAATGGTACAGATGAACCAGTTTGCAAGGCAGAAATAGACACACAGATGTAGAGCACAAATGTATGGACACCAAGGCGGGAAAGCGGTGGGTGGTGGGGTGGTGGGATGATTTGGGAGATTGGGACTGACATATATACAGTAATATGTATAAAATAGATATCTAATAAGAACATGCTGTATAAAATAAATTAAATTAAATTAATAAAAATGAATAACACACACACAAAATTGAAGGGATTTTGAGATACAGTTATGGTCCCTTATCAGTTAACTTTGAATTAATTAAAAAAGGAGATTATCTTGAGAGAACATCACCTAATCACACTAGCCCTTTAAAAACACCCATCGTTAAAGGTCCCAGCACGGTGTTAAAAGAACTTCCCAAGCAGCTCGACCTGCAAGTTGACCTGACTCTTGCAGTCTGCTGCAGCGCATGAAATGATGAGGGTGCAAATAAAGTGCAGTTTATCCCAAGCAGCTTTCTAATGGGCACATTATTCAGTGACTAATACAAAATATGGTTCTACCTAATGTTTGTGGTGAAGCTACTCATGGGTTTCCCTAATTCACCACCATAAAAATTGTGATAATTTAAGGCTCGTTTTAACATTAATTATGACTTGCAAAAGCATGTTTAAAACTTTGCAGTGTGAAATATGACCCTTGAGCAAGCAGGAACTTCAGTCAGCTTTCCCTTGAAGTCTGCATGAATGATAACTGTAAAATAGTCCATTTCTCTGGCAGGTCTAATTTAGGGTATATATTACACAGGAGGTGCATTTTTAAAAACAACAACTTCCGCTCTATATTAAAGGCTTAATAGCTTTTTCTAGTCTTTAAATTCAGTCTTCACATGCAATTTAAAACCCAGTAATAACTTAAATAAGGTACATATCAGAGATCAGGGTGTTTTTTTTTTCTCTATATCCACACGAGCATTTATAAACCAAGAGATACTGTGTTTCAAACTCTTTCTCTGGCTTCATCATTTTGTTGGAAAGAGAGAGTAAGGGTTAGCAATCTTCCTCAAGTAAACTTTCCCTAGGAGCCGGTTCTGTGCCCAAGACCGGGATGGGAGGACGAAGGTGCGATGAAGATGCCCTCTGGCAACACAGAGGTGTCTGGCAGGTGGATTGCAGGGCAGATCATGAAAAGAACACCCAGAAAGGAGGACCTTCACTTTCCCAGCGTGAAGATGGCATTAATGTCTTTTTTAAATTAGCAAAGCAGTTTTGCCTCATGGTTAAACCTGGATTAAGACTGGTGTTGCCCCATACGAGCCACATGACTCAGGCAAGTTGATGATCTCTTCTGGGCCTCTGCACCCCATTGCAAACTGAGGGCAACGGTAGTACTGATGTCATCCTGTATCAGTTGTGAGGCTCCAATGCGATACTAGATGTAAAGCATCTAGAACACAGAGGAAATGCCTCTGTGCTTTGGTCAACATTGTGACTCAGCACCACCAATGCACACTCATTGAAATCAAGGGGAACAGTTCAGAAAAAGAGGGGGTGGACAGCGAAAATCGCCTGCACTCCCGCCACCGTGAGATATTCCTATTTTGGTGGCCATACTTCCACTCATCTCTTATTGAAGAGAAACATGCCCAGAAATATATATTATATTTTAAAAAATATATAAACAGTAACCCTTTTTTTGGTTTACTTCTCTCTCTTTTCCCAGCCTCCTGCCCATCCTGCTCCTGGGATGTTAAAGCAAGCATTGATGTGCAACCTTCTACATCTTCCTTGATCCTCCAACAATCAACACGTTGGGGAGGAAAAAACTGAACTTAGTCTTGAAGGACAACCAGAGTATGGAAGGTAGAAAAGAGGGAAGAGTATCTCAGGTAAGTTTCTCTTACTGCTTAAGCCTAGAGTTATAGCTGGGGCTTAAGATGGGTGTTGCGAGCAGGGGAGACCAGATGGGTAGGAGTGAGGGGCCGTGTTCAGGAGTTTTGATATTGTCTAGCAGGATATGGGCAAACGACAGACTTTAAACCAATTTTATTGCATGAGTGTTTGGAGGAGATCACTCTGGTAGCAGGTGGTATGTTGATTTAATTTGCCGGAGCAATTGAAGCCGCAAGTCAAGGAGATCAGGTGGGATGGTAGAGGTGAAGACATGGGGACGTTTCAGGGGAAAGGCCACAGGACTTCTCGGCCAGATGCTCAAGACTTTGACCAGCTTGAGCACATGATTGGCTCTCAGTCAAAGAGCTATGACACTGCCTGGGGCAACCACCCAAAGACACAGATACCCCTGTGGCCTTTAGCTCCACCACTTTGGAAAAGTCTCCCCAAATTCTAAAGGATTACCCTGATCTCACATTTATGAAGTAATATCTGTTACACGAGGGACTATCTTTTATAGCCCTGTGCTCTTGGCAATGAACAAACATCTCAAATTCCTAAGAAGAAAGCTGTGGTTCTATTATGAAATTAATTTTCCCCTGACCCAGGTCCAGAAGGCTGTTTGAAAGATAAGTGTTGATTGAGGGGCCTAGGAAGACTTCCATCCAGCCTTGCAAAGTATGAAATCTGTAAATCTGCAAGTAGAAATAGGGTCTTTCTGGAAAAAATATTACTACTGTACCTTGGTGTTACCAGGTGATTGCTTTTCAACACCTGGGAGGACTTTTAAATGAACAATTCCTACTTACATCTTCCCTTAAATAGCATTGGAACTCCCAGGCATCTTATAAAAGTTTGAAACAGGCCTGTGTTGCCGAGGTCATAACTTGATTAATCATACAGAAAGCGCAAGCCCAGCCACGTTACAATTATAAGGGGATCATGTCTCAAATGAGGCACCTGAAATGAGTGAATGCCTAAATCCTAGGGGTGATTCTGAGAACAAAAATGCAAGGAATGAATCCAGAGGACAATATTGAAATAGATGGCAGGAGGTGAGTTTAAGAAAGAATTGAAAAATGAGAGATGAGAATAGAATGATAGAGGCAGGACCCTGAGGGCGCGTTTCCATAGCAGCAGGCAACTTGAAGGAGGGGTAGGAGAGAACAGAGCAGAAACACACAGCCACAGACTCTGGAAAAAGGGAAAAGTGAAGGAGGCCTTGGAAGCGTTGAATGAACCCTTTCTCCTCCCTGTCTTACAAACGAGGAGACGCAACGATCAATCCTTACCAACCCAAAGCTCACTTCTGGGGTCTCCTTTCTGTTCATCAGGCCGTGCTTCCTGAAGCCCCAGCCCAATTCTTTCTGCACCTACACAGGGGAACAGCTGGAGTATTAGATGCACATGGATTCTGTCTCCATTTGCCACAAACAAGGAAATGAGACTAGAGGTTCTGTGAGATATTGAGGCACAAATACTGACTCAAGGGAAGAAGTACAGATGCAGGAAAAACAGATGCAGGAGTTTTCTGCTTTGTTTCGTTATGTTTTACAAACTGATTTAGGAAGGTGTGCGAGCGTGTAGAACCTCCCATGATGGGCAAAATGACAGCTACACCCCAAAAGAGTTCCCATCCTCATCGTCAAAACCCCTGAGTATGATACATCACATGGCAAAAGGGACTTTGCAGATAGAATTGAAGTCAAGGACCTTGAGATGAGGAGATAATTTTGGATTATCCAGTTGGGCCTAATCTAACCCTGTGAGTCCTTTTTTTCCCCCAAATATTTGTTTTTAATTGTCTTGATAGTTTTCTCATTAACCTTAAAGAAGAGAACCTTCCATGCTCCAGAGAACTAGAGAGGCAGTTTGAGAAAGACTTGGCCCAACATTGCTGGCTTTGAATATGGAGGAGGAAGATGCAAGCCAAGGAATGCAGGAGGCCTCCAGAAAGTGGAAAAGGCAAGGAAGCAGATTCTCCCCAGAGCCTCCAGGAGGAACAGAGGCCTGCCAACACCTTTTATCCCAATGAGATTCTTGTAAGACTCTGACCACCAGAACTGTAAGAAAATAAATTTTTGTTGTTTAAGCCACCATGTCTGTGCTAATTGCTTACAGAAGCCATAGAAAACTGGTACACTCACAGAGCTGGTGAAGAGAGAAGCCTGCCATGATGAGAACATCACCAAGAACAGAATGAATCAGAGTTCTGCCGAGATTTCATCTTATGATTTGTCTTAGCTCAGTTCGCTATAACAAAATACCATAGACTGGATGACTTAAACAACAGAGAGTTATTTCTTATAGTCATAACAGACATTTATTTCTCATAATCAGACTGTCTGGAGGCTGGGACATCCACGTTCAAGGTGCCAGCTGATTCAGTTCCTGTTGAGAGCCCCCTTCCTGGCTTGCAGGTGGCCACCTTTTCCTGTGTCTTCACATGGTGGAGAGAGAGAGAGTTCTGACCTCTTCTTCTTCTCATAAGGACACAAATTTCATCATGGGGCCCCACCCTCATGACCTCACCTAAACCTAGTTACCTCCCAAAGACCCGTCTCCAAATACCATCACATTGGGAGTTAGGACTTCAGTATAGGAATTTGGAAGGAGGACACAAACATTCAGTCCAGCAAGATTTTTGAAGGATTGATGGGCAAAAATGAGAGTAAAACAGAGTAGTTATTTAAATCTATAAGCAGGTTAATTTTCCTTGGAGGTAGACATTAAATGTTGACTACAACTGATATATTAAAATCTCTCTGAGACATGTTTCTTTTCACAGAATGGCTATACCTTTAACTTACTGCTTGTTCTTGGAGACACGCGTGTATCCTGGGCAAGCTCACAGGCTATCATGGCTGCCGTTATGCAAGACTACATGGAGGGTATGTGGGCTGGTCATCATGATGACAGGAGGATCAAGAAAAGAAACTGAACCCGACCTGATGAAGTTCCATCTGGGTTGTCCTCTGGGTAGTTATGTCCATTAAAGTAAAGAATATCTGCTAGCTAACACAACCCTGAATTCCAGTAGCCTAAGTCAACATAGGTCAATTTCTTACTTATACAGCAATCATGCAATTTACCAGCTGCCAGTTTGGCAGTTGACATTCTACATGATGATTCAGGGAACCAGACTCCTTCCATCTTGTGACTCTGCCCTTTTCTAGGGCCCTGGAGTACCTCGCATATGGCCAGTCAATGGGGGAAAAATGATGGAGAAGACACGCCTACTCCTTAACCACTGTGGCCCCAAAGGGATTTGTTACTTCCACTCACATTCCACAGGTGACGATCAGCCCTGTTGTCCTGCCTAGGTGGAAGGGAAATGGTACATGTCTCTGCACTAAGGAAGGAGAAAGAGAAATCTTTGGGGAACAGCCAGCAGCCTCTGCCATAGTGTCCAACACACTGTGTTTTTAAGAGTCAGTAGTCTAGACTGGGAAATGTACTGACCATGGACATTATGTTCTGATAAAACTGTCCAACTTGGAGCAGCAAGAAAAGAAGTGTGTGTTTTTTCCATCAGGTAATGAATATTCACACTCTCAGTCACCCTGAAAGAGGCTGCTCCTGGGAGAGGAAGGGAGGGCGGGAGAAGTGGTCTCAGACCAAAGAGATGGGGAAACATCTTTCTCCCTCTGGGCTGTCCTGGTTGGGTCTGGATGAAGATGCAGATGTGATTTCCATCTCAATGGCTTAAGAGAGAAGCTGTTGCCAAGTAACAGGGCAGGAGTTAAGCAAGCTAGTGTCCTTCAAGTAGCCAGGGGATTTGGTATAGGCTTGTGAGATTTGAGGACGCCCCTGTGCAGGAGTGGTTATAGCTGTGCTCGTTATCGTTTTCTTCAAACTATCAGTGAAGTCATATTAAAAGTTGTGAAACGGTAGCAGTTCTATTGCAGAAATTAAAGGGAGGGCCTGTGTTAGGGGCCGAATTGCAAAATTCAGCCAAAATTGTTACAATGAGGTCTTAACCACTGCCCCCCCCACCAGCATCTCAGAATATGACCTTATTTGAAAATAGCGTTTTTAAACAGGTAAGTTAAAATGAGGTCATTAGGGTGAACCCTAATCCACTATGACTGGTGTCCTTATAAGAAGAGGAGATTGGGAGACAGACATGCACAGAGGAAGACCGTGGAAGGTGATACGGAGTGAAGACACAAGAAAACAAGACATCCGCAAGCCAAGGAGAGAGGCCTCAGGAGAAAACAACCCCGCGATACCTTGATCTCAGACTTCTAAGCTCTGGGATTGTAAAAAAATAAATTTCTGTTGCCTGAGCTACCCAGCAGCCCTCAGAAATTAATACAGCCTGGTTCATAGTTGGGGTAGAAGGGAGAGGGGAGGGCAGGGCACTCTCCCCAGGGCCATCATGCCAGTGTTAGGGGCAGTCATTGGCATAGGCAGGTGACACCCAGTCAGCAGTGACAATGTCGAATAGCAGGAGTGGCAAGGTGCTGGACCAGGAGGCCAGGCAGGTAAACACGAGGGGTCTTATTCTGAGAACACAACTAACTTGTGGAACTTAACTGGGGACCGAGTTCTTCCATGGCCTAGTGAAGCTGTGGCCTTCCTAGTATGTCATATTAGTGGACGTACACATGCCCACTTTGGGAAATTCCAAGGTGGTGAAGCCAAGCGTCACGTGGGTAGCAAGAGAATGAATGTGCTTGGGCTTCAAGGAAACTGACAGTGTCCTTCGAAATCCAAACTCCTCCTCTTCCTATCTGTGTGCCCTTTACTTAGCCTCCATAAACTTGGCTTTCTCATCTGTAATACGTTAATAATAACAATTTTTGCTTGGATATAATATAGTATAATTAATATAATTAATATAATCCTGTCATTAAACTTAAATGCAATGATATGAGGCCCTTAGTACTGGGCTTGACATATATTATATGCTCAGTAAATGACTGCTGCCGTGTTTATTATAGAAAAACACTTGGTAATGAGAGGAACATGGTCCTTGAACCCTGTTGAGCAGAACACAGTTATATGAAGGATGTTGGCCGTTTGTGTACTAGGGAGAAATTGGGCCAGTTCTTTGACCAAATTTGGTGCCAATCGGACCACCTGTGGGATGAAAATGACTTCAGAAAGGAGGTAGGATGGCTGAGCCATACAGAGGTCCCTGGTTCTCTTCTGTCTCAAATATTAATTCTGTTACAGGTCCAAATTCAGGCACCCTCGTCCGCCCAGAGTCATGGGCCAGCGCTGCCCTGAATTCTGTTTCTCACGGCTTTCATCATTTCTAAAGGAGGCTCTATGTGTCTGAACATAAGTGTGTTAGCCATTACCAGAAAGAGGATTCTCAGAGCCAGGTCACAGAAGGAGAGCTGCCCAGTATGGTTAGCTGTCTATACTGCACTTGCTGTGTCAGGATACACAGTGATCTGCAGGAACTTAAGGTGTATGTGGGGGGAGGGGCGAAATGTCGAGTCTCTGAGCGCAGAACAGTTATTCAGCCCGTATTCAATTTCTTGGTTGAGCTCCCTGTCATCGCCTCCCTCTATCTGGACCCTCAAGCCTTTCAGTGTTGTTGCCTTTTACTCTTTAGACTGATGGCATTGGGCAAACTTTCAAAACATTTGGACCAGAATCGCTGCCACGCACACTGAGCTGGTCTGGGCCTGGTTACGCACAGGCAGCCGCACCTCCCAGATGCCACCGGGATCACAACACTCTCTTATGAAATCGGACTTTTAAAGAGCTGGAGTCAAGTGGCAAAGTCAGTGGTTGTCAATAGCCTCAGTCCTGAGTGAGCATCGTTTACTGGGTGAGGCAGCTCTGGTTAGTCTCCGATGGCCCCATCTGGGATTGGGGGAGGGGAAGAGCCAGGAGGCCAGGAAAGTGGAGGCCAGCACCCGGGGCTGGGGCGCTTATCGTGCATCTCGTCCTGGTTCTGACCCTGGACCCTGTCCGCTGCCTCAGCTTCCATTTTGCTCCCAGAGTCCCTGACTTGGTCATCTGCTTGGACTCCTTAGGGCTGAGACCCCCCCCTCATTCTTTTTCAAGCTATGCTCCTGAATTTTCACCCAGATTGGTGAGAGGGTGAGGTTGATCGAATTAGTCCAGAAGTATCAAATTGGCTACCGAGTTGAGGGCCACAGGTGGCCACACATCACAAACGTCCTATCTTATCAACTCTGAGAGTGGGTATCATTTTTATCCTCTTTCTATAGATAGGTAAACTGAGGCTTAGAGAATCGAAATGAATTACCTAAAGTCACACAGCCCGTAAATGATGGAGATTCAAACTCGGGACTGTTTGGATCCAGAGCTCTTTTTGTTTTTTATATCACAGTGGTTGGTCCTCCATTCAGAAAGGGAAAAGCGTAGCATCCTTGGAGAAAGCATTTCAGAAACTGCCTCATACTTTTTCAAAGCCCCCAAAACCGGGATAACGCTGAACACACAGCAGGAGCCCAATGAGCACATGCTGTCAAAATAATGCACGTGTTAATTGCTCTTCCCTTATGAGTGAATCATAAGCCGTTGCCCTACACGTACATGTTACGTATGAATCCTGAGAGAGAGAAGGTGATAAATCCTTTTATAAGGAAACCTTTTAGCAAAGGTATTCGAAGTAGGCCTGGAAGTTTCCCAGTTCTCAAAATAAGAAATACCACAGATGTTTTGCTGACAAGTCTTACTTTGCTTTTGTTTTGTTTTGATTTCATTCTTTTCTTTTTTCTGTCTAGTACTATATGAAGATCTTCAAAAAATGCCATGAAAAAGCCAGTGAGATCTTAGCTCTTTATCCTAACTCTGTTGCTTTCAGTAGAATTTTATATCAGACACACTGCTGAATTCTTGGGCAGGTGCCAAATTCCAGAATCTGCTTACTATCTCTAAATTTTAAACAGTGAGATTCAACTTACTGGGAACTTTGTTATCTCAAACACACTTAGAAAGAAAATGTTGAGTTTATCTTATTTATGAATGTAATTCAACTTCTTTATATCCCAAATCATCCTGTCAAGGATTTGAGGGCTTATGGCAAAAACACGTATCATGAACTGGTAACTTAAGAGTCAGATTTAAAAATCTGAACCAGGGAAAGTAGAACTTAAAACAGGAAGTCAAACCCAGGAGAAAAATGGAAGGCGAGTATCTGGCCCCAAAGAGACTGCGTTGGAGATTGCAAAACGGCAGCCCCTGAGACAAACCCAACTGAAGTTACATTTTAGCCTGTTTCACACATCAGTCGGAGGAGACACTAACACAGAACAAAAGGGATTTAAGAGCTGGAACTACCAAATGCAATGTGTGGACTTTGTGTAGTCCAACTGTAAAACCAGCTTTGGTTTTGGATTTGGAAATTTTGAATATGCATTAAGTACCCGAGGATATTAAGGAATTATTGTTCTTTTGGTTAGGTATGATAATGGTATACATACCAGTAAAACAACAAGATATCTGAGATTTACTTTAAAATACACAAGCAAAAATAAAAAACTAAATGGGGGCTTCCCTGGTGGCGCAGTGGTTGAGAGTCCGCCTGCCGATGCAGGGGACATGGGTTCGTGCCCCGGTCCGGGAAGATCCCACATGCCGCGGACCGGCTGGGCCCATGAGCCATGGCCACTGAGCCTGCGTGTCCGGAGCCTGTGCTCCGCAACGGGAGAGGCCACAACAGTGAGAGGCCCGCGTACCGCAAAAAAAAACAAAAACAAAAACACACACAAAAAAACCTAAATGGGGTAGGTAAACAAGATTAGCAAAATGTTGATAATTTTTGAATCTGAATGATGGGTATATGAGGGTTTTTTATACCTCTCTGTTTTTGTCTATGTTTGAAAATTTCCATCATGAATATTTAGAAAATTTAGACTATGACTGTCTGGAGGTGAATGATGTGCTTTTTAGTTCGATACAGTCTCCACCCGCCACCCTTCTTACCCCTCAACCCTGTTGCCACAGGCTCAGGCTGTTCATTTAATTCCCTGCCTGGCTTGCCTTATTACTCTAATTACGATTCCTAAAGTCACATAGAAAAGGGACACGTGGTCAGCTGTTGAAGAGGAATAAACATCCCAGTTCCTCAACTGGGAAGGACTTAACTAGAACTAAACAGTAAAAGAAAATTCTTCCAAGGAGCATCGCTGGGAACCAGAGTAATGCAGACAGTATTTCTCGACCAGCTGCAGGAGAGACCAGACCCCAACCCCATCTCTGGGCACCAGTGACCCTGCAGTACGGGGACTGGCTCCATCTACAAGCCACACTAGGAGTAGCACTCGTCTACTCCAGCACCCTCAGCAAGGGCCAGTAGGAGCTGACCAAAATACATTTCAGGAAAGCCTTTCTGCATGGCCCCAAAGCAATAGGATCTGGGCATGCGGCTTTTTGTTGGGCTGGCTGGATGTAAAGACAAAATGGGGTACAAGGGAGACTCGAGAAGATTGAACAGAAGGCACAGTCTTCAAACAACCCTTGGTACGCATCACTCATTGTTGTGGGGTGAATAGTAGCCCTCCAAAACATATGTTCCTATCCTGACCTTGGTACTTGTGAATGTGATGTTATTTGGAAACAGGGTCTTTGCAGATGTAATCACATGAGGATACGGTCAGGAGTAGGGTGGGCCCTACCAATGGCTGGTGTCCTTATAAGAAGAGGTCAGTTTGGACGCAGAGACACACAAGGAGAACACCACGTGATGCTGGAAGTAGAGATGAGAGTAAGGCATCTTACAAGCCAATGACGGCCAACAGCCCCCAGTAACTAGGAGGGCTGCATGGAACAGACTCTCCCTCAGCACCTCCAGAAGGAACCCGCGCTGCTGACACCCTGATTTCAGAGTTCTAGCCTCCAGACCTGTGCGAGAATAATGGAATTTTTTACGGCAGCCCAGGAAAGAAATAGACTTACCTCACTCAGGCTTTTGGTAAGGTTGGATCCTAGACAATTCGTTTCTGAGGTGAGTTCCTAGGGGACAGATGTTCTATGCGTTTGCTGGCAGGCAGCCCCGCGCTGGGAGAGAAGGGGCCAAGGCAGGCTGAGCCCCTTTGGGGGAGGAAGTTGCCCTACTCCGCTGTCTTAGTGAATGACCTGTCATCAGGCAGCTCAATACCAGGACTGTTTTTGGAGGACATTGTTAAGGGTCCACTTTAGAATGAGAAAGTTAAGGTCAGTAGAAGCCTCTTTGGTCAAAGACTCATAAACCTTAGCTGGAAAGGGTATTTAAAATTCAGATCCCTGAGGCTTACTTTAGAGACTGATTCAGTAGCCTTCAGTGAGGCCAAGGAATCTGTGCCATTCCAGAGGCTCCAGGCGACGCTGATGCAGGTGGCTGGAGGCACTGTGCTTTGGGCCCAGGTGAATTAGAAACTGAGCTAGAAATATTAGTTCCTGGATAGACAATCTGTCATCACCTTTTAAAGAGACAACTCCCTATTTTGCATCATTTTCTCACGGACAGACTGAGAGTAGTAAAATGTATAAAACGAAAATGACACTAATTTCATTCTCTGAAGAAAATGTGGGGTTTGTGCAGTTTTATTTTTTCAAGTACAAATTTCTTAAGATCTGTAAAAATGTCTACGAGCATGAGGAAAGGATAGAGGCAGGCATGGAAGGATTGCGGGGTTTTTTCTTTGTTTTAATCTGTCACTTAGCAACAGCATATGTATGGCTGACAGTCGGAGTAATCTTTGAGCTGGCAACATTGAATTGTTAGGAAGTTTAAATTTGTGTTTTATCATTGTTAGCGGTGTTTTAGCAAATCGTGGAAGGTACAATATGTGCGTTCTGCTGTTTTGGAAGGGAGACGTTTTAAGTCGGAAATATTTGACTGTAACCATATTTCTCACTGAACCCTATTTTCCTTCTACATAGAAGAAAAACCAAAGCTTACCTAAACACAGTCAGAAACCTAGTTAATCACCACTATAGGATTAGAGGGGAAATGGTCTTCAGAAGTAGTTTATGAAAGTTTTAATTACACACACAATCATGAAATGTTCAGTAATTGCCGCGTATTGATTCCGTGTTTTTCTTCTGGAAATGCTCAAACTATTTCAATATACACAGAATCAATAAACATAATTAAAATATGAGCTCATCAAAACAGTAATTAAATGTACTTAACAGCTTTTGTGGCTTTTCCCCATATGGTTACTGTGGGAGTGTGAATCTGGCGCGCTAGATAAATGTAACAAAATAAAGTGGAAGCCTCGGAAAGATTACTGTCGTATCATAATACAATAAAACCTGGCTCTGCAGCAGCGGCACTAAATCAAAAAGTTGACAAAAGGAGTGGTGTACGCAATTATTATACATTTGGGGGCTGTTTTCTATTTATATGAGATTAACACTACCATGGTCTACATTCAGAGGGAACAGTGAAATCCTCCAGCGTGAAAGGAACCGGGGGAGAACGCCCTGAATTCTTAATATGACAATTCCCCTTTTAGGATATTACTAGAAAAGAGTTTGATTCTCACCTAGCTCTAGGTTGGTCTGCCTCGCAGGGGCCCAGTCACATGACTCCCAAGCCCTGGCCCCCACGGTTCTCAGACTTGGGACTTGTGAAGATGGTTTTTATTCGTTCTGCCATTCGTTTCAGCAGGCCTGGGCAAGAGAAGGGAAAGGTTGTTGAAGTCGAAGTCTTGCCTTTCGTGAGCGCACAGCCCAGGTGCCTGGAAATGGTCTTGAATCACCAGGTAAGGACAGGAGATCTATCTTAGGGTGGTTCCCTCCAGAAGCAGATCCTGAGACAAGGATGTGAGTGCACGGAGTTTGTGAGAGAGGCCATCCTAGGAAGCATGGCCAGGGGAAGGGAAGTGGCACAGGGAGAGAAGAAGCTAGTGAAAGTGCACGACCAATAAGCAGGCTGCCCCGGGGCAGCTAGCTCTCCATCTCACCCGCAACAGTGACAGACAGTGTAGACTATCTCTGAGTTGCCCCACCCGAGGAGAGAGGAAGTCTGGTATCTATCCTCTAACTCCGCATCTGGATTTGCCTGAAGGCTACTCTCTGATACATTAACCTCCTGGTCCTCTGGCCCGGAGAAAACACCCAAGGGGCAAAGTCTTCATACTTGCAGTCAAATGCCACTGGCACGGACCAGAATGGTTAGGGCTGAAGTCACAGGTGGGGAACACAGGCCTTCTACCATCCAGTCTGTGATCGGCTGAACCCTCCCAAAATTGTCCATGTCTTAATCCCTGGACTCTGTGACTGTTACCTCATAGGGCCAAAACATTGCAGGTGTGATTAAATTAAGGCTCTTGAAATGAGGATAATATCCTGGATTATCTGAGTGAGACCTAAATGCAACTCCAAGTATCCTTATAAGGGAGGCAGAGGGAGACTTCAGACAGAAGAGGAAAAGGCAATGTGACCTTAGAGGCAGAGCTTGGAGGGATGTGGTCACAAGCAAAGGAGTGCTGGCAGCCAGGAGCTGGACGAGGCAAAGGCTGGACTCTTTCTTTCCCTGAGCTTCTGAAGGGAGTGTTGAGACAGGCTGGGACCTGGGACCTGGGACCTTTTTCTGCAGAGCTTGCACCTGGGCAAACATCTACAGCAACAAAATACAAAAAACACTATAAAGGGGCTAAAAATAACTGCACACATGTGCAGCTGGGCTACAAAAATTACAAAAAGGCCCCAAACCAGCTGCCACTTCTGAGGTATCAGGAGCAAAAGCAGGGTGCCGTGCATGATCCCTGCGCACAGCGCCACCAAGCGGTGGGCACAGCACCTAAGCTGCCCCTCTGGCCCGACTCACTGATCGGTGCCTACCCTCGCCCCACTTAAGGGACCAGCTCACCAACCCCGCCCCCCAGGAGCTGGCAAGGGCACCTGTCACTTGTTCTCTCTCCCTTGTGCTGCAGCAAGAGCCCCAGTAAAGGCTTGCCAGAATTTCTCATCTGACCTCTCATCAATTTCTATTGATGAAACAGTCCAAGGACCCAGGTGGGTAGCAATGTAACCTTACTGACATCTCGATTTTGGCCCATTGATACCAATTTTGGACTTCTGGCCTCCAGAACCAGGAAAGAATAAATTTCTGCTCTTTTAAACCACCAAGTTTATGGTTGTTTGTTACAGCAGCCCCAGGAAACACATAGAGGGTCCTAGGAAGAAAAGACTCTTTCAAAGAGGAATATCCTTTGGTAGATAGAGAAGAAACAGAGCCGGTGAGTGTGTGGTGGGTAATCTCATCTGAAATTGAGATCCATTTCAACACCACCCTGACTTTTTTTTTTTTTTTTTTTTTTTTTTTTTTGCAGTACGCGGGCCTCTCACTGCTGTGGCTTCTCCCATTGTGGAGCACAGGCTCCGGACGTGCAGGCTCAGCGGCCATGGCTCATGGGCCCAGCCGCTCCACGGCACGTGGGATCTTCCCGGACCGGGACATGAACCCGTGTCCCCTGCATCAGCAGGCAGACTCTCAACCACTGTGCCACCAGGGAAGCCCCTGACTTCCTGTTTTCTTACTCTCCCATTTCCCTACGTTCTGCAAAATCTCTTGCAGAATTTTTTTCTCAATAGCTTCATCTGCACTTGACGGTTGGACCCAGCTCTGTCCTTAGCTGAAATGTCTAAAACAGCCATTCCTGTTCTGCATTTTCCCGTATCTTGTCCATGGAAGGGTAGATTCAAGAGTAGTCTTTTGGTCTTCCTCCAGATTTTCTGGAGGCTTCCTAGCGGCACGCTTGGAAGGGTCCTCCACATGCTCCCTTCCATCCCTGGGCTCACCTACTGTAGCATCCCACCCGGGGTCCAATTAGTATGATCACTCGACTTTGAACCCATCGGAGACATTTCTTTCTACCATACAGAGAAAATATACTGTGTTGCCTCCAAAGAGGCCATAATTAGACTTGGCTTCTAGAGTTGAAGAACTACCTCACCTCTGAAAATTCAAGAAGGCGAAGGAAGGAAAAGGCATGAAGAAAACGAACTCTAAAACTTCTTGATCACTTTGGACTTGGGACACAGATGGGACTTCCTCTTGTGCCAAAAAACTCCCTTGAACGGCACCAGCTGTGGGGCAAAGAAAATCCGACAGAATCACCATTGCCGCTCACGGGAGGAGCTGTATTAAGGAAGGAAGGAAGTTTTGCAGAACACTTGATTTCTCAGTGAATCATGTGGCCAGATGAAAAGCCAACGACTACATCTGCAGGCATATTGTACTAGTATTAATATTCATGTGGAGACTATCAAGAAAGCTGTTTCCTCTGTATTTTTAGCAGTATGGTAGGTCTGGAGGAAAATCATTTCTTTTGTGTTAAGGAGTTTGTGCTGCATTACTTTCAAGCTTTATGAGGATTAATTTTAAAAGAGCACAGGGAGTGAAAAAATCAGGCCTTACGCAAGGGTAATATTCCAAATGTTATACAATCGGCAAGGCCGGAACTGACCAATCAGAGCAGACGCTGTGCCAGATGTTAACATTTCGCTTGCTGGATCATGGGGAGGTCCAGGGATTTCTGGGGGTGCTAGGGTGACTGGAGGTGCTGGGGGCTATTTGGGGACTCGGCGAGGGGGGGTGGCTGTTTACAGCATGGCCATACCAGTGTGTGCCAACTAAACGTGATCTCTCACTATACGACACATAAAAATGCCAAGCTCTCTCTTTACCTCTTCTTAACAATGGAAGTAAAAACATATACGAGAGATTCATTAATCTAATGCATGATCTCTGAGCCTTACTGGGCGCCAGGCATCGCACTAAGTGGTAGACACACAAAGATGTTGCCGATGAAGAGCTAGTAGGAAAGTGTAATCGTCTGTTTTCGAAGTCCAAGCGCTTGTCCTATTCAGGACTTGGGTAGTTTCAAGTGATGAAGAACCTAATGCCAACTTCCTTGTGTGACACAGAAAAAGAGAAGGGGATTTATTGGCTCAAAGGACAGAAATGTTGAGGGATAAGTACTGCTGGGTGCAGGGAATTGTGTGTGTATGCATGCGTGTGTGTGTGTGTGTGTGTGCGCGCATGTGTGTGTGTGTAGGTGTGTTCTCCTGCTTCATCTCTTTTGGCTGACATCCTATTTCGGTTCCCTTGAAAGGCGAGTCTGAGACAAGGACCGAGGTTCAACTGATTTATCTGGAAGGGGACCCCAGAAGTGGAAGTGAGGAAGAGGGAAAGAGACGGAGAAAGGAGGAGAGCCCGCAGGTACTGCGGTAAAGAGCTGACTATGTCCTGCTGGGGGCAACCAGGCCTCAGTCCTGCTGGGGTACCTCTGAAGAACCATATAGAATTCAGAATTTCTACAGAATTTTCCACAGTGGAGGACAGGGGCGGCTAGGACACATCCACAGATCCCTGTCTCCCACTGGTTGAGAGTTGCTCCCAGGGGCATTAGGACCCCCCCCCCTTACTTCTGGATTGTGCCTTCTTGTGCCTGGGTGGCCTTCTAGGGCACACCTGACATGGGACCCTGCAACAGGGTATGAGGGTCCACTACAGCTGCACTAGAAACAGGTGGGCCAAGGAGATGCGGCATGGTGCAGCATAAACGTCCGCTCAGCTGGGCTTTCCTCGGTGGTGGCTCTCATCTTAGGGTCCACGTGGCAGTGCGAGGCTCCCGTCACATTGAGACCTGGTGGGAACTGGAGATCTGGGGATCAGTGGAAAGGGCAGGTGAGCTAGGCCCCCTCTCACTGGCATTCACAGAGCTCATTAGAGTAGAATCTAAATTCTGAGCTCGTCTGTGATAATTTCAGAATGTCACCCAGATTTTAAATTTAGAGTCACCCCCACAAACTAAGTTCTGGGTTTGTTTTACTCTATCTTAAATGTGGGCAAAATTCCATAGAACTTTACTGATTGCCCACTGTGCACCTTGAGAGCGCCAATGAATTCCCTCAAACTTGAGCAGAGCCAAGTTTTGGGCTCAAAGAATAGCGATTGGGGTTTCTTTCTGTAATGAGCTAACTGTAAACCAACTTGACTCGAAAACTCCGAAGTCAACGTCCCAGCAGCCCCTTCGAAAATTCCTTGCTATGCTTCAAACATGTTTCCATAATATTGTATCGCGAGGTTTAAATGTCACATCAGGCTGGAATATTTGTTATATATCGGAAAAGAATGAAGTGAAAATTGCTGGGTTTTGCCTCTCATAGAAGATTCATTTGTTATTGGGGTTACCTGCTTGGCTCCAAGCTATAATGTGACTCTTCCAGACTGGTCCAATTTTAATGTCAGCCTTACAGGCGGTGACCGTCCCTGTGAGGCCTCAGCCACTCCACTGGGCTTCATCCTAAATACTCAGCACTGCCATTCTAGTAATCTTTAGGTCCCTGGCCCAGGAATCCCTGAGGCTGTTTTCCCCTAGAGTTTCTACTGAAGTCAACCAATATACATCACGTCAATCGTGCTGGTCAGTATTTTTTTTCTTCATAAGTTTTGGGTTTTGTTTTTGGGGGGAAGAGTGTTGTTGGTCAGAATTCAAAGAGGAGGGTTGCTTTTGGCTGGGGTGATCTTGGCAATTGTCTTAACCCCTCGCTGCATTAGGTCTCTGTGGACATAACCCACTGATATATCCTTCAGATCTTTAAGGTCAAAAGCATTGCCTCCTGACTCTTACCTTTGTGGGCCTGATTGTGTTTGAAAGATAGATTTTTCAGATGGACTGCAGGTCACAGAGGCTTCTTGGTGGCATAAGGGACTCTTAAGCTGATTTTACCTGCTGCCGAGAGCCGATAACAGAGCGCAGGGTTTCTTTCTCTCCTGTGGGAGAAGGTGGTAAAGGCCACAAGTGCTGTGACTGACTCTGCATTAGGGCATTCCTGAGACCATATGTGGAATGACGCTCCTCTTTCATTGCAAAGCTATTCAAGGTGGAGGGTACTTTCTTTAAAAACCCCTTGAATTAATCTCTTGGTACCAATACCTTTTCAAATTTGTTTCTGGACTTTTATTAACTTTTACTTCAAACGTAATAGTCTAAGGGCTATGAAAACCCAGAGAGAAACTTGAGTGAACACCTACTATACCTTGAAGTGGTTATAATTTATATCCTGTGAGGAATGGCTTGCTGAAAGTGCATATTCATTTCCATTCTAGGTTGGCTTTGGGGCTGATCTAATTCTTTATCACCATTTAACTTATGAAACACCTTTTGGTGCAGGCTGAGGTGACCTTTTACATTCTTACTGACAGTTGATAGATATGCATAAATTAGGATATAGAAGTTTCCTTTTTGAAAATCAGTGGCTTTTAACCCTTCTGAGAGTTAAGAAAGCAATTAAAATATATAATCTTTATTTTAAAAAATTTCCCAAGTCCTAGTATAATATTTATTCATGTCTTAGGTAGTACTTTAATAGAATATAATATTGGTTAATGCTTTCTCCTACTGTTATCCACTGCTGTCTGCTAGTAAATAGAGCAGTCTACAAGTATCGTATCCTCATTCACTGATTGGCCTGAGGATGATGTCACAAGGAGAGGTTACTGATGACCGTTTTATAAGTCATTTATTTATTTAAGTGGTTAATATCACATGCTCTGAAATTATACCACCTAGTTTTGTATCCTGACTACTCTAGTTACTGTATATGTAACTTGGAGCAACTTACTTCTACTCTCTAAGCTTAATTTTCCTAATCCGTGAACAGGGATAATAGTAGTACCTGCCCTATAGTTGTGAGGACTAAATAATAGCATATATTGAGAGCTGAGAACAGTGTCTGTCACATAGCCAATGCTAGATAAGTGTTAGCTCTCCTTATTATTTAAAAATTATTTTAGTGTTATTATGATTACTGTGTGCCACATGTTGTTTAAGGCTCTAGGGCTACAATGGTAAGCAAGACACAAACTTATTAATTAAACAAATATATTTTAAGCCCCTAATTGAAGTCCTAGACTCTGGGGCCACAGTATTGAGTCAAAGAGAGCCTCTATTCCTGCCTGCAGTCTAGCAGAGTAGACAAAGTATAAACAAATCAGCAAAAATATGAGTGATAAAAGTAAGAAGGTTAAAGTAGGGTAACAGGATGGAGAGTGAAGAGTGTAGGAACCATAGGCTTCTCTGATGTGGTAACATTTGAGCAGAAGTGGGGAGCCATATATAAGTATCTGGGGGAAGGGCTTTCTAGGTGGGGGAACCAGACGAGCGAAGTACAAAACTCTAAATACCAAACAGACCGTGGTGCTGGGAGCACAGTGATGAAGGGGAGATATTAGGAGAGAAGGGCAAAGTGGGCACCAGGGCTGAACTGAGCAGAACTTGTATGTGATGATAAGGACTCAGGTACTGACTCTGAGTGAGGTGGGAGCCCAGAGGCAGTGGGGCAGAGCTGTAGAGCAGAGGAGTGACATGAGCTAACTCACATCTTTAAAGGGTCCCTCTGGATACTATGAGGGGAACGGGGCAAGAGTGGAAGCGGGGAGAGTGACGAGGATGTGAGTGCAATAATCCAGGTGAGAGGTGGTGATGGCTTGGGCTCAGATGAAGGCTAGATTGGTGGCAGAAGTCTCTTCCCACAGTTACACTTAAAGTGGATCTGATTGATAGATTTCTGATGTTGGAAGTGGAGCTCACAGTCTAGTGGAATGTGTCAGAGATGAAACATGTGCTAAGTAAATAAATAATTCACACAGTGACCAGTGCCATGTAGAAAATGAGAGAGAATGCCGGGAATGAGGGTGGTCAAGAGAGACCCCTCCGAGAAGAAACCATCTGAAATGAGATGGCAGTGACAGCTGAGTGTTTTAATTGCCTTTTTTCCTACACCAGTGGTGAGGAAGAAATTCCCATCCTAGACTATAAGGATAGTCCAACACATGACACTGGACACATGAGATGGAAGTTTATTAGTTACATATACTTACAGCCTGGGAGAGGAGGACATCATGCAGGCCACACAGGACTTGTACTGGGGAGCAGAGTAAACAGCCAGGGGCTGTGGAAGGCAGGCCCTGTAGTACTAAGAGGGTGAGGTGATCCTGGGTTTCTGCAGGAGGATGTAACTGGCTTGTTTGAATAATTCTGAGGATTGGCAGGGGACTGAAACCCGCTACCTGGGGAAAAGCAGGAACTTTGTCCCCTGGATAAGGAGAGTTGTCTGGGTAGAATTTATCTGCAGGAGCAGAGCTGGGAGGGAAAACCTGTGGTTATGCCATCTGAGGCTCTCTGGTTTCACCATATGTCAAGGCGGTTCATAATATAGGGTCTTACCTTTAGGTTTTGCACCACACCAGGCCAGGAGAGAATGATACTGACCTGAACAAGAGAGATAGCTCTGGCTATGGGGAGAGGCAGGAATTCGTTTGACATTATAGAGGTGGAGCTGATAGACTTTGCTGATGAACTAATGTGACTGGGGGTGAGGAAAAGAGAGAAATCAAGGATGTCATCTAAATTTTTAACGTGACCAACTGGTGAATTTTGAAGTCACTTACCCACTGGGCAAGATGTGGGATAGTGAGTAGATTCTAACTGGGAGTAATCAAGAGTTCATTTGGTATATGTTCCATCTGAGATGGCTGTTATACACTCGAGTGGAGATACCCATTAGGATGATGGACGTATCCATCTAGAGCTCAGTGGAAAGGAAGGGGCAGAAAAAATCAATGTAGGAGTAATCAGTATAGAGACAGTATTTGAAGCCAGTGGCTAGATGAGATCAATTTAGGATGTAGAAAAGAACCTTGCAGTCCTCCAACATCTAGAGGTTGAACAGAAGAGAGCCCAGGAAAGGAGACAAAGGAGTTTAGTGAGGTGGGAGGAGAGCCTGGAAAATATGATGTCTTGGAGTTCTGGAGAAGAAAGTCTTTGAAGAAGGAAGGAGTGGACAAACATGTCGACTGCCTGCTCCTGAGAGGTCAAGAAATATGAGAACAGAAAAGTGTTGGATTTGGAAAAATGGTGGCCATTGGTGATCTTAAATGCTGGAAATGACAGAGACAAAGCACGGGAATGGAGATCAAATTTCGGTCACTCCTTGGAGCAGCTTAGCTGTAAAAAGGAGGAATAATATGGAGAAATGATACTGAGAAAGAAATCTGTGAAAATTGACATAAGCTGGTAAGAGGGTAAAGAGATGTAACTTGTGATGCAGAAAAGATCAGCCCTGCCAATCCAGGAAAACCGTGGATAGTGGATGCAGTGCTTAATGAAGGGATCAGTACTCCATGCACATCTTCAGGCTGAGAATGTAAGTTGGAGCTCCAGACAGTGCTTGTGAAATTAAGGATATCTGGGATATGGACGGCCCTAAAGAGAATAGGATTCCTGTAGGATGGGCCCCAAATAGAAAGATGGAGATGAATTATTCTAAATATATAGGACAGAGGTATATGGCATAGCACTCATGTTATTTCTATATCACTGATGATTTTAAGACTCAGAAAATTAAGATGTTATCAGCTGCTATAATTCTACACTGACAATGTAAGTGACAATTTTAAAATGTCTTTCTTTGTGTGATTTCATGTCTTTATTTAATCATTAACCCTATATAGATCTTCCTCGACTTACAATGGGGTTACTTCCCGATAAACCCATCTTAACTTGAAACTATTGTAAGTCGAAAGTGCATTTGATGCACCTAACCTACCAAACATCACACGTTAGCCCAGCCTACCTTAAATGTGCTCACAACATTTACATTAGCCTACAGTTGGGCAAAATCATCGAACGTATTTTCTAATAAAGTATTGAACATTTCATGTAATTTATGGAACACTATACTGAAAGGGAAAAGCAGAAATGGTTGTACGGTTACAGAATGGTAATAAGTGTGTCAGTTGTTTACCCTCGTGATGGCCCAGCTGACTGGGAGCTGTGGCTCGCTGCTGCTGCCCAGCAACACAACAGAGTATCACTCCGCACATCACTAGAAAAAATTCAACATTTGAAGTATGGTTCCTACTGACTGTGTATAGCTTTAGCACCATGATAAAGTCAAAAAATCGTGTTGAACTATTGTTAAGTCGGGGACTGTCTGTACCATTGAAGAAGGTCACCGTGGTAGAGTGTTAACAGCAGTACCTTTGAGTCAGAACACAGATCTAGGTGTGAATCCTGGAGCTGTCAATGAGTAACCATAGTCTTGGGCACTTTTAAGTGCCTCAGTTTCCTCATCTGTACCATGGAATACCATTACCAGCTTACAGAGTGGGCCAACTAGAAAAGGCCCAAATGACCTATTTGTCCTTCATCAGTACCTTATGTTGAAAGGACCGTAAGAGGGTATCCTAGCTATCCAGTGTAAGAAGTGGAGAGAATAGCAGATCAAGAAGAACTCTGATGCTAGCCTCTTCCTGCTACACTTAAGGTAGCAAGACTTGTATTAGAGTCTGCCATTTTTATGTTTATCTATAGGAACTCTCATAACCTTCCTCAACTTCATCAATTTGTCAGACAAGGTGTGGGTCCTGCTTTCCTCGGTAAAACCTCCCCAAAAATGCCCGCTGCACATTGAGGTCTTACAGCTTAGACTACTCTCTATTAAGCCCCCATACTGCCCACCGGTTGTGATGACCAAAAGTCAGCCATGTGTGTTCCCAAACCTATTTATGCTAGTTGTGCTGGCAACTGTAATATGCAAATATTATATGCTTGTTATTTACACAACTATTGTGTAAAGTGATGAAAGATTTGATGATGACAAGTTGCTATAATAAATTGCTATCAAATAAGGCGTATGTAAAACACACAGAAAAGACTGGGGGAAGAGCAAAAATGTAGAACAATTGCTTTGTGAGTGTCTTAAAGGTCTCATTCTGCCTTAAGGAAACCAAAACTGGAACTTCTGGGTGATGCATTATGGGTGGTTTTGAAAGAAAGACGGCTTGGAACTCTGATCAGCAGACCCCAATACAAAGAAAGGGCCTTGGCATGACTTCAAAAGAGTGGCAACTGAATGAGCACCCATATGTTTTAGGTTAAAATTAAATCTTTAAGGTATGTATGTATCACATTTTATGATTCACTGCTTTAATTAACTTTTCCAGTTGACTTGCCAGCTGCCAGTTCCAACTTCATTGGACAACAGTAAAACTGTAACGTTTATTTTTCAGTTATTATGAATGTGTACTCATTGTTTAAACCACTGTAAAAGTTGAAAATGTATAAAGAAAAAATTAAAATTTACTAATCCCAAAGCAATCAGTAGCAATAATTTAATGTAGTTCTTTCTGGTCATTTTTTTCATAAATATATTTTTTGAAATAAAATTATTACTATTATATTTATGTTTTGTCTTCTGCATTTTTCATGACATATTTTATCATAAACATTCCCTATGTTAATATTCATCTATAATACTATTTTGTTTGTTTCTTTTAAAAACTTTGGAATATTAATAGCATTTGTAATAAAAATGATATTCATCTGTGTTAATTTCAAACAATACAAAAAGTATACAAAACAAAAGCAAGAAATCACCGTGAAGCCACCGACCTAGAAATAGCCAGTGTCGAATTTTTATAAACCTTATCCTAGACTTCATTTTTCATAAAGATGTAGATAAAAGGGTATATGGATATGATGCATAATATTTTTAAAGAAACATTTTATATTGCAATTATTTTATTTTATTTTTATTTATTTTTTTTGCGGTACACGGGCCTCTCACTGTTGTGGCCTCTCCCGTTGCGGAGCACAGGCTCCGGACGCGCAGGCTCAGCGGCCATGGCTCACGGGCCTAGCCGCTCCGCGGCATGTGGGATCCTCCCGGACCGGGGCACGAACCCGCGTCCCCTGCATCAGCAGGCGGACTCTCAACCACTGCACCACCAGGGAAGCCCAAAATTTATTTTAAATTTACTGAAAAGTTGCAAAGGTAGCACACCCTCACCCAAACTCTCCTACTATTAACATTTTATATTACCATGGTAAGTTTGTCACATCTAAGAAATAGACATCAGTACATTACTATTATCTAAACTTCAAATTTTATTTGGATTTTACCAGGTTTTCCACTACTGTCCTTTTTTACATTCACAATCCAATGCAGGGTACCATGCTGGATTTAGCACACTATAGATAAGTGTTATTTATTTTTAACAGAATAAAAGAAACTGAATAAACATAAAGAAATCTTAAACCACAGATTAATGTTTCTCTACCATAAAGATTTGTCTCCTAAATGATCACTCTAAATTTTTTTTGGCTGCATTGGGTCTTCATTGCTGTGCACGGGCTTTTCTCTAGTTGCAGTGAGCGGGGGCTACTCTTCGTAGCGGTGCACGGGCTTCTCATTGCCGTGGCTTCTCTTGTTGCAGAGCATGGGCTCTAGGCATGCGGGCTTCAGTAGTTGTGGCACGTGGGCTCAGTGGTTGTGGCGCACAGGCTTAGTTGCTCTGCGGCATGTGAGATCTTCCTGGACCAGGGCTTGAACCTGTGTCTCCTGCATTGACAGGTGGATTCTCAACCACTGTGCCACCAGGGAAGCCCCTACTCTAAATTTTAAAATAAATATTATGAAAAAAATTAAGAAGTTGGAGTCATTAAGTTTTTAATTACACATTTTATTCATCTGTTAAAAAAATAAAATTATTTCTTTTATATTTCTTACCATCTCTCTCCCCAAAACCTACCCCCCAATTTCATTGGTTATATAGCTTTGCAGACTTTTTCCAGATTAATAATGTATACATTCTGTTCTGCAATTAAATTCTCACTTTAGATCTTAGACTATATTTAGTTGGATTCATGTTTTGTCACCAGCCTTTTAAACCACAACTTTTCTATGCTTAAATTCTGTATTTGATTCATCTCTTGGTTGGCTGATTCCCTCTGTTAGAAATTGTTTTAAAAATGGGTTATGGATGCTATATTTCACCATATTTTTTCACGTTTGAGAATATCTGCCTGTGACCTTTATATTTAAACAATAAATTGTCTTGGCTTCATGTCTTAGAAAATCATTTTGTTTTCCTTAGAATCTTGTAAAAATTCCCCATCACCTTCTGACATTGAAAATCTATAGCATGTCCAAGACCAACCTCATAATTTCCCTTTGCTGGTGGCTTGTGTTTACTCCCTTATAGCCTGAAGAATTCTTTATTCCTTAGGGAATATAATCTATAATATTATAATAACTGTGTATGGTGACAGATGGTAACTAGACTTATCATGATGATCATTTTGTGATTTATAAAAATATCAAATCACCATGTTGTACACCTGAAACTAATATAATCTTGCAAGTCAACTATACCTCAATAAAAAATATATTTAAAAAAATCTTTCCTCTTGAGTTTACTATTTGAACCAAGACACATCTCCACATGGACTCCTCTGTCAATTTTCTTCTGAAACATAGTGTGTAGATCTGGTTCTTCCTTTCAAAAATTTTTGGGTTTCACTATTATATCTCAAAAGAACTTTTCCTGTTCTTCTGGAGTATCACTGCAGGGAAACCAATTATCCTTATGTTGGATTATCCTCATCTTCCATCTTCTTTTAAATTGCTTTACTCTCCACTTTTACTTCTGTGTTCACTATGGTGATCTCAAGAGTTTCTCCATTCCAGCAATTTAATTTTTATTTACATCTATTCTTTTCCTTGCTAATTTTAATTTATGGTAATGTTATTGTTTTAGTTCTCAACGTTTTAATTATCACACCAATCTTTTTCTTCTCACTCTGTTATTTTATTATTCTCATTTTGCTGTTTTGTTTTATTGACTTTGTAAGTTTTTCTATAGCATGAAACAATCTCTTGGAATGATTTCTTCTGTTTTTTAAACTGTTTTCATCCAGACTGGATTTCTCATCTATGTTTTGTTGTTTCATTCCCTCTCTCTCTTTTTCTCCCCTTCCTCCCTCCCTCCCTTTCTTCCTACCTTCCTTCCTTCCTTCTTTCCTTCTTCCCTCTCTCTCTTTCTCCCTCCCTCTCTTTCTTTCTTCCTTCCTTCCTTCTTTCTTTCTTTCTTTCTCTCTCTCTCTTTTTTTCTTTCTTTCTTTCTTTCTTCCTTCCTTCCTCCCTCCCTCCCTCCCTCCTTCCTTCCTTCCTTCCTTCCTTTCTTTCTTTCTTTCTTTCTTTCTTTCTTTCTTTCTTTCTTTCTTTCTTTCTTTCTTTCTTTCTTTCTTTCTTTCTTTCTCTTCTTTCTTTCTCTTTCAGTGTAAAAGGATTCCCACCATTGAGCAAATTAATACATCCATCACTTCACATACTTATCCCTTTTTTGGTGATAACATTTAATTTCTACTCTCTTAGTACATTTCAATCATGTAATATAGTGTTATCAACTATAGTCACCATGTTTTACATTAGATCCTCAGACTTTATTCATCTTATAGCAGAAAATTTATACCCTCTCCTTCCTAAAGGACATTTGCATAGTTGCCCAGACCTTCTTTATGCCACAGTATGGTGTGGTAATTTCTCCTTCATAATGTTCCTAGCTTTTCTGGGACCTCTCTGTGTTCTCTGAGTTTGAGGATACTCTTATCTGTTTCTTTTTTTTCCTCACCTTAACAGAATAGAGTGGAACAAGGAGATGCAGGAAGCTCATTAGAGGGAACTTAGCTCTGCTCTTTCTTCCGAGGTCCTGCTAAGGATCTTATACACTAGCTTGTTTCCCAAATTGACACTGTAGAAATGGTAGGCCTTGGCACCCTGTCCTGCCTCTGCTGACATCCATGTGATATGTAGGGGATGCAATAAGAAATGAGTTTTCCTAAGGTCTTCTCCAGGTCACCTACTCACTTCCTCAGTCTTCTCTCCAAATTGAAAGGTATTAATGAGACATCTCAGCATTTCACTAACTCGCTTTCTTTCTTCAGAACTGTGTGGGGGTGTTGTCAGTACTGGCACAGCAAAATCATTTATTTCCTTCTTTAGCCACCACTTTAGTAGTTTATGACATGAACTTTTTTCTTGTTTAATTGCTGCTGCTGAATTTTTATCCTTTTATAAAAACTAATTGTGTACATTTCACTAGGTACTGGGTTGCATATGCTTTAGTGAGTTAGTTTTAATTTTCTACTATTATCCTGCAGCCTGTAAATGATTTGTAGTGGATCATCCATATTTATTGAACCATCTTCCACTTTTTGGCCATGTAAGTTTTTCTTGAATTTTTTATTATAATAAATAATACTATTATAAACATCCTTGATAATAAATTTTTCTTCACATATTAAATTACTTCCTTATGGTGGGTTTCCAAAAGGGGAATTACTTGGTCAAACAGCTTAGACTTTTTTTTTAAGATTCTTGATACAAGTTGCCAATTTGTTTTCCATATTTGTTGTATTTTAAAATATACTTCCAACAGCTAATGTCCGAACTCTCAAAAACGAATTCGTTGCAATGGGTTTCAGAAGAAGTGGAAACAAATCAATTCAAGAAACAAAGATAATTGTTCATCTGAAAATGTAAGCTACCAAGGATGAGAAGGTTTTTGGAGCCAAAATGGTATGAAAGCTGTGATCAGCGAGGACGGCAGAGAGCAGTTCTAAAACCTGGTGAGAAGGAGATGAATCCCCAGTCAGCTAGGTGGAATGCACGACCAGAGTCACCAAGAAGGAAACTGGCAGGGGAGTGTCAAAAATCACTCCAAGTTTACAACATATTAATTGCATCTATAAAAAGTATTTAGAGATAGCACTCTTTTTGTTTTAATTCCCACAAACTATCTGCTATGCTTTCAGTGTCTGCTGCAACAACAAAATAGTTTATTTTTACTCAGTTTTTCTCCCCATAAAGAAAAGTAAACAAAGTATTATCATGTTTCTTAAATACAACTGAACTCATCTTATTAGGGAAAAGTGAAGAAGGATGTGTCATCTTATTAGAAATGACATGATGTATATACAGCCATATGTTTTCAAAGGATTTTCTGTCAGTGTTAATCAAAACTCCTCCAAATTTATGAACCTCCAGAGCAACATGTCAACCATATGGGAAATATCTCCTCTTCAATATTGTGAATTTGAATTAATAATAAACATAACTTAGTGAACCTAAATGAGAAAAACATATCAATGTTGAATCTCAGAAAAGTAGAAACTTATAAAAAGAATTCCCCTGGGTGTTAATTTTTTTAGCATTCTATCTAATATCTCTACCACACTGCTCTGTTTTTGTTTTCACTCTGCCTGCTCATTTACTGGACAGAGAAGAGGTTGCAATCTATTTCATGATTGCTACTAAAGTATGAAATAATCAGTATCTCATATTTCCCCCCTTTGTTTTGTATTTTGTGGGAAAACAGAAATTTGGGCTGAAAAGAAACCAGGAAGAATATCCTTCTTACTACTTAGTGTCTAAAATCTGTCCATTGAGATCTTTCCTAATCTTTATCCAGGGCCTTCCCACATCAAATTACTAATATCTTCTTTGCCTAGTAGTCACCATCAGCTTTTTGTTATTTTAGGAGATAATATCATTTTAGGATCTATGTTATTTAACTTAGACTGATTTCTAACATCGATTGGATGTGGTCATCTGTTAGGGTATCATCAGGCGAGCAAGTTCTTCTTAGTTGGAGGAAACAATTTTGATTCTTGTGCATGGATCTTAAATATAAACTTTCAGAAGACTGGGGGGGAGGTGGTGGTCATAATTGGGAACAGGCTGAAAATGAGCCAGAAATGCACAGCTGTTGACCATAAACCCACTACAATGGGCTAGGAACTAGACCAGGGGCAGGGAAAGAGGGGATCATCTATCTTTACAGTACTTTCTCCATTGTTCAGAGAATGATTTGGATGAGGATGAAGATGATGATAGTGATGATGATGTTGATGATGATGATACTGTCTAGTTTGAGCCATCATAATATTAAGAAACTATGCAAAAATTATAATGGTTTTAAAAAATGATGTGGCTAAAATGACCCCTGGTGAGCCAGACCCTCTAAAATCCTTCCCCACTGAGTTTGGTTGGACCTGTAATTTGCTTCTAGTCCATAGAATATGGCAAAGGTGAAGGGAATTACCAGATGTAATGAAAGTTCCAAAATGGCTGATTTTAACTTAATGAGAAGCAAGATTGTCCTGTGTGGGCCTGACTTAATCAGGTGAAAGGCTTAGAAGACATTCTCCTCCTGGCCATGAAGAGGTCGGCTGCCATACTGTAGGCAGTCCTGTGAGGGGGCCATATGGCAAGACACTGCAGTGGTTTCTAGACGCTGAAAGCTAGCAAGAAATGAGGACATCAGTCTTAACAGTAGCGTGGAACCTGATTCTGCCAATAACTCATGAGCTTCGAGGAAGTCTCTGAGGCCCACAAAGGAAAACAACTTAGCCAACATTTTGATCACATTATTTTGAGATCCTGAGCACAGGACCCAGATGGCTGAGCCATAGAAACCGTGAAATAATAAATGCATGTTGTTTTAAGTCACAATTGTTGTAGCAATTTGTTACATAGCGATAGATACCTACACAAAGGACCAAATAATATAAAGGTGAGAGGTTTTGTCTGCGAATTTGGTCATGAATTTGGGATTAGCTGTTACAGAGAAAGCTGGGGCATAATTCTTTCTTCAACTTTACTTATAAATATAAAACATTTATAGGAACAGAATTAGTTATTTTCTAAGACTACAGATAATAAAACAAAAAGGTATTTTCACTAATTTTTTTTTAGAGACTCTCATCTCCGGAGAGTCTGGTCTAATTGATTTCAGGTCCTATCTGGGCATCAGTATTTTTCTTTTTCTTTTTAAAATAAATTTATTTATTTATGGCTGCGTTGGGTCTTTGTTGCTGCACATGGGCTTTCTCTAGTTGCGGCGAGTGGGGATTACTCTTCTTTGTGGTGTGCCAGCTTCTCATTGCAGTGGCTTCTCTTGTTGCGGAGCACGGGCTCTAGGTTCATGGGCTTCAGTAGTTGGGACACTCGGGCTCAGTAGTTGTGGTTTGCGAGCTCTAGAGCGCAGGGTCAGTAGTTGTGGCGCACGGGCTTAGTCACTCTGTGGCATGTGGGATCTTCCTGTACCAGGGATAGAACCCATATCCCCTGCCTTGGCAGGCAGATTCTTTTTTTTTTTTTTAACATCTTTATTGGAGTATAATTGCTTTACCTTGTTGTGTTAGTTGTGAATTAGCTATATGTATACATATATTCCCATATCCCCTCCCTCTTGCATCTCCCTCCCAACCTCCCTATCCCACCCCTCTAGGTGGTCACAAAGCACCGAGCTGATCTCCCTGTGCTATGTGGCTGCTTCCCACTAGCTATCTGTTTTACATTTGGTAGTGTATGTATGTCAACGCCACTCTCTCACTTCGTCCCAGCTTACCCTTCCCCCTCCCCATGTCCGCAAGTCCATTCTCTACGTCTGCATCTTTATTCCTGTCCTGCCCCTAGGTTCATCAGAAGCTTTTTTTCTTTTTAGATTCCATATATATATGTGTTAGCATACAGTATTTGTTTTTCTCTTTTTGACTTCACTCTGTATGACAGACTCTAGGTCCATCCACCTCACTACAAATAACTCAATTCCGTTTCTTTTTATGGTGAGTAATATTCCACTGTATATATGTACCACATCTTCTTTATCCATTCATCTGTCGATGGACACTTAGATTGCTTCCATGTCCTGGCTATTGTAAATAGAGCTGCAATGAACATTGTGGTACATGACTCTTTTTGAATTATGGTTTTCTCAAGGTATATGCCCAGTAGTGGGATTGCTGGGTCATATGGTAGTTCTATTTTTAGTTTTTTAAGGAACCTCCATACTGTTCTCCATAGTGGCTGTATCAATTTACATTCCCACCAACAGTGCAAGAGGGTTCCCTTTTCTCCACATCCTCTCCAGCATTTATTGTTTGTGGATATTTTGATGATGGCCATTCTGACCGGTGTGAGGTGATACCTCACTGTAGTTTTGATTTGTATTTCTCTAATGATTAGTGATGTTGAGCATCCTTTCATGTGTTTGTTGGCAATCTGTATATCTTCTTTGGAGAAATGTCTATTTAGGTCTTCTGCCCATTTTTGGATTGGGTTGTTTGTTTTTTTGATATTGAGCTGCATGAGCTGCTTGTATATTTTGGAGATTAATCCTTTGTCAGTTGCTTTGTTTGCAAATATTTTCTCTCATTCTGAGGGTTGTCTTTTTGTCTTGTTTATGGTTTCCCTTGCTGTGTAAAAGCTTTGAAGTTTCATTAGGTCCCATTTGTTTATTTTTGTTTTTATTTCCATTTCTCTAGGAGGTGGGTCAAAAAGGATCTTGCTGTGATTTATGTCATAGAGTGTTCTGCCTATATTTTCCTGTAAGAGTTTTATAGTGTCTGGCTTTACATTTAGGTCTTTAATCCATTTTGAGTTTGTTTTTTGTATGGTATTAGGGAGTGTTCTAATTTCATTCTTTTACATGTAGCTGTCCAGTTTTCCTAGCAACGCATATCGAAGAGGCTGTCTTTTCTCCATTGTATATCCTTGCCTCCTTTATCATAGATTAGTTGACCACAGGTGCGTGGGTTTACCTCTGAGCTTTCTATCCTGTTCCATTGATCTATATTGCTGTTTCTGTGGCAGGCAGATTCTTAACCACTGCACCACCAGGGAAGTCCCATCAGTGCTTTTCAAAGTTGCCCAGGAGATTCTAACGTGCTGTGCTGGGTTGACAGCCGCTGGGCTTCTCCGTGAGAAGAAATACACTCCTCCTCCATTGATTGCAGGTAGTATTAAAGTCTACTCTCTGAAGGTAAAGTGTCTTAAGTCAAAGTGGACTTCAGAAATGCTAATGCAGAGGCATCCCTGGTTGTCCAGTGGTTAAGGCTCTTTGCTTCCACAGCAGGGGGCACAGGTTCGATCCCTGGTGCGGGAACTAAGATCCTGCATGTGAACTAAGATCCCTCTGGGTGCAGCCAAGGGGGAAAAAAAGCTAAGCTAATGCAATAACTAAGTGAATGGGGAGAGAATGCCAGGCCTGCCAGGACAGATCTGGAGTGATGTGTGAAAGGAAGCAGCCCAGAGAAATTCTGATGGGAGGTCTGGGGACTGCTGAATGAACTTGAAGGAGTGGTGTTGCCAGACCCTTCTTCATGAAGTCTTGATTCCAGATCAAGCTACTCTCCTGAGTTCCATTTGAGTAGCTGAGGCATTCTCATCCTCCCTTTGGCCTCCATATTCAGCCCAGCATGTTTTATTTTTGTTGTTAATCATTTTTTCTCCACATTCTGTCCTCTAGAAAAATTTACTTAGCCAAAAACCTTTCTGGCTAAGATAGATGATTTCTAAAGAGAAAAAAATTCCTGAACCATAGGAGATGGCAGTTCAGTAAACAGAAGTACATTTGGGACTCTTCTATGATCTTGTAGAAGATTACAAAGAAGATCTTAGATTAACTGGGTAATACATACTACTTTGGAATAAGTAATTGGCACACTGGATTAGACGATTTGCCCATAAAGAACAAGTAACTCTCCATCCTAAACAGGGCAAGTCAGGATCAGCCAGGTTTTGCTGCAGTAACAAACAGCTCTAACATCTCAGTGACTTTAAAAAAACACAGGTTTATTTCTAGCTAATGTTCCGTAGTTCTCTTAGTATGACCAGCATGGTTGGGGGCTTTCCTGTATGTCATTCTCAGTCAGAGACTGGTTGATGGAACCTCAACCATCTGGGGCTTTGCCAGTCAGTGTCAGTTGAAAAGGGGAGTGGCAAACCACATACTGGCTCTTAAAGGCTTCTGCCAGGAAATTACACATGTCACTTCCACTCACATTTGACTGGCCAAGGCAAGTCATGAGGCTCTAAAGGTGAGGGAAGTGCAATTCTACCCTGTACCTAGGAGGAAGAGAATTAGATATTTGGGAGAAGCAGCACTAGTAACTACCACAAGGATTTAGCCCAGAGTTTCCCTGAGGCCACAGACTTCTGGAGGGCCACAGCAATACTTCCAGGGGTCTATGATTCCATATTGGCTAAAAGCACTGTCTAAAGACCCCCAAATTACTATATATTGGACAAATGTAGTTCTATTTAGAATAGCTATAGAAGTGTTTTACTGAATTTCAAATTATTCTTGAATTCATAGTAGCTTTTACCCTTGAAGTATTTGTTTTCAAAGAACTTGCATTAAAATTACAACTAATATTCAATTGAACAAGGTTTCTGAAGTTAAAAGAAATGTCCTTGTGTTTGAGAAGGTTGGGAGCCACTGAATTAACTATTGACCTAATTCAGTGCTGTGAGTCAGCCAGATGACTTTCTTAGGTAATTTCCTTCTCAATTTAGGTTGCATGATGATGCTGAAACAAATGTTTCATGAATATTGAAAGGGTTGATTGAGATATACACTCCACCTCCAATCCATCTATTACCATTGTTACCATATAAATTATACATGATAGTTTCATTCATCAAATTCTCCACCCCTCCAGGGTATACCTGAATATAGAGTTGCCTTTGAAATTGCAAAGTGGCAGAGGCACTAAAACTCTTTATTGTGAAGAAATAAGTAACTTTTCTTTGTACCTTTTGACTGAAATCAGTTGTAGCTAAGTAGCTAATATTCCTAACTTTTTGTGGCCAACTTGGTAAAAATTCAGTTGAATTTAGAAGTTACTACTTTCTGAATGTCCACCTGTAATTTATGGTTCCTGCTTGGGAAGAGTGGGAAGTGAGGATTTTTGTTCTTAAATCTTTTGAGAAATATTCTGTCACGTTACTTTCTCTCTGCTTTTGAATTCACCCTGAAGCCAGTTCCTTTCAGTGGTGCTGGTTGAAAATATGTGGAATAAAACCAGCATATTCTGAGGGGACACTCCCTCTGCACCTGTTCTTTTCTTCTGATAAAGACTGGCCACAAAGGAACCAAGTATAAGGAGGAGAATTCTCAGTGCTCTCCCCTACTTACCCTTTCCTCTGTCTCTGGAATTTTCTTACACTGTAACTATTGGTTATGCCATACGATATCCTGCAGAACTCTTTCACCCACAAGAATTTTCCCTAGACCTGGAACCCAGCATCCACCTGCAAACTGCCTGATGATTAAAAAACAGCATTCCTCTTTTGGTTGGCTATGTACAGTTTTGAAAAATTCTGCCCAGGATCTAGAAAGAGAGAGCAGTCCCATGAAATTGGCATCTTTTAATAATTTCTGCATCAGACGAAAATGAAGAATTTTCTAAGTACAAGTGGACACTCCACAAAGAGGAAAAATAAACTGGAAAACATCTTAAGCCCTCCAGTGCAGGTGTTTTGGCAAAAATTTTCATACAACTTTCACATGATTCCTGGTGCTGAAAGAAAAAATGTTTACACTGACGGCTCTTGAGAAGAGAGATATTAAAGGATGTCCTCTGTAACTGTTTTGTTTTTAAATTTAGTTTTTATTTGATTGTAAAAGTCACCTAAACGTTGTAAAAAGACTTTACAAATACAGAAAATAATAAAAGGAAAATGCTTCTCCAGTAATCACATTGCTCAAAATGATAAATATTAACATTTTGCTGTGTATTTTCCAACACTTTTTCTATGCATAAAAAGCATGCATTTTAACTCAAATTTTATTATGCTGAATTCTGTGTTTAAGGTGCAAGATTTATAGCTGTTGATTCAACTTTAGTTTATTATTCTAATACTCTATTTATTGATTTTTAATGAACTTAATCAGACAAGGACCAAGAATGGGATGTTAAAAAAAATACCCAGTTCAAAAATCAGTCTATCAATTTCTTATTGTATTTTTAATAAGTTGTGTTCTCTAATTTTAATTTTTAACATTTAAATATACACAAACTGATATATCTTTATCATGCATTGTGGATTTTAAAAAATCTTGAAGATAGATATTTTGCAAAATATGAAGGCTTTAAAAATTATTTTTCTTGTCTCTCTAGTACAGGAAGCTTATTGGGAGGAAAAATATAGAATTCAGAAGAACATTAAAGATTGTGACTTTGGTCAACATAGAATGACCTCTCTGACTCATTGAATTTTTTTGGTTTGCATTGGACTTTGAGGCTAAAATGTCTATCCTTGCTTTGTTTTATTTTATATTTACTTGCTACTTGCTACATTTTGTTTCTATTCTTATATTTAATCAAATTGTAGGAGGGCAGGGAGAAGAAATGATGGTATATGTGTCATAAAAGAAGAGAGTTGGATTTTTTTTAACCCAATCAGGAGCTTTACGTTTCATTAAGATGTTAAACACATTCATTTATTACTGGTTTGAGTTGCACAGTACCATACCTGCATCACCAGTTCATGCTTGTTTTTAAGCTTCTTTTTGCTCTGACTTTTGTTGTTTGAACTCTGTTTGGCTGGTCTTTTTTTCCTCTAGGACAGGAATCCCTAGTCTTAGCTCTCAAACACCCTTGAATGTCAGGGTTTCTGAAGATTTCCTGAAATTGAGCAAAACTCTGTGTGCGTGTGTGTGTGTGTGTGTGCGCACATCAGTGTGAATATGTGTCAGAACAAGTGTTTATTTGGGGAGAAGATCCACACCTCCCCTTACTTCTCCTCCCCTCAAACCTCCAACACATCCCCCCTTTACTTTCACCTGCTGAGAAAATAGAAGCCATCAGAAGAGAATGTACCCCATCCTCGCCGCCTAATCTACCAACATACCTGTTTGGGGCCCACTGGTCTAAAGGTCGTGGAAGAGGAAGGAGCCTCTATTTGAGAGACTACGGGAGAAGGGGGTCCTTGGGGCAAGAAAATGGAGGGTGTTAAGGGAGACTTGGAGGATGCAGAGGGCTCCTGAGGCTGGACAGTACCTGCCCTGGACCCCCAGGATGAGGTCCTAGGGGTTAAAGGGAAACCTGGGAGCCTGGGCTCAAGTGGCAAATGAGTAAACAGGTGAAAAAGGCCCAGGGAGATGGGTCCTGAAAGTTCCAGGGCAGAAGGTGGTGGTGGCTGGGCTGAGATGTTGGCCTGGGAATGGGGGCGAGCGCAGCCAGCAGCTGACTGCCAACGCAGGGGGGACGGCCAAGGGAGGGCGTCTTTAAGTGTGTTTTTAAATGAAAAGGACAGCTCTACTATCTCAAGAGAGCTAATTCCTTGATTTGGAAAAAAAACCTTTCACAGATGTACATTTTGCATGTTACAGGGTGGTATGCTGATTGTTCCAATATATTTGACACACTAGACCTACCACTGACACACCTCTTCCACACTGCAACACAGCTTTCAAGATTCAATCCTGCATGAGACCCCCATTATGTGGATGGACCATAATTTCCTGAGGCATTCCCCAAACACAGGACACTTGTCTTGTTTGGCCTCATGAAATGGAGCTGCCTAAACCCCACTGAACACGCAGCTTCTCAGCCACCAGGAACCGGCCCAAAGGGGAATCACCTCCGCTGTACCCTGCTGCGGCCCCTCTAGTGCCTGCTTTGCTCCAGTATTGGCCTGGCACTGCTGCCACCCTCTCACCAGCCACATGGACGTATAGGCCCACCTGCTCAGGTGCTCAGGACCAGGCTTGACCATCTGCGGTGGAGAGCGGGTGAGGTAGGGCTGAAGTGTCTGGCATCTGCTGGGGAAAGCAGGTCCCATGTGCTGAGAATTTCCCAAAGCCAGCAAGGATGTACCCAAACTGGCAGGCAGGGAGGAACATGGCCGCTGTTGAGTAGAGGCTACCTGGGTGCCTGATGCAGCGCCTCACAGAAGCACACAGGTCAGGCTCCGCCCGGTCAGCGGAAAGTTTTGTCCTTTGGAAAATTATTAAAAGCTACATTAATATTTAGAAAATGGTATCTCAATTTATTTTGTTCTTTTTTAACCATTAGAGAGAGAGAGAGACCATTTTTCCCCTTTACTTTTTCTGGATTTCCATTAAGTTTCATGGGAATTCATTCATTCTTCATCTTGGAATCCCCGGTGCCTAGCAGAATGCCTGGCACATACTGGATGCTGGACAAATGTTTGCTGAGTGGGTTGAATGAAGGTCAAGGAGACACGGATGGATCTGGTGGAGCCCGTGCCCGCTGAGTTCCAGAGCTCTGCGCCTCTGTTCTCTGGTCATGGACTCCGGATCCCCCTCAGGCAGACGAGCCTCATCTCGTCCCAGGTTCAAACTTATCACGTCTCCACCTCTGCCCCAGTCTCTCCCTCCCTACTTCCCAATGCCTGGATGATCGGAACAGCCTCCAAATGGGCCCACCTGCCCCAGCCTCTCCCTACTCCACCATGCTCCCCTCTCCTGAGTCATCTTCTTAAGCACTATTTCATTGTTGTTCTGAAGTCTTTCCTGATTCTCCATCAACTGCAGGGAAGAGCCCTAAATCCATAGGTTTTCGTAAAGGGTCCTTCACAGCCCATCTTACTTCCCCTCTTGGGTTTCTTATCAAAGCACAGCCCTGGTCCCTCACCCCCAGTTCTTTGCCCCATGCACCCCGCACACATGAAAACCTCAGTAATGCCCGAACACCACGTACTTGCACACCTTTCTGCCTTGCTCATGTGGTCCCCTCTGCATGGACTGTTTCTGCTGACCTTGCCCAAATAATCAACTTATTAAACCTATCACATGAAGATAGAACACTTATCTGAACTTTTTCTTGTTTTATTCCCCTCGTCAATCCCATTCCAGGCTCAACCACATAGAATCAATGGTTCTTCATACAAATCCCCTTAGCCCTTATACATCCTTTCTGTGTGTGTGTGTGTGTGTGTGTGTGTGTGTGTGTGTGTGTGTGTGTCTGAGAACTCCCTTAGGGATAAATAGGTAAAAATTCATCTTTGCAGCACTAGGGCCGAGGTCAGTGCCTGGAACACAGTCAGCAATGAGGCTGGTGTGATTTTGTAAAGTTAAATGTAATCTCTCTGGGTCACAGTTTCACCTGTTGCAATACTCACTGGCCTTTCTTCATCGATGTCTATGGTCTGTCCTTCTACATACCCCAGGCTGAACTAAAAAGCAAATGCCAAGTCAAATCTTTCCCACGTATTAGGCCCTAAATTGTACTTTCACAAAGAAGAAAAATCTTCTCTTGATTCTGCCTTTGAATGCCACGTGACCTCTCGGAAAAAACGAGACCGCTGTGTGGCAGGAGTCAGGAAGGCTTAACGCTGTCTGAATGCCAACCAGTCTACCTGTGTTCGCAATCAGACCTACCATCCCTGTGCACAGGATGATGTTGGTTTGACCTCAGCAGAAATCAGATCTGCTCTACATGGTGATGATGATAGCAAACATATGGAATTGATTAAATGAATAAATAACCCTACTTGGTTTTGCATAAGAATATGTGGTACCCAGGTCAAAGATAATCCCTAATTTTTCTATGCATAATAGATTCCGAAGTGTAAACATCACCAGTAGCCTGAACCAAACTAGATGCTTTAAGTCAACAGTCAAAGGTGTGATTGTAAACTCAGAAATATTGACAATGTTTGTGAATATCACTTTTCTAAATTAGGTGAGAGGTCCACAGCTGATGTGGGTGCCTAATTTATCCGACAGTTCAATGTTGAGTCTTAGCTTCAGAAATTTGATCACAACCTTCTTCCTACTTCTCAACTGTGCATAATTCTCTAGATTTTGTCTGCCCTCTTTTAATTTATAAATGTAGCGCAACGTCAAATCATCCACCAGAGACTAGTCATCCCCTGCTAAAGCATCTTGAGTTATTTTTCTCCTTTGAAGCCACAGACATTTAAAGTTTGTTAAGGTCTCAAGGTGGTATCTGCCAATGGAAGTTTTATTTCACTCTATTATTTCGAAAAGTTTTAAGAGACATTCAATCAGTGACTACTGGCCATGGGTTATCGGGTTCCCTTCCTTATGTCTGAACTGGCTAGATCAGGGCGTCAGGACCCAGAGCCAGGGTGGCTGGGGTGTGTGAAGTTGAGACGGAAGCCAGGAAAGGCACAATGTCAAAACGGGTGGAGAGGGCTTCCCTGGTGGCGCAGCGGTTGAGAGTCCGCCTGCCGATGCAGGGGACACGGGTTTGTGCCCCGGTCCGGGAAGATCCCACATGCCGCGGAGCGGCTGGGCCCATGAGCCATGGCCGCTGAGCCTGCGCGTCCGGAGCCTGTGCTCCGCAACGGGAGAGGCCACAACAGTGAGAGGCCCACGTACCGCAAAAAAAAAAAAAAAAAAAAAACTGGTGGAGAGGCACTGGGCAAGGGCTCAACCTTAGGAGGGCAGGTAGTGAGATTCAGCAGGGTTCCCTAGAGTGGGTTGAATAGTGACCTCTCCCCCCAAAAGATATATCTTAGTCCTAATCCCAGGCCCCTGTGAATGTGAGCTTATTTGGAGATAGGGTCTTTGCAGATGTAATTAAGTGAAGGATCTCAGGATGAGATAACCCTGGATTTGGGTGGACCCTAAATCCAATGACACATCAGAGACACAAAGACTCAGAAGGGAAGGCCACTGAAGACAGAGGCAAAGATTGGAATGAAGTGTCTACAAGCCAAGGGACATCAAGGGTTGCTTGCAGCCACCAGTTCAGACACGTTTTGTTAAATAAGTAAATAAATAGTATTGCTCTATCGTCTAGAACCCCAGTCATTGTACTTTTCTCCCCCTACTGACTTTCGTTACAGGAAGAGAAACGCATCCTTCTACCAGGATCAGAGGTGACGAATAAGCCAGCATCGCAGACAGTCAAGTCAATGCGAAGCCAAAGACAGTTCCTTCTCAAGGACATGGAAGACTTCATGTAGTAAAAGGAAACTTCATCTGGGGAACCGCCAGCATCTCGCCAGGCCATCTGCTTTGGCAGCTTCAGGCACCTGTCAAAACATGGGGCAACTAAACAGAGCTCGTGTCTACAGTCACCATCACTGTGAAGTGGATGGCGTTTGCCAGCCGAAAGACAAGAGGCGTCAAGGCAAAGTTCTGATTAGCTTTTAAACTTTTAAAAATGTTTATTATTTCTGGTTTTGGTGCTATTAGTCCAAAAGTTTACATAGGTAGTTACCAATCGACGTCCCTCATGAAGCACCTACTAAATGTAGGGGTACGGTGCTCAAGCCTGGGGAAGACACAGAAGTGGAAGCTGAGGTTTCTGTCCTCGAGTTAGCTTATGACTGGGACACATTTGCCTCTCTGCCAACAGCATCCGTTCTCTCTGTTCTGGTGAAGTCGCTCCTCCCTTCCCCTTCAGTCCACATGCTTCTGGTACATTAGACTCCAACCCCTGCTCAGGACTGGAACACGTGGCTTAGATCAAGCTGATGAGCGCACGTTGTCCTGTCCATGGTCAAGGAGATGTTGAGTGGGAGTGAGGTACCCAGATCGTCCTATCTCCTACTGCATAGGAGCCCTGGGAACCACTGGCAGTCACCTTACATCCAAGCGGGACCACGGAAAGAAATCAGCACCAAAGATGTTGAACTGAGCAAAGGAAAGAGAAAAACTGGATCTCAGGCACAGCATTTGAACCCTGGATCAAGATTTGCCTGAAATTAACAATCCCCCTGGACTCTTTCAATTACAAGAATCAACAAATTCTTTTCTTCTTTTCTTTTCTTTTTCTCCTAAGTCAGTTTGGTTTGCAGTTTCTGTCACTTGCAATCAAAAGAACCTTACCTGACATAGAGACGTTATAAAAAGCATGTTAGCAATAAACACCAAAGGTCAATAGAACGTCAAGTATGGGCCAAAGATGAAGGTGGCAGAAAAAGAATGTCCTGGGCTCACTGGGGTGTAATCATGAATAGAAAAGCGTGGCTGGGGGACCTTCCAGTGGGCAGAGGTGGGAATCAATCCGAGATAGGCTAAGGCCAGTTCATTGACTAGCTGAACAATGAGTTTGGAATTTAACCTGTGGCCCTTGGACATTCTGTGCTGAGTAATGACCTGATGAGGAGGAAATTGATCCTTAAGGATCATCAATTTTGTCAATCAGCTCTCCACACAATTAGGAGAGAGAGCCAAGTTGGCTTGAAAGGCAACTTAATGCTTTGTTTGTTTAACCATCCTTCTTAGAGGCTTTTTAGCACATTAGAGGATACTTTACATTGTACTGTTCTCTTTGGTGACAGGACAGCAAACACAACAAGGGGCCGTCACCTTGCCCAGGAGGGCAAAGAGTCAGGAAAATGTACCATTAGCCCTCAGGAAGATGGCGGCAGCCTGTCAATAACTGTCTAGTCTGCTTTGGGGGATGTAGGGCCTGATGGTCAACCACTATGCTGACTCTGGATAAACCTTAGTCTTGGAGATGATGGCAACCTGGGGATCCAGCCAGGCCCGAGTCTCCTAAGTCTAATAATTAAAGGACCCTTAAATAAGAGCTTCTGAATTTCACTTTCCCAGAAGAGCATAGAGGGTGTGCTTCAGGCATTTCACTGTGGCTCTAACACATTCTACTAAAACCTGGCCTGCAACTGGTCTCTAGAATATTCCTAAGTGAATCTACTATCACTATGGAGTCCTGCTTATAAATTGGGGGCAGAAGTGGAAAAATCAAAAGGAATGTTTTTATTCCCTTTCAATAGATGTGTAGACTCTCTGACTCCAGCTTTGGGGTAATTATCTTTGAACAGCAATTAATTCCAAAGATATAAAACATAAGAGTAAACAGTTCCGTTTCTACATAGCTTTTGTTTTAATATACCATTACAAATAGTGAGAAAAAGGCCTCCTTGAAGATAAAATTCCAAAGGAGGAGGAAATTATTTCAGAGGGACCGCCTAAAATTTTGTAGGGTTTTAAGGATAACATGAGACTCAAAGTGGTATTATGTGAAAAAACGCTGGAACATCTGTTATGTTAAGTATAACAACAACAAAACCAAATAAATCTCTAGTGAAGAAAAAACTCGTAATAAATCATTGTGGAGCTTCTGCCTTCTTTCAAGGGAAACTGACAAAAGCCCTGCAGTGGGAACACGGTGGGGCAAAAATAATAATATATGAATGAAGCAATGCCAACATTTAGGGTCTGCTAGCTCAGTCCTCTCATGCTTGGCATATTTGTGCAAAGTTCTAAGTCTTGACGGCCAGCTCCCAAGGAAACCAGATGTCAGTCACAGCTGTCAACTTTGTTCTTTCTTGTTTTCTTCATTGTTTTCAACATAAGCATTTTGCTATTAATAAGAAAAGTGTGATCTGATTGGTGACACACACACACACACACACACACACATTGTCAAGTCAGTTTCCTTCCATTCATTTTAATGCATAGCCATGCCATCCGAGATGAAAAGACTTTAGTCTAATCTGGCTAGATATTAAGAAATAAACAGATGAAACGCTAAAATCATAGCAAATGTTCAAAATCCAGATTGGCTCAATCTGACTTAGAAAGTTTTTGAATAATTTTCTAAATACAGCTAATACAGGCAAACTTCCACATCCTCAGGAAATAAAATGCCCCTGTTCTGGTTGAATCTGAAAAGTCTTAGCAGCGTGTAACACATTTAGAATTTTTCTGCAAACTTAAAAGATTGGAGGTCTAAATTGGTCTAAACAGTAACAGCCTGATGGATTCTTTACATCTTAAAATCAAAAGCTTCTTAAATAGTTGATTAACCAGCATCAAACATCTCCAAATCAAATGTGATGACGTGATGTTTTGCCACTTTTAAGGTAGTCTGTCCCTTTTGGAACAGAGTAGCTAAAACCTCACAAATTTAGTAAATCGAAGTAAGAGATTTTTCTAAAAGGTCTCCAAAGAAATCTGTCATATATTATGAAAAGGAAGAGTCATAATGGGTTCTGTGCCCTTGGCCTCAAATATTCTAATGATCTAATCCCCACTGACCTCTCCAAACTCATCTCAAGTCACTGGTGCCCTGGCTCACTACCCTTCAGACGCAATGACCTTTTATTAGTTTCTTTTAAGTGTCAATTTTTCCTACCACTCCTTCTGTCTGGAATATTCCTTCCCATTTAGTTCTTCACATGAGGTTCCTCTCATCAGATTTCAGATTGGCATCTTCTTTGGTGGACTTCTGTTGTGTATGCCTTCTGGGCATTTCTCTCCACTTCTTTTCATAGTAAAATTCAAATTTTCCTTTGGAGAAATCAGCCTGTCCCACCTTTAGTCAGTGAGGTTTTAGTGGAAAAGGACCAACCCTTTCCAGGAAGTTCCAAGGCATTTAACCTTGCGCTGGCCACACTGATTGGTTCAAGAATTGGCATGTGACTTATGACTGGCCAATGAGGATCAGCCTCTGAAGTCTTTCTGGAACCAATGAGATAGAGGTACTCTCCATCCACTGGGTCTGTTATGTTGGCAGGACTTAAGCTTGGACCTCCAATGTCTATCTTTGACAGCACAGGAATATACTATCTCAGAGAGGGATACAGAGAGGAAGGGAGAGGCGAGAAACAGAAGGGAACAGAGAAGCCAGGTCCCTACCAGTGACATGGATTAAGGCCTCATGTGCACTGAGTCTTCTTTCTTTCTTATCTTCCTTCCCTCCTTCCTTCCTTCCTTCCTTTCTTCCTTCCTTCCTTCCTTCCCTCCTCCTTTTTTCTTTCTTTGCTTTAACTGGTTTGAGTTCAGTATTTGTCACTTACAAACCAAAAAATATGGACTATGGGCTTCCTCTAAGAGGACACCTCTGGTTACAGCACTAGAGCCACTGCTTGCCTCTTCTCATTATTCTCATTGCACGCTGGGTTTTTGAAAACAGCTCTATTCACAATTTGCAATTATTTTGCAGTTTAGGTGTTTATTGTCTATCTCCCTCCATAAGATACAAGCTACAGGAGTCTGAAAAGCCAGACTGAGGAAAACATTTTCTTCTGTAGGCACTAGGAAGAATATGAGCAGGGTAATGGTCAAATCTAAGCTTCGTGCTTAAAAAAAAAAAAAAGAAAAGAGAAGAGTACAAAAGCAATAGGAGTATTAAAAGCAAGATAATAAGAAAAACACTTGTGTGTCTTAGGAGTCTACATCTGCTGCTTCTATAAAGGAAGACACCAACTTAATAACCAATATCTTTATCACAGGGGTCGGTTCACAGAAGTCGAGCCTTGAATTCCAAACCTTTTTGTGGAGCATCAAACGCAGTATCGGTGGTGGATGGTTTCTGTGGTGGCAGTTGTACCGGATAGTTCAACAAATGAGCCTTGGGAATTGGTGTACAAATGGATTTCTAATAATTCTCTGGTGGTCTACTGAATTGCAGGCTTTATTTGGTTTGGTATTTAGTTAGATAACTCAATGAGTGAGTCAAGAGGCAGGGAGGATCCCATGAAAACAGCTGTGAGTTTTCTACGTCATCAACTTGGGAATATTTAGCGGGGAAGTGAGATTTTAGAAACTGTTTAAATGTTGCTGTTGGTGGAGCTCTTGCAGGGTGCCGAGTAGGGCTCGGGAATTCTAGGCTTCCAGCGCTCTATTAGAGGGGAGTTGGGAATTTGCTTGGCCCTTGCCTGTCTCTGCCTCCAGCCACCACTTGGGATGGATGGATGAACTGAACAATCTCACCTCTGTCTTTCTGGGTGAGGCATTAGTTCAGGATTCTAACACTGGTACACATCAGAATAACTCTGGGGCAGGACTGGCTTCCTCTTAGAAGGACCCCCTGCCTGGTTTAATGCTTTGCTGTTACTGTTATGAAATTCTTAATAATTTTTTAACAGGGACTCCAAATTTTCATTTTGTACTGGGCCACACAAATTATGTATTTGGTCCTGCCTGGGCAGAGGGGTGGGGTGGGGGTGGGGTCATGGGGAAATGTAGATTTCCAGGCCCTGCCCCAGAACATCTGATTCAGAGGGTCCCTCATGGGTCTCAGAATCATCATTTCTAGCACAGAGTGTAAGTGACCAACCTTTGGAATAATATTTGCACTAACGCTTAGTGTACACAGGGAATTTCAAGAAGTTTTCCTAAGAAAAGCTGAGATCTGAGAGCACAGAATGTGAAGGCTCCAGCATTTTCTAAAAAACAGGCCAGAACCTCATTCCCAGGTCCCCTGAACACACCTTCTTTCTGCCTTAGCTCTATCGTTTCTCTAATGATCACTGCGGTGCTTAGAAATCCCTGGATCTCTGGCTTTTTAAGATGTCTCTTCTAGAGAAACTCAGAAATGCCAGGATCACTGTCATCTGTTGTCCAAAAAGAAGGGCTCGAGGGTGCCTAAGTTCATGGGCTAAATGTAACCCATGGTAACGACCAGCAACAGCTAATATAAAGGAGCCAGTCCTTTCCAGGCCCTTTCCTTAGCAGGCGTCACTAATCATGGCCCCAGACACCACTAATCAACCAGGTCACACATTTCCACAGAGCCCAGCTATGGCCCCAGATCCCCTCTCAATCCGGGCAGCCCCCCACCAATGAATTAGACTTGACAATGCAGGTGAAAACCATTTCCCAGGTATATCAGTCGGGACCAGGAACAGGGAACTAAGGCTAAGTGAGTGTAAAAGAGTTACTTTTTTTCAGGTAAACGAGAACCATTGAAAGGGTCACTCCTTTTGAGGATAAATTTACTTACCAGCTGCCTGTGTTGAAAATAAACAGAAACCCAACACTTTCAGGGGAATGATATTATCACTGTCCCTCCTTCCCTTGGGGTAGTTAAAGCTCTGGGGCCCTCGAAGTAACTTGACCACTTTTGATAGGAAAAGTACTGGGTAATTTTTATTAACATAGCTCAGTTTAACCAATGGGATGGGGGAAACTCTGAGTCTGGACAGGGGGGCCTCTCCCTTTAGCTAAATTCATCAACCACCATGCTTCCAAAGGGAATCGAGGGATTTGCATCCTTAAACTGGAGGCAGCTACTGCATCACCTCTGAGATCGGGATCTCATTAAGATACAACAGCACATCTTGAGAACTGTCTCACCAAACTGTCATTCCTCTGAACTTAGCTTTTGGTTCAAAAATGTCACACATACTAAAACTCACTTGAAAGCATATTAAATTCCAAGACCCTGCTGTTGGTTAGAGAGGGGAGTGCATACGAGCCGGCCGATTCTGGGATCCAGAGTTCTGCTTCCAACCACGGAATTATTGAGCACTTCATCAGGGCACAAGCAATTTCTCTCAAACACAAGTGGATCCAGTCACTTCTTACAACATGTTGGGGAGTGGGGGGGTGAGGGTATAGGGAGCAAGGCTGCAGTCAATCCAGCCTTTCCAGGGGCATCTTTGGAGCTTTAAAGCTCTTACAGTGATGGTGTTTGAAGGGGAAAAAGAGCTCCTCCAAACACGCAAACAACAACAAAAGCCCCCTTGTCACTTTCTATAATGTTCTACCTATTGCTAAAATGTTCTGAAGATTATGAAGCTTTGCATCAAGATGTGTGCTGTGTTAAGAGCAAATCTGGAGGGAAGGTCACAGGGACAAAGACACGTGAGCAACAGAGTTTGGTAAATTTCAGGCAGGAAGTTGCTCAAGCTGTGAAATACATCACTTCAATAGTGTTTAACTTTAGAAGAAAGAGGAGACATTTCCCTTCAAACAGCTGCACCAAAAACCTGCGGGATATACGCATATGCAAATATATAGAGGAAGGCCCTGAAAGAAACAGAGTGCCCCCCACCCCTACCCACACAAACACAAATATAAAAGTGGCCATCTTGGGGGTGGGGACCTGGGTTAGGAATGATGCTCAAAGAGGGTTTAGGTCTTTTCACGCTTCCATTTTTCTCAAGGGAAGTGGACTCAGGTACGAGTTGTGAAATTAAAAATTACTTTGCAAAAATATTTTCTGTGATCTTCAGATGGACATTTCATGTCTAAACCTCCCTTTACCCAGCATCGTGCTGCGTTTTACAGAAAATTTAAAAAGATGTAGTGCCTGCAATTTGCAACACGCGACAAAGATGAGCCATTGTGTTGGATTCCAGCTGGCTGGATGTTGTAAAGGCAGCTTGCAAACCAAGCAGACACTTGAGCTCTGGTGTCTTAAGCTGTGCAGGTCCCTGTGGAGAAGGAGAGAAGAGGAGTCTGATGGAGCTGGTGGATGGGATTAGGGGCTCTAGAAGCAGCTGTGGCAGCAGCTGGAATCAAAGAACCCACCCAGAGGGTCTTGGCAGGACTTCATGAGAGTCTGTGTCAGGCGGTAGGAAGGAGCTGAGGGAAGGATTGAAGGTGGGAGAGAGTTGTCCAGGGAGCTGTCTGGGATACCAGACAGAGTCTCTCAGAGATGATACTCTGGTTTTAAATCGAGGAGACCTGGAAACCTGTTAATGCCACCAATACCACCATGTTGGAAAGGGGAGCCTTTGGGAGTTGAAGGAAAAGAGAAGCCAGTGAGAAAACCAAGAAGTAGCAGCAACAAAGCCAGGAGAAGAGTTATGAGTCTCACAGACAGGAATCACGGAAGGGGGATGATCAAGGGGTTTCATCAGCAATGTCCTACAGTGAGATCATAGTGAAAAGACAAAGGGACATTTTTTCTTTGACTATGGGGTCTAAACTCATGCTAAGTGTCTGGTGCTGTGACTCAAGCTGATATTGATTTCATTTGTTGATTTGTCATTTCCCCACAGCTTAAGGGATAAATTCCTCAAAACTATGATGAGACTAGCCTTCTCACAGGTCGATAGAACTTCCTACTAGAGCAGGGCTTCAGTCTATCATGAGAGTAAGCTTTCAATTGGCTGGGGGTGGATGGGAATATATATATTATACACACAGGCACGTACATATGTAAGTATTTTTTACATCAGCACTGCACAGGTTAATCATATATAGCCATAAAAAAATCCACATGGTTTCCTCTCCATGAAGTAATAATATAGCACATATATATTGGGCTGGCCAGAAAGTTCATTTGGATTTTTCCATAATGTCTTATGGGAAAACCCGAACATTTTGGCCAACCCAATAGCATTATCTTCAGAATTAGTCAAACTTCCTCATTAGATGCCATTTCCAATTAGGAAAAGGAAGGAGGGGAGATCAGGTAAAAGCCAGATAGCTGACATTTCTGCTTGCTCAATGAACAAGTGAGATCCTGAGCGCTTATTCAGATATTTCACTCTCATGAAATCAATGGAGCTCATTGCTCAAACTGTCATGCCGGCAGGTTATGTCTGTATTTAAGAGGCTTAAATGTTTATCAGTATTTTTACTGAGTCATTTGAAAAGTTGGCTTCTGCAGCTGTATATCATTAGGAAGAGAGATGCCCACCCCAACAGAACTGGGAATATTCTCCAAGTTCATCCTTTGCCCCCCCGGCCCCTGACCCTCGCCAAGAAGTATGTGTTCCTGAAGATAAAGCCTCGAGTACATCAAGTATGCAATTATATTATCTCTGAAGATAAACATGAGGGAGCACGTGAGAAATACTTTGCTCAGAAGCCATGGTAAAGCTGCTAAAAGAGGATTACTCTTTCTCTTTTTTCTCTCAGGCAGAATGATTCTAATTGTGAAGATAGCTCTGTTTTCATATACATTTATGTTTTGTAAGCCTTTGGTAAATAGAATATTATTAAAAATAATGTAATGTACACAAGGTGATAAAAATAGATTAGCACCTATTCCATTCAGCCATCGCTGCATTTAATGCAAAGATCATGGTGATTTTGTACATCTTCATCTTTGTGTATGAGCACGTATGTGCACTTAAGGTTAAAATATTTATAGAAAGCCTAGAGCAAAGTTACGTGACATAATAAAAAGAGCTGACATCTCTTCAATGCCTACTATGTGCCAGGTGCTGTATGAGATATTTTATGTCTATTATCTCGTTTTATCTCACAGCTGTTTGAAGGTAGATGTTCTCTCTCTCTCTCTTTCCCCCTCTCTCTCTCTTTTTAACAGATGAGTCAACCAACACTCAGAATGATTAACTGACTTGCCCAAGGTCATCCAGCTGGTGAGTGTCAGAACAGAGATTCAATTCTAGGTCCAGGTACCAAAGGTCAAAGTCCATGCTCTTTCTATTCCATCTCCCTGCCCCACTCTATTGTAAAGAAGAATTTCCCAAGAACCCATGGGCTTCTCACTCCCTGCATTTGATTATCTTACATTTTCGGATGTTTCCAGTAGGAACAGTCCCCAAAACACACATGTCCCTCGATCAACGGTTTTGGACCACACTCCCCATCAAAATGTTCTTAATCTGGAGCTGACTGAAGAGACCAAGTCATCATCGGGTAGGGAAGGGTAGAGACTCTGTCCTCACAGCTATTCACAGATGCCCTTTTCTCTTTAGTCACTTCTATAAAACTGTAGCCGTCACCTCCATCAGTAGTGACCGTTTTACTCTTTCTGCTTATTCAGAAGAAATAGAACACATCCAATTCCAATTGGTGTTAATTTTTCCTAGACTTGAGCATTTTTGTAAATGCACGTAATATCATAGAGATAGCCAAAACCAAGAACAATCTCTGTATTTTGCTACATTTGCTTAGTGATCAAAGATTTCTAACTAGACCTTTCGTCCTACATTGATTGTTTGCATTGAATATGCAAGTCTTTTCTCTTGCCAGGCCAGTCTTGAATATATTTTCAAGGATACTTATGCCCATTACTTCACTTAAATATAGATTATGAATACTGACAAATACTTTTACTCAAAGATTTTGATCATTTTGGGATTTACTTCATAGTAGAGCTCAACCTTAATCGACTTCCACAACTTTCAAGTACGCGTTCCCACAAACCCAGAGTTTCATAAAAATGTACTAAATAACCTTAAAGCCCTTTATGAATAATTATGAGTTTTTAAGTTTTTGTGAATCTGCATTTTAATTCTGTCCCATAAATAAAACATGAAGCAAAAATCCAGCATGTTGAGTGTCAGGGGGATAGAAGAAGAGAAGGGAGGATAATTATAGTTTAATGTGGGAACATACTTAACCTAAAAGATTGCCTCCCAAATTGGTGACATTCTAAGTATACATAATATACAAGGATGTTTTCACTTAAATAAAAGGGGGAAAAGATTTATATTGAGTCTCTGCCATTTTCATAGCTCCCTCAGCAGCCCGTGCTTGAAAAAACAACTGTCAGAATTTTTAGTTGTTTGGGATTAGTCCTTCTCACATATTTAGTTTCTTTCTTCCCCGAGCACAGTATGCTTCAATTTCATATAATTCACATTCTCATATTTGGTGTGTATTGTTTGGTTATTCATCTATAGCTACGGGTTTTCTTAGATGGGGAACTAATGAGAGGCCACTGGCAACTAAATTGACTGCGTTTTGTCCACTCTCAGATCTTGTGCACATAAAGGGCAGAAGGAAACAGAGTGGGTGCCCAGAGGATTCCAAATCACTTGTGCTCAAAAGTCCTGGGATGGCAGCACATGAATGGTGGTAGCCAAGAGCAAATAGTGGGGGGATCCATGAATATCTCTTCTAGAACAACATGCTCCTGGATGCCATGTTCATACCTTTAGCCAGTTTGCAAATAAGAGACACAATGACTAACCCAAGGCTCTGTAGGCACACTGGGACTCTCTGATCATTAAAACTGGTCCAACTAGGGTACCCGACTCTGAAATGCATTTCCCTGAACCCCTGAAGTCTGCTACTTTTATAAATGTCGTCTGAGAAGAGCTCAAAGCTTTCCATGACTTTTACTAATCACACAGGCCTCCATGCTTCATACTGGCTTACTAGCCAAACTCAGACTGTCACCAGAGGTGGCCTTTCTTCTCGGGACTCCAAGCTGCCTTCCCCAGGATGTCTGACTGCCAGAGACATGTGGGGTGGGAACGGATTCTGCAGCTTAATTGGTTAAAAACAGTGTCAAAGACTGGTTGAAAGCTTTGGAAGGTCAAGCCAAGTAATGATAATGGTACCATGGACCCCCGTATTTATTAAAAATGTTCTTTTTTAAAGCAACTTCTACTTAAAATGTCGTTTTTTCCCCACTTCCTGATTTCCACAGAGCTGTTTAGAGCAGGTGCTAGGAAAGCCTTATTGTAGATGGGGTCACTGAGGCAGGCTTCCCCAAAGCCATAGAATTTGATAGAGTTTCAGTGGCCTCCAATGATCTCATACAAAGTTGTAAAATTACTAACACTCTACCACTAGCTACTTTTCTTTTCTCTTTCAATTTTTTTCTCTTTCTTCCTCTCTTATTTTTTCTGTCCCACTTGCCCAATTTTAAGGAGTTGGGATGCATAAAACTTTGTGGAAATAATAGTTAAAATAACAGGCATACCAGTGACTCAATCCCACTAACTCTGCCTACTCCTAGCAGTAAAACATGCCCTCTGCTCAGCTGCACGACCAACATAAGGTCAATACAGAAATCAATACCCGTAGGGAACCTGTCAGAAGAAGCCAACAAAATGGTGAGTTAGTGTTAACATTCAATAAAATATACTTAAGTTCGGCAAAAGGAGCCTGGGGTTTGTCTTCATTTCCAAATGGGTTCTAATCCCACCACAGCTCCTGAGCATGTGGGCTTGTTCCTTAATCTATTGGAGCCTCAGTTTCCTTATCTGTAAAATGGGGGTGTCTGGGAGAGGCTTATGGGGATTAGAGATAAAGTACGCCACCATCTCTGAGTAGCCGCGTCTCTGTTATGGTTACTTACACTAGTGTTCCCAGGCCTTCTTGAAATAGAAGGATAGCTTCATTGTTCAATGCGTTTCTTTTTGAGGACCTTCAAGTTCCTGGCACTGTGCTTGGTGTGAGAGGTTCAAAGTAGAATGAGATAAGATTTCCAGCCTCTGTGAGCTCAGAGGGCAGCCTAGGAAACAGAGAGACATGTAACCCATCAGGAGTCAGTGCACTAACATTTAAACCCAGTGAAGATGGGGATCTGAATTCTCCTTTGGGGGCCTGGGAAAAGCTGTGAAGAAGAGAACACCTTAAACAGAGTCTTTGAAGCATGAGCAGGGCTTCCCCAGGAAGGTGGAGAGGATAGAGGGCAATCTGGCAGAGAAAACAGAGGATCGAGGTCACAGAGGTATGAACATCCCTGCATTCTGGAGGGAGCATCTAATGCCCTGTCATTCTGTAGACAGGTACTGAGTCCCTACTACATACCAAGCACTACTTCATCTGGGGATGCAGCAACAGGCAAGGTCCCTGCTCTCCGGGAGCTTACAGACCAGTGGGGATGCCAGACGATGAAGAGCAACCAGAAAACAGAAGACGACAGGTAATGCGCTAACGATGGCTGACAGGGTGGAAGTGATTGGGGGCTGCTTCAGGTGACCATCCAACTTGTGATGAGTCTACCTGAAAAGCAGAGCCAGGAGAAGGATTCCAGGAGGAAGGAACAGCTACTCCAAAGGCCTGAGGCCTGTGTAAAGAATGGAAAGAAGGATAAATATCTTCACGCCTTTCAAGACTGGGCTCAAGAGAAATGCCATAACAAAGAAGAAGAAAGGGTATCACTAACTGATCCTGAAATTTAAAAGGAGTTAAAAGTTTGCAATTTTGGAGAAATCACCTTTCCAGAACTCCTTAAAAATGTCAAGCAACAACTAATAATTTTGACTACCATGATTTCCTCTTTTCCACTGGTTCTCCCACACTAGAAAGCAAGGAACTGTTTGTCGTTAAACTTGAAAGTTCAAAGAATGCATAAATTCGACTACTCATATGCACCAATAGGTTCTAGTTGTTGAAAAAATAAACAGGTACAAGTGGGATGGGTCTGGATGTTGTCCAAACTCAGATAATTTATTTTATAGAGTGATAATTCTTTTGAATTTCACAATAACAATTCTATGCTCTTTGTTCTTAAAAAAGACTTTAGTGTAGATTGATCATGGCAATGCTACGTCTCTTCAATGAGTGAGCTGCCAATTCAATTCATTAGTAAAAAAAAAAGAAGGTTCTGAACGATGTGGGTTGAGAAGAGAACTCAAGAGTTTTAACTGCAGAGGGTCTTCCCCATCCAGGTTAACGGGGTGGTAGTGGGTAGAATAAAGAAAAATGCATCTTCATTAAAACTTTTTAAACATTTACACTCTTGTTTATAAGTGTGTCACTTAATTATCATTAATAGATGATATGATAGATAGCAAAATTCCTTCTTTTGTCTACGTTGTTGACCTCATTGCTCAAATCTCCTTATTGAATCCACATTTTATTGACAACACACAAATCAGATTTTGGCTGATTTTTCTACTTGTATTCTGAGACAAATCTTTGAGGATGAAACTTTGGTTTCCGTAGCCAGCATTTTAAAATTCTAATAGATTGCAAAGGCTATGCTCAAGATGAACAAAAAAGCAATGTTTTGATAATATGCTTACCACTGTCATATTAAAACAAAATCCAGGGCTTCCCTGGTGGCGCAGTGGTTGAGAGTCTGCCTGCTGATGCAGGGGACGCAGGTTCGTGCCCCGGTCCGGGAAGATCCCACATGCCGCGGAGCGGCTGGGCCCGTGAGCCATGGCCGCTGAGCCTGCGCGTCTGGAGCCTGTGCTCCACAATGGGAGAGGCCACAACAGTGAGAGGCCTGCGTACCGCAAAAAAAAAAAAAAAAAAAAAAAAAAAAAAAAATCCAAAATGCATCACAGAACTTAACATAATCAACAAATATTGTGCTTCATTTGGAAGGGCGTGGAGCTGTATTTTTTTTCCTCCTAAATTATGGTATTTTCAGTTAAACCTTGTAGTTAACTGTTAAATCTGCCATGTGTAGGACTTACATGAATGCATGGACTTTATATTACAAACTCAGCTGCAGTTTAAATTATTAGGTAAACTCTTTTCATGGAGCTCCCACACTTGAAAATCCACAACAAAAATAGTAGGCCAGCTGCCCACACTGCGAGGAGAGACCCTCATTAGACGTCATTTGCATCCCATTAACCACCAAGCAGTGGGTCAGTCATTGACTGTCAGGCGTTCAACTCATTCTTTTTGTGTTAATTAGCAGAGAAATAAGGAGTTAATGAAGATCTTATGATCTGTGATGACTCATCTGGTTGTTTCAGAGGAGTCACTGGGCTGGACCACTTCAGTGCTCCCTGCTTGGATGTTCTGAGCAGAGCTAGAGGGAGGCTGCCAAGCAGGCCTTTGGAGGGGCGCTCTCAGGGGCCTTTGGCACGGTGGGCTTTGTTAGCTCAAGATTAGAAGGAGTTAATTGCTTCAAGATTGCTGGGAGATTAGGTTACTGGGTGGGATGTATCTATGTAAGCATATGTCAGCGCTAGTTAGCAGATAGGAGATGCTTATTTTAATAAACTTATGAAAAGAAGAATTAATTTGTCATTACATTGGAAATCTTATTTTATTAACTTAATTTGAAAATGTAAAGCTGTCTGAAATGCTGGTTTTTCACTCACTTTCCTTCTGAATATGTATGAATCACAGATTAGTTGATGTGCAACACTGTTCATTCAGGGCTTTTTTTTCTGGAGTTTTTTTTTTTTTTTTTGCTGAAGGCATCTGGCTCTGGGGGAGTGGGCTAGTTACAGTGACCTCTAGGTTCTCTTCTTGTGGTGGGTGGAACATGGCCTCTCAGAGACCTGTCTGCAGTCCCATCAGGAGAAGAGAATCAATCTGCTTCTGCCTGTTCTGCTTCTGCCCTTCTGAGCGCCAGCTGTACACAAATGATGTTTGTATTTGGTGCCCACGAAATATAGTGGGAAAGGGTGTTCAGCAGGGAATTGTAGGGACCAGTCTCCATCAAAGCCATCAAAGGTGTTTTCTAAATGCTCATTTTACATGTTATGGCTGGTTGAGGACAGCATCCACATCGTCCTCATCTTCTGTATTCTTAGGGGCAGGCATGTTTATTGAGCACTTACTATGTGCCAGGAACTGCTGTAAGCACTATATTCTTATGACCTCTTTTTAATTTTTACAACAAACTTAGACAGTCAGAACTATATTATCCCCATTTTTCAAGTAAAGATACTGAGGCAGAGAGAGATTCAGTAACTTGCCCAAGGGAACACAGTGAGAAGGGTCAGCTGTCCACCACAGAGCCTTCCCTCCCCACCACTGCCCTACAGCTTCTATGACATAATTGAGGGAGCTTGGCTGTGTGACAGCTGGGAGGGGTTCGGGCAGTGGTGACTCAATCCACAGCTATCAATAGATGGGGCAGGGGCTGCCCCAGTGGATTGTGGGAGAATCCGAAATTCCAGGGGGACATGTGGGCTCAGTGTCATCAGAGCTTCTGAGATTTAGGGGTTTCTCCCCCAAAAGATTAGAAATCTGGAATTTAAAATAAAATCTCGTGATTTTAAAATATTTGTTCAATTATTTTTTAAACACTGTGCAGTTCAAACAAACAAAGAAAAAATCTGTGGACAACTGTTGGTGACACCTGTAAAAAGTGGGAAGCTTTTAAGGCCGGTTTTCCCTCCAAAGTGCTTTGCACACAGCAGGTACTCAGTGAATGTTTGAACAGATCAGCGCACAGCTCCATGAACACAGAGGTGGGAACCTGGCCACATCAATGCAGTAAAACACTGATGTCAAATGAGGGGGCATTCAGGGACTCCAACCCTCTGCACCAAGAATCCTTTTATCAGATCAGCAAAATGACCCATCCCTGTTGTGATCTCTGTGGAGGAGAAAGCTTCTGGGGATTACGGTGATTATAATTTCAGCAGAAACCACTTGAACCCTCTTCCTGGGGAGCTTACTGGCTCCCCTTTTCCATCTGGGGTTAATATAACTTTAGTCAAACATAATCTTTAAAATATTTAACCACCACCTAGCCACAGAAGGGTTAACACCTGGCTCAGCAGAGCCACTGAGACCTGCCACAATACTGCAGCCCTTCTGCTTGGCTGGTGCCCTGCCATTCTGTTGTTAAATATTTTAATATCACCACCTCTGCAAAAAAGGTCTAAAAGTAAAGAAAATAGAATTCTTTCTCCCTCCCTCCCTTCTTCTTTCCTTCCTTCCTCCCTCCCTCCCTCCCTCCCTCCCTTCCTCCTTTCCTTCCTTCCTTCCTCCTTTCCTTCCTTCCTTCCTCCTTTCCTTCCTTCCTTCTAAACAGCTCCTACCTAGATGCCAGTACCCAGTTCAGAAGTTTTAGTCAAGTCCAAGAGAGGGGGACACTTTGCAGAGGGGACTGATTCAAGAGTAAACCTGTGCTTGGACTAGACTTTGCCTCTCCCTCCCCCCAGATTAATGCTGCCCTGGGTGAGCTGCACAGGCATTCTAAAACCCGCTTACCTGGTGTTTTACAACTCAGACAAAACCCAGACATTGACTAATGTCAAAACTGACTTTTCTTATTACTTCATATTGGTCATATATTTAAAAATTCCAATTATCTCTTTAGCCTCAAGTCAAAAGGTTAGCAGAAGCAAGATGCAAGCTCTCTGCATTAAAAAAAAAAAAGAAAAAAGTGAACAGGGAAAGGAAAAGAGTAAGACAGCTGCCCATCAACTGCGAGCAGCTCGTTGGAGGCTTGTTGCAGCAACCAGGCAATGCCGGCTCCTCCCTCAGAAATGAATCTACCATGCAGAGCAAGTATGGAAACTGTGAACCATTCTGTTTTTGTTTTGTTGTGTTTTGAGTTAGAGAATAGGTCTCCTTGAATTAAAATGTTCTGGTCACATTTAATCACTTTTCTGTATAATAACTGGGCCTAGACCTGGTTCACGAGATTCACTGATTTGTAAGGAACCACAAAACAATCAGTGAGAGGTTAGGTGCCAGAGGCTGGAGGAAGGTAAGATGCTGTTCACCACCTAAGCTCTCAAGAGAGATTCCAGGACAGAGAGTTGGCTTCCAGAATATCATTTATTTCCTTATTTCTTGACCTTTGTTGAAAGGCAGAGCCCAAAGGAGATTATAAAAAGCTAAAGATAAATGATGCTTGTGTTATTTATAGCAAACAGTCATCACTGAAGTGCGGGGCAGGTCCTGGCAAAGTTGCCTTCCCTCCCAAGGCACGCCTTGTTTTAATGTACTCTTTTGCTAAAGTTCTGGTGTAAACATCGCTTAGCTCCCGGTGTCCCAATTTTCTCAGGAAAAATTGCTATGTTTCTCACTTCAGTCCCTTAAAATCAAACCTTTTAGCCCAAATATACTGTGGCTGAACATTTTCTGAGGACCCTCACTACTGTCTTAAGAGAACTCATTCAGTTATTCAGAGACATATTTTCTGCCCAAAACACATGCAGGGCTCTGGGGACACAGAGTTGGCTAAGACTGTCTGTGCCGTTGAGGAAACCACAGCCCCGTGGGGGTCGGGGAGACAAACACAGAAATGTTCATCCATTTATTCCATGTGTTTGTTAAATATCTCCTAAGTGCCCAACACTGGATGGGGAATTATAGGAGTGTGGTGGGTAGAGTGTACTGAGAGGTCTGGTCACTCTTATGAGCAGCCCAGAGAAGGAAGGAAAGGAGGGAGTGAGATGCGGGTGGCACACGTTAATGATAAGAGGAAATTGACCAGGTGAAGAGGAAAGACAGGTATTCCGGGTAGCAGGCATGACAGAAACAAAAGCACAAATGTAAGAAACAGTTGAGGTTCAAGGCAAATTTTTTTATCTGATTCAGACAGAGACCAAGTTCTGTACCTTCAGTTTCTCAGCCGCTCAATCATCATTCTGGATACGACCCTTGGACCGTGGCAGTGTGACGGGAAGGCTCCAGTCATCCCCATTTAGGTGCTGCACATGGCGGCTGCCTGCCTGCCTCTGGCTCCTAGGCGGAGCAGCTGTCCCTTGCTGCAGCTCTGATCCAGTGGCCCAGGGCCCCCTGTCCCCGTGTGCTGGGCGACCATGGTGATAAGCGGGACCATTCTGCATTTCTCTTAGTGTCTGAGCTAAACGTAGATGCTCTTTCCACTTAGAAAAGTATGAATACTGTGTTGCTTTCTGTGGAGAACCAGTAACTGTGCCCTGAGCTGCCCCCCTCCGCCCCACAGCAGGAGCTCAGGGTGGGTCGGAAATTGCTTTGTGAATAGCCCAAATGATGGTGAAGTGACTTTTCTTTAAAAGTCTATTAAATGCTTACTTTAATAGAGATACAATCTATATTCAAATTGTTTCTGTCTATAATCCAATTTACACTAAACTGTTGGATAGATTTTCTCCAAATTTGGATGCTGTGTAAGGGATGGACTGGCTGAAAATACAGGCCATGGGGTGTACAAAAAATTGGAGTTTTCTGGGTCCTGAGGGCAGAGTTATCTTCCAGGGCCCCTGAAATTGACATATAAACCAGGGCACGTGGATGACCCATAGAGACGTGTCAGACGCCTGAAGATGTCATGGACTGAAAACCAGCAGAGTTTCCAATTATGAACTGCAAAGGGAAGGCCGGAAAGACACGTGCTCCATAGGTGGCGTTTCACTGCTTCTCACACGGACAATCCTATGTAGCAGGCTCCAGGGCAAGTAGAAACAAGGATTTATGTATGTATTTAGTGGTGGCCAATGGTTCTTGTAAGCAGCACAGGGGGTGGGGAAGACAGCTGGTGACGATAATGTTTTTACTTTACTACAAAGATGACAGTCTCAGCTTTCATTGTAAAAAGCAGCGTTGGCTCTTGTAGGCTGCACGGCTGAATGTTCTGGGTCCTCATGACCAGAAGATCACGTCAGGTCTGCTCTAACTCCCATTTTCTTGCCTTATGGGTATGGGCGCAAACATCAATCCCTACAACCTTTTGCCATCTTTGATTCTTAAGGCTCACAGTATTAAAGGCATTTCTCCAGTCCCAGAACCGGATATAAAGTCACATACAGGGTTTCCTCCCTGAAGTGAGATAAAAATCTTACCCCCCACCCCACTCATTGAAGCAACATGCCAGAAACTCAGAACCGATGGTCCAGATTTAGGGGGAAGCTTATTATTCACGATAGCTGCCTGGCAGCGCCATGAATGGGTAATGAGGACACCACTATCAAGAAGGGATCAAGCCCAAAGCCCTGGGATAGCTACGAAATACAGCACTGTGTTTACACACTGTAACCTCATCCCTCAGAAGAGAACGAAAAAGCGGGGCTTCTCCAGTGTAGCTTCAGCTGAGATTCCCTCTCTCCCAGCAGCACCCTGGCCTGAGCTGGTCATCCCAGAAGCGATGAAATGAGGCAAGAAGGAAAGAAAGACCAAAGCAACCAAAACACTGCAAAGTGAGCTTTAGTAAAACCAGACTGTTGACATTTTATGAACTTAATGGCGTAAAGAACATGCAGTAAAAATAATTTGCATTCTCTGATTGTATATGTTAGATCCCTAAATATCTTCATCATATAATTTCCCTAAAGATATCCTGATGGTGGATCTGTGTATGATTTACGTAAATGAGGCATTTGCATAAATTAAATTAACAAATATAAATACATGCTTATAAAATGCTGATACCACTTACTACTCTCATAAAAATAAATTATGAGGAAGGACATATGATAGGCCATGTGGTTTCTGGGCGATCGGCGTGCGCCCCTGCTGCATACTTGGCGCTTCGTTACCAGAGGAAGGGAGAAACTCCAACTCAAGCATTTCTGAAAGCGTGGTTCTCCCGGGGAAGCTATAGCACAGACATTTGGAAGGAGATGTTGTCTAAAGCGACTGAAAACCCTAGTTCAGTGCAGCAACTAAGCACATGGGCGCTGAAGACAGATGGCCTGAGTTTAATCCTGACTCTCCTGCTTACTCCCTGTGTAGTTTAGGACAAGTCACTTCATGCGTGCCTCAGCTTTCTCATCTGTAAACTGGGGATGGTACCGGTGCCTACCTCAAAAGGATGTTGTGAGGAGGAAATGAGTTACTATACATGGAAGGACTTAGAATGCTGCCTGGCATATGGAAAGTACACAATCAACACTGGCTCTGTGAGTATTATTGTTATGCTAACACTCGGCATGTTGGAAGAATAAGTTCCCAAGGTTACATAGACCTTTGCTTCCTACCTCCTCTGGCTCTTGAGCAATGATGCTCACATTTTCCTGGTCTTTGGAGTCACTGGATGAGAGAAGAAAGATTCCCAAGGATCATCCCTTTGACCGATATTCAAATCGGCTTGAATTGGGCTGCTTGGGTGACTCTCCAGGGTGGGTTCTCATCAGGCAGCTGCAGATTTGTACTAGATCTAAGACACACCCCCAAATGATCAGCATTGTATCAGGAAGCCCCAGTAGACTGGTGGACGTGGCTGGTGGATTACACGGAAAGGACCATCACTAGTGGTCGGTGCCCTGCCTCCACCCGCAGTTCTGATCAGACCAGGGATGGGATGAGATGAGCCAGGACAACTTAATTCCATTTAGGTCCCCGTTCCTTGTGCCCATTCCAACTCAGTCTTTGTCACAACAGCAACCACAGGTGACACATTTTCAGCCCGTGGCCGCTAATGAAGTCTGCATCTGAAGCTGGCTAGTGAATCCCACAGGTTTCTCTACAAATGCAGTGGATTGTATCCATGAGTTACCACTTCCTCCCTTGCTCATACCCGTGGGAATGATTTAATGATTACTCCTTTGGAGGGAATTATTTTATTTTTCTTCTCTAAATGAAGCTGTATTTTATTTAATTTTTTAAAACTGATTCTCAGGGATCAAATTACTCAGTGTCTTTGATTGCTTTGGGGGTCACTGGAGGAAATAGTCTATTCTCCAGTGAAATCCAGATCTTTCCTATGAGCCTAGACCAAGCCAAATATATGTTTCTGTTCATTAGCCACTCTCTAAACCATAAAGCACCTTCAGAAGTTTATAAACTAACACCCTCTCTCTCAAGGACTTTTCTCCCTGTTTGAGAAGACCAGTTCCCGCAGTGGCCTTGTTGGTGATTAGAGCAGGGCATGGTGCAGCCGTGCTGGGACCATAATCCCAGCTGTGGGGTCTGAGGGCACCGAAAAGCCCTCTGCCCTGGAATGATCACACCTGCTTTGCAATTTTGCCTCACATTGGGCCTGGCTGCACTACCCCGGAGGGCAGCGTACACGTTTCTGAGGTCTGAACGGTAATTACCATAATAGCAGCTATCAGTAATCCAGCCCCTTCTGCGGGTCAGGCCACGTGCTTTACATATGCTGTCTCAACCACCCTGAGAGGCAGCTCTGCAAATTTTGCAGTAGTAGTAGTGATGAGACCTCAATGCTGGGATGTCAGGCTGAGGTCCCAT